>NC_083509.1:0-1435000 GCF_032362555.1 Amyelois transitella | reverse complement strand
AGAATTGAGGATTTGGCTTAATGATTGATTGAATTGAATATTCTTTTTTGTTTTGGTGCCGGGAACCACACGGCACTTAATTAAATAAAAATAAATAAATATAAATATATACGGGACAAATTACACAGATTGAGTTAGCTTCGAAGTAAGTTCGAGACTTGTGTTACGAGATACTAACTCAACGATACTATATTTTATAATAAATACTTATATAGATAAACATCTAAGACCCAGGCCAATCAGAAAAAAATATTTTCTCATCATGCCCTGGCCGGGTTTCGAACCGGGACCTCCGGTGTCACATACCAGCGATGAGCTAGCAACCTGACACTATTTGAATCTCAATTTAATTCTATCTAAAAACCAAAACAGCTGAACGTGGCCTATCAGTCTTTTCAGGACTGTTGGCTCTGTCTACCCCGCTATGTTATCGGCTATGTATGTATTCTTTCTCCTGGCTTTAGACCTTTTTGCTCCTCACCAATCTGGAGAGGAACTCGGGTGGATTGGGTGAGTCAGGTTTTTACATGAAGCGATTCCCGTCTGACCTCCGCAACCTTTGCAGGGGAACCTAACCCGTATTGGATCGATCATGGTTGCACATCCACTTACCTGAATGTGCAAGTTTCCTCACGATGTTTTCCCTCACCGTCAGACCATCGGTTATAACCAGAGATCGGAATAGGTACATTGAATTGGGGTCAATGAACTGAAACGTATATATTAATATGGACATGCCTCCGTCCGGGATTGCGGGATTTGTAAATTATTAAGATTTTTTTCCGGAATTTTTACAAGTGGGATGAAGAATATATTAGTGGTAGCTGTTTTCCTCCGACTTCGTTCACGTAAATTGTAGTCCTATGTTACCCGTGGACAATGTAGTTTACTGTAAGTGTAAGTACTGAAATGGAATCCCGGAAAAGAGGCTTATCCATGTTATGCTTTTTTATAGTAATTCATGATGCAAGTACATAAAATCAATCTACCTATTCCGATCTCTGGTCATAACTAACATACATAACTTTGAAAATAGTCATTGGTACATGATTCGACACGTGCTTTTTTGCGTCACGACGCATTTTAACAGGACTCCTTACCGATTCGAACACGGACGCTCTGATGTATGTATGTATGTATTTTTTAAGGAATTATAACTGTGTGTACCGTGTGGTTCCCGGTACCAATACAAAAAATAATAGGACCACTCCATCTCTTTCCCATGGATGTCGTTAAAGGCGACTTAAGGATAGGCTTACAATCTTGGGATTCTTTCTTAGGCGATGGGCAAGCAACCTATCAGTATTTGAATCTCAATTCTATCATTAAGCCAAACAGCTGAACGTGAACAGGCTTTTCAAGCCTGTTAGCTCTGTCTACCCCGCAAGGGATATAGACGTGACCACATGTATGTATGTAATTATAACTCGGTTTCAGAGCGTTCACGACTATATGTTACTCGGCCGACGGTACTTGCATATTGGGCGGCGGCAACTCTAAGAACGTGTGTCTCTACAGCGTGAGAGAATCTATATTGATCAAGAAGTTCGTCATCACGCAGAATAGGTCTTTGGATGCTGTTAATGTGAGTTTATATTTTATTTAGGTTAACTATATATCTATATTAATATTATAAAGCTGAAGAGTTTGTTTGTTTGTTTGAACGCGCCAATCTCAGGAACTGCTGGTTCGAATAGAAGAATTCTTTTTGCGTTAAATAGACATTTATCGTGGAAGGCTTTAGGCCATATTACATCACGCTGCAACTATAAGAAGCAAAGAAATAATGGAAAATGTGAAAAAAAAAACGCGGAAAATTATTCATCCTTGAGGGCTTCTATGATGCTCAAAATAACTGTTCCACGTGGACGAAGTCGCGGGCACAGCTAGTTATCACCAAAGAAGATAGAAAGCTTTTTTCTTTAAGCCAAACAGTTGGATGTAGTCTATTCAGTCTTTTCGAGACTATTGAATCTGTTTACCCCGTAAGCGATATAGATGTGTATGTTTTATGTATCAAGGGATATTGACGTGATGATATGTATATATGCTTTTTTGTTATTTAATTTTAACTCAAGCAAGTTTACCTGTATCAAATAGCGGGTGCCCATCGGCGCGACTTGTGTTTACAACTAATCTTGAAAGCTTAATCTGAGAAAATATTGCCAACACAATGCTTAAGTATACCTAAAATAAAAAACAGTTTTTACTAGTGCGGGGAGTAGCCGTCGATATCTGCTGTTACCAAACTCATTGCTTCTACCCTCAACATTATTCTAGGTCATGTTAAAAACAAATATATTTTTATAAGCTTCTGTTAGCGTACATTGTTTGTATACATAGTTAATGTAAGTATTCAATGAGTGCTATTATTATAAGATTGTTTATATCAAAACTTGATAATTAGTTATGTTTGTAACAGCGGTATGTAAATGTTTTTGGCAATAAATATATTTTTATTTTTTTTATTTAAAAAAAAAATCCTAAGCAAGTACTCATAACGATTTGATTAATTTCAGGACTTCACAAATCGTCGCCTGCTAACCGAATTCGGCAACATGGCGCTGATAGAGGAGCGCACGGAGCTGGAGGGCGGCGACGTGCGCCTGCGCCTGCCCGGCGTGCGGCGCGGGGACGCGGCCGACCGGCAGATCAAGCCGGAGGTGAGCATGATATATCACTGTCTTCTTCCTACCGGGTTTAGTCCCGGTCGCATCCTCACCACTCTGGAGAGGAGCCCGGGGTATGCCTTCGACCATGGATCTTGTGGATTTGGTGAGTCAGGTTTTCACACGTAGCGACTCCCGTCTGACCTCAGCAACCTTTGCAGGATTGGATCGACCATGGTTACACATCCAGTTGCCTGAATGTGCAGGTTTCCTTACGATGTTTTTCCTCAGTGTTAGAGCATCGGTTAGTATTTAAACTAATGTACAAAACTTCGAATTAGTGTCTGATTGCTAGCCCATTGCCTAAAGAGGAATCCCAAGTTTACAAGCCTATCCCTTAGTCGCCTTTTATTACATCCATGGCGAGAGTGAGAGAGTGGTCCTAATCTATACATATACTATTTATCTATAGTAATCTATACTAATATTATAAAGCTGAAGAATTTTTTTGTTTGTTCGAACGCAGTAATCTCAGAAACTACTGGTTCGAATTGAAAAATTATTTTTGAGTTGAATAGATCATTTATCGAGGAAGGCTTTAGGCTATATAACATAACGCTGCAACTATTAGGAGCGAAGAAATAATGGAAAATGTGAAAGAAACCCGGGGAAAATTATTCATCCTTGAGGGCTTCAATGATGCCCAAAATAACTAATCCACGCGGACGAAGTCGCGGGCACAGCTAGTAAATTATAACAATATTATATAGTACTAGTATTATATAGTAGTGATAAAATCTGTTTGCAGGTACGCGTGTACTGCATAAGATTCTCCCCGACGGGCGAGAGTTTTGCCGTAGCGGGAACCGAGGGATTGTTACTGTATAGTCAAAATGCTGGTATAGATGGCACTTTCAGGTATGTACATTTACATTTAACTAGTCAATATTACCTTCTTTGTGAGATTTATGCATATAGTCACGTCTATATCCTTTGCGGTGTAGACAGAACTAACAGTCTTAAAATGACTGATAGGCCATGTTCAGCTGTTTGGCTTAATGATAGAATTGAGATTCAAATAGTGACAGGTTGCTAGCCCATCGCCTAGATGAAGAATTCCAAGTTTCCTAAGCCTTTATTGTAGTCGCCTTTTACGAAATCCATGGGAAAGAGATGGAGTGGTCCTATTATTTTGTGTGGTTTCCGGCACCAATATGAAAAAGTGCCTGGTAGTTAACAAGATGGCATCTAAGTTATATTCAGGTATGTTTAGGCTTATTTGATGGCCTCTGTGGCGCAGCGGTAGTACGCTTGTCTGGGACACCGGAGGTCCCGGGTTCGAATCCCGGCCAGGGCATGTTGAGAAACGAACTTTTTCTGATTGGCCTGGGTATTGGATGTTTATCTATATAAGTATTTATTATAAAATATAGTATCGTTGAATTAGTATCACGTAACACAAGTCTCGAACTTACTTCGAGGCTAACTCAATCTGTGTTATTTGTCCCGTATATATTTATATTATTTATATTTATATATTTAGCTCATAATAATTAAAATAATGAAAATTACAGGCCATATCGTTTAGAAGAAGGTTCAACGCCGCACGCAGTAAGACAACTGCTGATACAACAGAATTGGGGTAGAGCGTTGGTTGCGGCGTTACAGCTGAACGAACAGACAATCATACAGCAGTGTGTGGAGTCTACGCCGCCGGGGGATAGTGAGTATTTAAAACGACACTGATGAAACATACATACATACATATGGTCACGTCTATATCCTTTGCGGGGTAGACAGAGCCAATAGTCTTGAAAACTAACTGAATGGCCACGTTCAGCTATTTGGCTTAGTGGTAGAATTGATTTCAAATAGTGACAGGTTGCTGGCGTATCGCCTAAAAAAGAATCCCAAGTTTGTAAGCCTATCCCTAAGTCGACTTTTACGACATCCATGGAAAAGAGATGGGGTGGTCCTATTCTTTTTTGTATTGGTGCCGGGAACCACACGGCACCACTAATAAAATAATAAGATAAATGAATAAAGAAAGTATACAATCAAATTATAAGGATGTGATAAATGAGATCATCTTTTTGCTAACAGGCATGCTTTTATACGAGTACTAGACCATAAACATAATCGGTACGCTTTGGTCTACTACATATATTGCTTATTGTTTTTGTAATACATACTCTTATATATGTATTAATAATAACTACATTTCTTTTATTAAAGAACATTTCAAGATTATTTAACTTTATCTACCTTAATGTCTGGGGTAAAGAGTGAGTTAAAAAATTATATTCTTTTCAGTCGACCTAACAGTTTCGAGTCTGGACGCGGACTACGCTGATCGTTTGCTCAACACGCTCGCTCGCTTGCTGGAGGACAGCCGCCATCTTGAACATCTACTGTTGTGGATGCGAGCGATAATTTCCGGAAAACGAGGCAAATTCCCGCCAAGTGTACTATTGGCTGCTGAGAAAGTGCTAACGGTTAAATATTCGCAATTGAGTAAGATGTGAGTATGATTTTGTTTTTTTTTTATTATTAAGATTGAGGACAGCCGCCATCTTGAACATCTACTGTTGTGGGTGCGAGCGATCATTTCCGGAAAACGAGGCAAATTCCCGCCAAGTGTACTATTGGCTGCTGAGAAAGTGCTAACGGTTAAATATTCGCAATTGAGTAAGATGTGAGTATTATTTTGTTTTTTTTTATTATTAAGATTGAGGATATCCGCCATCTTGAACATCTACTGTTGTGGGTGCGAGCGATAATTTCGGGAAAACGAGGCAAATTCCCGCCATGTGTACTATTGGCCGCTGAGAAAGTGCTAACGGTTAAATATTCGCAATTGAGTAAGATGTGAGTATTGTTTTGTTATTTCTTTTTATTATTAAGACAGACATGATTTAGGAGCGCGGCCATCTTGATCATCCACTGTTGTGGGTTCGAGCAGTAGTTACTGGAAAATGTGGATAATTCCCGCCAAGTGTACTATTGGCTGCTGAGAAAGTGCTAACGGTAAAATATTCGCAACTGAGTAAGATGTACCTAAGTGGTATTTTGTTATTGTATTTTATTAAGAAAGAGATAATTGAGGACAGCCGCCATATTCCTGGAAGTCGAGGGAAATTCCCGCCAAGTGTACTATTGGCATCTGAGAGAGAGCTAACGGTTACATAATCCTAATTTAGTAAGATGTGAGTGGTATTGTATATATTTTTTTTTAACGATTGAGATTTCTATAATTCTTTAATGCTGTACTGGTAATGAAGAAAAAACATAGCGTGTGTGCCGGCTGCTTCTTCTTCCGTGCAGATTTTATGTCAATCAAGGGAAAAGCCTTATATTATAAACTTAGGATTTTTCTTTTAAGCGCGGGCGTTGTCTAGTTAAGTCATAGAGGTGCATGATAGCCCTTCGGTCTTTTCGGGACTGTAAGCTCTGTCTGTATTCTATTTTCATTAATTAATGTCGTGTGGTTCCCGACACTTTATTATAGGACCACTCTTCATTTCTTTCCCATGGATGTCGTAAAATGCGACTAAGGGATAGGCGAATAAACTTGGGATGATTCTTTTAGGCGTTGGGTTGGTAAACTGTCTCTATTTGAATCTCAAATCCATCGTTTAGCTATACAGTTGAATGCAGCTACGAGTATATTGTTTGTCCGTCACAGTTGGCCCTGCCTTCCCCGTTCGGGATTAAGACGTGATTATAAGTATGTAATGTTTTAATTCAACTATGTTAAAAATTATGAACAAAAAATTTAATATTCTTCCTAAAAATCCGAGATTCGAGCACACGTGACTACACTTGACCTTAATACAGTATCAGTAATATTATCAGCAGTCAGACGATCCATCTTGATAACGCTGAGACATCGACCTTTAATTCATATTGCATAATGGTGTTAAGATTTTAACATTTTTTATATGTACGCTACAATTTACTTGGTAATTCGTATATTATCCTTCCTTATACGAATAAATACGTGACGTATAGTATTATATCTAATGATACAGATTACTTACATATATCTAATCGCGTCTATATACTTTGCGGGGTAGACAGAGCCAACAGTCTAGAAAAGACAGGCTACGCTCTAGCTGTATGGCTCAATGATGGAATCGAGATTCAAATAGAGTGGGTTCTATTCATTTGGTGCCGGGAACCACACTTATATTATTAATTATTGAAATTATTGAATTATTTATGTATTTGCTATCAGTATATTTTACATACATACATATAATCACGTCTATATATTATTATATTGCGGGGTGGACAGAGCCAACAGTCTTGAAAAGAGTGAAAGGCCAATATTGGTAATGAAAAAGTATGACTATTATTATGTTATTGTATTGTAGCCTTCACTGTGTAATTTTTATATTTGAGTACCTATTAGAAAAAAATCAATTGATTTAATAATTTTGTTACAGATGTGATTTCAACAAATACACAATCAAATGTATAAAGTCGGTCGGAGATATGGTACCCAAACAGGAGTTGGAACCCATGGATACCAGCGATAATGAATCTAGTGGCCGCGGGACGGGGTCCGATACAGATTAAGTTGTTTAAATGTTAATAGTGATTAAGAAGTAAATTAATTTTTTATACGAAACTAGTGTTTTGATTTTAATTTTTAAATCGTTTCGTTCGTTCTCGTTCGTTGCGCCGTGTGGTTCTCGGCACTCCATTTCTTTTCCATTGATGTCGTAAAAGGCGACTAAGGTAAGTATAGGCTTATACACTTGAGATTCTTCTTTTAGGTGATGGGATAGCAACCTGTCACTATTTGAATCTCAATTCTATTATTGCGTTGTTAAACACCTGAACGTGGCCTATCAGTCTTTTCAAGATTGTTGGCTCTGTCTACCCCGCAAGGGATATAGACGTTTTTATATGTGTGTATGTCTTTTCAATGGTTAGTTTGAGTTACTTCCATGGGCGGATCCGAACTTCCTTTCCATTGAAATGGTTATCGGGATAGTATTTAATAATGAGGATAGCGAGATAGAATAAAACACGTTCCAACATGTCCATCGGCCTTTATTGATGTCGATGCCGTTGGGCGCCGGCCGCAACACGAAGCTCACCGCGTTGTTTATTTATTTATTCTTGACTAGAGGCCGCCCGCGACTTCGTCCGCGTCGAATCATTCCCGCGGGAACTCCGGGACAAAAAGTAGCCTATTTGTTATTCTGCGTCTTCAGCTACCCTGATTTCATCGTAATCGGTTCAGTAGTTTTTGCGTGAAAGAGTAACAAACATCCATACTGCCATCCTGACATACAACTTTTCGCATTTATAATATTAGTAGGATTGTAACAATTACAATGTGTAAAGTACAAAAGGCGGACTTAATGCTAATAGCATTATCTAACAGTTTAGATGGATTAAGCAGATAAGTTGTTGCAGTAACTGCCTGGAATATACAGGGTGACATTTAAAACAACTGCATCCTTTTAAACATAGACTATACCCATGCTTCTGAGCCGTTTGAGCCTATTTTTATTTAAATTAAACGTCATCATTTTCAAATTTAAAAAACCCTCAAATACAACGTAACACGCTTTAATAAAGACCATTACTACAAAAAGAAATTAAAACTAAACATGTAAATAAATGTCTGAAAAATAAATTATTTTTCTAGTATCAAGATCAAGTAAAGTACAGAGTTGTCGAGATCGGTCAGCTGAATGAATTGTGTCGTTGACCTCTGAATTACGCGTCGCTTTTCCGCCGGCCGGGGTGATATGACGTATTTAGGATCGTGGATTTTGATACTTTAATTTTTTTCGTACTTTCTGAAATATGAACCGATAATTTTCTTTTAACTTTTTGTTAATATACTTTAGATGAGTAAACTTAACAGTTAAATTTATTCAGTTTAATTAAAAGTCACCCTGCATTGTTATTCTGGAGGTTTATAATTATGAGTATAGGGAGAGACAATAAAACACGTTCAAACATGTCCATCAGCCTTTATTAACGTCGATGCCGTGCGGCGCCGGCCGCAGCACGAAGCTCACCGCGTTGTTGTTCCGCGGGCACAGCGGGAGACCGCCTGGTATATGAACATGAGTTCTTTTATTACAAATAATAATAAATAAATAAATATATACGGGACAAATTACACAGATTGAGTTAGCCTCGAAGTAAGTTTGAAACTTGTGTTACGAGATGCTAACTCAACGATACTATATTTTGTAATAAATACCTACTTGTATAGATAAACATCCAAGACCCAGACCAGTCGGAGAAAGTTCGTTTCTCATCATGCCCTGGCCGGGATTCGAACCCGGGGCCTCCGATGTCACAGACAAGCGTATTACCGCTGCGCCACAAAGGCCGTCATATCGTCAATAATAAAAAAATACATATGTACATAAAATCACGCCTCTTTCCCGGAGGGGTAGGCAGAGACTACCTCTTTCCACTTGCCACGATCTCTGCATATTTCCTTCGCTAATTCGCTTCCTTGTTTTGCGTAATAAAAAAATAAGAAGCATAAAATACAAGCAAGACAATTTAAAATTCTTTTTTCAATTTTAAAATTCTAATTTATATGCTTCCAATAAGGTTCAACTCAGCTTTATGTCATGTCATGACATGATCATGACGCTGGTTTTTTTCAATTGTTATATTTTATTGCAATTGATATATCTAAATTAAAAACGAATTATCATGTATGTCAATTATATCACGCTGATATAGTCACGGACAAAAGCTAGTTTCAGCGTTATCAGCGTGATCTTTTTTCACAATTAAAAAAAGCCTATATTCTTCCTCACAGTCAATTTCATGTCTGTACCAAATTTCATCAAAATCGGGTCAGCGCTGGCTCTGTCCGGCCCGCAGCAGACAGCGACGCGCGCTATACATTACCAGCTCTGGCCGCAGCGACGCCGCTGGCTATGGCCGCGGCGAGCGCTATAGCGAGCAGCGCCCAGCGCGCCGTCTCCACGTAGCGTAATGCGCTGTGGGACTGGCTCTGTCCACCCCGCAGCAGACAGCGACGCGCGCTATACATTACCAGCTCTGGCCGCAGCGACGCCGCTGGCTATGGCCGCGGCGAGCGCTATAGCGAGCAGCGCCCAGCGCGCCGTCTCCACGTAGCGTAATGCGCTGTGGGACTGCCGCAGTTCTGTTTGGAGCTCCCGTGGGATTTCCGCGCTCTGGAACAAGACGGAGGGAATCTATACATATAATAAAACAGTAATAACATTTAGTATTTTTGACTGAAATTGATAGAGGGACACATACAGAAATCAAATATTTTTTTTTTGATTTTTTTTGTCGGTCGGTATTTATGATCACGCTTATCACCGAAAGTACTGAACCGATTTAGTTAAAACTTCACCAATTGCTTTTTTTTAACTTAGAAAAACATTAAGATTCTTTCATCAAAATCATTTCACAAAAAAAAGGTAACGTCATTTGAATGAACTCAAGGCATGAGTTTGTCTGCAAAAAAGTTACGAAATTTAAAGTCATTTATCATTGTGCGACAGCAATATCTATACTAATATTATAAAGCTGAAGAGTTTGTTTGTTTGATTGAACGCGCTAATTTCAGGAACTACTGGTTCGAATTAAAAAAATCTTTTTTTGTTTATTAGACCATTTATCGAGGAAGGCTCTAGGCTATAATATAACATCATGCTTCAACTATTAGGAGCGAAGAAATAATGGAAAATGTGAAAAACCGGGGAAAATTATTCACCCTTGAGGGCTTTAATGATGCTCAAAATAACTATTCCACGCGGACGAAGTTGCGGGCACAGCTAGTATACAATATTGAGTCAAAATTGACCATTTGCCAAGCATATCTTAAAACAAGCCTTACGCAATCAAAAGAAAAAAGAGCAATAAATGAAAAAACGTGCTCTTTGGATAACAGGCCATCTAGGACCATGGTCAAAATGAGGACCCCAAGCTCGTCTCCAGAGATATGAGGATATAATTTAGACTGACTACAGAAATAAGTTATTATACCTGAAAGTATTAAACAGGACCAATAGAGAAAAGAATAGGACCACTCCATCACTTTACCATGGATGTCGTAAAAGGCGACTAAGGGGTAGGCTTATAAACTTGGGATTCTTCTTTTAGGCGATGGGCTAGCAACCTGTCATTATTTGAATCCCAATTCTATCTTAAAGCCAAACAGCTGAACGTGGCCTATCAGTCTTTTCAAGACCGTTGGCTCTGTCTACCCTGCAAAGGATTAAGACGTGATTATATGTATACCTATATAAAACAGGACTTACCTCTTCAATCCACAGCAGAGGGAACAATCCTGTAGGAACTTTCTCCAGCTGAGGGATGTTCATCTGACGAAGTTCAACATTGAACTGTAATCTCTGAACCCCTTTTAGTACTACCCCGGTGACCTGGAAATGAATGTTTATTTCTATATATTTTTTTTGGGAGGTAGGCAGAGTTTTAGACGGCCTCTGTGGCGCAGCGGTAGTACGCTTGTCTGTGACACCGGAGGTCCCGGGTTCGAATCCCGGCCAGGGCATGATGCGAAAAGAACTTTTTCTGATCGGCCTGGGTCTTGGATGTTTATCTATATAAGTATAATATAGTATCGTTGAGTTAGTATCTCGTAACACAAGTCTCGAACTTACTTCGGGGCTAACTCAATCAGTGTAATTTGTCCCATAAAAAAAAAGATTAAACGATTTTGTTATACCTCTGCGCTTTTTTTTTCTCAATAGTTATCTTTAGTGCCGCGTGGTTCGCGACACCAATACAAAAAAGAATAGGACCACTCCATCTCTTTCCCATGGATGTCGTAAAGGCGACTAAAGGATAGGCTTATAAACTTGGGATTCTTTTTTAGGCGATGGGCTAGCAACCTGTCACTATTTGAATCTCAATTCTATCATTAAGCCAAATAGCTGAACGTAGGAATCCCAAGTTTATCAGCCTATCCCTTAGTCGCCTTTAACGACATCCACGGGAAAGAGAAGGAGTGGTCCTATTCCGTGTGGTTTCCGGCACCAATAAAAAAGAATAACGTAATAAAGTATAACTATTCCGTATAATAAATCTAAGTTAAACACAAAATTTAGTCAGAAAATCACTCACAGGATCGAGATACACGTAGGTGTTATGCTTCTCCCTGTCAGGGTTGATGCCGGACTCGAAGAACTCCAGCAACTCCTCGGAGGCCAGGTAGAAATGTGGCAACGAGACTATGGCGGGAGCCTTCTGACACGGCATCACGTTGAGAACGCCCATTATCAAGCATCCATCGTGATTGGCGCTCCAGTTTCTGGAAATTTCTGTATATCGGCCTCTGTGGCGCAAAGGTAGTACGCTAATCTGTGACACCGGGAGGTTCGAATCCCGGTGAGATCATGATGAGAAAAGAACTGATTGGCCCGGGTCTTGGATGTTTATCTATATAAGTATTTATTATAAAATATAGTGTCGTTGAGTTAGTATCTCGTAACACAAGTCTCGAACTTACTTCGAGGCTAAATCAATCTGTGTAATTTGTCCCGGTATATACTATTTATTATTTATTTATTTATGTATTTCAGACATACATAAATATAATGACGTCTTTATCATTTACGGGGAAAAGTCAAAAAGTCGTCGTCGGAAAGAAAAGAGCCAAAAGACTTAAAGGCCACGTCCAGGTAAATGGCTAAATGACGGAATTGAGATTCAAATAGTGACAGCTAGCCAATCGCCTGCAAGAAGCCTCCCAATTTCTAAAGCTCATCCCTTAGTCGCCTTTTACTACATCCATGGAAAAGTGCAGTGGTTCTATTCTTTGATTTTTATTGGTGCCAGGAACCACACGCCACGAATTTGCCTTGCCGTGTGCTTTACGCTCCAATCTGAGAAATCTTTGCTGGCCCGATTTGAACTCTTCGCTGTGATTGGCTGATGTCGTGTGACGTTACCGATGTCGCCACATATACATACAACTTACTTTTTGCAAAAGCATTTGTTGTCAGGATTCGCGCTTTTTGCTGCCAAAGTGGATTCAGTGAACTCGTAGTGGTATGCGGACATGTTGAAAACTTTTGTCTCTCCTACCAGGCTTATGTATATGGATCTGAAAGGAGATAAAATACATACATACTACTCTGTCAAGAAAGTAGCAGGAAAAGATCAATAATACACAAACTGTTTGTTATTCATCCAAATTTATTTTATCACCTTCAAAATATGCTCCTTTAGAAACGATACACTTACGCCAACGAATAATCCAATCATCAAAACATTTTTTAAACGCTGTTTCCGGAATTGAGGTCAGTTCTCGCCGCGAATTCTCTTTTATGTCTTCTACCGATTGAAAACGGGTGCCACGAAGTGGTAATTTGAGTTTAGGAAAAAGAAAAAAGTCGGCTGGAGCCATATCTGGTGAATATGGTGGTTGCTCGATGGTATTTGTTGAGTGTTTGGTTAAAAATTCGTTCACAATGATGGCCTTGTGCGAAGGTGCATTATCATGGTGCAAAATCCAAGAATTTTCTTTCCACAAATCTGGCCTTTTTCGTCGGATTTGCTCTCTTAAACGCCGCATAACACTCAAATAATATTCCTTATTTACCGTTTGACCTTCCGGCAAGAATTCCGAATGCACAACACCGCGATAGTCAAAGAAAACAGTCAACATGACTTTGACTTTTGAACGACTTTGGCGTGGTTTTTTCGGTTTCGGTTCAGTTGGAAGGCGCCACTCCGAAGCTTGTTGACTAGTTTGCATGTCAAACTCGTAAACCCACGTCTCGTCACCAGTAACAATGCGTTTCATGAATGTTGGGTCGGAATTGACTCGTTCTAGCATGTCCTCAGCGACTCTCATGCGATTGAGTTTTTGAAAAAAATTCAGGTCTTTTGGGACTAGCCGAGCGGCAACATGTTTCATACCCAAATTATTAGTTAAAATGGTACGGATCGACTCGTGAGATACAGAAAGTTCGGTGGCTATCTCTCTCAAAGTTGAATGAGGATTTTCAGTCACTATTTCCTTCACTTTTGCGATGTTAACTTCAGTTGCAGACGTTGATGGCCTACCAGAGCGAGGCAAATCTTCCATCACATCTCGACCGCTTTTGAACGCTTTGTACCACTCATAAGCACGAGTTTTTGATAAAGTCGATTCACCGTAAGCATTCTGTAACATTTCCAGTGACTCCGAACACGATATTCCATTGGCAATGCAAAATTTAAGACAAACTCTTTGTTCGATGTTTTTATCCATTATGAAATTAGCAATACACACTAGATATGATATAACTAAAAATAGCACTGTATTTAATGTAAACAACAGATGCAACTCAAACTCCGCGCCAAAATGGAAAACAGTTGTGCCAATCTAACAACAACAAAAAAAACAAAAATTTGAATTTGGAACCATAAATAAATAATCCATTCCCGATACTTTTCTGACTGAATGTACATACATATAATTACGTCTATACCAATCAAAGAATTGAGATTAAAATAGTGATAGGTAGCAACCTGGGCTAGCAAGCCCATCCCCAAGAAGAAGAAACGCAAGTTTACAAGCCTATCCCTTAATCGCCTTTTACGACATCCATGAGAAAGAGATTGAGTGGTTCTATTCTTTTTTCTATTGGTGCCGAGAACCACAAGGCACATTTATATTTCTTCTACTAATGTAATTTTGTCATGGGCAATAAAGATGATTTGTATTGTATTGTGTTGTCTTTTGTTGCGTTGCGTTGTGTTGCGTTGCGTTGTGTTGTGTTGTGTTATGTTGTGTTGTGTTGCGTTGCGTTGCGTTGCGTTCTGTTATGTTGCGTTGCGTTGTGTCGTGTTGCGCTGCGTTGTGTTGTGTTTTGTATATTTGTTTGTTTGTGTGTGAATCCACCTGCAGATGTCCGGCTGGAAGGTGTACAGTCTCGCGGGAGCCCGCTCCTGTATCGGCGGGAATATGGAGCCGTCGGAGCCGTTCAGTTTCCCGCAGTAGGGATCACTGCCCCACGCTGTCATGCGATCCTTTAAAACCAAAGTTTATTTGTATCTACATATAGTTTTATTCCTTGCGAGGTAGGCATACATACATATAGTCATGATTATATCCCTTGCGGTGTAGACAGAGCCGACAGGCTTGAAGAGGCTGACTGACTGATAGGCTACGTTCTAAAGGACTGGTTGCTAGCGCATTGCCTAAATAAAGAATCTCAAGTTTATTACTTTCTTACTTGATTTAATTTTCTTCTGAGGCGATATTTTATATATTATTTTTGTATGAATTTAAATCTCAATATACATATGTACATACCTTGTCCTTGTATGAAACTATATGACCCAGTTCTTGAAGGTTCTGAGTGCCTCGGACCATGTCGTAAGGTCCGGAGGCTGTTAAGTTGAGCTAAAAAATGAAACTCGTGTACAATTAACTTGATTTTGACTATGTATTTTTTCTTCTATCCATTGCTTTCATGACTATGTATTATTTTCCTTGTTCCTTTAATTCCTTGGCAATAAAGATACTATTACAAACAAGTAAAACAAAAGTTCCGTCCAAAGATTTTTTTTTAATCCACAGTTTGTTCTTCTCATCTGTTAACTAAAGCTTTTTCTAGAACGTTTCAGAAGAATTCAGAAGGAGTAATAATCTTTGTCGGGGTCACAAATGTAGCACTGTGACGCCTCGAATTTAGATTTTAGTTTCACAACCTTCTAACAAAAACAAGACTAAAAGAAATATCAATGTACTAGCTGTGCCCGCGACTTCGTCCGGTTTGAATAGTTATTTTGGGCATCATTGAAACCCTCAAGGATAAATAATTGTCCCAGTTTTTTTTCCACATTTTCCATTATTTCTCTGCTCCTTAAAATTGCAGCGTGACGTTATATAGCCTAAAGCCTTCCTCGATAAATGGTGTATTAAACACAAAAATAATTTTTCAATTCGAACCAGTTGTTCCTGAGATTAGCGCGTTCAAACAAACAAACTCCTCTGCTTTATAATATCAGTATATACATACATACTTACAATCTCTCTATATCTCTATATCTCTCCCCCCGGACCGCGAAAGCGTTTAGACGTGTGCACTGTGTAAATTTTTTGCGGAATTATTTTATTTTCAATCACATTTTAAATTAAATTAAAATCAACCTCTTACTCTGAAGTACCAGGCGACCAGAAACCGCAAGTAAGTGACAGTTACTCAGTAGAAAGAGATAGCAACAGTTCTACGAGTTACGCTACGTGCATCCTCAACCGCCTGCTCGATCAGCCGCCCTGCGCGTGAGAGTATCTTATCTATTTTGGTGTGTGGTCCAATACACAAGAGGTTGTGGTGAACTCAGAATTGCCTAGGTCTGATATATTTGTATAGTGCAAGTTCAAAGATATACTTACTTTATTTGCAATGCCCAATCTGCAACGCTCACCGCCCCTCAACAAATCGCACAGCAAGTCGGAATCAGATGTTGATAAGGTTGAAACCTACTCTGTACTTTCAGAAGAAAAAGTGCATGTTACCCAAAGAGACCACAAGCGTCGGAGGCTGGCAGATGAGGGGACAAGCATGTGCTCAGAAACAAATGATCTAAGAATACTTATTCGAGAAGAATTGCGGGACATGCTGGGTGCCCTCCAATCACAGCAGAATTCAAGATTGGATGTGATTGAACAACATATATCTGACATTAAAAGCCAAAACGACATTTCCCACAAGAATCACTTGGATATTGAAAAGTCCATTGAGTTTATAAATGTCAAGTTAGAAGAGGTTCAACACACAATATTGAATTTGGAGGAGCAGCGGAAGGATCTTGCAACTAAAGTGTCAGTTATTGATGAGAAATGTGAAACTATGGAGAGACTAAATAGGAAAACTAGCATCCAAATTAGGAACATTCCTAAGCAGAAAGCTGAAACAAAAGACCAACTCTTCAATATGGTAAATAAACTTTCCTCAACCCTTGACGTCAAGATGGAGCAAAGCGCGATTCGAGATGTCTACCGTATGCCATCCAAGCCAGACCAGAGTACCACAGTAATTATAGCCGAGCTTTCCTCGACACTATTAAAAACTAACATCCTTACGGCAGCAAAAAACCACAAGCTGAATTCAATCCGATTCAAGACGGAGCAACTAAATACGTCGCACATGGGTTTGGTTGGGCCGAAAACTGAGATATACCTCTCTGATCACCTCACCCCACGTGCAGCACGCCTGTATTACCTAGCCCGGGAATTCCGAAAAACCATGGGATATGACTTCTGCTGGACATCAAATGGCCTAGTTTATTTGCGTAAAAAACAAGGCGACCCCTATATCTTGGTTAAAAGTGAAGATCAACTACAAATTTTGAAATCGAAATGACTAGCCAAAGGTTTCAATGTATTTACTATTTACTACAATCTAAATGTTTCTCCTATGCATGTAACAAAATTTACTTTAATTATTATTTGTTATACTTTTATACACAGCAAAACACATCACTCAATTGATTTCACGAAATTGCACACTCTTTCCAAAGCAGTAAAACAAACTCCCCATTCATACCCATACAACTCTAAAGTAACCCTAAGCGCACAAGATTCTTCCCGATACTTCTTCTTTTCAATTAGTTTTGTTTTTCATACAAGAAGTTTATTTCAGAAACCCTCCTTTTCACAGAAACTTCTCACGCAATTACTTTTAATATGAATAGCCCGGACTTATCCGAAGAAATTGACTTAGCTTGTTCCCCCTCATGTACGTTGATAGAGGACCCCAAACAACTATCAGCTGACCTGGATAACCTTGTACCAGGTTGTAAAAATAAACTGAATATCATATCTTTGAATATAAGAAGTGTTAACAAAAATCTGGACAACTTCTTAGTATTCCTCACTGGCTTGAAAACAAATGTACACATAATAGTTCTGTCTGAATGTTGGTGCGACGAGAACTCTATCCCCCCAACACTTGACGGCTTTTCTCTTTATTATACCAAAAAAAGCTTCAACCAAAATGATGGTGTCATAATGTACATTAGCGAGGCTATCAGAGCTTCTGTCGAGGAAATTGAGTTACAAGAAGCAAATTGTCTTGCCGCTAAAATAGGTAACCTAACTGTGTTTGGTCTTTATCGCCCCTGGGCATTTGCTAACCCCAGTAATTTCCTTGATTCTCTTGATAGCCTATTACTCACAACCAGATCACGAAATATTGTTCTCACAGGCGACATAAATATCGACACTCTAGACACTAATAACTCCCATGTTAGTGATTATCTTGAAATTGTAGGTTCCCATGGTTTACAAAACACCATAGATAAACCTACTCATGGACGTACCTGTTATGACCACTTCATGTGCAAACTCGTAGGTCAGTTTAAAACATACGTCCTTCTATCAGATACGACAGACCACCTACCGATCTTTCTATCGATCTCCACATCTCTTGGCCTTCACTCTGCTGGAGTATCTTCTCTAACCAGGACCAGGATTAACTATGAAGCGATACGAAAAGCAATTGAAACAATAGATTGGAACCCATACCTGTTAACTAAGGATCCAGACCAAGCCGCTAAAATTCTAACCGAAACGCTCCAACAGCTGATTGCCTGTCACACAAACACTTTAACTTTTACTAAAAGGAAAAGACCCATAAAACCGTGGATTACGCCAGGCATTGTTAAATGCTTCCAGAAGAGAATTCGACTACACCAACTTTCTAAACGGAATCCTAATGATGATACTATTAAAGAAACATACATTAGGTATCGTAATGTCTGCAACCAAACAGCAAAATTACTCAAAATAAACTATTACAAAAATAAATTCAGCCAACATTATAAAAACACCAAAGGCACATGGGACACGGTGAAGGAAATGTGTAATATCAAAAAGAAAAATTCACAGGCAACTCCTCTATTAAAAATTTCACCAAGTCCAGAACAGTCACTTAATCATGTCAACTCGTTTTTTACATCTGTAGGTAAAGATCTTGCAACGGAGATTCTGTCAAAATTAGACATGACTGAGAGTCAGCTCACAAAAGCTACATCCTCTTCTGGAAATATGGACTCAATGTGCCTATACCCCACAGACTCTATTGAAATAGATAAAATCATTCTAAATCTCAGAAACTACAGTGCGCCTGGTCCAGATTGCATAACTAACTCAATTCTTAAAAATTCTCATTCAATTCTATGTACGATGATTGCCCATCTTTGTAATCTTAGTATTTCGGCTGGTGTCTTCCCAAGTATTTTTAAGAGTGCTCAAGTTGTTCCCGTCTACAAGGGTGGAGGTGATGAATCGGTGTCGAACTACCGGCCGATTTCTTTATTGAACTCCATTAGTAAAATTATTGAAAAGGTTATTAACACCCGGCTAACCAGCTTCTTGGAAAATAAGCAACTGTTAGCTGATAACCAATATGGATTCCGCTCTTGTAGAAACACAGAGGACGCTGTCGCAAATCTTTCGGATACTGTCACTAAAGCCTTGGATAGTGGAAAGAGATGCATAGGCATCTTTATAGATCTAAAAAAGGCATTCGACACCGTATCAATACCATTACTCTTGCTAAAGCTGGAGGGATTGGGGATAAGGGGAGTGGCACTCGAGTGGTTCCGTGACTACCTGTCAAATAGAAGTCAAGTAGTTAAAGTGTCTAATGTTCAAAGCACAAGTCTACCTATTACATACGGTATACCCCAGGGTAGCACACTTGGTCCTACTCTGTTCTTAGCCTATGTTAATAGTTTGTGTAATCTTAAACTGAGTAGCGGTAATATTCTAGCATTCGCGGACGACACTGCCTTGATGTTTTGGGGTGATTCGTGGACAGAAGTAAAAGAAGCGGCAGAAACTGGTTTACTTACTGTTATGAAATGGCTAGATCATAACCTTTTAACATTGAACGTTCCTAAAACGAAATATATATGCTTTCGAATTTCAGAAGCAACTAAACCACCACCAGATTTTGATATTCAAGCCCACACTTTAAGCTGTACCAGAGACCCCCAGTCGAACACTACCTGCCACTGCCCGAATCTTATTCATACAGACACCCACAAATACTTAGGAATTGTAATGGACAAAAACCTTACATGGAAACCACATATTTCTGAGCTCAGTAAACGGGTTCGTAAACTGCTCCATATATTCAAAAATCTTAGGGAATCTGCTGACATTAACTTAATTAAAAATATTTATCTTGCCCTTGTTCAATCCCTCTTAACCTATTGTATACCTGTTTGGGGTGGAGCTGCTGTAACACACCTATTAGAGTTAGAGAGAGCTCAAAGAGCTGTTATTAAGGTTATGTTACGCAAACCCAGAAGATACCCTACAGATACACTGTACAAAGAATCCCAAATGCTTACGGTAAGACAATTATTTATTCTTCAGTCAGTTCTCCGCCATCACAAAACAATTGTACCCTCCCAAATAAATCAACATAGAAGAAGAATACGAACCAATGTGCCTTCATTCAAATCTGCATTCGCCCAACGGCAAGCTTCATTCACTGGTCCCTTCTTATACAGACACTTCAATAATTTAAATAAAATTCTCAATATGAATAGAAAAAGTCTAAAAACGTCATTGAAAAATAACTTGATAGCATTGGACTACCTTGAAACGGAAAACATACTTAAGATTACAAGTTAATTTAGATAGTGCAAATTTCAATTTTTGAATACTCACTGTTTTATTATTATGTATATTATATATTTTTATAGTTCTGTATGGTTTAATTTTTATTTATTTTTTATATATTTTTTTTTTTTCTTCTCTTTGTCAATTTTGCAAAGACAAATAATAATAACGGTAGTAAATTGAGTTACTACTTCTTAAAAGAAAAATTGAAAATGTTTGTTAAAACTAACAGCTTATAACTTGTACCATACGCCAGAAGTCACTTGCGCTGCGCACTTTGTGTATGCGATGTCTGGTACTTACTGATGAACAAATGTGCTGCTACCCTCCAAGCTTTGTAATAAATGATAATCATAATTACTGTATTAAGATCAGAAATAATGTTACCTAGTTATTAAGACCATTATATGGGGTGGAGGGTTGGCAACCTGAGATACAGGATTTATCCTAGTTCAGGTGTCAACCCACCATATTCATTTTGTAACCTACCTTTTATATTTATTTACCTAACTCTGTTTATGGTGAAATAAAGATATATTATTATTATTATTATGTTTCTCCTCTTAGATTTCACGGGTCTATACACCCCGGATTTTTGAGAGGCTTGCGTGGGGATATAAATCCAACACGTAGAGGCCCTTTGGAGAAGTTGATGTTATGTTGTTCTCCTGCCAAAACCCGTTCCCGGGCATATCAATAGATGATATGTCCATGAACAGGTCTCGGCAGGAGGTGGAGCTATTACAAAATAAGGAAAAGGATTATGGGTTATGGAGTTGACGTTTGGATTTATTATTATTATATGGACACGTCTTTATCCCTTGCGGGGTAGACAGAGCCGAGAGTCTTGAAAAGACTGAATGGCCACGTTCAGCTATTTGGCTTAATGATAGAATTGAGATTCAAATAGTGACAGGTTGCTGGCCCGTCGCCTAAAAAAAAGAATCCCAAGTTTGTAAGCCTATCCCTTAGTCGCCTTTTACGACATCCATGGACGCGAGATGAAGTGGTCCTATTCTTTTTTTTATTGGTGCCGGGAACCACACGGCACAAATATTAAAAAGAAAACTCCAAAATTAATTAACTTACATGTGAAAACATGGAGAAGTAGAAACCATTCCCGTCTTCAGCCACTCTCATTGTGGGGGGGAGGTCAGATTTTATTTGAGCGCAAATGAGGCCTGAAATATTGGGAAATAAAATTATTGATGAGTTGTTCCTGGTGTCATTATCCCATGTGGATATCACCGTGGATATCCGTAAGAGGAGACTAAGAGAATTTGAAAATCACTACATAGTGTAAAGCAAAGTTGCTTCTCAGGTCTATACCTACCTTAGAATACATTAATCTTTAAAAATACACAACAGATTTCGATGCAATTTTATTAAATAAATAGTAATTCAAGGAAGGTTTATATCTGTAGCGAGAGCGATGATTCGGCTCGACCGCCACCAAAGCAAAGATCTTCAGCCAAAAAGCTGAACGTGGCTTATCAGGTTTATCAAGACTGGTGGCCCTGTCTACTCCGCTAGGGATACAGATGTGATTATATGAATACATGTGAGAGGACACAGTGATACCTATAATTTTATTGTTGACCTATTTGTCTTTTGTTTTTACCTGTGTTTCACAATAAAGATGTTTGATTTGATTTGATTTGATATGTACCTATGTAACATAATGTGCCGACCCCACGTAAAGAGTGAGAAAAGTTAACAACAAAGAAGAAGAAGAGAGTTTAGAAGAAGAGTCTCTTACCCAAAGAGGACTGGTTCCCAACACAGTTGAGGTAGATCCCGTCGAACAGCAAATCCCTGACCTTCACGGTCATGAAGGCGTCTTGAAGGTTGGAGTAGAACTCCTCAAACCCCTTGTTGATGGAGGGAATAAATGATGGCATCATGTCACCCACTGTTAGAAGGGCAGCCTTAAAAAAAATCGTCATGATTAGTTATTTCATCATATCATATCTGTAGGAAGTCCACTGCTCAACATAGGTCCCCAATAATTACTTATTAAATAAATATTTATTTATATATTGACAATAACCAACCCTATAATTACAGCGTTACCCAATTCGATAGAGTAGTAGCTAATAAAATTAAATTATACATACATACATACATAACATCACGCCTCTTTCCCTTAATAAAAATGTCTTTTTTTTCTTAAATAAAATTATAATTCTATATATTTTATAATTATACGGGACAAATTACACAGATTGAGTTAGCCTCGAAGTTAGTTCGAAACTTGTGTTACGAGATGCTAACTCAACGATTGTATAATAATTTTATATATTTTTTATATCATAGATAAACGTCCAAGGACCAGGCCAATCAGACAAAGGTTTCTCTTCTTCCTGGCTTTAGTCTCGGTTGCATCCTCACCTCTCTGGAGGAACCCGGGGTATGCCTTTGACCATGAATCCTAGATTGGTTGATTTAAATTCTTACTATTCGTTTCTTCTTACGAAGCGACTCCTATCTGACCTCCGCAACCATTGCAGGTAAACGTAACCCGTATTGGATCCATGGTTACACATCCAGTTGCCTGAATGTGCAGGTTTCCTCACGATGTTTTGCCTCACCGTAAGAGCATCGGTTAGTATTCAAACTAATGTACATAACGTCGAAAATAGTCATTGGTACACGCGTCGTGATTCGAACCGGTGCATTTAGACGCAACACGCGTTTTAACCGGGCACCTTACCCATTCGACCACCGACGCCCCCTTCTACTAAATGAAGTGAGAAAATAAACCATCTTTGCGTTAAAATGGAGTTGATTTGGTTCCAAATGGAATTTTTGCTTTATCTGCTCCTCATATTTTGTTCATATGAAGGCTATAAATATTAGTATTATCATCACGAACCGTTAAAGTCCCTTGAATGCCTGAAAGGCCATTTTGGCCCCTCGCCTGAAGCTTTTAAGGTATGTAGTTAATATCATTAATACCTTTCAACGTGACGTATACATTAATTAATGTACAAAAAAATACGTGCCTAGTAGTCGTTTTAGACTAACTTTTCTAGTACCAATATTTTACATTGTGCCATAATGAATAGAATAGATTAATTTTCAAAATTGGATACAAGGTATCACTTACTGACGTCACATCACTTAATGAAGTTTATAGGACCACTCCATATCTTTCCGGATGTCGTACAATGGGACTAAGGAATACCCTGAACGTAACCGTGTTTTTATTGTAAAATACAACTAAAGGAATAAGCTCATGTGTCATATTCTTTCATTGGTAGCGGAATGGAAACCTAAATATGTGCTAGTGTTCGCGCAAATTGTAAAAGTCAATCAAGGGAAAGGTTATAAAGTTGGGATTCTTCTTTCTGGCGATGACGGGCTGATCTGATCTCAATTTCATAATAAAACTATGTGGCGGAACGTGGCCAAAGAGATTATTGGCACTGATATCTCTGTCTACCCCGTAACGGATAGAGACGTGAAATATATAGGTCAACCATTGTTGTGAAACCAACAGATATGACGATTATTAAGTGATGTTAAAAATTTCCCAAAATAATAAAAATAAATAGTTTTAATTTGAATTTGAACACAAAGCGAAACCTCATGCAAATATAATAGTAATTCATTCCAATGAATAATGCACTAATGGTAAGTGAAACCACAATCTACCTTTTCGCCGAAACAGGTAAAATTGATTACAGGAAAATAATGATAACAAAAGCTTGAACACTCAAATGGAAATAATTTTAATATGAACAAATTCCACGAGTTTTCAATGTGAAAAAGCGCTGCACATTATTTCGAGAATTCTAATTATACAGGCCTTTGAAACTGTCCGAAATTCCTGGATTGCAATCGGAAAATGATGATTACTATTTATATACTAGCGTGTTTCGCAAATCCCACAGGATTTATAGTTTTAACTGGGATGAATGGTACCTCTAGGTATATCCCTCTCCAGATTCTTAATTATATTAACGTGATATTTACATACATACATATAATCACGTCTATATCCCTTGCGGGGTAGACAGAGCCAACAATCTTGAATAGACTGATAGGCCACGTTCAGCTGTTTGACGTAACGATAGAATTTAGAAAAAAAAAATTGAGACAGTGACAGGTTGCTAGCCCATCGCTTAAAAGAAGAATCCCAAGTTAATAAGCCTATCATTTAGTCGCCTTTTACGACATCCACGGGAACGAGATGGAGTGGTGCTATTCCTGTTTTTATTGGATCCACACTGCACGTGATATTTCAAGAAGATTAATTCAGTAGATGACCCATGAAGAGGTAACCAACAAACAAATAAACTTACTTTCGTATTTGTAATTGGGGTAACGCGGTGGATATACAAACTATTTTTATATTTCAGAAAAGGACATACATACATTAAATCACGTCTCTTTCCCGGAGGGGTAGGCAGAGACTACCTCTTTCCACTTGCCGCGATCTCTGCATACTTCATTCGCTTCATCCACATTCATAACTATTTTCATGCAAGGACAGAAAAGGACAGTTCGCGTATTTTACTATTTAGGTCCAAGAAACTTGTTGAAAGAATACCTACAGTAGCGTCCGAGTACACTTTTGATATAATAATGTATGCAAGGAATAATATTACTCTTTTAAAATAAGTTATTACCTCATATTAAAATTGACGTAATAAACATAAATAAACAAAAGTAACGGGCGTTTTAGAAGCCTTATTGTTATATATAGGTAACTCTACTAATTCTATCATTAAGCCAAATAGCTGAGCGTGGCCTTTCAGTATTTTCGAGACTGTTGGCTCTGTCTACCCCACAAGGGATATAGACGTGACCATATGTACAGCCTTGGCCAAAAGTTTTAGGCACCCCCAACTTTTATTGAAATAATGAAGTAAAAGTACTTTTATTTTCTATATTTATTTATTTCTTAAAAATTAGGTTAATATAAACAAGAAAAGCTTAAAATCTAGTAGGTCCACCTTTAGATTTTATTACAGCACTGATTCGAGCCGGCATGCTGCGTACTAACTTTGTACACTCATTCCTAGAAATACTGTTCCATTCTTGAACTAATGCATGTTTAATGCAGTTTTTGATAAAATACTATGCTCTTTGATCCTCTGCTTTAAAAAAGCCCAAAGATGCTCAATTGGGTTGAGGTCTGGAGGCTGCGCCGGCCAATCCAACACCTCAATATTATTTTCAACAAACCAGCGCATCGCAGTCCCTGACTTATGATACGGTGCATTGTCTTGCTTAAAAATGACACCGTCTAGGTTGGTGTCACCGTAAATGCTTGTTAGCGATAGCATTAGTGCAGTTTCGAGTACATGGATGCACTTTTCACTGTTCATACGACCTTCGCAAACAAACATTTCACCAACGCCATTGGCAGCCATGCAGCCCCAGATCATAATGCTACCTCCGCCGTGCTTGCCAGTAGGTACAACGCAATCTGCATGGTATTCTGCGCCCATACGTCGTCTCACAAAGGTCACACCCGGTGTCCCGGAGGAAAAAACAATACCAATTAGGAAATTGATTATAATTTGTAGTGTTAGAGTGGAACTAAAAAGGAAACGTTCTTAATTATAAGAAAACTACCAGAATTGACTCACCTTAAAGTTAGATTCAACAGACCACACCACATTAGCCCAATCTTCTTCTGTGAAATGTTGGTACTGTAAAGCTATTCTAGGCGCTTCTTTTAATTAGTTTCTGACAGCCTAGGCTTCTTCCTGGCTTTGCACCCGTTTAGGCCTGCTTCGCCGAGTCTTCTTCTGTCGGTTCGCGAACTTATTGACTTTCCAGCTTCATCTGACAAAGCAGCAGCAAGCGCGGATGAAGTTTTCATCCTATTTTTCAGTGACTCTCGAACCAATTTTCTATCTTCGCGTTCCGTAGTCACACGTTTTCGGCCTGCTCGTGGTTTGTCGTCGTGGGTACCGGTCTCAGTAAACCGTTTGATGGCAGACTGTACAGCGCAACGCGAACATTTCACCAACTTGGCGATTTCTTTCTGTCGCCCTTGTTCGTGTAAAAGTTCAATTTTCACTCGATTTTCAATAGTAATTTTACTTTTTTTGGGCATTTTAGAATTAATATGATGTCAATTTGTCGCTCAAAAAAAATGACGGCTCGTTTACTAGTTGAAGTCTAGAACACAACTGGTCATATAATCACTGATGAGATTACAAAAAACTGAAATCTTTTGTTTTCGGTGACCAGGGTTTTTCATGACCTCAAAATATGCCGCCTACTGTGCCAGGTAACGTTTTATGACCCTGACAATACATTAAAGATAAGTATTTATTCATTGTTTCAATAGTAAACATGCATTGTGTATTTTTAAGGGGTGCCTAAAACTTTTGGCCAAGGCTGTATGTATGTAAATCTAGTTATTACTCACCATGTAAGAGAAGTTGATGACAGTCAGCTCGTCATCCTGGGTTAACGGAGCTGAAGCCTCCGCGTCGAAGTGGAAGGTCTTCTTCAGCATGTATTTTATGGTGTCATTCTCACCATACCCCAGTATTATCTTCTCCCTGTATTCCCTGTTTAAATAAATATAAACGTGAGATTGTGGTCCTATACAATTAGGGAAGCGAAAATAAACTAGACTTTTTGATTGATACGGGCGCTTCTGCATTTATATATATATAATAGTTATTTTGGGCATCATTGAAGCCCTCAAGGATGAATAAATTTCCCCGCTTTTTTCACATTTTCAATTTTTTCTTCGCTCCTAATGTTATATAGCCTTAAGCCTTTCTCGATAAATGGTCTGTTTAACACAAAAAGAATTTTTCAATTCGAACCAGTAGACCCTGAGATTAGCGCGTTCAAACAAACAAACTCTTCAGTTTTATAATATTAGTATAGATAATTTTTTTTCAACTTGTTATGGTAAACCTTTTAGTTCACAAAAACAAAGTTCCGTTAAAGTAGATACGTCAAAATTTATTATGCACAATCCGATCATAACGTCAGGAAATACGGTACGTTCGTCGTACGTAAAGTAAGTATTATGAAACTTACTTTACACAAAGCACCGTCTGACCTTCGCAAATTTGCAAGCAGAACCTATGTAGTAGTCCATCTTCTAAAATCATATATTTTCTAGAAATAAATAATCTACTTTCATCTTAGATCTTGGCTTGTTGCATGTAAGTTTGTATAATAAATAAAATTTCTAGTACAAATTTTAAAGTCTGCGTTTTAAATTAATCGCCTTTGAAAACCCCCATAAGATTGTTTCATCGTGTTAACGTAAGGGCCTATAGAGGTCACGGAGATATAAAACAAATCTCTAACATACATATACATGCATGTATCCTATGTTATACAAGTTTGAAACATAGTTTACCCAAGGTTCTGCAAAAACATGGTACAGCATGTAAGTTGTCTCTGTTTTGGAAATTATTGAATAGATTATAATAAAACTTTAGGTACTGCATAATGTTAAAGATGGGGTACCTTGTGATGCATACATATATATAATCACGGCTTGCGGGGTAGACGGAGGCAACAGTCTTGACAAGACTGATAGGGCACGATTCAACTGTTCGGAAAATTTACCTAGCGAATGTAAAGAAAAAAACAGCAAACGCGTTTTTTGAATCATTTCAATGTTCTTCTTTTAAGTAAGGGACCTTAATTAACAACATGTTTAACTAATCTACCAATTATTACGTCGATAAATGTCTTGTATAAACTAGCAAATCTTCTTGTAAGCGATGGGCTAGCAAACCTGTCACTATTTGAATCTCAATTCCATTATAAGGCCATGCCTTTACCTTTACGTTAGTTTCGGTCTTCTTTTAGCCTTTTCAAGACTGTTGGCTCCATTTACCCGGTAAGGGATGTAGACGTAATGTTATGTATGTATTCCTAGAATAGCTTTACTTTGATCTTTCTTGGGAAAATAGAAAACATCAATTGGATATTCAACACATATGAATATTTTGTAAAATAAAACAAAAAATCGGCTTGGTATATACCTACTTTTAAACATGACGCTCGTATTTTTGGCAAAAATATCTCCATAAATGTAGGTACATTTGTCACAAGCTCAGGCTGTCATTTACAACTTGTTGTATAAAACTTTGGCAGTTTGCCGCTTCCTAGTAATATAAATGTAAAACCTAGTTTGTTGGCGTAAGCTACGCCTGGGGAGGATGAGAGGCAAACATGTAAGGAATAATTTTTACATTTTTACAAAGTTGTCCGCCTTCAGGATTCTAAAATTTATGCTAAGAAATAGTTTTACTCAGGTCATTTGATCTGAGACATACATACTATACATACAGTCACGTCAATATCCCTTGCGGGGTAGATAGAGCCAACGGTCTTGAAAGGACTTAAAGGCCACGTTCAGCTCTGTTCGTCTTGATTGATTTATTAACATTGTTTATAAACGGCCTCTGTCGCGTAGCGGTAGTGCGCTGTGACATCGGAGGTCCCGGGTTCGAATCCCAGCCAGGCCATCATGGAAAACGAACTCTCTCTGATTGGCCTGGGTCTTGGATTATCTATATAATATCATATCATCATCAAATATAGTATCATTGAGTTAGTATTTCGTAACACAAGTCTCGAACTTACTTCGAGGCTAACTCAATCTGTGTAATCTGTCCCGTATATATACATATATTTATTTATTGGCA
The DNA here is from genome assembly GCF_032362555.1 of Amyelois transitella. Classification (NCBI taxonomy): domain Eukaryota; kingdom Metazoa; phylum Arthropoda; class Insecta; order Lepidoptera; family Pyralidae; genus Amyelois; species Amyelois transitella. The sequence continues at coordinate 1,406,123 of NC_083509.1, read as the reverse complement.
TCTCACTTGTAAACATAAGGCCCGACTTCCACCAGCTTCGGCTTCCTTCCCCGGTTGATTTCCTCCACATTGGTAACGTTGAACAGGTTTATTTTAAACTGTAACGGCATCGGTAGAACTCGCCAGTTCTCGAACATCATCGATGAGTTCTCGATTTGTAGTTGCTGAAACAAACGAAAATAAATGACAGCTTTGAAAAAAGGATATGGAAAGTATGATTTTGATCTCATACTAGCTTTTATTGAAAAAAAATATATATAATTTAAATTTAGTATCTAAATACTAATTTAAATTATATATTGTTTTTATTTTAATGAAGAAAATTAAATGTACATAAATAAATATATACGGAACAAATTACACAGATTGTGTTAGCTTCGACGTAAGATCGAAACTCGGGTGACGAGATACTAACTTAACGATACTTTATTATATAGAGAAATACTTATATAGACAAACATCTTAGACCAGGTCAATCCGAGAAAGTTTTAGCCGGGATTCGAACCCGAGACCTTTTGTGTCACAGACAAGCGCATTATCGCTGCGCCACAGAGGCAGTTTGTCGAGTACGTTAAGTAATGTCGGTCTTTGATATATTTAAATAAGTTGTATTGCATCAAGTTATATAAAGCATAAAACTATGCAACTAGTATGTCAGCCCACATAAGGGCATGTCGTGTGACCATACGTCCTGCTTTGGAGGGAAATTGTCCTCTTTTTAACCACCATCAAAAAAAGTTAGTTCTCAGATTGTACTGTCTGTATGTGTGTATTTATCCGCGGTTATCTTGCATCTCGCTAAACTGCAGTTTTCAGGAAATTGTTTTTTACACTTAGGAAAAGGTTTAAGATATTTAACTGACATCAAAAGGAGGTTTTCAATCGGAGACGGTTCTCTTTCTACAAAAGTTGTCTAGCTGTCTGTGCGGTTTTGGCTATTATGTCTCTCCGAGAGGATGAATGAAAGCAGGTTTACTAAGCAGATAGATATACATACAAGAGACAAGAGAGTGTGGAGGGAAAGGTCGGAGTGGGAAGACCTAGACGAACATATCTAGATCAAATTAAGGAGCTTGCATGAAGAGAGTTATGAAGTGTGTGGATGAAGCGAATGAAGTATGCAGAGATCGTGGCAAGTGGAAAGAGGTAGTCTCTGCCTACCCCTCCGGGAAAGAGGCTTGATTTTATGTATGTATGTCTCGCCGATCACAGCGTCTTGGTCACAATAGTCAAACGTCATCGAAGTTGACCCCTACTTGTTCGATATTGACCCAATTGTCAGTTTTCCGCGTGTCAGCATTTGAAACATCATTGGTGTTTTAAGGTCACGTAATAGTAACTTGTTTTATATTACGTGTTACTAGGTATACGAGTAGAATTCTTGTCTCACTAGACTTTTTCCTGGCGATTCGCCGTCTCGGGAATTTTCAGAGAAAAATGGGTAGGTTGGTACTAATTTTGGCAAAATTAGTACAGTATTTTTCTCGGGTTTATTTGCTGCAAACATATAAAAGTCATCCGATTTTTATATCACTAATGACACGGCTCTGCGTTGCACGTCCTTTGCAGAATGCTTTGTACATTATGCATACATACATATGGTCACGTCTATATGCCTTGCAGGGTAGACAGAGCCAACAGTCTTGAAAAGACTGAATGGCCACGTTCAGCTATTTGGCTTAATGATAGAATGGAGATTCGAATAGTGACAACAGGTTGCTAGCCCATCGCCTAAAAGAGAATCCTAAGTTTGTAAGCCTATCCCTTAGTCGCCTTTTCCGACATCCATGGGAAAGAGATGGAGTGGTCCTATTCTTTTTTGTATTGGTGCCGGGAACCACACGGCTTTGTACATTATAACAGTAAAAAATGCACCAACATTTTTTTTACTAATTTTGTTTAAGAGGAAGTTTCTGATGTTGTGCTGCTTCGGCCACCCCGGCGCCTCTCTTCACAGTCCGAGAGCCCTACAAAGAGCCTGGAGCCCTAACCTCGCGCCCCGAGCCTTCGCCTTTGGACTGCTACAGCGTTCATTATATTAAGTAGCTCGCTATCCTCTGGCGGCTTCTTGCTGGATCTCATGTCTATAGCAAAACTCACGCTCTCTTACAACTTGTAAAACTAATTATCTCTCATCCCTCTTAACTGCGAAGTTTTACCTCAAACGCCACAAGCTTAGAAACAAACAAAGAGGGACTTTGTTTTATACTTATATACCGTAAAAAGTTAAAGTTCCCTTTGTATGGGAAATTCCGAGAATCCTTCTTTAGCGGATGCCTACGTCATTATAATTATCACTATGCCAAAACGAAGCGGAACCTGTTTAGTTATTTCGGTTATGCGTTGATCAATATATGAATGTCAGTAACCTTCTCCTTCAACATATAGTTTTACTCGATTTTGCAGCGACTAAGTTTTGCCGTGTGGTTCCCCCATTTTAGAATAAAACTACTCCATCTCTATTTTGACGAAGAAAAACTTCTCTCTTATGTCAAATTCTAGAACTAACACAGCAAAAAAAAAGAAGTTCATATGGTGAGGGAGAGCGTCACGACGAAACAAGCACAGCACATTCAGGCAACTGAATGTGCAACTATGATCCAACGCACGTTAGGATCCCCTGCACAAGTTGCAGAAGTTAGATAGGAGTCGTTTCTTGTAAAAACCTGAATCACCCAATGCTGGATCTGGTCAAAAAAGTGAGCTGCTCACTAGAAAGGTGAGTATGTAATCAGGATTTACGACAGAAAAAGAAAAAAAATAGTTTGAAAAAATGGCTACTCAGAGATCGAATCCTTGATCTTTTAACATAGTATAGGCAAGCACACTGCGTCAGAGTTCAAAAGTATACGCTCCTATAAATAATGCGGTAATAAAAAGAAACCGCTCCAATAATAAAGTGGCCTTAACGTGTTTACAAACTGGTTTTCGCAAAGAATACTCCATTAGTTGGACCATTATGACGTTATGAACGAGGGTTACGTCTGTACGAGCGCAAGCCTTAGAGAAAAGTTATGTGTGAGACGAGAAATGGGCAGGAATGATGTTGGTAAAGTCTCGTCTTTATCCCTTACGGGGTAGACAGTACGGTGTTCTCGCAAAGACTGAAGGCCAGTTTCAGTTGTATGGCTAAATGATCGAATTGAGATTCAAACAATGAGAGGTTGCTAGCCAATCGCCTAAAATAAGAATCCCAAGTTTATTATAAGCCTATCCCTCAGTTGACTTTTACGACATCCTAGACGGGAAATAGATAGAGTGGACCTATTAAAAAGAGCCAGGAATAACACCGCAAGCAACATAAGAAAGCGCGTTTAATATATTTTAATTTATAAATACTTTGTTTTAAGGTTTTAGTGTAAAAATTGGCAAACGCTGATAGATTTTCGCGCGATAAAAACTTAACTGGACTTGACTGCAAGGGCTCAGTCGAGACTTGAGAGTACAGCCTGTTTGTATACATATGTACATATCCTACTAATATAATAAATGCGAGAGTTTGTATATCAGGATGTCAGTATGGATGTTTGTTACTATTTCACGCTAACACTACCCAACCGATTACCATGAAATTTGGTATATATTTATCTGAAGACCCAGAATAACATATAGGCTACTTTTTATCCCGGATTTCCCGCGGGATTGATAGGGTTTCCATACGAACGAAGTCGCGGGCGGCCTCTAGTATAATATACATATATGTATCTCGGTCGCTCTCCCTTACCAGGCAGACAAAGCCAACAGTCTCGAAAAGTCTGAAAGGCCACATTCAGCGTAATAGAATTGAGATTCATAATGTTCTTATATAGTAGAAATAAACAATGTCTGTGCATGAATTTATACAATGCTAAAAGGGTTCTGTCATGACATTGCGATGCAATATAATTGGATAATAACACTATATCAGAATCAAGGTCGAATATAACGCTGATAAATCATTAATTTGCTATCTGTTATGTACTGGCTGTAAACTAGTTTTAATTATATTTTAATGGAGTCTGTTCCGTGTGGTTCCGGCACCAATAGAAAAAATAATAGGACCACTCCATTTCTTTCCCATGGATGTCGTAAAAGTGATAGGCTTTTAAAATTGGGATTCTTCTTTTAGGAATTAGGAATCTCAATTATATCAAGAAGCCAAACAGGTGAACGAGGCCTATCAGTATTTTCAAGATTGTCGGCTCTGTCTACCACGCATGGGATATAGACGTCATTATATGTATGTTTGAAGACTGTTTTCATACAACATAAAATAACATAAAATAGAAATCCTTTCAGATCTTCCTGTCTTAGGGGGTATTTTAAGGGAAAGATACTCAAAATCTGTACATTCTAATATTTATGAGAAGGTTTTCTGCAGTTTAGTTAATTGCTACTTTTATGGCGAGATAAAATATTTAATGTCTTTTGCGCATTCCCACTACGGAATTTTTTATCACGATGCCAACTTGGTAAGTCATAAAGTTAACAGGGTTCCTAAAATCTGGCAAGTTCGTTGCGTTTACTTGTAATTATGAGGATTACCTACTTTTAAGCATTTTTATCATGGCATGTGGAAAGATATAGTCTCTGTCCACACCTTTAAGAAAGAGGCGTGATTTTATGCAAGTATTTATATCGCACTGGCTTATTATTGTTATATAGAATTATTATTATAGAATTCTACAAAATTTGTACAGAATAGAATAGAATAGAGTTATTTTCAAAATTCACTTATTCACGTCACATAACTTAAATCTAATTATATCTACTACCGCTTCCAAAGCGCATGTGTAAAAGAAGCGGTGGAACAAACTACACTGCAGCATTTTGCATTACAAAAAGCACTATGGATATCTCAATGGGGACTATGATATAGGTCAGAATACAAGACACCAAAAAATACTTTCGTTAATGTTAATAATGTGTCGCTACTGACACTAACTACTGACGAAATAATTTATTACAAGTAGTTGAGCTACAACTGACGCACGTTGTATTTTTTTGCGATGTTTTGTTCAAAGCCGGGTTTCCACTTTTTTTGTGGTCTGCCTGCTTGGACTGTGTAACAGGTATTTTTTTTAATTTAATGGCTAACTAATGAACCAGATACACACGTGATATATTTAGCCTATTTTGCCTGTAGTTAAATGAGATATTTATAAATAACTTAGTCTCCATATGTGGTATCGTGTGAATTGGCTATTGTTGTAAAAATAATCATGATTAGTAAATTATTATGTTTTCCCCCAGGACCCTAGCCGCCTCAGGATGGCACGCGCGACGCAGTTTTTATCGCGCGTAAAACTATCTCAGTCTCGTTTCACGTCATTATAAAAAGCTAAATAGTGATAGATTTTTACGCCCGACAACGTTATAAGATGGACGTTAAAAATTTTTATAGGATGATTCCAATAAGTAACGCCAGATTCCTTTTCATCAGTTCCATCTTCTTCTAAATATGTATCGTTAAAACTATTAAAATATTTTACAACTTATGGTTATTTAAATTTTATTCTTACTGTTTAAAGTGATTGATATGATCATCATCAATATATACATACATACATATAATGACGCCTATATCCCTTGCGGGGTAGACAGAGCCAACAGTCTTAAAACGACTGATAAGCCACGTTCAGCTGTTTGGTCTAATGATAGAATTGAGATTCAAATAGTGACAGGTTGATGGAGTGGCCCTATTCTTTTTTCTAATGGTAAATGCCGGGAACCACACGGCACTCATCATCGTCATCAACTCATATCCTAAACCACATAACGGATTTTTATTCTGATGATCACTGACTCTGCCTTATAAGGGTTTAAGACGTCAGTTTGGGTATTATACATCTGTCTATTCTATAGAAACTACTTTAATCCTTAATATACGCCCCGGTGACCGCTATGTTATTAGGTTATGCTCCACAAGGCGCCTATCAGAGTGTAATACGCGTTTAATCGAACGGCCATATTGAATTGCAATAAAACATGCTCCATTACATTCACATAAATGTTTGATCGAATATTACGTTTTCTGGGAAAATGATTAATTTATGGATGAAGTAAAAATTTGCCTCTCTTTGCCTTTTAAAATTGAGTTCTAAGTTTTTTTTTTGTAAAAGATGACGGACGAGTCTTCCCGTGGATGAGGACTAAGAAAAAAAATACACTTATTAAAGCTACGTATTTGCAAAAAAGTTACTAAATTTTAAGCTTCTAAAGGATCACTTTTACAGGTTACGTAGATCCTAAAAGGCTAAAACCACAAATTTAAAATATTCGTAAATGAGAAAGTGCTATAGAAAATTATTTAGAATTCTTTGTCTATCTATGAGCCTTCTTTGAGTCTCATAAAACACTAAATACATATCGGACGTTTCTGAGGCTTTGAAGCCTTAAAGCTGGATCTTATTGCAAACGACGAAGCAATAAGAAAGAAAAGGCAATGATGCCTTTAGTTTAGACACAAAAGGAACGCAAAATGAAGCTAACTCAAGCCTTCAAAAGAAATTGGAGTTGCGAATTATGAACACGTAATAATACAGAGAAAATAGAGGCGTTAATATCAAAATCTTCTTGTGTTTTACACGTTACTCAAGCTTATGATTCCGTGAACAAATCCACAGGCGAAGGTTAGTTCAACGTTAAGGTAGAACGTGGGATTTCGCGACATTGTATGGTAATTGAGAAGAGTTGCTTATGATGTTCTTCAATTGCCTACGTTAAGTTTTTAATCGATGTAATTTTTTATTTGTGAAGGTTTTCACCACTTCAACTTGAAAACGATCAAAGATGAATTGTTTAGTTGAATATTTTGTTTAAGAATCTATCTAGGTTAGTATACAACCAAGAAAAAATAATCAAGTACTAAGAGATGCTTGAAATATACGATGCGCGAGCAGCCTATAAATTAAGTAAATTGTGCATTTATTTTTATATTTAATTCTTCACAAAAAATCATGGGAGAGGTTTAATGGGCTTTGTCTTTTTGAAAAATATAGACTTTAAAAACTAAGGCGACTAAGTAATGGGCTTATAAAATTGGAATTCTAGACGATGTTCTAGCAACCTGTTATTATTTGAATCTCGATTCTATTATTAAGCTCAGTCTACCCTGCAAGGGATATAACCGTGATTATATGTATGTATGTAAGAAACTATAGGTTAGAAAAGAGTTAACTTAGAGAATTATTTTAATGACTGACGGAGTGTTCATTGGATTGTTAACAGCAACATGACACTATCAGTGATTTGCGTGTTTCGTAATTACATTTTTGTGTTTTTTTTATGAGGACGCGACTGAGACATACATTAGGATATATAATAAAGATATACCTATAAGATATTTGCCGTGGGGTTCCCGGCACCAATACAAATAAGAATAGGACTCCACTCCTTCTCTTTCCCATGGATGTCGTTAACGGCGACTAAGGAATAGGCTGATAAACTTGGGATTCTTTTTTAGGCGATGGGCTAGCAACCTGTCTCTATTTGAATCTCAATTCTATCATTAAGCCAAACAGCTGACCGTGGCCTATCAGTCTTTTCAAGACGGTTGGCTCTGTCTACCCCGCAAGGGATATAGACGTCATTTTATGTATGTATGTAAGTTCCTTCAGGCCTTATATATGTCTTAGCGTATATCTTATTTTCTAAGAAATTGTGATGAATAGAAATTTAGAGGTTGCTATCATATTGCCTAAAAGAGGAATCTCAAATCAAAACGATTTTCTTTTTTAGTGATATATGTTGACCATATACATAAGAAGAAAATGCTGCAGTGCAGTTTGTTACCGCTTCTTCTGCACTGACGCCTTGGAAGCGGCAGTAAACTTAGTTTTAAGTAATTTATTTGACGTCAACCAATTTTGTTAACATTTTCAAGTACCAGATTTTTATTTATTTATTTATTTATTTACTAACTAGCTGTGCCCGCGACTTCGTCCGCGTGGAATTGTTATTTTGAGCAACATTGAAGCCCTCAAGGATGAATAATTTTCCCCGTTTTTTTTCACATAGTCCATTTTTTGTTTTCTCGTGAAAGTTGCAGCGTGATGTTATATAGCCTAAAGCCTTCCTCGATAAATGGTCTATTCAACGCAAAAATAATTTTTCATTTCGAATCAGTAGTTTCAAAAGATGTGGTGAAACGGTAAGTGCTGGCGAAACTAAATCAATGAATAAAAGAAGTTTTAATTATATAATTAATTAAAAATTTTGCCAGCGGCTACAATTGTGTTATTTCTTAAATTCTCATGAGGCGCCATCTTGTATCGGGTGGGCAAAAAATAAATATCTAAACCACGGGAACTAAATAAATAAACAAAGCATAATGAATTTAATCAATAAAATGCTATTTTTTTAATCATAATAAATATGATAATTAATTATTTATAGCTTTTTATATCGATTCAAAAATGACGAAGTTCCATACAAACTTGCACCCCCTATTTCATCCCCTTGGGGATAAAATTTCAGGATAAAAAGTAGCCTATATTCTAATCCAGGTTACTAACTATATCTGTGCCGAATTTCGTTCAGATCCGTTCGGTAGATTTTGCGTGATGCGCGTACAAACATACAGACAGACAGACGGACAGACAGACAGACAGACAAAAATTCTAAAAAAAATTGTTTTGGCTTCTATTGACCCTAAAAAGACCCCTTATAATATTTTTTCTTAAATATCTTCAATGTACAGACAATGTTCAGTTACAGTTTTATTATATGTATGGATGGATATATGGATATACAGCCTTGGCCAAAAGTATTAGGCACCCCCAACTTTTATTAAAATAATGAAGTAAAACAAATTTTATTTTCTATATTTATTTATTTCTTAAAAATTAGGTTAATATAAACAAGAAAAGCTTAAAATCTAGTAGGTCCACCTTTAGATTTTATTACTGCACTGATTCGAGCCGGCATACTGCGTACTAACTTTGTACACTCATTCCTAGAAATACTGTTCCATTCTTAAACTAATGCATTTTTAATGCACTTTTTGATGAAATACTATGCTCCTTGATCCTCTGCTTTAAAATACCCCAAAGATGCTCAATTGGGTTGAGGTCTGGAGACTGCATCGGCCAATCCAGCACCTCAATATTATTTTCAACAAACCAACGAATCACAATCCCTGACTTATGACACGGTGCGTTGTCTTGCTGAAAAATGACGCCGTCTAGGTTGGTGTCACCGTAAATGCTTATTAGCGAAGGTATTAGAGGAGTTTTGAGTACTTGGATGTACTTTTCACTGTTCATACGACCTTCACAAACAAACATTTCACCAACGCCTTCGGCAGCCATGCAGCCCCAGATCATAATGCTACCTCCTTCGTGCTTGCCAGTACGTACAACGCAATCTGCATGGTATTCTGCGCCCATACGTCGCCTCACAAAGGTCACACCCGGTGTCCCAAAAACCTGGTTGAGGAAAAAACAATACCTATTAAGAAATTGATTATAATTTGTAATATTAGAGTGGAACTAAAAAGGAAACGTTCTTAATTATAAGAAAACTACTAGAATTGACTCACCTTAAAGTTAGATTCATCAGACCACACCACATTAACCCAATCTTCCTCTGTGAAATGTTGGTACTGTAAAGCTATTCTAGGCGCTTCTTTTAATTAGTTTCTGACAGCCTAGGCTTCTTCCTGGCTTTGCACCCTTTTAGGCCTGCTTCCCCGAGTCTTCTTGTGTCGGTTCGCGAACTTATTGACTTTCCAGCTTCATCTGACAAGGCAGCAGCAAGCGCGGATGAAGTTTTCTTCCTATTTTTCAGTGACTCTCGAACCAATTTTCTATCTTCGCGATCCGTAGTCACACGTTTTCGGCCAGCTCGTGGTTTGTCGTCGTGGGTACCGGTCTCAGTAAACCGTTTGATGGCCGACTGTACAGCGCAACGCGAACATTTCACCAACTTGGCGATTTCTTTCTGGGATCGCCCTTGTTCGTGTAAAAGTTCAATTTTCACTCGATTTTCAATAGTAATTTTACTTTTTTTGGGCATTTTAGAATTAATACGATGTCAATTTGTCACTCAAAAAAAAATTACAGCTCGTTTACTAGTTGAAGTCTAGAACACAACTGGTCTTATAATCACTGATGAGATTACAAATAACTGAAATCTTTTGTTTTCGGTGACCAGGGTTTTTCATGACCTCAAAATATGCCACCTACTGTGCCAGGTAACGTTATATGACCCTGACAATACATTAAAGATAATTATTTATTCATTGTTTCAATAGTAAACATGCATTGTGTATTTTTAAGGGGTGCCTAAAACTTTTGGCCAAGGCTGTATATGTATGGATATGGATTTATTATATGTATGGATGGATTAAAAATTTTGCCAGCGGCTACAATTGTGTTATTTCTTAAATTCTCATGAGGCGCCATCTCGTATCGGGTGGGCAAAAAATAAATATCTAAACCACGGGAACTAAATAAATAAACAAAGCATAATGAATTTAATCAATAAAATGCAATTTTTTAATCATAATAAATATGATAATTTATTATTTATAGCTTTTTATATCGATTCAAAAATGACGAAATTCCATACAAACTTGCATCCCCCTATTTCATCCCCTTGGGATAGAATTTCAGGATAAAAAGTAGCCTATATTCTAATCCAGGTTACTAACTATATCTGTGCCGAATTTCGTTCAAATCCGTTCGGTAGATTTTGCGTGATGCGCGTACAAACATACAGACAGACAGACGGACGGACAGACAGACAGACAAAAATTCTAAAAAAAATTGTTTTGGCTTCTATTGATCCTAAAAAGACCCCTTATAATTTTTTTTCTTAAATATCTTCAATGTACAGACAAAGTTCAGTTACAGTTTTATTATATGTATGGATATGGAAGAAATTACATTTTTTTTTACTTTAATGTTTTATCTTTCGTTTAATCATTTTAAAATACATTCTTAAAAAAATATTAAATATAAGAATTATTACCAGCTGAAGGCTAAAAAATAAATATCTAAACCACGGGAACTAAATAAATAAACAAAGCATAATGAATTTAATCAATAAAATGCTATTTAATAAATATGATAATTAATTATTTATAGCTTTTTATATCGATTCAAAAATGACGAAATTCCATACAAACTTGCATCCCCCTATTTCATCCCCTTGGGATAGAATTTCAGGATAAAAAGTAGCCTATATTCTAATCCAGGTTACTAACTATATCTGTGCCGAATTTCGTTCAGATCCGTTCGGTAGATTTTGCGTGATGCGCGTACAAACATACAGACAGACAGACGGACAGACAGACAGACAGACAGACAAAAATTCTAAAAAAAATTGTTTTGGCTTCTATTGACCCTAAAAAGACCCCTTATAATATTTTTTCTTAAATATCTTCAATGTACAGACAATGTTCAGTTACAGTTTTATTATATGTATGGATTTATGTACACAGAAAACATCGAGACTGAAAAACACAAGAAACAAAATTACAAAGGTTCTGCTTATTTCAAAAGAAATCTCTTCCAGCAGACCCGAGACAGGAGATGTGATGGAAAGGGTGACAGGCGTGTACTCCACTCACACAACTAATAATAGACATACATAAACAAATACATAAATAAAATATAATAAAATTAATAGTTGACCACGAAATTTCATTAAGATGAAATTTTGATAAAACGGGCAAAATTATATGTTTGAGTGAATTCATTAATCACAACTGTAATCTAATTAATCAACGTTAACAATAAGATGCCCTATTAAAATTGTCGTAGATGGTTGTTAAGGGATGAATTATATTTTTACTTAGTAAAATGATTACATTTATTTTTAAAATTGTTTATTTTATAATTATTAAACACTACCTTGTTTATTTAAGATTTGCATATGTAAAAAAATATTAATTGCTCACAACATTCAAATAAATAACATAAAGTTAGTTATTGCATTTTTGAGTATAGAAAATTTTATAGTAGATACAGCAGGTCTAAAAACTCAGAAGTTAGTTTTCATTAACTTATAAAAATATTTTAATGTTAATTATTTAAATATGTAATAATTTTAATAAATTTTGAAATGAAAATCCTGTGTGGCAATTTAATTAAGTTCTAAAGATTTCTAATAAGAATTCTAATAAGTTAATAAGTATCTTTAATCCTACTTTCTTAATTAAAAATTTATGAAAATTCGTATTTTATAAAAAAAAGACCCTTGGTTTCCTTATATTTAAGCATAATGACCTGCGTAACCATTAGCCCAGATTATGTTTTCCACCTGTAGTTGAAAATAAATGAGTTACGCGGGAATAAAAACAGCTGGCAAATCATAATTTTTCTTTATAAGTATACCGGCATAAAAGATTATGATCCAATTTGGGTTAGGTACCCCTTTTTAGGTCTCAGACGTCCAACAGGAGTTGCGTCGTGTAAAAATCTTATTTGCTGCTACGGAACCTGTTATAGGCGAGTTCGACTCGTACTAAGCTACTTTTTCTACATGGAGAAATTAGTACAAATTGTTTTTGCTTTACATACATACAAACATATGTATGTATACGGCCTCTGTGGCGCAGCAGTAGTACGCTTGTCTGTTACACCGTAGGTCCCGGGTTCGAATCCCGGTCATGGCATGATGTGAAAAGAACTTTTCTGATTGGCCTAGCTCTTGGTAGTTTATCTATATAATATATTTTAAAATATAGTATCGTTGAATTAGTATCTCGTAACACAAGTCTCGAATTTACTTCGAGGCTAACACAATCTGTGTAATTTGTCCCGTGTATAAAAATAAATAAATAAATCTTACATGTAGTTACGTGTAACAGTCACAAAAAGACTGAAAGGCCACGTTTAGCTGTATAGATTCATGATGGAATGGAGATTCAAATAGTGGTTGGTTACTAGTCAGTCGTCTACAAGAGAGCCATATCCTTTATTCGCTTTTTACGTCATCCACGGAAGTGGTTCTGATTTAAAGTGCCGGCAACAGGAACGGAATTGTTCAGCGTTCGTTCTTTTATTTCCAAAGAAAGTTCAAATGACCTTCATAACTACAAGGAAGCGTAACTCCTTGTAGTCTCACTGGTATGAGAAAGAGGATAGAAGAAAGAAGGAAGGAAGAGAACGGAATCTAGGATCGAAGTCACAATCGGACCCTGGGCTCCTTTCCACAGTGCTGAAATCGCAAGCGGGACTAACACCAGCAGATATACCCGACTCGACCCGCATAGAAACATGCATGAATCAAGGTTCCGAATACAATTCTACTAACGTGACAATCTTTGTGTAGTGCCGTGTGGTTCCCGGCACCAATACAATAGAGGATAGGACCACGCCATCTCTTTCCCATGGATGTCGTAAAAGTCGACTAAGGGATAGGCTTACAAACTTGGGATTCTTTTTACGGCGATGGGCTAGCAACCTGTCACTATTTGAATCTCAATTCTATCATTAGGCCAAATAGCTGAACGTGGCCATTCAGTCTTTTCAAGACTGTTGACTTTGTCTACTCTGCAAGGGATATAGACGTGACCATATGTATGTATGTATGTAACAATCTTTTCACTTGTTTTTCCTTCAAACATCAAATGTTTTTCATATGTTAATAGCTAGGCAATGTTTAGTAGACCTTCGAAACCTCTGTGCTGAAAATAACATTGAACTACGATAACGAATTGAAATGTATTCAAAAACTATTTGTAGCCGGCGGCTTATACCCTTGGTCACCATTCACGATATTCACGGGAAATAAATAGAACAGTCAATATTCTAAAGTGCTGGGAACCACAAGGCAATCGTACGATTCCAGTGAGAATAAATTTTTGCGAGATTTTTCGTTTTACGCAGGCGGAGCTACGGGCATACTTTAGTTGAGCATACATACATACAATCACTTCTTCATCCCTTACGAGAAAGACAGAGCCTCGCAGTCAGTCGCGCAAAGATTGAATGGCCACGTTCAGCTATATGGCTTTATGATGAAATGGATATTCAAATAGTGACAGGTCGATAGACCATCGCCTAAAGGAAGAATCCCAAGTTTACTAGCCAATCCCTTAGTCACCTTTTACGACATCAATGGGAAAGTGATGGAGTGGTCTTTTTCTAAACTGCCGGGAACCACACGACATATCGTTAAACATAAAACCGTAAAAACTATATTGTGGTTATAGAAAGATCTCTAAGGAGGATACAAATTTGAATAGATGTCAGGAGTATAACAAACGATCTCATTTAAAAATGTTCTGTGTTGCAACTTTCAGCAAAATTTTATTAAAAAAGGTTTTTTAGTGCTAAATTATTCGTAATAAGACTATGAGAGGCGTGGCAATAATATCCAGAAATTGAAAACTTGAATTCCATTAAAATATATTGCATCGCATTTTTCAAGTGGATTCTCGAATACTGAAAACTATTCGAATTCTTTTTTTAAAATGAAATGAAATAATGCTTTTGATTGTGTTTTAAACAATTATACTCATTTTCAGCTTGATGGGAATTAATGTAGCTTCATTCTTATTTTTTGGTCTAAATTGACGGGACTACTTACTACGGAATGCGAACTCAACAGCAGTAGCTCAATAGAGGGATCTCCTTAATTATTATAGGCCTAGCCGTAAATGGGTCCAATAGATATTTATAAGATGTCATTGTCAGCGTTACTCAAAATGGAGAAATAAACCATCCACGCGATGACCAACATCCGCGCGGACGGAGTCGCGGGGGGGGGAGCTAGTTTTATAATAAATACTTATATAGATAAACATTGAAAACCAAAACCAATCTGAAAAAGGCCGGGATTCGAACCCGAGACCTCTAGTATCACAGGCAAACGTAATACCGCTGCGCCACACCGCATGACCCAGACTAAGTAAATCCCTCCCTGGCAATAGTTTGGCGGCTGTGGAGGGCTGTCCGTTGGTGCATCCCAATGGTTCATCAAGGGACAGATCTTCACAGCTGCAGCCATCTCACTTTAGAACAAAAGGTACCAAAGGGCCTCTTCATGTTGGCTTCGGCCCCATAAACGCCTCCCAAATGACCGGGCCCCTATGGGCCCGTGCACATTTTATAAGTACCAACATAATAATAATCATCATCACGTCTTTATCCCTTACGGGGTAGACAGAGCCAACAGTCTTGAAAAGACTGATAGGCTACGCTCAGCTGTTTGGCTTAATGATAGAATTGAGATTCAAATAGTGACCGGTTGCTAGCCCATCGCCTAAAAGAAGAATCCCAAGTTTATAAGCCTATCCCTTAGTCGCCTTTTACGACATCCATGGGAACGAGATGGAGTGGTCCTATTCTTTTTTTTTATTGGTGCCGGGAACCACACGGCACATAATAATAATAATACATTTAATGTAACTTACCTTTTGAATTTGCTTGCTTACAATCTTTGGGAAGCCCCATGCCGCCAATATAACTGAGACGACCAAAGCAGCAAGCGACGCGCCGAAACAAAGTTTGGAATGTTTTCCCAACATAATTACTTAACACTTAATTTCAAACTCACTATTAAACCCACAACTCCAATTACGCGCACTTAACAAGTAAACAACTATTTTGAATTAGAGAGCAAATCTAAACGTTGTGAATAATCACTTAAAGAATACGACAATTAAAAATCGAACAAATTTAAGATAAAAAAAAATAAATAGACTAAAAATAACCGATTCTATTTTTGAATGTGGCGCGTAATTTCAAATTTATTTTAATCGAATTATATCACAGATAATCACAGTTTAGCATAACTCAGTGGTTATTTTTTTAATTATTAATTTAGTCGATAGATAGTCGTCATTTTAGCACGAGACGCGAGTGTGCCTTGTAAGAAAACGTAGGAATGATTATCTTCTTATTCTCACGCGCTGTTTTTCCTTGTAATTTTTTCCGATAATGGCAAATGCTTGATGTAAATTGTAGTTTCTGTTGACACAGGTTTGTCGGAGACAAAGGTGCTATTACATCTTCAGAAGTGCTTCGTCACAGTTATAGGGTGGAAGGTCACGGTTTTTAATGGTGTATGAAATTACGCGGAAGTTTTTTTTTTATATAAATGTTTTAGGCTTCCATTTGATTGTTTGACTACGTCCGTATTTTTAAATTCTATAATTAGCAATGGTCCGCTAGGTTTTTAACGTACCTCATAATGACTATAATTATTTACAATAATCATTATGATGTATGTAAAAATAATCTTATTTATACTGAAAGCCACATAAAAAGTTCAAGACTCAAGATTTATGGAATACTAGCTTTCCGCCCGCGGCTTCGCCCACGTGTAATTCGGTTATATATAGCGTTTTTTAATGATCTCGACAGGGCTTTTTCTTCCACAGGCTGAAATCTTGTTACAACTGGAATTAAATATAGCCTGTGTTACTCAGGGATGATGTAGCTTTCTAATGGTGAATGTTTGAAATCGATTCAGTAGTTTCGGAGTTTATCGATTACATGTGTAAACAAACAAACATATAAAAAAATAGATTGTTCCTCTTTATAATCCTATCCTATCCTACTTCCTACTACTATTATAAAGGCGAAAGTTTGTATGGATGTATGGATGTTTGTTACTCTTTCACGCAAAAACTACTGAACCGATTACCATGAAATTTGGTATGTAGGTAGCTGAAGACCCAGAATAACACATAGGCTACTTTTTATCCCAGAGTTCCCGCGGGATTGATAGGGTTTCCATGCGGACGAAGTCGCGGGCGGCCTCTACTATTAGTATACATACAAATCTATGTATATAGAAAAAGTAAAGCGAGACAAAATCATCGTCTCAAAAGAAAAAAAAAACAGGATTTATAGGACGAAGAGGCCTTACAGGATTTCCTTCTGTTTAAGTATTTGCGTCTGATAGTCATCATCCCATGTGAATGAGCTGATGATGGAAGGTACAACTCCTCAACGGTTAGGAGTTGAAAGAAAATTCTTACGAAGTTATACGTACATGTGAGGCTATTAGGTTGACCTGATAATAAAAAGTAAATCTCATTAACGTTAAGAATTTAGGTGAAAATGGATGCGGACAAATTTCGTAGCTGTTTGTATGGGTAGTGTTAACACAAAATAGGGATTTAAAGGCGTGATGTTATTAATGTTATGCATGTATGTACATAATTATGTATGTTATTATGTATGTTAAAGAGACGACTGAAAGTTGTCATACAAAGTCTTTTTTTTTTAAGGATGGGAAATCATCAAATGACCTCTCCCGCTCTGGGTGGAACGGAAGGGAGTGTCAGACTTTTACTGACTAAAACCCACCTCGTTCCTTCAGTTGCCCTTTGTGTTCCGGGGCCACGGTATCTCGTTAGAACTTCCCGCAGCCCCGGCTCAGTTTATCCCGTTTCCCCCCTTGGGGGATGACATTTCAAAAATCCCTTCTTAGTGCTCACTTATGTTACTAAAGGAACCTCTGTTCAAAATCTCAGACTCCTATACCGAGCGGTTTCGGCTGTGCGTTAATAAATCAGTCACCCAATCGCACCCCCTAAATCACGATTGGAGGGTAGTTTGAAAAAACTTATAATGTCAAACATATTTACTTGCCTATGTACGTGTTCATGCCAAGTTTCAAGTTTATAAACCCAAGGAATAAGATTTTTCATAGAAACGTTTTTACCCCTTTTCCCCCCCTTGGGGGTTGAATTTCCAAAAATCCTTTCTTAGTGCTCCCCTACATATCCCAAGGAACCTACATTCCAAATTTCAGCTGTCTACGACCAGTAGTTTCGACTGTGCGTTGTCTGTCAGTCAGTCACTCAGTAACGGAAGAGTTTTATATATATAGATATAGATTGTAATTTACCTATCTAGTAACAATGATCGACGTCGTTCGTTGACCGGAACAGGCGTTAAAAAAAACAATATACTACCGATTCCCATGGGAAACGGATGTTTTCCCGCGGTAAAAAGTAGTCTTTATGTTGCGCCAGGCTCTAAAATATGTCGGTACAAAATTTCAACCAAATCCGTCAAATAGTTGCGGAGATTAATGGTGCCTATGTATAAGCATAGAATAGTGTTCGACGTGATTCTTTAATTTGACATAACTTTTTTATTTATGAACCGATTGACATGAAACAAACACTAAAGCATAACTGAAGCATACCACAATATATTCGTGAAAACCGCATCCAACTCGGTTCAGCCGTTTCTGAGATTAGCGTGAACAGACAAACAGACAAACCGACAAACAGACAAACCGACAAACAGACAAAAAAAAAGTTAATTACGTTTTTGGGTTCGACATCGACATAACAATAACCCCTGCTATTTTTTTTATTTTTATTTTCAATGTACAGACAGCACTTTTCTACAATTTTATTATATGTATAGATTAACTCAAGGATAATATTTTTTATCTATAAGAACTAATATTATAAAGAGGTAAAGTTTGAAACTGTTGTTGTTTGTTTGTATAAGTAATAAAAATTTGTTCCCGGTTACAAAGGTACTCTGGTAAAAGGTAGGTTTCTGCGGGTGCTATAGAATATGTATGTACCACGGGCGAAGTCATGGCGGGCCGCTAGTAACATATAAATAGGTGTCCAAAGACCAATCGAATTTGCCAGCGATTATAGTTAGTTAAACCCTAGAAGAGGTATAGGTAAGGATAACTTAAAGTATCTAATAAATATAAAAGATAAACTATGTACCCAAGTAGTAAATATAATTGTTATAAATGTTTTGAATTTATCATGCATTTGTATGAATCACCGGCATCTTTATGCAATCTTGATTCTACGACATCAGAAGATGATAAATAAACTAAATAATTCATTGACGTCATAAGGGTTTACAATTATAATTTGTCCGTGGAAATATTTATTTAAGAGGTAGTGTAGAAATATTTTAACAATCATCTTTTTCGTCCGGGCGTAAATTTTGGTAAAATCCTCATCTCTCTGGAGAAGAGTTTGGGGCTCGTCTTGTGAACATGATTCTAGATTGGACAATGTTTTTATACAAAGCGAATCCCGTCTGACGTCCACAACCTTGCAGGGGAAGCACATGGTAGGTACTTAGAGAATATTAAAAAAATTACAATACTAGCATAAAATACACCTAATAAAAGATTGAAAACTACTTAGTAAATCTGTGTAATCAGAGCTAAGCAAGGTTTTGCTGTAAATATTATTATGTAAAGTGAAACGTGGATTATCTTTTTAGTTTAAAATGTAGTTATTTAAAGTAATAATTTTGTTTCAAACTACTTGTAAACATTGCATAAGTTATTAGGACAAAATAGAATAGAATAGAACAGAATATATTTTTTATTTGCTTTATCTATACTAATATTTTAAAGCTAAAGAGTTTATTTGTTTGAACGCGCTAATCTCAGGAACTAATTGTTCGAATTGAAAAATTATTTTTGCGATAAAAAGACCATTTATCGAGGAAGGCTTTAGGCTATATAACATCACGCTGCAACTATAAGAAGCAAAGAAATAATGGAAAATGTGAAAAAAAAAACAGGGAAAATTTTTCATCCTTGAGGACTTCAATGATGCCCAAATAACTATTCCAGGCGGACGAAGTCGCGCGTACAGCTAGTTTTAAATATATTTTTTTAAATTCTATTAAAAAAGAACTCATTTCGCAGCACTATGACTTGACAATTTGTTCGCATAAATAAAACGTTATATTTCTTTTTGTTTCATTTTAATAAATCAACGAAATGTGACGAAAGTCCACTGGGATTGCAACTTTGGACCCAGTAATCGCCTTA
Source organism: Amyelois transitella (assembly GCF_032362555.1). Lineage (NCBI taxonomy): Eukaryota > Metazoa > Arthropoda > Insecta > Lepidoptera > Pyralidae > Amyelois > Amyelois transitella. The sequence goes on along the minus strand of NC_083509.1, from coordinate 1,386,407 downwards.
AAAAGTCATGGACCGGTTTAAACCGGTGGGGGCAAAGACTACAAAGTAGAATAAGGAAATTTGTTTAATAAGTGTTATTTTTTGAGGAAATAATAAAACAATATTTGCTTTATATGTAGACATTATATACTACATTACGTAAGTACATACATGCCTACATACAAATATATAATCACGTCTATATCCCTTCGGGGTTAGACAGAGCTAACAGTCTTAAAGATTGATAAGACACGTTCAGCTGTGTTCACAGCAGCTGTGGCTTGATGATAGAATTGAGATTCGAATAATGACAGGTTGCTAACCCGTCGCCTAAAAAAAGAATCCCAATTTAATAAGCCTATAACTTAGTCGCCTCTTACGACATCCATGGGAAAGAGATGAAGTTTTACGTAAGTACCTACATAAACACCTTTTTCGTGAGAATGTTTTCCACGTCATTATCGCCTTACTGTGTATCCGGCAAAAAAATACGTCAGTCAGTCTTCGGCATTTATTTCAGTACTAGTTAGGGTCCCGTGGGAGTTTTCAGAGAAAGCCTATGTTACTCGTAAAAGTCTTGTCTATCTCAGTGCCACATTTTACGAATATATATATAATTTTTTTTTTGTGTGACAACATAACAAGTGTCCTTAAAAAAACCAATTGTTTCATAATTTTATATACCTACATAGTTCAGTTGTTAAGTAAGTAGGTATCTCATTACATCAATCAACACTGTTGGCTCTGTTAACCTCGTAAAGAAAGAAGTATGTACCTATATAACTTAACTGCGTGAGTTGTTTCTATTTGGTAATGATGCGATAAGAATATTTATGTAGTGAAAAAAAAAAGATTTTTGGAGAGACGAATTGCATTGAAAAATTTAAATTTTTGTTTTTTGTGTTTTTATATCGAAAATTTATGGCAAACAGGAGGCGTTTTATTTTCTGTCTCATCTTGGCGTGTTTCCAGTTGCACCCTCTGTTATTATTTTTCGGGACTTGAGGTTCGCTAATAAATAGGCCGCGTTTAATATATTTTAGATACATATTATATTTTGAAAAAAAAAAAATAACAAAACTCTCTACATTTAGCCATTTGGAATTATTACAAAAAGAGTATGACAAATTCATGCAATAATTCCTAAAACCCTAACCCATTCTTATACAGACTTAAACTTTTAAAAGTACTTTAAACTCAGACTTTATAAACACCACATAAACACTAATATCAACGACAATAAACAGACAATCAAACCAACCGTCAGATGGGTCTACCATGAACTGATACGGTAATAAACCCTGGTCATGCCACCGGATAATTATGATGTTTTTTTTTTAAAACGTCGATATTCAAGCCATTATGCTAATGACACGCAGACTGAATGAAGATGAAAATGTTATCATTGATACGATTTGTGTGGGAGGAAACGTGATGTCCAATTGTTCTATTGAGTAATTTGATGATATGTTATTTATTGGCTTCGGGCCGCGACTTCGTGTTTCACATCTAATTTTTTACATGATTATTATTGCATTATAAACCTACAAAATTTAATAATTAAACAGGTATAAGGTAAGTATTTTATTGGGCCGTGTGGTTCCTGGCTACAATAGAAAAAAGAATAGGATCGCTCCATCAACTTCCAATGGATGCCGTAAAAGGCGACTAAGGGATTCTTCTTTTAGGCGACGGGCTAGCAACCTGTTACTTTTTTGATCTCAATTCTTTCAATAAGCCAAGCAACTGATCACGCCATTTTTTGGGGTTTTAGGTCCACTTTTCCACTCTTCGACCACAAGTGAGTAAAATTAATTAAATCGTGATATCTATTTGCCCCTTACGTAAAAGTAATCGCAAAAAGCTAATATACTCAATAGGGTGGGCCACCGAAGTATGGAGAAAAAAAAAAGTTATATTTTTTTTACGTAATAGCGCAAAAAAGGTGCTTTATTATGTACTTATTCCACATGCAAAATATTAAAGTAATTGGATATCATCTTCAAACTCCGGATTGATTTTGAAATCTAGAAAAATTCAATTTTTTTGGCTTAACTTCTAATAATCGAATATACCTAAATCATACTCAAAAATATTTTTAATAATTAAAATCACAAGCTTTAGGAACTACTAGTTAATAATTTAAAAGAAAATCTCAAAAAAAGAAAATACAAGATACACTTTAAGTTTTTCTTAATTGACACAAAAATCCTTCTTGCTCTCAAATTTCGGCATATTTTTGCGAGAGTCTATTTGTGCTTTAACGAAGCCTTCCCTTGCAATTTTGCTGCACAAAGTGTTAGCCGCTTGGGTCACTACCTTGACTGATCTCTCAACGGCTTGTGTGTGACAAGGTAGGCGTAGAAGCGGCAGTTCACCTTCACCTCTCTGTGAAATGAAGAACTTTAGGTCTTCGCCGCTCAAATTCTTCAAAATGGGAGGCTGAGTTATCTCTTTTTGCCAGTCAATTAGGTCAACGTAAAATGATGCGTCTAATTTCAGGTCAGGAACTTTAAATAGTCTTAATTTAGTTTCAGAAACGGTACGGGCTTTCAGGATACGACGGGCAGCTAACTCTCGAATATGTTGTTGCGAGTCTGTCAACATTGCCAGTAATAAGTTCTCTGGATGAGCAAAATAGGCATTACGTGAAATTACAGGATCAATTACAGATTTAAATTCTTCTGTAAGATATCTAGATGCTGAAATAAGCTTCCATAGATGTCGTGCTCCATCCTTACAACTGGGGTGAGTCTTAATGGCGAACCATGTCGGAGCGTAAACCTTAACGACGTAAGTTGCTAAAACTACCAATTCTTCTGCCGGGGATTTTGTCGAAACATAGAGCCGCAGAATCCGATTAGCTCGGGTAAGCCACCTAGCGTGAGACATCTTCCCAGGTGATTTGTTAGCTAAATCTTTAGGAAACAATCCCGTCGAGATAGCAGACGTAATATTGTACAGGTAAGACTGATCTGTGCTGAGATCTTCGGCTATCAACAGTGGCAACTCCGTGGGTATTGCTTTATATTGTACAACGGGTTTGTTTTCACAGTTTTCTAAATATTTTCCGATTTTTCCAGAAAAAGTATTCGGTCCGGTGGTAGCGCCGTCAATATGCACGAATAAATGACGCAGTGGCAGTTCATTCATATGTAACATGCAAACAATCCATTGCAGAGGCTTATTTAATTGTTTTTCAAGTAAACGTATAACACCTCCGTAGTTTCCAACGTTCACGTTTGTCCCGTCACATCCAACAGCTAGTAAATCATTTATAGACATATGTTCGCTCGAAAAATGGTTCGTGATCGCCTTTACTATAGCTTTAGCAGTTCCCGAGCTTGGTGTAATATGACCCAAGTAAACGGAGCCTGGTTCTTTAATAAGTGAAATGTGCTCCTCTACTACCGTCCTCCTGTAATATTTCCTTCCTTTTTTTGTCATTACAAGAGTTTTATCTTTCCGGCCGTCGAAATATAATGCAGGTATATTTTCGGGTTTTTCTTTAGAAATTAAAGACTTTCGTGTTTTGCTTCTCTCCCGGCGCAATTTGTTTTTGTCAATTACTGGAGCAGCCGAGTCTGTGGTTTTTAAAACTACTGAAGCAATAGCTGCTCCTGCCCTATCAGATATTCCGAATCTGTCGCAAGTTTTTGAAAGCGCTGAAAAATCCATATTCTGGTATGTTTTTTCCTGCTGAGATGTACTGGGCGCCTCAAAGATTAATAAGTCATCACAATTGGATTCGTTGGTAACTGAAGATGAAGATGAACTATGCTGTGGGTCTGTAGACTCTTTGACTCCGCCTGTTTGACTTTTTGCTACAGATCGCTGCTTAGAAAGTTTTCTTTTCAATGCTTTTCTGAGTCGATTGGTAGAAACAACATCAACATTACCTATTATCATTTTTCTTGAGGTGCGTTGATCGACCAGAAAGTCACGTTCATCTTTAGGTACTTTTCGTTCCTTAGGGCAGCTACAAGCATTTAAATCCCTGCATTTGCAGGAACAAATGTCAAAGAGAGCTTTGTTATCGCGCTGAAACGTGTCAATATTTTTCTGAGGTATTTTTGGGTTGGATTTTAGAAGATTTTTATACTTGATGTGATAAGATTTTAGCATCTGACGCACTCTTACATGTGACACAGTTGGTAACGATGCGTTCTGCCAAATTTCTTCAATTTTTTTAGTCACTGTCTCTGAGATTTCCATAAATGATGGCTCTTTTTGAGTATTATTATTAAACTTCACTAGCCTTCTCGTCCACTCGTAATACTTGATGACATCTTCATAAGTTGGCAGCATATTGGGTTTAATATCTGACAATTCACCTAGCAGTGGACATTTAAAACACTTTCGCGTACGGTCCATTGTGACACAGAGCAGAAAACAGCCTCTCACGTCAAATGTCGCGGCGTAACTGATGCCAAAAAATTGCGCGCCAAATGCAAAACTCGCTCCCCGCCCCCGCACCTCACGCCTTTAATTAATACTAGCGGTACGTTTGATATTATTTTAATGAAATTTTACTATATTTACAATTGCAAAACACTTTAAACTTAGTTAAAGTTCAAACGGAACGCTTTTTTATTTGGGCTATAAAAAATGCCGAAAATTGTATTTTTCGAAAATTTCAAAGTCAATCCGGAGGTTGATACCTTTAAAAGAATTTGAAAATACTTCACACATGCGTCTTTTATATCAATAGGCACCTTTTTATCGCTATTGCAAAAAGAAAGGAGGATAAAAAATTTTTTGGCCCACCCTAATACTCAAATGCAAAGTTTAGCTAAAACGTACATACATACATAAAATCACGTCTAAATCCTTTGCGGGGTAAACAGAGCCAACAGACTGATAGGCCACGTTCAGCTGTTGGGTTAATGATAGAATTGAGATTCAAAAGTGACAGGTTGCTAGCCCATCGCCTAAAAGAAGAATCCCAAGTTTATAAGCTCATCGCCTAGTTGCCTTTTACGACATCCATGGGAATGAGATGAAGTTATATTTTTTTTTTATTAGTGTCGAGAACCACACGGCACGTTTAGCTAATGATTATCTCTATTTAGATGTCAAAATAATCAATCAACATAATGACTAACTGAAATAGATTTTATACACTATAAATCCAGTAAAGGCTGATTTATTAACGTCTTGTTATTTAAAAGGCGGTTTTGCCTGCAATTCTGCCTTCGTGAAAAGTAAAATCCTCTCGTTATCTCCTTAAGAAATCTAATAATTTCATTATCAGTTCTCAAGATAATCAGACAAATTTCTTCTTTTTTATATAACTTAGAGTTTACAAAAAAATCAAATAATTTAAGTAATCATTATCCGAAACGTCTATTATTTAAATTATTATATTTAATAAGTGGAATAAAACTTTTGACATTGAAAATAATCGAGTAATTTGAACATACATTAAATAAGTACAAAGGTTAAAAGATATCCATACGAGTAATGCTTTTAACTAAATTAAAAATGGTTCACTATTTTGTCAAAGAGCCGACTGAGTAGCACAAAAGTGGAGTTTTAGAAGAAGTTACAGGTTAAAAATAATGCCACAAACAAAAAAAAATATAGAAATATTGAAAATGAAAATACCTACAGTGAGCCTTTCACATGCAGACTGTTTACAACATCAATAATAATTATTTTTAATAGATACTGGATACTTTTTTTCCGTTGTTTATATCGGCACCCTATATATTGAAGATTTTTGAGAAAATGTTAATACATACAGACATACATAAAATCACGCCTCTTTCCCGGAGGGGTAGGCAGAGACTACCTCTTTCCACTTGCCACGATCTTTGCATACTTCCTTCGCTTCATCCACATTCATAACTCTCTTCATGCAAGCTCGGCGGTTTCGGGTACTTTTGACCTGACCCTTTACTAGGACGTTCTTAATTTGATCAAGATACGTTCGTCTAGGTCTTCCCACTCCGACCTTTCCCTCCATACTCTCCTTGTATATCTGCTTTGTCAACCTGATTTCATTCATCCTCTCCACATGGCCGAACCATCTTAACATATCCTTTTCTATTCCTGTAACTACTACACACAAAAGTCGGAATTATCAAATTCCTATGATCAACATTACTCAACAGAACACAACAACTCTTTATTGCACTACAAGAAATTACTTGTAGTCGATGGGCTAGCAACCTGTCACTATTTGAGTCCCAATTCCATCACAAAGCCATACATACACAGCTGAACGTGACCTCTCAGTCTTTTCAAGAATGTTGGCTCTGTCTACCCTGGCAGGGATATAGACGTGACTATATGTATGTATAAGAAATAAGAAAATAAATTCGCATATGATTACTATTAAATATTGCAGAAAATGTTGACTTATTTATACCTTGAATATGGTAACAATATAGCTCTTAATTATCCAGGTACAGTTACGAGTTTAGATATCCTACTACTATTATAAAGGCGAAAGTTTGTATGGATGTTTGTTACTATTTCACGCAAAAACTACTGAACCGATTACCATGAAATTTGGTATGTAGGTAGCTGAAGACCCAGAATAACACATAGGCTACTTTTTATCCCAGAGTTCCCGCGGGATTGATAGGGTTTCCATGCGGACGAAGTCGCGGGCGGCCTCTAGTATATCTATATATTAACAATAAAACATACAGAACCTTTGTTATTTATTTGAAGATATCTTTCATCTTTCATTATAACTCAAATTTGAAGTATATTTGTAGTCAATAACATTAAATATATTATTGTCATTGATATGTATAGTAATAACACTTATGGGAGTTAATATTTGTTATGGTCAATTTATTCATTAGATATTCTCAGGGTATCACCCAATGTCAAAGAATATTATACTTTTATTTCAATTGCCATAATTTTGATAACTATTACAATATCAAACTATGGGCTATGTTCATTTCTTTTAGTAATAACATGCGTTTTTGTCTGTGAAGAATACGCTCATTTCAAAACTAATTATTTGACAAATTTGCAAAAAAAACACTATTAAATTATGCTGTTTAGGAAAAATATAATTTTGTTCAAGGCGAATCAAAAATTAACTAAATACATACATACATAAAATCATGCCTTTCTCCCTGAGGGGTAGGCAGAGAGTACATCTTTCCACTTGCCACGGTCTTTGCATACTTAATTCGCTTCATCCACATTCATAACTATCTTCATGTAAGCTCGGCGGTTTCGGGTACTCTTGAACTGACCCTTTGCCAGGACGTCCTTAATTTGATTAAGATACGTTCGTCCAGGCCTTTCCGCTCCGACCTTTCCCTCCACACTCTCCTTGTATATCTGCTTAGTCAACCTGCTTTCATTCATCTTCTCCACATGACTAAGCCATCTTAACATACTCTTTTCTTTTCTATAATAACTACATAAACCATCTATTTAAAAACTATGTTTATAATGTGAGCCGTGAAGTCGTGTGCATAAATTTGTAAAAGGGATAAATAAATAAATATATACGGGACAAATCACACAGATTGAGTTACCATCGAAGTAAGTTCGAGACTTGTGTTACGAGATACTAACTCAACGATACTATATTTTATAATATAATAAGTACTTATATAGATAAAAATCCAAGACCCAGGCCAATCAGAAAAAGTTCTTTCCTCATCATGCCCTGGCCGGGATTCGACCCCGGAACATCCAGTGTCACAGACAAGCGCACTACCGCTGCGCCACAGAGACCGTCAAATGCCGGAAGTAAATAAATTGGTCAGGCAGACGTAAACACCGGTCCCTACTCCCACCCCAGGAAGTGCTAAACACATACATACATATGGTCACGTCTATATCCCTTGCGGGGTAGACAGAGCCAACAGTCTTGAAAAGACTGAATGGCCACGTTCAGCTATTTGGCTTAATGATAGAATTGAGATTCAAATAGTGACAGGTTGCTAGCCCATCGTCCAAAAAAGAATCCCAAGTTTGTAAGCCTATCCCATAGTCGCCTTTTACGACATCCATGGGAAAGAGATGGAGCGGTCCTATTCTTTTTTGTATTGGTGCCGGGAACCACACGGCAAGTGCTAAACCGGGATAAAAACGCCAGAACGATGATGGACTCACTTAATATTTTACTACATGAATGTAATCCCTTTTATTACGCCCAGGGATTACGTACAAAACAGAGCACTGAAGGCTACTGCGCGTTTGTAGCCCTGTTTATAGAAACAATGAAATTGTATTGTATATTGAACTGGAATCTATAAGATATATACTTATACATACTTATTATATATACTTATATTATTATTATTATTCTGTAACGCACGCGTAAAACTGTCAAATAAATTCACATATTAGCGTATCCACATAATCCTTTACTAATATTATAAATGCGCAAGTCTGTTTGTCTGTTCCACTTTGGCAGCAAAACCGCTGAACCGATTCGAATAAAATTTGGTATGAATATAGTTCAAAACGCGCGTTCTAACAAAAATTGAATCTTTGATTGCGAAACTTGGTAGAATAAATTTTTCCCCTGCTGCGAATAATTAAATATATCTGCCATTGGACTTACTAACAGCCAATATTGTTTTAATCTGTTGGTTTGCGTGCAGTGAGCATTGCTTTTAACACGGCATGAATAAACAGTGTTTTACTACGAACTAAATAATTGCAGCTTGATATACAAAGAATAAAATGCAACCATGTCTGCTTCCATTAAGGGGAACATAAATATATGTATTAATGAACTATCTAAATTATTTTCGTTGTTGTCAGAGAGAAAATTAATTTATTTTCTAAAGAAAAGACAAATGACATTCCGAGAATGAGTTATGTTAAAAATATTCTTTTGCCCTTTAGAAAACAAGACGTTGGAGCGCTCATTAAAAAATACTGCCATTAAATTTTTTATAAATACCTCAAGCGGAAGGAAAAGAGGTTATTTCCTCTTCTTCTCTCTAAATATAGCGTTTATTTCAAATACTAGGTTTGTAATGTATACTCAAAAATTTCCGGACCGGTTTCAGTGATATATAAATAATAAATATATACGGGACAAATTACACAGATTGAGTTAGCATTTCAATAATCAATCCATTAAGCCCGCCAATTGTGCTACAAATCTGCATTTTGTATTTTGTACAATAAAGTACTCGTACAAAAAAAAAAATCCTACATGTTCCGACTCTTGCTTGACTGTTAGTTTTCCTTAACTGTTATTAATTTTACCTGTTCATATATTGTGTTTGGGAATGTATAAGTTTACAAGTAGTATAAATGTTTGATTTATGAATTTATGAGAAAAAGGGATTTAATATCGCATGCAAATATTATATTAACATGATTTATCTTCATCTAGAAAAGAGTTTTTATTACTTTCGTCTGGTGTTTTATTGTGTTAGTTTCATTATGTATTTCAATTTATGAGATTTTTTTTATATAACTAGCCTTTGCGCTGGGGTTTGCTGTTGTGGAAAATTATAGAAAAAATGTAGTCTATGTCACATCCGAAGATCTATTTTATATCTGTACCGTAAATTTCGTGAAAATCAGTCTTGTAGCTTTTGAGATTATTCGTTACTAACATACAAAAATGCAAAAATACAAATAATTTGCTCTTTATTAACAGTGTAGATGTGGATAACTTTAGTCGGCACTAGAAATTAATGATATAAGCGAACAGAGATGAAAAAGAAGCTGGTTTTTTTTGTTGAAAATACTTATTATTTTCAGTAAATATATATACATGTTTCCTACATACATGTATGTATACATGTATGTATGTAGGAAATATGTATATATATTTACTGAAATAATAAGTATTTGTTGTGTATGTATGTATACATACACAAAATCACTCCTGTTTCTTAGAAGAGTAGGCATGGACTACTTCTTTCGCTTCATCCACATTCATAATTCTCTTCATGCAAGCTCGTCGGTTTCGGGTACTCTTGACCTGATCTTCCGCTTGGACGTCCCGAAGATTACTTTGATATAGACATTTTGGCACGCTTGATAGAAACCATTCAGTTTTAAATTCACATACATAAACTCACGCCTTTTTCCCGGAGGGTTAGGCAGAGACTACATATTTCCTAAATTTAAATAGACATAAATGTCAAAATGTAGAATGTCCTTAGAAACCCTTTAACCGAAGGCTTATGCATCCTAAACAATAGGTGTCCTTGATTGCAAAACCTTGGCCGTGTGTCTGCATGTTAACCGTGGATTTCTCAGAAACCGTGAAAGTACCGATGACAACTTCATTTAAAAAACATGCTTGCTTGCGTAGTCCGGGAGCATGTATAACGTTTCGTTGAGTTCTTTATACGTGCTAGATGAATGCTAGTGGAGAACTTGTACGTTTTATCACTGTTTATTTAATGACGATCTTAAAAAATATAGGTATAAATAGCATTACGATATAATTATATCATTAAGTCAAATAGCTGAACGTCCTCCTTCTCCACAAGGGAAAAAAAGAAATAGTAAAAAGGCAAAAGAATCCTAAGTTTATAAGCCTATCCCTAATTCGTCTTTTACGACATCCATGGAAAAGAGATGGAGTGGTCCTATTATTTTTCCTATAGGTGCCCTATTATTTTTCCTATAGGTGCCGGTAACCACACGGTTAATATGTATGTTTATGTGCCTTTCCAGTATAGCTTAGATTTATAGCATTTGAATAAGAAAATGAGTAAAAATTCATAAAGATTAAGGGCGGACGAAATCACGGGCTAAACCTACTAATATTATAAATGCGAAAGTTTGTGAGTATCTCAGGATGTCAGTATGGATGTTTTTTACTCTTTCACGCAATAACTACTGAACCGATTACGATGAAATTTGGTATGTAGGTAGCTGAAGACCCATAATAATATATAGGCTAATAACATATATTTTTTATCCCGGAGTTCCCGCGGGATTGATAAGGTTTGCGGACGAAATCACGGGCGGCCTCTAGTAGTAACATAAATAAGTCTCCACCTCCTAGTCTAGAATACCCAATGGCCATTATGACAGCAAACCAAATTTATTCCATGTGGGTAATCTATATACGATACCTATTCAAATGGGGAGCCCATAAATAGTTGACATTCTGATCCTCGCCAGTATTTCATCTAATAGTGGACCTAAATCATGTTTTTTTACGTGATAATTACTTTGTTTGCTTTAGCTCATTGTATGGGTAAGTTGAGATTTCATTTGGGTCAGTATTTTGACCTGCTCTACTAATTGGAATTTAGACTATATTTTAAAAAGACACATATGGTCACGTCTATATCCCTTGCGGGGTAGACATAGCGATAATAGACTCGAAAAGACTGATAGGTCACGTTCAACTTCTTGGGTTGATGATAGAATTGAGATTCAAATAGTGACAGGTTGCTAGCCCATCGCCTAAAAGAAGAATCCCAAGTTTATAAGCCTATGCCTTTATCGCCTTTTACGACATCAATGGGAGAGAGTGGTTCTATTGTTTTTGTCGTATTATATTTAATATTCCTTTTATATTTACCCTTTCGATTCGATATGTGTTTTATTTTTTTGTATATTTATTTTTGTATATTTGAGAAAGCAGGTGTAATTAATCATGTTTGAGTAAAACTTTTAGTATGGGTGTTAATATTTTTAAAATGAACATAAAATCGCTGTGAAATAAATGGAAATTTAAAATATATGGGCCAAATGACAGAGAACTAAAGATTTCAGAAAATATAAAAGTTTAGTAGTATTAAAAGAAAATTAGTTGCTAATGCTTTTTAAAGGTATCTTCAATTAATTTTTACCTTTCTTGTGGTAAATTATGAATATAAAAGGTTGTTAATCTAAAACAAGATATAATTTAGAAATATACAAAAGGATTATTAATTAGACAATTAGTTAAAACGCAAATAATAATCAGTGCATTAGGTTAATTGACGTTAAGATAGAAATAGTAATAATGTTACTAGCCCATCACCTAAAAGAAGAATCCCAAATTAGCCATTCCGTTGATAGACTTTTATAAAATGCATGGGAAGAGAGAGAGATGGCAAACACTTTTTTTAACTTCGCCACCAAACCAGCATTTAAACTTGCACTATATGAATGTGCTCCTATTCCCTTAGTCGCCTTTTACCATTTCCACTGGATAGTGATAAAGTCGTTATTTTGAAAGTTCCGGAAACCATACGACAATGTGTGAAACTTTACTAAAACGCTTCAACATTTTATATAACAGGTGCTTACGAAGGAACTTGAGCAACTTATTTGAAAGCTCAAAATGCAATGTTCAAAGCGTTAGTTCGGAAAGCTCCTTATCGTTTCGTTAAAAACTTTCCTTTTAGCAAAAATAAGCGTAAATTTTAATCATGAACATTTAATCCTTTTTAAGGCTTTTTACTTACAATTTGATTATCTGTATTATATTAATAAAAAGAAACCAATTCATAAATATTGTTATATAATTTACTAGCTGTGCCCGCAACTTCGTCCGCGTGGAATAGTTATTTTGGGCATCATTGAAGCCCTCAAGGATGAATAGTTTTCCCCATTTTTTTCACATTTTCCATTATTTCTTTGCTCCTTATAGTTGCAGCATGATGTTATGTATATAGCCTAAAGCCTTCCCCGATAAATGGTCTATTCAACGCAAAAAGAACTTTTCAAATCGAACCAGTAGTTCCTGAAATTAGCGCGTTCAAACAAACAAACTCTTCAACTTTATAATATTAGTATAGATTTTATTATTTGTCTTCATTTATCTAAATACTAATATGTGTGCAGAAGAAAAAGAGCGATAACTCTTAAAAAGTCTTAAGGTAATGCTAGATGGCTTTATGATTGAACTGAGATTCTCGAATACTGAAACTCATTAGCCTTTAGCCTAAAAGAAGAATCCCAAAATATAAGCGTGTTTATTAGGCTGTAATCACTAACTTATGTCACAAAACATTATAATTTTCTAATCTCGTGGGTAACTGCGAATCATTGAACATAAGCCGTTGTCACAACTTCGTAAACGTGTCATGGGAATTAAACACGCTGGTAAAGGCATGTACACATTGGTCCAGGAACTGGCCAAGGCTCAAATTAATAACGTCTTATACTATAAATTTAGTGCCGTGTGGTTCCCGGCACCAATAAAAAAAAGAATAGGACCACTCCATCTCGTTCCCATGGATGTCGTAAAAGGCGACTAAGGGATAGGCTTATAAACTTGGGATTCTTCTTTTAGGCGAAACGTGGCCTATCAGTCTTTTCAAGACTGTGGCTCTGTCTACCCCATAAGGGATAAAGACGTGATCATATATACATATGTATGTATGTACGTACTATAAATTCGAAACGTTTGTTAATTATTAACTTACATCCCGGATTCGTCCACACCTCTCCGGAGCCCTGGACTAGGATCCTGGGTTGGACAATCCAAGTTTGTCTCGCCCTAATCTAGTAAATATAACAATAAAGTTAACAGGGGCCACTTTTGCCACATAGGTTAGGGTAGTTAAGCTTTACATAATTATGCGTGACCCATTATGCAAAAGAACATTACATACATACATATAATCACGTCTATATCCTTGCGGGGTAGACAGAGCCAACAGTCCTGAGCGGACTGATAGGCCACGTTCAGCTATTTGGCTTTAAGATAGATTGAGATTCGAATAGTGACAAGTTGCTAGCCTATCGCCTAAAAAAAGAATCTCAAGTTTGTAAGCCTATCCCTTAGTCGCCTTTTACGACATTCATGGGTATGTAGTAGTCCTATTCTTTTTTGTATTGCTGCCGGGAACCACACGGCACGACAAAAGAACATTATGCTCAACAATCATTATACCGTAATACGGTATGCTAATTTATATTATGGCTTAATTTTTTATGCTAATAGACAGAACCAGTTAAACTTGAAAATTCACAGTAGTAGGGCGTAAAACATTATGAAACGTAATATATTATGAAATCTATATTTAAAACATTCATTTAATATTTATTTCAAATTTTGTATAGGTATAAATATATTTATTGAGTTTGATCCCACAAAACGTTCTCTGTTAGACCCGATGGACGATTGGTAGATAATGCTTAGATTTGTATTTTGTACAATAAAGTAAAATAGTACAGCCGTGTTGGCCATATGTTTAGTCCAATATTGGCCCAATGTGAGCATTTAGGCGAAGTCAAAATACGGAAATCCTTTGCAGACGAACGATCGCCGCAAGTCAACATTAAGGATTCATTCAGCTCACCAAATGTTTGTCATTATTGCATTCACCCGGACCTTCGTTCTCGGGGGAAATTTGAGGAAATTATATCGGGGTACAATTTGACTGTGTGGAAATTTTGGAACAAGGTTAAAGACGTTATTCGGTTAATACGCGTTTCACTTTGTGTTAAGACAAGACGTTGTTTATTTGATAGTAGCTTTAATTACACGCGTTCAAAATTTTGCAGCTTATTGGATAGAATAAAATACATACATACATACATATGATTACGTCTTTATCCCTTACGGGGTAGACAGAGCCAACAGTCTTGAAAAGACTGATAGGCCACGTTCAGCTGTTTGGCTTAATGATAGAATTGAGATTCAAATAGTGACAGATTGCAAGCCCATCGACTAAAGAAGGATCCCAAGTTTATAAGCCTATCCCTTAGTCGCCTTTTACGACATCCATGGGAACGAGACGGAGAGGTCCTATTCTTTTTTTTTATTGGTGCCGGGAACCACAAACTGATTTGTGATAAAATTTTAATCAACTAGGTAATCTAGGTATTTGTTAACACTAATAATCTGGCTGAACGGTTTTGTCACCGCCAAAACGAGCCAAGCGATGCGCAAGAGCCTACTATTTCTCGCAAGATCTCGTCGTTTTTATTTTCATTATTATTCATGAATTGTTACGTGCCGTGTGGTTCCCGGCACCAATACAAAAAAGAATAGGACCACTCCATCTCTTTGTCATGGATGTTGTAAAAGGCGACTAAGGCTTACAAACTTGGGATTCTTTTTTAGGCGATGGGCTAGCAACCTGTCACTATTTGAATCTCAATTCTATCATTAAGCCAAATAGCTCAACGTGGCCATTCAGTCTTTTCAAGACTGTTGGCTCTGTCTACCCCGAAAGGGATATAGACGTGCCCATATGTATGTAATTGTTACAGGTCACAGCCCTATAATCTTGTCGGACAAAATCCCAGTGCATCCAGAACTCAGACCGGTACCACTAGGAGATCCCTTAATTATAGATCTGGACTCCATAATACTTGCAGAGAAAGTACCTTTGGATCCACATGATGTTGATACAAAGCCTGTAGTTTATGAGGATCGTGTCGTTGGTGGAAGGGAAGCAGATATAGAAGACCATCCCTATCAAGTGTCTTTTATCGTGAACAATTCTTATTTCTGTGGAGGCATCATTATCAGTGAGAATTATATTTTGACTGCTGCTCATTGTGCTCAAAAGTAAGTAAATAACAATTGTTTTAAAGGACTTTTAATTAATTTCGTAAGAAGTATAGTTACAAAGTTAGTTATTCGTCGTGAAAACTAAGTTCTATCACGTCGGGGTCACAGTTGTAGGAAGTATAGTTACAAAGTTAGTTATAGAAGGAGAAAAGAGGAGAGAAATAATCAGTTTAAAATTACTATATTATTGAACATAAAATGAAAAATATTTTACATATTTCTCTGACATTTTTACCTAACTAATAAAACTATGGCAACCGTTGCTATGGCGTATACCAAGAAGGTTGCCTACAAATTTTAAGTAATTAATTCCCTTATCGGTTTAATAGTCATTTGACGGCCTCTGTGGCGCAGCAGTAATACGCTTGTCTGTGACATCGGAGGTCCCGGGTTCGAATCCCGGCCAGGGCATGATGAGAAAAGAACTTTGTCTGATTGGCCTGGGTCTTGGATGTTTATCTATATTAAGTATTTTTATAAAATGTAGTATCGTTGAGTTAGTATCTCGTAACACAAGTCTCAAAGAACTTACTTCGAGGCTAATTCAATCAATGTAATTTGTCCCGTATATATATTAAAGTCATTGAATTACTCACATAAGTGTTAGAACGTTAAGAAATTTTCTTTAAGGGTTGGTAATCTGATAGAACGAAAGAATGGTTTAACGAGGGCTTAAGATTAGGTTTAAGATTTTAATTGGCTTATTCATCTTACTTTGCTTGCATTATTATCGTAAAAATAACGGCGATAGGAACCTGAACAATGTAACTTACATAATACAACATACATACATAAAATCACGCCTCTTTCCCGGAGGGGTAGGCAGAGACTACCTCTTTCCACTTGCCACGATCTCTGCATACTTCCTTCGCTTCATCCACATTCATAACTCTCTTCATACAAGCTCGGCGGTTTCAGGTACTTTTGACCTGACCCTTTACCAAGACGTTCTTAATTTGATCAAGATACGTTCGTCTAGGTCCCACTCCGACCTTTCCCTCCACACTCTCCTTGTATATCTTAGTCATAACTTACATAAATACGAGTATAATCACGTCTTTATCCATTGAAAGGTAGAAGAAGCCAAAAGTCTTGAAAAGACTGAAATTCCACGTTCAGCTGTATGGTTTAATTATGGAATTGAGATTCAAATAAAGCCCATCGCCTTCGGTAAATATTCATCAATGCCATTGCCACTGAGCGTGTTGGAGATTGAAAGTTTACTCGTATGTATTTATTTATGTACACAAAATTATATACAAGAGCATTTATTACAGTAATTCTAGTACAAAGGTCCTACTTATTTCAAAAGAAATCTCTTCCAGTAGACCCGTGAGAGGAGAGATGAATTTTGGGGCGGTATGACGCGTGTATAAATATCGTTTAACATATTTCACTAATACTTACATAATTAAACATTGCACAATTAAATAAATGACAGTACTTGTAAAAAGTCTTATCATTGGTCTTATAAGCTAATTGATTTGTAGGTATTATAGCTGAGCGTGGCCTATCAAGTTTTTCAAGACTGTTGGCTCTGTCTACCCCACAAGGGATATAGACGTGACCATATGAATGTATGTATGATTTGTAGTGTCGACCCCGCTACTGTAGTGTTGCGCGCCGGCAGTTCCTTCCGTAAGAACGGAACGGTCATTCCTATAGTTGAAGTGACTCCGCATCCAGAATATGACAATCCAGCTTTCGATAAAGATGTCGCCGTGATGAAGACTGCTGCGCCTTTAGAGTTCAACGAAAGAGTCCAGGCGATAGGTCTGCCGGATCTTGAAGAACCCGTGGATGACTCGGGGCTGGTATTGGTCAGCGGGTGGGGGCGTACGCAAGTAAGTTTATACATGAGTACATCACGACTCTCCTGTTTGGTTTCCTTCCACCCAAAGGTTGACTGGAAGATATTGCATTAGCGATAAGTCCGATAACCGATAAGCCTTTGTACCATCTCCGTCTTTTGTACGTTGTTGTTTAGTTTGTTTTACTCTTATGGTGCAATAAAAAGTTTTATCTATCTATCTATCTATCTCTCTTAAGGTGATCGAATTGTTAAGAAGTTCAGATTTAAAATTCAAGTAAGTTGACTTTGAAGTTTGGAAAGACAAACATTAATGTATCTGTTTGTATTTTTGGCAAATCCATGCATATTATCATGTTTTTGTGCCGTGTGGTTCCCGGCACCATGAGAAAAAAGAATAGGACCACTCCATCTCTATCTCATTGATGTCGTAAAAGGCGACTAAGGGAGATGCTTATAGACTTGGGATTCTTCTTTTAGGCGACAGGCTAGCAACCTGTCGCTATTTGAATCTCAATTCTATCATAAAGCCAAACAGCTGAACGTACCGATCAGTCTTTTTAAGACTGTTGGCTCTGTCTACCCCGCAAGGGATATAGGCGTGATTATATGTATGTATGTATGTAATCATGTTTTTAAATAGATCACTATTACCTACCTATTTACAAACTAGTTTGTAAAAAAGTAAAAAGAACCTAGTGTAGTAATTAATCTTTTTTGAGTTACGAACATTAGTTTTAATGCTAACCGATGCATATTCGTTGAGGTGAAACATCGGGAGGGAATCTGCATCATCTCTAGGAACTAAGTATAGGGCTAGCTCCCAGACTTCTGACTAAAATTAGATATTTTATGCTTGCTCAATAGCTATATGCTCAATTTTTTTTAGTCATAAAGTATTTTTTACTATAGCAAGGCGCTCCAACAATACCTGAACGTCTGATGGAGGCTGAGTTACCAGTGGTCTCTCATTTCCGATGCATGCTGGTCTACTACAGCGTTTTGACTAAGAATATGCTCTGCGCTGGCAATTTCTTCTTAGGGGGGAAAGGAACCTGTCAGGTTGGTACATACACACGGCACCAATAGAAAAAAGAATAGGACCACTCCATCTCTTTCCCATGGATGTCGTAAAAGGCGACTAAGGGATAGTTTTATAAATTGGGATTCTTCTTCTTTTAGACGACAGACTAGCTACCAGTCACTTTATATAATTGTCAATTCTATCAGTGAGCCAAATAGCTAAACGTAGCCTCAGTATTTTCAAGACTGTTTGCTCTATCTACCCCGCAAGGGATATAGACGTGATTATATGTATGTATGTATTATGAGCGTTAAGCTAGTAATATCAACACGTCACGATATCCTTCGAGATCATGAATCTTCCATCTACGAGTATATGTATGTAAGTACGTGACTTTTGAGACTTGTGAGTCTTACGTAAACGTCGTGAGGGATAAAGATGTCAATAAGTGTAATTAAAGTTCGCAGTGTTCATAACTGACTCCATGAGACTGCAACTATTAGGAGCGAAGAAATAATGGAAAATGTGAAAAAAGAAAAGGGGGAATATTGTTCATCCTTGCGGGCTTCAATGATGCCCAAAATAACTATTCCACGCGGACGAAGTCGCCGGCACAGCTAGTTCTTAAATAAACTTTCATGCAGTTGTAATTAAATAATATATATAATATAAGTTAATATATACGGCACAAATTACACGGATTGAGTTAGCCTCGAAGTAAGTTCGAGACTTGTGTTACGAGATACTAACTCAAACGATACTATATTTTATATAAGCTACTTAAAAAAAATCAACATCCAAGACCCGGACCAATTACAAAAAGTTTTCGGGATAGGGATTCGAACCCGGGACCTACGGTGTCACAGACAAGCGCACTACCGCTGCGCCACAGAGGCCGTCAAACTGATGTCTCTAATTCTAATTGCAGGGTGATTCTGGAGGTCCAGCTGTGCAGAACGGTAAAGTGGTGGGAATCACCTCATTTGGCAGAGGTTGTGCACAGCCGCTGTCTCCAAGTGTGTTCGCCAAAATATCAGCTCCGACAATTAGAAATTTCATTACAGAACATACGGGTCTTTAATAAAATTAACGTTTTGCAGATCACATTAATGAAGATGAGCTATTTTACTTGCCTTGTAGAAATTAAGCATTGGTAGAATGACATGTTTTTAACAATGATATGAATAAATAATTTATTTTTAATTCTGTTTTTGTTTTCAACATACATACATACATATGGTCACGTCTATATGCCTTGCGGGGTAGACAGAGCCAAAAGTCTTGAAAACACTTAATGGCCACGTCCAGCTATTTGGCTTAATGAAAGAATTGAGGTTTCAAATAGTGACAGGTTGCTAGCCCATCGCCTAAAAAAGAATCCCAAGTTTGTAAGCCTATCCCTTAGTCGCCTTTTACGACACCCATGGGAGAGAGATGGAGTGGTCCTATTCTTTTTTTTTTGTATTGGTGCCGGGAACCACACTGCAATTTTGTTTTCAAATTCAAAGAAATGATAATTAAAAAACCTATTGCAATTATTGTGGTTGACAGATGCCGTCATTGTGTTACTTTTGATAGTACTTTCAGTGTTCTGATTCTACAAAATTTGTAATTAAAAGGAGCTAAAATTAAAAAAAAACCGTAATCTCTTTAGCAAGAAACAAAGCCAGCATCTTATTAACACAAATATAATTAACTTACACAAATTATGTACAACGATCACAAGTTATCTATCACAAGTTCTCAAGCATTGCAATAATGGAGTACGCAACCCCTGATACCATCGCTACCAGCGAGAATATGCTAAGTAAGGCATTCTTGAACACTATCCAGTTGCATGGTCCCAGGTCCTTGCCCCATCTCCAGATGGTCTCAGTGACAGCTGGGAGCAGCAGGCCCAGGATTGAGAGGCATACAGCACCGACCAATTCCATGAAGAGTTCTAGTCTGGGTATTGCGCATGCGATGCCGACTGGAACAGGAAATGTTTCTAGTAATTATAAATATCAATAAATATTATATACTAGCTGTGCCCGCGACTTCGTCCGCGTGGAATAGTTATTTTGGACATCATTGAAGCCCTCACGTATGAATAATTTTCCCCGTTTTTCACATTTTCTTTCCATTATTTCTTTGCTCCTTATACTTGCAGCATGTTATATAGCCTTAAAGCTTTAGCCTTCCCCGATAAATGGCCTATTCGACGCAAAAAGAATTTTTCAATTCAGTAGTGCTTGAGATTAGCGTGTTTAAACAAACTCTTCAGCATTATTATAAAAGTATAGATACGGGTTAAGTAACACAGATTGAGGGAGCCTTGAAGTAAGTTCGAGACTCGTGTTATGAGATAATAACTCAACGATGCTATATTTACTTAATTAATTTGGATTCAGAGGATTCCTCAGAGGATCGAGGATCCCGGCCATTATTTTTTTAGGGGGAAGCCCTATTCGTACCTATTATTTAATTTTACCCATTTTCCAATAGATAAAGAACCATGAAGAATTTGTTACCTTTATTCGATATATAAACTGGCTTTAATTAACTTTCGAGTCTTTTAGTTAAAATTCACTTTGGTAAATGAAGATTCGTGTTACCGCTTTTACCTAGTAAGTAACAAGCTTTTTATTGTTAGAAATTAGCAAGTTTTCCACCGAATTCGAAGTTTCTTACTGAATATTTAAAAAAATGGAAAATATAGCTCTATCTTCAACATGATTTATGCATTATTAACAAACTGGAAAAGTTTTTACGGCAGCTAATTAATTATGTAAATGCTTTGAAACAAAAATAAGAGAATTTTTGTTTCCTATATTTATAGTACACGTAATAAGTGATGTACCTTTGTATATTATTAATACATACATACATACATGTAATCACGTCTATGTCCCTTGCGGGGTAGACAGAGCCAACAGTAAAAAAAATAATTTCGTAAGAAAGTAATCCCCACTTACCATAAAATTTCTAAGACCTATTTATGTTTCAATATAGTAAGTATTGTATGAAATATGTTATATGTATGTTGTTGATTCAATAAAGATTTAAATTAAATTGAATGTTTGTCAAATAACTAATCTAGAATCAGATCAAAACATTTTCAAGGTTTCAACATCTTACATTAACAAGATTTCAATCGTTTGATGTCAGTTCAAACTCGCTCAAATATAAATAAATCATTTGAATGGTTTAGCAACTGTGTTTAATCAAGCATATTCAGTTAACTTTTATTTGACCTTTGTTCTAATAGAATTTATTCAGAATACTATATCAAATTGAATAGAAATGTAACTTATATTTTGAAATGTTAATTGAATTCAAATGTGCCGTGTGGATCCCAGCACTAATAAAAAAAAAGAATAGGACCAATCCATCTCGTTCCCATGGATGTCGTAAAAAGCGACTAAGGGAAAGGCTTATAAACTTGGGATTCTTCTTTTAGGCGATGGGCTACCAACATGTAACTATTTCAATCTCAATTTCATCATAAAGCCATACAGCTGAACGTGGCCTTTCAGTCATATCAAGACTGTTGGCTTT
Organism: Amyelois transitella; assembly: GCF_032362555.1. Classification (NCBI taxonomy): domain Eukaryota; kingdom Metazoa; phylum Arthropoda; class Insecta; order Lepidoptera; family Pyralidae; genus Amyelois; species Amyelois transitella. Next base: position 1,364,627 of record NC_083509.1, on the reverse strand, counting down.
GTCTACTCCGCAAGGGATATAGACGTGACTATATGTCCTTTGAACTTACCAATAAGAAGAGTTCCAGCCAGTCTTATCCCGGCGATAGCCACCCTGTGTCCTCTCGCTGGAATCTTGTCCTGTACTTTCCGCCAAACCACATCAAATGGGACGTAGTATATTAGAGCGAATGACAGCATCATGACGCAAGCCACCAGTATCTTGGCGACTTGGGCCAGACTGAAAAAGAAATACGATTTTGAAAATAGAAGGCAAAGAGATGATAAGAACATCTTGTAAAGTCATTCGGACCTGACTGAAAAAAAAATACGATTTTGAAAATAGAAGGTAAAAGGATGATAAGAACATCTTGTAAAAATCGTTTGGGCCAGACTGAAAAAAATATACGATTTTGAAAATAGAAGGCAAAAAGATACTCAGAACATCTTGTAAAAGTCATTTATAAATAGAAGGTAAAGTTGTGGTTTCCGGCACCAGTACAAAAAAGAATAGGACCACTCCATCTCTTTCCCATGGATGTCGTAAAAGGCGGCTAAGGGATAGGCTTACAAACTTGAGATTCTTTCTTAGGCGATGGGCAAGCAACCTTTTACTATTTGAATCTCAATTCTATCATTAAGCCAAATAGCTGAGCGTGGCCTATCAGCCTTTTCAAGACTGCTGGCTCTGTCTACCCCAAAAGGGATATAGACGTGACCATATGTATGTATGTAGGTAACAATATTATTATTGTCACATAAAACTAAACTTACATTTCATCCTGCGGTAAGTTGAGTGTCAAACTCCCCCTTGCCTCCTCTCCATACTTCAAGTAGCCCGAGAAGCCAACAAAGCCATACAACGCCACGACCGTGGTCATTGCAATGTTGAGCACCCCTGGACAGCCCAGGAACTGCTGCGGTTTGATCATCTCGTTCTCCACTGGCATCACCACGCCGATACCCTCCATTGCGAAAAGACAGGTGCTGAAAATTATATACATATAGGTGTAGGCAACTTTCTTAGTATACGCCATAGCACCGGTTGCCATGGATTTTGTCTAGATAGGAATAATTTTTATTGTAAAATATATACTTAATTTTATGTTCAACAATATAGTAATTGTCAACTGATTATTTCTCTCCTCTTTTCTCTTTCTATCTTCTGCAGGAATAACTAACTTTGGTACTACACTTCCTACAAAAGGTATATATCATTCTTCTGGCGATAGTTCGGGTTTAGTATTTCTCAGTCACTATTTGAATCTCATTTCTATCATTTTCTGACTACATATAAAATATACTAGCTGTGCCCGCGACTACGTGGAAGTTATTTTAGGCATCATTGAAGCCATCAAGGATGAATAGTTTTCTCTGTTTTTCTTCACATTTTCCATTATTTCTTTGCCCCTTGTAGTAGTAATGTGAAGTTATATAGCCTAAAGCCTTCCTCGATAAATGGTCTTTTCAACGCAAAAATAATTTTTCATTCAAACCAGTAGTTCCTGAGATAAGCGCGTTAAAACAAACAAACTTGTCAGCTTTATAATATTAGTATATATGTATGTATATTTTCCCTTGGGTATTAGGTATAAGAGACGATTAAGGGAGTAATCAATGGCTAGCAGCGCCTCCTATGCTGGTATGATAACATAGTTCAGAATCAATAGACACTGTTCACCAACGCGCCTGCCCAGCGTGGCTATGTGTAAAATCCCCCCATTTTTGGGGAGGCCTTAATCCAGCAGTGGACTACAGTACAGTACAGTGGACAAGAATACAATAAGGGTTGTGAAAGTACGTTTTTGTGTACATGAATAAATAAAAAAAATTAAAAAACAAAATATCCTTTATTGATGATTGATGAATTCAAAAGTTATTAAAGTAACGCGTCATTATTCGGGCCAATACTTCTACGCAATATGCCCCAGATTTTCGAGAGGATTGGATATGCTTTCAATACGAAGAGACCCTTTGATGTCAACATCAATCATCGATGTGTGATATAAAGTCGGAAGAACCCGGGATACATGACTACTAAGGCAGACTTATGGACTTTATTACGGCGTTCATTTTTAGTCTTTAGTCTATGAGTGTACGAGTACATCCATACATATATATATAGTCACGTCTATATCCCTAGCAGGGTAGCCAGAAGCCCAACAGTCTTAAAAAGACTGATTGGCCACGTTCAGCTATTTGGCTTTAAGATAGAATTGAGATTTAAATAGTGACAGGTTGCTAGCCCATCGCCTAAAAGCTAAGCAGCTGAGCATGGCCTTTCAGTCTTTTGATAACTGTTGGTTCTATCTACCCGCAGGGGACGTGATTATATGTTAAGTTATGTTAAGATTCAAAAATCACGTCTTTACCCCTTATGGGTAAGACAGAGCGAACGGTCCCCAAAATACTTAAACGCCATGTTAAGCTTGATGGAATCGCAATGAATAATCCTTTATACTCGTACCAACCTTTTAAAATTAAGTTTTTTCGTGATATAATTAATTGACCAAGCTCCTTTCCGAAATAATTGAGGGCACAAGCTTTTTCCTTAATAGACTTTTACAATCTATGAATTGAATTAAACATTAAATAAAAATACCAACCTTATAAAATTAGGGATCCCAGTAATAGAGTTGTATGTAGTAAATATTAAAATCATTCTATTAGCATATATTTATGACAAGAGAGTTATGAAAATGAAGTAAAATGCACCCCACGCTTTTTACTCTGATTTAAATTGTTTTGTTTATAAATTTAATTTTGTTATAATTTTAATCCGAGGTAATTACTACTACAACTGACTATAACTGATTGTTCGACTTGCTACTACTGAATTCCTTTGTCATTAATTTTTATTTTCTATTTTTTAGTTTGATTAGCAATAAAAGCGTAGTTTTTTAGTTTTTTTTTAAACTATTATTTATTTTCTATTTTTTAGTTCGATTTGCAATAAAACGGGTAGTTTTTTAGTTTTTTTATACAATTATTTTTTGGAAGTTAACACTTCTGGTATAACTATCTTACTAGAAAAGACTTTCGCAACCATGCGCCCATCGCCGGAGGTTTTCACAACTAACTTGCTTAAAGTTATATGTGGCCTGATTGGATTAAATCTCATAATATTCTCATCATCATGATTCTTTTTAAGGTGATGGGCTTGCAACCTGTCACTATTTGAATCTCAATTCTATCTTAAAGCCAAATAGCTGAACGTGGCCTATCAGTCTTTACAAGACTGTTGGCTCTGTCTACCCCGCAAGGGATATAGACGTGATTATATGTATGTATGATGATTGTTAAACCCAGTTGAAAAGAATTTTATAGTGATAAATCACTGTTAATAATATTTATGACTATCCAGCAAACGTAATAATTTTCGATTGTGGCCTTGCCAGGAATCAAACCACAAGATTAAGAGGCAGATTGATACAGGAACAAAAATATTTCAAACATACCTCCACTGCCTTTACAACCAGGAACGCAACAAAGTTTATCTGAAGACATCGTGGCACTTTTGTTGTAAAATCTGTCTTTCACAAAAACAAACACAAACTTGGGACTCCTATCTCAAATAATAAGGTACTTTTTACAGGAGTCCTATCTCAAAATATCTGCACAACACAGTAAACACAGTCAGAGTCCAATCTCAGATGATAAAATCACACGAATATCCGGAAGAACAAAGCTCGACTCAACGGAAGATTCCAAACTCCAAATAACGACAAGTTATCAGCACAAAACAAAGTGCAAATAGGTAAATACATAGGCACCGGTAAAAAACAACAGAAAGAAAGTTTACAGGTGTTCGAATCGAATTCAATCAAAACTTACTGCAAAACTTATTTGACATAAATAAACTGTCACTCATTGTCCAAACGAGTATTACAGTGTTGCTATTATAAATAGGCAAAAGATACCTAATGTTAATTCAAGAATTGCATTAATATGTTAAATACGTATTAAATATCGCAAAGTTCTGTAGGTAGTAACTTTATTCTTGTATTATTGTAAATTTAGTTGTTCAATTTTCATTTATTACTTTTGTTTTATTACTTATATATTTTTTATTGTTTTAAAATATTCTACTAATTCTACTATTGTTTCTAATGGTAATTCTAAATGGAGCAATGCGATGAAATAAAGAAGCCTCAGGTTAATAGTGACATTATATGGAAATATATTACATCTCTTTTTGACTCATTATACGTCAGAACTTCTTGGTTTCTTGTATGGAGATTACTGGCACTGGTGCTATCTCAGTCTCTCTCACTCTCATACGAAGGATCTAAAAATGAATTTATTAATCCTGGCAGTTTTAATAAGGATAATGAGAAACTCTTATCAAAATATTGCATTGTCATCGGTCCTTGATACGTGTGCAAAGTTCCAAGTTGATCAGACGTTTAGAAATCAGTGAAAATTAAGCTCAAAGATTCCGTTACAAACATACATACATACATACATACAACCCAAGCTAATAAAAGCGTAGTAATAAAAATACCAACCTTATAAAATTAGGGATCCCAGTAATAGAGTTGGCTATGCTTCTTTCCGAAATACTCGGGGGGTCTCTCAGGCAGTAATAGATGGATATCATTATGGACCCCAACCACACGAAGTTGGCGAGGGCCGAGAAAGGCACCAGGTACTTCAGCTTGGTGATTTGGGTGAGTGGCACGAGGACCACCAGGGTCAGGGCGCAGAAGATGTTCACCGACCATGATGGACCGCCGTATTGGTTGGAAATCTGAAACAGATTTGGTTCTCATTTTATTTAACAACTAGCTGTGCCCGAAACTTCGCGTGGAATAGTTATTTTGAGCGACATTCAAGGATGAATAATTTTCCCCTTTTTTTTTTTTACATTTTCCATTATTTCAGTGTGATGTTATATAGCCTAAAGCCTTCCTCGATAAACGAACTATTCGACGCAAAAATAATTTTTCAATTCGAAACAGTAGTCCTTAGATTAGCGCATTCAAACAAACAAACTCTTCAGCTTTATAATATTTTATTGTAACTCAATGACAGGTGGGCAGATACGTGTAGGTAATAGTAAAAAAAAAAGAGAAAAATTGCTTTTGGAGTCAGATACCAGATTGATTTGAAAATTGAATTCAATATACAAAACTTCAATACAGGCTTACAAATTTAGTCTTTTTCAAAATTGAGACGATTGTGCAGTTCTTGTGTAGCACATGAAAGTAATTTCTGTGCCAAATTTGGTCAAATTGGATCCTAATGGACCATTCCTTAGTTTGTTATGTTACATGCAAAGATACAAATCATACTTTTTGCCATATTAGGTAATAATGATGCAGCTTTAAAGTCGGAAATAAAAGTTTTAACTTACTTATAAGCGACATTCTTTTAATTGTATAAATTTATGCCGTTGCCGTGCGGTTCCCGGCACTATAGAACAGGACCACTCTATCTCGTTTCCATGGACGTCGTAAAAGGCGACTAGGGGACAGGCTAATAAACTTGAGATTCTTCTTTTAAGCGATGGGCTAGTAACCTGTCACCATTTGAATCTCAATTCCAACATTAATCCATAAAGCTGTAGGTGGTTTCCTGTCTTAGCGAGACTGTTGCCTCCGTCTATCCCCCAAGGGATAAAGTGATAATATGTGATATGTTTACCTGTCTGAATGATTCAGCAATGACGACAACGTACACACAGCAGGCTCCCATGTGAGTTAGCGCCAAAGCCCAATCTGCTAACTCTCTGAAAAAATTATAAGTTTCTTATTAGAAAAAGTAAAACAAAAAAGATAGCTATAATATTTTTTTTATCAAGTCTGAAATTACATCGTCCCATTATAAAAAATCTTTATGGAGTATTGAGATGATGATGATGAGATTATTATCAAGATATTTTTTTAAACGCATTTTTCTTGTAATCATTTTGTATAATAACATTATCCTCTGTTACGGTTTAGGTAGAATACAAACTAGTAGATGAATTCGTACTTAAAATCATGTCTTCATAAACGGGGTTGACAGAGTCAATAATAGTTTACAAGACTGATAGTTATGTAAAGTCAAAAAGTGACGGAAAATAAGGTTGATCAGTCATTTTCTTGCGCTGAATTCTCGAATAGTCAAAGAAATACTAAAATTTCTATACAGCGACGAAATTAAGTAGGGTTGATTCACCTACAGATTTCTACAGTGGTCACGTACCTAGCAAATTTGGCGAATTTCCTCACTGGTTTGGGTCCGTTCTGGAAGACTATTTCGCAGGTGTCCGCGTATCCTAAACACGGTCGCTTGATCTCAATGCACAGTTGTTGTGATGTTTTTACCTGAAAAAAAAAAAAATCATTATTCAAATTCAAAACCATAATTCATTATTATGGGACACTTCATATAACTTAATAATTGGTTTCACAACGTTGGTTGACGTCAAATAAATTACTTAAAACTAAGTTTACTGCCGCTTCCAAAGCGTCAGTGCAGAAGAAGAGGTAACAAACTGCACTGCGGAATTTTCTTCAACAACGAGAACTTCACAACTATCCAAACTTGGAATAGAAATGTGGATTTATTAAAAACATATTATTAACAACTAGCGACCCGCCCCGGCTTCGCATGGGTGCAAAATTATAAATGTTATTATACATAAAAACCTTCCTCTTGAATCACTCTACCTGTTACAAAAAACCGCATCAAAATCCGTTGCGTAATTTTAAAGATTTAAGCATACAGACAAACAGACTAAAATAGCGTTTTATACTATGTAGTGAGATGAAACTTTTGGTTTTTTTTTCAATGGAGCTTTTACAGCTGTAGCTACTATCATTTACGATTATATGATATGATTCTTTCAATTACCTGGTTGACTAGTTGACCGTTGTTCATTTCTTTTTATGTCATACTATAATGAACTATTAAAAATTTTGCAAATACTATACGAATTTTACATGCTAAAACTTTAGGCTTTCATGACGCTTAGGATATACAATATGAATGACATAAACGAAATTTCTAAAAAATTACAAATTCAAATTACATTAAAATGCTAAAATTGGAAGATACCTTAAAACTAAGCTTTAGCTGTAACTAAAATCTCTCATTTATCTCCTAATTATTGGGCCCCAGTATTTCTATGAGAGATGTTGAACCTACTTACTAATACAACCTTATTTTATAAATTGTGCGTCAACATTATAATCCAGCGCCGTGTTAATCGGTTTATCAATAGACCCGTTTAAGCTCATTCCAATTTGTTCATGCTTCAATACTCAACTAAATACTCTAAAGCCGAAATATTGTTTGAATTTCAAACAGGTATTTTCGGTACAATATTATAAATGCCCTTTGAGCGCCGCATCGCCTGCGTTATGTCTAGTTTTGTAAAAAAAATCCACGGGATTAAAATTTTCACGGAATGAAAGTTTCTAAAGCGTGTCAACGGCACCAATAAAAAGGGATAGACTTATAAACTTGGAATTAAGGCGACGCTCTAGCAACCTGTCATTATTTGAACCTCAATTCTATTATCAAGTCAAAGAGCTGAATGTGGCCTATCAGCCTTTTCAAGACTGTCTATCCCGCAAGGAATATAGACGTAAATATATGTATGTACGTATTAAAAATTTCCTATATACTTCTTAGGACTTTGAACTATTTGTTCGCAAAATTGCATGAATACTGGTCAAGCAAATGCAGCTTCAACAGGCGACAAAGAAAACTAACACTTTCCAATTTGTAATTTAATGAACGAAGTATGGATTCTGAGATTGAAAATTAATTATATTTAAAAGCTTTTAAATTGTCCTTTATAGTGTTCCTTTGTATAAAGTTTGTTTTATCAAATCAGAGATACTTATAATGGTCGTGCTAAATAATAATTCAAATAATAATAAGGTAAGATAAATCACAGATGTAAGCTACATATTCTGAGACCCTCTTTCTTAACTTTTCATACATATATATAGTCACTTCTATATCCCTTGCGGGGTAGACAGGGCCAACAGTCCTGAAGAGACTAACAGGCCACGTTCAGCTGTTTGGCTTTATGATAGAATTGAGATTCAAAAAGTGACAGGTTGCTAGACCATCGCCTAAAATAAGAATCCCAAGTTTAAAAGCCTATCCCTTAGTCGCCTCTTACGACTTACTTCTTAATTTTGAGATCAATAATATGTCTAAATATGCCAATAAGGTCACGTAACTTAAAAAAATAACAATAAAATATTTCATTACATAACTTTAACTATACACCTTTGTTTATTTGACATAGTTACAGCATGTTATGTCTAGTAATTGTCATTGTGCAACTTGCCTCTTACTTTCTATGAGGTCAACGGAAAACTTGCGTTATTGTGAACGATAATAGCTATTTGAGTTTGTAGGTTACTGTACTTATGTAGCTCTTGGACTATGTAACTAAGATGTCACCTCCAAAAGCATATTTAAAGAAAATGTTGTTGTATGTGACAGCTAGCATATTTTAGCAAAATATGCTAGCTGTCCCGGCAAACGTTGTTTTGTCATATAAATAAATTTAAATACTTTCTTGTTAAAAAGAATGTTAAGGTAGGACAACCCTTATCACTAAGGGGCATGAAAAATAGGTGTTGGCCGATTCTCAGACCTACTCAATATGCTCACAAAATTTCATGAGAATCGGTCAAGCCTTTTCGGAGGCGTACGGGAACGAACATTGTGACACGAGAATTTTATATATAAGATAATGCCATTTACATATATATGTACTTACTAAGATATGTATGACATGTCCACATATAAAGCCGATGAGGACAGTCCCAATGCTGCCGACCAGCCATCCAGCATTTCTGAAGGCCAGGGGCATCGCCAGCACTCCCGACCCCAAAGAGGCTTTCAGCAGGTGGGCTAAGGCTCCGAAACTCCTGGAAAAGAATCGTAACAATGAAATATTTAGTCATACAGTTGAAAGTGGCTATCAAAACTGCTGGCTTTGCCTACACCGTTATTATATGTAGATGACTATCAATAATGGTTTGGTGCAATGGTAATGTTTTAAGTCTCTTAGACAAAAAGTTCCAGGTTCGATCTCAAGTCGGGTCAAGAAAAAAAAGCAACATTTTATAGTTTCTTGGTCTTGGATATTGATAATAAAAGTAATAACACATGATTTTTCAAAATACTTTCGTATCTTCTTTTGTTTAGGTATATAGGGGTTTGTGTCGAAAAATTTGAGATTTTGAAAGAAAATTATGGGAAAACCCATGATTTACTTATGAGTAATTACGCCGCAATGAGTGTACCGCCTAACGAATAGTTAATAACTCGAAAAAATTTTTAAGTACTAAGCAGGAGTAATAATAAAATAGAAGACTTATCTTAATACCATCAAAAGATGTCAACCTGCTTTCATTCATCCTCTCGACATGACCAAACCATCTAAGCATTTCCTTTTCTATTCCTGTCACTACATCTTTCAAGAGTACCCGAAACCGACGAGCTTGCATGAATAGAGTTATGAATGTGGATGAAGCGAAAGAAGTATGCAGGGATAGTGGCAAGTGGAATGATGTGATCTCTACCTACCCCTCCGGGAAAGAGGCGTGATTTATGTATGTATGTATCAAAAAATGATTTTTGTTATTTCCCAACAAATGGTTGAAAGGAATAAGACACAATTTGGAACAGGGCAAAAACCATTTAATTGTAAATGTTAGCAAGTCATTTGTTTTTATGTAACCATTTCCACAAACGATCACTCTTCCCACACGTTAGATAAAGCTAAAACAACACAAAGCCAACAAAAGTAATGACCTGAAATTATTTTTCATCTCCATTGAGTGTCATAAGCAGACATATATTGTTGTACACAGACATATGTAGATATAGATAGACCTCGCGAGTGTTTCTACCTCGTGTGTCGAATCGTGTTGAAAATTGTGATCGATGGACCGATTTTACGCCTGTTCCATCAATAAAATGTTGTTATCGTCATCTGTATAAAAATGTTTCGACGTGCTGTATTGCATTTAAAATTGCTTGAAATTATGGGTCTAAATAAGATACATGCAGCTTCGGTGATATTTCCTAAAAAAACAGTTTCGGGAAGACAGAATGATATGACTATTTAAGATCTAATTATAATAAATCTAAGTGTAGCGGTAAAAAAACAGAAATCGATTGGGTAGTTTTAAAGATACTACCTACACAAAAAAATACAACATTACCTCTATAATAACCTCTAATTGAGAAGAGATTTGTAGATTAAGTAGATTTCGCCCCGCTGACTTTACAGTAAACAGAAAATTCTTGATTTTCAAACAGATGACTAAACTTAAAATATCTATATACACTATACAGGCATGCGGTGTCTCTTTCATTTTGGCGTGTTGAGAACACCTTGCACGCTCTGCTACTAAGCTTTGTGGCCTGGAATCCGCTTTCCTCTTCTTTTTTTTACTTCTCACTACTTCAGTTCTGACATCATTGCTATATGTTTTGCGACGTCAATCCAGGTTTTTTACTCTCCTGCGGTCCGCTTGTATGCGGTATCTAGCTAGATCTATGTCTGTGGCAGTAGGTATGTCTGGTGACGTGAATGTTATGGCGAGTCAGCGGCCCGTGAATGATAAATGATTGAGATTTATCTCGTGCGCAGGGGTCTGTTGTTCAGTGCCAACCCGCAGGTGATTTTTATTTATACAACTTTAATTAGAACAATAGCGATGACATGTGCTTGAATATTTATAAGAACAAAAAATGTTTTTTTTTTATGATAGTTCCAATACTATATTTGTATAATATGTTTTAAATAATCTCAAGTAATCAAACATTATAAAAGTAATTTTTTTTTAGAATAAATTTGACAATATGTGATTATTACAATTTCTCAATAATAATTTTAATATACCTACACTGCAAAGTAAAAAAAAAATTATTTAAGTTAATATTATTTATCTCAATTCTATCATTAAGTCAAACAGCTGAACAAACGTGGCCTATCGGCCAGTCTTTTGGCCAGTCTTTTCATGACTGTTGGCTCTATCTACCCCGTAAGGAATATAGACGTGATCATATACATTATTTAAGCATTCCCGCGCTGAAGAGATGGAGTGGTGCTATTCTTTTTTGTATTGGTGCCGGGAACCACACGGCGCCATATTTTCCGTTAAATAAAATGGAAGTACTCACGATGTGTTAGATTCTAACGGTCTGTGGTCGGCTGGCACGTATGGGTCCAGATCCTCTCTTGAGCCATTGTACGCTAACTCCACTCTGAAACAATACATTTTAGATGGTTATAGCGTATTTCTTTGATATTTTTATTAGAAAATAGAGAGCTTCTAACTTCACTTCTGCTTATTTTCTTTCATAACACAATAAAAAAGCTTTAAAGATTTTAAAAACTCATTACATTATTAGTGGTTTAACGATTAATAACGTATTCAGAAATAATGCTAAGACAAATTATTAAGTACATAAGCAACATGTTTCATCAAGTGCCGTGTGGTTCCCGGCGCCAATAGAAAAAAGAATAGGAGCACTCTATCTGTTTTACTGTCACTATTTAAATCTCAATTCCATCATTAAGCCATACTGCTGAATGTGGTTTTCAGACTTCTTAAGATTATTGATTTTTTCACCCCGCAAGGGACAAAGACGTAACTATATATGTATAGTGTATACATATGTTTTCAGCAACATGTTTCTTCAAAAAGAGACAATTACTAATCAGTGCCCTAAAAAATAATACTTTATCCAAATACATTAGTCAAATACAAATAAAAAACAAAAAAAAAAATATCATATTTAATTACTTTATTGGTTACCTGCCCCGGTAGCATCGCCGCGCGATGCCGTCTTTATCGCGCGAAAAACTATCGCTGTTTCGTTTTTTATTATGATGTTAAACGGGACAGCGATAGTATTTCGCGCGATAAGAAAAGATCTTATACGCAGAAAAGGTAAATCACGTGTATTAAGACACGACATTAATTTCATGAATTCCGTTTAATGTGATTTTCCGTGGAAAACCGAATTATCATTACCGGCTTTGTTTCTGCGAAATCCTGAAAGCCGTCTGAATTTCGAAAATGCTTCTGGCATTATTAGACTGGTTTTTCGTGGAATATGCAAATATATGGTTTGTTTACTATGTATGCTTTTATGTATGTATGAGTCTTTAACAGACGCCAGTCTTCACCAATACTTTCAGTATTTTCCACATTTTTTGTAATTTTTCTGTGCCTATAGAGATGAAATAAATACTTTTTTACTTCTACTTTACTTTATGCTAGAGAACGTCCGCGACTCCGCACGCGTAAAACTAAATATGAACACGATTCCCGTTCCCGTGGAAATATCAGGAAAACTTAATGCACCTCTAGACCACATATAAAACCTACATGCTAAATATCAAGACCTTAGACCCAGCGTTTTGGGCTGTGGGTTGATATGACAGTCAGACATTCACTTTCTTCTTTCATATATTTAGAAGATGTATTCAGTCAGCTATCTTTGTCAAATTTGTGCTTTGGGCATTTTGGAAAAATCTTGACCAGCAAAAACCTAAGAACGTTAATTAATTTTGCGGTTTAGCGTAGCACTTTTGTTTTTTCGCGGGAAAAACTATCGCTGTGCTGTTTCACGACACGACGATAGTTTTTCGCGAGGCTGGCTTAGATTAAATACAATAAATAATCAAAACATATTCTTTATCGGCGTATTTCCGCGTAAATTAGCGTATATTTTTTATAAGCAAGTATTCATTGGTAGAATACAAAGGACTGTCACCTACACAAGTCCAAACAATCTAAGGAACATATTTTGCAGGTGACTGTACCTCAAATGCTCTTTAGATTAGAAATCCATCGTAATCAATATACATCCTTAACTAATAAGCTTATATAAAGAGAATTATGAATGAAAATGAAGCGAAGAAAAATGAAAGAAGTATGCAGGAACCGTGGTAAGTAGAAAGTTATAGTCTCTGCCTACTCCTCTGGGAAAGAAGCGTGGTTTTGTGTTTACATGTTAAATTAATAAAAATACATACATTACCAACATGATTCCCCGGGAATCGAATGGGCAGCCTTCGAGCTCGTGACGACGAATGCCTGATTCCCCCTCATTAATCAAGAAGGTTTCTCCAGCAAATTAACCCCAATTTATAACTCAATGATGAAATGTCTATTTTTCATTGCATCATGTCACATTACCTATAGATTTGCATTGTAACGAGTATATAATATATACTATATTATGTCAATGTTCAACACTTGAGCAGTAACCTTCGTTTGTGAGATGTTATTAAATCATAATTGTTTATATTCAGAGCAAGGATTTTTTAGTTCAGTGACTTGGTAATAGTTATTAATGAATAATAATGATGATGAAAATTCGTCATTTGTCATCTTGCGTATACGTCGTAAGGGGTGACTAAAGAATAAAATAATTTAATAAGACAAGTCTTGTACTCTTTGAGTAAGATCAATATTTCCAGGGCACATTCTGATAGGATTACAAAAAAAAAATTGAACCATTTCATGAACTGACTGTCTTGAAGAGACTGATAAGCCATATTCATTTGTTTGGCTTAATAATAGAGTTGAGATTTATATAGGGACAGGTTGTAAGCCCATCGCCTATCCCTTAGTCGTCTTTCACGAAATCCATGGCAACGATATGGTTCTAAGTATTCTAAATTACACGACACGTGATATTAAAAAAAAACATTAGTTCAATAGATGGGTGATGAGGTTACAAACAATGTGCCGTGTGGTTACCGGCACCATTAGAAAAGAAAGAATAGGACCACTCCATCTCTCTCCCATGGATGTCGTAAAAGGCGACTAAGGGCTTGGCTTATAAACTTGGCATTCATCTTTTAGGCGACAGACTAGCAACCTGTCACTATTTGAATCTCAATTCTATCATTAAGCCAAACAGCTAAACGTGGCCTATCAGTTTTTTAAGACTGTTGGCTCTGTCTATCCCGCAAGAGATATGGACGTGATTATATGTATCTATGTACGGTATAAACAAACAAACAACAAATAAATTTACTTTCGCGTTTGTAATAATTAGTTGAGATTTATTTGAATGTTCTCGCAATGTGCAACAAAAGCATTACGACACGATAAAATAACAAGCAGTTATTTACAACAACATTGCAGCAGATCTCCGTTAAATCCCCGAATTATAACCTCATTCCATTATAAAGTTAAATTGTTTTCGGGGAAAATTGTCGAATTATGTTTCATCCTGATCATCATTCCTGATTATTAAAACGATGGATTCAAATCTGCTTTATGGATTAAGCTACCGTGTATTAACTGAATTTAACTGTGAAATACATTCATAAATATGGTCACGTCTATATCCCTTGCGGGGTAGACAGAGCCAACAGTCTTGAAAAGACTGAATGGCCACGTTCAGCTGACAGGCTGCTAGCCCATGGCCTTAAAAAGAATCCCAAGTTTGTAAGCCTATCCCTTAGTCGCCTTTTACGACATCCATGGGAAAGAGATGGATTGGTCCTATTGTTTTTTGTATTGGTGCCGGGAACCACACGGCACTAAGAAATATGAACGTTAATATCCAGTTTGATAAGAAAATATATACAAAGCTAGTCATGAACGTTAGAATGAGACGACCTGAGTTAACGTTAAAGTAAGTTTAACCTATAAGTTCTCCTTAGCATAGTCTTAGCAAAAAGAGAATTCTTAAAGATTCTTATGGGCGAAATGTTAGCTGTTATCAAAATAGTCTATATAACGAAATTATTTTATTTGTTCTGAAAAATACAGCTCTAAATAAAAAAAATAACAGTCACTTAGCTAAATATCATTAAAACCATTTACATTATAAGTAGAAATTATTGCGGTTTTCAAAATCTTAATACAGTAGGTACTTCTATATTTTGTACTAGCTGTGCCCGCAACTCCGTTTGCGTGCGGTTCAAAATTACTTTTTCTTTTTGTTTAATAAAGCAGATATTTTTTAAATGAAAGTCACGTATGACCTAATGAGTTGTTGAGCTAAAACGTTTTATTGTCCATGATGTTTTATTCGACTGAAATGTGTGACGAGTCATGAATTTATAGCATAAAAACAATATGTATTTTTGTACATTTCGTCTCATAATATATTTTATGTAAACAGATACGTGTTTCATGAAATGTATTTTTTATTATACACCATATATATTATTGCTATATATATATATACATATATATATATATATGCATATTATTGCTAGCAACCTGTCACTATTTGACTCGAAATTCCACAACGTAGTCATGAATATATGTGAAAGAAAGTGGCCTTTCAGACTGTTCGATACTGATGGCTGATTATTTCGTTAGGGATTAAGTTATACTAGCTTTTGCGCGGGGCTTCGCTCCCGTGGGAAGTAAATTTCTCCAGAATGTCAATGTAGTTTATATGAACGTCAAAATTAATTTGAATTGGTTCAGCAGTTTAGCCGTGAAAGCGGAACAGATAGACAGACAGATATTAGTTGGGGATGTATTGTACAGTCCCGCACGAATACCTTGGAAATAAGTTCTTTGTTTGTTTGAACGCGCTAATATTTATTAAGTATTAATAATTAAATAATTTTTATTAAGAAACGGCTTCCCCTAGCTAAGGATAATGAGAGTCATTTACATAATGCGTCCTTGCTTTGAAAAATTACCAGATCATTTCATCTTTGCGATTTATATATATATATATATATATATTTATAGAGCTTTAATAACTTTAAGTATGCAGGGATCGTGGCAAGTGGAAAGAGGTAGTCTCTGCCTACCCCTCCGGGAAAGAGGCGTGAGTTTATGTATGTATGTATGTATGTTAATAACTTCATCCAAAACTACTCTATGTTGAAATAGTGTGTGTGAGAGAGTCAATTAACCGCAACGTATGTCAGCATCTAATTACTAAGCTCAATACTAAGTCTTCTAAAGAGCTTATTTGAAGCGCGGCAAAGCTCCCTTTGCAAGAAAGCTAACAAGCTCGGTTTGAAATCAAGTTGAAAATTGAACTGCAGTCATAGAATATAAGTTAATTCTCAGACTTCAGTGAAGTTGCATAAAAATACGCCTGATGGCTTTTTTTTCTATCAATCAACTTGGAGCGAAAAAACATTATTTTTTAAACAAAAATGAAAGTGTTCGGAAGGTATTTTGTAATATCGAAATATATCAGTACATTTACTATATTTTGGGAAATCCTTTTTTAGTGCACTCTTATTTACTGAAAATAATCAGAAGTTTTTTTTTTTTAATTCTCAAGTAATACCTCTATTTTTTTAAATAACAAAATCGTAGGGAAAGTGGTTCAAGTGTTAAAAAAATAATTGTGAATATAAACACTTACATTACGAACTCGTAAAATGGTGTTATATTCACAGACATATTCTTTGAGTTCAAAGACACAAAATAAACAAACTTAATTCTTAAAACGAGTTATTTTATTACTAGATTAAGTAACACTCGCTTTTATTTCATCTGTTTCAATATACCTAATCCTTTAAGGTCTCGAGACAGGGTATTTGAATAAACAAAAGAACAACCTTAAAGGAAATTTTTCTTGTGAAGATGGATGAGTGTGTTGGCCGACCCTAAGACAATTTGCCCAAGTATTTCTGGAGATTAACATTATTTATCCAATCTCTGCCTGTCTTATTGTATTCCCTGTTGTCACCCCAGCTGTCGTCTTACAAAACTTTGAAAGTTAGAAACAAGTTTTTTTATAAGAATTTCGTTAGTTATATATTGAAAGAAAAATAAATGAAAAAAAGAATGTTAGGAGAAATGAAAATATGTTTTTTTATTAAAAAAAAATAAAACAAAGATTAATAGATAGAAAAAGGATGGGCTAGGAATTTTTTTAAGAAGAAAAATAAATAAAATTTACTTTGTTTAAAAAAATAATAATTTGTCTTGATTCGACTTTAATGAAGCGGTTTTTAATTTAGGCCTACCCTTGGCAGTGGCGTAGCGTGCATTGGCGGGACCCCGTATAAAAAATTGTTTGGGGGCCCTTGTATTGTTTGGGGGTAAAGATTTTTCACAAAAGAAAAAAAATATTGTGAAAAGAAATATTTATTTATCATAACATAATTTAACCTTAATTTAAAAATTTAATTTTACAAATAAAAATCAAATTTTAAATATTCATTCGCCTTGCCTTTTTTTCGGCAAACTGATTTATTAAATCATTTATGGCTGATGATGATTTTAGTTTTTCTAAAGTTTCTACCTCTATGGACAATAGTGAGAGGTCTGACAGCCGTTCTTGTCCCATCGAAGTTCTTAAGTAATTTTTTATCAGTTTTAATTTTGAAAAACTTCTTTCGGCAGTTGCGGTTGTAACTGGAAGGGTCAAGAATAAAAAGCATGCTGTGATTACCTCGGGAAAACTAGATGCAAGACTATTGAATTTTAGTAGCAATAATTCAATGAGTTCTTTAATGGAATAAATTTTTTGAATTTCAGATTTTAAGCATGTTTTTAGAGCCTTTAATTGGTCACAAAGATTAACTGAGATGTCTTTACTGTATTTAACCGACAGTTTTTCGGAAGCGATTAATATTTCTTCGTTTGAAGAAGATAGGAGTTTCTCCGGTTGTAATATTTCGAACATACTACTCAGGTCGCAAAGGCTCTGAAATCTTTCTTTAGTTTGAGAAATTAATATATCTAAACAGCAATAGTATACATTGACTTTGAAATAGGATTCCGGGTCGGAAATTCTCTCATCTTGTGATAACTCATCAAAAAAACGCTTCGTTATCTTTCGCCTACTGTTTTTAAAAACAGTTGTTACCCCCCACTCTTTTGCTAAATCTTTGGACTCATTTAGCAAACTATTAAATGAAATCTGATTTCTTAATTGGCACAGTCTATTTAAAAGATTACTTAATAAAATACTAGATTTCTGTAAGTCATTATTTTCATGCTGTAGAGCTTTAGAAATAGGATTAATAATTTCAAATAGTGAAGAAAAAAATGTAACGAGCACTAAGAAATTATAACTCTCTAAAATATTAATTATGTTTTTACATTCTTCACGTTCATCTTTTTTATTTGAAATTAAATTTAGTTGGTACAAAGTTTTCATGATAAGTAAAAAATTTTTCTTTACCGATAATAAAGCATCGTTCCTAGAAGACCATCTGGTTGGACATACCTTTTTAAGGGTAATCAAATATTTTTCAGATGGATCGTCACTTAGCATAGCCCAGCGTTTTATACTATTGCCAAAAAAAGTATATATTTTTTCTAAATTATCGAAAAAAGTCGATACTTCACGAACGTGTCTCGCAGCATCGTTTAAAACTAAGTTTAAAGCGTGCGCAGCACAATGAACATAATCGGCATTTGGAGCATGCTCTTTTATTAGGGTTTGTAATCCTCCATAAACACCCGACATAACATTTGCTCCATCGTAACCCTGTCCTCTACATTTAGTCAAATCAATTCCATATTCTTTAGTCAAATTTAAAATGTCAGTTTTCAGACCTGCAGCACTGCAATCGGTTACTGCTATAAATCCTAAAAAGGACTCACAGATTTTTATTTCTTTAGGCACATTATCATCATTTTCTGTAACCGAGATATATCGAAAAACTACAGAAAGTTGGTCAATTTTTGACAAGTCTTGTGTTGTATCCAGAATTATTGTCAGAAATGGAGCTTTTTTAATTTCTGAGATAATATTGTTCCTAACGGTGGTACCAAGCAAACTAATAATTTCGTTTTGAATCGTAGGGCTTAAATAATTTATTTCGCCTTTCGGTTTTAGAAGAAGTTCTTTTAAAGTTGCATCATAGTTAGATAGCAAACGTAAAATTGCCATAAAATTTCCAGAATCAGAATCATGCCCTCTCAAAGATAGATTACAAGATGCTAAAGTAATTATAACATTAATAATACGATTCAGTACATCTCTCCAGAATGTAATTTTACTATTGATTTCACTTTGCAATAGAGTATCGATGGTATTTCTTTGCAACCAATTATTATAAGAGAGTGAGGCATTCATATGCTGCTGTGACTTTTCATGGTCAAGTATAGTTTGCGTAAAATTGCTTCTAACCGAAACACCGTTAACCCAAGCAGAGGAGTACGATTTGTTTTGACGATCTGCTAATAACCAACAGAAGTGACAGTACGGTTTGTTTAAAACGTTAGAATAACATAACCATGGTCTTACAAGTTTTATGCCTGCCTGATTGAAATATGAATAATAATAGGTCGAAAAAGGTCGGTTACTTTCTGGATCTTTTGGAAATGGTCCTTGTGGTTTAAATGGACCCAATTTAAAAATTATTTTTCGTTCGCATTCAGATAAATTGTCACCGAAATTTCCTCTATCTGATGAAATTATATTACAATCCTCAAATATATCAGAATCGTTGACTTGGTGTTCTTCAATTTCTGGATGGACATCCGATGAAGTATGTGCTTGACTTTCTTCTATTTCCGAATGGATATTTGACGCAGAACGTGCTTCAGAAGAATCTAAATATAAACGAGTATTCGTTAAAAAATAAATACGAATGCTTTGGTACTAAACTAAAAAGAGTTATATATAAATAAATAACTTTACTAAGGGTTACAGTTAGTGTTTACGCGGATTGTGTTCGTATTAGTAGATACAAAATCACCTGCAGCCCGTCCGTGCGTTACATTACACCTGCGTGCTATTTGAACGCAGCGCGTAGTGTAGTGGCCATACAAAACGAGAACAACCCGAAAGCGAGTCTGCACATCTTCTCAACACGCAATTTACGATACGATACAGACTGATAGACAAACAACAAAACAAATTGATCCTATAGATAAGTTAGTTTCGGTTTTTTTTTGTTTCGAGGCACCCTAGAAACAAAATTTACCCTTCGCTACAGGTAAATAATAAACCAACCACGCGTATCTAACCACGCAGATCCACATTAGCGTCGTGTAAAATAGTACTTGTGTAAATTAGTAATTACTTCGGTTTTTCGAACAACTAATTTTACAATTTGACATTTATTTTTAAACCTTATCCGTTTTAAGATTTTTGCCAAACCAATTTCATGTAAAAGTTTAATTAGTAAGGAGTCTCCAATATCTTTTTTAGATTTTTGGACCAGTAGTTGTGAAAAACGAGGGGGGGGAGACCACTTTTTGTGACGGACAGATTGACAGACCGAAATTAAAAGATTTCCTTGTTAATCACTACGGACCCCGAATAAATGGGTTGGGTAGTACTTACCTTTCCAATCTAAATCACTCACAGTATCTTGTCTCTGAAAAAATGAAGAAATTTTGGGCACTTTTTTTATAACCTCTTCCCTTTTCCGTTTACTTTTTCTTTTCTCAGCACCGCTGGGATAATCTCTTTTCCTTTCACTCATTTCTTTTACAAATCGCTACTAATATTGTTAAACCAGAAGAACAATATTGTTTGTACTGAATTACAATGTAGGTAATGCACAATTACATAAAACGCGTAAATAAACACTGCACTGCACTCCGTGGTTTAACATCAAATGTAGAGTATGGACGTACACGTACATCGTGATATCGATTTTATTATTGAGGGATTCCCCGCTGAGTTGCAGATGTAAGTAAGTAAAACGGGGAAGTCCCGCAGCCCGCCATAACGATGTAGAGTGTTGCCAACTTTTGAACGCACGCTTAAGGCGGGATAAAAAGTAATTGCTTTATAGAATTTTGTCATTTGTAAAATTAAATAAATTAGGAAGTTTTTATTTCTTTTTCCTTACACACTTTGGGGCCCCCGTGGCTCGGGGGCCCCGTATAATTGATACGGCAGATACGGCGGTAGCTACGCCCCTGACCCTTGGCCACCTGTTCCTTTAACACAAAAAAAAGACGATCAAATTTGATATCGCTAATTTGACAAATTCGTCACTAGACATTTTTTACAGCCTTATTTTGTTTGCTTAGGAAATGCAATTACCTACACTTTTTTGGGTACGCAAATAAATCAAAGAGCAACTCCGACCGTTTCAATAAAATGTATCAATCAGGTCAGACGCCGATGGGGCATTAATGGCGAAAATTAATGACAATATATATTGACCACAGTAAAAATAGACCAAATATTGGAAAATATTTTTTTTTTTTTTTTTTTGTCTGTGCCGTGTGGTTCCCGGCACTATAACAAAAAAGAATAGGACCACTCCATCTCTTTCCCATGGATGTCGTAAAAGGCGACTAAGGGATAGGCTTATAAACTTAGGATTCCTCTTTTAGGCGATGGGCTAGCAACCTGTCACTATTTGAATCTCGGTTCTATCATTAAGCCAAATAGCTGAACGTGGCTATTCAGTCTTTTCAAGACTGTTGGCTCTGTCTACCCCGCAAGGGATATAGACGTGATCATATGTATGTATGTATGTATTTTTTTGTCTTAAGCATCATACCTCGTAAAATTAATTTTGATTTTGTACATATTATTTTTTACCGACAGCCTACTAACTAAAACCCTTCCGTGCGCCCTGAAAGAAGCCGACTAAAAATACTTGTTTATTTTTATAGAAAATCATACATACGTACGTATAACCACATCTATATTCCTTGCGGGGTAGACAGAGCCAACAGTCTTAAAAATACTAATAGGCCACGTTCAGCTGTTTGGCTTAATGAAAGAATTGAGATTCAAATAGGGACAGGTTGCTAGTTTATCGCCTAAAAGATGAATCCTAAAATTATAAGCCTATCCCTTAGTCACCTTTTACATACATGGGCACGAGATAGAGTGGTCCTATTCTTTTTTTATAAATGCCGGGAACCACACGGCACTACGAATCAAAGAAGGTACAAAGGTAGAGAACAGATTTGACATAATTATCTATTGCACTATATTGTCTGGTCCTATTCTTTCTTATAAATGTCGGGAACCACACGGCACTACGAATCAAAGGTACAAAGGTACAGATTTGAAATAATTATCTATTGCACTATATTATCTGTATATTACCTCCAATTTATTTCTACCCATTGTAAATAGATATTTTCGCCGGCTTTTCCGCTAACAAGGGGAAAGCTTCAGTATTGGATTTGTGTGGTGTCGGAAAATTGTATCAAATTAATAACAGGCTGGGTCGAAAGGAATCCAATTGTAAGGCTTTTGGGCTAAGTAACACAGGCATGTTGTCTTATCTTTTTTTTATATCACTGTGTTTATTTTACTGTTAGTTTAAACTTTCGCGTATACTAATATTATAAGGCTGAAGAGTTTGTTTGTTTGAACGCGCTCACCTCAGGAACTACGGGTTCGAATTAAAAAATTTGTGTTGAATAGAACATTTATCGAGGAATGCTTTAGGCTATATAACATCAAGCTTCAACTATTAGGTGCGAAGAAATAATGGGAAATGTAAAAAAAAAAAACGGGGAAAATTATTCATCCTTGAGGGCTTCAATGATGCCTAAAATAACTATTTCACGCGGACGAAATCGCGGGAACAACTTGTCGAACTTCTCTTACAAGACATAAAGTTTAAATTAAACTGCTTTACTTGGAGCTGTAAGTGTCCACGTCCCGGATGGGCGGCGCGGTGGGTTTGGCCTTCTCCATCTTAGTGGTGTAAGTGATATGGTGCAGCAATCACCGGTCTCCTGTGAGCATTGCCACGGGTCGCAGCAGGTTTTAATCTGAAAAAGGAAAAATAAATAATAAATAAATATATAAGGGACAAATTACACATATTGAGTTGCCGTGTGGTTCCCGGCACCAACATAAAAAAAAAGAATAGGACCACTCCATCTCGTTCCCATGGATGTCATAAAAGGTGACTAAGGGATAGGCTTATAAATTTGGGATTCTTCTTTTAGGCGATGGGCTAGCAACCTGTCGCAAGCAAGCTAGCAACCTATACATATTATGTGAGAGGTTGTAAGCCAATTGGTTAAAAGAAAAATAATGAGTTGTGTAATGAAAATTAACTCATTTTAGATTTTCCGTGTATTAGTACATAATAACTTTACTATAAAATAATTGAAATTCTAATAGAGACAGGTTGCTAGCCCAACGTCTAAACGAAGAATCTTAAGTTTATTCCTTAGTCGCCTTTTAAGACATCCATGGGAAAGAGATGGGGTAGTCCTATTCTTTTTTATATTGGTGCCTAAAACATAGCTGAATGTAGCACAATCTTTATATGTTAACATATCGGTCAGAGCTATTTAGTTACAGACATACATTAAATCACGCTTTTTTCCCGGAAGGGTAGGCAGAGACTACAATCTTTCCACTTGCCACGATCTCCGCATACTTCCTTCACTTCATCCACATTCACAACTCTCTTCATGCAAGCTCGGCGGTTTCGGGTACTCTTGACCTGACCCTTTGCCAGATCGTCCTTAATATGGTCAAGACACGTTCGTCTAAGCCTTCCCGTTGCTATTAGGATAGCATAACTATATTATTATGCAGCCTAGTGCATGAATTGCATAATGTCGACGTCAACACATCAAAACTATTAGCAAATACTCAGCTTTCTCGCGACGCTCTCACTATTGTCCTAAGGCCGTACAATGAAATTATTTGAATACTTTCGCACGCGGTATTAAAATAAATGACATCAGTCACAACAAAAGGTTGTGTATTTGATTGTGTCGTAATATAGTTAGACTTTTGATAATGTGACCACTCTATCATAATAGATGAACGTGGCCTATTTGTCTTTTCAAGAATGTTGCCTCTGTCTACCCCGCAAATAATGTAAACGTTGTTATTATGTGTAGGCGTTTTTATGTGTAGACAGAGCCAACAGTCTTGAAAAGACTGATCGGCCACGTTCAGCTATTTGGCTTAATGATAGAATTGAGATTCAAATAGTGACAGGTTGCTAGCCCATCGCCTAAAATATAATCCCAAGTTTGTAAACCTAGTCCTTAGTCACCTTTTACGACATCCATTGGAAAGAGTGGTTCTATTCTTTTTTGTATTTCTGCCGGGAACCACACGGCACTGTGCAATATCGATGCAGCAATCATATCATTTAACCTTCCAGTGACATTTGGCTTTTATAACTCTTTAAGGAATGAAGTGTTACGTATGTATTAAAAGGGTCTCTGAGGCCCGTCGACAATTCCACTAAGAAATTGCCTCTTACACCTGCGTCGGAGTCATGGGCGACCCGGGGCCTTCCCCCGGGACAATTCAATTGGGGCTGAAGACGACTAGTTTTGCTGGTTTTTAAGGGTTCTCTATCTATTAGCATAAAATTTTGTGTCATAATTTTACATGGCATACCTTTGTTTAGCCTAGTAATTGTTACGCATAATATTATTTGGCATAACTTTTTAGGCATATTTCTTAAGCATACCTAGATACTATTAGCATAACCTAACCTAACCTACCTAAGAAATACTCGCCTTATAGCGCATTACACTTCACCTGCTCTGCGCAAAAAATAAATTATTCTAAACTATATTTATGCCTATTGAAATAGTATGCCAAAAACAATTATGCCAAAAAACTATTATGACAAAAAAATTTATGCGTAACTCAGTATGCCAAACTAAAATAGGACAAAAAAAAATTAGTCGAATGAAAGGGATCCCGTTTTTAAGTTAGCCTGCATATTCAGGCATATAGTTGTGTAACCATGGATCCAATACGGGTTAGGTTTACCTGCAAAGGTTGCGGAAGTCAGATGGGAGTCGCTTCGTTTAAAAACCTGACTCACCCAATATAGGATCCATGGTCGAAGAGGTACTTCGGGCTCTTCTTCAGAGAGGTGAGGATGCAACCTGGACTAAAGCCATGCGGAAGAATCACATTATACAACCTAGTTATTAATAAGGGAAATTATGAGACCTGATCTTGGTAAAGGGTCAGGTCAAGAGTACCCGAAACCGTCGAGTTTGCATGAAGAGAGTTGTGAATGTGGATGAAGCGAAGGGAGGATGCAGAGATCGTGGCAAGTGGAAAGAGGTAGTCTCTGCCTACCCCTCCGGGAAAGAGGTGTGATTTTATGTATGTATGTATGAGGCCTTGATAAGGAATACTTGGCTTTCAGCCAAGCTCAAATGCGGCGATTTAAGTGCTAATAGCAATTTAATGTCTTCTAGGTCTAGTGCTTGGGTAAATAGCCTAGATTTCAATAGCCTTAGTAATAACTTAGCCTTAATTTGTTGAAATTGATGTTGGAGATGTTAAGTAGGGTGAAAATGACGCAAATTGGAGTCAGCACATTTAAATTTACTTAATATTATTATAAGTATAGATGACACAGTCATCAACGTTCATTTATCATTACTTCTGCCCTCTTATTACCTAAATATTTTCTTATAACCGTATTAATTCTCGATTACTGTGATACAAGCTCCTGTGTATAGAATAGAATAGATTTATTTTCAAAATTGGATACAAGGTATCACTTATTGACGTCACATAACTTAAATCTAATTATAACTATTACCGCTTCCAAAGCGCATGTGTAGAAGAAGCGGCGGAACAAACTGCACTGCAGCATTTTCATCGGACGTCAATATAATTATTTGTACATAAATAAATAAATAAAATTCATATCTCGTATTTACGTGATCGTTCGCGCTGGGTCGGTCTATGATCACATTCGTGGATTGAGTAAGTCAGGTTTTTACACGAACGACTCCCGCCAGACCTCCGAAACTTTTGTATTGGAACCAAACGGTTTTAAGGTTACAGTTCCATTAGAAAGGTTCGGGTTCATTGTTATACTATCAGTTTCTTGTATGTCTGTTCAAGTTTTCCCATGATGTTTCCTCAAACATTGATTTGAAATACTTTTAACTCATAAAGGAGTCAATGGTAGGATTTGGGCCTGAGTATCATAGTAATATTATATTGTCAACCATTTCGATGCTTTTGAGATGAGGTAATCTTATATATAAAATTCTCGTACAACAATGTTCGTTCCCGTACTCCTCCGAAACGGCTTGACCGATTCCCATGAAATTTTGTGAGCATATTGAGTAGGTCTCAGAATCGGCCAACATCTATTTTTCATACCCCTTAGTGATGAGTCGGTTGTCTAAACTTAACTTTTTTTTTAATAGAAATTACTTTAAAAATTATTTATATGGCAAAACAACGTTTGCCGGGACAGCTAGTGTATGTATAATATATTTATAATAATATATATAATAAACAGATTTGGATAACTATAAGACCGGCTGCTTTCCTAATACTAACACTGGGAATTTTAGCCGTGTAATTGTTAGTGTTTTTAAGTTGCTTCCAAATTAGGATTTTCACAATAAAATGGAGTGGTTCTATTTCAATCTACAGGAAAGCTAAAAGCCTGTTCTAATAATGTCCAATGTAAGTTAAAAACAAAGGGAAAATTTGGTCTTCACGGATCTACCTGCCCTAGGTTATTTTGAGATAAAAATATACCTCAGATCTTGAAGTAATTGTGTAAATTTATTTACAAAATTTGTATTTCTGTTTATATGTATAACTGTTTTGTTCGTTTTTATAAGTATTGGAATTCAGGGATATTATCTCTTAGGGCTCACGTGTCATACAGAATTATCTTAATTCTAGTCGTTACGACAATACAAAAGCATTTGTAAGTGATAGTTTTTTCTACTTATAAAAAGATAGATACATACATACATATAATCACGTTGACAGAGCCAACAGTCTCGAAATAACTGATAGGCCACGTTCAGCTGTTTGGCTTAGTTTATTACGAGATGTTTTCAAAAAAATTTAAGCAAAAATATCATTATCCTTATCATGAATCGATAAGCTGCCCGGTGTCGTGTGCCGCAAAAAGGGCACAGGTTCGAAACCCTGGTCATGTTACAATGACTATTTTCGTAGTTATGTAAATTAGTTTAATAAGTAACCGTTGCTCTTACGGTGAGGGAAAGCATTGTGATGAAACCTGCACATTCAGGCAACTCGATGTGTAACCATGTGGTCCAATACGGGTTAGGTTTATTTGAAAAGGTTACGGAGGTCAGACGGGAATCGCTTCGTGTTAAAACCTGACTCACCCAATACGGGATCCATGGTCAAAGGTATACCTCGGGCTCCTCTCCATAGTGGTGAGGATGCTAAAGCCAGGAGAAAGAAGACCATTATACATACATACATATGGTCACGTCTATATCCCTAGCGGGGTAGACAGAGCCACCAGTCTTGAAAAGACTGATAGGCCACGCTTAGCTGTTTGGCTTTGTGCTAGAATTGAGATTCAAATAGTGACAGGTTGCTAGCCCATCGCCTAAAAGAGGAATCCCAAGTTTATACGCCTATACCATAGTCGCCTTTTACGATATCCGTGGGAAAGAGATGGAGTGGTCCTATTCTTTTTTGTAATGGTGCCGGGAACCACACGGCACATCATCCTTTGTGAATCTCCTTTGAAAACCCAAAAACTGTCCTTACATACAGCTCTTTAGAGCTGGCTCAATCTGTGTTCATTGTCTTACTTATTTTTACTGTTCACAAAGGATGTGTCGCGCCGGTGAACCTATACATGTAAAGGTACGTATAAAAACATTGTTACTTATTGATCTGCTTGAAATATTGATAAAAAGACCCTCCATACATCGGTCAGTTACTGTTTCATTTTATGTATGGATGGATACCTAATAGCATTAAATAATTTGGCAAACCCCCCCTCAGATCTTTTTATCCTCCCAACAGAAGCACCGTGCCGACATAATTGCGTACTTTCGCGGGCGAATACGAAGAAGTAAAAGTAAAAAGAATAATATAAGTAAAAAAGGAAAAAGATAAAAATGGAAACAAAAATAAACATGTAGTATGGTGCTCCCGAAAGGGTATCCCCTCAGTATAATGCTGGCTGTAAACAATATGCTACACAGCCAGTGCTGATCTTCCAGAGGTACCCGGGTAGGAAGAAGTAGGACTAGTGGCCGGTTCACTAGATATACTTCCGCGTCGCCTGGTCGATCCGTTATTTAGTCAGGCTCTTATGTAGTTTGTCGTTTGAACTATTGCTTCAAACCTCCTTGGGTGGCGTCAAAGCCGAGGTTCTTCCCACTTTGGAGACCCTTTGAGCAGCCTCTGCGTTGGCAGGAGGCCCTTCAGGCCAACTAAAAAGCCTAGTAACATTGCAAAGCTCTTCAGGCAACAACAAGGATAAGTCCTTAAAAAAATTGGCAAAGTAAATTCGGTTATCTGATTCTAACTCGTCTCGTGATGATCAAAATAGTATTCTATCAAATGTTTAAGGCTCTTATCCATTTAGTTGTAAAGATACGTCGCATTCATGTTAATTATCAGATAAAAGAATTAACATCTCATAAAAGTGTGTATTATTTTCTATTCATCTTAACATGATATTACAATTTGTTAAGATAAAGTATGTCAATAGAAAGATTCCCTCACCCGGATCAAAAACTACGTATGGTCGTAAAGAAAATGCACTTTTTTTTTGTAAATTAGTTATTGCAAATACAAAGATGAAAATGAACTAAAGATGCGTCGGTAGTCGAAACGGTAAGGTGCTTAAAATGCGTGATCCGCAGGAAGGCACAGGTTTGAATCCTAGTACGAATTACTATTTTCGAAGATATGTACATTAGTTTGAATAATAACTAAAGATCGGAATAGGTAGATTGAATTGGGGTCAATGAACTGAAACGTATATGTTAATATGGACATGCCTCCGTCCGGGATTGCGGGATTTGTAAATTATTAAGTCTTTTTCCGAAATTTTCACAAGTGGGATTAAGAATATATTAGTGCTTAGTTAGCTGTTTTCCTCCGACTTCGTTCACGTAAATTGTAGTCCTATGTTACCCGCGGACAATGTAGTTTACTGTAAGTGTAAGTACTGAAATGGAATCCCGGAAAAGAGGCTTATCCATGTTATGCTTTCTATGGTAATTCATGATGCAAGTACATAAAATCAATCTACCTATTCCGATCTCTGATAATAACCGATGCTCTAACGGTGAGGGAAAACATCGCGAGGAAACCTGCACATTCAGGAAACTGGATGTGTAACCATGATCGATCCAATACAGGTTAGGTTTACCTGCAAAGGTTGCGGAGGTCAGATGGGAGTCGCTTCGTGTAAAAACCTGACTCACCCAATCCATTTCAATCCAATCCAAGAATTTCAAATTGCTACTAGTCGTTTCGCTTAGACATTAACTTTCTGTTTCTTCTTTTTAAATAATGATTAAAAGTTTAAGATCTTTCTTTAACCCAGAAAGCCACAAGAGTCTGTGGTATGCACAAAAAAAAAACTTTAATATGTTTACGAGTACAATAATGTCAAGGTTGTTACATAGTTACTTAAAATTATCATTAAGCACGCGATTTGATACTTAATTGACTAGTTTTCCTATTTTATTTAAGTCTACAGTAAGCCATCTAGGTCTGTTAGAGACTGTTGGCTATGTCTACCCCGCAAGGGATATTGTCGTGACTATATGTCTTTATGTATGTTTGTAACCACTTTATAAATACATGCATACATATAATCACGTCTATATCCTTTGCAGGGTAGGCAGAGCCGACAGTCTTGAAAAAAAAAGACTAAAATACCACGTTCAGCTGTATGGCTTAATGATGGAATTGAGATTTTAATAGTGACAGGTTGCTAGCCCATCGCCTAAACGAAGAACCCCACGTTTATTAGCCATTCCCTTAGTCGCCTTTTACGACATCCATGGTAAAGATATGAAGTGGTCCTATTTTAAAATGTCTCAGGAACCACACGGCACGTTATAAATCCTTAGTCTACATAGCTTAAGTCTAAAAAATGTGACACAAGTACTTACTTTAAAAGTAACAAACGCTGAATCGTATTGAAATAATTATGACAATTTTCACTACGTATCATTCATCACAAAAACCTTTACCATATCACTATGCTACCGACGCGTGCGCACTTCGCCGACTATATGCTTTGTGTTATCAGTTATCTGCTCATCAAATAGTTTTCCTTCGACACGTGACGAAGAATGAATGAGTTTTAAAATAAACTTGATATAATATGAATCTTTCTATTTTATGTCTTTATAAGACTATCCTTTAGTCGCCTTTTACGAAATCCAGGTGTAAGAGATGGAGTGGTCCTATTCTATTAAAGTGCCTTGTGGTTCCCGGCCCTTTTTTAGAATAGGCTTATATACGGACTGTTGGCTCTATCTACCTCGCAAGGGATATAGACGTGACTATGTTTGTTATTTTTTATCTTAAGACTGAATTTTATGCCGTGAGGCCCGTGAGGCTTTTACACATACATATATATAGTCACGTCTATATATCTATCTTGCGGGATAAATAAGATTTTACAAATACATAGTCATATATGTAAATACATAAATACATAGTAATATATATACATACATATATATAGTCACGGCTATATATCAACTTTGCGGGACAAAAAAGTCTTCTAAGTTCAGTCCGAACTTGTTAATTCCACTCTCAAACTCATCAATATTTTTATCTCATTTACTTGTAAACATGCGTTCATTCAATCTTGGAGTTAACAGTTTAATTCTTGAGTGTTGTGACGTCACACTCCTACGACCAATCCACTTATAAAAATACACTCAATTGTAACAGATTGTAATTGTTGTTGGACGATTAATCGATTTATTTGATTGTATCGTGACGCGCCCCGTAGGTATGTTTTGTTAACATTGAACTTGTATCGGACAAGTGGATTGGCATTGAAATATGAAGAAATACGGGAATTTCTTAAAAAGGTAAGTAACAAAAAAGAATATAGTTAATTTTTTTTTAATAAATACGGGCCAAATTACATAGACCGTGTTAGCCTCGAAGTAAGTTTGAGACTTATGTTACGATATTATGTTTCTTAATAAATATATATTACCTATATAGAATTTCTATTCTATAGCCAAATATAGTGTGGTTCCCGGCACCATTATTAAAAAGGATAGGACCCAATACTATACCTTTCCCATTGATGTCGTAAACGACGACTAACGGATAGACTTATAAACTTGGGATTCCTCTTATAGGCTAGCATCCTGTCACTATTTGAATTTCATTTCTATCATTAAACCAAACAGTTTAACGTGGCCTATCAGTCTTCCAAGACTGCTGGCTCTGTCTACCCCGCAAGCGATATAGACATGATTATATGAATGAATTATTTTATATATATATATATTCTCTAGTATTGTATAGTTATCTCATCACACCGGAGGAAGCTAAACTATAAATGACTTATTGTGTGTCTAATTCTGAATGCATACTATTTCAAAACCACAAGTTATGACAGTATAGGTTGCCATCAATTTAGTTCCAGTTCGAAGGCTATGATCCATCATAAAGGCAATTCAAGAAAATTGCTTGTTGCAGCCAGTCAGTCAGTTAGATAAATGCGAATAAGGCCAGAGATTTTAAGGTCGCTCATGATTTTTTTATTTTACCTGCTACAAAATGAATATTTTACCCGTCCTTTAGTTAACATACATATACACAAACATATAGTCACGTCTATATCCCTTGCGGGGTAGACAGAGCCAACAGTCTAGAAAAGATTGAAAGGCTTCGTTCAGCTGTGTGAGGGAATTGAGATTCAAACAACAATAAAACAACAAATCAACAATACTAGCAGCCCGCCACGGCTTCGTCCGTGAAACATATATATATAGCTTATAACACCCCAAGATAATCTAACAATAAAGGGTAATAGAATTTTCATTATCAGTTTAAGAAACTTTTGCAAATAACAATTCTTCGATTGATCTTATACTTATAATATATAGATATGTTCGTGAACTTTGAAATTATATGTTACGGGAAAAATGTATTTACTTAAAAACAAATGCAACTAAAACTCCACTCTTTCTGAACTAATTTAAAACTAACTTTTCGTTGAAACAATTATTTTATACATTAAATACAATCGGGACTTATATGTTAACAATTGCTCTTCAACTTGTCTCTCGATCGTCACTTATATATTTTTGTTCTGTCTGAAAAATTCACTTTTTTTTTATTTGTGGCCAGTTGCAAACATAAAAAGGTTGCTTATTTCCAAACAAGAGAAGAGACCTTTTGTTTGTAACGAAATATATTTGGCACAGACACAGACAAAACCTACAGGAGTAATATAGGCAACTTATTTCTAAAAAATCCCACGGTGGCGAAGCCGCGTGGAAAGCCTAGTTTTTTTTTTTAATATACATCATTGAATCCTGTTATTGTGGTCGAAGGATCACTCTATTATTTACCTTTTACATGGATTTTCAGAATTACACGTGCTGTAATTACGTTAACCACCACTCATGTGTAATTTCAAGGTATGTCATTGTTTTTTCAGAATTACATACATATTTGCGACGGACTATGAATCTTATGATTAATAGTTTTTTAAATCCAATTAAGAATAAGATGTTGTTATCTGCTGCAAATATATATAATATGTTTAGTATATAGGAATAAAATAGGTTTATAGTATGAATTAAATTTAAAGTAAAATAAGTATGTTTATTAAACATTATTTATTATCACACCCACAAAGGTTCTCTGCTTAACCCAATGGTAGACTGTTAGATAATGCTACTCGTATTGAGTCCACCTATTGTACTTTACAAATTGTTAAATTAACAATAAAGAATAAATGAATAAATAATTAAATAATAATGTTATAAACCAGTGTTTCCGTCTGTACATATCATACAAAACAAAATATGTTTTCTTTTTTCAAAATCGAAAACCTTGTCATTCAAAAATGTGATTAGGTTATTCCGATTAAATATTAGGTAATCCATCTATTCAAAAGAAGAATTGATAAAAAAAAAATAGCACGTTACATCACACTGGCCTTAAAATACTTTCCACGATTCATTTTACGAAGCGTATACGTAAGTCTGGGGTGTGACATAAGTATTATTTTTTTTTTTACATTTAAAGCCCCTAAAATGCTGCATAATAATTCACGAAGCTTTTGATGTCATTAACGGAACTGACGGGGGAAGAAACAGAATACAAGGTATTATGAGTCCAAATCTTGTGTTTTTCTTTGATAGATACAGCTTTGAGATTATATTCTTTTTTCATTTACGTAAAAATTTTATTTATTTCTTCTTTTTGCGGCTCTGTGAATCGTAGTTATAATTCGCCCGTTTTAACTCTGATGTTAATATTTTTTATCGTTGTCAAAGGCATTTTTTTTTTCAATTAGTCTGTGTAATGTTTATTTTTTTGACATCCCTCCTACTGGCGATTATTTCAGTTATGTTTGCATACACTACATAAAATACATACTACAGATGTTTTAAACGCCGACGAAATAAATGTACGTCACACGCGCGTTTAATATCTGTATTATATACATATAATAAAACAGTAAAAATATTTTGTCCGTACATTTAGTATTTTTGACTGAAATGGATAGAGAGACACTAAGAATGAATAATAGAAAGCAAAAATATATATTTTTTTATTTTTTGTCTGTCTGTCTGTATGTATGATCTCGCTTATCTCCGAAAGTACTGAACCGATTGAGTGTTCATTCCTTTAGTCGCATTTCCCAAATCCTTCGTTAAAAGATAAAGTAATTCTTTTCTTAAGTACTGTGAACCACGCGAAAAGTGTTTTTTGATCATTTTTTTTATTGCGAAAAGTGTTTTTTGATCATTTATATTCTTTATTACAACATGTTTATACTAAAGTTACTTTTAGTTACTTGATGAAAATACCTCATTAGAATATACCTAAGTAACTAATGAAAACCACATGTACAAATAAAAATTTTCTTTTTAAATGCAAATGATGCCTGCTTTTCATTTTAAACGCTTAAGTTACGGTTTATATCTTTTTATTCCTTATATGTATGAATATCTCTTTAACGATTCATTGATTGATAGAAATATACTATATTTAATATTATATTTCACTTTTTGTCTTAAAGAAACTCTGACCCGCTTTCTCTTATTTTAAAGCGGACACCGACAATTGATTTGTCAATTTAACATAAAATCCTAAAATGAATATTGGGCTTAAAAAGCAAAATTGTTTATGAGATACGGGATATATTTTATGAAAGGCTAGGTAAGGGATACTTTGGAAACGGCAGCAAACTTTGTTTTAATTACTTTATTTGATGTCAACCTATGCTGGAAACCAGAAGACATGACCATTATTAAGTGATATTTTTTAAATAATTCCAAAAAAAAAATCAATGTAATTTATTAAAGTAAATGGAAAAGTAAAAAAAAAATATAGAAAAACTAGAACAAAAAAATCTTAACATCTCGCATCGATAAACACAACAGATTTCTCTAACAAAATTCTGTAGGTACATTTTTATAAAATTGTTTTCACCCAAACCCTTGTGTAGCTGCCGAAATGTCCACTTCTTAAGAAGTACCTTACCAAGGATTCGAACACCCTTGAGATCTGTGCTCCGAGCCCTCGAGACACGAGGGTTGTCATAACCTAAAAATACTTGTATCAGCCGTGTGGTTCCCGGCACCAATACAAAAAAGAATAGGACCACTCCGTCTCTTTCCCATTGATGTCGTAAAAAGCGACTAAGGGATAGGCTTACAAACTTAGGATTCTCTTTTAGGCGATGGGCTAGCAACCTGTCACTATTCGAATCTCCATTCTATCATTAAGCCAAATAGCCGAACGTGGCCATTCAGTCTTTTCAAGACTGTTGGCTCTGTCTACCCCGCAAGGGATATAGACGTAACCATATGTATGTATGTATACTTGTATAGAAGGTATTAAAACGCTTCGTGGTCAACCTTTTTTTTATACTTTAGAGCGACCCTTTTCTCATGAATACTAAACACATTATTTTGTTTCTGACGATGACAGGGATTGAATTACAAATTTTAGTAAAGCCTCGACAATGACCGTATGATAAAAAATGGTTTTTTAAAGGGGCATTGATTTTATTTTTTCATTATATTAGTTCCCTCGCGAGACAAATAGCAAATATTTATTCCAAATTATAACAACGGCTCATTAATAACGCATCTTGTCACAAACATATGTATATAGTCTTCTCTCTACAATCTTCTATCTTCTCTCAACATAATGTTTTAGGAACATGATATTCAGCGACTGAGGTACAACATATATTTTTACATACATACATATAATCACGTCTATATCCCTTGCGGGGTAGACAGAGCCAACAGTCTTGAAAAGACTGATAGGCCACGTTCAGCTGTTTGGCTCAATGATAGAAACAAAACCCGTTGCTACAAAAATAAAATAGATAACAAAAAAATGTTTAAATACTTACTACTACATTGTTTGTTGAGTGCCGTGTGGTTCTCGGCACCAAAAAAAAAAGAATAGGACCACTCCATCTCGTTCCCACGGATGTCTTAAAAGGCGACTAAGGAATAATAAATAAATAAATAAATAAATATATACGGGACAAATTACACAGATTGAGTTAGCCTCGAAGTAAGTTTGACACTTGTGTTACGAGATACTAACTCAACGATACTATATTTTATAATAAATACTTATATAGATAAACATCCAAGACCCAGGCCAATGAGAAAAAGTTCTTTTCTCATCATGCCCTGGCCGGGATTCGAACCCGGGACCCCCGGTGTCACAGGCAAGCGTACTACCGCTGCGCCACAGAGGCCGTCAGGCTATAAACTTGGGATTCTCCTTTTTGGCGATGGGCTAGCGACCTGTCACTATTCGAATCTCAATTCTATCATTAAACCAATACAGCTGAACATGGCCTGCCAGTTTCGTTTCGAGAATTGAGGCTCTGTTTACCCCGTAAGGAGTAAAGATGTGATTATATTTTTATTGTACCTAAAAACAAAGTATATTATAAAACATAAAGGGAGCACTAAAATCATTTTCATGTCCATCCATCGCACAAAGCTACTCGCATACCAGTAGCTGGTAGGTCGATAGTCGGGCTGTTGGGATATTTTTCCAAATTGTTTTACTGGGCGGATTGAACTAATTGCAAAAAACTAATTTTATTACCAAACAGAACTCATGATCCGGTTCTATATTTTCGACGGTTAGCCCTTACAAACAAACAGATAGTTACACATTTTACCTCTTCATAATAGCTAGTACTAGAGGCCGCCCGCGACTTCGTCCGCGTTGAATCAATACAGCGGGAACTCCGGGATAAAAAGTAGCCTATATGTTATTCTGGGTCTTCAGCTACCTACATACCAAATTACATCGTAATCGGTTCAGTAGTTTTTGCGTGAAAGAGTAACAAACATCCATACATCCATACAAACTTTCGCCTTTATAATAGTAGTAGGATATGCAAAATGACATGTCATTACAATGACACATTAAAAATACGGTCGTATTAAAATAAACCTTCGCCTTTTTGCAGTCGGTTAAAACGATTAATACATATGTTTTCGTTTTCAATTTAGGGTTGCATACTATAAAATGTTGTATAAAAACCATGTAATAATAAAATAATACATGTCTCTGTCTGTTTGTTTGAACAACCAATGTTTTACATCTCGAAGAATCTACGCTTGAAATTTCAAGTCTTTAGATAAATGCGGTTTGGGTTTCAAGTTATCGGTCAGTCAGTCAGTATTTTTAAACAACAAAAATACCTATGAATTAAAACAAATTAACAAGAAAGAGAAGAATAACATTTTTGAGCAGAAAACCGCCTCTAATCGACATCCTTCTTTTTTGTGGTAGGTTAAATTTTTTAAACCTCCCAGTTTCCTGAAACGCAAGGTAATCGTGGACAAACATACATACACACATACATACAGGTCAGTTTCATGAAAACCACATAAAATTCGGTAAGTACAGCAAAACGCGTGATAATCGCGAACAAACATACATATGCACAAACATACCTACATACAGGTCAAACTGAGAATCACCTTTTTTGAAAACGGTTAAATATAGGAGACCTATTTTATTCCGTACTAGCTGTGCCCGCGAATTCGTCTGCGTGGAATAGTTATTTTGGTCATCATTGAAATAAGGAATGAAAGCCCTCAAGGATGAATAATTTTCCCTGTTTTTTTCAAATATTCCATTATTTCTTTGCTCCTTATAGTTGCAACATGATGTTATATAGCCTAAAGCCTTCCTCGATAAATGGTCTATTCAACACAAAAAGAATTTTTCAATTAGAACCAGTAGTTCTTGAGATTAGCGCGTTCAAACAAACATACTCTTCAGCTTTATAATATAAGTATAGATACTTATTTAATAAAATATAAAAAGAACTCGTAATATTTATGGAATCCGAAAGATCATTGTACATCAAAGGTCATCAAAGCCCTGCCAATGACTTTCCATTTATACTCGAGAATCCTTGAATGTCTCAGAAAAAACCCAACAAGTACTCTTCATTTTTTACTTGCCATATTACTGTTCAAGAACAAGGAATTACATGTACACATGTTACAGAGCAGGGTTGCCATGATTTAAAGAAATAAATAAAAAAAAAAAACCATTTAATACATACAAATGGCCACGTTCAGCTATTTGGCTTAATGATAGAATTGATATTCAAATAGTGACAGGTTGCTAACCCATCGCCTAAAAAAGAATGCCAAATTTGTAAGCCTATCCCTTAGTCGCCTTTTACGACATCCATGGGAAAGAGATGGAGTGGTCCTATTCTTTTTTGTATTGATGCCGGGAACCACACGACACCAATCATTTTAAAAAGAGAAAAAAGAGTATTACTAATAATTGTCATAATTTAAAGAAATAAATAAAAAAAACCATTTCAAAAAGAGACAAATCACTATTACTAATAATTGTCATGATTTAAAAAAATAAATTAAAAAAAACAATAATTTCAAAAAGAGACAAAAGAGTATTTAATAATTGTCATGATTAAAATAAATAAATTAAAAAAAAACAATCATTTCAAAAAGAGACAAAAGAGTATTACTTATAATTGTCATGATTTAAAGAAATAAATTAAAAAAAAATCATTTCAAGAAGAGACAAAAGATATTACTAATAACAATCTTTTAAAAAAATTTCACAAAATCATAATTGACGTGGACTCATCTAATTTAAATTTAAAATTTTTATTCATTATTGTGGGACATTTCATACATCACTTGTACAAGCATAAAGTTTTGTTGTAAGTTTATGGGCTCTTTTGACTTTTGGCATTGTTGGATTGCTATTGTTTGTTTTATCATTGTTATTAGTTTTTAAGATGGAGAAATACAATTTTGTATTTTAGTTTGCCTAGAACAAGATATTTTTACTTAATTGAAACCTTATTGAATAACACTTAATAATTATCATATCTGTTGGTTTCACAATATTGGTTGTGACGTCAAATAAATAACTAAAAAATAAGTTTATTGCCGCTTCCAAAGCGTGAGTGTAGAAGAAGCAGTAACAAACTGCACTGCAGCATTGAAGAAATAAATAACGTCAACTTTACAATTATCCAAACTTAGAATTAGAATAACAATTTGATCGTTTCATACGTTTCTTCATAATTGTACAATAACCAGCTAAGAAACTTGATCATCTTATCGTTATTGTTTTTATGTTCCCCATGTTCCTCTGCAGGCGGCTGTACATTCACGTATACCAGTTTGATGATACTGGAATGTCCGTATAAGTTCCTCCTGACCCTCGTGTAATTAGCTGCCTGTACTTTCTACAACCCTATTTTTTAGCTACATACATGGCCTGTGTACTAAGCGGGTACTTAGAATGTTATTGGTTACCGGTTCGAATTAATTAAGTGCTTAATTGAAACCAAGAACTCTCTTTTTGATTCGGCTTAAAGAAGTAGCCGTTATTAGGTCAGATATTAACCGAACCATTCATATAGTTACGTCTATATCCCTCGCGGGATGGACATAGCCAAAGTCTCGAAGA
Source organism: Amyelois transitella (assembly GCF_032362555.1). NCBI lineage: Eukaryota > Metazoa > Arthropoda > Insecta > Lepidoptera > Pyralidae > Amyelois > Amyelois transitella. Next base: position 1,325,856 of record NC_083509.1, on the reverse strand, counting down.
GACTGATAGGCCACGTTCAGCCGTTTGGCTAAATTATAGAATTGAGATTCAAATAGTGACAGGTTGCTAGCCCATCGCCTAAAACAAAAATCACAAGTTTTTAAGCCTATCCCTTAGTCGCCTCTTACGACATCCATGGGAAATGAGATGGAGTGGTCCTATTCTTTTTTATATTGGTGCCGGGAACCACACAGCACTATCTTCGACACTTTATATAAAAATATTTTGATGACCTTTTTTATTTAAATGGATTATACTCTCAAGGTTTATATACGATATGATGACAGACACTTTGAGAAGTCGAGGAAACAAATTGAAAATGTACAGTTTGTAAATACTTATATAGGGAAAGATAACACATATTAAGTTAGCCTCAAAGTAAGTTCGAGACTTGTGTAACGAGGTACTAACCCAACGATACTATATTTTGTAATAAACATGCCCTGACCGGGATTCGAACGCAGGACCTCCGGTGTCACAGACAAGCGCACTACCACTGCGCCACAGAGGCCGTACAGTGATTGATCATTAATATGCATTCCGTGATTCCCGTCGCTTTAGTATAGAACCACTCCATCTCATCCCATGGACATCGTAAAAGGCGATTAAGAGATAGGCTAATAAACTTGAGATTCCGTTTAGGCGATGTGGCCTTTCAGTCTTCATTTGAGTTACTAACTAAACGATCAAAGAACATCAACAAAAAAATGTCTTCTATAAAAAGGTTTAAAAACAGACGCTCCTTCTTTATTTACAAAGACAACCTTAAGAAGATTGGATAGTTTATAAGTTTTACCATAAATAACGGCGATCTTGACAGTCGCCTCGGCGGGTTTGAACCTTGGACTGGATTGAGGAAGGTCGCAACTGTTGCGTTTCACTTGCATTTTAATGATTCATCGGTGAATGTTGTGAATAAATTGATATGTTTAGTCGAAGAATGTCTAAATCCTAACCGATGTTCTTAGGGCGAGGGAAAACATCGTAAGGAAACCTACACATTCAGGCAACTGGATGTGTAACCATGATCGATCCAATACGGGTCAATAACAATAAGAATAATACCACTCCATCTCTTTCCCATGGATGTCGTAAAAGGCGACTAAGGGATGGGCTTACAAATTTGGCATTCTTTTCTAGGCGATGGGTTAGCGACCTGTCACTGCTTGAATCTCAATTCTATCATTAAGCCAAATAGCTGAACGTGGCCATTCAGTCTTCTCAAGACTGTTGGCTCTGTCTACCCCGCAAGGGATATAGACGTGACGTATGTATATGTATGTTTATCTGCAATGGTTTCGGAGGTCAGGTGGGAGTCGCCTCGTGTTCCTGACTCGTTCAATCCAGCTTTCATGGTCAAAGGCATAACTCGGGCTTCTCTCCAGAGTGGTGAGGGTGCAACCGGGACTAAAGCCAGGAGGAAGGAGATAGTCTAGATATTATATCTAGATAGTCAAGATATTCAAGAAAATATGGCATAATGGTTGTTTTATTTTTTTACTGATTTATTAGCGAAGAAAAAAATTTACTTTTACCGGTGTTTCTTTTCCCATGCAGATTTTAAAAGACCATTAAGGGAAAGGCTATATACCTATATAATATACCTTCTTGGATTTTTCTTTTAGGCGATGGGCTAGCAACCTGTCAATATTTGAATCTCAATTCCACTATTAAGCCATACAGCTGCACGTGGGCTTTCAGTCTTTTCAAGGCTGTTGGCTCAGTCTACCCCGTAAGAGATAAAGACGTGGTCTACAGAATCTACGGTTAATATTGTTTTGTGCAGTTAAAACATCTGTTTGTATTATAAAAACTAATACCCTTGTAGTGATGAAATAATAACAATTAACTAGCTGTGCCCGCGACTTCGCCCGCATTGAATAGTTATTTTGGGCATCATTGAAGCCTTCAAGGATGAATAATTTTCCCGTTTTTTTTTTCACATTTTCCTTTATTTCTTCGCTCCTTAAAGTTGCAGCGTGATGTTATATAGTCTGAAGCCTTTCTCGATAAGTGGTTTATTCAACACAAAAACAATTTTTGCAATTCGAACCAGTAGTTCGTGAGATTAGCACGTGCAAACAAACAAACAAACTCTTCAGCTTTATAATATTAGTATAGATTTCTCGACTCTAATGAGGACGCGAGTGAAGTCTCGGGCGAAAATTAGCACTTGATAATCCTGCATCAAATTCGCCAGTTAGCTGAATGTGATCCCCTAACAACTACGGCCGCTAACCGCAATTAGAACTGGTAGTAACAATCGCAATAAAGTTAATGAAAAACTATCATAAAAGATTATAGTACCGTGGATTTGACGGAAACTACTTCTTTTATGCACACATACATACATATAGTCACGTTTATATTCCTTGTGAGGTAGACTAAGCTAACAGTCTTGCAGACAGTGATAGGCCACGTTCAGCTGTTTAGCTTTATGATAGAATTGAGAATCATGTAATGACAGGTTGCAAGATAAAAGAGAGAATGAATTAAAGCAGGTTGACTAAACAGATATACAAGGAGAGTGTGGAGGGAAAGGTCGGAGTGGGAAGGCCTAGACGAACGTATCTTGATCAAATTAAGGACGTCCTGGCAAAGGGTCAGGTCAAGAGTACCCGAAACCGCCAAAAAAAGTGGAAAAAGGCGTGATTTTATGTATGTTTGTTTGTACTCATATAAAAGTAAGCAATATATAGTTTAACTAGTATACAATATAAAGTTTAACATAATGAAAAATGCCATAGCTAATTATAAACTTTATAAATGTCCTTATTTAAAAGTAGGTACAATAACCTTGCATTCCTTAATCCGGAAAAAACCTTTTTTGTGCATATTATCTTTTCTGACTATAATTTGCTTTTGTTTCGTTAATGTCAAGTATGATATCAATAAGGCTTTAAAATTAACATAACAAATGAATGAATAAATTATTAATTTATTCATTCATTTGAACACACAATATAAAAAAAATCTATGAAAGGTTTTGGAGTAATGTGGCATTGGTTCTATTATGCAAACAGTATTATGTACTTATTTGTCAAGAAACCTTTTCATTATTAGCTATACTAGATGAGGCACGCGTCTTTGCTTGCGTGTGTTAAGCTTTGAATCGTTTCTCACAAATTTAAAGCCATCGTAATTTTTTATTTATATACGGGACAAATTACAAAGATTGAGTTAGGCTCGAAGTGAGCATGCCCTTGATAAAAGATGCCTGAAATCATTGTGCATATTAATTACATAATGAACTATATTCATAGATGAGCGTGCATTGTGGCAGTACAATGGCCCATTGAAAATCGACTTCGCTCATTTTGATAACGACCGTTGCGTAGGAAAACCTCGGTGAGAAATCATATTATGTCACATAGTTCAAATATATTCATTGTTTGCCGTGTGGTTCCCGACACCAATACAAAAAAGAATAGGACCACTCCATCTCTTTCCCATGGATGTCGTAAAATCGACTAAGGGATAGGCTTGCAAACTTGAGATTATTTATTTTAGGCGATGGGCTAGCAACCTGCCGCTATTTGAATCTCAATTCTATCATTTTGCCAAATAGCTGAACATGGCCTATCAGTCTTTTTAAGACTGTTATCTCTGTCTAACCCGCAAGGGATAAAGACGTGATTATATGTATGTATGTATTTTTTGTTTTAAATCTTATTACCTGTTGTCCGTCCGCTTTAAATCTCTATAAATTTTAACTTGTTGTGTTATTCGAATGTATATTACTGTAAAGTTTCATGAAAATCAGCTATATGTACTTTATATGCAAAGTTATTTCTTTAGGGTAAGCCGTGACATAAAATTAAATACGTTTAGTACTGGACGTAGTAATAATAGTAAGTAAGAGCCTAATGTAACAATATAAAAAAAATAACAATTAAGTAACGATTCTTAAACTATTAACATTGAAACAAAAAGTAACTTTTTAATTAAATAATAATAAAAATAAAAATATGTTTGTAAGTAACAATTTTATTGTAAGTTAAAATCGACTACAAAATGGTAGTAAATTATTAAGTGTTCTTAATTAACATTAAAATGAATTGTATTTTTAAAGTCCATATACTATTTTATTAGGATTTCTGGATTAAATGTGAGAACAAATATTTATTTTTGTAATGCTTATTAAATTTAAAGTAATGTAAATATAAAATAAAAAAACTCAAAAACATTGTAACTTATTCTTACTTATAACAAATGAAATGAAATAAAAAAAAAAGTAACTTAAAAAAAATATATACTCACGACAACTTTATCCGCAAAAATAAAGTCCCCAACACACAACACTTATTTCCGCGTTATATAAATATAATTCTATAAGTTATATCACTTGTTCCGCACGCGCGTGCAACCGTCGCGTCAAACTACTACAAGTGTTGATGCACAGACTCACTTGTTTGTTTAGTAACATTCACCCGAGACCATTAAGCACAGATTTGCACAGAACAAATCCATTGAGATATTTCATTGATGTGGTTTCTTTTAAGATGAGCGTAATAGAGGGGGAGAACATTTGACAATTATTATTAAGCGATATGAAGTATCCTATAATAATGAATAAAAATTTTTTATTTGAATTTGAATGTTTTGTAATATATACCTATATTGCACAGAAATTTATACAGTTACAAGAAATAGGATATAGTTATAATATAAATATATCACTTGCAATGGCGGACTTATCCTATGCAGGATCTCTTCCAGTCAACCGGCTTGCAATAAAGGATAATGATAAGAGAGTATAAAATAGAGATTTTAATAAAATCAACTAAAATTATATTTAATCGGATTTTACCAAAAAAATTATATGGAAACTATGATAATAAAATAGTTTTATATTTTTCTCCAGTCATAACAAATGTAAGAAGAACCATTTGCTGTTTCAATTTGCGTATCATAGCTGATAATTTTAAGTACTTAGTTTAGCCTATCAAGGTACCTACAAGATATCTGCCATACCCAGCTTTGCCGTACAATCCCTTCTCGGCTTTGTTATAAGCAGAAAACCTTGCATAGCTAAGTTAGTCCACCATCTATTGGTATCAAATAAAAAGGTATTGGTAAAAGAAAAACGTAACTGACATAATTATCGACAATATACAAAAACAATTGAATTCATTATACAATTTAATAAATTTCTAAGGCTTCCAATGTTGATGTTATTTCATAAAAAAAAAGAAAAACTGTTACCGGTATGAACATATCACTTGCTATATATTCAACGAATCTTGACTGTTGAAGTCAAAATCTTAGAATGCAATAGAGAATGCGCAGTGAAGAGAGAGAGATGATATTTTATTATTTTAAAAAACTTAAACTATGATCAAATTTAGGTTAGGTTACCGCGCAAAACATGTTGAGGTCAGATTTGAGTCCCTACGAGTAAAAAACCTGACTTACTCATTCAAAGATCGTAGTTATAAGCGAACTTGTCAAGTGTGAATGCTACCGGTACTAACATCAGAAGGATACATACATATAATCACGTCTATTTCCTTTGCCGGGTAGACAGAGCCAAAAGCTTAAAATGCGTGATGCGTTTATAAGCACAGATTGCAATCCCACCACGGCCATTTACCAATGACTATTTTCGAAGTTGTGTTTATTATATTAGTACTAGAAAAATTAGAATTAGTTTGAATACAAACTGACGTTAAAACGGTGAGGCAAAACATCATTAGGAAACATGCACGTTTAAGCAATTGTATGTGAAACCATGATCCAACATGAGTTAGGTTCCCATGCAAAGGTTGCGGAGGTCAGATGGGAGTCGATTCGTGTAAAAACCTGACTCACCCACTTCAGGGCCACGGTCAAGGGCGTATTTCGGGCTCTGCTCAAAATATGTGACGAAGTAACCGGTACTATAGCCATATAAGTACAAAAATTACCTGTGTGGGCGACTGAAGTATAGGGTTATAAACTTAAGATTCTTCTTATAGGCGATGGGTTAACAACCTTTTACTATTTGAATCTCAATTATATCATTATGCCTAACAGCTGAACGTGACCAAGAAAGTTTGAAGACTGCTGGCTCTGTTTACCCTGCAATGGATATAGATGTGATTATATGAATGAATGAATTACTTGTGCAACGATCTTAATCAAAACATACCAAATTTCATCTTTTCTGGTCTTAAAATTATTCTATCCCTTGGTCGAATACCGTAACAGGATTGAAATGACCCTTTTTGATGCCAAGGGACAGGGTCGATATAGCTAATAAAGTTACATAACCAGGCAGCCTATTATAAGGGTTTTGGGTCTACGATGCTTATTAATTTTTAACCCATAAATTTGATTTTGCTGCTAGATTTGCACTACGTAGGTAATTCCAGTGGCAAAAAAATACATACATACCTACATATGATCACATCTATATCCCTTGTGGGATAGACAGAGCCAACAGTCTTGAAATACTGATAGGCCACGTTCAGCTGTTTGGCTTACTGATACAATTGAGATTCATATAAAGTGACAGGTAGCTAACCCGTCGCCTTAAAGGAGAATCCCAAGTTTATAAGGCTTTCCTTAATCGCCTTTACGACTTCCATGGGAAAAAACGGAGTGATAATATTCTTTTTTCTATTAGTGCCAGGAACCACACGGCACAGTATATAAATATATAAGTATGTATCGAATGTTATATACTTATATATTTATATAATAAATATAGGAATACCTAGTGCCACTTTCAAATTCTTACAAAAACAAGCATATTTTCCATCCAGTTGGCTGGTGAACTATGAAGTTGCCTAAGTACAAATGCCGCGGATTGCTTTATTATGCTATTAAATTTCCAGCCTACGAGCACTTTGATATTGCTCAATATTATAGCTAAAGAAATGAAAGGCACTCACTCGGTAACGTTTGGATAACAGAATTAATTAACCTATAGAATAAACAGTAACAGGTGCCGTTTGGTTCCCGGCACCAATACAAAAAAGAATAGGACCACTCCATCTCTTTCCCATGGATGTCGTAAAAGGCGACTAAGGGATAGGCTTACAAACTTGGGATTCTTTTTTAGGCGATGGGCTAGCAACCTGTCACTATTTGAATCTCAATTCTATCATTAAGCCAAATAGCTGAACGTGGCCATTCAGTCTTTTCAAGACTGTTGGCTCTGTCTACCCCGCAAGGGATGTAGACGTGACCTTATGTATGTATGTAACAAACAGTACACCTTCTTGGCATATTTAGATCAGTGTCATTCGCAGATTAAGAGTGAAATAGTAAAGATATTAGTTAGCCAGATATTTATTTCATTTGCGACAAGGCCCGACCTTTGTACTTTTTAATTTTGTTTTTTGATATTTATTTCTTTGTGATTTACACTATTTTAGTTTTTACATTCATCAAAATCAAGCCAACGATGCAAAAGTTATCGCGTTACAAACATACATACATACAAATAAAAGACACTCGCTCGGTCAATAAATGCGAAAGTCTACGCTTAGCATCGATTGCGGATTTCCTTAATTTTTTATGTTATTTCAAAAGGATTTGTTTTATCTGGAAATTCTTACGGAAGTTTCGGGCAAGAGCTAGTGAAGAATAAAGCGATTTCCCTGCCTTTACTATTAAGATATTTAAATAACAAAGTAATTCCAAAGAAAGTTCAAGTTACTTTATGACCGTTTGTAATTGCCAATGTATTCTAACAGCTGAGATAGACTTAACTTTATTGACAATTTATTTAGATTTGTATACGTTGATAGTTTTTTAAAAAGTTTTCATTATCAAGGATTAAGGTTGAAATCGAAATCAGGAATATCTACGCTATTATATTATTATACATACACAAGGTCCCAGGTTGAAATCCAGGCCAAAGCATAAGACAATATATTTTTTATTTATTTTTTTAAATTAATTGGTTCTTGTAATCTTAAATATTTTTAATTTTATAACAAAAATTATTTTAGTGCATCCGTAATGATTTTTATCTGCTCTGCCTTTTTGTTGTGGAATATTCCAAATTTAATTTGGTTGACTGGAAGAAATTCCAGTTAGGATAAGTCCGCCATATTAATTTCAGGAACTGTATAATATCATATAATTATGTTTTGTGCAATAAAGAGGTTACACACAATCAATTTTATCGATGAGCTAGAAACTCATAATTTATTTATATATTTATGTACATCAAGGAAAAAGAAAAAATAGAACTTGAACTAAAGAGAAATTTAGTACGAAGGCACTTTTTATTTCTAGAGATATTACTTACTTTAGGGTTAGCTCAATCTATGTTTTGTCCTGTAAACCCAGGTATCAGTCATATAACTATGTTAAGTAGTTTTAACTCGCATAAACAAGTCGGCTGTCACAGCTTCACTTATGTTGTTTGTGTTTATGCAAAACACCAAGTCTACATTCATAAATAACACATTCATTTGCATATTCATATTATTCGTGCCGTGTAGTTTCCGCCACTTAAGAATGGAACCACTTAATGTGTTTCCCATGGATGTCGTAAAAGGGAACTTATAGGCTTATAAATTAGATTCCTATTGTAGGCGATGGGCTAGCAACCTGTCACTATTTAAATTTCTATTTCATCTTGAAACTATACAGCTGAACGTGGCCTTTCAGTCTTTCCGAGACTATTGGCTCTGTCTACCCCGCAACGGATAAAGACGTGACTATATGTATGTATGTGTTATAATATCTGTCACTTCCTGATAACTACAGTATTCATGTGTCCAATTTCAGCTTTTTACCAGAAAGGAGGATCAATAATAAAAAATATATATTTTTAATATGTTTTATTTTCTGTTAAATTAAACTAGCACTTAATAAATAACGTATCACATTTCAAATTTTATTTAATAAAATGTACTTTATGTCATCACATTGTTGAAACGAAATGAGTTAAAAAAGTTTGTTCATGAAGACTTATAAAGTTTCATTCATGCTTTTGTGTGTAATTTGAAAACCTATTACCTAGAATTTTTCTTTTATTACTTTATTCACGTAAATAATATGTTTTCGATAGTTAGAAAACAATTAATATAAAGATTTCTGTTTAGTTCACCCTCAGTCAATATTAACACAAATGGAAAACTTTGTAAAATTCTAGATCCCAATAAAGAAAGTAGGTAGGTATAAAAAATGTATATCACTTGTTAAGTTGCAAAAATATTCTGATAACTTATTCTTATTTTTCGGCCTTCTAAACAAGAATTTTGCGTAGGCTGTAAATTATGTTTAAGCAGTGTTACAGAAATTTCTTTTTCCTCATTTCATAGAGTAAGTCAGGCATTTTTACACGGAGGAATTCCTGTCTGACACCCACATCCTTCACCCATATTGGATCACGGTTTCACAATATCATACTGTTTCGCTTTTTATTATGACGTAAAACGGGACAGCGATATAATAGGTCGCGCAAAAAACGACGTCAAGCGTGCGTACGTTACGGGGGATGGTAACTATTAGGTATGGTAAACAAAAAAAAAATTGAGTTGGTAGACCGAATCTGCTCTTAAATGGGCCTTTAATTACCAAAAACTTTTTAAAACAAACTTACACACCGTACCTTCACACAGAGAGCCACGCGTACTTAACACACAAACACTAAGTGCCCGCATATATTTCGCGCGCCTAATTGGTATGGTAAGGAAGAGTAAATTAATTAACTAACCTTAACAATGTTAGACTTTAAAGGACGGATTTTAATCCCTTGTTATTTTATTACATTGTTTAAAGTGAATTGCACTGAAGCCTCGGTTATAGTTAACGTCAAATTTTATTTCAGATTATTATTGAATATGATATAGTCACTGCAATTGTTGAGTAATAGTACAAAAAAAAATTGAGTAAAAAAAATGGCAAAGCGGGAATTAGTTATATGATGCAACCCATGTTAAGTCTTATCCTAACTGGCGCTTAAAACTAAATTAAGATTAGTAACACAATTTATTTTATTGCCTCTTAAATATTTCATTGTCTTATTAACCACTAAATCCACTATCTACTTTATAAAACTAATTTTAATTTTATAGTCTTTCAGACCATTTAAGACTTTCATTGTACTGAAACTGTTACTCACTATAAATTATTAAGTCGTAAAGTTCACAACTATGTTGATCTTATATCTTAATTCATTGTTAAACATATTTTTTTCATTCTACGTTGGTCCATGAATCATAGACAACTCATGGCTTCATATTTTTTTATTTAAATTTTATGCATGTATTGTGTATAATAGGTGGACTTAATGCGATAGGGCATTCTGGATTCATATGGATTTTGCAAAACAATAGTGTAAATTTATTTATTATCTTTTAGCCTATTTAAGTGCCGTGTGGTTCCTGCTCTCAAGAATCCATATTTTTCGCACGGATTTGGATTACCTATTTTTTTTATTTTCATATCATATTTAATCTCATGCAAAAAAATATTCCCAGACTAATATAGAAAATAGTTAGAGTCATTATACAATTTAACAAATTCAAAAGCACAACCGTCTGAAGTCACAAATTTAGTCACAACCTTATAATACGAGAGTTTGATTACTTATACTTATAGTGTCATTAACAACTAAATCTGAAACATAATGTGTATTAAATTTGTGGACCATTTCCTGGATTGAGACGTAAGAACCGGCAAATAGGGCGATCAGGGAGATGATTCCGATGAAGATGTTCTTCCAAAGAATCCAGTTGAACCTGCCTAAGCCCCGGTCCCAGTTATGGACGGTATCGATGATGGCTGGAGTGAGGAGACCGAGGCTGGAGAGGAAGATAGCTCCACAAAGGCTAATGAACAGCTCTAAGTTAGGGAAGGCGGCGGCTAGTGCAACTGAAAATTGAATAAAGATTAATTAAAAAAATGATTATAAAACAATAAGATTTGAATAGTATTCTTTCGTAGTTAAACGGTTCCTTTGAATTGGATGATTAATGACAGCAGAGTCTTGCAAGAATTAGATTTACAGTGAGACACACAACAATAGTCCAAATAAACTTTTCTCTTTCTCACATCTGTTCGTGTCGCTAACTTTAAACCTAACTTGTAAAAAATCAACAAACTTTCAAGTTAGTAGTATGTTAGGTCAACTGATATAGTACATTTTTTATATGAATCGAAACACTGACAATGTCTAATCTGTTAAAGAGTCCATTCTCAGATCTTTTAATATGTTTCTTTGGTTTAAGTTGGCCTCTTGAAATCAAACTAGCATCTTCTACTTCAGCTAGATTTAAATTACCTTAGTTGGTCACTTCAAATTAAATTGGCATCTTCAGCTAGTATTAAATTACCTGAACCAACAACGGCTGCAGTCCTAATAGAGATTTGCGTGATGTTGTGGTATCTCACGGAGACTTTGTCGTGGAGTTGTCTCCAGATCATCTCCATGGGCACGTAGAACTGCAGGCTGTAGGTGAAGAGGATCGCCAGGGCCATCAGGATCTTGGCAGCTTGGGCGGCGCTGAAACCGAAAAGTGAATTTGAAACTTTACTGTTACTTGTTTATTGATATCATTGGTAAGACTTATCGCCTTTTTTAATATGAAAATGTATGTACGTCCTAAAATAAAATTATTGATATTCGCAAATTCACCTGCGTAAATTTCTTTAATTTTCATTCCCACGGGAATTTCCAGAAACACTCTTTAGACCTACTACACGCCTACACAGCCTACCTACATTTTCAATTTCAAATTTAAAAATATTAAGCCTCTTAGTCAGCCTGTCAGTCATCTGTATCTTCCTCTATATTCATAATATCCATGATAAAATAAATTTCATCAGCGTATGTAACATCGAATTCAGATAACTTAATTACTCTCATGGATAACTTAACTAAAACAGAATTTACTTATAAAGTTTGGATGAAGCTTATATTTGAATTTCGCTTTGGTTCCGGCTATTTGACTCAGTCAGTGCATCCACAGATTAGAATTATTACCTTGGTCATGGAAAGAAATAGACATGCAATTAATAACAATCATCGATGGCATCGATAATATAAAATATTCACTTGATCCTCAACCAAAAACTAGATAACTAACTAACTAGATTTGATAAATTTATAGACAAACATTGTATCTTTATCGTATTTTTAACAGAGCCGACAGTCTAAAATTGAGTGGAAGATCAGATAAAGCTGTTCGTCTTAAAGATGGAATAAAGATTCAAATTCAAATATTTTATTCATTATTATAGGATACTTCATATCGCTTAATAATTGTCAAAACGTATGGTTTAACAACATTGGTTGACGTCAAATAAATTACTTAAAACTAGGTTTACTGCCGCTTCCAAGGCGTCAGTGCAGAAGAAGCGGTAACAAACTGCATATTACAGGTGCCGTGCCACCTTATCGCCTTAAAAAAGAGAATTTAATTAGGTAGTATATTTTTAAAGAATTTATTAATCTGCGTGGCAAGGAAAGGGAGGTGAACACTATTGTAATTCTTTACAATAAGACCATTATTACAATACATAGATTGCTTAAATATAGGCTTGCGAGAATCCGACGATGTATAAGAAAAAGGACTTTAAAAAAATTGTCGGGCATTTAAAATTTCCAAGGTAAGGTTATGTGCCATCATCTTTTAGCTGAATTTAAACTTAGTTCTTTGTTTGAACACCGTAGCATTTGAGTTAGTAAATACGCTTTAGGTACCTATGTCAAAATTTGGTGCTGTCGCTCCTAATCAAACATTTGCCTGGATATAACCCAATTAGTTGAAATAACTTCATCAATTTCTTCTCTCTCGTTTAAATTTCATTCATTAAATAAGATATTATTAAATGGTGGTTAATTTTTATTAATCAATGATGATGATGAGCTTCAATTATTCACATAAGTACTTAATTAAATTTTTGATCTTATTTATTGTAAATACATGAGTGGTACGATTTGTGTGGGAAGTGAAAATAATTTTAAATATTTCAAACACATGAATTATATACTCGTAGTCTTCTTATTTAGATTTCCTGTTCTCGACTCAAAGTCTCTTAACCAAGTCTGGGAATGTTATTACTGTCCTTTTATTTTATTCCCATATTATTTAGATAAGTTATAAATAAATTGTAATAAATTGGAGGGAAAATGATTAAACTTTAATTGTTTTAAGGTTTTCTCGACTTAATTTGTTATTAACTTAATCCTATTAATATTATAAATGCGAAAGTTTATTAGTATTGTAGTACTGATGTTTGTTACTCTTTCACGCAAAAACTACTGAACCGATTACGATGAAATTTGGTATGTAGGTAGCTGAAGACCCAGAATAACATAAAGGCTACTATTCCGGAGTTCCAGCGGGATTGATTCCACACGGACGAAGTCGCGGGCGGCCTCTAGTATATACATATATATTACTTACACTTCATGTTGCGGCAAATTCAAAGTGACACTGCCCCTCACTTCGTCTCCATACTTGATGAAGCCAAAGAACCCGACGATTCCATATAAAGATATGACAATAGTCATCGCCACATTCAGCACTCCAGGACATCCCAAAAACTGCTGAGGCTTGGCCATTTCATTTTCAACCGGCATCACAACACCGATCCCCTCCATCGCAAATATGACGGTACTGTGAAGGGAATAAAGTACATTTTGCTTAGAACCTGTTTTGAAAACCCAATTTTTAGAGCGATTGTCGCGTTTTGTTTTATTTGTACATACATACATATGGTCACGTCTATATCCTTTGCGGGGTAGACAGAGCCAAAAGTCTTGAAAAGACTGAATGGCCACGTTCAGCTATTTGGCTAAACGATAGAATTGAGATTCAACTAGTGACAGGTTGCTAGCCCATCGCCTAAAAAAGAAACCCAAGTTTGTAAGCCTATCCCTTAGTCGCCTTTTACGACATCCATGGGAAAGAGATGGAGTGGTCCTATTCTAATTTTTAATTGGTGCCGGAAACCACACGGCACTTGTTTTACGTGTGTTTCTGTTTAATGGAGTTTGGTAACGCGTAGATGATATATCTGGGTGATAGATGGAAGTCCCGTTCGATCTATAAGGTCATAATAAAAAACTAACTTCTTATTACGCTGGGGTTTTTTGTTGATATGATTTTTTGTCACTATATAGTATAGTATGATTGTTGAGTTAGTATACCGCTCAGGTATCCCATAGAACAAATAGTGAATTTATTTTGGGATAAGCTCAATCAATATGATTTGTTCGGCATAAAAGAATGTTAGAATTTAATTGTAGTCAGTTTAATAACTAAACTGATATTTGTATGTTACTGTACTGTTAATGGACTCAGCAAGGGCGAAACACTGAATTGCAAATTCAGATATCTACAGGTGCCGTGTGGTTCCCGGCACCAATAAAAAAAAAGAATAGGCCACTCCATCTCTTTCCCCCGGATGTCGTAAAAAGCGACTAAGGTATAGGCTTATAAACTTGGAATTCTTTTTTAGGCAATGGGCTAGCGACCTACTGTCACTATTTGAATCTCAATTCTATCATTAAGCCAAACAGCTGTACGTGGTCTATAAGTCTTTTCAAGACTTTGGCTCTGTCTACCCCCCAAGGGATAAAGACATGATTATATGTATGATATCTAGAGTTCAGCCTCCTTAGAAATGCAATAAGCTACGAGTATTTCGGCATAAGATGCACTTCACGTGTATAAATATTTTATGAAAGGCCACGTCCAGCTTCTAGCTAAATGATGGAATTGAAATACAAATATTGACAGGTTGCTAGCCCATCGCCTACTAGAAGAATCCCAAGTTTATTAGCCGTCCTATAAGCCGCCTTTTACGACATCCATGGGAAAGATATGGAGTGGTCCTATATTCTAAGCCTTATAAACTTGGGATTCTTATTTTCAACGATGGGCAAGCAACCTGTCACTATTTGAACCTCAATTCTATCATAAAGCCATACAACTGAACGTGGCCTGTCAGTCTCTTCAGGACTGTTAGCTCTGTCTACCCCGCAGGGGATATAGACGTGTCTATAATGTATGTATGTATGAAAACGGAGCATCGGTGGTTGAATTGATAATAAATAATAATAAGAGATAGGTACTAACTCAACGATACTATATTTTTATAATAAATACTTATATAGATATACATCCAAGACCCAGGCCAATCAGAAAAAGTTCTTTTCTCATCATGCCCTGGCCGGGATTCGAACCCGGGACCTCTGGTGTCACAGACAAGCGTACTGCCGCTGCGCCACAGAGGCCGATAAGGTGCCGTAAAATGCACAAGTAATGCGCGTGGAGGCACAGATTCGAATACCAATGATTGTTGAATACCAATGAATGAATTGATTGTTGAACCACGGCCGTGTACCAATGATTGTTTTTCTGAGTAACGCACATTAGTTTGAGTGCTAACCGATGCTCTAACGGTAAGGGAAAACATTGTGACGTCACAAATCCAAATCTCACCTTATGAAAAGAGGCCATTGGGTAACACTAGCCACCATCTCCTTCTCAGCAGGGTTGGGCAGGTCGTTGAAGATGTAATACATGGTGATAGAGAAACATATGACCAAGAAAACGTTGGCGACCGCTGAGAATGGCACCAGCCATTTGAGGTTGCGGATTTGGCAGATCAGCACCAGAGGCACAAGGGTCAATGCGCAGTAGGCTTCCACTGAAAGCTTGTAATCTGGTATGTAGACATCTAAAACCTGGAAAGTTAGGGGTTAAATTTAGTCTTCTTATTTCGTATTTACATACATACATACATATGATCACATCTATATCCCTAGCGGGGTAGACAGAGCCACCAGTCTTGAGAAGACTGATAGGCCACGCTCAGCTGTTTGGCTTAATGATAGAATTGAGATTCAAATAGTGACAGGTTGCTAGCCCATCGCCTAAAAGAGGAATCCCAAGTTTATAAGCCTGTCCCTTAGTCGCCTTTTACGACATCCGTGGGAAAGAGATGGAGTGGTCCTATTATTTTTTGTAATGGTGCCCCACACGGCACTGCCGGGAACCACACGGTACTTCCGTATTTAAATTATTATAATCGTCTTTCAACTTTGGGATAAGCCCGCCTTTGTACTGCATTACTGTCTTATATTTGTAACTAGCTGTGCCCGCGACTACGTCCGCGTGGAATAGTTATTTTTGGCATCATTGAAGCCATCAGGGATGAATAATTTTTCCGTTTTTTTTTCACTTTTTCCATTATTTCTTCGCTCCTAAAAGTTGTAGCGTGATATGTAGCCTAAAGCCGTTCTCGATAAATGGTCTATTCAACACAATAAAACAACACTGCTGGCTCTGTCTACCTCGTAAGAGATAAAGCCATCGAATATAAATAGCTGGAGGAGGCCTTTCGGTCTTTTCAAGACTCGACTTTGTCTACCTGATGAGTGAAATGAATCATGATATTACATACATACATACATATATTCACGTCTATATCCATACCATCGTATATATGTATATATATAGTATATCGTTTATATCATGAAATTATAAGATTATAACAATTTTCGTCCATAATGAACGTGCATATTGATATACGTGATAATTCATAAATCATAACCCCCTTATAAAATTTCCTTCTCACCTCTTTAAAATTTTCCGATATGAAGACGACGTAGACGCAAAGGGCCGCTAAGTACGTACAGGTGAGGGCGTAATCTATGAACGTCCTGAAACAAAAACATTATATGTAGCTTATGAATAACAAGTAAAAGGCGACTAAGGGAAAGGCTTACAAACTTGGGATTCCTTTTTAGGCGATGGGTTTGCAACCTGTCATTATTTGAATCTCAATTCTATCATTAAGCCAATAGCTGAACGTGGTCATTCGGTCTTTTCAAGACTTTGGCTCTGTCTACCCCGCAAGGGATATAGACGTGACCACATGTATGTATGTATGTATGAATAACAAGAGAATAGGACCATTCCATCTGGTTCTTATTGATATAGTAAAAGGAACCTAAGGGATAGACTTATAAACTTGTCATTTAACAACCTGTCACTATTTGAATCTCAATTCTATCATTAAGCTTAACAGCTGAACGTGGCGTATCAGTCTTTTAAAGGCTGTTGGCTTTAACCCTGCAAGGGATATAGACGTGATTATGTGATATGTATGTATGAAGATGCCAGCCATGTCAGCTTCTGTCAGCAAAAAAGGTTCTTATTTTTGTCCGAAAGATTTAAACGAAATTTGTATCAAAGACAAGAATGGTTTTCCAGGAGATATAAATGTCTACTCAACAAATAGAGAAACTTTGTTTTTATGATCAAGGATCCTGGATTTTGTGAGTCAGATTTTTACACTAAGCGACTCCCATCTGATCTCCGCAACCGTTGCAGGGGAACCTAACCCGTATTACCTGTATCCAGTTGCGTGAATGTGTAGTTTTCCTCACGATGATTTCCCTCATCGTAAGAGCATCGGTTAGTTATCAAACTAATGTACATAACATTCAAAAACAGTCAATGTTAGATGGCCGAGGTGAGATTTGAACCTGTGCCTTTTTGCGCCACACGCATTTTAACCGGGCACCTTACCGATTCGACCACCGAGCGGCCAGCATCCATCCTCCAATTTAATGATTACCTGGCAAAATTGGCCCAAGGCCTGAGTTTTTTTGGTCCAAATTCGAAAGCTGCCCCGCAGGTTTCCGCAAATCCCATGGACGGCTTTTTTGCCTCCACACATACCTCTTGAGATGTCCTTACCTGCAAAAGAATACATATACATACGATAAATCATATCTTTACCCGAGTAGACCGAGCCAATAGTCTTGAAAAGACTGAAAGGCTTAAGATAGAATTGAGATTCGAAAAGTGACAGGCTGCTAGCTCATCGCTTACAAGAATCCCAAGTTTATTATCCTTTCCCTTAATCGCCTTACGACATATTAAGGACTTAAATTTCAAGATTTATGAGACGAAATATGTGTGGGTGTCTGGTAAAGGGGGTATTTAATTTACAGAGAAGGTATGTCTTAATGAACAGTACTGATAATATCCGATGGATCAATTTTAATTTCATTTTCATGGCGCAAACATTAATCAAGTTTGAGCCGTGTGGGTTTTTGATATTTGTTCATCAATAAAGTACTCCCGGTTACGTCCTCACCTCGCTGAAGAAGAACACGGGGTACTTCTAAAGCCACAATCTTGGATTATTTTCTATATTAACGGGACAAATTACACAGATTGACTTATTAGCCTCGAAGTAAATTCGAAAATTGTTTTACGAGATACTAACATAAATCGTTATGTAAAAATAAAGTATCGACTTTATTTTATAAATCCCGGCACCAATATAAAAAAGAATAGGACCACTCCATCGTAGAAGAAGCGGCGGAACAAACTACACTGCAGCATATTGCACTACAGGCACTACACTACATCGGTTTATGACCGCCGTGGGATTTTTAGTTATGCCTGACTTTTCTACATGCTTTTAATTAGTTCGAGTTACAGTTCGACTACTGTCACCCAAATATTTACAAATAAAGAAGTTTACTGAAAAAAAGTAGCTTTATTTTGATTGTACATTCCAACAAAGACGAATCGCTAGTAAAATGGGGCTATTTCTGAAAATTCTTGCTACGATTTTCCAAG
Source organism: Amyelois transitella (assembly GCF_032362555.1). Classification (NCBI taxonomy): domain Eukaryota; kingdom Metazoa; phylum Arthropoda; class Insecta; order Lepidoptera; family Pyralidae; genus Amyelois; species Amyelois transitella. The sequence goes on along the minus strand of NC_083509.1, from coordinate 1,307,299 downwards.
TATTTGGGCTTATTTTGTAGAGGTATCGCGAATTTTCTTTGTCCATAATAAAACAGTCTTAGCTGGTTTCAATTAATGACTTTGTTTCGGCACATTTCTTTTTTTAAGTTGCTCTTTTGCTGTTAATTGTTTTCAGGGATAAAACTAGGTTTTGCTTGGAGATTATTTGGAGATTTTATTCATTATTATATTTTGTTAAGACAAATATTCCTTTCCTTTTTCAAAATTTCCTTCTAAACAAATGAAACATTGTAAAAGATGTTTTTTTTAAATCGAATGTAATCGATTATTATATTTTTTTAATTTGCCCTGTTTATCTACGTACTTTGATCATAGTTACTCTAAGAAAACACAAGGAAGAGGTAATTGATGAGATCATAATGCAAATACCGCTAAGGGTAACCTTCGACTCGTTCGATGTCAATACGTCGAGCCGGATTTAGTGTGACCCTGACTTTATTTCTTAAGGAATGAAGAACATAAAAAAAATTGCTTAATAAATAAAAACGCATATAATTTGTTTATTTTTGTTTCAATTCCAAATCCAAAAACTTTACAAAACGTACTTACCAAAGTAAAAAAAAAATCAGTGTTAATTTATCTTTTTCTAATTGGAGCAAAAATATATTTTTTTCGGGATCTGAACATCAAAAGATTCTTTATTTAGACAATGGGCTTGCGAATTTCTGATTCTAATTTCATCATAAGGCATTCAGCTAAACACCGTTGCTAATAAGCTCCGTCTACCCAGTAAGGGGTTGGGACGTGTGTGTAAAATACACTTAATATAACTTTAATGTAAGATAAGAAGTAGGTAGAGGTGATCGTTTGCCTTCTTCTTAAGGGATTTTTTTTCAACGATCCGTGGTCACTGCATTATTTACGAGTATAATTGGTATATTGCAAGTGAAAGTACAAAATCAGTTATATCTAATGTTAACACAATGTATGTTTGTTTATACATCTATACTAATATTATAAAGCTGAAGAGTTTGTTTGTTTGAACACGCTTATCTCAGGAACTACTGGTTCGAATTGAAAAATTCTTTTTGCGTTGAATAGACCATTAATCGAGGAAGGCTTTAGACTATATAAAATCACGCTGCAACTATAAGGAGCAAAGAAATAATGGAAAATGTGAAAAGAACGGGGAAAATTATTCATCCTAGAGAGCTTCAATAATACCCAAAATAACTATTCCATGCGGACGAAGTTGCGGACACGGTTAGTATATACATATATATATATATAAAAATATACTTACAAGAACATAGACGCAATGCGTACATATAAACCCGACGACTATAGTACCAATCGCCCCGGCCGCGAGTCCGGCATTCTTGAAGGCCGCAGGCATCGCCAGGATACCAGACCCTAGCGAGGACTTCAGCAGGTGAACCAGGGAACCAATGGTACTGGGAAATTGATTAAAAAATTTAGAGGGATTCTTGTAAAAATTAAAATTGCAAAATATTAAAAATGCAGTGCCGTGTGGTTCCCGGCACCAAAGAATAGGACCACTCCATCTCTTTCCCATGAAAGATATGGAGTGGTCCTATTCTTTTTTGTATTGGTGCCGGGAGCTACACGGCACACTGTCTCTCTTCTTTACGGGAATATGAGAAAGGTTCCGGACATATCGCATTATCCCAAACGCGTGCGCATAATGAACTCACAAGAATATGCCTGCGGTTCCCTTTTAGTGGGCTTCATAGTCCTTCATTATCAGTCCTTAATATGTCATTTATTGAGGTTACATCTCAATAAATGACGTGTGTCTTTCACGATCGTTTTAGGTCGGTTTTAGATCGGTTTAGGACCGAAGGCATAGGTAGCCAGAGGTTAACCTAGTTCAGTCAGATGACCAAAGACATAGAAAGAGTATAGATATGTCTATTTAAAACTTCGTGAATAGACATCTGTATTTCGCGACGGCGGCGGGCCAGTTGAGACAGGAGCTAATTTAGGAGTAATAATTTTGAAATTTGTTCGTTTTTTGGGTTTCGTACGTCTGAATACACAAACGGAACCCTTATAGGATCACTCGTGTGTCTGTCTGTCCGTCGCTTACAGTCAATTATCTCCGAATCTATTAGACCGATTAAGTTGAAATTTGGTACACATATCAATTCCTGTGACCCAAACACAGAGGTGTGACGTGAGCAGATGAAATCTGTATATGGGGGGTAAATTTTGGGGGGGAAGGGGAAAATTAAAAAAAAAAAATGTATTAAATGTATTAAAAATGCAAAATAAATAAATAAAAGTGAGTATGGTTGTTTGTGCGTTATCTAATGAATCAATTTTTTTTGCGTATACATAATTAAGAGTGGAGAAGGGATCATATAGGGTTCTTTTAATTCCATTAAAAACTACAGATCTGCGAAAAATCTGTATTATTTTATAGGTTGGCGCTAAATTCGCGCCAATGAAGCTGCCAGTAAAATCTAATGTAAGTACTTATAAAATAAAGATATGAAACAGTAAGATAAGTATATATTTGTGGATTATATACATATATATCGTCTATATTAAAAAACAACGTATACAACAAACAAACAAAATGTTTCAGATGACATTTTTGTACACTGAAACATTTTTTTCAATATTTAATTGTTAATCAACAAAGAATAATAAGTATGATAATAACCAAATAAAATATAACTTACGACGCCATACCGTGTGGTACCCGACAATGTGGAATTAGACCACTCCACAACTTTCCCACAGATGTCGTTAAAGGCGACTAAGGGAAAGGCAACTTGGGATTATTAATGTAGGCGATTGGCTAGCATCTTGTTACTACATATTTGAATCTCAATTCTATCACTAATGCGGTCTTTCAGTCTTCTCAAGACTGTTGGCTCTGTCTACAAGGGATATAGACGTGATTATATTTATGTATGTATTAAAAACTTACGAGGTAGGGTGCTCCACATTTCTATGCTCAAAGGGGTTGTAAGCCTTCTCATTGATAATCTCCTTGGACCCCAAAGTCAGGGTCGACTGGAACCCAGGGTTGGAAGCTAGGTTCGCCCTGAAATAAGTTTAATTACTTTTAAAACTTAATTACTCCTCAGTGACGGAACTTTGCAATCGAATTTCTCAGAAATTCGAAATAATAATCACTCGGAAAAGATTTAATAATTAGAGGTATTATGTAGTGTGCAAGTGTAAAAATTGTGTGTCCCATATTCATTCCCCGGTCATATCAAGTCATGATAAAAAACGATTTCAGTTTTGTAATTGACTTGGCAATATTAACTTACGTACCTTATCCAATTATCTCCTCCTCTTATTTATTCAAAGAAATAAATAAATAAGAAAGCCCAAAATCTGTGATAAAAGAATAAGCTATGAAGTCTATTAACACACATTTTTTTCTCAGATTTTGGTCCAAGATAATAGCCAAGTTGTATATATAGCTCCAATCCGTGAAATCTTTGCTAGCGCGATTCATGTTTTTCGCTGTTTTTGACTGATAGCGACGCGTGAATCTATTTTTTTTTGTGACTTAGGCGTATAGATTTCGCCACAATGATTATGTTCTCGCAAGCTTTTATTCTGTGAGATTTGAATAGAATATATAAGTATCTTTATTTGCTTTTGATAAGGGTTTACAAAAGGTATAGTATTAAACATATTTTCTCCTGAACAGCCATTAATTATAGCATGCAAATATTATAATATTACACATACCTATGTTCGTCACATACATAAGTCAATTAAACTGTAAATATTAACTTCACATTAGTCAATATTTGATTTCAATTAATTAAAATAATTATGAATAAATTAAATTACTAGCTAAAATTGAAGAATTCATGGACTGTGTAAAAAGTATGTTCAATAAGCCAACTAAATAATTTCTTTTTTAATTAATTATAGTTCAAACAAAAAGTACCAATTCTTTTTAAATCTTTTACTTTTCCGTATTACATCTAATACTTATCTATGAACATTTCTTGTGCCTCTTGGGTATATCTCTTCATAATTTAGCTTTACAAATTTGTCAAAAAAAAAGAGGAAATGCAAAGCGTCATTCATTGAACCACGAAAGCCATATCACATTTTATTTAAGTACCGATAAATTGTTTCGCACATGTGATGTGTGAAATCATTTACATATTTATTTTTCTGATTCGAAACGATTTGAAGAACAGGGGTTGACTAAGCAAATATTTATTGGGAGTGTAAATGGGACTGGTGGAGTTTGAAGGCCTAGACGAACTTACTTAGATCAAATCGAAGAAGTCACAAACGAGCTCTCTGCCTACCCCTCCGGGAAAGAGTCATGATTTATGTACGTGTATGTATGCATAGTTCAGCAGAAGTCCTAATTATAAAATTGTAAGTAGGTAAATAAATAAATACGGGATAAATTACACTGATTGAGTTAGCCTCGAAGTAAGTTCGAGACTTGTGTTACGAGATACTAACTCAACGATACTATATTTTATAATAAATACTTATAAAGATAAACATCCAAGACCCAGGCCAATCAGAAAAAGTTCTTTTCTCATCATGCCCTGGCCGGGATTCGAGCCCGGGACCTCCGGTGTCACAGACAAGCGTACTACCACTGCGCCACAGAGGCCGGTGTTCATTAGAAATTCATTACATTACTTACGTGGAATTGAAATTTTCCAGGACAATTGTCCCGCTCTTTTTATCATCGCGCCCCATTTTGCATAGGTCTTCGTTCCTGAAACAAAAATGATATAATTACGAGTATGTCGCCATCAAGTGGTCTGTAAGTAAAACTAAGTCATTAGCCTTAAGGCAATTTTGGACCAGAAACCTGAACACCTCCGCAATTTTTGCAGAGAATTTTATCAGTGGATCATTGTTACATATTTAGTTGCCCGAATGTATCTAGAAGACTCTGCCCTCGCCGTAAGAGCATCGGTTGGTAATCAAACTAATGTACATAACTAGAAAAGAGTCAAGCTTTCAATATGTTGATAACGATTTTCGTAAATCGTTATCGTTGATTATTTTTCCATGGTGTCGTAAACAAGAACTAAAGGATAGGTTTATAAATTTGGGATTGGTTTTGTAGGCGATGAGCTAGCAATCTGTTACTTTTTGTTTTTCAAGACTGTTGGCTCTGTCTTCCCCGCAAGGAATGTAGACGTGACTTTACGTTTGTTTGTATGACTTCAAGCTGTAGAAACAAAATAAAGGTTTATAATATCTATGTCATAACAAAAAATGATTATTCATTGGTATTTTTTTGCGTCAAGGTCTTTGAGGTATGACATCACAGTGCGACAACTTTTACGACAATATTAGTAGTATATACTGTCGTGGTAGTCAGAGTCTCTAGTAACAAGACTGAAAAGCTTAATGATTGTATTGAGATTCAGAGATTTCTATCCCGTTGTCTAATGCCCTGTTGACCTCAGGTCACCTCAGGTCAGGCCCTTAAGACAACCAACCAATGTTGTGAAACCAAAGGATTTGACAATTATTAAGCGATATGAAGTATCCTATAATAATGAATAAAAATTTTGAATTTTTAGTTTTTTTTTTATTTACATGCCTACATACGGTCACGTCTGTATCCCTTGTGGAGTAGACAGAGCCAACAGTCTTGAAAAGACTGAATGGCCACGTTCAGCTTTTTGGCTTAATGATAGAATTGAGATTCAAATAGTGAAAGGTTGCTAGCCCATCGCCTAAAAAAGAATCCCAAGTTTGTAAGCCTATCCCTTAGTCGCCTTTTACGACATCCATGGGAAAGAGATGGAGTGGTCCTATTCTTTTTTGTATTGGTGCCAGGAACCACACGGCACTTTATTTTTAATTTTGTATAAATATAACAAAGATTATTGATAAGAATAGGACCACTCCATCTCTTTCCCATGGATGTCGTAAAAGGCGACTAAGGGATAGGCTTACAAACTTGAGATTCTTTTTTTAGGCGATAGGCTAGCAACTTGTCACTATTCGAATCTCAATTCTATCTTAAAGCCAAATAGCTGAACGTGGCCTATCAGTCCGCTCAGGACTGTTGGCTCTGTCTACCCCGCAAGGGATATAGACGTGATTATATGTATGTATGTATTATTGATTTTGCGTAGAGAATAATAAATATTATATCGACAATGGCAAGTTAAATTTGACTAAAACCTAAAACTCAAATTCCACTTGCAATTTTTTACTCGAGTCTGAGACACATCTTATTAATCTTACAACCGGTTGCCATAAAAGTGCTTACATACTCGTATAATTATTCGTCAAGTTTTTGTCTGTCTGTAATCTTTTTTTTTTTTTTTAATTATTATTTTAATAATGATTACACACAATTATAGTGTTTAACAACCATGACGTTAAGAATAAGATTTTGAAAATGTAAGCAGTTTTACTATTCATTACTTTAAAATAAAGATTTTTTTTTCATACTTGATTTCTTATCACATCAGCTCGCCGCATTGAAAACAGTCTAATTGATAACCTCTTTTTTAAAGTCAGTTATTAGATTTAATAGGAAAAAGTATTTGGTATTTTGTCAACTGTTCAAAATACTCGTAGTACCTACCAGTATCTTCAATAAAAAATAAACAACGATTTATTTTGGTTGAAAATATGGATGAAACGAATTTTCCCCAGAGATATATTTTAAAAACGAAATCGTTAGAAGCGTTCTCCAAAACGCGATTTTTCTCGTTTTATTAATGAAAAATTCGTTACATATGATTTAATATTATTTTTCGATTGGTTTCGATTTTAAGAGTATCATCACTACATATATACATATAATCACGTCTATATCCCTTGCGGGGTAGGCGTAGCCAACAGTATTACATAGACTGAAAGGCCACGTTCAGCTGGCTTTATGATGAAATTGAGATTCAAACAGTGACAGGCCCATCTCCTACGAGAAGAATCGCAAGTCTATTATCCTATCCCTTAGTCGCCTTTTACGACATCCATGGGAGAGATATGGAGTGGTTCTATTCTAAAGTGTCGGAAACCACACGACATAACATTTAATAACGTGATATTTATCTACTGCACAAGCACGTTTCCGTGATATGTGATTATTATTACGAGTAAACCTATCAATGCATAATAATCACGTTATTCGATAAAATAATAGTTTGTTTGTTTGTTTATTTGTTTGAACGCGCTTATCTCAGGAACTACTGGTCCGAATTGAAAATTTCATTCAGAATAGACCATTAATCGATGAAGGCTTTAGGCTATATAACATCGTGCTGAAACTATAAGGAGCAAAGATATAATGTAAAAACGGGTATAAATATTCATCCTTGAGGGCTTCAATGATGCCCAAAATAAATATTCCACGCGGACGAATGGTTTGATTGTCTATTTTATAGGTAAAAGATTAATACTTATATATATCAGTTTTACTATAGGTTCTTAATATTCACTTATAATGTGCTAATTATTAAAGTCGAGTAGGTAATTAGAAGACGCATTTAGAGATTTTTAAAACACTTTTTTTAATAGCATTTTTCAAAAGTTATCCAAATTTACAGTTAAAAATAGAATCATTGAATGATGCCCATAATAACTATTCCACGCGGACGAAGTCGCGGGCACAGCTAGTTTACTATTTTTTTTTTAAATTTCGTTTAAAAAATCTGTATCTATATAGCTTACGTTGGTATGGCCATGCACCTAAAAATCCGCGAAAAAGACCACAAAAGTACTGCAAGACCAAAAAAAGGAAGGGGCCGCTTGCTATCGACCTGGTGGTCAAATATCCAATAGGATCTCAAGCAAACCCAGTTGCCAGAATCAAGAACTCAAGAGCGAACGTCTTGGGGCAGAAAAGTGAGAAGACGGAGAAAGAAGACAATCTGTATAGAACAATACATACATATAGTCTATATCCCTTGCGGGGTAGACAGAGCCAACAGTTGAAAAGATTGAATGGCCACGTTCAGCTGTTTGGCTTAATGATAGAATTGAGGTTGCTAGCTTGTTATGAATTATTATTTTTAAATGTACCTATTCAATGTACATACATATTATTTTAACTATTTCATTTTATGTACTGGTTATCGTTAGTATATCCTATCCTTAACAGCAAAACATCCGACCAAATTAAATGGTGTTTGAAATCAGTGAGAATTCGCGTCTTGTTTTTGCCTCCCCAACTTTGGCGCGCAAAAAATAACAAGGCTCTTATGATGATATAACGATGCTTAACAAACTCGCGGATCTTCTATTATTTGCATATAAATAGGTACTATGGCCACTTGATATAATGAGTTATTCTGATTTTATTAGTTAGACGGCTTCTGTTACACAGCGGTAATACGCTTGTCTTTTACACCGGAGGTCCCGGGTTCGAACCCCGGCCAGGGAATGATGATCTGCAACATCTGATGCTCCATGATCGTCCAACTGAACTTTAGGTAATATAGAAATGACAACATTACAAAAATCGTTCAGCCACGCGGACGAAGTCGTGGACATCAGCTATTAATTATCCTACTAATATTATAAACTAGCTTCCCCCCGCGACTCCGTCAGCGCGAAAGTCGGTCATCGCGTGGATGGTTTATTTTTCCATTTTGAGTAACTCTGACAATGACATCTTATAAATATCTATTGGACCCAATTACGGCTAGGCCTATAATAATTAAGGAGATCCCTCTATTGAGCTACTGCTGTTGAGTTCGCGTTCTGTAGTAAGTAGTCCGGTCAATTTAGACCAAAAAATAAGAATGAAGCTACATTATTTCCCATCAAGCTGAAAATGAGTATAATTGTTTAAAACACAATCAAAAACAAATCAAAATAAGGAAAACAAAATACCCAAGGTCAAAGGTAAAAAAATGGGGTATTCACGATTTTCTTCAAAACGGTAAGTTTTATTGGAAAATAACCTCAGACATAGATTGTAGATCATAAAGTTATCTATAAAAAGGAATCAATATTTTTTTTCAACAAAGCTACCGTTTCTGAGATATAACGATGCAAAAAGTTGCAAGCGTCATAATATGCATAAGCACGTCTCGTATATACTCTGTGTAGCAGTGATATAAGTAAAAATATTGTTCTGTCGGTAATTTTAACTTGAATTTAAAATATAAAATATACATAAGTATAATAAAACCCAGTCCCTTCATTTATACTGTAGTGAAACCTTGAGACAACATCTGTCTCTCTGTTTAATTGTGTACGTGGCTAGGGTCGTAGTATACCTGCTTTATCTCGGAATGCTCAACACATGAAATACCGTTAGTCTTTAATAATAGTTGTACTTGCGGGGATACCGTTGACGGCTATGGACACCACGGCCTCTCATGCCGGATGCCTCTCATGGATTGCCGGCCGTTTAGGGCGCCATGCCGCCCTAAATAATATAATCCTCCGTGCTCTTGCCACCATCCATGTTCCAGTCCTTCTAGAACCAAACGGTCTGGCTCGGGATGATGGCAAGAGACCGGATGGTATGACTTTGGTACCCTGGAGATTGGGGCGGCCTTTGGTGTGGAAAGCTACTTGTGTCGACACACTTGCGCCGTCTCATCTTCAGGTTACTAAATCTAAGGCCGGTTCTGCTTCAAATGAGGCAAAAAACCTCAAAAGGCGCAAATATGTAGGTATCGGTAATACCTATACTTTTGAACATTTTGGGGTAGAATCTCTGGGATCGGGGGGCCATCTGCCCATCACCTTTTCTGACAATTGTCGAAGAAGCTGATTGAGGTATCTCTTGACTGGAGGGCTGGAAATTATCTGGCTCAGAGAATCAGCATTGCCATTCAAATTGGCAATTCTGCCAGCCTGGTGGGCACACTCCCGCATGTTGATACTATGCAGGGACTGTACAATTTATTAATTAAATTTTAGTTTGTAGTCATCTTTTTTCTTTTTTAGATCAAATTAAAACTAAAACTACTTATAAAAATAAGTAGTTTTAGTTTTAATTTGATTTAATTGTAATTTCTATTATTGTCCTAAGATGATTTTGCTTCACTTAGGGTTATTCTAATTTTTTTAAATAATAAATGCGAAGGTTTGTCTTGAGTGCCACTGCGTAGTGAAAACACGTGTTTATTCTAACCTATTTCAGACTTTTTCAAGTTTAATAATTAAATGTAAAAAAACGCGCTAATAATACACTACCTCAGAGGTGGCGTGGAAATTTGTGCATATTATGACGCTTGCAACTTTTTGCATCGTTATATCTCAGAAACGGTAGCTTTATCGAAAAAAAATATTGATACCTTTTTTATAGATAACTTTATGATCTACAATTTATGTCTGAGGTAATTTTCCGATTTGAAAAACTTACCGTTTTGAAGAAAATCGCGAAACACCCATTTTTTACCTTTGACCTTGGGTATTTTTTTTCCTTAAACCAGAATTTTGCAATAATGCTTTTGATTGTGTTTTAAACAATTATACTCATTTTCAGCTTGATTGGAATTAATGTAGCTTCGAATGTCTAGATTGACCGGACTAAAGTTTTTTCATAGTAATTGCAAAGCAAACGGTTCAAGCTAAATCCGACTTTCGGCGCTATAAGTTACGGCGCTGAATCCACTGCGGGTAACGTAACGTGTGTTCGCGGTTCTACAGAACAACGTCTATGGATAAACTGAAAAATTAAGATTTTTTTTCTTCGTATTTTTTCAGGATAAAAAGTATCCTATTTTATGCCCAGGATAATAAGGTATAATTATACCAAGTTTCATCAAAATCGAACCGTTAGTTTTCACGTGATGCCTGAACATACAGACAGACAGACAAAAATTTTTTTAATCACATATTTGGGTTTGGTATCGATCCAGTAACACCCCCTGCTATTTATTTTTTCAATATTTTCAATGTACAGAATTGACCTTTCTACAGATTTATTATATGTATAGATGCGAAAGTTTGTATGTCAGTATGGATGTTTGTTACTCTTTCACGCAAAAACTACTGAACCGATTACGATGAAATTTGGTATGTAGGTAGCTGAAGACCCAGTATAACATATAGGCTACTTTTTATCCCGAAGTTCCCGCGGGATTGATAAGGTTTCCATGCGGATGAAGTCGCGGGCGGCCTTAAGTATAAAATATTTCCAAGCAATGCATTTATATATATGATAATATGATGTAGTAATATTTTGTCTTCACTACCTCATATTTCTTTGTGGTCGTGAACAATTTATGTGATAAATACTACCGTTTATTAATTGTTTTGCGGTATGTCTGTTGCGTTATATTACGTGGTATAAATATTTACGATTTAATATATATATATTTTACTACCATTTTCTCACGGGTTCGTTCGCGTGTAATATATATATATATATTAGATTATATCTTGAGAGAAGTATTTTTTTTTGATGGTAACATAATAATTAGGTAATACTGTTCCGATTTCTGTGCTTATTTCTAACTAGCGACCCGCCCCGGCTTCGCACGGATAGGATTAATATAGTAAAATGTAAATATATATTAGATTATATCTTGACAGAAGTATATTTTTTGTTGGTAACATAATAATTAAGTAATACTGTTCCGATTTCTGTGCCTATTTCTAACTAGCGACCCGCCCCGGCTTCGCACGGAAAGGATTAATATAATAAAATGTAAATCCGTCCATAACTTTTTGAGATTAGCGCATGCAAACGCACACAGAGAAAAAAGGGGGACTTTATTATATGTAGTGATATGTATATGTATATAATTTTGTACGATAATGTAACAGGTGTGAATGAAGCTAGATTAGCTCATGATTGTAAAAAAGTTGTAATATACTATAAAGTACTTAGGGATCGTAGCAAGTGGAAGATGTGGTCTCTGCCTACCCGTCCGGGAAAGAGGAGTGACTAATTTATGTAAAATAGGTAAGGTGATGCATACATACATACATATGGTCATGTCTATATCCCTTGCGGGGTAGACAGAGCCAACAGTCTTGAAAAGACTGAATGGCCACGTTCAGCTATTTGGGTTTAAGATAGTTACCGAGTTACCGTGTGACAAACATATTCATTTTTGTTACTTTAAGTTTAAATGTTTGGCTTTAGTCCACGAAAACCTGTTTAATTAACGAAATTATAACTTTATCTTTCGTGTATATACCTTGCGGGGTAGACAGAGTCAACGGCCACGTTCAGCTATATGGCTTCGTAATGGAATTGAGATTCAAGTAGTTAAAGAGATACATAATTAATAAAATAAATAAGCCCGTTTTAAAGTTGGTAAAATGAGATAATTCCAATGCAACTAAATGCGCATGGCTCAATGCTGAACAAAAGGTGCGGTTGCAACATACGAAGGTTAAGTATTTAGCACACCCTGTGATAGGTTCAATAGTTCACTACTTCCATAGTTCAATACTTCAAAAGTTCACTATTTCAATAGTTTACTACTTCTATAGTTCACTATCATCATTGTAATTTTGACTTTAATCATTTTGTTCTATTATATAGTACCGTTATGTTACCCGCACTTCGGAATAAAACCGTTTTACATCTTTTCCGTGGATGTCGTTAAAGGCGACTAAGGGATAAGCTTATAAACTTAAGATTCCTATTATAGGTCGTGGGCTAGCAACCTGTCACTATTTGATCTGATGATATTATCATTGAGTGAGAATTGAATCTTTTTTCTTTGACATTTGAATCTTTCCAAGACTGTGGGCTTTGTGTACCCCACAAGGGATATAGACGTGACTATGCCGGGGAGGGCAGCTTGTAGTTCATGAAGGTTTTCTTTAAGATACTTCATAAATCCCTCCTTATCTTACTTAATAACTAGGTAAGTAAGATGTAGGTATGTAAATTTTCAGTAAAGGTATGAAAACAAAAGTCTTATTAAAAATTATTGATTGAGCATAGATAATATGTCAGTCACCTTACCCTTTTGCGAAATTAAAGTTGCCATTATGAAAAAATATAATCTTTTTAAAATAAACACAAATGATGAAAACAAAGCAAAGTACACCCGACAACTCTCTGTTTTGCTCTGTAAAGAATATAATTCATATTGTGTACGATTTTAACGGTATACAAACAACATTATGTTTCGGTTTTTGAATGTCAATGACTTCATAAAATCATCGATGAATCATTGCGGCGAGACTAGTTATAACAAAAATGTTCGATAGATGGTTTTTTATGATGCTGATGACGGATTTTTGTAACTTATTCAGTCATAGTTTTGAGTCTATTGGTTCGTAAATGTAATTTCTGGTGACGATTACTTAAGAAACATACATGTCATCACGCCTCATGAATGTAGCCTCATGAAATGAAATCCATATAATCGCGTCTGTATCCCTTGCGGGGTAGACAGAGCCAGCAGTCTTGAAAGCCTGACAGGCCACGTTCAACTGTTTGGCCTAATGATAGAATCGCCTATAAGAAAAATCCCAAATTTATAAGCCTATCCCTTAATTGCCTTTTACGAAATCTATGGGAAAGTGATGATATAGTCTTATTCTTTTTATATTGGTGCCGGGAACATTTATTATTTAAACTTGTGCCGTGTGGTATCCGGCGCCTTAGAATAGAATGGGCTAGCAACCTCATACTATTTAACACTAGAAGGGCCATGGCCGTCAATTTGACGGCAAAATAATTTTGATGGCTAATAACTTTTTGTCTGTATTTCAGTTTGTATTCATATTTAATGACTTTTCATAACTTATGATTGTATAAGTTTTAACTTAATAAAAATAAATAAATAATGATTGATATGCGGGGTATGCTTACTCATACCTAATAAGACCGGACGCCGTCAATTTGACGGCACTTGAATACTTTGAAGTGTTATAAACAAAAGTTTTGTTTCTACCTTCTTATCTTACCTATATATTTATATGTTGTGTTTATTGACATGACTTACAGTTTCAACTGATTATTTGAAGAGAATTGTCGTGTGTTTATTTTATAATGAGTTCCAATCGGCGTTCCAAACAGCTCTCGAGTTTAGAAATAGAACGAGAGTTATCGCAACTTTGTAATATTGAAGAAGATGACTCAGGTGATGAAAGTGGCAATGAATTATCAGTAACGCATTGTGATAACGAAGATGAAGACTTTCAGCTAGACCAAGAAAGTTCTACATCTGAGGATTCAGAAGCCGACATTCCAACTGAAAGTCATTTCGACAGTGAAACGCAGGACAGTAATTTACACAGCGAACGTGGTATACGTAGAAGTCGTGGCAGAAGACCTGGATCCAGCGGAAGAGCAGTGCATTCGGGAAGTATAACACGTGGTGGGAGGCAAGTCAGAACGTCATCATTACCCGAAATAGGTATGAGACAAGTGGCTAGTGATGGCACTGAATGGACGTGTATTCCTAGTTTTAGTGGTGGAACGACGGGCCGTCGAAGTCGGCAAAATGTACTGAGAGAAAACCCAGGTCCCACTCCATATGCAAAGCGGTATGTAGAATCCAAAAAAGTTATTACTTCTTGGCGTCTTTTTATTCAAGAATTTATATTACGACGCATAAAGTTGTGCACTGAAACTGAAGCACGTATCAAATGTCAAGATGAATCGTGGGAAATTTCTTTAGATGAATTAGATGCTTTCATTGGACTGATTTATGCACGTGGAGCTTACAACATGAGCCATTTAGACCTAGACATTTTATGGTCCTTAGAATGGGGTCCGCCAGTTTTCAAAAATACTATGAGTAAAAATAGATTCAAAGAAATAATAAAATATTTACGATTTGATTTGAGAAGCACGCGTAATACACGTTTATCTACTGACAAATTTGCAATGATTTCTGATATATGGAATAATTTTATAGAAAATTGCCAAATGTGTTACATTCCTGGTGAAAATATGACTGTTGATGAGCAGTTATTTCCATCGAAAACACGTTGCCCTTTTTTGCAATATATTGCGAACAAGCCTGATAAATTTGGAATAAAGTTTTGGTTATTAGTGGATGTTGAGAGCAAATATCTGTGTGGGGGTTTTCCTTATTTAGGAAAAGATAGTGAGCGCCTAAGTAATATGTCGTTACCAGAACATGTTGTTATGAAATTGTTACAACCTTACCTCAAAAAAGGTCGGAACGTTACAACGGATAATTTTTTCACATCTCTAAAATTGGCAGAAAAGCTTAGATCTGAAAGTACAAGTATTGTTGGAACAATGAGACGGGCAAGACGAGAAGTACCAGCGAATTGTAGAAACATTCGTACAAAGAGATATGAAACCTTTATACTGAAATCGGCAACAAACACAACCCTAACAATTTATCAAGGTAAACCTGGGAAAAATGTCATTGTATTGAGTACATTACACGAAAATATTCATATTGATGCTGAGTCAAAAAAAAAACTACCGGAGACTATACAATTTTATAACGAAACTAAGGTAGGCGTGGATATAATTGACCAAATGGCACGAAAATATACTGTAAGAGCTGGAACACGAAGATGGCCAGTCCACGTCTTCTATAATATTCTAGATTTGGCCGCCATAAATTCATGGATTATTTATCGCCAAGTTACAGGTGAAAACATTTCTCGTCATAATTATATTCTACAACTTGTAAGTGAACTTCGCGCAGAGTACGTGAATAAAAAACAAAGTGCATCAGCTTTTCAACGTTTGGATAACATAACTATTGAAGAAGAACAGCCTTCTACATCACAAAAAAGACGACAATGTCAAATTAATTCAAAATGTAAAAAGAACCGCACTTGTGACGTATGTACTATTTGCCAGAAAGCTGTTTGTGGTCAATGTGTAAAAAAAGTATTTAAAAAAATTATTTGTAATAAATGTTTTATGTAACTAATCAAAGTATTTAATTAAAAGCATTAATTAAAATTCGTAATTTTGTTTTTATGACACACATAGGTACATATTTCAATCATATTTTCTCCGTAATTATCATATACCGTCAATTTGACGGTCGCGGTCTTTGAAGGTATGCAATTTCCCCGACCCTTCTAGTGTTAAATCTCAATTCCATCATTTAGCCGTACAGCTGAACGTGGCCTTTCAGTGTTTACAAGGCTTTGTCTACCTCGCAATGGATATAGGGGTGACTATATGTATGTACCTAGATATATTTTTACGAAGTGAGTTTAAAATCTCCGCAGTTCCGGCTGCAATGCCTTGCTATTCACAATTTAGAAGAACCTTGAAAAGGGAAAGTTAGTTTCGTGACACGGGCCCTGTGGACGAATTGTTCGCGTACCTATATATTGTGGACAGTCAACGGCATGACAAGTTACTCGACATGGAACTCTATAACGCTGTAATAAAGGCGAATTTCCCGTGAATTTGGGTAGATGTTGGCTGTACGTTCGAAGTTACATACTGCGTTCTTCATCAATGTCTCTGGAACTACTGGTTCGAATTGAAAATTTATTTTTGTGTTGAATAGACCATTTATCGAGGAAGGCTTTAGGCTATAAAACATCACGCTGCAACTATTAGGAGCGAAGAAATAATGGAAAATGTGAAAAAGGGGGAAAATTTATTCATCCTTGAGGGCTTCAATGATGCCCAAAATAACTATTCCACGCGGACGAAGTTGCGGGCACAGCTAGTAGACTTATAAACTTGGGCTTCCTCTTTTATGCGATTGGCTAGCAACCTGTCACTATTTGAATCTCAATTATATCATTAAGCCAAATAGCTGAACGTGGCCATTCAGTCTTTTCAAGACTATTGGCTTTATCTACCCCGCAAGGGATATAGACGTGACCATATGTATGTATGTATGTTTTACAATAAAAAAGGAATAAGGTTTACGATGCGAACAAAATTCTCAGCGTGACGTCACGCTTAAGCAACGTTTCTCAAGAGGTGTTTTGGACTCGCCCAAATAATGTGTTTTATGCATCGTTGTATCTCAGGCAGTTTATTGTTTATTGACGCGATTATTTCACCAACACCAACAACAGTGTAGTTTGTTCCGACGCTTCTTCTACACATGCGCTTTGGAAGCGGTAGTATTCATAATTAGATTTAAGTGACTTCAATAATTGACACCTTGTATCCGATTTTGAAAATTAATCTATTCAACGTTTTAGTCTTTGTTGAACTAAATTAATAAAATACTCAAACGAAAATTTGTCGTAATATGGCTAATGAAGGTTTTCTCACTACGTTTTCCCATACAACAGCATAGTTACTATGTATTGATTTAGAATCCTTCTGAGATAGGTTGACTAATACAGATATGATCTAACTGATGCATACTGTGGAAAAATATAAGCTGTCTTCGCATTGAGGGTTTATGTAGACGATGTTATACTTCCCGGTGCATTTTATTGGAAACAAGATTTTTATAGAAACATTATCAATATGCCGTGTGGTTTTTCGCACTTTGGAATAGGATTACTTTACCTCTTTTCCGTAACAGAAGACTAAGGGAATTAAAGGTGGATTTATATCCCCACGCAAGCCTCCCAAAAATCCAGGGTGTATACTATAGACCCATGAAATCTTAGAGGAGAAACATACATAAAAACTACAATAAATAAACAATGTACATTGATTATATTCTTAAATATATTAAATGTATTGATTTTAAATGTGCGTCAGTCTCTCACGTCAAAACCACTGAACCGATTCTAATGAATTTTGGAAACATACATAAAATGACGAGTACGGAAAAGGCCGTAGGGTACTTTTCAAGCCAGCGAAGCCGCTAGCGAAATCATGTATGTGTACCTACATATATAGCTCTTACATACATATGGTCACGTCTATATATCCCTTGCGGGGTAGACAGAGCCAACAGTCTTGAAAGACTAAATGGCCACGTTCAGCTATTTTTGGCTTAATGATAGAATCGAGATTTAAATAGTGATAGGTTGCTAGCCCATCGCCTACAAAAAGAATCCCAAGTTTGTAAGCCCATCCCTTAGTCGCCTTTTACGACATCC
This sequence comes from Amyelois transitella, assembly GCF_032362555.1. Classification (NCBI taxonomy): domain Eukaryota; kingdom Metazoa; phylum Arthropoda; class Insecta; order Lepidoptera; family Pyralidae; genus Amyelois; species Amyelois transitella. The sequence goes on along the minus strand of NC_083509.1, from coordinate 1,289,440 downwards.
ATGGGAAAGGGATGGAGTGATCCTATTCTTTTTTGTAATGGTGCCGGGAACCACACGGCACTCAATATATAGCTCTCGCTGGTCACTATTACATTTTACAGCCACCCCGTGGCCTTGCTTAAAAATTAATTCACGTGTTTCGAGAATCTTGAAAATGTCATCAATAAAAACGACCGGTTTCATCTGAGAAGGCCAATTTGCGATCAACATTGCGAAGTCATTATATCGACTCCAATCCGAGATCCGGTTGCGGAACCGTGTTGCAAACGGGTGCACCGCAATTTTGTTGTTCAACCGCTTTAGTTTGGTAGGTACCTATATTCAGTAACGTAATTAAATTTATTAATGTCTAGCCTTTTGCTAAACAAACTAAACAGCTGAACGTTGACAGTATTGCAAGAATGCTGGCTCTGTCTACCCTGCAAGGGATATAAACGTACATACATACATATAATCACGTCTATATCCCATGCGGGATAGACAGAGCCAACAGTCTTGAAAAGACTGATAGGCCACGTTCAGCTATTTGGCTTTAAGATAGAATTGAGATTCAAATAGTGACAGGTTGCTAGCCCATCGCCTAAAAAAGAATCACAAGTTTGTAAGCCTATCCCTTAGTCGCCTTTTACGACATCCACGGGAAAGAGATGGAGTGCTCCTATTCCTTTTTGTATTGGTGCCGGGAAGCACACGACACGGCGGATATAAACGTAATTATAAGAATGAATGAACTAGCTTTAGCCCGCAACTTAGGTCGGCATTCTCTATGACACACATATAATCATGCATCAATTTAATCAATCATCCAAAAGCCGTCGAGCCAACGGTCTTGAAAAGACTGATACGCCATGTTCAGCTGTATATGGCTTAATGATGTAATTGAGACTTAAATAAAGACAGGTTGCTAGTTCATAGCCTACAAGAGGAATCCCAAGTATATATTTATTTACTTTCTTACATCTACCATCACAGACTTAAGGCCTATCCCTTAGTCAAAACATAAGAGTGAACGCAAGATTTTCAAATATTCAGAAAAAAAATTTTTATACTTTAATCCAAACTATATGTTAATTAATTATGTTGATTACAACAGCGGATCTAGACGAAATAAGACCTCAATTTCACAGACGAACAGACAATTTGTTTTATTGCAGTTTTATATGATGTAGGTATACTTATAGAATGAAGCAATAGGTTTGCGGTCCATACTTTCTACAATGCGGAGATCGCATCATTATAGTTTTGTGGTTTTGTTTTATACTAGCTTATATCCGCAGCTTCGCCCGCGTGAAAAAAGTGACGAAATTAGCACTTTCTGGAAAAAAGCAACGAATTTAGCGCCAACTACGAAAGAAAACAGTTTCTTGTATATCCCACCGAAATTTTAGATTTACCAGGATGAAAGGTATGCTTTTTTCAGACTCTCAATTTTAATATACGTGAGATATTTCAAAAAGATTAATTCCGAAGTGGTAACAAACAAATAAATAAGCTTACTTTCGAGTTAATATCTAATATTAGTTTGGATGTGATATGTGAAAAGGTATGTTCAAATTTGTAAACGGTTCCGTTTCTGACAGACTAACATACAACGCACAGCCCTGGATTTGAAGATTTGAAATTTGGCATGTAGTTTCGGTAGGATAAGGATCTACATGGCAAATTTGAAATAAAACTGTGTGCCCGATTCCCGCGTGAACTGGAGTTAATGCAATTTTGACAATGAATTAGTGAAAAATACCGTCCGCCTTACGGGAACGGAAAACATCATGAGGAAACCAGGACACTCAGGCAACTGGATTTGTAGCCATGTACCCGCTTCGAAATCAAATCGTGATAACCGAAAAACCGTTTTTGTACTCTTTCAGTGCAAGTAGATTAAGAGTTATGACCATTTCAACTTGCTACAGCACACACGTGTTAGTTTTAAGGATTTGTTATTATTATATTTGTCATATTTGTTGCATTGTCGAATAAACATTTTATCTATCTATCTATTCATGATCCAATGTGGGGTAGGCTGCCTTGCAACGGTTGCGGAGGCTCAACAGGAATCGCTTTGTGAAAAAATCTGCATTCCAGAATTATAGTGATCATTGTCTAAGGAGTATCCTTTTATTTTATTTTTTTTACTATCTATGTTTCTCCTCTTAGATTTCACGGGTTTATACACCCCGGATTTTTGAGAGACTTGCATGGGGTGGGGATATAAATCCAACACGTAGAGGTCCTTTGGAGAAGTTGATGTTATGTTGTTCTCCTGCCAAAACCCGTTCCTGGGCATATCAATAGACGATATGTCCATTACTATTTATTATTAAGGTTGATAAAGCAGATATAAAAGGAGAGTGTGGAGGGAAAGGTCGGAGTGGAAAGGCCTAGAGGAACGTATCTTGATCAAATTAAGGACGTCCTGGCAAAGGGTCAGGTCAAGAGTACCCGATACCGCCGAGCCTGCATGAAGAGAGATATGAATGTGAATGAAGCGAAGGAAGTATGAAGAGATCGTGGAAAGTGGAAAGATAAAGTCTCTGCCTACCCCTCCGGGAAAGAAGCGAGGTTTTATGTTTGTATGTGACGTACCTTTATTTTACGTAGGACGTTGTTCCATTGCCCTAAGATAATATATAATAAGATGCTTAGTATTGAAAGTAATGTTCGTAATTTAAATTTTTTTGGTAGGTTGGATAAAAATAAGAAAAACTGATGAGAGTTTCGGTTGTGTAGAAAAAAAAACATACAAAATATTTAGTAGCAAAATTCTGTCTGCAAGAAATTAAAGTTAGACTTTACGGCAAATCTTTTCCCAAGTAGCAATGAATAAACAATGAGTTCTATCAACATAGTTTTTTAAAAGGAATTGTTTTTTCCAAGAATAATTTTTCACTTTTTTACACGAAGAATAATTAATTTATTAGATATATTCGAACAGAAAAAGTTATTAGCAATTATTATATAAGCAGAATAATTATACAAATACTTTACAAATTCTCTTCAGTTTTGTATTCTGTTGTATAATGTATGTACTCGTAACATTAAAAAAAAATTGACACTGTCACACAGACAGTTCTCAGGTAGAAGATGGAATAGACAAAATTTTAGTTATGATTTAGAAAACGTACATACTTTCTTTTTTTTGTGAAGTTAAATGATAATATATTTGTAGGTGAATCTTATACGAGGAAGTGAGAGGAACGATGAAGCCTCTGCCTATCTCTCGTGGAAAGACACGTAATTTTAACTATTATATATCTATACTAATATTATAAAGCTGAAGAGTTTGTTTGTTTGAACGCGCTAATCTCAGGAACTACTGGTTCGAATTGAAAAAAAATTTTTGTGTTTAATAGAGCATTTATCGAGGAAGGTTTTAGGCTATTTAACATAACGCTGCAACAATTAGGCGCGAAGAAATATTGGAAATTATTCATCCTTGAGGGCTTCAATGATGCCCAGAAAAACTATTCCACGCGGACTAAGTCGCGGACACAGCTAGTAATATATCTTCCAAGTAACAATTTTTTAATTATTTTTATACAGCCTTTTTAGGCGCGCAATAAGTAATGTAATATGTATTCAAACAGTGTAATATTATAGTATTGTTCTTATTTTGTGTTGTGGCAGTTTTGTGTTAAGACGATGTGTTTGAAACTGGATAGTTTTGTGCCTATTAGATCGAGTTTCTTTTGACATCAAAAACTTGTCTCGAGAGAATGTTTTGCTTTGTATTACGTATCTGATAGTTTGTCTGTTTTAGTTTTTGCACTTTTTAAGGCTTTGTTATTTGAATGAAGTTTTCAATGAACGAAGTCTATTTACTAGCTTAGTTTTTAGAACGAAAGATCTTCAGGAGTATCACAGGATATGTTTCTCCTAAAGATCTTTGTGTGCCAAATTTCGTCAAATACCGTCGAGTAGGACGGTTTAGTATGGGGATACATGTTTTTTGATATAAACATACATATAATTACATCTATACAGTGGGGTAGACAGAGCCAACAGTATTAAAAAGACTGATAGGCCACGTTCAGCTATTTGGTTTAATGATAGAATTGAGATTCAAATAGTGACAAGTTGCTAGTCTGTCGCCTAAAAGAAAAATCCCAAGTTTATAAGCCTATCCCTTAGTTGCCTTTTACGACATCCGTGGGAAAGAGATGGGGTAGTCCTATTCTTTTTACTATTGTTGCCGGGAACCACATGGCACTTTTTTAAAACAATTTCCAGGAACAAAGTGATAAGGTTGTACGTATCCTCTGTTTAAATAATTTGTTTTAATAAAACAAATGAAATCTTAGGTCAACAGACGTAGAGAAGAAGTAGTGAAAGAAGAAGGTATGTTATGATCGTGTCTAGTGGAAAGACATATAGGCCCTGTCTACCTGATAAATGGCCTATTTTTGCGATTGTACACAAGTTCTGACAATTAAAGTAACATATAATGAAACCCCGACCAGTTTTTGGAATCGAAAAAAGTTCGCGTTCAAAATACAATCTCTCATTATAATACTTAATAGTTTTTGTGACACAAAAAGTTTTAAGTATACCTATGTATGTGTTTTTCACATTTGCTCAATCAAATGTGCGATTGTGCTGCGATTTCTGAACTGTGGTCGAAATATTTGATCCAGAAATACCAATTAAAAATTGATTTATGATTTACATTTTTTTATCAGGATGCACATGACAATAATTATATTAAGATATCACCCAAAAAAAAATATAAAAAAAAAATAAATCACCGTTGACACCGAGAAATGTTCGTTCTTTAAATGAAAAAAGAAAAACTTACAAAAACAATAAATCAGCAATCCATATACTTCACACACACATCACTGTCACTGCGTGCACGCACCTTCTTAATAACTTTCTGAATGTACGTGCAATTGTTGTGTCGGATTGCGCACTACTGCCGCGCGAATCTGCGCGCACGCAGCTTTGGCGTTTGGCGGTAAACCAGTTTGCGAGACCACGTGTGTAAGATTCCGATTAATGTGTGACACAACAGTTGAAGTCTTGTTTATGTCTCTGTCTTTCCTTCTCTTTTCAAAAAATACTAAACTGAATTCCCAAGAGTCGCCTTTTAGGGACAATTTTCATAAAGGAAGCTAGTTTCTTGAGTAGGTATTTTAGCAAATTATTTGTATGATATATATAATCACGTCTATTTCCTCTGTCTGGAAAAGACTGAAGGGCCACGCTTAGCTATTTGGCTTGATCATAACATGGATATTCATTGAATAATACTACTAATTGATAATAATTTATTTAGATTCGATTGTATTTTAACGATGTTTTGATCGGATATAACTAATTATTTCATTGTTTTAAACAAGTTAGTGGCCAAATAGGTCAGAGTTCGGATTTCGGAAGGGTTAATTCTATATATAGAATGAGGATATTTAGTGGTTGATACCGTTTGTATTAGAATGGCGTAGGAGGGTAAGAGTACTAAGAATTTGGGTATTAAACTGCGGGGTTATTGACGAGCGTTAACAGGTTCTATCATAATATCTCTATCAATTTATATTTATATAGAAAAAAAGAATATGAGATAATTCTCTCTGTCCTATGGATGTCGCAAAAGTGACTAAAGGATAGGTTAATAAAATTGGGATTCTTCTTGTAGGCAACTGTAGCTAGCAAGCTGTCACGACTTGAATCTCATTTTCCATTATAAAGCCATACGACTGTACGATGCCATTCGGTCTATTCAAGTTTATTATCTCTGGGTAGGCAGAGATATAGACGTAACAAATTGTATGTATGTATAAGACAATGGTGTAAGGTGTAAAACTCTTTGCTAAATTTTCTCCTTCTTCTTAATCCTGAAGGGACACAATGTAAGTGTGAATGTTATGTGTCAGTCAGATTTTGTACGAGAGCGACGAATGAATGACGTGTGGTCAGTTACTGCGCTTTGGTCCTCACGCGTATACGTAGTTTAGTTATTGGAAAATTATTTCATTTAATAAAAGTCAAATTTATTTATACACACATACATATATATATTCACGTCTATATCCCTTGCGGGGTAGACAGAGCCTACAGTCTTGTAAAGACTGATAGGCCACGTACAGCTATTTGGCTTTAAGATAGGATTGAGATTCAAATAGTGACAGGTTGCTAGCCCATCGCCTAAAAGAAGAATCCCAAGTTTATAAGCTTACCCCTTAGTCGGCTTTTACGACATCCATGGGAAAGAGATGGAGTGGTCCTATTCTTTTTTGTATTGGTGCCGGGAACCACACGGCACTGCCGGGAACCACACGGCACTGCCGGGAACCGCACAATTTTTTTATACAACGCGCAAATTTATTTATACATATAAAACCAAATATTATTGAAGCTCAATGGCAGTGCTCCCAGTAGATTAGGACACTCACACTATAACGAAATAGGCACTCATTAATATTTGTAATTGAACATTTAATTTTTACATATTTAGAAGGAGCCTATAAGTCGTTCCTTCACTAGTGAGCAGTGACTCCATTACAGCCCTGGATCTTCAAGCCGGGGGGAGTGTGGGACTCCTGGCAACTATTGTACCAGCATACTCATTAATGCCGTGTGGTTTCTGGCACTAAAGAAAGACCTTTTCATATCTTTCCCAGAGAGATGAGGACGTAACCGGGATTTACGCCAGTATAAAGACAACTTTAATAAATAAAATAATAATGACAGGAACGCAAAAACCATACGGACACGTCAACTTAAAACCCGGCGTTAGTAATGGGCTAAAACACAAAGTTACATACATATGGTCACGTCTATATCCCTTGTGAGGTAGACAGAGCCAACAGTCTTGACAAGGCCACGTTCAGCTATTTGGCTTAAAACTGAATTGAGATTCAAATGATGACAAGTTGCTAGACCATCGCTTTAAAAAAAAGAATACAAAGTTTGTAAGCCTATCCCTTAGTCGCTTTTTACGATGTCCATGTTCAAGTGATGGAGTAATCCTATTGTTTTCTTAATTTTTTTTACACAACGTTACTGAGTCACTTACCTCTGTAAGTACCTATAATAAGAGCCATCATTACAAAATGTTTATTCATGAACGCTGATAGTCAGGTAAAACGTGGTCATCAAATACAACCATGACCTACATCAAGTCAGCTGGAGTTTAATTTACCTTATGTAACACTACTTTTTGCCCGCGGCTTTATTTATTTATTTAAAGTCTACAAGCCGACCAAACAGAGAAACTATAAATGCTAAAAGATACATAAAATGTATTTATATTTTATATATGCTAATATTATAAAGCTGAAGAGTTTGTTTGTTTGTTCGAACGCGCTAATTACAGGAACTACTGGTTCGAATTGAAAAATTATTTTTGTGTTGAATAGACCATTTATCGAGGAAGGCTTTAGGCTATATAATATCACTGCAACTTTTAGGAGCGAAGATAATAGAAAATATGAAAAAAACGGGGAAAATTATTCATCCTTGAGGGCTTCAATGATGCCTAAAATAAGTATTCAACGCGGACGAAGTCGCGGGCACAACTAGTAATGTATAAGCATAAAAAATACACATACATTAAATATCAAATTAAGTTGACCCATTTATTAGTCTACCGAAGGAACAACCCATTAACAACTTAATTCCCTACTTATCTGAGTTGACACTAAGGAAAAACAGACCAAATAAAAATATCTATTATCATTGAAACGTTAGATATCAGTTTTTAAGATAAAATCATACTATAAGTCAGCACTTATTAACTTCTAAACGTGATAATAACTTCTCTGCCCGGATTTTTAATTTACATACGATCATATCTCACGTATGAGTAAAACAAAAAGTTATCTAAAAATTATATACGTATCTTTGGATTTTGTCCATTTCTTAATTCTAGTTACTACTGTTATGAGGAGGTAACTATAATTTTCTTTTTATTGTCACGAGTTACTATTTTGTTTTTTTTTTTATAAAGGTACATTTCCTACCCCTTACAGGTATTTCAATTGACTGAACAATGGTAAATATGTGATCTAGACTAAAATGGGCAAAACCATAGACAATTTATTATGACACCAGCACCTTGATAAAAGTAGATTAATACGACAGAGGCTAGTCATCCAAAACGTAAAGATTTTATGTTTATTTTTGGATTATTAAAATCATTGTTTGAGCTCAAAGTATGAACGGAGATTTATCCGAACAACGATAAAGTGAGAAACAGTGGATTAATATGATAATAAATAAAACCTTTTCAAAAAGAGCACAGTCTCCGTAATATATTAATTTACAATAAATTACGTATCTTATAGGTATAAAATAACAAGAGTTGCAATAAGTTATTTGAATTATCTTATTCTCAAATTATTATAACGAAATGGTTTTTGAATAATTATGTTTAATAAATGAGTGAATAAATACATCTTTAGATTTAAAATCAGTTTTTCCTGCTTAACTCCCTTGACACTGATTATTCGAAACTTAGGCTCTGTAATAAATTTACTCTGTGATCTAAGTATTTCTCCTTAGTAATTCTAAAGTAGGTTTTAAAATTCAACCCAAGTAAGCGAGATGCCGGGGAATTACCCAATTTATCGAGGGTATTTTGTACCTCAGTGTTCTGAGTCACGTGTCTAGAAATATTCTTTAGGGGATGTGGTAACTGATTTATGGGATTTTTAAGGGAGATCCATTTTATTTATTTTAATCATAATTTCTTTTATGTCAGTGGAAAATGACACCATCTTCTTTATGAGGTAATACTGATTGTTGTCTATTGAGGCGCTGCAGAAACTACGTTGAACACGTTTTATTGAAAAAATAGTACAAAAAGTTTCTTACGGAATTTTATAACTAAATTACACTTATGTAGTCGTTAAAAACAGTTAGATAAATAACATAGATACGTATTTGACTTAAACTTTTTACATTTCCTAAGCGGGTAATACTTCCTTTAAATAAAACAGGATTTTCAGCTAAATTTCGTTGATTATAAAATTTAATGAGTCACAAAAAGGTGAACGTTGCGTTTCACTGACATAAATTATATTTAAATCCTGTAATATAACATTTATATCCTACGTGACAGTGGATTAGAGGCTTTAAGGGCTAACCAACCGGCTAAACCAGCAAAGAGGTTTATAGCCCTCATGACCTTTCCTTGTCTGTAGTTACTTCTGAAAGCAGTTTATAGATCAGCTATCTAAAATCAAAAGTATATATGTGACAGTGAAAAAGAATAGGACTACTCCTTCTCTTTCCCCGTGGATGTCGTAGAATGCGAATAAGGGATTGGCTTATAAACTTGGGATTCTTCTTTTAGGCGACGGAATAGCAACCTGTCTCTGATAGAATTTCAATCTAAAGATGGAGTGGTCCTATTTATGTTTTTATTGGTACCGGGAGCTATACGGTACTATAAAACAAAGGCTAAATTATTGTCTTATGCTTCTATAATATTCAAAATCCATCATTCCTTTTTAAGTAGTTCTTACTACGCGCGGGCGAAGCTGCGATAAACATACATACACATACATATGGTCACGTCTATATCCCTTGCGGGGCAGACAGAGCCAACAGTCTGGAAAAGACTGAACGGCCACGTTCAGCTATTTGGCTTAATGATAGAATTGAGATTCGAATAGTGAGATCGATAGGGTAAGAAATGGAGTGGTTCTATTCTTTTTTTAATAGGTTCCGGGAACCACACGGCAATAAAACTGCGAATAAAACTCGCCTCTAACTCAGAGGAGTAGAAAGAGACTCCACCCTTTCACTTGACATGATCCCCGCATACTACGCTTCATCCACATTCATAATTCTGAGCGTGGTACCTATATCTACTTGCCATTAAATTTGTTTCTACACGGCCAAGTGATTTCATCAATCGACTAACACTTATCGATAAGACCGTCAAAAATCGATAACAGTCACGACGAATCGGTGCGACCTCATGATGCATTTAACATGGCGGAAAGTAAAAGCGTTAGGGTCTAACTATGACTAACAAGGTGATAAATGGTGACATTTTGGTTTAACTTTCCACTTTTTAATTGTGTAACTGCATTCTTCAAGACTAAGGGAACGGAAGGTGAGCGAAGAAAACACATAGTGGCACCTGCTTCTCTACATACATACATATCGTCACGTCCATATCCCTTGCGGAGTAGACAGAGCCAATAGTCTTTAGAAGACTGAAAGGCCACATTCAGCTGTTTGGCTTAGATATAGAATTGAGACTCATAAAAGTGTCAGGTTGCTGGCCCATCGCCTAAAGGAAGAATGCCAAGTTTATAAGCCAATTAAAGCCCTTAGTCGACTTTTACGACATCCATGGGAAAGAGATGGAGTAGTTCCATTCTAGGCTTATAAGCGATGAGTTAGCAACCTGTCACTATATCAATTTCATTCCATACACCTTAACGCGGTTATAGCCGTTTCAAAAAAAGTTCAAAATTCAAAAAATTTATACTTTTGTTGCGTTCTTCAGCGTCCAAAGAAATTGTGAAAGAAATGGAATGTACATTTTCTATAGTGCCGGGTTAATTCTAAAGAGTAAAGTATCCTTAATAGGGAAATATCCACACGGCACACATACATATAATTACGTTTTTCTCCAGAGTAGACAGAGCAGTCTCGAAATGACTGTAAGTTCACATTCAGCTAGAATAGCTTAATGATGGAATTGAGATTCAGATAAGAAGACATTGCTATCTCGCTTGAAGGAAGAATCACCACTACACTTACGTGATTTTGAATATAATATTTTTCACATACATACATACATATAATCACGTCTATATTCCTTTCGGGGTAGACAGAGCCAACAGTCTTGAAAAGACATGACATCCATGGGAGAGAGATGGAGTGGTCCTATTCTTTTTTTCTATTGGTGCCAGGAACCACACGGCACTGCCATATTTTTTCACATACGCACATTGTGTGAAGTACGGACCAGTCAGTAATAAAACAATCATTCAAACAGATTAATGTTGTTTATTCACCCCTTGAGGTTCAGTTTTTCAAGGGCCGCTTGTTTTTTGGGCAATAAATTTTCTTATCATTGACACTAGAAAATGGTTTGTAGGCAAAGCTTATTCGCTTTTTATGGGTTGAATTTTGCTATGAAAATTATTCATGTTGATGCTGAAAAATATCATTTTTTTTTTGTAGAATTTTGATAGTTTGCTTAGGTCATGGGTTTGATAAAATACTGTAAGTGAACTTAAAAACAAAAGGTACCAATTAATTAGGAACCAAAGTTTTATTATTTCTATTTCTTTTGAACAGATTGAATAAAAATTTCGTAAGCTGAAACTATGTGACTCGAAGACAAATACATTTTTTTATTCTTGGACGTTTAGCCGACAGGAGTTTATTATCTTCGGACCATACGTTGTCAGTATTGACAACTACTTAAAAAATAATTTTAGCTTTTCTGATAATTCATAACCAAAAAGTCCATGTTTTAATACATACATACTACATAAAGTCATGTCTTTACGGGCTAGACAGAGCCAACAGTCTCAAAGAGACTGATAGGCCATTCAGCTTTTTGGCTTGATGATAGAATTGAGATTTAAATAGTAACAGGTTGCTAGCCCATCGCCTAAAAGAAGAATCCCAAGTTTATAAGTCTTTTCCTTAGTCGCTTTTACGACATCCATGGGAAAGTGAAGGAGTGGCCCTATTCTTTTTTTTTTTGGTGCCGGATACCACACGACACAGTTTTAATAAACCTTGATAATATATCAAAAACCACACACAGAGTTATGTAACAGTCAGCTAACGGTTCCGGCGGAGAAACATCGCGAAGGCCGCTCTAGACAATAGTTCGCACTTCATGCTGACTGCGCACGAGTGACAATCTGATCGTATATAAAGTACAAACTACTCAAAATACAAAATGCTCGTGGTTAGTTCCGTAAAATCTATACTAATATTATAAAGCTGAAGAGTTTGTTTGTTTCAACGCGCTAATCTCAGGAAATACTGGTTCGAATTGAAAAATTATTCTTGTGTTGAATAGACCATTTATCGAGGAAGGCTTTAGGCTATATAACATCACGCTGCAACTTTTAAGAGCGAAGAAATATCCATTATTTCTACAAATGTGAAAAGTAACGGGGAAAATTATTAATCCTTTCAATGATGTCTAAAGTAACTATTTCACGCGGACGAAGTCGCGGGCACTGCTAGTATAAAATATGGGAAGTGGCCCGGGGTACACTTATGACCACAATCCTGGGTTGTGTTAGTAAGGTAATAAAAGTCAGGTCAAACATATTGTTTTTGTAGTGGACACACTGGTCTTTATTATTATTGGTAGCCATGGAAAAAAAATCGAACAACTAGAATGTACCACAGACAAAACCCGGTTTATACACGAAGCGACTTTCGTCTGATTGCAACCATTGTAGGCTATCGACATCCATGGGAAAGAGATGAAAGACATATATGATGAAAGACATATATATATATATATATGTCTTTCATCATTCATTATATATATATATATATATATATATATATTGATTTTGTAATTGTGATTTTTTTTTTAAATATATATATATATATATATATTAAAAAAAAAAACACAATTCAAAATTTTTATTCATTACTATAGGATACTATATATCGCTTAATAATTGTCAAAACGTATGGTTTAACAACATTGGTTGACGTCAAATAAATTACTTAAAAACTAAGTTTACTGCCGCTTCCAAGGCGTCAGTGCAGAAGAAGCGGTAACAAACTGCACTGCAGCATTTTCTTCAACAACGTCAACTTCACAAACAAACTCTTCAGTTTTATAATATTAGTATAGATTGTAGTCTACGATAACATTGAACCAAACTGAGCTATCGATACTATTTAAAAAGTATCGATAGTAAAACAATCAATAGTAATTTACTATCGACATTTTATGATTAGATAACTGTCGTTAGAAGGTTTGTAAACATGATATTCATGTTTGTGGGCGTATGAAATTAAATCCAATCACTTTCTTAACATATTCCACGTTACTGAAGTGCGTGGGGCGAGACGTCATTAACGTACCGTTTTTGTTTTGATCTTGGCTTTTGCTCACATTTTTCTTGTAGGATGAAAATAAAATATCATTTTACGATCATCGAATCTTCCTTTTATTGTTTTTTTTTTAACAACTCTATACTATTATTAGTAAACAATAACAAAACAGGAAATTTTAAGGCATTTATAAATTATCGCTGATTATGAAAATGAGCATCGCTTACAAACTATACGCAGAAATGAGCAATGACAAAGCGTAGTCTGAAATTGTGCTCCAATGGTCATTTGGTCAACAAACGGTTCAACGAAATTATTGTACGTCATCTAAAAATTGGGTACATGACTTCACGTCTTTTAGCGATTCGTCGAAATAAAAGTATAATGCCTTTCTAACAGCTGAACGTGGCCTACCAGTCTCTTCAAGACTTTTGGCTCTTTCTACCCCGCAAGGGATATAGACGTGACTATATGAATGAATGAATGAATCCATTCTATCAACGAATGGATTGGAGACGAACAGGCCTGTTAGCTGAACGCCTGAGATTGAAAAATTATCGTTGAACTGTTGGTGAGCCAAATTACCGTCGGAAAATAATTTCGGACTGTAGAAAGCATCTGGCCAAAACTAGAGTTTTTTTTCTTTTTAAAACAAAATTTCTAATTGTAATTAAAACTTCAATTTTTTATTGTAGCTTTATCGGGATTTATTTTGACCTTTTTTTGTTTTAAAATGGTGGTCAAACCGTAGAAATTGGAACATGATAGCGTAATTCGGTAATGATAACCCCAATTTGTGCAAGGAAACCTAATTTCGGCCATCTTTCAATAATGGTTCCATAATTTCATTGTGTAAAAATATATATAATTACCTACTATGAAAAAAAAAATGATTACTTCATTTCAAATTAGATTTAATAATTTCAAAATATATAATATCTTTTTAATTTTTATACTTACGCAATGTGTGCTTATAAATCAATTAGACTGTATAAATACTACATTTATATAAACTAGGCTATCACAATGGTTTAAAGCTGATGAATATTCGTGAACCGTGGTCATGATACTTAACAATATTAAGCACCTTAATAGTAACTAACAGGCATCTCTTTCACACAATTTATACATATATACATACATATATATTCTCTCCGATAAATAAATAAAATTATTTCACTCGATATAATATCCAACTCGCTAACTTCATTTTTTTCTAACGTTAATTTCTTGTTATTAGTTACGTTACATGAATGATTTACAAGCTTCAATTACATATATTGTTCTGAATTTTTAAATCGAAGTTATCAAGTTCGATAAAATTTTAAAATTCCTGAATAAAGTAAAGAGGTAACTTTTTTATATTTCTTTTACCTTTTTTAAAAAAATGCCTCGCTATACTTTGTGTATATTTTTCAGTTGGTACCAATGCTTCTTCTACAGCTTAAACTATAAAGTCTGTGATACTTTGTATCCAAAGTTAACTTTAGAGCACTAAATAATTTCAGTTTTGACACATCCACCTGACTTCATAGGCGTGAGGTCAAAAGAGACCACTACATAGGACTTCGACGGTAGATTTCTCAAATTTATAATGCTTTTCGTAAGACAATGTTTTTTTTACAAAAAATAATAATTTAATCAATATAATAAGTATGTAAAAGTCTCATAAATACAATCACGCTTCTTTCTCTGAAGGGTAGGCAGAGACTTTCCACTTATTACAATCCTTGCACACTTCTACATAAACGTCTCATATTTTAATTATTTGTAGAAAATTATCATTTTTTTTAATAAAAAAATATATGTAATAAGAGTTTTTAGTTAAGTCAATGTATCATTATCTGTAAAAAATGTTTTAGCAATATTGTTGTTTGAAACAGTAGGTAATGAAAGTTTGTATGACTTACAAAATCTGTTATCATATTATATTATTCTTCCTCCGGGCGTTTACCCTAATAACATGCTCACCTATACCTCACTAATTTAATATTCTATCAGCACCTCAGTTACACGCTTAGCGAAACTAAATTAAAAATTAAGCCCAAAATCTCTTAATGTCGATAACAACTTATATCTAAAAGGATTTTCAATCAATTTGTGCATACTTTTTACAAAATACGTATTGAAAAAAAAACTAATTTTGTTATTTTTGTATTAAAATGTTTTTGTTTGAGCGTCATCTACATAGTTACATAGATACCTACATTTCTTTTAATTCCATTACTTTTTGTCCTATTACTAATTCAGTGTTTACGGACAAATCTCATTTACTAGGTATATACAAAAGTAGCAAAATTAACTTTGTAAAATTCAATCACTAAATACTAATATAATATTGGACTTACTCTATAAAACTCTATGTTAATAACTATATACAATGAGCCATGACTCACTTGTGCAACGTTTCTTGGAAGATAAAACCTCTCAAATATTCTGTCACATCCATACCGTTACTTCTACTGTTAAGGTGGTTTAATAATTCTATCACATATGGGAAAAATACGGGACCAAATAAAAGAAAAAATAAACGTATCAACATACCAACAAATAAAAAAAAACAGAGAAAAGAGATGAATGGAGGACGCTCCACTTAACTCCTCCGAAAAGAGTTAGCTTTAATATTTAAGAAGATAACATTACTGAATAATCAGATTACCATACGCGATATTTAATTTTACTGTCTAATACTTCTTATCAAAATCATATGTAACAATCACAAATTAAAAAGATATTGTTCCTTTTTACAATGATGAACGAAAAAAAACCACGTGACCCAGATTATTCTCCCAATAATGGCGTCGTATCAGAAACACAATAGGTAATTTTGATTGGCGGAAATACCTGACATTTTGTTTACAATTTTAGGGTACCGTACCCGTAGAGTAATAACAGAAACCATTATTTATTTAAACTTTATTGTACAAAATAAAAATGTATAGCACAATTGGCGGACTCGATGCTAGAAGCATTATCTACCAGTCAACCAATGGGTCTGACAAAGAACTATTATTACTGAAGACTTTGCTGTTTATATGTTCGTCTTTTTCTTTCGCTCTGTCTGCCTGTCAACAGTCAGTACCTCATGTCATGAACCGTGATAGCTAGACAGTTGAAATCTTCACAGAAAATGTATATCTATTGCCGTTACTACAACAAATAATATCTCAAATAATATTATTACAACAAACGAGTTTTGTGCTTTTTTTTTTGCTCGAAATTGATAACGGCGACAGGTGAAAATTTACAAAATATCCTACTAATATTATAAATGCGAAAGTTTGTGAGTATGTCAGGATGTCATTATGGATGTTTGTTAATCTTTCACGCAAAAACTACTGAACCGATTACAATGAAATTTGGTATGTAGGTAGCTGAAGACCCAGAATAATATATAGGCTACTTTTTATTCCGGAGTTCCTGCGGGATTGATTCCACGCGGACGAAGTCGCGGGCGGCATCTAGTGTGTTTATAAAGTAACTTGAAATCGGTTCAGCACTTAAGCCGTAAAAAGTCACAGATAACATTTAATTTCGCATTTTTAAATGTGAATATGGATGGTATAGAACCCTTCGCCCTCAATTCCGACTCACACTTATCCAGATTCACCAACAAAAGAACAGACTTTAGATTTCATATTAAGCTTACACTAATGATAGCTATGTATGACTTGTAAACGTTATGAAGATGTTTTTGTCTTGAGAAGTAGGACAGGCCAGTACATCGTCACAAAAAGGAGGAACAACGCGGGGAAAACCACGCGGGATAGCTTGTCTATCTCCCGCCATAGCACCCTCTCTTGTCCAGTGTCCGCGTCTAGCCAAGCCACCTGAAACAGACATACAAACAAAAATATATGTATATATACGGGACAAATTACACTGATTGAGTTGGCCTCGATGAAGTTCGAGACTTGTGTTACGAGATACTAACTCAACGATATTATATTTTATAATAAATATATGTTACACATCCAAGACCCAGGCAACAAAAAGTTCTTTTCTCATCATGCCCTGGCCGGGATTCGAACCCGGGACCTGCGGTGTCACAGACAAGTGTACCTACTACCGCTGCGCCACAGAGCTACTAATAAAAATTCTAATTATTGCCCGAGACTTCGTTCACCGATGATAGTATTGCCCCTTTAGAGAGGTGGGGGGTAGAAACTTGTCAATTTTTAACAGATTCTAAATAAAACTAATTAATGAAAACTAAAAGATAAAACTACAAATTAGCCTAAATATAAAATTTACACTTATTCACAAAAATGCAAGTCCCGGCTGATCGGAGTCATGAGGTAAAGTGCCCAGAAGGCTGGCAGCCACGTTAAACGGCAATGCTTATGTTTTGCGTGAAATAATGACCAACCCTCTGGTCTATTTTTAACATAGTGATACCACACACATAACAGAGCAATAGTTATTGCGTTGTCCGAGTTGAGACATACATACATTTTTATCATAATATCGATTTTTTTGGCAATAAGTCTTTCAAGTATAGGCATCGGTCAGTCACTATTTTATAATTGTATTCATATGTGTATATACAATTATAATACTCTTGAATAATATCGTTTAAAAAAAACGTAATACGTACGCGTTCATAATATTCATAATATAATTGTCAACCTTCTTTTACGGTACAAGTTGAAAAAACGGTTTGTTTATTAATTTACTTATTTATTTAAACTTTCGTGAACAGTAAAACTACAAAATCTGTTTTTAAGCTTTATTTTTTTAAACTACGCAACGGATTTCGATGCAGTTTTTAACGTTATTTAGACAATTAATGCTCACAGGATTTAACACAAACAAAAAAAACGGTATTTCCCTTGTGAAGCCTGGCTTTTAGCTGAATAAATACGAAACATTCAGCAACTTTACAGTCAAAATACATAAACGTCTGTTGTATTTACCTATTAAACATCATTTCCATATAAATGAGCCCAACCTATTTAAGATAAATTGCAATACTGATAAATACACAAAGATACACGAATTATCAAACCACAAACGGGCCTAAACAAACAGGTTGTTTTAGTAGAAGTTACATACATACTTACATATACAAGACTGAAAGGCCACGTTCAGCTGTATGTTCGGTGAATGGTTCAAGACTGTTGGCTCTGTCTACCACGCAAGGGATATTGACGTGACTATATGTATGTATGTTCTTTCACATCGCAGCGTTACTATATCGAGCTGTTTCTTATATTAACATAAATAAAAACTGAGTTTCCAACAGAAAAATGTTCGCTTTTGTGTTAAAGACAGTTCAATTTTCCAATTATATTCTGTTTGAATCGAGTAGAATAGCTCTGGCCTGATAATTATTGCGTTAATTATACCACCTAAAACTAGATTCGTAATAACAAAATGAGTTCTAAATTAATCGTTTATCCCGAATTGATGTTTTAATTAGTGTTTCGCGAGTTAGGCCAAGATTTAGTGTTTAATTAATATCTGAATTACTAAAGTTTGTATGATACACGTGTTTGACTTAGAAATTGTAGTAATTTGGGTGATTTTTGTACTGAGATAGATAGAATTTAACTACTTAATTGGTATAGTTTAATATATATTTAAATCATGTGGTTCATGGCACAAATGGAAAAAAGAATTTCTTTCCCATGGTTGTCGTAAAAGGCGACTAAGGCTATAGGCTTATAAACTTGGGGTTGTCCTTTTAGGCAATAGGCTAGCAAGCTTTTATAAACTGTAAAGCGCAGTACTTGGTAAACTGTATGCGAACGTTAAGGTCATTTTTATAGTCATTTACTTAGCGAATTAGCTATTTCTTTGTCGGGTTACATTTTTAGGATTTTTGTCGATCAATGTCGATGATTTTTTTTTTCATAAATTGCACAGTAAGGAGGTACGTTATAGTGACTTATAAACAACACAGCGCTACCACACGGCACTAAATAAAAATAAATAAAAAACAAAATAAGTTGTCATGTCCATTCTATGTCCATTCAAACTTGGCGTCTAACTGCGTAGTTATGTTTAGAGCTAACTCCTGTATGTTCGTGTGAAGTTTCTTTATCGCCGCTTTGTGAAAAGGAAAATGGAACTTATTTCGTATTCAGTCAACCACAAATCCAATTACTTTGCATTGAACTTTAACACCCGGTAATAGAAGCGAATTTGCAAGCGAAAAGCAAAAGGCCTTAAATCGACGGCTTTAGAAATAATCCAGTTATGATTTAGAACAAGTTTTTCATATTATACGTGTGTTTTTTTTTTATATTATTGATACGTTTTTATTTTTTACTTAAATGAATCAATAGTTATAACAAACCAGACAAAAGCTGCATTTTGCTGAAAGGCTATGATTTGAGATTCAGGGAGACGGACAGGCAGACTAGAATGTGTAAAAGAAGCGGCGAAACAAACTACACAGCAGCATTTCCACCGCATGTCAATTTACAAATATAGATCTCTTAAATCTTAATCGTGGACGAATGCACATTGTCTACTTTAAAAAATATTTTGAACATTATTTTTACGTAGACTTTTATGTAGAGCATCCTAGAAGGTATACCAGGGATATGATGGGTATATGATGAAACATTTTTTTTTTTACGTCTGAAAAGACCTTCGTCTACTGGCCGCCTACGGAGAGCCCAGGACGGGTTATGTGGAGGTTGAACTCACTAAAACCACACGGTGCTATCGCCTACCGCTTTACTACCGGGCGTGGGCTACTTTCTTCCAACTGGCTTAAGTTCCGGTTGCATTCTCACCACTCTGAAGAGGAGCCCGGGGTATGCCTTAGACCAGTAATGGATCCTGGATTGGGTGATTCAGGATTTTATACGAAGCGACTCCCATCTGAACTCCGCAACCTTTGCAGGTAAACCTTATCCGTATTGGATCGATCATGGTAACACATCTAGTAGCTTTAATGTGCAGGTTTCCTCACGATGTTTTCCCCCACCGTAAAGGGATAGGCTCATAAACTTGAGATCCTTTTTTTAGGCGTTGGGCTAGCAACCTGTCACTATTTGAATCTCAATTCTATCATTACGCCAAACAGCTGAACGTGGCTTTTCAGTTTTTCAAGACCGTTAGCTCTGTCTACCCAAGACAAGGGATATAGACGTGATAATATGTATGTATCGAGTCAGACACCACCTGATACAAATGATGATGCCTCTAAATCCTAGTGTGTGTGTGATAGCATGCCACTCAGCTATGAAACAAAGTGAGGAAGAAGAAGTTAACCTGTAAAATGCTCTGACGTCGCTCAACACCGACTAGGTGCGGCGTGCTATGGGCAGCTGGTGCGGGGTGGACGGCAGGAGTGGCGGCAGGAGACGTTGGCGAGGTCAGGTCCACCTTCCGGCATCGAACCCCGCTACCTTCCCACGCGGCCACCGTGCCGCAGGAGCCTTTCTCGCCGTTTAAGCGCTGAAAATGACAATGGTAAAACTCATTACTGAATATTTATGTGACAGTGTGTTTCATTGGCATTGTGGTATACTAACATACATACATACATATAGTCACGTCTTTATCCCTTGCGAGCTAGTTCTGTCTAACCAATATCAATATTTGAATCTCAATTCTGTCATCGAGCCAAAAAGCTGAACGTGGCCATTCAGGTTTTTTCAAGACTGTTGGCTCTGTCTACCCCGTAAAGGATATAGACGTGGCATTATGTATGTATGTAGAAAGTGTAAAAGAGAAATCTATCTGCTAATAAAAAAAAACTATTCTTTGTCTGAACAGATCCTAAAAGACTTCACATTTAAAAAAAAAAAGTATTTCACATTTTGTAAAAGATACTAAGTGGTTTAATAGTTAAATAGATTTTTCTTGTTATTAACAACAGCACAGTGTTATCTACCATCAGAATTCACGTATAGATGATGGTAAGCGGTTACCACAGCCAATAAACGCCCTCAATATCACATCAACCATATATGATTAACCGAGCATTTGTCTCGAATATTATGATGATTTATATCGAAATTAACTCGATAGTTCTCGGATGAGACACGTAATTTCCCGAAGCAAATATAATTTTCTGGGCCAATGAACGTTACCCGATTCCAGTTCATCTAACACCGAACTTGGAGTAGGTATTCGTGTTCCCTTTTTTTGACGTTGAATATAATACGTATAAAAGATTAAGAAAGAAGAAGCCAGAAGAAAGATTCAAGAATAATAATGAATAATTGCTACCAATGAGAGTTATGAATGTGGATGAAGCGAAGGAAATATGCAGAGATCGTGGCAAGTGGAAAGAGGTAGTCTCTGCCTACCCCTCCGGGAAAGAGGCGTGATGTTATGTATGTATGTATGTATGCTACCAATCAACTTGGATCTGGGCATTAAAATCTGATAAGTATTTATTGAGATATTAAACACTAGCCTCCCCCCGCGACTCCGTCCGCGCGGATGTCGGTCAACGCGTGGATGGTTTATTTCTCCATTTTGAGTAACTCCGACAATGACATCTTATAAATATCTATTGGACCCAATTACGGCTAGGCCTATAATAATTAAGGAGATCCCTCTATTGAGCTACTGCTGTTGAGTTCGCGTTCTGTAGTAAGTAGTCCGGTCTATTTAGACTAAAAAATAAGAATGAAGCTACATTAATTCCCATCAAGCTGAAAATCAGTATAATTGTGTAAAACACAATCAAAAGCATTATTTCAAAATTCCCCATGATTCCAGTTTAAGGGAAAAAAAAATACCCAAGGTCAAAGGTAAAAAAATGGGTTTTTCACGATTTTCTTCAAAACGGTAAGTTTTATCGAAAAATTACCTCAGACATAGATTGTAGATGATAAATGTTATCTATAAAAAGGGCTCAATATTTTTTTTCAATAAAGCTACCGTTTCTGATATATAACGATGCAAAAAGTTGCAAGCGTCATAATATGCATAAGCACGTCTCGTATATACTCTGTGTAGTAGTAATATAAGTAAAAATATTGTTCTGTCGGTAATTTTTACTTGAATTCAAAATATAAAATATACATAAGTATAATGAAACCCAGTCCCTTCATTTATACTGTAGTGAAACCTTGAGACAACATCAGTCTCTCTGTTTAGTTGTGTACGTGGCTAGGGTCGTATACCTGCTTTATCTCAGAATGCTCAACAGATGAAATACCGTTAGTCTTTAATAATAGTAGTCCTTGCGGGGATACCGTTGACGGCTATGGACACCACGGCCTCTCATGCCCTAGGAGTGCCGTCCGTTTAGGGCGCCATGCCGCCCTTAATAATATAATCCTCCGTGCACTTGCCACCATCCATGTTCCAGCCGTTCTAGAACCAAACGGTCTGATGATGAACGGCTCGGGATGATGCCAAGGGACCGGATGGTATGACTTTGGTACCCTGGAGATTGGGGCGGCTTTTGGTGTGAGATGCTACTTGCGCCGTCTCATCTTCAGGTTACTAAATCTAAGGCCGGTTCTGCTTCAAATGAGACAAAAAACCTCAAAAGGCGCAAATATGTAGGTATCGGTAATACCTATACTTTTGAACTTTTTGGGGTAGAAACTCTAGGACCGGGGGGCCTATCTGCCCATCGGCTTTTCTGACAATTATCGAAAAATCTGATTGAGGTATCTCTTGACCGGTTGACCGGAGGGCTGGAAATTATCTGGCTCAGAGAATCAGCATTGCCATTCAAATTGGCAATGCTGACAGCCTTCTGGGCACACTCCCGCATGTTGATACTATGCAGGGACTGTACAATTTATAAATTAAATTTTAGTTTGTAGTCATCTTTTTTCTTTATTTTTATAAGTAGTTTTAGTTTGATTTAATTGTAATCTCTATTATTGTCCTAAGATGATTTTCTTCACTTAGAGTTATTCTAATTTTTTAAAATAATAAATGCGAAAGTTAGTCTTGAGTGCCACTGCGTAGTGAAAACACGTGTTTACACTACCTCAGAGGTGGCGTGGAAACGTGTGCATATTATGACGCTTGCAACTTTTTGCATCGTTATATCTCAGAAACGGTAGCTTTATTGAAAAAAAAATTTATACCTTTTTCATAGATAACTTTGATCTACAATTTATGTTTGAGGTATTTTCCGATTTGAAAAACTAACCGTTTTGAAGAAAATCGCGAAACACCCATTTTTTACTTTGACCTTGTGTTTTAAACAATTATACTCATTTTCAGCTTGATGGGAATTAATGTTCTTCGAATGTCTAGATTGACCGGACTAAAGTATTTTTTTCATAGTAATTATTAGCGGCCCACGTGTGCCGCAAACGGTTCAAGCTAAATCCGACTTTCGGCGCTATGAGTTACGGTGCTGAATCCACTGCGGGTAACGCAACGTGTGTTCGCGGTTCTACAGAACAACGTCTATGGATAAACTGAAAAATCAAGATTTTTTTTCTTCGTATTTTTTCAAGATAAAAAGTATCCTATTTTACGCCCAGGATAATAAGGTATAATTATACCAAGTTTCATCAAAATCGAACCGTTAGTTTTCACGTGATGCATGAACATACAGACAGACAGACAAAAAAATTTTTTATCACATATTTGTGTTTGGTATCGATCCAGTAACACCCCCTGCTATTTATTTTTTCAATATTTTCAATGTACAGAATTGACCCTTCTACAGATTTATTATATGTATAGATTTTGTAACAATTTAAAGTGTTCGTGGCGAACGAATAGTGTACATAAAAACACGCCTTAGTCCCAGAGTGGTAGGTAGAAACTAAATTTTTACACTTGCCGCGATAATAAAAGATAATTGATTAATAGACAGAAATGCGAAACTCCTTTGTTTTTTTACCGCATTCTAAAATGGTGGTTGGTCACAGTCTGGCCTGAACCGATTTTGATCAAATCAATTTTCCAGGAAAAGCGAAGAAGAAACTTCAGAGAAGGTTATTAGAAATTTAACCGACTTAAAAAAATAAACTATCGATTGGAGCGGTACCTGCTCTTTTTACAAAAATCATAATCGACTGTGCAGCGAGTGAAATAAATTTTTTACCTTTTTCAAAAGGACAACTAGGTATTTCATGGAACTGTGAATAATAAAAATCTATTTTAGTCGCCTGAGGGAACGAGTTGGGAAATAAATGAGAATGTGGACAGACGTGGTCCATAAAATTTTACATAAAACTCGAATGCATTTGTGAAAACGGCAATGCGTAGAAAAATATAATGTTATTTTTTATTTCTTAGTAACAAGACTGTTGGTTCTTGGTCTACCCCGCAAGGGGTCTAGACGTGACTATACGTATTTATTTATTTAAAACTTTATTGCACAAAACAAATATGTACAAGAGGCAGACTTAATACGTATGTCCACTTAAAAAGATAATCTATAAATAAATAAATATCGTAAAGCCTGGTCATAAATCAGTGAAGACAAATTAATTACATGATCTCCAACTCACCACGGGAATAATTCTGGGCACGGCCTCCTGCGCCTTGTTCTTGTTCATCTGGTACTGCTTGTCTAGAACCTTTACCACCACGAATTCCCCCAGGGCGGCGAAGACAAACATCATGCAGCCCGCCATCCATAGGTCTAATGCCTGAAAGCAATAGTTTAATGTTTAAAAATGAACTTGGGATTCATTTTTTAGACGATTGGCTAGCAACCTGTCACTATTTGAATCTCAATTCTATCATTAAGCCAAACAGCTGAACGTGGCCTATCGTTTTTTTTTTAAGATTGTTGGCTCTTTCTACCCGGCAAGCGCATGTGAGAAAAAGCGGCGGAACAAACTGCAGATTTTCTTATGTAAAAAGGTTTTAGAACGATTTTCAGGTTTCAATTTCACAGAAAGACTTTAGGATCTGCACAAAACCGTCAGGATTTAGAGGCATCATCATTTGTATCAGGTGGTGCCTGACTCGATACATACATATTATCACGTCTATATCCCTTGCGGGGTAGACAGAGCTAACAGTCTTGAAAAGACTGAAAAGCCACGTTCAAATGTTTGGCTTAATGATATAATTTAGATTCAAATAGTGACAGGTTGCTAGCCCATCGCCTAAAAAAAGGATCTCAATTTTATAAGCCTATCCCTAAGTCGCCTTTCACGACGTCCACGGGAACGAGATGGAGTGGTCCTATTCTTTTTTGTATTCGTGCCGGGAACCACACGGCACACAACTCGATGCACAAATTAAGTTATGAATACAAACCTTAACATACGCAACTGGGGGTATATCAGCTCTTAACCCAGTGAACATGGTGACCAAAGTCAACATGCAGGTGACCAGCAGTGTGACTCTGCCAGGTATGGCGTCCAGGTCCAGCCAGAAACTGAACCAGGACAGCATGACGACCAGGGAAGAAGGTGCGAACGTCTGGATCAAATGGTGACCGATTTGACGCTCGAACCTGAAGTATACTACCAGTCTGGAGTAGTTACCTGAAAGAAAACATACATATGGTCACGTCTGTATCCCTTGCGGGGAAGACAGAGTCATCAGTCTTGAAAAGACTGATGACTCTGTTCAGCTGTTTGGCTTAATAATAGAATTGAGGTTTAAAATAGTGACAGGTCGCTAACCCATCGCCTATCCCTTAGTCGCATTTTACGACATCCATGGGAGAGAGATGGAGTGGTTCACCGCCACAGGTATTATCTATTTTATATTTCTGAATTATATATAATATTTTTTTTGTATCATCAGCTGCAGAAATAATAAAAAAAAAAAATCATGTACAAACCAAAAATAGATAGGATCAAATAGTGACAGTAGCTAGCCCATCGCTTAAAAAAATAGAATCGCAAGTTAATAAGCCTATCCCGTAGTCGCCTTTTACGACATCCATGGGAAAAAGATGGAGTGGGTCTATTCAACACAAAAAAGAAGCAGCGTTAATTTTCACGCGATAAAAACGGCATCGCGCGTGTCATGCTACGTCTAATGTTCTATTAATACTGTCTCGTTCAATAAAATTAAACTCACCGTCCTTGTCTATCATATAGCCATTCGTTTCTTCCAGTCTCAGCGGTTCCCCTATGTGGTACTGCAGTAGTTTCAGTTCCGGGTTTATTGTCACCCCCGCTTCGCTCCATCGAAACCGCACTTTTTGATTGCTGTACGAAACTGGGAAAGTGAATGAATGAAATTTGAATGAAATGAATGAATGAATGAAATTTATTTATTAACATTTAGGTTTGCTACAATTGGTTATACAATTGGTCCCACACTAGGCAACATGCCTGTCCTATGGTAACCAATGTTATAGAACATATATATAACGTTAACATATATATAAAGTAATAATGAGGACAATTGAAAATAGATTTATTTTCAAAATAGGATACAAGTGCCGTGTGGCTCCCGGCACCAGTACAAAAAAGGAATGGAACTACCCCATTTCTTTCCCATGGATGTCGTAAAAGGCGACTAAGGGATAGGCTTACAGACTTGGGATTCTTTTTTGAGGCGATGTGCTAGCAACCTGTCGCTAGTTGAATCTCAATTCTATCGTTAAGCCAAATAGCTGAACGTGGTCATTCAGTCTTTTCAAGACTGTTGGCTCTGTCTACCCCGTAAGGGATTAAGACGTGATCATATGTATGTATGTATGTAAAAACGGATACGGGGGCTAGATTGAGTAAAATAAATACACGAAGTGACCCCCCCTCTGACAAAGGTGATGAACAAGGAGGCACAAGAGTTAGTCGCCTTTGACGACATACATGGGAAAGAGATGGAGTGGTCCTATTCTTTTTAGTACTGGTGCCGGGAACCACACGGCATCCGTTTTTATCGCGCGAAAAGCTATAGCTATCCCGTTTCACGTCATAATTAAAAGCGAAACAGCGATAGTTTTTTCATGCTAAGGCGGCAGCGATGCCTAAAATTATAATTCCCTGAATTCAGAGCTCTTTTTTTTATTTACACCGGTAAAGCTGAGGGCATATTCTGTATGAGTATGAATACTGATAAATTGACAATACATAAAACGAAAAAATGAGTCTCTAAATAAAGAATGTCGCAAACATTTGCCTTTCTTTGATATCATTAAACGCTAATTTTACACAGATTCAAATAATTGTAACAAAAAGAAAAATATGCTTTCATGTCAAATGTGAACAAATTACTGAAATATAACTTCTATAGAAATATCGTTACTCAATTCGTTAGGAAAATTTCAATTTCAGATGACAACTAACTAGTAGTCTAGTATTTTGAAATAATAATGCTTTATTTAAAACATTGATGAAACGATGTTATTTTGAAAGACCAGATGATTGCCAAAGCTGATAAATGATCACAAGAAATATTTAATTAGATTTTCAGAACGCAAATACTAATTGTATTGATACCATTTGGTTTATACTTTCTGATATCAAAGGTTTTCGTAGGTTGAAGAATGCTCATATTTGGTTCATGTGGAAAAAGAGAACTGCTTTTCCACCGACTTTAAAAAGTATTTAACCGCCTTCAACAAAAAAGGTGGTTCTCAATTTGACCTGTATGTTTGTTTTTATGTATGTCCGCGATTATATCGCGTTTCGCTGAACCTATTTTGATGCGGTTTTCAGAAAAGTGTTTGTTACACTTAGAAGGTTTTGAAAATTTTACCGACTTAAAAAAGGAGGATATCGATTGGAGGCGGTTCTCTTTTTTTAACAAAGTTATATGAATAAAACCATGATGCGGGCCCGCGTTCAAACTGCTTTGAACCCGCAAAATGCGCTGTTTCTTACCTACCTGTATTGTCTTAGGTCTAAAGATAACCCGTTTAATAAAACTTGATCAAAATTTCGACACGGGACACAACTGGGACTTACCATAAGGATGGTCATATACATATGATCCATCTATATCCCTAGCGGGATAGACAGAGCCACCAGTCTTGAAAAGACTGATAGGCCACGCTCAGCTGTTTGGTTTAGTGATAGAATTGAGATTCAAATAGTGACAGGTCGCTAGCCCATCGCCTAAAAGAGGAATCCCAAGTTTATAAGCCTATCCCTTAGTCGCCTTTTACGACGTCCGTGGGAAAGAGATGGAGTGGTCCTATTCTTTTTTGTAATGGTGCCGGGAACCGCACGGCATAAGGATGGTCATTTATTACAAAAGTTAAAATAATACTCACAGCTCTCAATATAAATCGGACAGGACTGTATGTCCATGGGATAAAGCTGAAACTCCATCTGGCAGGCTATGATGGCGTGCATCCGAGCCGCATACCTCACTGTCTGGTTCCTGTACAATGTCACTGAAGAAAATTTGTGCGTCAACTCTGCGATCTCTGCAAACATAACAATAATCCTACATACATACATATTACCACGTCTACAGGGTGACATTTAAAACAACTGCATCCTTTTAAACATAGACTATACCCATGCTTCTGAGCCGTTTGAGCCTATTTTTATTTAAATTGAACGTCATCATTTTCACATTTAAAAAACCTTCAAAAACTACGTCACACGCTTTATTAAAGACCAATACTACAAAAGGAAATTAAAACTAAACATGTAAATAAATGTCTGAAAAATAAATTATTTTTCTAGTATCAAGATCAAGTGAAGTACAGAGTTGTCGAGATCGCTCAGCTGAATGAATTGTGTCGTTGACCTCTGAATCTTACGCGTCGCTTTTCCGCCGGCCGGGGTGATATGACGTATTTAGGATCGTGGATTTTGATACTTTTATTTTTTTTCGTACTTTCTGAAATATGAACCGATATTTTTCTTTTAACGTTTTTAAATATCCTTTAGATGAGTATACTTAACAGTTAAATTTATGCAGTTGAATTAAAAGCCAACAGGTTAGAATAGACAGATGGGCCACGTTCAGCTATAGAATAGTATATATGCCTTTAGTTGCTTGCCCATCGCCTACATGAAAAATCCCATATTTATTAGTCTATCCCTTAGTCGCCTTTTACGATATACATGTGAAAGTGATGGAGTGGTCCCATTATTTTTTATATTTGTGCCGGGAACCACACGGCATCTCTTTATTCAGTCTTATAAATACGTAAAATTGTAACAAATTAATAATTAAAAATAAAATTTAAATCGATGTTATAATAATTTATAAATTTTTTAGGAAGTGTCTAGTCTGCCACCAGTGGTCATTTAATAAAAATAAATATACTGCCACTTGTGGTTAGATAAAAAATTATATTATTCTGCCGCTATAGGCACAATAACAAATAAGGCTATTCTGCCACAAGTGGCAAGTCAAACCAACAAAATATTCTACCGCTAGTTAGAGGCAGCATACCTACCAAAAATAAACAGCCACCAAAGCTGAGGCAAGCCTTTTGCGGCAATTGATATACTTATCAAAAAGTAGTAAATGATACACGATTTCTAAGAAATATATTTATTTTTCATGTTCTTTTTTTTTCTTAACTCCTACTACTGTTAGATCATGTCCTTTGGGTCAACCTCTGCGTTTTCGGACAGCTGGTAATCTTATTGTTTGATTAACAAGAGCATTACAGGTCTGTGCCTGATTTAATGCCTTTAGTATTAGCTAAAGGCATTAAATCAGGCATATTTTTGTCATTTCTATCTTCAGTTTTTACATGTTTCTCAGCCTTTTCTAGATTTTGTTTCAACAGGTTTCTCTATATGTAGATTTATATCTTTCTCATCCTGTTTATTATGTATTATAAGTTGTCTCTCTGCGTATTCTATATTTACTATCTCTAAATCTTCTGCAGTATGGTCGATTATATGTATGTGCCTTATTTGTTTTTATCGTTACATTTTCATAGTTTTTTGTGTCTTCCTTTTCTGTTTCTGGTTCAATATGTATTATTACATGTGTCTCTAAGTTTATTTTATTGCTTTCTTTTTGCTCATTATGTATTATTATCTACTATATTTTTAGCAAATCCAATTTGCTCTGTTTCTAAAACCTCTGTAGTGTTATTGTTAATTTCTATGTTACTTGTTCTTTTAAACGTATTTTCATCTTTATTTCTGTCATCATTTTCTATTTCTTCGTCGTTTATTTCTAAATGTTGTATTTTTTGGTCTCTTCCTTTTGATTAAGTACTGTTATTGTTTTATGGCCTTTATTATTTTAACATAGCTGTTTTGTATTTTTGCGGTACACAGAAAAGCACTCTAAGTGCTTTTTCTGGGTTTTATCGTTAATTATAATTTACAGTAATACAAACAATGAAAAAAGTTTAAAACTTCCTCATCAACTACAAAAACAAAAACCGAAAGGGTTATGTTTTTGTTTTTGTCACATTGCTAACTTCGGTACGATACTTTAACATAATGAAATATATGCTTTATATACAAGTTATAAGGAACATATTCCAATAACTAATAACTTGTGGCGGAATAGCATTTTATATTAGTCTGCCGTAATAGAAACAACTTCACTACGCTGCCCTAGTGTATTTTAAAATTAGACTTTATTCGTTTGACTAAAGGAACAAATTTGTATACCACAATACTTGTGGCAGAATTATTTAATTTCTTATTTTACCACTAGCGGCTTAGTAATTCGATTTGTTAAATGGCCGCTGGTGGCGGACTAGACACTTCCAATTTTTTATATATCTATTCCACGATCCAAACTAACTAACAAAATAGTTAGGCTGGAATTCTGACACTGTGATACAGCGCCGGTATGATACAAAATATTTATGATCAAACAAATTCCTACCAGGGAACTAGTTGATGGAAAAAATATCAATTGTGCTTCCAAACTACAGGAAAATGTGTTTGTATTTAATTAAAATAGGTGTTAAGTTCTATTCACAGACATAATTGAGTGCAACTCATAAAATATTTTATTAAATTTTTGTGATGAATTTAAAACAACACTCGGTGGTGGATGTATATAATATAATCACGTCTATATCCTTTTCGGGATAGATAGAGCTTGATCTCGAAAGCCTGATAGGCTACGTTCAGCTAGGCTTAATGATAGAATTGGGATTCATATAGTGACAGACAGGTTGCTAGCCTATTGCCTAAAAGGAGAATCCCAAGTTTATACCTTAGCAGCCTTTTACGATATCAATAAGAAAGAGATGGAGTGGCCTTATTTGTTTTTATACACGGTACAAAATGGTGGATGTACCAACTACAATATTCAATATAAGGTCATATATACCATGGTCTCATACGTTATTAACAAAAGTATTTTAGTTTTTTAATTAAATAAATTTGTGAGTAAGGTAATCAATTTATCAGTACATCTGTTCACCTGTCAGCAAATATATAAAGAATCTCGGAAGAATCTTCTTAGAAAATAAATGGTGCCTTACCATTTTTCAAAGTTTTCTTCTATTTTATATCCTGTTATATAAATAAATAAATAACAACATCGTACGAATAATGATAATAAATGGAATAAAAGTGATATTTTCCTCTGAAACATTTCTTAGTTCGGAGTTCAGACATGATTACGAGTATTGGACATTCAGCGTATGGGAATAAATATTTGGCAAGCAACAGTAATTACTGTTTATTGACACGGGAGCCGAATTTGATTTGATCTGAAGATAATTGCTTTATTTTCATTAAAGGTACACTAAGGAAATATAAGTAATTAAACATCCATATAACAACGATAGATTCCCTCCATGGAATTATTTGAAATTTAGTTCAAAATTTTTTTTACATACATACATACATATAATCACGTCTATATCCCTTGCGGGGTAGACAGAGCCAACAGTCCTGAGCGGACTGATAGGCCACGTTCAGCTATTTGGCTTTAAGATAGAATTGAGATTCGAATAGTGACAAGTTGCTAGCCTATTGCCTAAAAAATGAATCTCAAGTTTGTAAGCCTATCCCTTAGTCGCCTTTTACGACATCCATGGGAAAGAGATGGAGTGGTCCTATTCTTTTTTGTATTGGTGCCGGGAACCACACAAAATTTTTTTTACCTGCTTACAAAATATTAAATAGCATATTGCAAGTTTTTTCACTTAGTATTGTAGCGGGTATTATTATAATTAAGTAGTTTAATATTATAATTAATATTTAAAGATTTTTATTATTCGTAAATTATATAGAACCCCTAGAATACGGTCCTGTCTCTTAATGGAAGACCTAGCGCCAGGCAATTTGAAATCGCGGAGTCTTCTCTGATTTTCTTTGCGTTTTTGTTCGATAGTTTTTTTGTTTTTTGTCACATTTTTTACATACATACATACATAAAATCACGCCTCTTTCCCGGAGGGGTAGGCAAAGACTACCTCTTTCCACTTGCCACGATCTCTGCATATTTCCTTCGCTTCATCCACATTCATAACTCTCTTCATGCAAGCTCGGCGGTTTCGGGTACTTTTGACCTGACCCTTTACCAGGACGTCCTTAATTTGATCAAGATACGTTCGTCTAGGTCTTCCCACTCCGACCTTTCCCTCCACACTCTCCTTGTATATCTGCTTAGTCAACCTGCTTTCATTCATCCTCTCCACATGACCGAACTATCTCAACATACCCTTTTCTATTCCTGTAACTTCTTACATCTTCTTTCACATCACAACATTCCTTTATCCGGCATTTTTTACATAGATTATTTTTTAAGTTAGTGTATTGTAAATTCTTAAACGTGTACTGTTAATATATATTTATTTTGTTAATCGTTTATAAATAACACTTCAACACTATAATCCCTGTAGATCACAAATTTTTAAGTGAACCTCATAAATTTATTAAGTTTGTAATTTTCGTTAATTCTGTCAATAAAAAAATGCTTACCACAAAAACCCCACGTCATTTTGATTAACGATTAATGACATTATCCTTAAATATTAAAACTGAACAAGTATTATTATTGAAAAAGTTTTTAATGAAAATTGCAAGTAAAATTAGAACTAGTTAACAAAGAAATATGTGTAGGTACACTGCCTCGTACAAAGTTTTTTAAAGTACGCAACGAACTTACACGTGAACTTGATTTTCTATTAATATTTCGCCCATGAACAAGCACGCAAGATTTTTCATTTGAAGTATAACCTCATGTTTTATTGCAAAAGTTAGAATTGAGATTTTGTTTATAAACTTGTAATGAAACGGAAACTTACTCAATAATGTGTAGTTTCAAGAGAGATGTAGGTAGGTAGCTATTTACGCTCCCATAAATAAAAACGATAATGTTACTACGGGCAATAATATAAACTAAAAAGTAATACCGACTCCAAGTATTTCTATACATACTGATATAAAGGTAGAAATAAAAAGGTCAAAAAAGAGTCAGTGATCGAATTTATAAGGTGTGTAATCATCTTTCACGCAAAAACTGCTGAACCGATTACAATGAAATTTGGTATGTAGGTAGCTGAAGACCCACAATAACATATAGGCTACTTTTAATCCCGGAGTCCCCGCGGGATTGATTCCACGCGGACGAAGTCGCGAGCGGCCTCTAGTGTAGGTATATGCACAGATATGGAATAATTACTAATCTAAATTAACAGTAATTTAGCTTAGGTAAACAAACAAAAATGTAAAAACTGTCTACAATTTACCCTGTGACAATTCAAATTAAAACCTTGAGAAACTAAAATACATCTTATGTCTTTTGGTTTCACATTGCTTGACATCAAATAAATTACTTAAAACTAAGTTTACTGCCGCTTTAAGCATCAGTGCGGAAGAAGCGGTTACAAACTGCACTGCAGCATTTTCTTAAACAACGTCAACTTCACAACTATTCAAATATAGAAAAGAAATGTGGGCGAGAGAATACATTGTTGTGATTAATTGACTTACATGAAATTCATGTTATTAAATGACGTCGTTAGGTCGCTAGTAAAAATTTCTACTTCCCTACCAATATTATAAATGCGAAAGTAAAAAGTAATGTCTGTATGCCTTCATTTTCTCGCCTAAACCACTAAACGGATTTAGATGAAATGTGGTAGAGATAGAGTTGATCCTGAAAAAAGTGGGAGAAAGGGTAAAAAATTATGTTAATTATATTTTTAAAGCGAAAATAGGGGAAAAAGGGGTGAAAAGAGTAGATGAAAGACTGTTAGTGAACTTGTACAGCGAACGAAGTCGCGGGCGATAGCTATAGTATATCAATAAAAATTTTAAATGTGGTTTTATCCGCTTACAAGGCTACTGCAATTGCAATGCGTGACTTATCCAGTTGAGAAAATAAAGCTGAAGAGTTTGTTTGTTTGATCGCGCTAATCTCAGGAACTTCTCTTTTTGTATTGAATAGACCATTTATCGAGCAAGGCTATATAATATCACGCTGCAACTATTAGGAGCGAAGAAATGATGGAAAATGTAAAAAAAAACGGGTTTAATTATTCATCCTTGAGGGATTCAATGATACCAAAATAACTATTCCACGCGGACAAAGTCGCGGGAACAGCTAGTTACGGCAGTATTGAAGTTCTAAAATATTTGTTCATTTATAATTTTTTTGAATGCATGCACAAAAAAATGCTATTAGTGCCAAATATTGTGATAAAAATGTGTGATCTCAAACCCGATTTCTAGATGATAGAAAATTTTGACCTAAAAATTCTAATAGTGAGTGTAAAGTCAAAAGTGGATTTGGGGCAAAACAGGTGCAAGGAGTTTGTAACATTGAAAAATTATTAATAATTATTAAATCTTACAGAATAAAAATGTTATGTAAAGAATAATGAAAAGCCGTGTGGTTCCCGGCACAAATAGAAAAAAGAATAACACCACTCCATCTCTTTCCCATGGATGACGTAAAAGGCGACTAAGGGATATGCGTATAAACTTGGGATTCTTCTTTTAGGGGGCAGGCTAGCAACCTGTCACTATTTGAATCTCAATTCTATCATTAAGACAAACAGCTGAACGTGGCCTATGAGTCTTTTCAAGACTGTTGGCTCTGTCTACCTCGCAAGGGATATAGACGTGATTATACGTATGCATATAAAATTATAATTTTTACTAATTTATGCACACAGAAAACATCGATCGTTCATATTATAAAATATATGAACATTTTACGTTCTAGTTTGTGTCTGGAAATAAAAAAAAAGGTATTTTTGTTTCAAACTTTTGCATTTACAAACTCCTCAAGTGCATGAAATGTGCCCTTTATAGTGATAAAATCAATTGGACTCCTACCACTGGATGGATGACGGTAATGTAACGCTCCACCTAAAATTAAATGTTATTTTAGTTTAAAGAATATTATTACATACATATAATCACGTCTACATCCCTTGCGGGGTAGACAGAGCCTACAGTCTTGTAAAGACTGATAGGCCACGTTCAGCTATTTGGCTTTAAGCTAGGATTGAGATTCAATCAGATTTTCCTTCATTGTATGCCGGTTGACTGGAAGAGATCCTTTGTAGGATAAATCCGTCATTGCATGCGATTATTTCATTTACAACTATGTACTATTTCTTGTCCCTGTGTACATTTTTGTGCAATAAAAATATTATAAACAAACAATAATATTCTTTAGTGTGTGTCTTCCGTGTGGTTCCCGGCACCAACACAAAAAAGAATAGGACCACTCCATCGCTTTCCCATGGATGTCGTAAAAGGCGACTAAGAGATAGGCTTACAAACTTGGGATTCTTTTTTAGGCGATGGGCTAGCAACCTGTCACTATTTGAATCTCAATTCTATCATTAAGCCAAATAGCTGAACGTGGTCATTTCAGTCTTTTCAAGACTGCTGTCTCTGTCTACCCCGCAAGGCATATAGACGTGACCGTATATATGTATGTATGTGTTGTTTCATTTTTAATCCCTACCTAAGGAGAACACGCATACCTTAATTAACCCTACATAATTGAAATATTTGCTCTAAAAATAAAGAGATAATATCTCCTTTTTTAATATAGAAATGTATTTGCTGAAGGTAAATCGTAATGAAGGTTTCGTAA
The DNA here is from genome assembly GCF_032362555.1 of Amyelois transitella. Lineage (NCBI taxonomy): Eukaryota > Metazoa > Arthropoda > Insecta > Lepidoptera > Pyralidae > Amyelois > Amyelois transitella. The sequence continues at coordinate 1,253,626 of NC_083509.1, read as the reverse complement.
TAACTGAATCTTTTGCTATAACACATCGGACATATCGTAAAAAAACACAAAAGTACTAAACGTTTTCAAAGAAAATATTAGAAATATCAAAATTTTTCGAGACCTTACTTCTTTTGGGTGTTGGCATTATTTTACATTTATATTTTATGTATGATATATTTTATCAAAATTATATAAATTTGTGTGCCCGAAGACTTGACAAAGTGGAGAGAGAATTGTCGGCAAGCGAATCCCGAAGCAGTAGAAATTGCACTCGAAGAAATATTATTACATCGGTATCTTTGTACGTATTGAATGTAACATACATACATTCAGTCACGTTTATATCCCTTGCAAGGTAGATGAAGCTAACAGTTTTGTAAAGGCTGAAAGGCCACTTTCAGCTGTCTGTCTAATCCAGGCTTTACATAGAAAGTAAACAGAATACAATCACAAAACAGTATTTTTTTAACTACAAAAATCCCATTAAGGTACATTTTTTAAAAAGCAATCAACTTATTGTCTTTCAACGTGAATAAACACAATATTTTCAATTAAAATTTTGTGAAGTCACTGAATAATTAATTTAAGCCCAAATCCTGCATATTTTAACAACTGAGCATGACGACCGCAGAGGCCTGCGCCGACTGCGGTGCTCTGTGGTTAAAACAATGAAAAAGTATTTGTATAAACAAATTGAAAAAAAAAAAACTGAAGCTAGTCTTTTGGAACGATAAAATCTCTCGAGAAACGGTAGCTAGTGTACCTATTGGCGCTTAGCATGGCTCATCTTGGCCGTGCCGCAGGATGATTAAAATTTCTTTGTCGGAAACTAATTGCGGTATCAAAGAATATTGAAAAAAAAAGCTTTCAGTTAATTTTTCAAGTGTTGGCTTTTTAGGGTAAAAAATTATATGGGTACCTACACAACATCGCTAAACTAAACATTTTTGAAAGTACTGTATTAATATTATGAATGCGAAGTTTTGTATGTATGGATGTTAGTTACTCTTTCATGGAAATGCAACTGGACCGATTACGATGAAATTATTATTAGGTATGAAGGTAGCTAAAGACTCAGAATAACACAAAGGCTACATTTTAGCCTGGAGTTCCAGCGGGATCGATTGTTAGGGTTTCCACGCGTACGAAGTCGCGGGCGGCTTCCAGTTCATTATATAAGTATAGTAAAAATCTTGATGGGTTGTTCCGTCTATTACATCAGTCTTCATGAAATTTTGCATAACACTATGGAGAAAAACATAAGACGAAAGCTATGGTGTAGGTACTGTTCATTTTTACAATGTTCATCAAAATCATCTTTCACCTGTCACTTTCGAGTTCAAGAAGTAAGGGTCAGGATGCCACAGGTTCTCGAAGAATTCTGGCGGCAACGTGACGTGGTCATCCCCCTCTTCGAAGATGTCTTCAGGCAACTGAAGGCGGCTTTCGCTCCACGTCTGTCTGATAAACATGTCGACTCTGAAACATTAAAATTTTCTCTTATTGAGGGTAGTTAAAATGTACACGTTTTTATTCGTTATGTATACTAATATTATAAAGTTGAAGAGTCTGTTTGTTTGTTTGTTTGAACAACAACTACTGGTTCGAATTGAAAAATTCTTTTTGTGTTCAATAGACCATTTATCGAGGAAGGATTAAGGCTATGTTTTTACATAGCCTTAAGCCTTCCTCCTAATAGTTACAGCGTGATTTTTCACGCTGTTACTATTAGGAGCGAAGAAATAATGGAGAATGTGAAAAAAAACGGGGAAAATTATTCATCCTTGAGGGCTTCAATGATGCCTAAAATAACTATTCCATGCGGTCCATGTCGCGGGCACATCTAGTCGATAATAAAACACGAGTGCCGTGTGGTTCCCGGCACCCTTTCTCAATCTCAATTCTATTCAGGACTTTTGAAAACTCAGTAGGTAATTGAAAAAAAAAATGCTTTTTTCGAGTACTTATCGCGCTTATAATAAAAGCCATTTTAGCGTTATTAAACATCAAGCTAAGATAAGTATCCAGCATAACGTGGCTATGTCTACCCTGTTAGGAATAAAGATGTAATTTGTATGTGTGATGAAAGTACAAAAAAGAATAGGACCACTCCATCTCGTTCCCATGGATGTCGTAAAAGGCGCCTAGGGGATAGGCTTATAAACTTGGGATTCTTCTTTTAGGCTATGGGCTAGCAACCCGTCACTATTTGAATCTCAATTCTATCATTAAGCCAAACAGCTGAACGTGGCCTATCAGTCTTTTCAAGACTGTTGGCTCTGTCTACCCCGTAAGGGATAAAGACGTGATCATATGTATGTATGTATGTGATGAGAGTTTCTATGAGTTAGCAACATTAATCTACCTAACTTATTGGGCAGTCCAGCTGACGGCGAGTCTTTTAGAGACTGTAAGTTTAGTCCACTGTTTAAGTAATGAAGACATGATGTTACATTTCTGCAATAGCTTATGAAGAACTAAGTCCAACATTTTAGATCGAGAAAGATTGGTCTTCAAAAAACGAATATAATAAATTTAGAATAAATTCAAATCTTTTATTCATCATAATGGGACACTTCAATATCACTTAATGATTGTCATATCTTTTGGTTTTGGTTGACGTAAAATAAATTAATTAAAACCAAGTTTACTGCCGCTTCCAAAGCGTCAGTGCAGAAGAAGCGGTAACAGATTGCACTGCAGCATTTGCTTCTTTCCAAATATTGCTCGATAATATGTCCATTGGCCTATTTAAACGCAAGCTCGTACAAAGAAGCTACCAAAGTTCCGTGAATAAGTCCGTAGTCAATACTGTTCAAGCCAACGAGTTCTATTTTAGGCAAATATTTTATTCAATATCAAAGGCAAGTTAAAAATAAACCTCACGAAAATAAACCTATTGGAAATATCTTAACGTCTACAAAAGAAATCGATTTCAGATTTTTGTCATCTCAAGAGCATCAAATCCTTTTTAAAATGTTAAGAAGACGCGCGGAATGTTTCTGTCAATTTTTTTTGTCTTCCTTCCATATGTAACATTAAGATTGTGTAACAATGTTATATAACACGCCCATACGTATTTTACAACTTTGCAATAAATAACAATATTGTTGTAGCGGGAGCGATGATTCGGCTCGACCGCCACCAAAGGGAAGATCTTCCGCCAGGCTAGGTGTGACGCCTGGGGAACCGCGGCTCCGACGATGTTGTGTCGGAGGTTGTATATATGCTCCAATCCGTAAAATCTTTGCTTGGGTCCAACCATTGGGTCACAGGGACCACTTAATTGAGGGGTCAATCTAAATAAACAATTAGTGTGCCGAGAGCCTTACGAGCTACCTTGTACTTCTAACCTGAAATCCATATCTTCCACGTTAATGGAATTCACATCCACTACGTATATACTGAACTCGACAATAACTGGTTGACCTTTGCGTGCGGGCGGTCGCATTTCTGAAAAAAAAAAGTATTTTCTAAACAAATATTCTTACGATGACGTATGATGATGATTAAATGATGCAGTGATCGGAGTGGGAAGGCTTAGACGAACGTATCTTGATCAAATTAAGGACGTCCTGGCAAAGGGTCAGGTCAAGAGTTCCCGAAACCGCCGAGCTTGCATGAAGAGAGTTATGAATGTGGATGAAGCAAAGGAAGTATGCAGAGATCGTGGCAAGTGAAAAGATGAAGTCTCTGTCTACCCATTCGGGAAAAAGGCGTGATTTTATGGTCATCTCTTTGGTCATGTGGGAAAAAATTACACAGATTAATAAATAATTAGCCTCGAAATAAGTTTGAGATTTAGTAGCATTAAGTCCGCCTATTGTACTTTACAAAATGTAATTGTTACAATCTATACATATAATAAATCTGTAGAAAGGTCAATTCTGTACATTGAAAATATTGAAAAAATAAATAGCAGGGGGTGTTACTGGATCGATACCAAACACAAAAATGTGATTAAAAAAATTTTTGTCTGTCTGTCTGTATGTTCAGGCATCACATGAAAACTAACGGTTCGATTTTGATGAAACTTGGTATAATTATACCTTATTATCCTGGGCGTAAAATAGGATACTTTTTATCTCGAAAAAATACGAAGAAAAAAAATCTTAATTTTTCAGTTTATCCATAGACGTTGTTCTGTAGAACCGCGAACACACGTTGCGTTACCCGCAGTGGATTTAGCGCCGTTACCTGTAGCGCCTAAAGTCGGCTTTGGCTTGAACCGTTTGCTGCACAAGCGGGCCGCTACTAATTACTATGAAAAAAATACTACATAGCTACATTAATTCCCATCAAGCTGAAAATGAGTATAATTATTTAAAACACAATCAAAAGCATTATTTCAAAATTCCCCATGATTCCGGTTTAAGGAAAAAAATTTACTCATGGTCAAAGGTAAAAATGGGTGTATCGCAATTTTTTTTAAAACGGTAAGTTTTTCAATTCGGAAAATTACCTCAGACATAAATTGTAGATCATAAAGTTATCTATAAAAAAGGTATCAATAATTTTTTTCCACAAAGCTACCGTTTCTGTGATATAACGATGCAAAAAGTTGCAAGCGTCATAATATGCATCCGTTTCCTTGCCACCGCTGAGGTAGTGTACTATTAGCGCGTTTTTTTTTTAACATTTTTATTATTAAACTTGAAAAAGTCTGAAATAGGTTAGAATAAACACGTGTTTTCACTACGCAGTGGCACTCAAGACTAACTTTCGCATTTATTATTTAAAAAAATAGAATAACTCTAAGTGAAGAAAATCATCTTAGGACAATAAAAGAGATTACAATTATCAAATTCAATGCAATAATCAAATTAAAACTAAAACTACTTATAAAAAGAAAGAAAAAAGATGACTACAAACTAAAATTTAATTTATAAATTGTACAGTCCTTGCATAGCATCAACATGCGGGAATGTGCCCAGAAGGCTGGCAGCATTGCCAATTCGAATGGCAAAGCTGATTCTCTGAGCCAGATAATTTCCAGCCCTCCGGTCAAGAGATACCTCAATTAGCTTTTTCGACAAATGTCGGAAAAGCTGATGGGCAGATAGGCCCCCCGGTCCCAGAGTTTCTACCCCAAAAGGTTCAAAAGTATAGATATTACCGATAACTACATACAAACATACATACATAAAATCACGCCTCTTTCCCGGAGGGGTAGGCAGAGACTACCTCTTTCCACTTGCCACGATCCCTGCATACTTCCTTTGCTTCATCTACATTCATAACTCTCTTCATGTAAGCTCGGCGGTTTCGGGTACTTTTGACCTGACCCTTTACCAGGACGTCCTTAATTTGATCAAGATATGTTCGTCTAGGTCTTCCCACCCCGACCTTTTCCCTCCACACTCTCCATGTATATCTGCTTAGTCAACCTGTTTTCATTCATCCTCTCCACATGACCGAACCATCTCAACATACCCTTTTCTATTCCTGTAACTACATCTTCTTTCACATCACAACATTCCCTTATCACGCTGTTCCTTATCCGGTCACTCAATTTCACACCCAACATACTCCTTAAAGCTCTCATTTCCACTGCATTTATTCTGCTTTCGTGCTTCTTTTGCCATACCCAACTTTCACTCCCATACATTAATGTCGGGACCAACACGCCCCTGTGCACACAAAGACTGCTCATAAAGGCATGCAAAGCTCCATTCACCATGTTCCCCGCGTTCACTCTCCTTTCAATATCACTATCACACACTTGCCATCTGATGTAAACTTTGATCCCGATAACTACATATTTGCGCCTTTTGAGGTTTTTTGCCTCATTTGAAGCAGAACGGCCTTAGATTTAGTAACCTGAAGATGAGACGGCGCAAGTGTGTCGACACAAGTAGCATCCCACACCAAAGGCCGCCCCAATCTCCAGGGTACCAAAGTCATACCATCCGGTCTCTTGGCATCATCCCGAGCCAGACCGTTTGGTTCTAGAACGGCTGGAACATGGATGGTGGCAAGAGCACGAAGGATTATATCATTTAGGGCGGCATGGCGCCCTAAACGGCCGGCACTCCTAGGGCATAAGAGGCCGTGGTGTCCATAGCCGACAACGGTATCCCCGCAAGGACAACTATTATTAAAGACTAACGGTATTTCATGTGTTGAGCATTCTGAGATAAAGCAGCTATACGAGCCTAGCCACGCACACAATTAAACAGAGAGACGGATGTTGTCTCAAGGTTTCACTACAGTATAAATGAAGGGACTGGGTTTCATTATACTTATGTATATTTTATATTTTGAATTCAAGTTAAAATTACCGACAGAACAATATTTTTACTTATATTACTGCTACATAGAGTATATACGAGACGTGCTTATGCATAATATGATGCTTGCAACTTTTTGCATCGTAATATCTCAGAAACGGTAGCTTTATTGAAAAAAAAAAATTGATTCCTTTTTATAGATATCTTTATGATCTACAATCTATGTCTGAGGTTTTCCTATAAAACTTACCGTTTTGAAGAAAATCGTGAAAATCCCATTTTCTTACCTTTGACCTTGGGTAATTTTTTTCCTTAAACCGGAATCATGGGGAATTTTGAAATAATGCTTTTGAATGTGTTTTAAACAATTATACTCATTTTCAGCTTGATGGGAATTAATGTAGCTTCATTCCTATTTTTTGGTCTAAATTGACCGGACTGAAAATAAAATGGAGAAATAAACCATCTACGCGAAGACCGACATCCGCGCGGACGGAGTCGCGGGGGAAAGCTAGTAAAGAATAAATAAATAAATAAATAAAAGTGGAAAATTTTAAGGAGAGTAGTAATAATATATGTATATACATTACCTTTCACATAGTTTTCAGGCAGTACCACCCTGGGTTTCAGAGTGTGGTTCCGTTTTGATACAACGTCATTGCACAGCCTGTAACCAAAAAATAAGGCTCTAATTAACTCTAATTACGAAACACACTATCTCTTAACAGGTAAGACAGAGCCAATAGTGTGGAAAATATATCAAAGCCACGTAAGCTGAAATGGTTTCACACTGTAAAGGCCCGAATAGGAATGACGATGAGGTCTCAATACATTATTTCAAATTCATCTCCGATTTCAGACAATACGTCCATTCAAAGCACAGACCATCAATATATTTAAAAATAACGTATTAAAGTTCCTGTCCAGTTGAGCACCTAGATCGAACGAACTTTATCTTAGTTTATGTATGTTTATTTATTAATAAGTTTATACATATATATTTAGTGGATAGGTATATGTCTATTATCTGTATTTCTGTTAGTATATTATTATATTATTGCTAAAAACACAGTGACTTGCCGCTTTTTACTGAATTATCTTGTTCCTTTATTGTTTGCCAGTTGACTGGAAGAGATCCCTTCATGGGATAAGTCCGCCATTGCAAGTTATTTCTTTTATAACTATGTACTAACTATTTTCTTGTAACTGTGTAAATTTCTATGCAATAAAGATTTTTCGAACAAACAAAGTACAATGGGAAAGTCAATTTAAAAAATGCAATAATTACTTAAAGATAACTATGTCATTATGTCCATTATTGTCGGAATCATCACGCGATAGTGTCTAATACGTCCTACTAATAAATACGTAATACTAAACGTCCACTCCCTACAAAAGGGTGATAGACTCTTGAGCAAAATTGAACACTTACCTTTCTTTCTATCTGCACTTAATATGAACGGACTGGCTAAAAAGTTCTCTGTCCAATTTGTGACAATAAAGAATGTTGCGAAATCACATTAGCGTCACAGAAATTCTTTGCATAAAAAAGAAGCCAAATTCCATGCACACTTTTTTAGGTTTAAAAATAAAATATTGTTTCAACGATCCTTTGATCATTTCCTTAGATGTTCCGAATGTCTGATGTAAATTTTTAGATAGTAAATTCTTTTTTTGTTCCATATTGCTTTAGGGAAGAAAAACCATAGCTTATCCTTCTTCCCGCTCAGATTTAAAAAAAATATTACTTACATGTAATCACGTCTATATTCCTGGCGGGGTTGATACAGCTTAGTCTTAAAAAGACTGAAAGGTCAGTTCTGTAATTCCGCTAAAAAGAACAATCAAGGGAAAAACTTATAAACTTATGATTCTTTTATTACAATTTTGTTCTGGATCTGCCTATCCCGTAAGTTAGTTGAGTTTAGATACGTATACCTTACTATGCAAATTACAATGATAAAAGTCACAATTGTCAATCGAGGTGAGGTATAAAAATACTTAATTTAACTCTGCAACCATCGTCTGTAGCAATTAAGAAGAGAAAAGAAAAATCATACATACATATAATCACGTCTATATCTCTTGACAGAGCCAACAGTTTTGAAAAGACTGATAGGTCACGTTCAGCTGTTTGGCTTATTGATAGAATTGAGATTCATAAAGTGACAGGTTGCTAGCCTATCGCCTTAAAGAAGTATCCCAAGTTTATAAGCCTATCAATTAGTCGCCTTTTACGACATCCATGGGAACGAGTTGGAGTAGTCCAATTCTTTTCACACGGAAAACATTTTAAGATTCAACTTTTCAGCCGAGTATTGTTCATACAATTGAAAAATTCTTATCAATTGATTGTAATTTGTCGTGTGGTTACCGGCAATTTAGAAGAGCAGCACTCACAACTTTTCACTATTTGAATCTCAATTCCATGAAGCCATACAGCTGAACGTGGCCCGTCAGTTCAGTCTTTTTGAGACTGTTTGCTCTGTCTACCCCGCAGGGGATATATATGTGACTATATGTATGCATGATATTTGTATCCATCGATGAAATGTAATATTTATTTGACAAGTTTAATTTAAAGTTGACAAAATGTGACTCTAACAATTTCTTAACTACACTAATAATAAGTCTTCCTAATTTAAAAAAAATTGAAATTCCTAAACTTGAATGTAAAAATAAATATATTATTTAAGTTTGGACCCCATGGAGGGGTTAGACTAATTAGTTTGTTAATACATCGTACGAAATTACGATACTGTAATTTAATATGTAGGTATGTTCCTTGGATCGTGTAGGAGGAATAGAGCACTATATTCCAAAATTTCCACTAGCAACGGGAAATTAATGAGATATTGCGTTATCCGTGAACGTAATCTGGTTATCATTAATATTTCAAGCTTTCAATTTGTGGGCGTAGGTACCGATAAATAAAAAAAAGGGGACAAGTGCGAGTTGAACTCGCGTGAAGACGGTTCCGTACAATGTTACCTATCATGTTTTTTAAATCTGGCCCAAATTTGTTTGTGGTAACTAAAAATATGTTCTCCCACACATTCCACATGCAAATGTAAGTTGGTACGCACAATATTGAGTGATTTACCATGTTATTTTAATATCATGGACTTCTTATTGGTTTTCCTATAATCTATAAGGTGAAAACTAATTTCTGTATATTTTTTCAAAATTTTAGGTTGAGTAGTTTCGGAGATAAGGGGGGGGGGGGGGGGTGGAATGGTCAATTTTCGTCAAAACATACATAAATACATTTAAGATCTTCTCGACAAGACCTTTCATTTGATATGCCACACAATGCAGTTTACAGAATTTTTTTTTAATTATCCCCTTCCCGCCCAAAAATAACCCCCCATATAGGTACAGATTTCATCTGCTCACGTCACACCTCTGTGTTTGGGTCACAGGAATTGATATGTGTACCAAATTTCAACTTAATCGGTCTAATAGATTCGGAGATAATTGACTGTAAGCGACGGACGGACAGACGCACGAGTGATCCTATAAGGGTTCCGTTTTTGTGTTCAGACGTACGGAACCCTAAAAATGGAAAAAAATGGCGACACTCAATTAGAATTTCATCGTGTCGGTATTTCTCGTTTTATGAATTGTATTTGCTACATGACTTAAAAATGTACCTACTATACAAATAAAAAGGTAGTTTTTGCTAGTTAGCCAATTAAAGTAGGAATCGGTTAAAAATTAAAACAACAGATTGATATTTTACCTGTCACTATTTAAATCTCAATTCTGTCATTAAGCCAAATAGCTGAACGTGGCCATTCAGTCTTTTCAAGTCTGTTGGCTCTGTCTACCCCACAAGGGATATAGACGTGACCATATGTATGTATGTCTGATATTCTTTTTAAAAAGATTGTTGATTAAAATCTTGTCGTGTAGTTTCCGGCAACAACAGAAAATAGAATAGGACCATTACATACATCTCCTTCCTATGGATGCCGTAAAAGACAACTAAGGGATATGTAATAAACTTGGGATTCTTCTATTGGGCGATGGGCTAGCAACGTGTTACCATTTGAATCTCAATTCTATCATTAAGCTAAACAGCTGAATTTGGCTTTTCAATCATTTCGGGACTGAAGGCAGTGTCTTGCCCGTAAGGAATAAAGACGTGATAATATGCATGTACAAAAAAGCAAATAATCCACACTAATGCTGAAGAAAGCCTTCCTCGATAAATGGTCTATTCAACGCAAAAGAATTTTGCAATTCGAACCAGTAGTTCCTAAAATTAGCGCGTTCAAACAAACAAACTCTACTTGAATTGTACATTTTTGACTTTGTTTACTATGTTAGTATAGATTGTATCTATTGAAATGTAATTATTTAGGGCATATTATACCTATTTACACAAATTTTGACTTTATTTCCAACCCCACTCGGTTGATACTTTAAAAAAGTAGGCAAGCATTGACGTCAATGGTGTTTTTTTTTTAATTCTAGCCTTTAAACAACCTGGCTATTTTAATTTAGCACAAGCTAGCGTGCTAGAAACATATTTTCAGTTTAACTAAAACTGAAAGTTTTCCCGAATAAAAACCTTAAAATGTTAGTGCATTGGCTGTAATATTTTTTCTTAACTGTCGACTAAAAATAAAAATACTATATAACTACAGGTTTGGTGGCCCATCGCTTAAAGAAGAATCCCAAGTTTAGAAGGCAATCATTTAGTCGTCTTTTTCGACATCCACGAGGAAAGAGATGGATTGGTCCTTATCATTTTTCTATTTGTGCCGGGAACTACACGGCACACGCACGGCACTACACGGCATTAATTATATAATATTATTTATCACAAAGATTATCTTCAATAACGACCCGAACTTATCTTCGCACGGGTAGCATTTATTCATATATAAACTATCTTCTTCAGTCAATCTATCTATTAAAAAAACTGCATCAAAATCAGTTGTACAGTTTTAACGATTTAAACATACATATATACATACAAACAAAGAGTCAGACGCGGAAAAAGTCTTTGCTTTATACTATGTAGCGATTGCTAGTTATATTTAAAAATTATCCAAGAAAAATAAGTAATTATTTATCAATCAAAATTAAACTCTTTTGCTTTCATTGATCAACATATTATAAGTTTTTTTATTTACAACAACATCGTGAGGAAACCTGCACATTCAGGCAGCTAGATTTGTAACCATGATCCAATATTGGTAAGGTTGCGTAGGTGAGAATGGTAGTCGATTCGTGTAAAAACCTCACATTATCCAGGACCCTGGTCAAGGGTGAGCCCTTGACAGGGTCCTGGATGACCCCTCTCAGGCTTTCGGTTCTCCAAAGATGGTGATGTGACCGGGATTATCGCCAGGGAAAAGAAGCAAATTAAGGACGTCCTGGCAAAGGGTCAGGTCAAGAGTACCCGAAACCGCCGAGCTTGCATGAAGAGAGTTATGAATGTGGATGAAGCGAAGGAACTATGCAGAGATCGTGGCAAGTGGAAAGATGTAGTCTCTAAAACCCTCCGGGAAATTTGTAAAGAGGCGTGATTTTATATATGTATGTAAACCTTAAATCACGCCTCGCTCCCGAAAGGGTAGGCAAAGACTACTTTCCACTTGTCACAAAAAATACTATGATCTCATTTCTTTTTTTCTGTATAATCTGAGTAATAAAATGTCTCGTTTTATTACCCTTTAGTAAATATGAATATGCCGTGGGAATTAGTTCGTGGGGCCAAGGCGACATCGATTGGCCACCACACGCTATGTCGCTATATTTAGATACCGCCTTGTCGGTGAAACATTCGTTTTCAGTTTTATAATGTACCGTGTGCTTTTGCACGAGCCTTTAGAACTTATAGAAATAAAAGACTACGTAATTTCTGATAGGTTAGGCTATCCTAGGCTAGGTTACATACACACCTCTGAGGAGAGAAGTTCGGGTGATGAGGAGTCTATAATTGTGTCAAAATCGGAACAGTTCATGAATTTATTAAATACATCATATACTCACGTCTTTATGCCTTACGTAGACGACATGCTTTTGAAAAGACTATGACCATTTGCTTCGTATTGCTTAATGATGGTACTGAGATTCAAATGATAATACTTAGGTTGTTAGCTAAAACAGCCTAAAAGAATAATCCCAACCTGACTTTACAATATGCGCGGGCAGAGCTGTCATACACTTAATTTTTTCGCTACCAAACTAAATAAATATACAAGCTGTCTTGTAAATCGCATTACATGTTTAAGGACAAAATTAATCATGTACAATTTAATTGAATAAAATATAATATAAAGAAAATATGTTTCAAAGATAAAAGTAATCAAAATATTGCATAAAGTATCAAAATGTTTGGTCACCGTACACTCGCTTGGTGCCAGCAACGCCGCACTGTCTCGGGTCGTTTGAATTCGCGCCGCCCGCGCATGTTCCCACCCACAACACCACAATTCTTGATATTGTTGGATAAATAAGTAAAATCTAAAACCCCTATTTTTTATATTTTTCGAAACAAGAATAAGATAATGAGTGCCCCTTTTTAAGGTTCAACGATTTAGATTTCAATTTCATCGACTCTAGTAAAGCCCGTACTAACTGGGTTTTTAGTGACAATTTTATTTTACTCTTTACTACTTTGCTTTATTGACAGCAAAAGTTAGTCTACTCTGGACATGCCGTTGCTACGACTTCCAATCTCATTGCAGAAAGGAAATTGCATTTTTAGAAATTGTGGAGCCATACAGCTGTTGGTTCTCCTAACTTTGCGGACATACTTTGATTGTTTTTCAGGCAGAACTAACATAGAAACTTATAAATATACTAGCTGTCCCGGCAAACGTTGTTTTGCCATATAAATATTTTTAAGTAGACCTAAATTTCTTAGACAAAAAAAAATGTTAAGGGTGGATCACCCTTATCAATAAGGGGTAAGGTCTATGAAAAATAGATGTTGGCCGATTCTCTAAATATGCTCACGAAATTTCATGAGAATCGGTCAAGCCGTTCCGGAGGAGTACGGAAACTTAATATATAAGACAAGCTGTTGCCCGCGACTTCGTCCGCGTAAGTTTCGAGTTGAATCTACAAAAATGTGAAATAATAATATATAATCAATATAATAATCATTGAAATATTAACTTAAATTATCTGACTTTGAATTTCAAATTTCGTAACTAGGCAAATTCATGCCTGGAGTTCATTCAAATGACGATAACTTTTTATTCATTTTAAGTGTCCCTCTATTCATTTCAGTCTAAAATACTAAATGTACAGACAAAATATTTTTACTGTTTTATTATATGTATAGATGAAGTGACTAATTAATTAGACTTAAGTCTGGTAATCCAGTTAAACATGACCTTAGGAATCCTGTCTTGTTCAGATGACTATAATGATTGACTATCATCTAACCTCTGACCCGCAGAGAAACTAACTTAGCTCGGATTTGAGTTACACATTCAGTTTTATATATACTTATGTTTTTTCCCTTCGCAAGAGCATAGACCGTTACTCAAACCAATGTATGTATCTTCAATCAAAAGCAGGGTAGTTTTTGTGACGTTCTTCATACAACCTGTCACTATCTGAATCTCAATTCAATCATTAAACAATACAATAAACAATACACTGCTAGCTCTGGCACACAGGTAATAAAAAAAATCGTGAAATTTAATAATAAGGCGACTAAGGGATAGGCTTAAAAACTTGGGATTCTCGTTTTAGGCGATGGGCTAGCAACCTGTCACCATTTGAATCTCAATTCTATCATTAAGCCAAATAGCTGAACGTGGGCATTCAGTCTTTTCAAGACTATTGGCTCTGTCCACCCCGCAAGGGATATAGACGTGACCATATGTATGTATATGTATGTTAATTTAATAATGAAAATGGTTTACTGTCTGTGTTGCATTCACATCCTACTAATATTATAAATGCGAAAGTTTGTGCGTACATATACGTATTTTAAGAAAAACGTCAAAAATGCGGTAAAATTTAAACTGATGCCATTCTTCAATGAAAACGTGAACTATTTATGACTTAAAGGTACCAAAAAGTCGTATATATGTACAGATCGAAAGAGTTTTTTTTTTCTTATTCTACTGGTAAAAAAGGTGAAAATCCTGATGTCAGATAACGGCATTTTAGTTATACCACGGTAGCGTTACACTTTCACGGTAAAACTACTCAACCCATTGCGATGAAGTTTTGTATGTGGGTAGCTGAAGACCCAGAATAACACATAGGCTACATTTTATCCCAAAGTTCCTGCGGGATTGATAGGGTTTCCATGCGGACGAAGTCGCGGGCGGTCTCTAATACAATATATTTCAAATTTATGTGGTAATAGTGCATCAGATAATGCATAAAGCCTTGTATTAGTCCATCAATTTCGTGGTGCAGTTAGAGTGACAAGGTTGCATGTTTTGGCCTTAACCCAAGGTTATGAAGATAAATGCATCTGTGTAATAATAGCTGAACGTGGCTTTTCAGTCTTTTCGATACTGTTGGCTCTGTCTGCCCCACAAGGGATAAAGACGTGATTATATGTAGGTACGTATGTCATTAAAGTTATAATTTATAAAATACTAGTTCATTAACTTTTATACTTTTTAGTTGTATTATTTCTTCTTCCTCCTGGCTTTAGTCCCGATTATGTCTTCAACTCTCTGGAGAAGAGCCCTTGACCATAATCCTTTATTGGGTTCTCACACGAAGAGACTCCCATCTGACCTCCACAATCTTTGCAGGGGAATATAACTCATATTGGATCATGGCAAACGAAGAATGTGCCTATTTTCTTAGTCGCCTTTTACGACATAGAACGCACATGGGAAAGAGACGGAGTGGTCCTAAATGTCGTAAGTGGTGCCGGAAACCAAATCCTACAAATTTTGCACTTTACATAATGTTAAGTGTTTTTAGACATTAATGTACCTTTCATTAATTAATAATTGGAAGAATGTTGCCTCTGCCTACCCTCCGGGAAAGAGGCGAGACTTTATGTGTGTACCTTTTTAAGGTATTTTTATCCTAATAGGATAAAGCAAGGACGTATTCTGTTTCTTTTTAATATAAAAAAATAGTTAAGGAACAAAGGTTTGCACGTCAATGGCATTGACCCCGGGGTAAGTGTGACAGTGAGTGATCACCACAACACTCCACCCTTGGCCGAGGTTACCTTAACACCAAGTTTTTGTGAACGGACGGAAATTCTCATTTTTACCGCAGTATTATGTATGATAATATTATGCACATTATTTTCGATATATAGTTTATAAATGTTTATTGTATCTATTTTTTATTGTTTATGATGTATTACGCGTCGGTGATCGAGTGGTTGAGGTACATAGAAACACATTTAATCACGTCGATATGCCTTGCGGGGTAGACAGAGTCAACAGTCTTGGAAAGACTGATAGGCCACGTTCGGTTATTTGGTTTGATTCAAATAGTGACAGGTTGCTAGCCCATCGCCTGAAAGAAGAATCCCAAGTTTATAATTATTACATACATACAGAAATAAAATCACGTCGATATCCCTTGCGGGGCAGATAGAAATTACTGTGGTTCCTGAATTTAGAATATTACTATCCCCTATTCTAAAGCATCTAGAACCACACGGCACTGTCGGACCATATTATTAAAACTGACAGAAAAAACACAAAAGATAAAAGCTGTCAAGAAGTAACAACTAAGGAAATAATGAAATTTCGGATCGCAATACTAAAGAATACACAATTATTATAGTACTACTAGCTGTCCCGGTAAACGTTGTTTTGCCATATAAATAATTTTTAAGTAATTTCTAAATAAAAAAATGTTAAGAATGGACAACCCTTATCACTAAGATATATAAAAAATAGATGTTGGCCGATTCTCAGACCTACTCAATATGCTCACAAAATTTCATGAGAATCGGTCAAGCCGTTTCGGTGGAGTACGGGAACGAACATTGTGACACGAGAATTTTATATATAAGATCACAAATTCAAACCACGAAGTTATGAACAGCTACAAAGGGTCATTAATCACAAAATCAATAGTATTATTGTCGTAAAAATAGGTTGAGGGCTTAATGGCTCTGATAAGCGAATACTTTCGGAACTTTCCGGCTTGACCTTGTAATGCATAGATAATATAGTAAGGGGCATAATTTGACCCATTCGAGAGATTTCTATCTAATATCTTCAAAGTGCCGTGTGGTTCCCAACACCAAAAGATCAAATAATAGGACACTTCCATCTCTTTACCATATATGTCGTAAAAGGCGACTAAGGGATAGACCTATTTACTTGGGATGAGCAGAAGCAGGTAGTCACAGGTTGCTAGCCCATCGCCTAATAGAAGAATTCCAAGTTTATAAGCTTATCCCTTAGTCGCCTTAGTTTCTTTCTTTAGTTATGAAATACGTTTCATTATCATTTGTGTTTACAGTTAATAAAAGTAAACAATATAGGTATATTTTATATAAAGAAAAGATAAAGACAATCCAAAGAAATACTTGGAATTTAAAGAAAAAGTATGCGACTTCGAAATGAAATGAAATGAAATGAAATTAAATATTCTTTATTTACTTGAAACATGGTACAAATTGGTGTTAGAAAAATATGTGATCTTACATGTTCCGCCATGTTCCTTCTTACGGTGAGTGAAAACATCGTGAGGAAACCTGCACATTCAGGCAACTGAATGTGTAACCATTTCATCGAATACGGATTAGGTTCCCCTGCAAAGGTAACGGAGATAAGACGGGAGTCGCTTTGTGTAAAAACCTGACTCACCCAATCCAGGATCCATGGTCTAAGGCTTACCCCTAACTCCTCTCCAGAATGGCGAGGATGCAACCGGGACTTAAGCCAGGAAGCAAGCAAAAGTATTCTAATACTTTATTACTTTAAGGTTATATCAACTTCGCTGTGCCGTGTGGTTCCCGGCACCAATACAAAAAAGAATAGGACCACTCCATCTCTTTCCCATGGATGTCGTAAAAGGCGTCTAAGGGATAGGCTTACAAACTTGCGATTCTTTTTTTAGGCGATGGGTTAGCAACCTGTCGCTATTTGGATCCCAATTCTATCATTAAGCCAAATAGCTCAACGTGGCCGATCAGTCTTTTCAAGAGTGTTGGCTCTTTCTACCCCACAAGGGATATAGACATGACCATATTTATATGTATGTATATGTATCAACTTTATTGTCTTAAGGTTGTATCATTGACCTTGGCCGCCAGTGTATCAGAAGCAGGGTCAGCTTAGGTCTTATCTTAACAACAGCCTTCACTGATAACGGAAATACAGCCTAGCACACGCCACAGCCTAGTCAGTGCTTATCTTTCAAGGGTAGAAATGTCTAGCTCTGTTTTATTTGAATTACCATTTAAATAAAATATAAATGCAAACATACAGACATGTGGTCACGTCTATATCCCTTGCGGGGTAGACAGAGCCAACAGTAAAAAAATATACTACCATAAATACTTCAAGAAACATACAAATAGGCCTAAAAAGATGTGGAAAGCAATAAAGTATCTCGCAAATAATAAAATAAAGGATGTAGTTGGACCAAGTAAACTTATCACTGAGTCGGGTACGATCAGCGACGAAAAACAAATCTGTGAAACCTTCAATGACTACTTCTCTTCTATAGGTTCCATCCTGGCAGGCAAGATTCCGAATAGATATCAACGAGATGAAAATACAGCGGATCCACTTAATTTAAATAAAAAAACACAGCTTCATGATTTTGCACCGGCAACCACGGATGAAATTGATAAAATTATCGATAATTTAGACCCAAATACGGCTTCCGGTATTGATGGCATAAGTACTAAGGCAATTAAATGTGTCAAAAAGCTAATTGTTCCTGCACTAACTAACTGCATTAATTTTTGTTTGAAAAAAGGAGTTTTTCCAGATCGTTTAAAGGTTGCAAAGGTAACCCCAATACATAAATCAGGGAGTAAATTTGATACATCCAATTATCGTCCAATCTCTGTGCTACCTGTCTTTTCTAAAATATTCGAAAAAGTTCTTTTTACTCGTTTGGAAGAGCATTTGAAAGTAACAGATTTCCTTTATAAAAAGCAATACGGTTTCAGGCCTAAATCTAATACGCTTTCGGCAACAATAGACCTTATCACTAATATAAAAAATAAAATTGACCAAAAACAAATAGCGCTCGGCATTTTCATTGACCTAAAAAAGGCATTTGATACTATTTGTCATAAAAAACTCATACAAAAACTACAAAACATTGGCATCAAAGGCGTAGCTCTCGACATCTTTAAATCATATTTAAGAAACCGTCAACAGATAGCTAAAATAGGACCCTATCAGAGCTCTTCTAAAAGTATTGATTTTGGCGTACCCCAGGGATCAATTTTGGGCCCTCTTCTGTTCTTAGTGTACATAAATAATATTGAAAGAATTGGTTTGAAAGCTGATATCACATTATATGCTGATGACACAAGTCTTTTTTATTTTGGTCATACTGGACAAGCTGTAATGACAAAAGCTCAGAATGATCTAGACCTTTTAAATAACTGGTTCCTTTCTAATACACTAACTATTAATACAGATAAAACAAGTTATGTTATAATCTCTGCAAAAAATAAAAAAGTCATATATACCACCCAGCTAAAAATTAACGATCAATTAATTGAAAGAAAGTATAATGAGAAATATCTTGGTCTAATCTTGGATAACTATCTTAATTGGAAACCACATGTTAATAAAATTAAAGCCAAATTAACATCACTTACAGGTTCCTTATATAGTGTAGCGAAATGTATCCCAAGAACAATCAAATACATTATGTACAATGCATTAGTCAAACCACATATAGAATATTTAATCGAAATATGGGGTACTACTGCAAAATCCAATCTCAAAATTATACAAACAGCTCAAAACAAATTAATAAAATGTTTATTTAATTATACTTTTCGAACACCTACTAAAAAAATATATAATGAAACAAATATTATGACTATCAATCAAACATATATATATTGCACGTGTATATTAATCCATAAAATTTTGAATGAGGAAATCCATACCTTGATATCTTTTCGGAAAAAAGGTCTACAACAAAAAATGAAACTCCGGAATGCTAACCATTTAATAACACGCACTCCCCGAACTAAAAATTATGGAGCAAAAAATATTGAATTTGAAGGAGTTAAAATATACAATAAACTTCCAAAAGAAATCACGGAAGCAAAATCAACCACCAGCTTTAAAAGATTACTTAAAGAGTACATACGCGAATGTTTAGAATAAATATATAATTACATACCTACATATCTATAACATATCTATAACATATCTATAATATATAAATAAAAACTTTAATACAAAATTAAATAAAACAAGTATATATCAGACAATATAAATTAATACATTGTATTGTAACACATTTAATACTTTCCATTTATAAAACTTAACAGGTATAATTTAGTAAATCTGACACATCTAGTAGCCTGGTACGCATCAAGCTTTATATCCATGATTGTTTGGTGACTTCTCGTTTTTGCTTTGCGATGCGAATGCGCTAACTTTTTAGTTGTACCTTCATTTTGTTTGTTAGTTTTGATAACCGCACACGCACATTGTATAATTTAATTGTAAAAATGTTTTCTCAGTAAGTGAAATACCATTGTATTTTTTATGAGAAATAAAGTTCTTTAAACATAACAGTCTTGAAAAGCCTGAATGGCCACGTTCAGCTGTTTAGATTAATGATAGAATTGAGATTCAAATATGACAGGTTGCTAGCCTATCGCCTAAAAAATAATCCCAAGTTTGTAAGCCTATCCCTTAGTCGCCTTTTACGACATCCAAGGGAAAGAGATGGAGTGGTCCTATTCTTTTTTTGTATTGGTGCCGGGAACCACACGGGAACGGAATATAAATGGGATGACAAATATAAAATGGTTATGTGATTATCTTAAAAAATGAAGGATGAATTAATCATAAAGCATTGAGGATAATATCGGGACATTTAAATCAAAGAGATTTTTTTTTATCATGTAAATCGTAAAGGCTCATTCATTCATTCAAATAATCACGTCTATATCCCTTGCGGGGTTTACAGAGCCAACAGTCTTGAAAAGACTAAATGGCCACGTTCAGCTATTTGGCTCGTAAAGGCTCCCCTTTTATATTTAGCCTTACGCAACGATTATGAAAGCAATTGATTACTACCATAATAGTACGAAGTTCTTGTCACCAATAGGAATTTTCATAAGTAAATTTTTATTTTTTCTGTCCTTTTGTTTTCGCTGCAGAAGACCCTTTAAGGAAAACAATTATAGAAAAGTTTTTTCTTTCTTCGAAAATTTTATTAGAATAAATTTAATTAAAAGCATATTATTAGTAGAAACGTATATTTCGATGGCATAGATTCCATTATCTGATCTTCAAAGACAAAGGTCTTATAATAAGGATAATGGAATCTGGGACCAAAATTTAGAACTATTTAGTTCTAAATTCAACAGATAATAGGAAGATGAAGGGTCAGGTCAAAAGTGCCCGAAACCGCCGAGCTTGCATGAAGAGAGTTATGAATGTGGATGAAGCAAAGGAAGTATGCAGGGATCGTGGCAAGTGGAAAGAGGTAGTCTCTGCCTACCCCTCCGGGAAAGAGGCGTGAGTTTATGTATGTATGTATGTATGTATGTAATAGGAAGATATTTCTGTTTATAGAAGAAACTGCGAAAAAATATAGAAAAGTTTTTTCTTCCTTAGAAAATTTTATCAATTTTATGTGCCAAAAGAGGCATTAATACAAAAAAGAATAGGACCACTCCATCTCTTTCCCATGGATGTCGTAAAAGGCGACTAAGGGATAGGCTTACAAACTTGGGATTCTATTTTAGGCGATGGGCTAGCAACCTGGCACTATTTAAATCTCAATTCTATCATTAAGCCAAATAGCTGAATGTGGCCATTCAGTCTTTGCAAGACAGGCTCTGTTTACCCCGCAAGGGATATAGACGTGACCATATGTATGTATGAAAATATTATTAGAATAAATTTAATATTTAGGATAGGTTTATAAACTTGGGATTCTTCTTTTTAGCGACAGGCTAGCAACCTGTCACTATTTCAATCTCAATTCTATCACTAAGCCAAACAGCTGAACGTGGCCTATCAGTCTTTATAAGACTGTTGGCTCTGTCTGCTCCGAAAGGGATATAGACGTCATTGTATGTATGTATGAAAATTATATTAAAAGCATATTATTAGTAGAAACATATATTTCAATAGCATTAGATTCTTTTAACTGATCTTCAAAGACAAAGATCTTATAATGAGCATTTACTTCAAAATTTGGGGCCCTCAACAAATATTAGGAAGATATTTCTATTTATAGATGAAACTGCGAATTTACTTAAACAACAGTGTAGCTGACAACTGGTATACTGGTAGGTAGCTAAGTTATTTAATCGATGAAGGGTTACTTCTTGAAGGGTCAATATTGAATTAACTTTGAATTTCCTTATTACGATAGACAACGGAACAATAACAAGAGATTTGATTTTCAAATGGTCTAGTTGAAATTATAAAAATGACTGGTTTTTAAGCGTTATTTTTAACTTAAACCACTGACTGACAACAGAACTTACAAGAAACTCATACAGAAAAAAGGGGATCTACCCGATCAGATATTGGCCAAAATGTCACGGCGTAGAAATATATGGAGAGCCGACGACATTACATGGCCGTGGGTAAAGTTTAAGACTCACCATATCAAGAAGAAGAGCGTGGTCGGCCAGGTGCACGGTGTCATCTTCATGGCCTGCCGCTGGAGCCCACACGCTGTTGGTGGTCATCACAACGTTCCAGGATCGTCTGGAGATGAAAACACTATTTATAAAGCTGAAGAGTTTGTTTGTTTGTTTGAACGCGCTTATCTCAGGAACTACTGGTTCGAATTAAAAAATTTGAAAACTTTTTCGTTGAATAGACTACCTATTTATCAAGGAAGGCTTTAGACTATATAACATCACGCTGCGACTATTTGGAGCAAAGAAATAATGGAAAATGTGAAAAAAAAAATGGGGAAAATTATTCATCCTTGAGGGCTTTAATGATGCCCAAAATAACTATTCCACGCGGACGAAGTCGCGGGCACAGTTAGTTTATTATAAATAACTGATGGCCGCCCGCGATTTCGTTCGCGTGGAAACCCTATCATAACGTAACATTGTCTTCAGCTACGTACTATACAAATTTCACCGTAATCGGTTAAGTAGTTTTTGCATAAACAAAATTACTTATTTGGTTCAGTTATATGCTTTCTTAGGTCACTCTTGATCTAACATTTAACAGTCTTAGTATTTCAAGTACCTAGTAGATTGGAAGCGAAGTATTTAGTGCTCAAATACCTAGATATCCTAAATAACTACGAACCCTTTTCAGCTTCACTGATTTTTGTTTATCACGACCACACATTTTCTCGGTACTTTTAAAGAATCATTGTATTTTATTCATGTTTCAGAATCGCCCCGAATTTTTTAAAAATATGTTTAATATTGTTAATGTGTAAGGTGTTTAACTATGTCTAGACTGATTTCACTACACGAGATTTATAACTTAGTGATAAACTAAAAAAAGGGATTTGTGTCTTTGATAAGAAAATAAAAATAATTGAGGTGGTCAGTGTCGCTGAAATTGTAATTCATTAAAACTTGCCAAAGTGCAAATCATTATCACTATGAACTTTGAAAAAATATTACTGCAATAACGTTAATATGTATGTGTATGTACCTACTCTGGCAAAATTTTATCAAATCCAAATAAAGTCTCATTTCACTCGAAACTACGTCGTATAAAAATTTTTCCTTGTAGGCGACTCATAAAGACCCTTAGGTAAAAGGTATAGGAAATGACTTCCTTATTGCCTCGTCATCGAATACCGGAGGCTACAGGGTTATGTATGAGCCCTTAATGTATTCAGAGTGTTGTGGAATGCATAGTCATTATATGAAACTAGTTTTCAGCCGCAGCTTCGCACGAGCGAATTTGATGCCGCTTACAAGCGCTTTAGCGTCACTTACATGCACTTTACCGCCACTTAAACGCCACTTACAAGCGCTTTAATGCCACTTACACGCGCTTTAGTGCCACTTACACGCGCTTAAACGCCATTTACACGCGCTTTAATGCCACTTACACGCGCTTTAGTGCCACTTACACGCGCTTTAACGGCACTTACATGCGCTTTAACGCCACTTACACACGCTTAAACGCCACTTACACGCGCTTTAATGCCACTTACACGTACTTTTGCGCCACCTACTAGTACAAGTTTTTTTTTTACTGGAAGTAAATTTTTTACCGAAATGAATAGTACCCTATCCAGACACTTTTAAAAAACAGAGAAATATAAAATGTACACAAATAAACTTACTCTCACGATTTAAGTATAATTTTAGTAGGGATTTATTAGTATAACATACATATTACATACATAAACCTTATTTTTTTATTGTCTTTTCCCTTTTTTTATTATGATAGTAATAGTAAAGTACTTGCAAATAAAAACTAATAAATAGGCTAATTAATTATAACCTTAATTGCCTTCTTTGAACATTGGACATCTTCAAAATGACAATAAGATGTAATGAACACTTCTAAACGTATACATTTTGGCGCCATATATGGCAACGCGCAGTGGTTAAAAACACTGTTGGCTCTGTATACCCTGAAAGGGATGAAATATCTATGATCCAAGTCAAATTCTGAATCTATGCAATATTTGCTAGCCAATTTATACTAATATTATAAAGCTGAAGGTTTGTTTGTTTGAAATAAATCTCAAGAACTACTGGTTCGAATTGAAAAATTCTTTTTGCGTTGAATTGTCCATTTATCGAGGAAGGCTATATAATATCACGCTGCGCTGCAACTTTAAGTAGTAAAGAAATAATGGAATATGTGAAAAAAAAACGGGGAAGATTATTGCTTCAATGATGGCCAAATTAATTATTCCATGCGGACGAAGTCGCGGGCACAGCTTGTAGTGAAATAAATTGACTTGCATTTATTGACTATTCATACGGTCAGTAGGTCATCGTTTCTTCAAGAATCGATTACACTGGAATCAATATAATTTATAAATTATTGGCTCTATACGGAACAAGTTTTTGCCTTTTATTCACAAAGTTTGCTTGGTTCTGTTTTACATATAATCACGTCTATATACCTTATGGGGTAGACAGAGCCAACAGTCTTGAAAATACTGATAGGTCATGTGCAGTTCAAGTTTATAAGCCCATCCCTTTGTCGCATTTTACTACATCCATGGGAAAGGGATGGAGTATTCCTATTTATTTTTGTATTGGTACCGGGAACCACACGGCATTAGAATAGAACCACTTTATATCATTTCCGTGGATGTCGCAAAAGGCGACTAAAGCGGAAATAATTTGAGTGTACCCAGCGCTTCATTACTACTCGTTCTACTTGACAAAGACAGTTTATACACATTTAGTACATTTCTTATCTTTAGCGGACTAGACATAATTTTAAATTCACATCATTTTGACGTCACATGGGCTTGTAGAAAGTGGAGGCATTTCTGATATAAATTTGCTAAACTAAAAGCCGATATTATCGTTTTCCATCGCTTTAAGTATTTGCCATGAAATTTCCAAGTAATGGCCTATAAGGCCTTGAACCATGTGTTATAGGACAAGCAAGCGATTAGGATGTAGAGTAAATAAAACAGATTCGGCGTTTGAACTAATCATCGTAGTTTTAAAGTAGACTAAAGAAAAAGTCGCGTAAGGATCACAGGCTCAAGTGTGCCGTGTGGTTACCGACACTGTTGATTGGACCACTCTATCTCTTTCCCATGGATGTCGTATAAGGCGACTAAAGGATAGGCTTGGAATTCTTCGTGTAGGCGATTGGCTAGCAACCTGTGAGTATTTGAATTAATAGAGTTGAACGTGGTATTTAAGTCTTTTCATGACTGTTGGATCTGTCTACCCCGCAAGGGATATGACGTGATTTCGTGTATGTATGTGTCACAGGTTCAGTCCATGATGGTAAACGGACTTTTATTGTCAAGCCTGAATCTTGGAGGAAGTACTTACTAGCAGCGCCCCGGGACTTCGCTCCCGTGTAAGTTTCGGAATAAAAGTACTTACCCTGTGTATTACGATTCCCGGTTATGTTCTATCCTTTGTTCTATTTTATCAAAATCTCACCAATAGTAACTACAAATTTTGAAATTAAAGACTTAATTAATAAATTGATCAGAATATTCTCATCATCAAAATGAGAAAATTCGAATAATAAAGACTTCCATATCCTCACATCATCATTCTAAATTTAAAATAGTAAGAAGGAAGTACAGACGGACGTTAATAAAATTGAAAACGGTAACAAAAACAAAGCAATAAATACCTAAATAGCAACAAAAACTTAACAGTTCTTCTTAGAACCGATATTATGATATTGATTTGAGCTTTGGCCTCTTGCTAAGAGGATTTTATTGAGAATACTCTAGGGTGGTGTCGTTTTCTGGAACCGACTGCGCCTGCGTCACGACCACGAGTGAAATAAGACCTTTGAGCAGAAGTGCTGAACTGTTTAAAAGTGATTTTTGAAAAATATGCATTTAATTAATGTGGTGCCGTGTGGTTCAAGTCACTTTGGAATTGATCAACTCCATATCTTTCCTATGGATTTCGTAAAAGGCGACTAACGGCTATCCTGTAGTCACCTTGTACGGATAAGCCTGTGCTTATGAATTTGAGATTCTCCTTGTAGGCGATGTGCTAGCAAAATTTCAATATTTGAATGTCAATTCAGTCATTAAGCTGAGCGTGGGCTTTCAGTCTTAACAAGACCGTTGGTGCTGTCTACCCCGCGAGATATATTAACATAACTATATGTATATGTTTATATGTATGCATTTAACACATTTGCATACCAAAAAGTCCTGTGTTCTGCGTGATATTGTTATTCACAATTATAACATTTGAATTCAATATGAGAAAGTCTATTTGAAAAATAGATTATTAACTCATTTATTTGATTATTTATTTACTACACACAATTTACAATGAACACATAAAATACATTTTAATAAGGATATGAGTTGCAGCTATACAAAAATGTCACAACTCAACGAATTTATTGCTATAGAGCAATACGCTGATTTTCAGTTATGACCTAGGTGCTAGTGCAGGTCAATCTGCGCACGTAATAAAAAGAGAAACAAAGACTCGTATTTATTCTACAAGAGGAATTCCAAGTTTATAAGCTTTAAATAAATACCTATTACGGGACAAATTACACTGATTGAGTTAGCCTCGAAGTATGTTCGAGACTTGTGTTACGAGATACTAACTCAATGATACTATATTTTATAGATAAACATCCAAGACCCAGGCCAATCAGAAAAAGTTCTTTTCTCAACATGCCCTGACCAGGATTTGAACCCGGGACCTCCGATGTCACAGACAAGCGTAGGATGCGCCACAGAGGCCGTCATAAGCTTTATTCGTCTTTTACAACATTCATGGAAAACATTGAGTTTCTTTTCTAAAGTGCCGGAAATCACACAAGCAAATTATATTCCTAGGCAAATCCAGGCGTTTCTGGATAATGCCACTGTTGATCTAACTACTTTACGGAATCAGCCGGTAGTACAGTCACGAGGCGATGACGTCAGAAGGTCGTTATCTAATGAACGACATAAACAATCATGCGCATCTGATCTGTTTCGTATGAACTCAAAGACACTACACTATTTGAATCTCAATTGCATCATTAAGCCATACAGCTGAACGTGGCCTTTCAGTTTTTTCAAGACTGTTGGCTCTATCTACCCCGTAAGGGATATAGACGAGATCGTGACGGCCTGTGTGGCGGTTGTAAACTTGTCTGTGACACAGAAGGTCCCGGGTTCGAATCCCGGCCAGGGCATATAAAGAGAGGAACTTTCTCTGATTGGCTTGGGTCTTGGATATTTATCTATATAAGAATTTATTATAAAATATATGTAGTTCGTTGAGTTACTATCACATAACACAAGTCTCTAACTTAGTAGGTCTGAGGATCGGCCAACATCTATTTTTTCATACTCTAATGATAAGTGTTGTCCACCCTTACATTTTTTTTAAACTAGAAATTACCTAAAAAATATTTATATGGGAAAACAACGTTTACCTGGGGGCTAGTATGTTTATAGATTTGATATACAACATAAGGTACTTACTCTTTAAAAAATATTCTCATAACTAAACCTCCTTATAACGTTTAAAAGAACAATTTCCGTGTTAGTGTTAAAATCGTTTGATAAAATCGCAACCGGAAGTATAGCCTAGGTACGTAATATCCGGTCGAAAACACATGCAAATTGCGGTGTTTTGCCAAATATAATATATTATGACTATAAGCACGCGAGCACGATCCATAAAAGCTTATAGTTTAAGTAGTCACAACTATTACTGAGACTTTTTAGAAGCATTTTTTTTCTTCAAACCGTTGCTGGTGGTATTTATTTATTGATGCTTTTCCTACGTTCAATTCCTTTTTTAAAATCTCGTTTTTTTCTCTTATTGCTATTAAGACTTTACGGCCTTTATTTATACATTTGAGGTTTTCCTAATTTAGTCAAATCTTTTTTCAGTCATCGTCCTAATCTTATCAAAATAGTCGATTATGGTGTCTGTAAGTATTTATTCTTTGTTTGTTTATAAACTCTTTTTGCACATAAAAAGAAATATAACAAATTACAAAACATATATTGGATTTAGAAGAATATATACAATGGCGGAGTTATCCCAATTGAGATCTTCCAGTCAACCAAAGTATATGATGAACAATAATATAATATATGAATGAAAGCAGGTGGACTGAGCAAATATACAAAGGAAGCCTTTAGCCTTTAGGCCTTCTCACTCCAACAGCCCCATTCACAAATGGGACTGTTGGAGTGGGAAGGTCTAGACGAACGTACCTTGATCAAATCGGAGACGTTCTAGCAAAAGGTCAGGTCAAAAGTACCCGAAACCGACGAGCTTGCATGAAGAGAGTTATCAAAGTGGATGAAGCCAAAGAAGTAATGCAGAGATCGTGGCAAGTAGAAAGATGTGGTCTCTGCCTACCCCTCGGGGAAAGAGGCGTGATTTATGTATGTATGTACATAATCAAAAAGGCAGCGTACATAAAAATCATTGAGGTTGCGTTATAATAACATTATCGTCATCAATTTATTTAGGCTATTATATACATATATTTATTGGGCATTTTTTTAAGGATTAAAATAGTCTGTTGAATTTATCTCCATTTTATTTCGTCACAGATTTCCCCATTCTTTGGAATTGATTGTGATTTGTGCACGGTGAAATTATTGGAAAAAAATTTTTTTGAGCGGTAATTTACTCGCCAGACTCCAACTTTTCTTGGAAAATTTTAATACATTAATTGGGTAAGTTAACTTTTTAACCGATACTTCATACTTTTCTCTCAAAGAAAAACCTTGTCCCTAAAGAATTATTTTTAACAACTTTGTATTAAGATTTCTTTCTACAAAATTCCGTTGAACTAATTCCTTAGTAGATTTAGTTTGCGGCTTTGCTTCAGGAATGTATGAGTCACGTTTCTACAGTGGTAGACAGAGCCACCAGTCTTGGAAAGACTGAAAGGACACGTTCAGCTGTATGGCATTATGATGGAATTGAGATTCAAATATTGGCAGGTTGCTAGCCCCATTATAAGCCCTTAGTCGCCCTTTAGGTGTTCGTTTGTCCGTCCTAAACGTCAACACGACTTAACCGATCTCTATGTAATTTTTCGTAAAGTGTAGTGTTCTGAAAACGTCATGGGTTCTTTTCACGCGACCGGAGACGAGGTCAAAGGTCAGTTTACAATTAAAAAATAATCGTTGTGTAAATACTATTTCTTTGTTACGCAGAATACTCAGTTCATTTCAAATTCAAGTGAACATATTGAATTTCCAATTGGTTTTTCTTTGTTACGTACAGCTAACAAAAAATGTAAATCACTAGTTTAATTAAATTGGGATCGTTCGCATTTACGATTCCTTGAAATAATTTAGTCAAGCCATCAAATGACACTATAATGGCTTTTTTACGATCTGGAAAACTTTATGATAATGTCCACAAAAATACCACACATACTTATATGTTAGTGTAAAACAAATAAATACAAGCGACTTAAGGGGTACGCATAAATTAAAAAATATATGTATATGGAACAGATTACACAGACTGAGTAAGCCTCGAAGTAAGTTCGAGACTTGTGTTACGAGATACTAACTCAACGATACTATATTTTAAAATAAATACTTATATAGATAAACATCCAATCAGAAAAAGTTCTTTTCTCATCATGCCCTGGCCGGCATTCGAACCCGGGACCTCCGGTGTCACAGACAAGCTTAATACCGCAACAGATTACACAAGTTGAGTTAGCCGCGAACTAAGTTCGCGATTTGTGTTACGAGATACTAACTCAACGATACTATATTTTGTAATGAATACTTATTTCTTGATATCTTTGGTACTGATCCTAGAGGTCTCAAATAAATGGTCGTTTCACTTTGATTGGCCTATAGCCCGCGGGAAATCCGCTCAGATGACGTCACACGTTACGCCGATGACTCGACGCCGGCTTATATCAAATTTGGATGAATTGCCTCAAGTTGCTCTGTGAAATAGTTTGAAATATTTGTACGGTCAAAAGTGGCTCCTGTTTTTTTGCCTCGGTAATCTTTGCAGGGAAATACAACCTACTTTTTTTTTCATATTGGATCATTCGCCTCACGATATATTCCACATCTGTAAAATGTGGCCTATCAGTCTTTCAAGACCGTTGGCTCTGGCTGCTCCGCAAGGGGAATGGACGTGATTATATGTATGTACATTAAAATTTAAACTCTTCTTTTGGGTCCAAAACAAACGGCTCGGAAAAAAAAGGTCAAAATCTAAACAATATTTCAGTATTGCTATGTTTCAATTATGCAATTTCTTTTAGATAATATTAAAAAAAAAAATTCAAAATAATAAATTTAATAGCTTTAATTATCGTCGTATGAGGACACCCTACGTTGACTAACACAGGTCGTGTACAACGGACCTTAGGGAAGTTACGTCAGTAAATAATAAATGTCCGTGCCTGTTGTAACCGATATTGTAGACATATCTTTAAATGAAATGAAATTCTGACTGAAATGAATGAATTCACATTGCTATACAAATAGATGTCGTATAGATATTATTATTAGACGGACTTTGGAGAATCGTGTATAAATTTTAGATCACATCAAATTATTTTTGTATTCCCTTATGTTTAATAAAGGCAATTTCTACACCACGCGGACGAAGTCGCAGGCACAGCTAGTGTTTAACAAAAGTAATTTCAGAAGGGAGACCCAGGACATCTCAATAGTTTTTAATAAATATAAACAAGGATAGAACCTTTTTTCTAATAGATTGTTTTTCGTGGCTTACTATGTACGGGCTCCTTAACGGGTTAGACAAAGCTTAAAGTCATAACTCCGCGTTAAATGAGCAAGCTTAATGATAAAATTAACAATTATATAAAAAAAAAATATATACTGCTGACCGTGGCATAACAGTCTTTCCAAGACAGTTGTCTATCTTAATGATAAAATTAATAATTATATGAAAACATATGTTTATACCTACAGCTGAACGTGGCCTAACAGTCTTTCCAAGACAGTTGTCTCTGTCTACCTCGCAACGGATATAAACGTGACTATATTTAAATATGTATTATAGAAAAAGTGTTTCCAAGACAGTTGACTCTGACTACCCCGCAAGGGATATAAAAGTAGATGACTAGTACATGTAGATACATATGTATTATACTATTCTAACTTTAATTAATATTGTGAAGTTGACGTTGTTGAAGAAAATGTTGCAGTGCATTTTGTTACCGCTTCTTCTGCACTGACGCCTTGGAAGCGGCAGTAAACTTAGTTTTTAAGTAATTGATTTGACGTCAACCAATGTTGTTAAACCATACGTTTTGACAATTATTAAGCGATATATAGTATCCTATAGTAATGAATAAAAATTTTGAATTTGAATACAAAAATACCCACCTTCAGAAAAATAGCATGTCCATTAAAAAAAAATCCAAAATGGTCATTGCACTTCACGTTCGCGAGCGCGGTAGGGCCTGGCCCCGCTTTGGTTGGACTAAAACTCGCTTGCGAGCTCGGGTTGCGTGTCAGTACGATGGTAGACACCCACCGCTTGACTTCGGCCAGGGATCGGCAACATTTTAGGTTTACTACTTTTGTAAAAAAAAATTGGTGTGTACTTCATAGAAAGGATGTGGGAAAGAAGCGTGATTTTATGTATGTATATACGGGAAAGAGGCGTGATTTTATGTAGGTATGTATATACATAAAATCACGCCTCTTTCCGCAAGGGGTAAACAGAGACTACATCTTTCCACTTGCCAAGATCTCTGCATACTTCCTTCGCTTCATACACATTCGTAACTCTTTTCATGCAAGTTCGGCGGTTTTGGTTACTTTTGACCTTCTTCTTCCTTATTTCTTCGCTCCTTGTGATTGCAGCGTGATGTTATATGGCCTAAAGCCTTCCTCGATAAATGGTCTATTCAACGCAAAAATATTTTTTTTAATAGAACGAGTAGTTTCTGAGATTAGCGCGTTCAAACAAACTCTTCAGCTTAATAATATTAGTATTGATTAGCTCTTACTCGCAGCTTCGCCCGCGTAATATTACCACCATCTAAAAAAGGAACTAATAAAGCGACATTTAGTTACAAAAGCCGTCGAATTTTGCGCCACTTACACGAGAATTGTTCGCAAATCCCACAGGAGATTTAGCTTTTACCGGGATGAAAGATACTCTTTGTCTTTCTCCAGACTCTTTAATAATATATACGTTCAACAAGATTAATTCTGTAGATTACTCGTGAAAAGGTAAATGACAAACATACAAGTAAATAAACTTACGTTAACACATATAACTTGGGATTACAAAGCTTTTTCAGATATTTGACTTTCTGTGCTTAATTAGATATTTATTTTATTTTTTATTTTATTTTATTCAGAAAATATACAGTCTTAAATAATGATTTAAAAACTATATGAGAGACTATTGACCATTTACATATTTTCACATGTAAAAATCTAAACAGCCTGTCAGCAAAACCATACTACATACGTAATTACTAGGACAAAAGGAACCAGAAAAAAAAAAAAAAAAAAATAGATTCGACAAATAGATTTGAACCATTTGAGAGTCATTAAGCCACCGGACTAAACCAAGCCTTGGACATCCCATTTACAAACTGTCTCGGGCTGGAGTTGAACAGATCCAGCTCGGAGCCTACAGCTAGTTTATTCAGCTCTTTTGCTGATCTTATAAAGTAGCTATTTTGTCTATAGTTACTAGAACTGAAAGGTACGCTAAGAAACGATGGAATTCGCACTGTACGACTGGGTACTTTTAAATTGATTTTACTAAGTAAATTTGGAGTATCTACAGAACTCTGAGCTATTTTTACAAGAAATGATACATCTGCAATTTTTCTTCTTATTTGAAGAGGTAAGATATGATGTCTTTTACATATTGCATCATAGGTTGGATCATAACATTTTGCTTTAAACTGTAAGAACTTCAAGAATTTACACTGGACTGATTCAAGTCTGTCTATATAAACGTTATATAGAGGGTTCCAGATCTGAGAACAATACTCTAACGAGCTACGCACAAACGCACAGTAAAGAATTTTATAAATTTTTATGTTATTAAACTGCGAACAAGATCTTTTAACAAAACCAAGAAATTTAAGAGCCTTTTTAACAATATAATTAATATGTCTCTCGTAAGACATTTCAGAATCATGCATGACTCCTAGGTCTTTAACCTCCTTTACTTGATTCAAATTTTGATTTTTTAAAGTATAAACATTTAAAACTGGATTAAATTTTCTCGTGAACGATATGGTTAAGCACTTATCAACATTAAGATCAAGTTTATTAATGCGACAGTACTTATCAAATCTGTTAAGGTCCTCTTGAAGCAGTTGACAATCCGAAACATCATTAATACTTTTAAATATCTTCATATCGTCTGCGTACAATAAAAATTTTGAGTGAACAAAACATGAGCCAACATCATTAATAAAAATGTTAAAGAGTAAAGGTCCCAAAAGAGAACCCTGGGGTACACCTGATGGTACATGTCGCCATTCCGAGGAAAAACCATTAATCGCAACGGCCTGTGACCGATTTTCTATGTAGGATACGAACCAACGATAAAGATTGCCATGAATTCCTGCAAGGTAAAGTTTTTGTAATAGAATGTCATGGTCAATGCGGTCAAATGCCTTACTATAGTCAGTAAATACAGCATCTACTTGACCTCCGGCGTCCATATTGTGTGTAACAAAGTCAGTAAAAGTCAAAAGATTAGTAGTAGTTGATCGCTTCTTTAAAAAACCATGTTGCTCTTCCATGAATGTGTTGGAAAGTGCATGATAAACATCCGCATGAACCAATTTTTCAAGAACTTTAACAAATATGCATAATTTGGATATCGGTCTATAATTCTTTATATCATTTTTATTACCACTCTTGTGCACAGGTGTGATAAATGCACTTTTCCAAATTTCCGGGACAACACCTTCATTAATTGATCGCTGGAAGAGAATGCACAACGGGCAAACTAGACCATCCGCACATCCAATTATAAGCCTTGCGTCAATCCCGTCAGGTCCAGCACCCTTGAATTTATCGAGATCTTTTAAAAGTTTCAGAACAAGATCATAGTTTATTTTAACGTCGCTAATAGTCGAGGAACTTGGCTCATCCGAGGCAGTATGCATAGCATGAGCATTCGGTCCGGTTTTATCAAGGAAATTGGACTGAAAGTAAGTAGCAAATAAGTTACAAATATCTTTTCCATTATGAACTGACTGACTTTCATACTGCAAAGAAGAAGGTAAGGAATGAAGACCAGACCTATTTGATTTAACAAATGACCAGAATAATTTAGGCTGATTAATAATATTATTTTCTGATTGAGCGATAAATTTATGATAACATTCTTGTTCCATTAATTTGGCCCTTTTGCGTAGAAGATTAAACGTTTCACGATCAGCGACATTACCATATGTCTTGAACTTTTTAAAAAATTTTAATTTTTCCTGTAACAGCTTCTTTAAGGGTGAAGAGTACCATGGCGGATATTGGCCTGGTGTAAACGTTTTCTGGGGGATATATTTATCTCTAAGACTGTATAAATGATTATAAAATGTATTGGTAGCTTCATCTAAAGTATTATTATATAAAGAGGCGTCCCAGTCAATGTCATTTAAAGAAGAACTAATAGCTGCGAAGTTAGCTTTATGATATAGATATTTCTGCCTAGTATTAGACTTAAGACCCTTAACACGAATGGAATTTAAAGTAACTTCCAAGGACTTGTGGTGCGGGTCTTCAGGTACTAACGAATGTTGAGAGTGTGATACATGTAGGTCATGATTAGATAATATGTAGTCCAAAATTCGATTATGTGTAGCATTCCTGTGAGAATTAAATTGATTGAGATTACATTCAGTTAACGTATCAAAAAATAACAATTGTGAATCACCATGTATTCCGCTAGGTTGATAAAATTTAATGTCACCCTGCCATTCGATATTACTCAAATTGAAATCCCCCATTATCAAAAATAAGTCATTCGGACACAAACTAAAAATATACGACAATTTTTCAGAAAAATTTGCAAGTTGTATGTTGAAAGAATTTCCCAAGTTTTCTTTACACAAGTATATTGTGCAAACGTGTAGTTTAACATCATTTTTGTTAAAAATGTTATTGTCTTTATTGTTGAGTGTTATCGTTATCCATAAATCCTCAGCCGACGAACGCCATTCCGGCCGCTCGACAGCTGATAGACCCCGATGTACTGCTAGCAGGACACCTCCTCCATAAAGCTCATTTGTCAATGCATAATTTCTATCCCGCCTGAATACTACATAACGGTCGTCGAATAGCTCACTATCGCTCAAGCCATCAAGTAGCCATGTCTCAGTCAACGAGATAATATCATAATTTGATAAAAGGAGGTTGCGTTTAAATATATGCGTTTTAGTACGTAGCCCTCGAGTATTTTGATAAGATGCTACTATATTCCGTGAATCCATATTATATCCCACATACTAATAAGACTACTGTGAACCTTTATACTAATATTAATATTAACAGTCCAATATTGTAAAATATTAGGATAAAAAATGCCAAACAATTCCAAGCCACAATGCAATACAAAAATTAATACCAATTCATCCTGCACAATATTTAAAGAATACTTTTCCAAAGGGTAATAGCATCTGGCGACTACGTTCAATAAAATAGCAATAAAAAATGTAAGTGGAAATATGTGTATAAAATAAACAAAGCTAATAATGTTATTGTTGTAACTACGGCAAGGTTTAGTAGCAAGTAAAAAATAAGAATGCAGGGTAACATAAAATAATGTTAACTTTCGAATAGCGCGAGAGATAGGCAAATAAAAATTTAAGTTGAGTAAAGTGCGTGCGAGACTCGACTTTAAATCATCGCTTAATCGGTTGCTAATGCGGGAGAACTGCGTATCTCGAGAATGCATATAAAGTATACAAAGGCGTGGCGACAAGCTGGCTACGCCGCGACTACCGACGTATGATTCAAAGCGATAAAGTAAACAAAAGGTTCGGAATGTGCCAATGACTCTCAAATTAGGTAGAACTTTAACAACGTAATTTAAATATAACACAACATAATATATATGACGTATTACATAAAAAAGTAAATTAAATAGTGAAAAAACTTGCACACATAAATAACTCAAACTAATAACAATAGGTCTCTTTCCTTTCTTAAGGCATAAAATGGTATAAATGTAATATAGTGGTAAAAGTAATGAATTATTAAAGTAAGTTAAACTATTTTTGAAAGGTCCCCTTCGCTTCTTATAAAAAATATAGGCGACGTGTCTGACTTCCGGGCCATGATTTTTGAATGTTTCACCCAAATATAGCGGAAATCCTTCTCCCGGGCCATTGCCCTCGCTCTGCTTAATAGGATTTTGTTTTTCTGGGTGAGGTGATCATTCACGTAGAACTGTCCCATAGTAGAAAAGCCCAAGTTGTTGATTTTGAGCCTATCACTCTTCCGCGCTGATGCCACCAGATCTTCCTTTATATACCTATTATTAAAGGCGATGATAATTGGCTTTTCAGCATTGGGGACACGTGTGGGAATCCGAGCAATATAGCTTATGTCCTCCTTCTTAAAGTGGAAATTGCTCAACTCACCAACCTTCTGTGCTATATCAAATAAGTTTTCATTTTTCTTCAAAGGGATGCCACGAATTTCCACGTTATTGGCCCTTGCCAACTGGTCCCTCTCCTCTAACTCCTGTTTAAGCCTATTGATATCAGTCTGTAAAGTCGGGATCTCATTAACCATCTTCTCAACACCTGAGACACGGATCTCTATGGCCGAAAAAGCTGCGGTGAAGTCACCAATAGATTTATGAGCCCATTCAATAGAATTTTTTAGTTCTGTCATCTCCGACTTGATGGTTTTAACGTCCTCCACTAATGTCTTCAATGACCCGAGATCAAAAACAATCCGGTTTAACTGTTCCTGCATCTTATCCAATTGAGACGGAGCAGGGGATACAGGTGCCGGTGAAAGAGACCCAGCTTTGCAAGAGGGACAGCGCCAAGTATTTTTACGATCCCCTAGTCTTCTATACCCATTTTCGGTAATGCCGGCACACGCGAAATCATATACCCTATTGCAAACACTGCACACGGGGCCGTCCGTGTGTTTATTGTTGCAACTTGCACACGTAAACATTGCGATGATTGAGTATGAATATGTAGACCGAGAGCGCAACAAATAATTTAACTGACAAGCGTGTGTTCACTAACGGTGCCGCGGGGAGACTGACCTTCTTTAGATAAACGAAAGCATCCCATGTTGATAAAGCCATGGGTAATAATTATTTTGTATCTTACATACATATACATGATCATGTCATATCCCTTGCGGGGTATACAGAGCCAGTTCACCGATCCACAGATTCCACTTAATGATAGAATTGAGATTCAAATAGTGTCAGGCTAGCCCATAGCCTAAAAGAAGAATCCCAAGTTTATAAGCCTACCCCTTAGTCGCCTTTTACGACATCCGTAGAAAAGAGATAGAGTGGTCCTATTCTTTTTTTATATTAATGCCGGTAACCACACGGCACTGTTTTGGATCTAGCTTGATACTTTTTGAACGCAGGCAGGATACATAAAATTACAATAACGATACCCCCTTTTAGACATCGCATCACAACAACAGAGCTACGAATGTGAAAGATTAACAGATGAATTTCACTTGATCGACTTAAAAAAAAAAACTAATTTATTTTTATGAATGGAATAAAAAAAAATTTAAATTGTTTTTTATTATTTTTTTTTAAATTAACAACAGCCAAATGTTGTTAACGCCCGCATTAACTAACGTTAGTAATATGACATTCGACTGCGGCAGTCGCGATGACGTAGCACCGGACACGTGACACCACCTGGATGTGCCGACATTGACCAGGGGGTGACCTTGGCAATCCCGTATCCGATCATGACGTGACGTATGATCACGTCTATATCCCTTGCGGGGTGGACAGAGCTGACAGTCATCAAAAGACTTAAAAGCCAGCTGTTTGGTATAACGATAGAATTGAGATTCAAATAGTGACAGGTTGATAGACCATCGCCTAAAAGGGGAATCACAAGTATGTACGCCTATCCTTTAGTCGCCTTTTACAACATCCATGGAAAAGAGATGGAGTGGTCCTATTCTTTTTTCTATTGGTGCCGGGAACCACACGGCATTATCTGATCACCTGGTCATTATAATAAGAATATGCCATATGATTCCAGACAGGAACTTCAGAGTAGGGCCATTGGATTTCTTTACCATGGATGTTAAAAGCGCGACTAAGGAAACAGCCACATTCATATAAATGCAAGTAACGGGAAATTTCCGGCACTACGCCGTGTGGTTTCCGTCACTTAAGAATAGAACCACGCCATATCTTTCAGCGGATGTTGTTTAAGGCGACTAAGGGACAGGCTTAGAAACTTGGAATAATAATGGAATGGCTAATAAACTTCAGTATCTTCGTGTCTTTTCGATTATTATTCTTATATAATACCTAAAAAACAGTAAAATTCACACACTCTATTTTTTATCGTGTCAAAACAATTGTTTTTTTTTTTACGGAACAGTTTTTTCAGTTTTTGTGGAATGCCCACGCTTATTTTGATCATTAATCATTTATTTATGAATGACTACTCTTAATTAATGTTTCTATTTCCGGATATACATACGTGTATTCGTATACTAGAGGCCGCCCGCGACTTCGTCCGCATGGAAACCCTATCAATCCCGCGGGAACTCTGGGATAAAAAGTAGCCTATGTGTTATTCTGGGTCTTCAGCTACCTACATACCAAATTTCACCGTAATCGGTTCAGTAGTTTTTGCGTGAAAGAGTAACAAAAATCCATACTGACATACTCACAAACATATGCATTTATAATATTAGTAGAATACTTCTCTTAATTAATGTTTCTATTTCCGGATATATTTATATATTGAAGGCAAGAGTGAATAGTCTTTATTGTATACGAGCTTTGTCTTGTCCCGCGACTTGGCCCACGCGAATTCAGCGTCTCCTTAAAACAATACAGGTTGCGACAAATCCCACGGGATCTACAGTTTTTACCGAGTTCACATAAGACACATACATGTCAATCAACGCCAAGTTTATCCTTTACGGGATAGACAGAGTCAATAGCCTCGTAAAGACTTGGTCAGTTATTTGACGCATGTCACAATTTAGGCTAACATACATATATATAATCACGTCCGTATCCCTTACGGGGTAGACAAAACCAACAGGCTTGAAAAGACTGAAAGGCCACGTTCAGCTGTATGGCTTAGTAATGGAATTGACACTCAAATAGTGACATGTTGCTAGTTCATCGCCTATTACATAAATCACAAGTTTATTAGCCATTCCCTTAGTCACCTTTAACGACACCCATGGATAAAAAATGGAGCGGTCCTATTCTGTTAATACCCCGGGAACCACACGACACTTTATGTAAGCCAAATAATGCGAAGGTTTGAATATTATTGACTAGCTGTGCCCGCGACTTCGTCCGCGTGGAATAGTTATTTTGGGCATAATTGAAGCCTCAAGGATAATTTTCCCCGTTTTTTTTTTTCACATTTTCCATTATTGATTCGCTCCTAAAAATTGCAGCGTAATGTTATATAGCCTAAAGCCTTCCTTGATAAATGGTCTATTCAACACAAAAAGAATTATTCAATTCGAACCAGTAGTTCCTGAGATTAGCGCGTTCAAACAAACAAACAAACTCTTCAGCTTTTTAATATTAGTAGGTATAGATATATTTCTATGATTACTTTAATGCAATCGAA
Organism: Amyelois transitella; assembly: GCF_032362555.1. NCBI lineage: Eukaryota > Metazoa > Arthropoda > Insecta > Lepidoptera > Pyralidae > Amyelois > Amyelois transitella. The sequence continues at coordinate 1,213,869 of NC_083509.1, read as the reverse complement.
TGTAAATAAGAACGTCTCGACCTTACAATTTACATAATGTAATACTGTTCCTTGTCAACCCTATGAATGCCGTGCTCAAGATATAGCGGGCCGATCGAACCCCACAAGGCCACAGAAATGCCATTGAATCAGAATTACTATAGAAACTACTTCGTAAATATTTGAGCGACTGTGAAAACTATTAATCCTACTACTATTATAAAGGCGAAAGTTTGTATGGATGTTTGTTATTCTTTCACGCAAAAACTACTGAACCGATTACCATGAAATTTGGTATGTAGGTAGCTGAAGACCCAGAATAACACATAGGCTACTTTTTATCCCAGAGTTCCCGCGGGATTGATAGGGTTTCCATGCGGACGAAGTCGCGGGTGGCCTCTAGTGATTCGATATTACGAAACGCAATCTCATACATATGGAAGCATTATTTTTATAATTGTTCTAAGTGCATTTATTGATCAATATCAATCCATCAATCAATACATATAAAAAAAACGTGAAGAAATAGTAAACGAGCATGAATTTAAAAAAAAAGGTCTGACTTCGGAATACCTTTGCTTTACAGTAAACAGAAGAGTATCATACAAGGACACACTTCACTCGCAAAATTAATTATTCTAACGTTATTTGAACACAAAGACAGGCCATGACAAAGGTAACCACATCACCAAAGACCAAAGTCTAATTTAGATCGTACATTAATTTTTTGTGTGGTTCCCGGCACCAATACAGAAAGAATAGGACCACTCCATCTCTTTCCCATGGGTGTCGTAAAAAGCTACTAAGGAATAGGCTTACAAACTTGGGATTCTTTTTTTAGGCGATGGGTTAGCAACCTGTCACTATTTGAATCTCAATTCTATCATTAAGCTACATAGCTGAACGTGGCCATTCAATCTTTTTAAGACGGTTGGCTCTGTCTACCCCGCAAGGGATATAGAAGTGACCATATGTATGTATGTATGTATTCATTTTTTTCTTTTCTACGTCCAATACTCAAGACTGAGGGTCGTCACCATGTTAGCAAAGTATATATTTGTTATACACCCCAGCTATATAACCACGTCTATAGCAATTACGAGGTAGACAGAGTCAACAGTCTTGAAACGACTGATTGGCCACGTTCAGCTGTTTGGCTTAATGATAGAGTTGGGATCAAAATAGTGACAGGTTGCTAGCCCATCGCCTTAAAGAAGAATCCCAAGTTTATAAAGCTTTCCGCGCCAACACGACATTTAGAAAGCATGCATCCTTCTTTGAACATTCATCTATATTTAGATTTATACATTACTAGCTTTCCGCCCGCGGCTTCGCCCACGTGTAATTCGGTTATATATAGCGTTTTTTAATGATCTCGACAGGGCTTTTTCTTCCACAGGCTGAAATCTTGTTACAACTGGAATTAAATATAGCCTGTGTTACTCAGGGATGATGTAGCTTTCTAATGGTGAATGTTTGAAATCGATTCAGTAGTTTCGGAGTTTATCGATTACATGTGTAAACAAACAAACATATAAAAAATAGATTGTTCCTCTTTATAATATTAGTATATGTACATACAAATCTATATAGAAAAAGTAAAGCGAGACAAAATCATCGTCTCAAAAGAAAAAAAAAAACAGGATTTATAGGACGAAGAGGCCTTACAGGATTTCCTTGTAAACAATATTTTTAGTTTTTTTATTATTTACTCTCCCTTCCGTTCCACCCAGAGCGGGAGAGGTCATTTGATGATTTCCCATCCTTAAAAAAAAAGACTTTGTATGACTAAAACCCACCTCGTTCCTTCAGTTGCCCTTTGCGTTCCGGGGCCACGGTATCTCGTTAGAACTTTCCCGCAGCCCCGGCTCAGTTTATCCCGTTTCCCCCCCTTGGGCGTTGACATTTCAAAAATCCCTTCTTAGTGCTCACTTATGTTACTAAAGGAACCTCTGTTCAAAATCTCAGACTCCTATACCGAGCGGTTTCGGCTGTGCGTTAATAAATCAGTCACCCAATCGCACCCCCTAAATCACGAATGGAGGGTAGTTTGAAAAAACTTATAATGTCAAACATATTTACTTGCCTATGTACGTGTTCATGCCAAGTTTCAAGTTTATAAACCCAAGGAATAAGATTTTTCATAGAAACGTTTTTACCCCTTTTCCCCCCCTTGGGGGTTGAATTTCCAAAAATCCTTTCTTAGTGCTCCTCTACATATCCCAAGGAATCTACATTCCAAATTTCAGCTGTCTACGACCAGTAGTTTCGACTGTGCGTTGTCTGTCAGTCAGTCACTCAGTAACGGAAGAGTTTTATATACCTATATAGATAGTCACGCCTATATCCCTTGGTAGATCTGAAAAACTTTATCTAAATAATTACATGACGCATATATGGTTTACAGGAAGTCACTTCCCGTGTATTATATTTTTATATATTTAATTTTAGTGTGTAGTTAAATTTTTCAATGCACACCTTAATAGATAGGTATGTACTTGTCATCGTGCCGTGTGGTTCCCGGCACCAATACAAAAAATAGTAGGACCACTCCATCTCTTTCCCATGGATGTCGTAAAAGGAGACTAAGGGATAGGCTTACAAACTTGGGATTCTTCTTTAGGCGATGGGCTAGCAACCTGTCACTATTTGAATCTCAATTATATCATTAAGCCAAATAGCTGACATTCAGTCTTTTCAAGACTGTTACCTCTGTCTACCCCAAAAAGGGATATAGACGTGACCATATGTATGTATGTCTGGTATCTATCAGAAAAGGACCTCAGGGAAATGATTCCCCTACCGGGAGCGTGCTAACATCCATTATTTCTCGTAATTGTTAGTTAGTAATAACCTGCCAACGACATATCCTTATTCTGCCGGCGCTAGCGTAATTGTCCCATAGTCCGGCAGTTGGGGCCATAGATTAGATGCGATGTATAGAAATGCCTTTAAGCAATACCTGCCTACTTAGCAAGCTCACGCGACGCCGTTTTTGTCTAAAGAAACTATGTGAAAAACTAACGCAGTCCCGTTTGACGTCATAATATAAAGCGAAGCAGCCGGCACGAATAAAAATTGGAATAAAACCACTCTATCTCTTTCCCATGGGTGTCGCAAACGGCGACTAAGGGATAGGCTCATAAAATTGGAATTCTTCGTTTAGGCGATGGGCTAGCAACCTGTCACTATTTGAATCTTTAAGCCTAACAGCTGAATGTTCCCTATTATTCTTCAAAGATTGCTAGCGTTATCTGCCCCGTGGGGTGTATAAAGTCGTGATTATATAAATATCAATAATTATTATGATATTTTTAAATTTTTGAATGAATAAAATTCAATATATTATGACTAGTTACTCTCTTTCTCTTTCTCCTGGCGCTAGTAATTACATCCTCACCGCTATATATATATCTAGGTGTGGATGTATGACTTTGAAGTGAATACTCTGTATCTCTTAATTGCAGAATTCAAAAACAACAAAATGCCAACGAAGTATCTTGTCAATAAAATTTCACATTATCGCCAGTTCATCCGAATAACAAAAGTGCCCGTTCTGTACTTCAACATAGTCTATGGCCACGTCCGCACAAGTACTAGCCGCCTTTTGAGTTCCAATGGCGGCAATCTAACGCATCCCGTCCAATCGCGATACGCAACGAGCGGACCGCAAGTTCAGGGGCGAACGAGCATTGTACATCGATTTATTAACAATTTAGTGGTCTTTTTATGGTCATCCTCTTGAATTAGTCACATACATACATACATATGGTCACGTCTATATCCCTTGCGGGGTAGACAGAGCTAACAGTCTTGAAAAGACTGAATGACCACGTTCAGCTATTTGGCTTAATGATAAAATTGAGGTTCAATAGTGACAGGTTACGAGCTCATCGCCTAGAATAGAATCCCAAGTTTGTACGCCTTTCCCTTAGTCGCCTTTTACGACATCCATGGGAAAGAGAGATAATTGTATTGGTGCCGGGAACCACACGGCACTTAGTCACATTTGCGTCTTTATCTCTCTGGAGAAGAGTCTATGATAGCAGTCTGAGAATGGGGTGGTTTATCATTATCCACTTAGCGTTAGGCTCGGCTGCGTCCTCTCAGATAAATCTCTCACTCTTCTTAGTATCTTAGTAGTCTTCTCACCGTCTTTGCCAGGGGTCCGCTTTTTTACCTCTCTCTTTCCATTTCCGCTGGTCATCCGCGTTCTAAGACCATTAGCACGCAGATCATCTTTCGCGTCATCAACCTGGAATTATTTGTTCTATTCCTTCTACCTGGACCCGGCGGTAGCGGCATACATACATACATAGAGCTACGTCTATACCCTTTACGGGGTGGACAGAGCCAACAGTCTTGAAAAAACTGAAAGGCCAACTCAACTGTATGGCTTAATGATGGAATTGAGATTCAAATATTGACAGGTTGTTAGTCCATCGCCTACAAGAGGGATCCCAAGTTTATAGGCCCATTCCTTAGTCGCTAAGATAGTTATATGAGCTAAAATAAATAGTGTTTATTAATCAAACAAAATATTTTAGTTCGTTGGAGTTGGTCAGCCACAAATGGTAATAATTTGAGCAAGTTGTTTTAACGAAATTTTATGAACTGTGAGTAAATTGATCAAAGTTATTTTGAAATTTTGGGGTCACGGGTTGAAACATTGAGGAAGTAGTGGAATTCATAACATCCAGAGGATTCGACTAAAAGGCTAGGCTTCGCTCTGGTGGGAATTTCGGAATAAGTACTTGTTATATAATCCGGTCAGGTCAAATTACCCGATACCCCAGCGTGATAAGGGAATGTTGTGATGAGAAAGAAGATGAAGTTACAGGAATAGAAAAGAGTATGTTAAGATGGTTTGGTCATGTGGAGAGGATGAATGAAAGCAGGTTTACTAAGCAGATAGACAAGGAGAAATTGGAGGGAAAGGTCGGAGTGGGAAGACCTAGACGAACGTATCTTGATCAAATTAAGCACGTCCTGGTAAAGGGTCAGGTCAAGAGTACCCGAAACCGCCGAGCTTGCATGAAGAGAGTTATTAATATTGATGAAGCGAAGGAAGTATTCAGAGACTGTAGCAAGTGGAAAGAGGTAGCCTCTGCCTACCCCACCGGGAAAGAGGCGTGATCTTATGTATGTCTGTATGAATATTATCCAGTAGATTATTCGTGAAAAAGTGACAAAAATACCATACATAAAATAAGTAAAAGTATATAAAAATAAAATACACATACGTACAATCTTTTACATTTAGTGACATCTATAAAAAGCAACGAATTTAACGCCACATACAAAATAATACCGGTTATTCCAAAATTCTACTTGAATATAAGTATATTTAAAAAAAAAATCTACTTGATTATAGTTCTTGCCGGGATGAAAAGTACCCTATGTCCCTCTCCAGACTCTTAAATTATACGCAAAATTTCAAGAAGATTGGTTTAGTAGATAACGTGTGACGAGGCAAAAAAAAGCTTACTATCTCATTTATATTATTATTTAGGAAAAAATATAGTAAAATAATTGAGTGACTTGATAAGGAACAGCGCGATTAGGGAATGTTGTGATGTGAAAGAAGATGTAGTTACAGGAATAGAAAAGGGTATGTTAAGATGGTTTGGTCATGTGGAGAGGATGAATGAAAGCAGGTTTACTAAGCCGATATACAAGGAGAGTGTGGAGGGAAAGGTCTGAGTGGGAAGACCTAGACGAACGTATCTTGATCAAATTGAGGACGTCCTGGTAAAGGGTCAGGTCAAGAGTACCCGAAACCGCCGAGCTTGCATGAAGAGAGTTATGAATATGGATGAAGCGAAGGAAGCATGCAGAGATCGTAGCAAGTGGAAAGAGGTAGCCTCTGCCTACCCCTCCGGGAAAGAGGCTTGATTTTATGTATGTATGTAATATATAGATTTTATTACATAACACAAGCATTAAATTTACTTTGATGCTAGCTTATTACGTGTGATGTGTCCCTTATTATTATTATTTTTTCTGGTGTATATGTAATTTTCTTTAATACTTCATTTCATTCACTTTCTGTAAGACTTTCATAATAGGGCTGACATGGATTAGAAATCAATTTGGCTCGTCAAACAAAAACCCCAGCCTTTCATTCCCAATAATTTCTGAACGGCTGAACCCAATTTAAAATACTGATTTCCTTATTTATAAGTACCGTTATTTCATTCGGGAACGTTCAGGCATATTTTTGTGTTTATTTTGACATCAAGTTATGTTAATTTGATGAATTAAACACGCACAAATTAAAAAGTGCCGTGTGGTTCCCGGCACCAATGCAAAAAAGAATAGGACCACTCCATCTCTTTCCCATGGATATCGTAAAAGGCGGCTAAGGGATAGGCTTACAAACTTGAGATTCTTTTTTAGGCGATGGGCTGGCAACCTGTCACTATTTGAATCTCAATTCTATCATTAAGCCAAATAGCTGAACGTGGCAATTCAGTTTTTTCAAGACTGTTGGCTCTGTCTACCCCGCAAGAGATATAGACGTGACCATATGTATGTATGTATGTATTACTGTAGACACATGCTTCCTCCTGATCTGGTTACGTCTAAAAACACGCCGGCTATAACAATTTCGACCGACGGCGACCAATTTCGAAATTGGAGCGATTCGTGTCGGAATAAACTGCATATTTCTATTACAAGATTCTTCCTTTTGTCTCGGCTCATGTTAAGTGTATCGTATACGAGAAAGTTTTGTCTGGGCATCTAGCAAATAGGAAAAATTGTTACATATTGCATTTGTGTCCTTAGAAGATACTTTTGGTGTAGTTATTGCTTTAAGTAAAGAAAAGAACATCTAGATTTGAGCCGTCTGGTTCTTGGCATCTTAGACTGAGATTACTCCATCTCTTTTCCATTGATATCGTGAAAGGCGACGAAGGGTATGAGCACATTCATGTAATACAACTTTTACTATGATTTTGAGAGAAGAAGATGAACAAAATAGAAGTCTATCTGTGTTAAAAGTATTTTGCGTAATCAACTTATTTTGAGTATAAGTTATCAGAGTGCCGTGCCGTGTGGTTTTCGGCACTTATAGAACCACTCCATATCTTTCCCATGGTTGTCATAAAAGGCGACTTAGCTAAGGCTAAACGCTTATAAACTTGGGATTCCTCTTGTATGCGAAGGGCTAGCAACCTGTCACTATTTGAATCTCAATTTCATCATGACGCCATACACCTCAACTTGGCCTTTCAGTCTTGACTGTTGGTTCTGTCAACGCCGCAAGAGATGTAGACGTGACGATTTGTATATATTAGTAGATAGGACGCTTTATCTGTGCTAAGTTTACCATCAAATTCAAGTCAAATGGTCAAGACCTGAATAACTAAAAGTAGCCAAAGAATACACATACACACATACACATGCTCACGTCTGTATCCCTTGTGGAGTAGACAGAGCCAACAGTCTTGAAAAGACTGAATGGCCACGTTCAGCTATTTGGCTTAATGATAGAATTGAGATTATAGAGCCAAAGAATAAAAAAAGAAATTAAAGACACGAAAGCGAGCCAATGTCAGCGGGACATTAAGATTAATGACGGGATGAGAACGAGCGTCGTCTCAAATTGAGATACAGTGTGTTCCGTCTTCCGCTGCAATGATTATAGGATCATCATCGTTTGGGTACTGTCCTGGTTGGAGAATGTCTGGGTGTGCTGTCTCCGTGAAGCCCGGGTGGAGGGCAAACGACAAAGATAGCTTCCTGGAGCGGAGAATGTCTGCAATGCTCCGTCAAACCTAGGTGAAAGTGAATGATTGAAGAAGGATTTTTATTTAATTTAACATACATACATTTGGTCACATCTATATCCCAGACAGAGCAAACAGTCTTGAAAAGACTGATAGGCCACGCTCGGCTATTTGGCTTAATGATAGAATTGAGATTCAAAAAGTGACAGTCCATCGCCTAAAAAAGAAACTTAAGTTTGTAAGCCTATCCCTTAGTCGCCTTTTACGACATCCATGGGAAAGAGATGGAGTGGTCCGATTCTTTTTTTATTGGTGCCGGGAACCACACGGCACTAATTAATTTTTTTATTTATTTAATGTAATTTAAAAACTTTTTAAAATAGTTTTTAACCGCAGCTTCGCCCGTCCTAATTAAGGTTTTTTTGCAAATTCCACGGGAACTTTTTTATTTTTTACCGGGACGAAAAGTACCCTATGTTTTTCTCCAGACTCTTAATTATTTAAACGTAAAATTTTAATAGGATTGGTTGACGGGATAAATTAGACGGATTGAATTAACCTCGAAGTAAGTTTGATACGTTTTTTTACGAGATACTTGCTCAACGATATCATAATTTTTAACAAATACTCTCTCCCTCCTGGCTTAGTCCCAGTTGCATCTTCATCATTCTGGAGAGGAGCCCGGGGTATGCCTTTGACCATGGATCCTGGATTAGGTGAGTCAGGTTTTTACACGAAGCGACTCCGATCTGACCTGGCCAACCATTGCAGGTAAACGTAACCCGTATTGGATCGATCATGGTTACACAATCGGTTGCCTAAATGAGCAGGTTTCCTCACGATGTTTTCCTTCACCGTAAGAGCATCGGTTAGTACACAAACTAACGTACATAACTTTTTAATAAATACTTATAGAGATAAATATCCAAGACCCAGGCTAATCTTTAAAAGCCCAAATACAATTCAATACCCTGACTAGAATTCGAACCCGGGACCTACCTAACAGTCACAGACAATTAAGCGCTATACTGCTGCGCCACAGAGGCCGTTAACCTTCTCTTTATAAAAAATACCTATAAAGGTAACTATAATTACATTTGATGTTTGACTTATATATTTCGATTCTAGAATATTCTCGTGCGACGGACAAAAACTCTTTGCAAGGGTCGGGTTAAAAGGGCTCTTCAAATTCTATACACCATACACCTTTCCTCAGCACTTTTTACATTTCGCCGGGATTTTTTCGCAAAGATATTTCAAAGGCCCTTATCTTGTTTTTTATTGACAAAAAATCAGTGTTCACAAGCTTTTATTTAGCTTCACTTGTTTCGGACTAGGAGTATCTGTTATCAAATATTTATTTGTTTGAGTTGATATTTGGCTAAGACTACATCCATACATTTAATTACGTCTGTATAAGTAGACAGAGCCAACAGTCTTGAAAGGCCATGTTCAGCTGTTTGGCTTAATGATAGAATTGAGATTGAACTCATTATTTGATTTTTTTCTTCAGATATAGACGTGATTATATATATATATATATATATATGCATATGTAGATTGCTAGCTCATCGTAAGTTTATAAACTAAGAATTCTTTTAGTTCTATCCCTTACTCGCCTTTCACAACATCCATGGGAAACGATGAAGTGGTCCTATTCTTTTTTTTTTATATAGATATATATATTCATTAAATTGTATGTTCAGTACTGTGCATTGACCTTTATCGGCGGGAACTAAACATAAAAGTGGACATATGTAGATATACCCCGAAAATAATAATAAATAAAATAGGCGAAAATAAATAAATACTTACGATTACGTAATAATACACCTTCAGTAAAGCCTACTACTAGAGGGATGAAAATGGACAAATTACGCGGAGCGGGGCAATGGATTCCGCAGAGGTCGAGTGTCTAATTTATATCTCACATTAACCACTTAAATCTGTAATTTGTCCTGTCAATGCCAACCTAGTTCTTACGCGACTGCGGAAAAACGGGTGTTAATGTTGTGATTAATTTATGTTTTGGTTTGGGCGAAGTAGTACACACTCCATAGTGGTCCTATCATAAAGTTAGTGGAACCACACGGCTGTTTATTAACATTTTTTTAAATTACTTATATATAGATAATAATCTGTTAAGGTAATATCTAAGTTATTATTGTTCAGTAGCTTTTGTAAAACGAATACAAAGAGTGACAATATTTTTAAAACTAAAAATATAGTTTATATTGGTACAAGATTATAAAAAGTTTATGGGCTGTGTTTTTGTTATGTTTTATTTATTTATTTATTTAAACTTAATTGCACAAAATACAAATGTATATCACAATTGGCGTACTTAATGCTAGAAGCTTTATCTACCAGTCATCCATTGAGTCTGACAGAGAACCCTATGTGGGGTCAAACTAAATAAATATATTTACAGCTACACAAAATATAAAAAAAAATAATTATAATATAGGTACATACAAAATAATTAATGATTAAACGAACTTACCTAGTGAAGTTCTATCATAATTATGCGAAGTGTTTCGTCCGAAGAGATTAGCAAGATTATGGTTTGTTTACACATGTAGTTACACATGACATGTGCCGCCACAGCAGTGAATATTTGAGGTAGTCAAAAAAAAAAAATATATTGAACAAAATGTGGGTAGGACGCGCTATTCGCTTGGCTGCCAACTTCTTATTTCATACTCATTTAGTTCAGGTATGGAGCATGGATGTTTCACGATTCTTTGGGGATATGGGTTGGGTGGGTTGCTAATCTCTTCGGACGAAACACTTCGCATAATTATGATAGAACTTCACTAGGTAAGTTCGTTTAATCATTAATTATGCTCGTGTTTCGTCCTCAAGATTAGCAAGATTATGGTTTGTTTACACATGTAGACGTTGAGAGAAGAAGCGTGAACATCCACATATCACAGATATATCTATGATACATGTAATGAATGTTTATAAAATAAACTAAACTGCAAAATGAAGGCTTTTATTATAATTTTTTAGAGAAAACAGTAAGTGTAACAATTAAATAAAGAGTAACATTTAATGTAAGTACAACAATCAATGTGGGTACTCTTTCATAAATTTAACTATTATTTAAAGAATTTCTTACAATGCTCTTAGCAAATTGATCATTACTCATATTATCTCTGATAGAACGATTATAAAATTTTATAAACGTATTTGAGGTTCCACTCCAACCTGCGGTCTTTCTTATTAAATCTAAATTTATTCCGAGTTTCATGGCCTTAGAAGTAGCAGCATGCCTAGTGCTGTGTGCCGTGAACAAAGATACGTCAATGCCACTACTTTTAAGTGCGTCTTTTATCCACCTGCATAACGTTTGCGAGGTAACAGGTTTGTATGGTCTTTTCAGACTTATAAATAAATTTTGAATATTCCCACGTAAGTCCTTTGTTATTTCTATATAAGAACAAAGTGTTTTAGCTGGGCAAATTTCTAGTCTATCTAAAAAATATGGTATGACTAATACTGGTTGTAGTACGCCAGGGCGAGAAGTTTTAATAAAATCGGGTATTTTAACCAAAATTTCACTATTACGCATATCGATATTGTGAATATAAATTTTCGACAAAGTTTGTGCCCTATGAGCCGTGATTAGGGCAAGTATAGTTATTAATTTTTTAGAAATTTTCTCTAATGACAAAGACTCATTCGGGTACCAAGTGGATAAATGGTCTAAAACTTGTGAAGTATCCCAAGTAAGATTGTACTTGGGTTGAGGAGGACGCAATTTAAATATTCCTCTAAAGAAACGACGGATGCTATCATCGCCGCAGATATTTTCTCCAAAAATTAATTTTAGCGCTGATCTGCAGCTATTAAGCGTGCTATATTGTGCACCTAATTCATATAAATCAGTAAGGAATTTAAGGATATTCGAGATATCAGCATGGTAAATATCTAAGTTATTTTTCATGCAATATAAATACCATTTTTTAATATAGGTATTATATTGTTTAATTGAATTTGACGAAAGTGAAGCTATCATTATTTTGATGGTAGGAGCAGGAATATTTCTTCCTAGAAGCGCTGACCGGATAATAGCCCTGCAACCAGGGTAATCTGGTGATGCATGTTGCGAGGGCTGGAATGAGATAAAATTAAATTATCACCACATCTGAATATTACTGGTTCAGTTTGAAGAAGGCTCCTAAATAATGGAAACCACGGTTGTGTGGGCCAATGAGGAACAATTAAGATTCCTTTGGCCTTATCACATATAATTTTACGAAGAGTTTTAAGAATTATGGCAAATGGAGGAAATCCATAAAAAAATATATTTGACCAAGATATTGTAAAAGCGTTGACAAATACTGCGTCTGGGTCTCTATGCCAAGAAATATATTTATTGCATTTAGCATTAATTCTGCTTGCAAAAATATCAACTTCTGGGAGTCCCCAACTATCAACTATTTGAAGAAAAGCCCAATCTGCGAGTTCCCATTCTATATCAGGATGCGGTTTTCTAGATTCCGCATCAGCAATGTTATTAGCTGAGGAATTGATGTATGATGCATAAACATGGATTTGTCGCATTTCACACCATTGCCATAATTCCTTTGTGATTTGCGTAAGATGAGGGAATTGAATTCCACCCATTCGATTTATATACGAAATAGCGGTTGTATTATCAATCCTTAAAAGAATTTGAACATCATAACAATATTTTGCAAAGGTCTTAAGGCCAAGGAATGCGGCTAAGATCTCTAAATAGTTAATGTGTCTATTTTGTTCATCTGCGCTCCAAGGGCCGCTGGCAGTATTTTTACCACATGCGGCACCCCACCCTGTAGTTGAGGCATCCGTAAAAATCTCTAATTCGAAGACCTCGTCCTTGATTTTACATTTTGGGTGCCTAATAGCTCTAAGCCACCAAGTAAAATCCTTATTTAATGATTTTGGTAAGGTCATATATTTATCGTAATCTGTATCAGGTTGTAAATTTAAGAATTTGCATCTTTCAAACTCTTTTGTGTAAAGCCAGCTATACTCGACAGCAGGACAGGCAGATACCAGCAAACCTAGTAAGCTAGCGAAGTCTCTTATCTTACAACGATTTAATTTAATGAATTTTTCTAGTTCTTTTTTAATTCTATTTATTTTTTCTGAAGGTATACTAATTTCCATTTGCTTAGAGTCTAATATAAACCCCAAAAATCTACTTGATGTACTTGGTTTAAGAACACTTTTCTCTTCGTTTATTACCCAACCTAGTGAGGTTAAAAGTTTTATAGTTTTTGATACATTTTCTAAACAAGATTCATAGGTATCTCCAATTAAAAAAATATCATCTAAATAAATAATTGAAATGTACCCGCATTGTCTAAGGAGTTTAACAATGGGTTTCATAATTTTTGTAAAAACAAATGGAGCAGTGTTAAGGCCAAAAGGCAAAACGTTGAACTCGTACAGTTGATTGTTTAAGGAAAATCGAAGGTACTTTCTCGAATTTTGATGGATTTTTATAAAAAAATAGGCATCTTTTATGTCAACTGTACTCATAAAACAATCTTTCGAGATAAGTTTTACAGCTGTCCTTAAATCTTCTAATTTGAAGTGACAAGTTTTAATATATTTATTAAGTTGTTTAAGGTTTAGTATAAATCTCATTTTTCCATTTGGTTTTGGTATTAAAAATACCTTTGAAATAAATTGACCTTCGCAGGGTTCACATGTAGATATTGCTCCAATAGATAAAAGGTTATGAACGGCTTTTGCGAAATATTTTTTCTCAGTACTAGAAGGCAATGTCGTTCGTTGATACAACACTGTCTGAACTGGTGGTTCAATGAAAGGTATTTCATAACCTTTTATCCATGATAAGACGGTAGGATCGTTGGTCAAACATTTCCATTGGCAGTAGAAATGAGAAAGTCTACCGGCATATTTTACCGAATTTAGCGGTGGTTGTGTCTCGACGCTCGCTGCGATGTCCTCGACGAGCTGGCGCGCTGAAGCTTCGTCCGCCGCTCCGGCGCAGTCTCCTGGGGTCTTTGTGATGATGTAGTCCCCCGACGATTCGGGGGTGCTTTCACGTTTTTTGAAGAGAAATTAGCTGCTTTTCTTGTAGGTTGCTTGACAGGAACTGGCTTAAGTTCAGCACTAGATTTATTTATAGCCTTAGCGGCTTTTAAAGTTTCGGCCAAGTCATTACCGAATAAAAACTTATCTATTTTAGTATTTTCTATTTGTTCTTTCATATCTTTCTTAAGAGTGCTCAGAATAAATCCCTTCCTTGTAACAGAATCATTGTGTTGACAGTCACACAGTAACCGACAAACATCCATTAAATTTTTTAGTATTTCCGAGTTAGAATCTTTCTTGTTAATTAATTGAGTTATGATTATACTGAGACCCGCAATAGCACCAGCTAATTGTTTTTGTTTGTATTCCATAGCTTTAGTTCTTTTTGCAACTACTATAGGTATAGCGCCCTTTATTTCAGGATTAATGGCTGGTGCATCAATAAGAGTACAATTACTCGGTATGAGGAATTTTTCGAGCAACTCCTTGCGGGTTTCCTTTGATAACCCTTGTGTTGCGATATGCTCAAGTCGAACGGCCAGGTCTTTTTGAATATCTTTACCATATGTGGTAGCTGCCGTGGGATCTTCTCCAAGAATTTCCAAAATAGAACTATCTAGTTCTATAAGATTCTCATCGAGAATCTCCGTATTAGCAGTAGGAGGACAGGTCAACGGTAACATCTCTTTTTCGGCGACGAGATTACCCCTACATGGGCTGGGTGAACGGCTGTGAAGCCGTGGGATGTCATGGACATCAACGGGAACTTGCTGGATTCCGCCTGAAAAATTAATTTTATGCCGTTAAATGCTACTGCCGTTAATTACACGTTGCATTATTGCAAGTGGGTACTTGGGTAACAACAATGTTGTAAACCCGAAATGAACGGTAAAAAAACCGCATGTGCAATAGAAGGCATTACTATATAGTGGGTAGATATAACTCTGTTATTTGTTATACCGAAAAACCCAGTAATGCGATATCCTACAGATGAAGGATTCCCGACGCAGGTCCTTGAATAGCAGCGTGGAATTAAGAAACATTACTGTCTTGTGGGTAGATATAACTCAGATAAGTTGTTATATCGCAAACCCAGTAATGCATAGCTTCTAACAGCAGGTCAAGCAATTACTGTTGGTGTGTAGGTATAACTCTGATTTATTTGTTATACCGCAAACACAGGGGAAGCTATTTTAAGCACAATAAAGTTTAATCCTAGGTACCTTCTAGGTTTTCCGGTGACTGCGCACGGCTCCGAGCTGGTGAAGAAACCGCCAATTCTGATGACGATGAACATGATGAAGAACTTTCTTCAATTATCCGACGACGTTTACGATCATTGACTTTCTTTTCTAAATTTTTCACTTTTTTAAGTATTTTTTTCAATTCGACAGAATCACTATTGAAACGTTTTCGAGAAGACATAATTAAGAAATAATTTATAAAAAGCACGACGTGCTGTGGCGGAGCACTGAATGTGAATGAGTATGAAATAAGAAGTTGGCAGCCAAGCGAATAGCGCGTCCTACCCACATTTTGTTCAATATATATTTTTTTTTTTGACTACCTCAAATATTCACTGCTGTGGCGGCACATGTCATGTGTAACTACATGTGTAAACAAACCATAATCTTGCTAATCTTGAGGACGAAACACGAGCATAATACTACATAAATATTAAAACTTTTGAAATTATAATAAATTATATCTATTATTTTTGGATAACTGATTTCGCATTCCCAATTATGAGTAACAGTTCGTTAATGGGGGGGTGGGTAACAGGTCGCTTTAAGCCGACATAACTCAATTAAAGATCACGTACAGAATTGAAACCTTTTCAATGTTCCAGTCGGAAAGGCCGTGCGATGGTTGAAGGTGAGTTTTATTAAATAGTTTAATATATTTGCATTATTAAAGAAAATAATTTTTAAATTATCTGTTACATACAAGCATACCTAAATATAACCAGGTCTTTATTCTTAGCGGGCTAGACAGGGCCAACATTCTTGAAAGACTGATAAGCCACGTTCAGCTGTTTGGCTTAATGATAGAATTGAGATTCAAATAGTGACAAGTTGCCAGCCCAGCGTCTACAAAAAGAGCGCCAAATTAATAAGCCTATCCCTTATTCGCCTTTCCGACATTCACGGAAAAGAGATGTAGTGGTCATATTCTTTTTCTATTAGTGCCGGGACACGGCACTAAATTAAATTTTCTGTTTTTCGGGTTTGATTGTAGATTGAGGTCCTTCATTCTTTAAAAGCAAATCGTACACAATGCGTTTTTGCGTTTCGAAATTCTAAGTAGTTAAATGATTATAATTCGTTATTCCCCGCTCTACCCCGCAAGGGATATAGACAAGACCATATATATGTACCTATGTATGTATGAGGGTGCACGAAAAGTGAATAAATATATCTATATGTATACGGGGCATATTAAACATATTGAGTTAGCCTCGAAGTTCGAAACTTCTTTTACGAGATACCAACTCAACGATACTATTTTCTTTTAAAAATATCTACTTATAAAGATAAACATCCAAAACCTAAGCCAATCAGTAAAAAGTTCATTTCCCATCAGGCCCTGGCCGGAACTCGAACCTGGGACCTTCGGTGTCATAGTTGCCTGTGCGCATTACCACTGCGCCACAGAGGCCGATGATAAAAAAGTGAATTTTACTGCTAGTTAATATTGTTCCAGTTGTGGACCCAGGTGTGGTCAAAACAGGTGCTTACAAATATGAAGACGGGACGCGTTACGTGGGCGAGTGGAACGCCAAGGGTCAGAAGCATGGTATGGGTCACCTGGTGTTCCCTGACGGCACCAGGTATGACGGGTCCATGATCGGAGGCCTGTGTTCAGGGTTGGGGGTCATGGCTTTCCCAGACGGCGCTAAGTAAGTACATACATACATATAGTCACGTCTATATCATTTGCGGGGTAGAGCGGGATAGGCCACGTTCAGCTATATGGCTTAATGATACATACATACATATGGTCACGTCTATATCCCTTGCGGGGTAGAGCCAACAGTCTTGAAAAGACTGAATGGCCACGTTCAGCTATTTGGCTTAATGATAGAATTGAGATTCAAATAGTGACAGGTTGCTAGCCCATCGCCTAAAAAAGAATCCCAAGTTTGTAAGCCTATCCCTTAGTCGCCTTTTACGACATCCATGGGAAAGTGATGGAGTGGTCCTATTCTTTTTTGTATTGGTACCGGGGACCACACGGCAATGATGGAATTGAGATTCAAATAGTGACAGGTATTAACATTTTACTCCGTCAAATAAAAAAGCCTAGTACAATAGTCACGTCTATGTACTTTCCGAGGTAAAGGTAGGCTTGAAAAGACTGAAAGGCCGCGTTCGGTTGTATGGCTTTGCGATAAAATTGAAATTAAAAAAGTGACAGGTTGATATTTTAAATTGAATGCCATTAACAA
Source organism: Amyelois transitella (assembly GCF_032362555.1). Lineage (NCBI taxonomy): Eukaryota > Metazoa > Arthropoda > Insecta > Lepidoptera > Pyralidae > Amyelois > Amyelois transitella. Next base: position 1,196,649 of record NC_083509.1, on the reverse strand, counting down.
AAAACCGACGATTTAACGCCACCAATAAAAGATTACTCTGGATTTTCGCAAATCTCACGGAAACTTTAGTTTTCAATCGGAGTGAAAGGTATCATATGTCGATCTACAGACTCTTATTTATACTCACGTGAAATTTCAAGAAGATTAAATTAGAAGATAACCTTTGCAATGGTAACAAACAAACAAATAAACTTATTTTTGCATTTATAATATGAATTGGGATTTGTACAGCTGTGCCGGTGTACTCAAAGTTTCTTCACTTGAAAGTTACTTTACATCAGGATAAAGCTGCAAAACTTTGGTATAGGTTAATTTTAATTAGGTACCTACACGTATTATCCATACTCCATACTTAAATAATAAATGCGAAAGTTGAGTTTATTTGTTTGTTTTCTCTTCACGCGTTATCTACGAGTACTAAACCAATTTTCTTGAAATTTTGCATATATATATAATCCTCTTAATCTCTTAATTATTAAGAGGAACGTTACGTGCGTTATACTTTTCATCCTGGTGAAAACTATAGATCCCATGGGATTTGCGAAAAACCTGTATTCATATGTAGATGTATGGATGATGCGGGTGTGGGGTGGTGCTAAAATCGCGCAACCTAAGCTGCGGATAAAATTTATTGTAAAACATTGGCTGTTAGTTTATAATTTTGTAGCGAGAGCGATGATTCGGCTCGACCGCCACCAAAGGGAAGATCTTCCGCCAGGCTAGGTGTTATGCCTGGGGAACCGCGGCTCCGACGATGTTGTGTCGGAGGTTGTATATATAGCTCCAATCCGTGAAATCTTTGAAATCGCGTCTTAGATTCTTCGCTGCTATTGGTTGAGCGCGTCAATTTCTTCGCGATGATTGACAGTTGTTGTGAGATTGGATGTTGTGACGAGTGGCGTAGAGATGTCGCCACAATTTTCATAAATATTAATTTCGATTCAGATATGAAGGCGAGCTGATGCAGGGCTGGTTTCATGGTCATGGCGTCTTCTGGCGAGCTGACGGCATGAAGTTCGAAGGGGAATTCCGTGGAGGCAGGGTATGGGGGCTTGGTCAGTTTTTATTTTATTTATAAAATAAAATAGGTTAGTACGCGCGCACACTGCGTAGGTACCTCTATTTTATATCGGACGTTTCGAATCATGTTACAATGATCAGTGGTCAACGCGCGACTGAAAACCAGTGGGCGTTATTTATATAAAAATTATAACATACATACATATGGTCACGTCTATATCCCTTGCGGGGTAGACAGAGCTAAAGTCTTTAAAAGACTGAATGGCCACGTTCAGCTTAATGATAGAATTGAGATTAAAATAGTGACAGGTTGCTAACCCATCGCCATCACCAATCGCCGAAAAAAGAATTCCAATTTTGTAAGCCTATCACTTAGTCGCCTTTTACGACATCCATAGGAAAGTGATGAAGTGGTCCTATTCTTTTTTGTATTGGTGCCGGGAACTACACGGCACTCCGGCAAAAATTATAATGGAAAGCGAAAGTTTAAAGTCAGTTTTTTTATTTGTTTGTTCACTGGCACAAACTAACACTAAATAATCATCATCATCGTCAGTCTCGCTGTCGATTTTAAGTAGAGCCCGAGGTCCACCTTTGACCACGATACTGGAAAAGTCAGGTTTACCTTGGTGGGTGGCAGGTGGCGAATCTTGTCTGACCTGGATTTTGCAGGGGAACCTAATCTGTATTTGATAATTTGATCAGATGTCATACATTTAATTTAATGATAATGAGGAAGTATCAATTGAGTAGTTAGCCAAAAGCGAGTTAAAAAAAAATCTATTAGCTAACGCTTTGCGCTGTAATATTTTTGTGGTCGTAATAATTTTAGGCAGCCACTCCAATAATTAAAGATGCAATTGTCTGGTCAATCCAAGATATAAAAAATACATACATACATACATATAATCACGTCTATATCCCTTGCAGGGTAGACAGAGCCAACAGTCTTGTAAAGACTGATGGCCACCTTCAGCTATTTGGCTTTAAGATAGAATTGAGATTCAAATAGTGACAGGTTGCTAGCCCGTCGCCTAAAAAAGAATCCCAAGTATGTAAGCCTATCCCTTAGTCGCCTTTTACGACATCCATGGGAAAGAGATGGAGTGGTCCCATTCTTTTTTTTTATTGGTGCCGGGAACCACACGGCACTATATATAAAAAATATATTTTTTTTTAGAATGAAGTAATGTCTTTGTCTAACCTTACTTTACACTAAAGTATCTCTCGGATTATCAATGTTCGAGTTAAAATAGAATTAAAAGTTAGCCTTTGCAAAGAAAATGGAAAGTCTGTAGGCTTGTTCCAGTAATATGACTTGATTGAAGTTTTCAGTATAAATTTCTATTATTTTATGCAAATTTAGTTACTACAAAATCTTTGTTCAATGTCTTTAACAAGTTGGATATTTTGATTGGAAATGAAAGCAAGTAAATTTATATTAGACTAGCTGTGCCCCCTACTTCGTCCGCGTGGAATAGTTATTTTGGGCATCATTTAAGGATGAATAATTTTCTTAACATTTTCCATTATTTCTTCGCTCCTAATAGTTGCAGCGTGATGTTATATAGCCTAAAGCCTTCCTCGATAAATGGTCTATTCGACACAAAAAGAATTTTTCAATTCGAACCAGAAGTTCCTGAGATTAGCGCGTTCAAACAAATAAACTCTTCAGCTTTATAATATTAGTATAGATACATTTCATCCATTTACGAAACTTTGAAAGGGTTAAAGTTAGAAATAAGATTTTTGAGTCCAGAAAAAAGAGAATATTAAAAAAAAGTTACACTGTTACCATCTTACTTACTTATAAAACGTCTCTACATGTTTACAAAGAAAATTGTGGGTTGTAGTTCAGGACATAAAGTTCTTTTATTGTGATGAGAAACTAATGTAGGAAGTACGTAAAGCTACACATCTGTGACCCGACACGCACTTGACTGGGGTTTATTGAAGTATCATTTGACGAGATACATATGTATAAAAAGGTAGGGTGTCCGTCCGTGGGTGGGTCTGCGTTTTTGTTAGCTTTCCTTTCAAAAAGTGGGTATTTTTTTCTTATGTACATTAATGTTGTGTCAACAGTCGTGCCTTGCGCGTTCGTTGAGTGCAGCAGTGTGCAATAGTGGCTTTATTGTTGTCATTATATGTCTAAGTCAACGTCGAGTGATCGGTGTAATCTGTGGGTGTTATAATTCAGTGACCATTTTTTAATAAATCTGTCTGGGTCTGCTCGTAATGGCATTGCAGCATACACCACCTGGAAGATTTGCTTCGGATACGGATATACCTGCGTCGCTTCATGAGAAGGATGTTTTTCCCAACTTCCGTAAGCGTAGGCAGCCTCATCACGACATAATAGATTTTGAAGATAAATTTAATAGTCAATTATCCATGTGGGATCGAAAGATAACAGACTGTGTGAGTAAGGCTGTTTGTTCGTCGGTTTCTTGCGAGATGGCGTCAATCTCATCTAAACTCATTGAGATAAATTCCAACATCGTCGAACTTAAAACAGACAACATTAATATTCGTAAATCGGTGGATGAAACCAATCAGCGATTGAGTGAAATGGAGAAGGCTCTTAACTTCTCTATTGAGCGCCAGGAATCATTTGATGGGAGATTAAAGAAAGTTGAAGAAAATATGACACAAGCCAGCGATATTAATGCCCAGGTTCAGGCGCTTGAGCTCAAATTGGCATTAATGGAACAGCAGGCCAGGCAATGCAACATAGAAATCTCGAATCTACCTGAGAGACGTAATGAAAATCTTATTGGTGTACTAAACAGTTTGGGTAATTACATCAAGCAGCCAATTAATCCTGTAGACATTGTGTCAGTACACCGAGTGCCCCATGCGGATCCCAGCAGTCGACGACCAAAAAATGTAGTGGTTAAATTATCCAATAGAATTTTGAGAGATAATATAATATCAGCTTGTCGGGCAGTGAAAGGATTGGATACACTTAAGCTTGCTTTACCGGGGGCATCCACCTCAATTTATATAAACGAACATCTTACCCTACGCGGTAAATTATTATTTCGTCAGTGCAGAGAAGTGGCAAAAAAGCTGGATTACCGCTACGTTTGGGTCAAGCATGGGACCATACTGGTTAGGAAGATGGATACATCTCCGGTTCTTGCCATCCGATCTACCCAGGATATCGCCAAAATCAAATGATGCTCATACGGATTTCCAGTTGCGTACCGTTCGAGGTTATGTATATTATGTCAGTGTGCGTGTTTGCCTGTATCGGATGACCCTCGATATCAATAGATTACATTCATTACAAACACTGAGTAATATTAATAATAAACTGTACAACTTCTGTTATTATTATTTTTTGAAAAATAATACCGAGAATTGTAACAACATTAATTGTGTTACACTAGTTAATTATAAAAAATGTCATACAGTAACTGTTTTAAAAATTTTGTTTTCGTATATTGTAGCTTTGAAATCGTCATATTTCACGATTTGCACGAATACAGTATCTAAACATATACTTGTTTTAGGATTTAGTATCGGTTTGATAAGTCATGTTATTTTTTATGTGTCATATTCTCAATCGAATGTACTTATGTGTATTGTGATGTGTTGTCGCTACGAACTACAAACTACAAAACATATAGTAATGTTTTATATAAAATTATCTTAGTTATGGATAAAAGTTTATCAATATATTATCAAAATTGCCGTGGTCTTAAAAGTAAATTACATATACTGTATATGAATATACTTTCGCACGATTATGATATTTTAGTATTAACAGAAACTTGGCTCAACTCGGAAATCTCGGACGACGAATTCATCGATGCTAGGTATAGGGTATTTCGCGTGGATCGTGATTTTATTCGATGCGGACGGAATGACGGTGGCGGTGTTTTGATTGCAATGCAGCGTGCGCTCTGTGCTAGCGTGCGTGTGGTGGACCTACCGCTTATCCTCCCAACTGTTGTTGACCATTTATGCATTGAGTTTCGATTAAATACACAATGTTACTTTATAAGTGCAATATATATACCTCCAAATGAACCATATGAAACATATCACACCTACTGTGACATTATACAAAGTAAAATTAGTAACGACTATGACCACGACACCCACTTCTTTTTAGTTGGAGACTTTAATCTACCTAAGCTGACATGGAATTATAATGATAATGACTCGTACAAGTTACGCGTGCAAGAGTATGAACCAACTCTGACTCATAGAAATATAAGAAATTTTATGACATCCCTAGGTTGCTATCAGTTAAATACACTTAGGAACGTTGATGATCGCACGCTTGACTTATTCTTTACTGACATGTTAAATTGCAATCTTTCGTCAACTAGTATAGCATTGGTTCCTATTGATAAGCGTCATCCTGCCTTTTATGTGTTGGTACCTTATAGAGATAATAATAAATGCTTGATGCGTAGAACATATACTAAAATGTGTTATGATAAGGCCGACTATAATGTTATTAGACAGGAATTGGCAAAATTGGATTGGGAGTTAATATTACAAGACAAGAATGCTGAAGAAGCAGTATCCATATTGTATGAAAATCTGTATTCTGTTATTAGGCAACATGTACCCAATAAAATTGTCAAACCATCTAAATACCCCGTATGGTTTACTCCATATCTTATTGATTTACACAATAAAAAAAAGCGTGCGTGGCTTTTGATGAAGAAGAGTAATAATGAATCATGTTATAACCTATTCTCTATATACAGGAAACAATTTAAGATAGAAAGTGCGAAATGCTACAAAAATTATATTGCGAAAGTAGAAGATAGTGTAAAGGATAATATTAAGTGTTTTTGGACTTATATTTCAAAACGTAAAACTACAACCAATATACCTAGTAATATCATATTTAACAAAAATACAGCTGATACTCCCGAAGAAATTTGTAAATTGTTTAATGACTACTTTCGTTCAGTATTCCAGCCATCCTCTGTACCTGATAATTATGAATATGTTGATTGTTCTAAGCATGACGTAAATTATGAATCTTATGATCTACTAATTACTGAAGTTGAATTAACCGCAGACAAAGTCCGTGATGCTTTCTTGGGTTTAGATGAGTCTAAGGGAGCGGGTGTCGATAATATACCTCCTATATTTTTTAAAGAAACTGCAGCTATAATGGATGGGCCTCTGTGTTACATATTCAATAATTGCTTGAAGAATGGCATCTTCCCTTCAATATGGAAGTGTGCTAGAGTTGTGCCCGTACATAAAAATGGATCTAGGAGTAATGTTGAGAACTATAGGCCAATATCTATCCTAACTGTCTTGGCAAAGGTATTCGAAAGACTTGTTCATAATGCCATTTATCCTAAACTACACACCATTATTTTACAACAACAGCATGGATTTGTCAAACATCGCTCCACAATCACTAATTTATTAGTCTACACTACGGATTTGTTTGAGTCAATGGATAGTAATAGGCAAACGGATAGTGTATACACAGATTTTCGAAAGGCTTTTGACAGAGTGGACCACAAGAAACTGCTTGACAAGATTGCGTTTAATGGGATACGTGGTAATTTGTGGAGGTGGTTTAAATCTTACATATCAAACAGAACACAGAAAGTAGCAATTAACGGGTGTGAATCTTTTATTGCTAATGTTACGTCTGGCGTACCGCAGGGATCTATTTTGGGCCCCCTCCTGTTTGTTGTCTACATAAATGACATTGGAAATTGCTTTAAACACTGCAAATTCCTTCTTTACGCTGACGATCTGAAGATATATAAGGTTATTGAAAATTATATTGATCATTTAAAGTTACAAGATGACTTAGACCGGTTTAGTGTCTATTGTGAAGAAAATAAATTACAGCTCAGTATCAATAAATGTAAAACCATTTCATTTACCAAGAAAAAAACAATAAGTAACTTTTCTTATACCTTGACGGGAAATACCATTGATACAGTTACTAATATAAGAGATCTGGGAGTAATCTTTGATAACCAATTAAACTTTGATATTCATATAGAAACTATTATAAGTAAATCATTTAAAATGTATGGCTTTGTGATGAGATCATCAACTGAATTCCAAAATCCTTTAACCCTAGTTCATCTTTTTAAATCATTAGTTAGACCTTATCTTGAATACGCTGTTATAATTTGGAATCCAATATATGATAAATATAACAACAGTATTGAGAGGGTTCAGAGGAAGTTCCTGCGGCGGGTACAATATAGAATCACTCATAATAAATCCTCCTATGAAGAGCTATTGAATCAATATAACTTGCTTGAACTAAAATTGAGACGAACACAATTAGAAGCAATGGCTCTTTATGATTTGTGTAACAACAAATATGACTGTACTGAGTTGGTTAATAAGGTGTGTTTTAAGGTACCTCCACGACCTCGTAGGAGACAGCTTCGTCAGAGGCCATTGTTTGCTGTCAAGTCGTCGCGCACTAATGCTGGAGTACGATCTCCATTGAATCGTTTATTCGACACTTACAATAAAAAATTCACCAGTATAGACATTTTCTCTATTACAACTTATTCTTATAAGAAGAAAGTGATAAGTGCATTGAAAAACTAATATAGACATACAGACAAATATACATGCAGACGTACGGACACACAGACAGGCATAACAACATGAACGGGAGGTATAAATCAGTATTTAATTTATAAATGTAAGTAAAACAGCAATCGATTTACAAGTAAAACCATTGTGATTGGAACCTCTACCCTAATCTATATACATATAATAAAATAGTAAAAATATTTTGTGTGTACATTTAGTATTTTCAACTGAAATGGATAGAGGGACATTTGGAATGAATAATAGAAAGCAAATAATAATAGAAAGCAATTTTTTTTTCCTCTTTTTTTTTCTATTTTTAATTTTTTTTATGTCTGACTGTCTGTCTGTATGATCACGCTTACCTACGAAAGTACTGAACCGATTTACTTAAAATTATAACCAACCATAACCAATATAAGTGACGAAATTTAAAATTCATATTAAATTTATCATTGTACGACAGCATTATACCTGATAACATCCATAATATTATAAAGCTGAAGAGTTTGTTTGTTTGAATGCGCTCATCTCAGGAACTACTGAAAAATTCGTTGAAAATTTAATTTTGCGTTGAATAGACCATTTATCGAGGAAGACTTAAGCTATAAGGAGCAATAATGGAATATGTGAAAAGGAACGGGGAAAGTTATTCATCCTTGAGGGCTTCAATGATGCCCAAAATAACTATTCCACGCGGACGAAGTCGCGGGCACAGCTAGTTTAGTAATACGTAGTGAAGTAGAAATATTTTACGCTCAGAAAGTTAGTGATATCGTTTCTCAACTACCCACTTGACTTTGTTTATCTATGTCGTGTATTGTGTTCTGAGACGATATATAAATACTTGACTTTAATAATTAATATGTTTATACAATATCGTAAAAGACGACTGATGGATGGGCTTGTAAACTTGGATTAATCGCTTTGGGCGTCGGGCTGGCAATCTGTCACTTCTTGATTTTCGATTAAATCATTTAGCACAGCTATTGAATATGGCCTATCGATCTTTGTGGGACTGTTGGCTCTGTCTACCCCCCTTGAGGATGTGGACATGATGGTATGTATGTTATGTTTAGTGATTAGGTTTTTGTTGGAATGTCGGTGGGTAGATAATGTTGGAGGAAGTGGCCAAGTTCCTGGAGTTTCTGATTTTAATCATTATGTTGTAGTGTCAGTGTCAGTTACCATTTTATTATATGCATGATTTTTGTATTGATCCTGGTGTCGCTGTGATGAGTTCGTCGGTAACCGTGATTATCGTCGTAGGTCGTGAATCTATAAAAATCTTTCTGACTTTTACCTACTTCTTACATCATTTAAACCACGGACTACCTTACGGGGTATCCTTAAGTAGCCGTCAACACCAATAATACTGATACGTGTTTAGATACTGTCATATTTTTTTTAGTACCCTTTTTCATCACTCTATTAAAATTTTTATTATACCAAGTATTATTACATTGTGACAACAGTTTTGTTATGTATTTGCAGCACACTCAATGTTAGATAATACAGTAATCTGTGTTTACGTTATTGGTTTTGCATTTACACATACGTGTTATAGATGTAAACTGTACATGATAAATATAATGTAAAACTGTTTGTAAACAAATAAAGAGAAAAAAAAAAAAAAAAATGTTTTCTCTCTCCCATCTTTACATCAAATCTACGATCTTTTAACATACATATGGTCACGTCTATATCCCTTGTGGGCTAGACGGAGCCAACAGTCTTGAAAAGACTGAAAGGCTACGTTCAGCTATTTGGCTTAATGATAGAATTGAGATTCAAATAGTGACAGGTTGCTAGCCCATCGCCTAAAAAAAATCCCAGGTTTGTAAGCCTATCCCTTAGTCGCCTTTTACGACATCCATGGGAAAGAGATGGAGTGGTCCTATTCTTTTTTGTATTGGTGCCGGGAACCACACATAATGTTCTATAAACTTTAATAAGGAAATTTAATTTAATTAAAAGCCATACGGCTAAACGTGGCCTTTTAGTCTTAACGAGACGGATAGCTCTGTCTACCCCGCAAGGGATGCAGACGTGATTAAATATATATAAAAACCTCTAGTCCATATCTTCAATTGGCTTCAATTTGGACAGAAAGATAATCCTTAAAGCAACTTGCGAATTATGTAAAGAAAAGAACGATTAACAAAATAATTATATATTGGGTGCTATTTATACAATCCTTTAACATAAAAAATAATCGAATGAAAAAATGTGAAAAGAAACAAAAAACTATTGAACAAAAACGCAACGAAATTCAGAGAAGACTCCGCAATTTCAAATTGCCGGGCGCTAGGTCTTCCATTAAGAGACAGGACCGTATTCTAGGGGCCGGACTCAGCAGAAACTTAAATACGACATAATGTAGGTACAAATAATAAAAAAACTTTAAATATTAATTATAAAATAAATATTAAACTTAACCTAATACCCGCTACATCCTCATTTCTCAATTTAGGTCTGGTGACGTTCAGCGACGGCAGCAATGGATTCCCACGCAACGAGGGCTTCTTCCAGGACTGCAGGCTGGTCCGCCGCAAGAGATGTCCCGAAGTAGTCCAGCGAGCCCAGAAAGTGGCGTACATGGCGAGGGCGCAGTGCCAGCAAATATAGAGAAATAAATTTTGTTTTTTGTTCAATTGAGTTGTTTTTGTTTTGACGGAGAGTGTGTGGTTGTTGGAAGGCAATGAACATACATACATATACATATGGTCACGTCTATATCCCTTGCGGGGTAGACAGAGCCAACAGTCTTGAAAAGACTGATCGGCCACTTTCAGCTATTTGGCTTAATGATGAATTGAGATCCAAATAGTGACAGGTTGCTAGCCCATCGCCTAAAAAAAAGAATCCCAAGTTTATAAGCCTATCCCTTCGTCGCCTTTTACGACATCCATGGGAAAGAGATGGAGTGGTCCTATTCTTTTTTGTATTGGTGCCGGGAACCACACGAAGGCAATGAAATGGACAGATAAATAAATAAATATAAATAAATATATACGGGACAAATAACACTGATTGAGTTAGCCTCGAAGTAAGTTCGAGACTTGCGTTACGAGATACTAACTCAACGATACTATATTTTATAATTAATACTTATATAGATAAACATCCAAGACCCAGGCCAATCAGAAAAAGTTCTTTTCTCATCATGCCCTGGCCGGGACTTGAACTCCATGCCAAGCGTACTGCCGCTGCGCCACGGAGGCCGTAGAACCTCCTAACCGAAGATGTACCTTGGTTTGATCGGGTTCGTCATGATAGAAGGTCTGGTCAAGAGTACTCTTAAGAAAGTCATTATCGTCCTGGCTCAAGGTCATGTCAAGAGTACTAAACTAAAAAGAGTGAACGAAATGAAAGACATATGCAAGGATTATGGCAAGTGGAAAGATGTAGTCTCTGTCTACCTCTTCCGGCAAGAGACGTAATCTAGTATAGTATATAGATATATTGACAGCCCAATATTTGATTTTGTTTTTGCTTACCCAACGATCAATTAATACCATACAAACATACATATTATCACGTCTATATCCCTGCGGGGTGGACAGAGCCAGCAGTCTTGATAGACTGATAGGCCACGTTCAGCTTAAGATTAATGATAGAATTAAGATTCAAATAGTGACAGGTTGCAAGCCAATCGCCTAAAAGAAGAATCCCAAGTTTATAAGCCTTTCCCTCAGTCGCCTTTTGCGACATCCATGGGGAAGAGATGGAGTGGTCCTATTCCTTTTTATATTGGTTCCGGGGATGACACGGCTCGTTATATACGCACGTAAAGTCTCAGACAGGATGTAACCAAACCTATCAGATGTACATACGTACATATGGTCACGTCTATATCCCTTGCAGGGTAGACAGAGCCAACAGTCTTGAAAAGACTGAATGGCCACGTTCAGCTATTTGGCTTAATGATAGAATTGAGATTCAAATAGTGACAGGTTGCTAACCCAACGCCTAAAAAAGGATCCCAAGTTTGTAAGCCTATCCCTTAGTCGCCTTCTACTACATCCATGGGAAAGAGATGGAGTGGTCCTATTCTTTTTTGTATTGGTGCCGGGAACCACACGGCACAGATGTACGGTAATTTAAATATCGGCAATCCCGTGTCACATCTGGCCCGAAGGGTCACATAATCTCGCCGGAGGCTGTAGAATGAATTTCTTAGAATGAGATATAACCGGAATCATATCGGGTGAACCTTTCCTTTAATAAACCACGGAGCTCTCATTTATATATATTATGTTGTCACTTATATAAATCAAAGCCGTGGTAGTTTATATTAAAACTAGCTGTCCCAGCAAACGTTATTTTGCCATATAAATAATTTTTAAGTATAGAGAAAATCCACACATAGCTGATTTTCGCTTTTTTTTTCAAGACTATTGATTATTTACACGATAAAAGATAAATATGTGATTATAATATAGGAACTTACGTATGTATGTATTATCAAACTGATGAAGTTTAAAATACGCTGGTGTTAATTTACTTTTGTAGGTAATCATATACATACTTACAAAACTTGTTTGTAAAAGTTGAAAATACAGAACAAGGAATGTGTTAATTCATAACGTCAATTGTCAATTTCTTTTTTGACGACTTACAAAAACATCTAGCAAAACCGGAATTCAAGTTATCACCTTTTATGAAACAAAAAATTGATTAACAATACACCGCTTATTAATGGGATGCCTAAAAATATTCAACTTTCTACTTTGTGATTTCGAAAATGGCGACAAATAACTTGGCCTATCGGTCTTTTCAAGACTGTCGGCTCTATCTACTCCGCAAGAGATATAAATGTGATAATGCGTATGTATGTAAAATTAAGTACATTTACAGGTAGTCTTAAATCAGTATTCTAAATCAGTATTCGACGGCCGCAGTGGCGCAGTGGTAGTGCGCTTGTCTGTGACACCGGAGGTCCCGGGTTCGAATCCCGGCCAGGGCATGATGTTAAACTAACTTTCTCAAATTGGTCTGGTTCTTGGATGTTTATCTATATAAGTATTTATTATATAATATAGTATCGTTGAGTAAGTATCTCGTAACACAATTATCTAACTTACTTCGAGGCCAACTCAATCTGTGTTAATTGTCCCGTATATATTTATTATATATGTATCAATTGTCTTTCAATCTAGCTCATCGTATTTATATTTCTTTTGCGATTAACGCTTGATTGATAAAGTATTAACAAGGTGAAAAATAAATATCTCCCAAACATAACATATATTTATTAGAAAAAATTATTTAGAGAGCCTAACATACATCCCTTACATCTAACGGTTGAATAAATAAATTTATCTATGTACATTCATACTAATTGCATTTAAGTTTTCTTTTCGCAATAGTTTCGTCGTCGTCCAGACACTGGCCGTATCTCACTTCCATGCATTTGCTGCCCTGTAAAAGAAAAAAAAAACACTAATGAGAACGCGGTAAAATTAAAATTTTTGCAATTCGTTTTTTAAACGGGTACCGCTACAATGTTTTTAAGTGCAATAGAACATACAGTGCATGTTCTATGTTCAGTACATGTCGTGTGGTTATCGGCACCATTAGAAAAAAGAATAGGACCAATCCATCTCTTTCCCATGGATGTCGTAAAAGGCGGCTAAGGGATAGGCTTATAAACTTGGAATTCTACTTTTAGGTGACAGGCTAGCAACCTTCCACTATTTGAATCTTAGTTATATTATCATTAAGCCAAACAGGTGAACGTGGCCTATCAGTCTTTTTAAGACTGTTGGCTCTTTCTACCTCGCATGGGAAATAGAAGTGATTATATGTATGTGTGTAGTACCTACATACAGACAAACATTTAATATAAAGAAACTGATTACACAACATTCACGGCTATTATGATGTCGGCGAGAAGAGTACTTTTGTCTGCGAGACTTGAGCGAATTTATGAAAGTAAACGTATAACGGAACTGGCCACACCTTGCATAACGACTTTCACTCGGAATCATTACGCAATACGGAACGTAAGCGCCGTCCCGTTTATAAGCATTACAATTGTATACATATTTCTCTGGTTTAGACTAGATTTAAGGGTCAGGTCAAGAGTAAATGAATGTGGATGAAGCGAAGGAAGTATGCAGAGATCGTGGCAAAATCGCCGAGCTTGCATAAAGAGAGTTATGAATGTAGATGAAGCGAACGAATTATGCAGAAGTTGTGGCAAGTGGAAAGATGTAGTCTCTGCCTACCCGTCCTGGAAAAAGGCGTGAGTTTATGTGTGTATGTATGTAGGGACTTTATGTATATTCTCAAATTTCTATGGAATAAAGATATTACAAACAAACTTTGTGTCCCAAAAAACACGTTTCAAAATAAAACAAAATTCAGTCTTGCATAAAAATGAGTTAAAAGCAAATAATTCCTTTCCCAAGACATTCTCTGACAACGAAAATATTTCAACCAACGCATATAATAAAATAGTAAAGGTGAACGCAGATTTAGCTGCGCTCAACGCAGTAAGTATTCAAAATTGAAATATCATCAACTTATGGACGTCAATTTCATGGTAAAAAAAAAAATCACGCCTTTTTCCAGGAGGGTAGGCAGAGGCTATATCTTTCAATTTGCCACGATCTCTGCATACTTCCTTCGCTTCAACCACATTCATAACTCTCTTCATCCAAACTCGGCAGTTTCGGGTACTCTTGACCTGACCCTTTGCCAGGACATTCTTGATTTGATCAAGATACTTTCGTAATTTCATTGTAACATGATTCAGAACGTCTTATATAAAATAAAGGTACGTTAAGTACGTGTTTAATACCTCATTCATTCGTATAGTCACGTCTATATCCCTTGCTGGGTAGACAGAGCCAACAGTCTTGAAGAGACTAATAGGCCACGTAATAGAATAATGTAACGCGAAAGTTTAAAAACAGTTTTTATTAAATTTTTATACACTGGCTGTACCTAAATTAAAGTCTGCGCTCGCCTTTATCGCAAAATTGCCTTTTATTTTTGCACTGGAGTTTGCTCTCTTGGGAAACTCCACTTTTCTAAGTGGGAGCCTTTATTGTTACATGTTTGCGAAATTTCAACAAAATCCATTTAGGTGGTGTCCGTTAATTGTCGATGGATGCGTCAGTCATTTTGTTTTTAATGTCAAAATCTTTGTTATTGTGTTAGTCAATCAGTCAGCTTAGAATTTTTCGTAAACTTTCCCGCTAATAATTATTTTAGCATTGCGATACAACCATTTATTTTTTGTTGCTAAGTATTAGTTAGTTATTACTTACCATTTGCCTATTTCATTATTAATTTAACAAATGATTTGAGAAATCTAAAATTTAAATTATCAAAAATAAAAATAGGAAAATAACTCGTATAGACTCGTATATTATAAATTGTGTAATCCCTTCAAATTGTTTGCCCGCGGCCACGTGCCCAGAAGGCTGGTTGCATTGCAACGTTGAATGACAATGCTTGATCTTTGAGTTAAGAAGTTTCCAACCTTCTGATCACGAGCTAATCTCAATTAGTTTCTTAGTTAAAAAACTGATGAGCTGATGCACCGCACTAAATTTAATAAGTTTAAGTATTATTCATTTATATCATTTATTCACTTTCATTTTGTGAATAATTAATAGAATTTTGTCTAGTTAATAACTTGTGTTTCCGACTTATTTTGGGCAATTAATTACCCTTGAAGATCCCGGTGACTCTGTCAGTGGTTTGGCTAGCTATATAATAGATTTAGTGAGGCTTTTCAGAGAATTTTCAACCCTATTTAGACCCTCATTAAAAATTTATGCGACTTCTCATCTTGTAAAACGTAAACCATTTACTTAGGTATCGTTCACACTGGCGCATTTTTTTTAAACTTACTTAGCTTGACCTAGGTCAAGGGTAGGCCTAGGTATGACTAGTCATAGCCTGTCCCATTTAAGTACTTGTAAATTAAAATCTCGTATTAGTATAATATGTTTGTATACTGTGTAAATATAAAATATTTTGAATACATGTATATATTAAAGCCAAATAGCTGAACGTGGCCTATTAGTCTTTTCAAGACCGTTGGCTCTGTCTACCCCGCAAGGGATATAGACGTGATTATATGTATGGATAAAATATTAAGTCCACCTAAAAATTAAGTTTTAAATAGTAAATCCCAATCCAATTAATATTGCAAAAGCGAAACGTTTGTATGTTTGTTGTCTCTTCACGCGTTATCTGCTGGACAATTCATGTTGATATTTAATATATTGATAATAACATAATGTTATTTCCATCCCGCAAAAAAACCCGTGGGATTTCCAAAAAACCAATATTCGTCGCTTGTTGTAGTTGGCGCTAAATTAGTCGCCTGTTGTAGTTGGCGCTAAATTCGTCACTTGTTGTATTTGGCGCTAAATTCGTCGCTTGTTGTAGTTGGCGTTAAATTCGTCGCTTGTTGTAGTTGGCGTTAAATTCGTCGCTTGTTGTAGTTGGCGCTAAATTCGTCGCTTGTTGTAGTTGGCGCTCAATTCGGCGCTTGTTGTAGTTGGCGTTAAATTAGTCGCTTGTTGTAGTTGGCGCTAAATTCTTCGTTATTTGTAGGCGCGCTAGTGTAATGATAAAATTTTTGCAATTTATCATAGTTGACCTCAACTCTTATACGTACTTAGTTCTAGTAACTTTACCATACAGTAACGTGTATTTATTAAGTTTACCTTTGACGAAATAATTCCTAGAAACGTGTTATTTAAAAAACTAATTAAGAGTCATCGGTACGAGTATAAAGCCGTACTTCTTAATGAAACATTTTCATTAACGGACGGACTGAAATAATCTCTCTCTCGTCTCTGTGCGTTTCTAGTTCTACCTTTAGTCGCAACTTACGCTTTGAGGCCATTTCTCTTTAATCTTATTCGGTTTTTGGTATATTCAGTTATTTAATTTCTTGTTAGTTTCATTAATGGTTAACAGATCATAGAAAGATGTGGTGTGTGATTCCCGACACTTAAGAAAAGGGCCACTCCATATCTTCCCATGGATGTTGTAGAAGACGACTAAGGTATAGGCTTTTAACCTTGGGATTATACTTGTAGGCATGAGCTATCAACCTGTCACTGTTTCATTGTCAATTCCATAATTAAGCCCTACAATTGTACGCGGCCTGTTAGTCTTTTCAAAACTGTTGGCTCTGTCTATCCCGCGAAGGATATAGACTCGACTATATGTATAAATGTAAATTATAGTTATGGAATTTTCATTCACAAAAGTTATTCTGAAGTATGAAGCTAGAATAATGTTTACCTTAGCAATGTAAGCCTTCATGTAGAAGTTGCCGAAGAGTACGATGAAGGAGATCATATACAAGATGAGGACGTAATGCATCCACAGGGGGAACTCGCAGCCGGTTCGAATCCCGTTGACGCCCAGGATCAGAGCGCAGGTGAACTGGATCTGAAATGTCAAGTAAGTTAGTAAAAATACTTAATTTCACCAATAAGAGTGCTGTGTAGCTAACTTTTCCACGGATGTCATATAAGGCCACTAAGGGATAGGCTTTAAAAATTGGGATTCCTCTTGTAGAGCTTAAAACTTGTGCCTATTTGAATCTCAATTCCATTACAAAGCTAAACAGTTGAAAAGTGGCCTTTTGGTTTTTTCAAGATTGTTGGCTCTGTTTACCCCGCAAAGGATATAGACGTGATAATATGTATGTATATATTTAGATTATTCAACTTTAATCCCAAAAATATTATCAATGTCATGTATATAATATCTACACTTACATCGCTTAAATTAATACAATAATAAAATATGAATCTTAATTCTATCATTAAGCCAAACAGCTGAACGCGCCCTATCAGTCTTTTTGGATCAAGACAGTTGGCTCTGTCTACTCCGCATGGGATACAAACATGATTATATGTATGCATGTAATAAGATAATATCGCTATTATGTTATATTTTAGCGAATTTCACGAAACATCAAACATATTTTTTTTGACACGCTATCAAAACCATATGATGTCCACATTTATGCAGTGAATTCCCACTTATTATATTTTACCATAATAGAACAAGAAAAAAATCCTTATATCTCTCCTATATCTCGGACTAAAAAATTTAAAAGAAATAAAAAAAAAACCGGAAGATATAATAAAAAGGTACACAACTCTAATAAAAAGGTAAAGATAATATTTCTTAATCTTGGATTCTTCAGGTCGAAATACAATCTACAAAAAAGACATTCAATACTGCGGTTGAGAAAATTAAATTTCAAGAGCTCAGTTATTCCTAGAATCTTTCAAATAAATATCAAAAGACATTAATTTTCACCGTTTCCACTCTGAATAGTACCTATATTCCTGGAAAGGACTCAGCAGTTTGATGCTTTACCACCTTTTTAGGGTTCATAAATTAAAATTGAAACCTCTGAAGCATAACTGATTTAAGTATTCACCGACACACGAATTTGCTATCGTTACCATCTATACTAATATTATAAAGCTGAAGAGTTTGTTTGAACGCGCTAATCTCAGGAACTACTGGTTCGAATTGAAAAATTATTTTTGTGTTGAATAGACTATTTATCGAGGAACGTGTGACATGTTGCTAGCCCGAAGAATAATCCCAAGTTTATAATCGACGGCCTCTGTGGCGCAGCGGTAGTGCGCTTGTCTGTGTCACCGGAGGTCTCGGGTTCGAATCTCGGCCAGCATATAAGTATTTATTATAAAATATAGTATCGTTGAGTTAGTATCTCGTAACACAAGTTCCAACTTACTTCGAGGCTAACTCAATCTGTGTTATTTGTCCCATATATATATATATTTATTTATTATTTATTAATGTGCCGTGTGGTTGCCGGCACCAATAGAAAAAAGAATAGGACCACTCCATCTCTCTCCCATGGATGTCGTAAAAGGCGACTAAGGGGTAGGCTTATAAACTTGGGATTCTTGTTTTAGGCGATGGGCTAGCAACCTGTCACTATTTGAATCTCAATTCTATCTTAAAGCCAAATAGCTGAACGTGGCCTATCAGTCTTTACAAGACTGTTGGCTCTGTCTACCTCGCAAGGGCTATAGACGTGATTATATGTATGTATGTATTATTTATTAAGCCTATCCCTTATTCATTTAACCATAAAATAACTTACCAACTGCATGATGGTGAGGTACTTCTTCCACCACAGGAACTTGCTGACCGTGGGGCCAAACACTGACAAGCCGTAGTAGGTATACATCAGCACGTGGATTCCGCTGTTCACCATGGCCGGCAGGAACGCTGTAATCAATATGAGATCTGTAATTACTTTTTTCTTTCTATTCTTTGACGGCTTCTGTGGCGCAGCGGTAGTAGGCTTGTCTGTGACACCGGAGGTCCCGGGTTCGAATCCCGGCCAGGGCATGATGAGAAAAGAACATTTTCTGATTGGTCTGGGTCTTGGATGTTTATCTATATAATATAAGTATTTATTATAAAATATAGTATTTCACGAATTTCATAAAAGCGTTGTCGGTCAGTTGGTGGACTACATATTATATATAGTTTAAATGTTTAGACATTGAACTTCAAGTGCCGTGTGGTTCCCGGTACCAATAAAAAAAAAGAATAGGACCACTCCATTTCTTTCCCGTGGATGTCGTAAAAGGCGACTAAGGGATAGGCTTACAAACTTGGGATTCTTTTTTAGGCGATGGGCTAGCAACCTGTCACTATTTGAATCTCAATTCTATCATTAAGCCAAATAGCTGAACGTGGCCTTTCAGTCTTTTCAAGACTGTTGGCTCTGTCTACCCCGTAAGGGATATAGACGTGATGTTATGTATGTATGTATGTATAAAATTTAACGATAATTTCGTGAGACCATTTTCTTTTACTGGAACAAGTATTGAATATTGTAATTAAAATATTGTATAACCTTGCTTTCGACAAAGATATTGTACCAGTATGAATTAATCGACAGTACCAGTATGAGTTAAATTTTATGGTATCGCCAAATACATATTGACTCGTGGCAAATTAAATTCTGCGCCAGATCCCTGGTCTTAAATACTAATGGGTTTAGCCTAAGGAAGTGTCGTAGCTACCCGATTGAAAACGATAAATAATTAGGTCATTACTTGAACCAGATAAATCGTGTTATCATTTGCATGCCGTGTGGTTCCCGGCGCCAATAAAAAAAGAATAGGACCAGTCTCTTTCTCATGGATGTCGTAAAAGGCGTCTCAGAGATAGGCTTAAAAACTTGGGATTCTTCTTTTAGGCGACGAGCTAGCAACCTATCACTTTATGAATCTCAATTCTTTAATTAAGCCAAAGCCGAACAAAAATTTATTAAGTATTTATTTTAAAGCAAACAGCTGAACGTGGCCTATCAGTCTTTCCAAGACTGTTGGCTATGTCTTACCTGCGAGGGATATAGACGTGATTATATGTATTGAGCTTTAAGAAGAAATTAATGAAGATAAAAATTTACAAAACAAAACAATTTTTTTTAAATAGAGACAAATCTCTTTTTCGTTGGGGTAGGCAGAGACTACATCTAAAAATCTAGAAATAAACGACATTATGTTATATTCTATTTACAGGAAAAACGAGTGGAGCTAGTGAAAGAGTCCATTTATAAGTCAATGTTTGCAAAATATGTAAAAAGATTTTAATGTAAACTCAGTAGAAACTATAAATTACCAAAAAAAAAAATAAAAAAAAAATATTACTTGATCCACTCGGCACCCATTTTATTCCGATCCACCAGAACGAGAACATCGTCGAGTGATGGTACACGTGCAAGAAGGTCAGCTGTTCATCCTTCTTCCTCAGAATAAAGAAGAATGTGTCGCAGAACTCTAGAAGCTTAGAGAAGTAATACCACCACACCGCGTCGGCTATCTGTAATGATAAAAAAAATAAGGTCCAATTAAGTATCTCCGTTACATGGTAGATAGAGCAAACAGTCTTAAAAAAACTGACAGGCCATGTTCAGCCATTGAGATTCAAATAGTGATAGGTTGCTAGCCCATCGCCTAAAAGAAGAATGAATTGTGGTCAGCACCAAGTTTATAAGCCTACCCCTTACCCCCTGCCCCCTTTGTGCCGTGTAGTTCCCGGCACCAATAGAAAAAAGAATAGGGCCACTCCATCTCTCTCCTATGGATGTCGTAAAAGGCGACAAAGGGGTAGGCTTATAAACTTACTTTAGTACATGTAATAGTTTTTATTTTTTTATTTGTTTTAGCTATATGTTTATTTGTCTCAAGTGTGTCTTAGTATTCTACGGTAAAATGTGCAATATCTGCTTTTGGGCTAAAATTTTAAATAAATGACATGTCCTTGTAACTTCGGACGCTTCGGTACCTACTTATTTAAAAAGTAAAATTTTGAAGAGAAACTCCTTTAACCGGTTTGAAGATGGTTTTGGGTATTAAATTGATGAGTAAATAACTTAGTTGCTGATTCGCCTACGACTCTGCCTGCGTAATAATCACGTTGATTGATGTGGGAATAGAAAAAAAATAACTTATTTTTTTGCATCCAAAGAATATATTCTTTCATGCTACATTTTTGTCTCCTACGCTTTATACTGCTGTATATTGTCATTAGTCATTTAATCTGTGATTGTAAAAAAATATATACATACATATAATCCTGTCTATATCCCTTGCGGGATAGGCAGACGTTCAGCTGTTTGGCTTACTGATAGAATTTGGATTCATATAAAGTATATGTATATTGTTAAGGTTTTACACTAAACACTTATGTTATGAGTGTTCATAAGTTGTAAGAATTTTAGAACTCAGAATAAGATCTTTCCCACAGATGTCGTAAAAGGCGACTGACGGAAAAGCTTATAAACTTGGGATCCTTCTTTTAGGCAATGGATTAGAATTTGAATCTCAATTCCATCACTCAACCGTACTCTAGAAATCCTTCTCCTCATTCGTTCACTCTTGACAGAGTGGTCGTGGTTTTATGATGATGCGTCTTCTTTGGATAACGCAGCCCCAGCTATTCGCCTCCATTTGTTGCGGTCTTCAGCGTTACGGGAACATTGGACTATAGATGCTTGAAATAATATGTACCTACTTAATTTAAGGATAGGCTTACAAACTTGGGATTCTTTTTTAGGCGATGCGCTAGCAACCTGTCACTATTTGAATCTCAATTTTATCATTAAGCCAAATAGCTGAACGTGGCCATTCAGTCTTTTCAAGATTGTTGGCTCTGTCTACCCCGCAAGGGATATAGACGTGACCATATGTATGTAATTTAAGGATTTTTTACCTGTAACTCATCAGGGTCATACTTCTGCCTGCACGGTTCACAAATATAGCTGTAACGCAGTCTGAACGACGCTGTTAGTAACCTAACAGCTATGTACGCGTTTAATAACGCCATTGCTAAATTGTAAGGCACTAATAGCCATGTCAGCTTGAAGGGCTCTCTGTTCTTCATGAGTTTAGGACCTATCCAGACTATGAAAAGGTAAAGTAGGGTGTACACGACTGTTGGTAAGGGCGAGTCGACTAGCGGCCATCCTTTTGTTCTGCTGTCTGTAACAATAGAATAGAATAGATTTATTTAAAAAGTTGGATAATTATTGACGTCATACATACATAAAATCACGCCTCTTTCCCGGAGGGGTAGGCAGAGACTACCTCTTTCCACTTGCCACGATCTCTGCATAGTTCCTTCGCTTCATCCACATTCGTAACTCTCTTCATGCAAGCTCGGCGGTTTCGGGTACTATTGACGTCACATAACTTAAATCTAATTATATTTATATTCTATTCTATTCTAAGTTTAATTAATATTGTGAAGTTGACGTTGTTGAAGAAAATGCTGCAGTGCAGTTTGTTACCGCTTCTTCTGCACTGACGCCTTGGAAGCGGCAATAACTTAGTTTTTAAGTAATTTATTTGACGCCAACCATTGTTGTTAAACCATACGTTTTGACAATTATTAAGCGATACATAGTATCCTTTAGTAATGAATAAAAATTTTGAATTTGCATTTAATACCGCATCCAAAGCGCATGTGTAGAAGAAAGCGGCGTAACGAACTACATTACAGCATTTTCACAGGACGTCAATTTACAAATAAAGTCAGGGACGTCAATTTATAATTTATATAGTCTTGATATTATAAATATAAGAAATAAAAATTACCCGAGAGCGATAAAGTCCACAAATAATAATCGTATGTGTCTTTCAGTACGCTTTGTGTTGAATTTACTAATATAGTCGCCATTTTTTATTGATTTTGTTTACCTGAAACAAAAAAAAAACATTAAATAAAAATAAGCGCGAGAACAAAATACTGATATTTGAATCAGTTAAATTTGACGAAATGAATCTTTCATTTAAAATTTTTTATTTATAACCAATTTCCAAAAAAGTGCATGTTTAGAACATTACATTCCACTATATTTTGTATTTGTTAGTGCCGTGTTGTTCTTAGCACTTCAGAACCTCTTACTGATGTCATAAAAGGTGACTAAGGGATAGGCTTATAAAGTTGGGATTCTTCTTTCAGGCGATGTACCCTGTCACTATTTGAATCACAATTCCATCATTTAACCATACCGATGAACGTGACCTTTCAGTCTATTCAAGACTGTTGGCTCTGTCTTCTCCACAAGACATATAAACATACCTATATTTATGTAAGTATGCGTTTGCGATATTGTGTCGCGTTTAGATAACCGACCCTTATAATATTGATTTCAATAACAGCACTTAAAGCTTGCTACTGACAGACAAATTTCTCCAGTGATGAGGCAGATTTGCTCTCCCTATACACTGTCAATCTGAGTACTTTCTACCACTCGAGTGACTGTGTTAGTATAACTATTAAATTCATTTTAAACTTTCGCGTTGTATTATACAACATACATACATATGATCACGTCTATATCCCTAGCGGGGTAGACAGAGCCACCAGTCTTGAAAAGACTGATAGGCCACGCTCAGCTGTTTGGCTTAGTGACAGAATTGAGATTCAAATAGTGACAGGTTGCTAGCCCATCGCCTAAAAGAGTAATCCCAAGTTTATAAACCTATCCATTAGTTGCATTTTACGACATCCGTGGGATGTAGATGATGGAGTAGTCCTTTTTTTTTGTAATGGTGCCGGGAACCACACGGCACTTTATACTATTTATAAATAATACAGGTATTAAACGCTCACGTAATGCACCTTTATTTTATCGCGTCGCTGGGTGACCACGGCATCATTGTTACATGATTTGAAACGTCCGAGATAATATAAAGGTGCGTTACGTGCGCGTTTATTACCTGTATTATTTGTAAAATTGTATTTCTTTTTACTTGGTAAGACGGATGAAAACATATTCCTACTAGCTTTGCAGTAACATTATAATATTTAATTTCTTTGCGCCATGGGTCAGCAATATGTCACAAAGTTTTGTAACCATTGACTCTGTCTACCCCGTATGCATGTGATATGTGTGCGATGTGCGTATTCTATACTTGGCGATTCACTTTTATATTATGTACTTAATAGCTAACAGTCTCTAAAATACTGACAGGCCACGTTCAGATGTATGGCTTTATGGTGGAATTGAGATTCAAATAATGGCAAGTTGCTTGCCCATCGCCTATACTAAGAGGAATTACAAGTTTTTAACCTTATCACTTGGTCACCTTTTACGACATCCATGGGAAAGATATGGAGTGGTTCTATCAAAAGTGCCGGAAACCATACGGCATTATTGTAGCATATATTTTTATAGAAAAGCACATTATATTTTTTTACAGATGTACTTTTATTGTAACTTCTTTTACCGTTGGACGTTAAAAAGTCTAGCACACTTGAAAACCAGTATTCTCGTAAGTCATTGTTACAAACTTGAGATGACCCACAAAATCAAGACCGCCAAGCCTCGCTTCCCAATATGAGCGGTCAGTTTATAGAAAGTGAAACCTCGAGACGAGCGACAATGAAAGAGAATGGAATAAAATATGGCCAGCGATGTATATTATAAGAGAGTATTGTAACGTCAATAATATGCTGATAAAATTTTATTCAGTATAAATTTATTTTATAAAAAAAAAAAACTTATACATACTACATTTTGACGTCAACCAATGTTGTTAAACCATACGTTTTGACAATTATTAAGCGATATGAATTATCTTATAATAATGAATAAAAATTTTGAATTTGAATTTACAAGTATTAAACGCGCACGTAACGTACCTTTATTTTATCATTGTAACATGATTCGAACCATCTGAGATAAAATAAAGTTACGTTACGTGTGCGTTTAATACATTTAATATTTAAAAATAGAATAAAAGATTTAAGTGAGTATTTTTTTAATAAACTATTTATCTCCCATCGTCATTACTTTTTTCCAATACCAGCCAGTGTTTTGCATAGGTACCTACTTGCACTTATTTTTCACAAACATAATTTTAATTTATCAATTTTAAATATCTACCAACTGGTCTATACTAATGCCAACAACAAATTATATAAATAAATATTTATGAACGTAAAATTATCGACACATAGCTAAAAATATTATAATTTTACTTATTTTTGTAAATTCAGTAATTTAGCGTCGTGATCATAATATTTTAAATAGTTTTTTCTTTTTTAATAAATTAATATATCAACTTTAGAAATCTGAATATGTCAAATATCCAGACAATAAAATCTCCGTGATTGACACAGGTTAGCTTGAAACTGCTTTAAAATCGTGAATAATTTTGATTATATTATCATCTGATGCATATTGAAAGGGCAAAGGTGACTGACCGCTTCTACTACACTTGCTCGAAGGTATTATAGCTTTATTTATTAGTATTTTTATTTTTTACTAATATTGAAAAAAAAAAGAAATTGACTTTTCCTAAAAAAAATAATACAACAACAAAAAACCTATACAAATTTAACAAAGCCGAAATAAATTGTATCGGAAACTCAATATGTCACAGACTTTTTTCAACCATTACGTAATTTTCTTTACGTAACACTCTCGCCAATTATTTTTTGTTACAGACATTCCTTCTAGATTTATGAGCATTCAAATCAAAGTTCGATTTTGGTTATTTGCGTAATCAATTGAAAACAAATCTATGAAAAAATACAATTTTATAAAACTACTACAAAATATTTTCTACTTATCACTTAAATCTTGTAATAAATTCACAGGGCTATAGGACGTAGTAAAAATATTTTTAAACTTTTAAACATGAAATTAAAATATTCATGTTTTTAATAAATTTAAGTATACGATATCAAAGTTTCAAGAGCAAATTTATTTTATTAGGTGAGATAAAAAAATAAAAATCTTCTTTTATACGATCTGGGTAAGTGCTCTTAATGATTTTTTTTTTCCATTTTGGTGTAATTTTTTTCATAATTCGGTTGATTTAGCAGGTCTTTAATGGTTCCAGATCTTCGATTTTTATACGCCAATAGAAAATGCTCATCAGGTTGAACAACTTTTGTTAAGACGTCATTTCGATATTTCCTAAAGTTTAGCTGAGTTGTTATGGTTCGATATCAGCTGTACCAGATTCACAAATAAATTATACCCTTTATGTTGGCCAGGCATAAGAGATATACAACAAAAACAATTTCATTCAAACCTGCTCAGTAGTTCCGGGGATTAGATGTACAAACAAACATACAAACAGACTTTTTTTTTTCAAACTCATGCCGGTTACTATTTTTATATCGTTATAATTTTTTTTAAATACTCATTGCTCAGACAATTTTTTTTACTATTTTATTGATGATAACACCAAAAATCTCGTAAGTTACAATTTGCAAGTAAATATTAAAAGCAAATTATTTATTTTATATATATTTCTTAACATGAAAACAAACTTAGTAGTCTATACTAAAAGCCTAGACTTAGTGTTGAAGACATAAACATCATTGCAAATAGCTTTTAGCGCAGCTTTAAGACAAAATTGTCAGTAACAGGCCTTTTCAAACACATCATTTATTACCTACTTCAAGTAGAAATATAACTGAGTAAAGGTGTTGACAAGAGAAATCATACATAGCTCATTTGTAGCATTTATGACTTTGAATATGATTTACTTCTTAGTATACTAGTTTGTCTGTGATCTAGAGGTATAGTGTTCAGTTTAAAAAAAAAATAAACGATCTAAGTATATGAAAAAAGAATAGAAACTAATAAATAGAATATTATACAAAAAAATAATAGGACTACTCCATCTCTTTCCTATGGATGTCGTAAATATTTGATCATAGTTAAAATTTTTCCTTATGTTAGGTTATTACAACATTTATTTTTTTTCACGATTTTTCCCTTACAGCGTAGACAAAACCACGGTCTTTTAAAAAGGCTATGACCGCGTTACAGCTGGTATGTCTACATGATGGAATTGAGATTCAAATAATGACTGGTCGCTAGCCCATCACCAAAAATTATTAATTTAACAAACATTATTCATAATTTAAACAGCAAGTGGTCTCACTTTTTATAAATTAATTAAATTTAATTAATTATCTACACTGTTATAATTATTAGATAAATTAATTTAAGATTATCTTAAACCCATGTGCTTACATAAAGACGAATTATGATGACGTTTCTTTATTAAAGTTAATCTAAACAGAACCTCCATACGAGTATTTGGTAAAAGTTTTGAACTAAATGGATAGCTGACTGATCAATTCTTTGTACACATAGATAGTATAATATAATTTAATACTATAGAGTCAATGACCAGTCGGTCGAGGTATTCAAACTTATTTTTTTATGCATACTTAAAAAAAACTTGCCAAGTGCGTGTTGGGCCACTCAGAATAGGCTTGTGATGAAAGTAAATACTTACCAAATTAAATGTTACTAAAGTTAGGCTACGGACAGACAGACATGGTGGAACTACAAAGGTTCCAATTAGCTAAGGAACAAATAAAATGAATTTCCTCAAAATCCCAAGCGTGCAAGCCCTAAGGAACTTTTAATTTATTAGTTAGTTAGTTAGTTAATACAGACCGACGTAATAATGGCCGAAGTTAGTAAGAAGTTCATTCCACTAATTTTCTTTCCGGTGTATAAAGTTTGACTCTGAGGGTTAATTTATTTTATTTTCTTCGGAGAACATATAAGTTAGGAAAACAATTTTTTATTACACTAGTTTATAATATTCTTTGCCAATTATAAAGGTTGTATATTAACCAGAGGTGCCAGTGAGAAGAGTTATCGTTAATTTGAATCCAAAAAGTTTAGGTGTAGGTCTACATATATCTAAATTTGTCGAAACCTTTGTAGCACGGCGCACGCCGTATTAATCTATCGCTGTTTCGCTTTTTGTTATGCTGTGAAACGAGACAGCGATAGTTTTTCGCGCGATAAAAACGGCGTCGCGCGTGCCATTATATGAACAAGTGCAGGCCACTTTCATTTTATAAAATTCCTTACCAAAGTCGTTAAGATTTATTTATCATCAAATGCATTTATGCTATAACGTAATTTAATTCCTCATCACTTCTTGCATATGTAGCGACGTCTTAACATACATACATACATAAAATCACGCCTCTTTTCCGGAGGGGTAGGCAGAGACTACATCTTTCCACTTGCCACGATCTTTGCATACTTCATTCGCTTCATCCACATTCATAACTCTCTTCATGCAAGCTCGGCGGTTTCGGGTACTCTTGACCTGACCCTTTGCCAGGACGTCCTTAATTAAATACGTCACGTTAATTAATTACGTCTAAAATAGGCCACAAAAAAAAATACTAAATCGCGCAAGCAAAATTTTCTGCAGATTGGAGTAGATATAAATATAACCTCCGACACAATATTGTGGGATCCGCGGTTCCACCTCCGGCTTTACCTAGCCTGGCGGAAGATCTTCCCTTTGTGGCGGTCGAGCCAAAGCCGAAGCATTGTTCCCGTTACACATCTTGCAGCCGTTTATCCCGATTAAGTCTTCCTTGGGATCGACCGGGAATAAATAAGAAAAAATACATAAAATCAAGCCTTCTCAGAGTGGTAGACCGAGGCTATAGAAGTAAATAGAAAAATCTTTGACTTTTTGAATAAATGTAGTAAATTTTGTCTATATGTAACACACGTTTATAATTTTCTTGTTTTTTCCATACTACGTATTAGTAAACGGAGGAAATTATATTGTTTCATGCATCATAGAATAAGATAATATTAATAATCGACCATGTAACTATTTGTTTTCCTAATAAAGATAAATAAATAAATAAGTAAATAGTATGGTCTCCATTTTGGTTCACGTTTAGTTTTGTATCTATCTATGTTTTCCAACTTTAAAAGAGATTATTTAATGTTGATGAGGGTTGACCGTCCTGTCAAAGTTTCACCAAAGAGATAAACTGATTTCAACAACGGAACAAACAAAGTTAACTTTACCATTAAAATCTCATTTACAATTTATAGACAATATTTTTAATTCGAAGCAGTAGTTCCTGAGATTAGCGCGTTCAAACAAACAAACAAACTCTTCAGCTTTATAATATTAGTATAGATGTGATTTATTTATTACAGACACATCATTTATATCCACCAATACCTAATTATAATTTACGAGTTTGGTGTACACAATAAAATAATCTATTATTCATATATATATATATCGTCATATCCGTTGCGAGGTAGACAGACCTTACAGTCATCGAAAGACTGAAAGGCCACATTCAGCTGTTTGGCTTAATGATAGAATTGAGATTCAAATAGTGACAGGTTGCTAGCCCATCGCCTAAGAGAAGAATCCCAAGTTTATAAGCCTATACCTTAATAAAATAATAAGATTGAACATACTTATATGATAAAGACTCAGGGCAATTGGAGTATTAAAGAAATCGTTACTATGTTAGTACTATGGATCAGAGTTTTTTCAATACTGCTGAATAAATTTCAATAGAGTATTATATGTATTTCCAAATATATGTTTTGACAAGGTATTGGCTGATTTCGAAAGACTCACGTCTTATTTACAGTTGATTGTTGATTAAGAGTCAAAGAGCTGAATAGATTAGGCAGGCATATAGGCAGTTTTTAACTCAAACTGAAAGGTAGGTTATGTATCAATTATTAATAAAAGTTAAAAATAATGATCGCTTTTGCTATCATGTATGTAAATATGTAAATATTTACATACATGATAGCAAAAATAGTATGTAAATATTTTCATATGAGGACACATAAGTATCATGTCTAAATCCCTTGTGGTATAGACAGAGCCAATAGTCACACGAAGGGTACGCTTAACATACATACATATATACATAAACTCACGCCTCTTTCCCGGAGGGGTAGGCAGAGACTACCTCTTTCCACTTGCCACGATCCCTGCATACTTCCTTTGCTTCATCCACATTCATAACTCTCTTCATGCAAGCTCGGCGGTTTCGGGCACTTTTGACCTGACCCTTCACCAGGACGTCCTTAATTTGATCAAGATATGTTCGTCTAGGTCTTCCCACCCCGACCTTTCCCTCCACACTCTCCTTGTATATCTGCTTAGTCAACCTGTTTTCATTCATCCTCTCCACATGACCGAACCATCTCAACATACCCTTTTCTATTCCTGTAACTACATCTTCTTTCACATCACAACATTCCCTTATCACGCTGTTCCTTATCCGGTCTCTCAATTTCACACCCAACATACTCCTTAACGCTCTCATTTCCACTGCATTTATTCTGCTTTCGTGCTTCTTTTGCCATACCCAACTTTCACTCCCATACATTAATGTCGGGACCAACACGCCCCTGTGCACAGCCAGTCGAGCCTTTTTGGATAGTTTCTGACTGCTCATAAAGGCATGCAAAGCTCCATTCACCATGTTCCCCGCGTTCACTCTCCTTTCAATATCACTATCACACTTGCCATCTGATGTAAACTTTGATCCTAGATATACAAACTCTTTCACTTGCTCAACTTTTTCTCCTCCAATCAAAATATTACATGCTGTCATTTCTTTCTCCATTTCAAAAACCAGTGTTTTAGTTTTACTTACGTTCACTTTCATTCCTTTCTCTTTTAAAGCTTCATGCATACAGTTTACCATCTCCTGTAACTCCTCCGCTAACAACGTACGCTTAACAACTTGATATAATGTGATCAAG
Source organism: Amyelois transitella (assembly GCF_032362555.1). Classification (NCBI taxonomy): domain Eukaryota; kingdom Metazoa; phylum Arthropoda; class Insecta; order Lepidoptera; family Pyralidae; genus Amyelois; species Amyelois transitella. The sequence goes on along the minus strand of NC_083509.1, from coordinate 1,165,976 downwards.
CGCTACTAATATAGTATGATAACTATGAATTATTTTTTTTTGCCGAATATGTAATAAACATTAAAATGTAGCATGCTTTTCATTTTAATCTAAAGGTTAAAATTTTGTACCTATTGTCTTTATTATTGAATATAAATTTATTCACATAATATAATGCAAATTATTTTCGTTTTAATTTTTATGTGTAATAAAGTCCGACGTAACTCATAACTCGCGCTTTATATTAAGCTAACTTATTAATAGTAAAATTTAAGTTCACTTTTTTTTTAGTTTTAATCCACGAAATCCACGAAAAATTGTGTGTCATTTTTACATACTATTTAAAATTTGTATTTTACTACATAATATCTTGATCATAAAAGTTTGTTGACGATCCATAACTTAATGAAAATAATAAAATTGTATCAAACTTGATTTGATAAAAAATATCTCACCAAAAAGTTGCACTTCCGTCACTATTGTATCACAACACTCGCCCGCGCGGTTACCGTGCGCGCGTCGCGGTCAACTGTTGGCGACTGCGCTTGCGCATCGCCAGGTGAAAGACGTTAGCTTAAAGCTGCGAATGTGGTGTTGGATGCACAGTGTGCTAGTAAAAGTAATGCTTTTGTTGTTTGTGTTATTGTTGATGAGTTTTAGTGAAAAATTAGTTTTACTATATTTAGGTTCGTGTGAAATGACCTGATGTGACGGGCCTTATTATGGCCATTGAAATTTTAATAATATTTGATACTAATTAACATAAATAACAAGCTAGAATTGTTAACCTTTCTATTCGAAAATTTTCTATTTCTAAGTGCAAAGTAAAATTAATTTCAATTAGTTAAATTTTAGCCATTTTATAAAGGTTAAACGAAGTTTGCTAAAGGGCTTCCTATTTGAGAACTGAAAATTTTTATATAATCATTCGTATTTTGACGCATGCGATCATCCTGTGGAAAATTGCATCTAGTATCGAATTTTATATATATTATATATCGGTACTTATATAATTGAATATACATAGGTTACAGTTATTCATAAAATCACCAATCATAAGAAGTGACAGTTTCAACACGTAGAATATATAATGCACAATAATACTCTTATAACATGTATCAAAAAGCATGCTTTTCTAGCATCGTGTATAAAATCTAATGACTGTCATTACATCTGATAGTTCCGCGGGAACGGCGTTATGCAACAGTAAGATAAGAGGAGAAATTATGTCACGATGTTGCATTTTTTCAACCATCTATCATACGTGTTTGTGATTTATTTGAATTTTAAATTTTTATCCAATTAGTTAAATTTTTTATGATTTTTACTATCAATCATTTTATGGAATTCTTGTTTTTTTAGAGTTTACATATTTTGACATTAAAAATAAGATTTCTAACGAAAAAATAGAAAATAGTTATAACCATTCTAATTGTCTTCAGAACTTTGTATTTTACGACAGTGCTTGTAAAGTTCTAGTTAACAAAAAATACTTTTGTTATTTTTGAAGGAATAAATAGGTATATAACTGAGTCTTGAATCTAAACTTTCATACAAGATCTCAAATATTTTTTTTTTTAATAGTAGTTAATACACTCAAAAACTACTGAACTACTTTGAAACTTTAAACTGGCAACACTGCTATACTTAGTACTACTTTCATTGTAAGAAATTCCCACGAAAGCGAAGCCCTAGTATAAGTTAAGTCGTGTATTATATACTTAGCTATATAAGGACCTGCCTTATTCAATTATTGAGGCTGTCTACGCTTTGTCTCCAAAACTTTTGTTGTAATACAAAACAATTAATTGGATGGAACACGAATAATAGGCTATTTGACTGTATTAAAAATATACATTTCTTTTATGTCATCAGTCTTAATATTATTTTTTTTGGAGCGATTTGTATTAACGCGAGATAAAAATATTGCATTATTTTAACAAAATCCGTCTCAGAAAATTAGGGTTTTTTATGCAGCTGTCACGTGACTAAAAACGAACGTGATTGGCTATTTCTATTATGACGTCAATTATCCATAAACAGATTGTGGATCGTACCGTTCCTTAGTGTTCGCTATTATTTTTCAAGATTTTATAAGTGTTTGATCGCTCAGGATTACTCAGATAACTTAGGTATTTAATAATGGAAACCAATTCCGCGAAAGCTGACAGTCGAAACCTACCAAAAGTGGACACAATAATGGTTGGCGTCTTCTTCAAAAACAATCCAGATTTCTATGCTGCCGAACTGAGGAATGTGAAAACATCAATGTAAGTATATCTTGGTAACCACTGATCTTAGATCATGATCTGAAACCACTTCTTGCGAATATTCAAATCCATCGGCATAGAAAAAAAGTTTCTTAGGAGATTTTATTGTTGTATTAGTGCATTGAGGCACTGCACAACATTTATAGGAACTCATTTTAATAATTTTCACACATATGATGTGGCACAAGTTAAATAAAACAAGAGAAAATAAAAACTTTTCGAAACACCAACAAGCTTTGTATGATATTTACACGAAATTTACGTCACTGCATGCCATGGCCGCCATATTGCTAAAAGTCGCGTTTTGGCGGTATATTTGAATATTTCATTTTCTTTTTCGATTTTTTAATAAAATAGCTGTAATAAAGGCAGAAAAGTATTTTTGTAGGGCTCCTTATAAACAAATAAATACCCTAAGATAGTTTTTAGAACTTTGTCAAATAGCCTATTGAGTGTCTTTGTGATAGAAATGGCATTGTTTTTAATGTAAAGAGGCAATGGGAATAACTGTTATCTTAAGTCAGTATCTTTTATGTTTGTTCTATGCGCTATCTTATAAGGACTTAGAATTTTGAACGACAACCTGGTAAGCACCATTTTTCTTGCACTGTGTAGGGACATTCAACTTAATGTGTAAAACTGTTCTTTGAGACGGATATAAATTTGTGACGACATCTATGTATACGCCACAAGTCACAAAAACAAAATCACGCGACGCTATCAGTCAAAAACAGCGAAGAATCTAAATTTCACAAGCAAAGTTTTCACGGATTAGAGCATATATACAACCTCCGACATATTTTTGCACTTCACTTCAAAAATTATTTATATTTACTAATAAATTATAAGCGGAAGTAATCTGTTTGTTAGTTTGTAACCTCTTTACGCGTTATCTAATCAACCAATTTTCTTGAACATAAAATTACGGGCCTGGAGAAGCAGATAGGGTACTTTTCATGCCGGTAAAAAGTAATAGTTCTCGTGAGATTTGAAAAAAAACGACTGTATTTTTGTAGGTGTCGCTAATTCGCGGGAGCAAAGCTGCGGGTAAAGTAACTAGTCTATAATTACGCATATATATAACTAGATGTGCCTGCGACTTCGTCCGCGTGGAATAGTTATTTTGGGCATCATTAAAGAGCCCTCAAGGATGAATAATTTTCTCCGTTTTTTCACATTTTCCATTATTTCTTCGCTCCTCAAAGTTACAGCGTGATGTTACTCGTATATAGCAAAATTCAAAAAAAAAAATTCAAAAAAATTCCTCCTCGATTAATGGTCTATTCAACACAAAAATATTTATTTTTTCAATTCGAACCAGGTGTTCCTTAGATTAGCGCGTTCAAACAAACTCTTCAGCTTTATAATATTAGTATAGATAAAGAGTCTGGAGAATTACATAAAGTACATTTCATAATTGACCTTTCATTAATAATGCGCTAAACTCAACGTTTTTTAAAAGTGGTGCTAATTTCGTCACTATTATGTAGATGGCGTTAATTTCGTCGCTTTTTGCAGGTGGCGCTAAATTGTTGGTAAAAGCTAGTGACTAATAAATGACGAAACAATTTTCACAGCAAACAAATATTGATGTGTTCATCTGTCTTTCCTTAACTCCTTAAACGTCGCGTAACACTTTCCGTTTTCACAAGTTATGTACAGTCAGCGATCATATATTTAACAAATGTACCCACATTTCCGACAAGCTTTGAGAGTCACACTGCCAATATTGACATCCTGATGTGTGTCGTATGTTAAAATATAACATAACATAGCCAACAAGGCTACATACAGCGTTAAGGGATTGATACATACATTCATATGGTCACGTCTATATCCCTTGCGGGGTAGACAGAGCCAACAGTCTTGAAAAGACTGAATGGCCACGTTCAGGTATTTGGCTTAATGATAGAATTGACATTCAAATAGAGACAGGTTGCTAACCCATCGCCTAAAAATGAATCCCAAGTTTGTAAGTCCCTTAGTCGCCTTTTACGGCATCCATGGGAAAGAGATGGATGGGTCCTATTCTTTTTTGTATTGGTGCTGGGAACCACATGGCACTAAGGCACTTAAGGGATTGATAGTGAGAAGTATAGGACAATTTGTACATTCAGACAACTGAATGTGTAGTGTAATTATGAACTAATACGGGTTAAATTCCCTTGCAAAGGTTGCGGATGTCTGACGGGAGTCGTTTTGTGAAAAACCTTGAATTGAATCGAGGATCGTGGTCATCCCTGGCTCCTTGTGAGGATGTACATACATATTACCACGTCTATATCCCTTGCGGGAACAGAGCCAACAGTCTTGAAAAGACCAAAAGTGAAAAGTGCCGTGTGGTTCCCGGCACCAATACAAAAAAGAATAAGACCACTCCATCTCTTTCCCATGGATGTCGTAAAAGGCGGCTAAGGGATAGGCTTACAAACTTGGGATTCTTTTTAGGCGATGGGCTAGCAACCTGTCACTAGTTAAATCTCAATTCTATCGTTAAGCCAAGTAGCTGAACGTGGCCATTCAGTCTTTTCAAGACTTTTGGCTCTGTCTACCCCGCAAGGGATATAGACGTAACCATATGTATGTATGTATGTTTATAATGAAATTTAGATAGAAATAGTGACAGGATGCTAGCTCATCGCCTACAAGACGAAATCCAAGTTTATTAGCCAATTCCTTAGTCGTCTTTTACGACGACCATGGGAAAGAGATGAGGGAAGCGACCACACGGCACCGTGAGGATGTTTCTGTGATAAATATGAGAAGGTAGAAGACTAGTAATAAATGAATTAAAAAAAAATAATGAATTACGTAATGACGTGTTTGCCGTTCACATAATTACGTCAAGTACCTACCTACGTAGGTATTATATGTACGAGTTTAAAAATAAATTGAATAACATAACATACATGTAACTAAACCTGCTTTCTCTTTTCTCCATTCGGCTCAGACACTGACTGGCCATCAAAAATAACAGAAATCACTAGTTGTATCTCCATTTACGATCAAAGCCTGCATGATTATTCAACTTTTATAATTTGTTTGACAAATATTGATGTTTCTATCCAGCTAAATGGTTTTAAGTTACCAATGTGGAGAGGGAATTGTAATATCTTTATTATTAAACTAGTGACCCGCTAGTGGCTTTGCACAGGTAGCATTTATCTATACTACTCGTAATATTATAAAGCTGAAGAGTTTGTTTGTTTGAACGCGCTAATCTCAGGATCTACTGGTTCGAATTGAAACATTTGTGTTGAATAAACCATTTATCGAGGAAGGCTTTAGGCTGTATAACATCACGCTGCAACTATTAGAAGCGAAGAAATAATGGAGAATATAAAAAAATCGGGGAAAATTATTCATATTGAGGGCGTCAATGATGCCCAAAATAACTATTCCACGCGGACGAAGTCACGGGCACAGCTAGTAGGTATATAATAAACATTAATTTTTTTAGAGCGTCAGTGGTCGAGTCGGTAAGAAGCCCGGTTAAAATGCGTGTGGCCCAAAAAGGCACAGGTTCGAATCCCACCCCGGCCATGTACCAATGGCTATTTTAAAAGTTATGTACATTAGTTTGCATACTGACCGAATCTCTTATGGTCAGAGGAAAACATCGTAAGGAAACCTGCACATTCAGGCACCTAAATGGGTTACCATGATCAATCCAATACGGGTTAGGTTCCCCTGCAAAGGTCGCAAAAATGGGAGTCGCTTTGTGTAAAAACCTGACTCACCCAATCCAGGATCCTCCTTCTCCAGAGTGGTGAGGATGCAACTGGGACTAAAGCCAGGAGGAAGCAAACTTTTTTTTTAAACACTATTTCTATTTAAAAACTAGTTAGGCCTACGCGATAGCTTATACTTATCACGTTACTAAACATGTGGCTGTGTACATACCTACATCGAATCACGCCATTTTCCGGAGGGGTAGGCAGAGACTATTACTTTCTACTCCCCATGATAAATGTAAATAAATAAATACATACGGGACAAATTACACAGATTGAGTTAGCCTCGAAGTAACTTCGAGACTTGTGTTACGAGATACTTACTCAACGATACTATATTTTATCATAAATACTTATATAGATTAACATCCAAGACTCAGGCCAATCAGAAAAAGTTCTTTTCTCATCATGCCCTGGCCGGGATTCGAACCCGGGACCTCCGGTGTCACAGACAAGCGTACTACCGCTGCGCCACAGAGGCCGTCAAATGATCCTTGCACACTTCCTTCGCTTCATCCACATAACTCTTTTCGTGCAATCTTATCGGTCGGTCGGTTTCAGATACTCTTGACCCGACTTTTTGCCGACACATACACTATTTGATCGACGTATGCTTGCTTTTCGAAGTCTTCCAATCACAAACTTTTCCTCCAAACTCCCCTTGTATATTATGTGTGCATGTATCGAACATTAGGTATTATTTATTGAGAAAACCACAGAATGTATGATAACATTCCGCTCAGACATAGAAAAGGGTCGACTGAGCGCGAACCACTCGCCTGGAATTCTAAACATTTTCACATCGGAACAGCGAAACTCGGCGCATAATATGCGTAGTACCATATAAGTTAAGGTCACATGTTATTTCTCATGGGCGACGGTAGTCGAATCGGTAAAGTGCTCGTTTAATTGCGTGATGCGTAGAAAGGCACAGGTTCAAATCCCAACTCGATCATGTACCAATGACTATTTTTGAAGTTACATTAGTTTGAATACTAACCGATGCGAGGGAAAATATCGTGAGAGAACCAGCACCTTCAGGCAACTGAAAGTGTAACTATAGATTCAAAGCGGGTTAGGTTTATCTGCAAAAGTTTAGGTCAGATGGGAGTCGCTTCGTGTAATAATCTAACTCACCCAATCCAGGATCCATGATTAAAGTCATACCCCGGGCTCCTCTCCAGAGTGGTGAGAATGCAACCGGGACTAAAGCCAGGAGGAAAAAGGTCATTATTTCCCAATGAACCGTGTGGTTTACTATATAATAAGACCACTCTATCTCTTCCCCATGGATGTCGTAAAAGGCCACAAAGGGAATATGCACTTTCATCCAGTTTAACGTGTGCTTGCATCAAACTCTTATCTTTGTTTTTAAAACATTCAGTACTTAACATAATTTTAACACTACACTATACACACAATACATTATTTACGGTCATTCATAAGTCAAAGTAATAAAGTCTACATTCATTCATAGAAATCTAGCCGTAAGGTCATACAATAAAATGCAAATAGTGAAAGGTAACGGCACTGCCTTTCGTAGAACCGGTATTTCGAATCATTAATACTAAACTTTTTTGTTGAGACAAAAAAAAATTGTAGGTATTTAAAAAAAACACGACGAAAATCGGGAGTCCTGACTCCTCTTTTCCAAAGGAGGTATACAGTGCTGCATACTTAATAAATAATAATACTTCTTTCGTTTCATCCACATTCATGGTAGTAGTTATAATTAGATTTAAGTTATGTGACGTCAATAAGTGATACCTTGTATCCAATTTTGAAAATAAATCTATTCTATTCTATTCCATAACTGTCTTTATAAAAGCTCGGCGGTACCAAAAAAAAAAAAAATATTTTTTTTACATTAAATCTTAGACACGTGACCTGCCCTTTCAATAGGACGTCCTTAATTTGATCAAAGCATAAACTTATATTCTTTTTCGAAATCTTATCCTGATTTTTTTTATACAGTACATACTTACATACATGGTCACGTCTATATCCCTTGTGGGGTAGACAGAGCCAACAGTCTTGAAAAGACTGATAGGCCACGCTCGGCTATTTGGCTTAATGATAGAATTGAGATTCAAATAATGACAGGTTGCTAGCCCATCGCCTAAAAAAGAATCCCAAGTTTGTAAGCCTTAGTCGCCTTTGTGTGTCCTGTGGTCCTATTCTTATTTGTACAGGTGCCGGGAACCACACGGCACTTACACCACTTTTTATACAGTATCTACAGTAAATTATTAAAAGGATCTATTTACGGCCTTTATTAAAAATTCCAACTTTCGTTTGTAAGACCCACATGTCTCATTTTAATCGAAGTGAGCTTTCGATTACAAAGTCGGGCTTTGAATAATGTATAAGCTGCTGAATCCATCGCTTTTAAAACAAGAAGAAAATTATACTCTTCTTGTAAATGCTTTGCAAGTTGTGTGTAATTGAACTGAGCTTTGCAAGTTCACTTCTTTCAGATTTATGACAAAGTAAGCATTCCTTAACAAAAAATAATATGAAATTATAAATATAGTATTAATACACTAGAGGCCGCCCGCGACTTCATCCGCATTGAAACCCTATCAATCCCGCGGGAACTCCGGGATAAAAAATAGCCTATATGTTATTCTGGGTCTTCAGCTACCTACATACCAAATTTCATCGTAATCGGTTCTGACATACTCACAAACTTTCGCATTTATAATATTAGTAGGATTATAATGCAAAATTATTCTGATTTGTTTTCTTCATTCTAAGTAAAAATTTGTAAAGTGACACTATTAAGTGCACTTGCCCTTCACCTTTCAGCGCTGGTAGGACCACCTACTGCGCTAAATTGGTCGCTATACATAAAAAGAGAGTGCATAAAATAAGTCACCATTATATTATCCCATCTTATTCTATAGTCATCTTACGTCATATTGTGGTCTAACGTGATTTATAAAAGTAGCATTTTAGCATAACGATAATACATATGTACTGTACATACACACATACATATAATCACGTCTATATCCCTTGCGGGGTAGACAGAGCCAACAGTCTTGAAAAGACTGATAGGCCACGTTCAGCTATTTGGCTTTAAGAAAGAATTGAAATTCAAATAGTTACAGGTTGCTAGCGCATCGCCTAAAAGAAGAATCCCAAGTTTATAAGCCTAACCCTTAATCGCCTTTTGCGACATCCTTTGGAAAGAAATAGAGTGGTCCTTTTCTTTTTTTCTATTGCCGGGAACCACACGGCATAACAATAATGTGCTAGGTATTAAATAAGTGAAAGCGTAGACAGCCAACCGAGACGATATTTTTTTATTTTTTAACTTTCAATAAAAAATTTACATGATTTATGACAAAATAGAGTTTATCAATACGTCCGCGACTTCGGCCGCGTACAATGAAATGTCTCGTTCATTTCCATTCCCGCTGAAATTTCGGGAAATTCGCTTTTAGTGCACCCCTAGTCTATAGAAATGTACACGCCAAATTTCAAATCCCTAGATCCAGCGGTGCTTGCTGTACATTGATATAGCAGGTAGTCAGTCAGTCATTCAGTTTCTTCTATATTTGACTAGATTACGCCCGCGGCTTCGTCCGGGTAAAACGTGAAATGCCACAGGTATTATGGGAAATGCTCTTTCAATGCAACTTTAGCTTTTAACTTTAACTTTAACTTTTAACACCACACAAGGAACATAAATACTATTTTTTTGTAATTTGGGTTGTGTGATATATGCGTAAAGTAAGTAAGCGAAAAACCTAAGTAGTTTTCTCTTTATACTTATTATCGAAGACTTTTAAGTACATTAATTAAGCATCAAAATTTAAAAAACAAAATTTTTTTGACATATGATTAATTACTAATTAGTGTCAAACCAACTATGCACCTTATTATATAACCTGAATAAATTATACAACATAACGTTGTCTTATACATAAATTATATAATAAATTATAAACGGAAGTAAATGTAGTTAAGTGGAACTATGATTTATAGATGACATTTTGCCTGCAGGGTGTTTGTCTTTGAAACAAGTTTGATGGATTAATTATTGGCAACTTCGGATGTGTGTAGGTACAGAAACGATGAATAATTCTTCTTTAATAGCATGACCCCTGTGGCGCAGCGGTAGTATGCTTGTCTGTGACATCGGAGGTCCCGGGTTCGGATGAGAAAAGAACTTTGCTGATTGACCTGGGTCTTGGATATTTATCTATATAAGTATCTATTATAAAATATAGTATCGTTGAATTAGTATCTCATAACACATGTCTCGAACTTACTTCGACGCTAACTCAAGCTGTGTAATTTGTCCCGTATATATATTTTATTTATTTATTTATGTGTGACTATTAGAACGTCGCTAGTCCGTTATGAAGCCCGAAGTCTTTTAAAGATTGTTGGCTCTGTCTGCCCCAACAATCTTTAAAAGACTGTTAGGATTCATAAAAAAACCTTTTATTCCATAGCGGTAGTTCGATAGTTGAACTGTTTGGATATTTTTTTTCCAAATTGTTTTTTGACGGGTGCAACCATTGGGAAACGGGGACTTTATTCCAAATGGAATTACTGCCTCCGATCTACAATGTGATAAAAAGAAAACTCAACCTTTACCACGTAAAGAACATTGCCTACCAAAATACTAACGACAAAACTAAATGACGCATTTTATTGCTAATCTAATCCAACAGGCGCTGAAGTAATTTTACGTGAAACCTTTATTAAATCAGAGTGTCTTTGCTGAAAGTATATTTGCTGAGACATTACAGAATAAAGTTACCATTTCTCTGTATACTGTGAAACTGCGAAAAGTGAAATTCTATTTCCCTCACTCGAAGCAGCTTTACATCATAAATTTCCGTATTCAGTTTTACGACGAGAAATAAAAATGTTCAAGGCATAATTAAAATTTAACAATGAAAATAAGGAGCTTTCCTCAAACAACGTTATGTTTCTTTTTTCTGAATTAATAATCCCGCTGTTCGTTCGTAAATATAAATTGCAAAGCCAATTAAACCTCTAAGAAATAGATCACGTGTAACCTTTTGTTTGGTTCATAACTTTATGTACATACATACCTACATTGTAGTCACGTCTACATCCCTTGCTCGGTAGACTAGACAGAGTCAACGATCTCGAAAAGACTAAAAAAGGCCACGTTCAGCTGTATGGCTTCATGATTATTTAAGGCGGAATAATGTTAATATGTGCCGTGTGTACCATTCCATCTCTTTCCCATGGATGTCGTAAAAGGCAACTAATGGATAGACTTGTAAACATGGGATTCTCTTTTAGGCGATGGGCTAGCAACCTGTCACTATTGGATTCGTGATCGATTCGATGTGACTAGTTATATGTATGTATGTAAATTTAATATAAATAATATACCTACAGCTATTGATACGTAAATAAAAGCCACTAGGTATCTACTATCATAGGATAAAGACATAGGTATAGGTACATATAATATGTACCTATGTGTGTCTTTCTTTTTTTATTTTCTTTACATTTTTTATGAAAGGTTTTCCGGAAGGGACGAAATAACATTCTCACGTTCTCGTTTTTACAAACCCGTTGTTTTTTTTACGATTATCCGTGAACATCGGTTCACGTCCGCAGCGTGAGTTGTTCTAATCGAAAAAAAAAACTATATTTATTACATAGTGCCGTGGGGTTCCCGGCACCAATACAAAAAAGAATAGAACAACTCCATCTTTCTCATGGATATCGTAAAAGGCGACTAAGGGATAGGCTTACAAACTTGGGATTCTTTTTTAGGCGATGGGTTAGCAACCTGTCAGTATTTTAATCTCAATTCTATCATTAAAGCAAATAGCTGAACGTGGCCATTCAGTATTTTCAAGACTGTTGGCTCTGTGTACCCCGCAAGGGATATAGACGTGACATGTATGTGTATAATCAAAAACACCGAGATGATTGTGAGATTGTGACATCTCTCTTATGATATCGATGATTTTCCAAATATATTTTGTTACACAAACAAGTCATCAACATGGCAACAGATTAAATCTTTTTCCAAGATTTGATAAAATCCTGAACGATGATCTAATCTTGATTCAAAAAACAGTGATCTATCACTTCGTTGATTTTTTGTGATTTCCGCTCAGTAACAAACCTCTTAGTACTATTGACCTCATCAGTGAAATGTACATACATAAAATCACGTCTATATCCCTTGCGGGGTAGACCAACAGTCTTGAAAAGACTGAAATGCCACGCTCAGCTCTCATCAGTAAAGTAAAAATTATTATTCTGGCAACATTACATACATTTTTAGGCGATAGGCTAGCAACTTGTCACTATTCGAATCTCAATTCTATCTTAAAGCCAAATAGCTGAACGTGGCCTATCAGTCCGCTCAGGACTGTTGGCTCTGTCTACCCCGCAAGGGATATAGACGTGATTATATGTATGTATGTATGTTACATACATTTTAATTGCGATGATAATATATAATGTGTGCCAATTGAGCATGTGCTCAGATTGTAAAAGACATTCACAGGAAGGGGTTAATGGGATACAGACATATAGTCACGTCTACATCCCTTGCGGGGTAAATAGAGCAAGCATTCGTGAAAAGACGTGACGTGAGGCTACGTTCAGATGTATACAGGTTGCTAGTTCATCGTCTACTTGAAGAATCTCAAATTTATTAGCCTAACCCTTTGTCGCCTTATACGACATGCATAGAAAATAAATTGAGTGATCCAATTCTTAGCTGGGAATCATGAAAATATGACATCAGTAAAATGTGAAAAATTTATGTCTGATGACCCAAATTCCCTATACATCACTACATAGTATAAAACAAAGTAGAGTTGTAACAGGTAGAGTGATTCAAGAGGAATGTTTTTATGTATAATAACAAAATTTTGCACCCGTGCGAAGCCGGGGCGAGTCGCTAGTGTATCATAAAAGTAATTTATGTCTCTTTAAACTTGGTCATGAGCAAGTAAACCCGAATTTGTATCAAATTGCATTAGTGCCACCGCGCTACCACGAGATGGCGCTGATTGAATCACATACAAATTCGCGTTTATTTGCTTGACTCGTTTGATCGATAAAAACTACCACTTACCGTAAAAAAATATTTTTCTACCAATTCTTTAGAAAAAAAAGTAATCAGAAAATAAATCTGGTGTCAAATTCGATAAGTAAGTTACAGTTTCTTTACGGTCATATTATTAAAAATTCTTTTGAAAAATCGAGGTAATAATTTAGAAAAAAGACGATAAGTGCTAAAATAAATAATAAAAACCGATTGATGAAACCCTATTTCTGAGAAGTCTTATTTATTGGATACTTAAGTAGGTACCTAGAAATTTGAGGAGAAAATTCGACTAGGCTTAAGATAACTACAAAACTAGGTACTGAATTTGGTCGGCTTGGCAAATGGCCGATCGTTTAGGACATTTAGTCTTAGGGCTCGTGCACCGTGCTGCCGACTGACGACTAAATAGTGGTCGTACGACCAGTAAAAGACTGAGCGTCTGTCAGTGTTGCTAACTTAGCGCTTTCAGTGCCACATTTTATTATTTACTTCTGTATTTATTTATTTAAAACTTTGTTGCACAAGAAACATGTACAAAAGGCGGTCTTAATATAGTTTGGCATTATCTACCAGTCTACTAGCTATTATTCACTGATCTTAAGGCAGTCTCGAGGGTAATTCGATGTAAAAAGGAAAACTAAATTTTTGCTCCTCATAATGTAAAGCATTTGTTTTTTTAATGTAGCGCATAATTATAGACTGATTTAGCGCTTTGTAACAGATAACAACTGGCAACTCGTCGAGTCGTATAGTAATTAAGTCACTATGCAAATCTGAAATAAAAACATTTTTTTTTATGTAAACGGTCGCTGGTCGCTGGTCACCGGAACGCTGCTACGTTTTTGATCGCTCAAAGTCTGTCCAAGTCGGTGCGACTGAGATCTGACGAAGTCGGCGGCACGCTGCACGAGGCCTTAGGCTCACGGTGTCTTGGAGACGAATAGACGTCTTAATCTGACCTATTACGATAACTGGTGAAACTAATTATTCGCAATTCTACCACAGAACATTTGTAAGGAAGTGAATTATTTAGCTTTATTTGCGTTAACATTTACAAAGTGAAAATGGCAGGAATTGTAATTCACGTCTATATCCATTACGAGGTGAACAGAACCAATGTTCTCGAATATACTCGAATGGATTTGAGCTCAGCTTGATGTTTTTATGACTTAATTGTGATTCAAATGGCAACAGGTCGCTAGCCCATCGCCAAAAATAAATTCTAAATTATATTTTACAATTTTATATTATTCAATCACGTCTCAAGGTACTTTGCAAGAACTTTTAGATTTTGTTATAGAAGCGAATTCACAATAAATTTGAGCAGGTCGAATTGTAGTTGACTGTACGTTCATGTTTAGTTGAAACGTACTCGCAAAACTAGGTAGCTAACATCATAACATAAACAACAATATAACATTGCCTATGTCGAAAAATCGATAAGAACACATCTATGAAATATGATAAGACTCTTCATTCAATTGACACACAAGTTATAGAAATCTATGTAAGATTTTTCCGATAACGGACAACGCCTATAAGTGTTTTTTGTTAAGATAAGATAAATGTAGTTAATCAGAATGAGTTATGAAATCTCGAACCCAAATCTTTTATCTAGGTACGCTTCTGTGTGATAAACACGTTCGTTATCACAACATACATACATACATATGGTCACGTCTATATCCCTTGCGGGGTAGACAGAGCCAACAGTCTAGAAAAGACTGAATGGCCACGTTCAGCTATTTGTCTTAATGATAGAATTGAGATTCAAATAGTGACTGGTTGCTAGCATGTCGCCTAAAAAAGAATCCCAAGTTTGTAAGCCTACCCCTTAGTCGCCTTTTGCGACTTCCATGGGAAAGAGATGGAGTTTGTTTATTCTTTTTATATTGGTTCCGGGAACCACACGGTACACAACTCTGAGAAATATTGATTAGCAATCGAAAGAACAAGATCGAGATTTTAGTACAATTAATTTTCTACCCCCCACGGAAAAAAGGCGTGATTTTATGAATGTATGTTAAGCATTCTGGGCATGTCTGATTCAAACTAGCGATCGTGTGAACCTAAAATAGGACTTACGACATATGACACCGTCCCGGCCACAGACATAGCTCTAAGGTAGATACAGCCAGTTGCAGTTTCTATGTGTAAAAATAAATATAAATTTACGGGAAAAATCTCACAGATTGAGCTAGCCTCAAAATAAGTTCTTATGTTATGTAGGATACATAATAACTCGATTTTTTTAGCATCGAGTTTCGAATATACTTCGACGGTATTTTAATGTGTGTAATTTGTCCTGTCTATATTTATTCTACATACGTACATACCTACATATTTACATATAATCACGTCTATATTCCTTACGAGGTAGACAGAGCCAACAGTCTTGAAAGACTGATAATGACCCCGTTCAGCTGTTTGGCTTGAGGATAGAATTGAGATTCAAATAGTTCCAGGTTGCTAGTCAATCGCCTAAAAAAGAATTCCAGGTTAATTCCTTATTAGCCTTTTGCGACATTCATGAGCAAGAAATGGAGTGGCCATATTCTTTTCTATTAGTGTCGGGAACCACACGGCACTAAATTAAATTATCTGTTTCTAGACTAGACTGATAGGTCACGTTTAGCTGTTTGGCTTACTGATAGAATTGAGATTCAAATAAGTTGCCAGCTCATCGCCTTATAGGAGAATCCCAAACCTATCCCTTAGTCGGCTTTTACGACATCCATGACAAAGAAATAGAGAGGTCCTACTTTTTTTTCTATTGGTGTTGGGAACCACACGGCATTCTACATGTTATAATAAAAACATAAACATTCAAGACTTAGGTCAATATGACCTGACATAAGATCTGACCGGAGATCGAATCCTTTTGGTCCAGAGGCAACAATCCGACAATAGTGCCAAACAGGACTTCATACTTCGTCTTATATAAACATCAGATATAAAGATAATTAAAATAAATAAATATATACGGGACAAATAACACTGATATATTGAAATAAGTTTGAGACTTGTGTTACGAGATACTAACTCAACGATACTATATTTTATAATAAATACTTATAGAGATAAACATCCAAGACCCAGGCCATTCAAAAGAAGTTATTTTCTCATCATGCCCTGGTCGGGATTAGAACCCGGGACCTCCGATGTCACAGACAAGCGTACTACCGCTGCGCCACAGAGACCGTCTAAAATCAGATGAGTGATAGATACTATTAATAAAAAAAATACACCGACACGGTCTAGCTAGATCACATCTGTGTACGACTCAAGCATTAGACTGAAGGCGGTTTAATTACTCCAAGAGTGACTTTGGGAGTGATTTCTCATTAATGCCGCATAACTTAGACTACATGATTAATATCCTTCTTGTCTGATGGTAAGATAATATGAAGGCTTTCTCCCTTTTATATTTAAACTAGATTTTACCTGCATCTTCGCCTGTGCGAATTTAGTGCCACCTAAAAAGAATGTGCCGTGTGGTTCCCGGCACGAATAGAAAAATAATGCGACCACTCCATCTCTTTCCCATGGATGTCGTAAAACGCGACTAAAGGAGAGGCTTTTAAACTAGGGATTCTTCTATTAGGCGATGGGCTAGCCAAACAGCCTAACGTGGTCTATCTGTCTTTTCAAGATTTTTGGCTTTGCTCTGTACCCCGCAAGGGATATAGACGTGACTCTATGTATGCATATATGTATGTAAAAAGAATACAGGTTTTTCGCAAATTCCACAGGAATTATAATTTTAACCGGTTTGTATGGAATAAAGTTTAATTTGCAAATTATATATTTCATCAGTAAGACTTTCAAATGAACGCGTTCTTTGAGCCTTTCAGAGACTAGTGGCTTTGTCTACCCCGTAAGGGAATAAGACGTAATAAGAGTATGTATTGCGATGCTCATCTTGACATACAAAAGCGCTACATATACACGATTGACAAGCATTTAATCAGCACAAAAATAAGGTTCAATTTCCTCGCAGGCCTTACCACAGTTACTTGCGAATTGGCCTTGACAGATAATGAAAAGCCACACAAAAACGCTCTTTATGTACCTACAATAGAGTTTGTATTTATTGTAAACGGAATAATTTGTCACAACGTGCAATTGATCAACCAAAGAATATATCGGTTAGTTGGTTGCTAAATGTCTTGCAAACATCATCGATTCTTTTTTTTTTTTAATAAACAAATATTTCGTTTTAAGTAGGATCAAAATTTTTTTTAAGAAAAAAAATAGTACTTATTGATTTTGGCGCTTAAGTGAATGTGATTTCTTTTTTTTATTATTGTTTGTGTAAATTTTAAAAAGTGAGACTCATGATTGTAAAAGTTTGATAAATTTCGTACGAAAGTAAGTATATATGTTTCCTTTAATTACAACTAATTAAAAATTAAAATACTTTTCTTATTTATTTACTACTACTAACTAAAAATTAAAATAAAAACCAATTTGATAAAAAATATTGAAATACAAAAAAATTTTGTTTATTTTGGTGTAAAACACAAATTAATATAAGGTACTTTTTTTTCAATTTGTCTGTTTTATATAGGAAAATAATAACGTGTGGCGTTCTTTTAAATCAGTTAAGTTTATGATTTATTTTTTTATTAAGTATTTTGAAGAACCGATTTGAACGTTGCCGTAAAATGTTTCATCATTTTATTAACACATCTTTTCATTTACTTCTGCAATTTTGATACAGTAATAGAAAAAAAAACCAAAAAATTCCATACAAAATACCTAAATAAACAATAGGCATTTCATTCCTTTTTTAAATTATATTTATTTTTATCATGAAAACAAAAAGAGCACAAACTGCTTTCGGAAATAAAATGCAATGAAATATTCATTATGTCTGATTGGTTTCAAATTTCAAAAATAGAACTAAGTATACAATACTGTTGCGTGGGTGTTATTGTGACTAAAGTTCATTGAGAATGAAATTAAATTTTGTGCACAATAGCTTTTGATGTACTCGTACGAAGGAGGCTAGCAAAATCATTGAGATTGAGCGAGCCATGTCTGTCTCAAAGAACCTTCGCCAATACTTCATCGGGCTTCTTGACGCAGACAAAAATTTCACCCTTTTGACGTTGAAATACCAAAAAGTCGAACTAAATGTGATTCAACAGCTTCTTTTTGGTTCGAGTGGCTTATGTGTGGAATGAACTGTCTGCGTCTATATTCCCAAACAAGTACTGTCCGGAACATTCAAAAGTAGAATAATCTTCGTCTTTATCATTAATTTCCATCAGGTGAGATGCCTAATTGAATATTGAATGATAAAATGCATTCGGATAGGGCTTAGATAACCGAATTACTATGGAGACTGAGCTCAAAAAAGGCTCGACCAAGAATGACGTAGGTGGACGATCTGTCTAGATCCTGACATCAATTAATTCATAATTACAATGAATACTCTTGTGCACATTCTATCGTCAATTTCTAATTCGAAGTTTGGATTATTCTGATGTTGATGTTATAGAAGAAAATGTCGCAGTGCAGTTTGTTACCGCTTCATCTGTACTGACGCTTTGGAAGCGACAGTTAACTTAGTTTAAAGTAATTTATTCGACATCAACAAATGTCGTGAAACCAAATATAAATGGCAATAAGTGATGTTAAACATAACCCATAATAATGAATAAAAATTTTGAATTTCAACTTGAATTGATAAAAGAAGAAGTGGAGTGAAAAGACCTTTTACCGAGCAATCGCACGGTACTTATAAATCTTTAAAAAAAGGGGGATAGCTTTTACCGGGAGCCTAAGCTTTAAATATATCACAAATATTAAAGTAAAAATTAAGATATATTTTAAAGAACAAATTATTAGAGTAGGCATATAAAGTGTGAAGATGTAACAAACAAATTTTATTAAACAAATCCTTTTGCATTTATATAAAGTTGAAATTACGGCCTGTGTCCAATTCCAAATCAATTGAAACTCAAACTCAAGTTAAAGGGGCCTAGAACATCACGTATTACTTTGGCAGCAAGTTTATCCAGAACTTCAATCCAACCAAGATACTGCCACAATTTTCCCGTGAGATTACAAACTGCGCTTATTAAAAGAAGTCGTCAAAAGATTTCTTCAAGGTTAGGAAAGTTTACCTGTAGGTGAAGCTTGCGTTGTTAGACTCGTAAAAAGACAACATACATATAATCACGTCTATATCCCTTGCGGGGTAGACAGAGCCAACAGTCCTGAGCGCACTGATAGGCCACGTTCAGCTATTTGGCTTTAAGATAGAATTGAGATTCGAATAGTGACAAGTTGCTAGCGTATCGCCTAAAAAAAGAATCTCAAGTTTGTAAACCTATCCCTTAGTCAAAAAACAAAAGTAAATAGTTAGTTTGTCTTAGTAAAAAGACAAACCCTGAATTATTTTATTCAAGTTGTGTATACTCGAAGGAGAGACCGCCAACCAGGAATGATTTACACATCGGTTCTTAGTAATTAGATATAAAATAAATACATACATACATATAGTCACGTCTATATCCCTTACGGGGTAGACAGAGCCAATAGTCCCGAAAGTCGCCTTTTACGACATCCATGGGAAATTGATGGAGTGGTCCTATTCTTTTTTGTATTGGTGCCGGGAACCACACGGCACATAAAATATAGCATCGTTAAGTTAGTATCTCGTAACACAAGTCTCGAATTTACTTCGAGGCTAACTCAATCTGTATAATTTGTCTCCCCGTATATATTTATTTATTTATTAATTCACGTCTGACCTCCGTAACTTAGGAAGCAACCATAATTAACGCGAAAGGACGATGATCTCCTTTTGACCTTTGTAATGTATTCCGTTGGATCATGGTTGACTTTTCTTCCTCATGACGTCACTCCCGTTTACATCATCATACATACATAAAATCACGCCTCTTTCCCGGAGGGGTAGGCAGAGACTACCTCTTTCCACTTGCCACGATCTCTGCATATTTCCTTCGTTTCATCCACATTCATAACTCTCTTTATGCAAGCTCGGCGGTTTCGGGTACTTTCGACCTGACCCTTTACCAAGACGTCCTTAATTTGATCAAGATACGTTCGTCTAGGTCTTCTCTCCACATCATCACCTCTTTGTAAATGAGTCCGTGGTGCGCCTTTTTGACCATGGACCTATTTTTAGAGTTAGTCAGTTCAACGAAGTGATTCCCGTTTCACATCCGCAAACTTTGCAGGGCTGGGCATAGTTGACAGTATTTTGTGGTATTTTTCAGCATAATCAGTTAAAAATCTTACAACAACATTCAACATACTTATAACAATATTGTATCGCAAAACGATTCATACATCAAATTATTTGTATTGCCAATACCTTGACGCTTTATTTTTGCAGCTGTAGTGTAAAAAATTAATTGGCCAAGTGCGTTTACGAGAACCAGCGAGTTCCGTACAAAAATAAAATAAAGGAAAATATAAGTATTTATTATAAAATATAGTACCGTTGAGTTAGTATCTCGTAACACAAGTCTCGAACTTACTTCGAGGCTAACTCAATCTGTGTAATTTGTCCCGTATATATTTATTTATTTAATCTTGCCGTTCATTCCTACATGCAGTTTTTTTAACTAACCACAAGAAGTCTGAGCACTACTGCACACTACTACCTTTTTTAACTAGTAATTAGTTAAATCCACTTTGAGCTTATCTATATTATTTCTATTCTGATTGAAGTATATTTTACCGTAACTAAAAGGTATTATAATATTTTAATATATGTGTAAAAGTGTTTTGTGGCCAGCCGGCCCCCTAAGTATGACTTTTGTTTTTATTAACAGACAGTTTTCAACAAACTAGTTCACTTGGGTGTTCTTCAATACATATCCTGAATCAAGTTTTGGAAACTTGATTATTCTGGCCAACCTCATTCTAAACAATCGAAAGGCACCATTTTTTGTAATTTTTAAGGTACTCTGTTTTTCTTTTTTATGACAAGGAACCCTAAAAATAAAAAAAGTTCATTTAACCACATTTTCAATGGAACCTGTGTTTGCACTCATTATTAACGCCTTATCAGTAAATATACCATTTATTTTCTTGCTTCTCAAAGTACTCGTAAATATTATTGTCACGATTCTCGTGAATCGCAATAAATTACTAAGTTATTTTGTCATTATTGTTAAACCTCCGAATCTATATCTGTACGAGTACAAAGTTTTTTGGTAATTTTTATCAGTTAGCGTTTTTTTACGAAATTTCACGAGAAAAAATGATAATAGTACCTACCTACCTATTGATTAAATATCTAAAATACTGCAGACGTATTTTTGTTTTAACTTCTTTTGTTTATTCAATAACGTGTTTTGCTGTTTTCAAAAACTGTGAAAAAATCATAAATGGAATTTTACACGGCGCAGCGACGATGTTTGAAATGACTGCGTTTTGTTTTTCGAGATTTCATTGTTGATGTTGACATTTAAAAAAAAAATGAATGTAATTTTTTCGTAATATCTTTAAATTTACCTAACTAACACAGAAGAATTAATTCATGCTATATTATCATTATTTTTATCGGCGTGTGTCTGAGCCAAAAAGAAAATATACCTATTTGTAACAACAGGTAAACGTTATTGAAGATAGTCATTCATTAATTATTCTTGTGATCATCAATCAATCAATACTCTTACATTACTAACTGCCAGATAATGTACAACCGAAACAACTGAAGTAGGCAGCTAAATTTTGGGATGTTTCTATGTTAAGAAGAATCCTTAAGAAGCCTCGCGGCAAAGAAGAAGAGTAAATCTTCTTCCTCTTGACGATAATCCAGGTTACATCCTGACCTTCCTGGAGAGCCCGGAGTGCGCCCTAAAGACCATGACCCTGGAGTGGGTAAGTCAGGTTTTTACACGAATTCCCATCTGACCTCCGCAACCTTTGCAGGAGAACCTGTCTCATGTTGAATCATGGTTACAAAATAAGTAACCTGAATCTGTCACGATGTTTTCCCTCACCATTAGAGAATCGGTTAGCACTCAAACTAATGCACGCTTAGACAAGGGGTACATGGCCGATGTAGGATTTGAACCTGTGTCAGGTTGGGACATCACTTTAGCGCATTTTAGCCAATCACCACTCTGGAATAATACAGAATTCCCCGGGTTACCCGAAAAGCGACGTAGACGGAGGCGGAGTCGCGGCCAACAGGTAGTCTAGTATGTGTAAAGTATTTCCAAAATCATTCCCTCACACACAATACTCCAAAATTGGTCACGCCATTAAATGCGTAATCGCAAATGGTTATTATGTATAATTAGCTACGGCCTTGCTTACACGGCTGGACCAAAAAAAGGTATTATTTTTTACTTATACAGATACATAAAAACACGCCGTGTGGTTCCCGGCACCAATACAAAAAAGAATAGGACCCTCTATCTTTTTCCCATGGATGTCGTGAAAGACGACTAAGGGATAGGCTTTTCTATAGATTCTTCTTTTAGGCGATGGGCTAGCAACCCGTCACTATTTGAATCTCAATTCTATCATTAAGCCAAATAGCTGAACGCGGCCAATTAGTCTTTTCAAGACTGTTGGCTCTGTCTACCCCGCAAGGGATTTAGACGTGACCTCTTTCCCGGAGGGGTAGGCAGAGACTAAATTTTTCCAATTGCCACGATCACTGCATACTCCTTTCGCATTATCCACATTCGTAATTCTCTTCATGCAAACTCGCCGGTTTTGGATATATACATACTCTTGACCTGACATTTTGCTAGGACTTCCTTAATTTGATCAAGGTACGTTCGTCTAGGCCTTCCACCCTATCTGTTCACACGCTCCTTGTACATTTGCTTAGTCAACCTGCTTTCATTCATCCCCTCCACGTTATCAAACAATATTAACATACCCTTCTCTATTTAAATTTTATTGGTATTTATTAAAAAATAATAATCGCATCGTATGGTTCATCAAAAGGGCTTTTCATTCATTCATTCATCAATAAATATATTCTAAAAGAAATGCGTTTACAAACTGCAAAACGTTTTCTCGTTCATGTTAATTGAAAACAAAAAATTATTTGGATGGCAGAATTGATGACAGATGGCAGGCTAGCCCATCGCCTAAAAGAAGAATCTCAAGTTTATAAGCCTATCCCTTAGTCGCCTTTTACGACATCCATGGGAAAAAGATGGAGTGGTCCTATTCTTTTTTTTATTGGTGCCGGGAACCACACGGCACATAAAAATGCGGCATATATAGGTTATTTCTTTCTTTGTCGCTACCTTTTCCCACTTTCTACGTGGGGTCGGCGCAGTATGTTAGTTTTTTCCGATTACTTCTGTCAGTTCCCATCTCACTGGTCACTTTCTCCTCATACTATCCTTTACGCCGTCTATCCATCTCTTTTTCGGCCTTTTCCTATTTCTTAAACCTTTCACTTCCATATTTTTGTAAATTACTGACAAAAAATAAGGTATTTTCACCACACTTTTGCGCCGTTTCGCTGTCGTGTAAAGTTCTAGAAACAAATGTAAGCTATTGTTCATTTTTATAATTTAGATTAGTTAAACAAAAAAAAAAAAAACCAAAGAATAATCGCTTTACTTTGTTTGCGAAGAGAAAAGGTTTTTACTTGTCTCTTGAAAAAAAAAATGTGCGTTTTGATTTCATGTGAATAAAGTTATTTTTTTAAGTAATACTTTTATTAGCAATTTTTTATTATAAAAAAACAACGTTGTCATTTAGTCGATAAGTGGAAGGAAAAACTAAGCGGCAGTCATAAAATCTTCAGATATAGACATGAGGATAACATAGAAATGACCTCACATTTTCCCTGTAACTTCCTTACGATACTTTGAACTGCAGTCGGGTATATGAGGAAGGATGTTGGCAGAGGTCAGTTCGTATAACAAAGGGACCATGGACTTTCTTGTCAAATGTATTCTTCCGTGTGGTTCCCGGCACCAATACAAATAAAGAATAGGACCACTCCATCTCTTTCCCATGGATATCGTAAAAGGCGACTTAGGGATAGGCTTACAAACTTGGGATTCTTTTTTTAGGTGATGGGCTAAGTAACCTCGAAAGTCGCCTTTAACGACGTCCATGGGAAACGTATGGAGTGGTTCTATTCTAAAGTGCTGGAAATCACACGGTACGACACGATATAGTCTTGGTCCAACTTAAAAACTGGTATTCAAAAATACCATAATAATTTGTTACCGCTTCTTCTGCACTTACGCCTTGGAAGCGGCAGTAAACTTAGTTTTTAAGTAATTTATTTGACGTCAACCAATGTTGTTAAACCATACGTTTTGACAATTATTAAGCGATATATAGTATCCTATAGTAATGAATAAAAATTTTGAATTTGAATTTGACCTCTCCCTACCCCTATAAGAGAGGTAACGTGGCAAGGGGTCAGCCTTTTCAGTGAATTTTTACCGGTGAATTTATAACGATGTCACGGGCAATAGCTAGTACTATGAATAAAATTAACATTCTTCAGAATTATTATTTGACATTGTATAAACAAAACGCAACACAAACGCGGGGAACCGCCGCGCCGAGCTGTTTAATTAATTTCAAATTTAAACTTTGACACTTGTAGGTAGGCACACTTCTCATACCTTCGTCGCTAATTGTGAATTCCTTGTTTCATTTATTTTGAGTCAATTGTAAGAAAATACAGTGTTATTTTACTCATTAAAATCCATTAAATCCCAATTAATGTTATAAATTCTAAAGCAAGCTTATATGTTTGTTTGTAAATTAAATTTTACGTATATATAATTAAGAGTCTGGGAGAAGGTCAAAGAATACGTTTCGTACTGGTAAAAAAATATATTTTGTAGGTCGCGCTAAATTTGGCGCTTTTTATAAGTGGCGTCAAAATCGCCCGTGCAAAGCTGCGAATAAAAGCTAGTAGATAATATAAGCTTAACAATTTTCTACGACATTTCGCAAAAAGCAGTTTTATCATTCTTTATGATGCTTCTCACTATGCTGAGCTCGCTATCGGATATTTAAATATGAGTATTCAAAGTGTACCTAATAGTTTCAAACAATTTCAGATAGTTACAGAAATGTGCCGTTCGCGGAAATATTTGAACTTTGTCAATATACGTGATGAACTTGATACCAACTTTGTCGTTATCGTGATGTAGGTTCGAGTTTTCAGGTCAAAAGTTGCTAGATGATGAAGGATAGGTACCAATATAAATAACTAGCATATACGCGCAGCTTCACCGAATTCGCGAATTTAGATGATTTATTTGCGCCACCAACACTTCTTCCTTCTGTCTTTAGTCCCGGTTGCATCCTCACCTCTCTAGAGAGGAGCCCGGGGTATGCCTTTAAACATGGATCTCGGATTATGTGAGTCAGGTTTTTACACGAAGCGACTCCCATATAAGCTCCGCAAACTTTGCAGGGGTACCTACCCCGTATTTGACCCATGGTTACACATCCAATTGCCTGAATTAGCAGGTGCCCTAAACATGTCTTCCCTCACCGTAAAAACATCAGTTAGTATTCAAACTAATGTACATAACTTTGAAAATATTAATTGGTATTGTTGTCTTTTTGCGCATCACGCGTTCGACGCTCTTTTTCTTTGCGCCACCTACACTTTTATTTCTAACTAAGAAGATACTCTAAGACCTACACCAGCGAATTTAGCGTTACCTACAAATGTATACAGGCTTTACGAAAATCCCACGGGAAGTTTGGTTTTACCAGAATGAATAACTCCATATCCTTCTCTACACTCTTCAGACGAAATATTTCAAAAACATTGTATTTATGTTTTTAGTTCTGATTTTGCGAATATTTCGCAACAAGGACTCCAAACCGTTTCAGTTGTTTTTTCATTATATGGTCAGCGATTTCTGGTACCCGTTTTGCATACAATTTTAGCAAACGTTTAATATTTTTGCAAACATTTTCATTAATGTTTGGAATGATTATGTTCCTTACAGAGATTTCCTAATCTACATACGACCACGTCTTATTTAAAGTTAAATTTATATTTATAATCGTGTCAGGGTTTACAATAAGTGGCGATCTAATTTGAGATAAAAAAAATATGACAACCAAAATATTCTATCAGATTTTACTCATTGATATGTCCACTTGAATGTATGCAAACATAGTCAAGTCGGAGATAAATTTGATTTATCATATTTACTGCTACATTTGAATCCATACTATTATTATGAATGCGAAAGTAAGTTTGTTTGTGTCTCATCACGAATTATCAAAGGAAACCGATCTTCTTGAAATTTTTCGTACATTTAATTAAGAGAAGAAGGACTTTTCTTTCCGGTATAAACTATAGCTCCTGTAAAATTTGCAGGTGGCGCTTAATTTGCGCGTGTAGTGGCGCTAAAATCGCATATGTACATAGGTGGCGCTAAATTCGCGCGAGTGAAGCCGCGGATGAAATCTCTAAAAGCAAAGAAATGTCAACTCAAATTTCACTTGCACTTATACAGTCAACTTTTTAAAATTTGTTCCTCTCTTCAAAGCTTAACGTATAATTTTTAAAGACATTTTACATCATTAAAATAATTTCTCCTTTTTTATTTAATATGGTCAAAGCCTTTTCATTATTTTTACATGTCTACAAACCGTAATCACTTGAACATCATTAAGTATCTCCCATATTATTTTTTCCATTAAGTATCTAAAGACGTACTCGCCAAAGTTCTCTGAATAACTCATTAGAGTCACGACAATATTTATTTTCATGAATCAGTTTGTACTACCGGCAACATAAATACTCAGAGACAAAATTGTAGGTATATATTTATATTTTGAGATACATACATTCTTAAAGTCTGGTGAAAAAACATATTTATACATCACAGCTTTATATACTTAATTACGTTGCTGACCGTACGTTTTATGTTACTAGCCAATACCTACACATTTCACATTATTTTGAACTAGAGGCCGCCCGCGACTTCGTCCGCATGGAAACCCTATCAATCCCGCGGGAACTCTGGGATAAAAAGTAGCCTATGTGTTATTCTGGGTCTTCAGCTACCTACATACCAAATTTCATGGTAATCGGTTCAGTAGTTTTTGCGTGAAAGAGTAACACACATCCATACAAACTTTCGTCTTTATAATAGTAGTAGGATTTAGAATAATTATGAATAACTAAATTTGGTTATTGGAATTACATAAAAGCTATAATTTAGAACGAATTGCTTTCAGCATTTAGAAATTTCTTTCGTCCGACTTTTTTTTTTGGACTAAGCAATTAATTTTCTAATAAAAATCTTTTCCACAGATAAACGACCATGGGGAAGGATCCGAAGATAAAAACGGACAATTTCAATTCAACGTAAGTTTTATATATCTACTTAGTACATACGTACATAAAATCACATCTTTGTTATTTACTGAGGAGACAGAGCCGTTAGTTTGAAGACTTAAATTTATAGGCATCATTCATTCATTCATTCATCATTAAACTTGTCTAAGTCTTGAAACTATTTGCTTTTGAGATATAATCCTGATGAATATACATACATACATACATATAATCACGTCTATATCCCTTGCGGGGTAGACAGAGCTTACAGCCTTGTAAAGACTGATAGGCCACGTTCAGCTATTTGGCTTTAAGATAGGATTGAGATTTAAATAGTGACAGATTGCTAGCCCATCGCCTAAAAGAAGAATCCCAAATTTATAAGCCTACCCCTTAGTCGGCTTTTACGACATCCATGGGAAAGAGATGGAGTGGTCTTATTCTTTTTTGTGTTGGTGTCGAGAACCACACGGCACATGAGTATGTGTGTACATTTCAATTGGTCTCATTTTCTTCAACCGATAAGCCTTAGTAACAAGGATAATCTTTGAAGGCATTAAAAACTTGTTTACGAATGAATATGTCAGCTCACTAGTAGCATTAACCCCAATCCCCAAGGTGACTTGGTGTCAGGTAGAATAAATATCTACGCCGTGTGGTTCCCGACACCAATAGAAAAAAGAATAGAACCACTCCATCTCCATGGATGTCGTAGAAGGCGACTAAGGGATAGGCTTTCAAACTTGAGATTCTTCTTTTAGGCGATGGGCTAGCAACCTGTCACTATTTGAATCTCAATTCTATCATAAAGCCAAATAGCTGAACGTAGCCTATCAGTCTTTTCAAGACTGTTGGCTCTGTCTACCCCGCGAGGGATATAGACGTGGTTATATATGTATATGTATGTATGTATGTATCTCTACGCCACAAGCCACAACAGCCAATGCCTCGCTAGCCTATAACAGCGAAGAGTCTAAATCGCGCAAGCAAAGGATCCAACGGATTGGAGCATATATACAAACTCCGACTCACTCACATTCAGGTAACTGGATATGTAACCACAATCGATCTAATACGTGTCAGGTTTACCTGCAATGGTTGCGGAGGCCAGATGGTAGTCGCTTTGTGTAAAAACCTGACTCACCCAATCCAATGGTGAGGATGCAAACGGAACTGAATGCCAGGATGGAGGGGATGAAGAAAACGTAGTGGGTAACGCGATGAAATGGATGCAATTGGATACAAATTCGAGTTTACTTGCTCGAGTCCTTATGATCGATTAAAACTCGCACTAAGCCCTCAGGTACCGCGTCGACTGCGGCATGGCAATGCGCAAGATTGCAAACAAATTCGTATAAAAATACTTTTGCCTGGATCTATCTTCGCTTCCTTGTTAATTCACAAAAAAAGGATGTACGAGTAGTTTATTTTACTCCTGAAATTCTATTGTATTTCTGCCAAATTTCGTCAAAAACAGTCTTGTTTTTTTATTCCATACAAAAACGCATACATAAAATCATGCCTTTTTCCCGGAGGGGTAGGCAGAGACTACAGAGACTACATCTTTCCACTTGCCACCATCTCTGCATACTTCTTTGGCTTCATTCACATTCATAACTCTCTTCATGCAAGCTCGGCGGTTTTATTATTAATCCATTATAAACAAACATACAATTTTTTGGTCTCAATTATATTACTATGAACTTTAATCGTGGCAAGTAGAATTCCATAGTCTCTGCCTACCCCAATGGGAAATAGGCGTGATGGTATGTATATATGTATATATAATTGCAATGAGGCGACTGCGAAGCGTTCGATGAGGTCAAACCTGTGTTCACCTTTACGAGTAATGTCATAAAAGGCAATATCTAAATAATGAAAAGGTCATGTTAGATTATGAAACAAGACGAGCATAAATGGTAACATTGAAAATAAGTCCAGACGAATATCTTTTGAACTACTCCTAATTGGGGACGTTCTAGTAAAATGTCAGGTCGAAAGCTGACCTGAACTATAAATCTAATCATTATTCTATTAAAAATTCTGGATTCATGAACGGGGAGATAAGGTGGGTGAAATTATTATAATGCAATAATAGACGCAATTGAAAAGATGTAGTCTTTGCACCATCCAAAATATGTGAAGTTACGCTCGGTCGACCAGGTACTATACAAATGTCAGTAGTAATTTGATGATGATTGAAGAGGGTGCAACACAGACAGAGCATGACCGCAAGCGCCTACTAATGATGTGCTAGCGGACAATTTTAGAAATTGCTAGTCAATTAAAAACAAATATAACGACTATTCAATAAAATACACGTGTTAAAATAAAAAACTGAACATATGAAGAACACTTTAAGACCGGTTAGTTATGAGAAACTAGCGACCCGCCCCGGCTTTGCATGCGTAGCATTTATACATGTAAACCTTCCTTTAAAATAACTCTATCTTTTAAGAAAAACTGCATCTAAATACGTCGTGTAGTTTTAAAGATACAGACATACAGAGAGACAGACGCGAAAAGTGACTTTGCTTAATGAAGTGATAATGATGTAGAAATAAAATATAAGAAAATAATGTTCAGCTTGTTGAATTGAAAACTAAGACTACTGAACCGATCTCGAAGAAATTTTGTATATTAATAGTGTGGAATACGGAAATGGACATAGGGTAATTTTCATACGGCGCTGTCAATAATTAAATTCGAACTCGGAACCTTCAGTGTCAAATGCAAGCACACTACCGCTTCAGCCACAGGCCGTCAATGAAATTAATTTGGAAGTATGAATACATACACATACAAATAGTCACGTCCATACCCCTTGCGGGGTAGACAGAGCCCACAGTCCCAAAAAGACTGATAGGCCATAAAGCTGAACGCAGCTTTCTGGCTTGATAATAGAATTGAGACCCAAATAGTGACAGGTTGCTAGCCCATCGCCTAAAAGAAGAATCTCAAGTTTAAAAGCCTATCTCTTAGTCGCCTTTTACGACATCCAAGAAAACAATATGGAGTGGCCCTATTCTTTTTTTTATTGGTGCCTAGAACCGCACGGCACAACAATATATAAAGTATGGATTATTACTTAAATTTCATTGGTATCAGAACATTGAATGATATTGAACAGACCATTGAACCGTGAACAACAATAGAGGGTATTACAATTAACTCAGTCAACATACCGTTTCAGATAGAATGGCACAATTCCATCTAATCTGATCAAGGGCGTTTGCCAAAGGTCATTTTCTAATAATGAAACTGCAGGTGGCTCAATATTGTTTTATCGACACATTTCACAGCGTGATAAAGGAATGTTGTGATGTGAAAGAAGATGTAGTTACAGGAATCGAAAAGGGTATGTTAAGATGGATCGGTCATGTAGAGAGGATGAATGAAAGCAGAATGACTAAGCAGATATACAAGGAACGTGTGGAGGGAAAGATCGCAGTGGGAAGACCTAGACGAACGTATCTTGATCAAATTAACGACGTCCTGGTAAAGGGTCAGGTCAAAAGTACCCGAAACCGCCGAGATTGCATGAAGTGAGTTATGAATGTGGATGAAGCGAAGGAAGTATGCAGAGATCGTGGCAAGTGGAAAGAGTTAGTCTCTGCCTACCCCTCCGGGAAAGAGGCGTGATTTTATGTTGTTGTATGTTGTTGACACATTTCACACTTTTTCAAGGCTCAAAGTTGAGTTTGCGTCTTCATCCTTCAATATTCCCCGATTGCATTTTCATCACTCTGGAGAGGAGCCGGGATATACCTTTATCCATTGATCCTGGATTGGGTGAGTCAGGTTTTTACACGAAGCGACTCCCATATGACCTCAGCAATCCGATTATCTATGACACGTCTATGACGTACTGGCGCTGAATGTAAAACACATATTATTATGTGTGCGTGAGGCGTGTATACATATACAATTGGACGGCATACTAATTGATGCTTCATTTTGCCGTATAGTAAAGCTCTGTCCGCCGTTTTTTCTACGTCAATGCTCATTAATATCTATTGTGCATACATACATAATTTGATTTGATTAGTGATTTGTTTATTTTATAACTATGTACTTAATATTTTCTTGTTACTCTGTAAATTTCTATGCAATAAAGATATTACAAACAAACAAACATATATCACGTCTATATCCCTTACGGGCCGACAGTCTTGAAAAGACTCATAGGCCACGCTAGTCAGTTATTTGGCTTAAAGATAGAATTGAGATTCAAATAATGACAGGTTGTTAGCCCATCGCCTAAAAGAAGAATCCCAAGTTTATAAGCCTATCCCTAAGTCGCCTTTTACGACATCCATGGGAAAGAGATGAAGTGGTCCTATTCTTTTTTCTATTGGTGCTGGGAACCACACGGCACACCTATTGTAATATAAGACTAAACTCGCTTATACCAAAACTTGACTAATAAAAACGTTGTTTTAATAACGTGTTTACTTTCATTATAATTCTGTCATACATTAATTTATTCATAAATTACTTTTTCAGAGCTGAATTGACCACAAATCCTGGGTTCCAGTCGTCTCTAAGTGTCGCATCTAAAACTGATGAGAAACCATACAATCCCTTCGAACACAGAGTTGTCGAGCACCCAAATTCGTGAGTAATTTCTATGTTCATTTCTTTTTTGGGTAACCTAAAACGGAAACCTATTACTAAACGTGTGGCGTGTGGTTCCCGGCACCAATACAAAAAAATTGGACCACTCCATTTCTTTCCCATGGATGTCGTAAAAGGCGACTAAAGGATAGGCTTACAAACTTGGGATTTCTTTTTTTAGGCGATGGGCTAGCAACCTGTCACTATTTGGATCTCAATTCCATCATTAAGCCAAGCAGCTAAACGTGGCCATTCAGTCTTTTCGGGACTATTGGCTCTGTCTACCCCGTAAGGGATGTAGACGTGACTATATGTATGTATGTATGTATGTATTACTAAACCCCCGCTGTCTGTCTGTCTGTCCGTCCGTCCAACTGTTACTAGGCTATACATCATAAACCCTCCTTCTTCCACCTGTCTTTAGTTCCGGTTGCATCCTCACCATTCTGGAGAGGAGCTTGGGGTATGCCTTTGACTATGGATCCTGGATTGGATGAGTCAGGTTTTCACACGAAGCGACTACCATCTGACGCAGGTAAACCTAACCCGTAGATATTGGATCGATCATGTCTACACATCCAGTTGCCTGAATGTGCAGGTTTCTTCACTATGTTTTCCTTTACCGTCATCATAAACTATGATAGCTAGAAAGCACAAAATATCTATTTCTATTGTCGCTATAACAACAAATATTAAAATAAATGAAAATATTAAGAGAATAAAAACATTTCACAAAACGAAATTATACCCTACGTAGAAATATTAAAATTTAATATAACATAATATTTAGATACGTAGTGTTTTCTTATTAATACGCATTCTTATTAATAACGCAATTTCATACTCGTATCCTTCTCTCGTAATGCATCTACGTGGTAATTGAAGCTTTCCTAGAAATTGGAATCCTATTAAGAAGCGAGATATTGTAGTACACACTAGCTATTGCGCGGCGCTTCGCTCTAATGGGAAATTCGAGAAAAAAGTACCATATTTTACTACCGAAGGTCAATTCTGTGCCAAATCTCGTGAAAATCAGTAGTTTATGAGTTCGAACGAACTCAAAAACTACTGACTCTTCTTACAGACGTGCAAAAATACAAATCGCTTCTCTTTATCATTAGTGTGGATGATATGGAATTCGGGTTCTATATAAAAGAGGTTACAGTCTAATTTATTAGCTAATATACATATATCAACGTATAGCAGAAACCGCTCCAAAATGGATTTCCAAAATTTTCGTGGGAATGTAAATTAGATTAGTATTTTGTATTTAGTATTTTGTTTCAAACGGGCGGAATTTTACACGTTTACCTCGTGGACAAACTGATATCCACAAAATGCACAACTAATAGTGCTATTTTTTTTAATTATTCGCATGAACACAACCAAATAGGTACTTAGAATATATATTTGTCGTAAGTGTCGTATGATTCCCGGCACCAAAAGAAAAAAGAATGGGACTACTCCATTACTTTACCATGGATGTCTTAAAGGCGACTAGGGATTGGCTTATAAACTTGGGATACTTCTTTTAGGCGATGGGTTAGCAACCTGTCACTATTTCAATCTCAATTCTATCATTAAGCCAAACAGCTGAAAGTGGCCTATCTATATCTACCCCGCAAGGGATATAGACGTGATGATATGTTTATGTTAGTTGTTTGTATGTATTCATAAGAAGATGCTTGATTGACATATCAACGTATAGCCCAAACCTATTGGCATTGTCATAAATTTTCCTTATGTAGTCTAAGAAGATTTGTCGAAATTCCCGCGGGAAGGGAAATTGACAGCATTTTTTTTATATGTGTGGCATAAGTTGCATATACCTACGTTTTGAAATTGAAATTGTTTTATTTTTACAACTAGCTGTGCCCGCGACTTCGTCCGCGTGGAATTGTTATTTTGAGCATCATTGAAGCCCTCAAGGATGAATAATTTTCCCCGTTTTTTTTCACATAGTCCATTTTTTGTTTTCTCGTTAAAGTTGCAGCGTGATGTTATATAGCCTAAAGCCTTCCTCGATAAATGGTCTATTCAACGCAAAATAATTTTTCATTTCGAATCAGTAGTTCCTAAGATTAGCGCGTTCAAACAAACAAACTCTTCATCTTTATAATATTAGTATAGATTATGCAAAAAAATTGATGTACCTACGTGAGTGCTTGTTGTTGTCTTGTTGAAGATGCTATTCAATCACGCAAATTCTATTGGATGGATTTTGATGAAACTTACGTACACGGGAATAATTATGCCTGGAATAGAACATAGTTTATTTTTCTTACAAAAGCAAAGCTTGGAAGCGCAGCTGTTAAGAAACGAATAAATTCTAAAGACAAAAAAAGGAAATTATAATAATGGAAAGTTAAAGTACCTATCTCTTTGTTTACAACATTTGCTGTCTTGCCCATTGGAGACATCACAAATTAACTGTCACAGCTGGTGACCCGCGAGCAAGCGACGTAGAGCTGATGCTCAGTCCAGATGCCGAAAGTGAATTAAGGAACTCTACCGAATAAGTACCGATGCTGCAAGCATCGGTACTATATAATTTTGCCAGCGGCTACAATCGCGTTATTTCTTAAATTCTTGTGGCGCCATCTCGTATCGGATGGTCAAAAACTAAATATCTAAACCACGGGAACTAAATCAATGGTGAAATAGTAAGAACTGGCGTTACTACATGTGTGTTATTCCAGCTAATCTTGAGGAGCATGGCAACCGTCGCCAATGCGGGGCGCGTCAAACTACCTACATAAAAAAAAATTCTTCTCAAAGATGTGGTGAAACGGTAAGTGCTGGCGAAACTAAATCAATGAATAAAAGAAGTTTTAATTATATAATTAATTAAAAATAAAAATTTTGCCAGCGGAGACAATTGTGTTATTTCTTAAATTCTCATGAGGCGCCATATCGTATCGGGTGGGCAAAAAATAAATATCTAAACCACGGGAACTAAATCAATGGTGAAATGGTAAGTACTGGCGTCACTACATGTGTGTTATTCCTGCTAATCTAGGGAGCATGGCAACCGTCGCCGATGCGGGGCGCGTCAAACTACCTACATAAAAAAAAATTCTTCTCAAAGATGTGGTGAAACGGTAAGTGCTGGCGAAACTAAATCAATGAATAAAAGAAGTTTTAATTATATAATTAATTAAAAATAAAAATTTTGCCAGCGGAGACAATTGTGTTATTTCTTAAATTCTCATGAGGCGCCATATCGTATCGGGTGGGCAAAAAATAAATATCTAAACCACGGGAACTAAATCAATGGTGAAATGGTAAGTACTGGCGTCACTACATGTGTGTTATTCCTGCTAATCTAGGGAGCATGGCAACCGTCGCCGATGCGGGGCGCGTCAAACTACCTACATAAAAAAAAATTCTTCTCAAAGATGTGGTGAAACGGTAAGTGCTGGCGAAACTAAATCAATGAATAAAAGAAGTTTTAATTATATAATTAATTAAAAATAAAATTTTTGCCAGCGGAGACAATTGTGTTATTTCTTAAATTCTCATGAGGCGCCATATCGTATCGGGTGGGCAAAAAATAAATATCTAAACCACGGGAACTAAATAAATAAACAAAGCATAATGAATTTAATCAATAAAATGCTATTTATTTAATCATCCATATCCATACATATAATAAAACTGTAACTGAACCTTGTCTGTACATTGAAGATATTTAAGAAAAAATATTATAAGGGGTCTTTTTAGGGTCAATAGAAGCCAAAACAATTTTTTTTAGAATTTTTGTCTGTCTGTCTGTCTGTCCGTCTGTCTGTCTGTATGTTTGTACGCGCATCACGCAATATCTACCGAACGGATCTGAACGAAATTCGGCACAGATATAGTTCGTAACCTGGATTAGAATATAGGCTACTTTTTATCCCGAAATTCTATCCCAAGGGGATGAAATAGGGGGTGCAAGTTTGTATGGAACTTCGTCATTTTTGAATCGATATAAAAAGCTATAAATAATTAATTATCATATTTATTATGATTAAATAAATAGCATTTTATTGATTAAATTCAAAAAAATTCATTATGCTTTGTTTATTTATTTAGTTCCCGTGGTTTAGATATTTATTTTTTGCCCACCCGATACGAGATGGCGCCTCATGAGAATTTAAGAAATAACACAATTGTCTCCGCTGGCAAAATTTTTATTTTTAATTAATTATATAATTAAAACTTCTTTTATTCATTGATTTAGTTTCGCCAGCACTTACCGTTTCACCACATCTTTGAGAAGAATTTTTTTTTATGTAGGTAGTTTGACGCGCCCCGCATTGGCGACGGTTGCCATGCTCCTCAAGATTAGCAGGAATAACACACATGTAGTAACGCCAGTACTTACCATTTCACCATTGATTTAGTTCCCGTGGTTTAGATATTTATTTTTTGACCATCCGATACGAGATGGCGCCACAAGAATTTAAGAAATAACGCGATTGTAGCCGCTGGCAAAATTATATAGTACCGATGCTTGCAGCATCGGTACTTATTCGGTAGAGTTCCTTAATTCACTTTCGGCATCTGGACTGAGCATCAGCTCTACGTCGCTTGCTTGCGGGTCACCAGCTGTGACAGTTAATTTGTGATGTCTCCAATGGGCAAGACAGCAAATGTTGTAAACAAAGAGATAGGTACTTTAACTTTCCATTATTATAATTTCCTTTTTTTGTCTTTAGAATTTATTCGTTTTTTAACAGCTGCGCTTCCGAGCTTTGTTTTTGTAAGAAAAATAAACTATGTTCTATTCCAGGCATAATTATTCCCGTGTACGTAAGTTTCATCAAAATCCATCCAATAGAATTTGCGTGATTGAATAGCATCTTCAACAAGACAACAACAAGCACTCACGTAGGTACATCAATTTTTTTGCATAATCTATACTAATATTATAAAGATGAAGAGTTTGTTTGTTTGAACGTGCTAATCTTAGGAACTACTGATTCGAAATGAAAAATTATTTTGCGTTGAATAGACCATTTATCGAGGAAGGCTTTAGGCTATATAACATCACGCTGCAACTTTAACGAGAAAACAAAAAATGGACTATGTGAAAAAAAACGGGGAAAATTATTCATCCTTGAGGGCTTCAATGATGCTCAAAATAACAATTCCACGCGGACGAAGTCGCGGGCACAGCTAGTAATAAATATGATAATTAATTATTTATAGCGTTTTATATCGATTCAAAAATGACGAAGTTCCATACAAACTTGCACCCCCTATTTCATCCCCTTGGGATAGAATTTCGGGATAAAAAGTAGCCTATATTCTAATCCAGGTTACTAACTATATCTGTGCCGAATTTCGTTCAGATCCGTTCGGTAGATTTTGCGTGATGCGCGTACAAACATACAGACAGACAGACGGACAGACAGACAGACAGACAGACAGACAGACAGACAAAAATTCTAAAAAAAATTGTTTTGGCTTCTATTGACCCTAAAAAGACCCCTTATAATATTTTTTCTTAAATATCTTCAATGTACAGATGTACAGACAAGGTTCAGTTACAGTTTTATTATATGTATGGATAATTACAATATTGCCGTGTGGTTCCCGGCACCAATACAAAAAAGAATTGGACCACTCCATCTCTTTCCCATGGATGTCGTAAAAGGCGACTAAGGGATAGGCTTACAAACTTGGCATTCTTTTTAGGCGATGGGCTAGCAACCTGTCACTATTTGAATCTCAATTCTATCATTAAGCCAAATAGCTGAACGTGGCCGATCAGTCTTTTCAAGACTGTTGGCTCTGTCTAGCCCACAAGGGATATAGACGTGACCATATGTATGTATGTATGTATGTATAATTACAATTCGGCATTGATACGGCAAGATTCCCTGTGCTGATTTTCAGACGTTTTTTAGAAATGGTTTTCATTTAGTATTAAATAAAATAAGTTTGATAATTCAAACATAAAAATACACAGTCACAAACAATCACTTAATTTAAAACGTGTAACCTAGCACGATTTTAACTAATAAAATGTTCAAGTCGTGTGATAATTATTTCAGCTAATAACCAATTTGCGCACTTAGTAGTATAATTATAAGAGACAGTTTATTGTTTCCTTATCTTTCTCATAGATGTCGTTAAAGGCGACTAAGCGAAAGGTTTACAAACTTGAATTTTTTTATAGGCGATGGAATAGCAACCGTTGTCTTTGTCTGCACGTTGTCTTTCAAAACTGTTGGCTCTGTCAACTCCGCAAAGGACAAAGACGTGAATACATGTATGAATGTTATACTTATAACTATTTCTTGATTCACATTGATATTACAAATTTCCTTCATTAGTTACGTAAGGGAATATAAATAAATTATAAATGTTCATCATCCCGCAGCACCATCGGTTCAATCCTGCATCTCCTGAAGGCATGCCTCGGCACGGGACTGCTGGCTATGCCGTCAGCCTTCAAGAACAGCGGCCTCCTGGCAGGGTCTATAGGCACCATCATTGCTGGTTTAGTGTGCACACACACTGTACACATTTTGGTAAGTTAGTTTTTAACTGATTTGTTAACTCATCCTCGAAACATAGGATCTGGAGATACGTTTTTTAACTCGTTAGTGTAAAGAAAAGAATAGATTAATATCTTATAGATAAATGTCTAAGACCCAGACCAATCAGAAAAAGTTCTTTTCTCATCATGCCCTGGCCGGGATTCGAACCCGGAACCTCCGGTGTCACAGACAAGCGTACCTACTACCGCTGCGCCACAGAGGCCATCGAATTAATGACGATTTACTCGTACATATTTAAATTTATTTGATATCTAAATTGTGGATGATTAAAAAAAAACAAATCTAAAGGTAAAAACATCTCAAGAAGTGTGCGTTGACGCCAAAAAGCCTTCCATGAGCTTCGCTGAAACGTGCGGCGCCGCTTTCACTCACGGCCCGAAAAAGCTCCAGCCGTGGGGAGGTTTTGTGAAGTAAGTTTGATTTGACTTTACTGCACGTTCAATTATATGAAAACATAGAAATCCCATAACATATGTATATGTAGTCACGTCTTTATCCCTTGTGGGGTAGACAGAGCTAACAGACTAGAAAAGACTGAAAGGCCACGTTCAGCTGTATGGCTTCAACTTAGAATTGAGATATATATAGTGACAGGTTGCTAGCCTATCGCCTAAAAGAAGAATCCCAAGTTTATAAGCCTACCCCTAAGTCGCCTTTTACGACATCCATGACATAAAATTAATTTTATATTATTTTGATTTCTATAAATAACTTGCTTGAAATCATAAGGTGTTATGTAATTTCTTAAACTAGTTACATCATACTCGTACACCTTTTCTCTTCTCTACTTTCTTGCATCCTTTTTTCATCATCCACTTTCAATCTTTTCATGCAGGCTCATCGGTTTTATGTGACCTTTTACCTCCAAAGAATATTTTAAACTGGATTAAGTTTAGGTAATGGACGAAACTTTATGTTAAAAGATTTTTACGACATAATTTTATTTATATGAGTACTTAACATTTTAAAATGTTTTTAATTTGAAAGTTTTTATTAAGCGGAGTTTTGAAGATTTGCTTCTAGAAAATTATAAGTATGTTGTCCTATTTTTACAGAAATCTAGTGGACTATTCAACGGCATTGACATATATAAGTGTGCTATGCGTATATATTGTCTTCATCGGC
The DNA here is from genome assembly GCF_032362555.1 of Amyelois transitella. Classification (NCBI taxonomy): domain Eukaryota; kingdom Metazoa; phylum Arthropoda; class Insecta; order Lepidoptera; family Pyralidae; genus Amyelois; species Amyelois transitella. The sequence continues at coordinate 1,126,332 of NC_083509.1, read as the reverse complement.
TCTTCTTTAGAAGAGGTGAGATCATTTAACATAGTAATAAGGTTTTATACATTCATACATATGGTCACGCCTATATCCCTTGCGGGGTAGACAGAGCCAACAGGTTATAAGGTTTTATTATGTTAGTTATATAATTATACAGGGATCGTGGCAAGTGGAAGGATGTAGTCTCTGCCTACCTACTCCTCCGGATAAGTATGTATGATTATATGTAAATACATTAATTGTCACTACATAGTACCTATAAAGCGAAGTCGTTTCCCGCGGCTGTTCGTCTGTATGTATGTAAGCTTAGATCTTTAAAACTACACAACTAATTTTGATCCATGTTTTTTTATTAAGTTAAGAGTTAAACAATTTTAATGAATGCTTAACAGAGCTTACATGCAGAGAGTTATGAATGTGGATGAAGCGAGGGAAGTGTGCAGAGATCGTGGCAAGTGGAAAGAGGTAGTCTCTGCCTACCCTTCCGGGAAAGAGGCGTGATTTTATGTATGTATGTATGTATGTTAAACAATAGGAAAATTCATGTGTATAAATGCTACCCATGAAAAGCAGGGGCGCATTGCTAGTAATTTATAAATCACATGGCTGTCGTTATCGTAATATTTAAGATTTCGTGAAATCGTTTCTTAGTGCAACCCTACATCAGACAACCTTTATCTGTCAATTTTTGCTGTAAACCTTATTCAATTCCATCCGCTTCTATTCTATTTTTTTATATACATAGATATAATCACGTCTATATCCCTTGCGGGGTAGACAGAGCTAACAGTCTTGAAAAGACTGTTAGATATGATAAAATTGAGATTCAAATAGTGACAGGTTGCTAACGAATCTAAAAGAAGAATCCCAAGTTTATAAGCCTATCCCTTAGTCGCCTTGTACGAAATCCATGAAAAAGAGATGGAGTGGTCCTATTCTTTTTTTATTGGTGCCGGGAACCACACGGCACTTCTATTTTTCTGATGATCATAATTAAGCTCAAATCATTATTTTTGGTCTTTTTTACCCTTTATTATGTGTAGGTAGGAACTGTATATTATAATGTTTTTTTTTTGCACTAAAGTGTTTACTAAATAAACAAACATACAACAGCACAGCTTAAAATATAAAACTGCAAGAATGCTACTTAAAAACTTAAAATACAATGTAAATAATATTCAACCTGAAGAAATATGCCACTGAAAATTTGTGCAGTATCTGTTATCCAGTTTTATGTACTATAAAGTATTGCAAACTAACATACAATGTGTAACAATATATCGTCTCACATTTCAATCCCGTCAAGTGTGGGAGTGGGTGGAATCGTGAAATCCAACTTGTAGTTGCCTAAACAAACATTGAAAGTTAACCCTTAACCACTGACGTACGTCTGTGAGACGTAGGCGCGCGACAAGAATAACAATAACTTTTTACAGTGTACCCACATGAACTTTTCCTTTCCTGTACCTTCCTACCTTCCAGTGACGCACGCGCAGGGGGCGTGAGCGGATGTGCGGTGCACCTCTAATAGGCAAATATACACTTCGCTACGTCTGTGAGACGTATTGTCAGAGATAGATAGAAATTTAATTCTTTATAAAGTGCCATTATTTTGTTTTTATTTCATAGAATATAATTTAGGTACAAAGATATTATCAGTTCTGTGATCATTTTAGACTGATAAGTTAAGTTTTTGCGCCAAAAGAAAGAAGGTTCTTTGTTTCAGTTAATTTTTTCTAAGTTTTCGTTTTGTTATGAAAAGTATAAATAAATGCAAAATAAAAAAACAGTTCTTTTATTTCCTAGTATAATATAAACTGGGGTAACGATATATAAAGAAATAACCATGTTATCGTAAGTAATTACTGACTTAGAGCTATTTTAAAAAAGAGTACGTCCCTGAGACGTACGTCAGCCTTAGTGCAAGTAAATACACGTCAGTGGTTAAGGGTTAAATAAAATCTTATAACAAATTTAGAAGGGATCAGTTCTATATCAATTGGAGATCGTATTTGGACATAGAAAGGTGAAATTCGGAGGTTGACAGTTAGGTATGTAACGTCTATTACAGTAATGCTTCTAGTGCCGTGTGGTTCCCGGCACCAGTACAAAAAAATAGGACCACGGCGATGGGCTAGCAACCTGTTATTATTTGAATCTCAACTCTATCATTAAGTCAAATAGCTGAGCATGGCCTGGCAGTCTTTTCAAGACTGGTGGCTCTGTCTACCCCGCTAGGGATATAGACGTGATCATATGTATGTATGTATGTTTTTTGTGCAATAAAGTTTTAAATAATTAAATAAATAAACAACCTCTTCTTAATTCCAGGTCTTCGTCGCCTACTGGCCTGAATACGAGATCTCTGTCCAGACTTGCTGCGCGTTGACTCTCATTCCCCTGGTCATCATATGCCAAGTGAGGAACCTGAAATACCTGGTGCCCTTCTCCTTGCTGGCCAACGTGCTGATTTTGGTGGTGTTTGGTATCACCATTTACTACGTGTTCACGGATCTGCCGTCGCCGAGTGAGAGAGAGTTGGTGGTTGACGTCACTAAGTGGCCGCTGTTTTTCAGGTAAGCGTAAATAAAAATAACCTTTGTACATTTTCTTTTTGTGTAAATAAAGTTTTAAATAATTAAATTAAAAAAACAAATAAAAATAAAATATATATGTATATAACCCTTCTGTAAGTATCTCTTCATGTCATGTGGAGAGGATGAATAAAAGCGTCTGATAGAAGGATTTTCCCTTTGATAGCAATAAAAAAAGGTTGACTGAGCAGATATACAAAGAGATACAAGGAGAGCGTGGAGGGCAAGGTCGGAGTAGGAAGGCCTACACGAACGTATCTTGATCAAATTAAGGACGTCCTGGTAAAGGGTCAGGTAAAGAGTACCCGAAACCGCCAAGCTTGTATGAAGAGAGTTATGAATGTGGATGAAGCGAAAGAAGTATGAAGAGATCGTGGCAAGTGGAAATTGTCTCTGCCTACCCCTCCGGGAAAAAGGCCAGATTTTATGTATGTATGTATATCTCTTGCGGGGCAGACATAGCCAACAGTCTTGAAAGACTGAATGGCCACGTTCAGCTGTTCGGCTTAAGATGTAATTGAGATTCAATGAGTGACAGGTTGCCAGCCCATCGCCTCGTCATCATCAGAGATGAATCACAAGTTCATTACGCGTAATTGTGTTGTAATATATCAGACAAGTCCAATTTTAAATTCAATTATAATAAAATTTGATTCAAACTTTCTACATGAATTGAATTACAATTATGGACAATAATAGAAAATTCGACGATTGATTGACGAATTCGAATAGCGCATAATATATTCAATTTAATCATTTATCGTTAATTGAAAACTCTTTGTAGGTAACAAAATATGATGTTCGATTCTATATTAGTAACTTGTAAAGATATTACTAGTAACTAAATTTGTAAAGTTAATAATATTAAATAAAATAAAGGTTAAATAAACAACATTGTGAAAGGTAGAACATTTTTCGGATTTCAATATAAATCGAGACATTATACAATTCTTTGATAACAAGACGAATTTTATTTGCTCTTGTAGCGTAAATTGTGGAGTTTATTTTCATTTTTTTATATAAGTTCGATTAATATTGAGGTGTTTCAATATCCATGAATTCATCTCGTTAGGCCCGAGGCTTCGTCCGCGTGGAATACATAGTTATTTTGGGCAACATTGAAGCCCTTAAGGATGAATCATTTGGCCCATTTTTTTTCACATTTTCCATTATTTCTCTCTGCCTAATAGTTACAGCGTGATCTTATAAAGCCTTCCTCGATAAATGGTCTATTCAACGCAAAAATATTTTTTCAATTCGAGCCAGTAGTTCCTGAGATAAGCGCGTTCAAACAAACAAACTCTTCAGCTTTATAAGTACACATAGTATATTTCTCATGTAATTCCCTTTCTTTATTTCAGCACGGTAGTGTTCGCAATTGAAGGCATTGGCGTAGTCATGCCGGTTGAGAACGAGATGGCCCATCCCCAGAAGTTCCTGGGTTGTCCGGGAGTCCTCAACACCTCAATGATCACCGTCATCATACTGTACGGGTTCGTGGGCTTCTTTGGGTACCTCCAGTTTGGTGATGACGTCAAAGGAAGCATCACTTTGAATCTGCCGCAAGATGACATGTAAGTTTATATGACCTTTTTTTGTTGTATATTTTAGATGTGCCGTGTTTATTATGCAGGGATTATTCAATAAATAAAAAATCGTCATTATGAGATACGAGATCAAATAATGGTATTTTACTTGATTTTTTCTATTGATATAATATACAATGTTACTTTAATGAAATTACCACTAATTCAAATTTTATTCTTTGGTGGAATATGTATCATTAAATAATATAATTAAAATATCCAATAAGTCTTGCACAAAATGGCTACCTTGAACACAAACTGACAACATGCGAACACATTTTAACTTTTATAACAACATTTCATTAATACAATTAAACTCGGAGAACAAACTTGTACGATTTAATAAAAATAAATTCAATAAGCACGATAAAATTACCCAAGTTTAACAGTCAGTGTCGTGTGGTTCCCGGCACCAATACAAAAAAGAATAGGACCAATCCATCTCTTTTCCATGGATGTCGTAAAAGGCGACTAAGGCATAAGCTTACAAACATGGGATTCTTTTTTTAAGCGATGGGCTCACAACCTGTCACAATTTGAATCTGGAAATAACATATATACATATAGTCACGTCTATATCCCTTGCGGGGTAGACAGAGCCAGCAGTCTTGAAACTGTTTGTTCTATCAAAATTTTTAACTAATTCCTTCAATTTTCCAGATTGGCCCAAACTGCCAAGTTACTAATGGCTTTGGTCATTTTATTTTCGTATGCTCTACAATTCTACGTACCTATGGAGATGATCACGAGACTTCTACAGAAGAGATCATCCAACAGCTATGACAATATCATCCAGATTACCATCAGGATTGTCATTGTTATTGGCACCGGTAAGTTATTTTTAGGGTACCTAATACATAACCTAGTTTTTGTTGGGGCTTGAACTTGGACCGCCAACTTCACAGTCTCACCCGCTAACCACTGGACCATCGAGGCCGTTAAGGGTTATACCTTACCTTACCTTAGGCAAAAAAAAAACATGGAGTGTACCAACTTCTTTCCTCGTACAAATTGTTAATGTCAATTAAAGGAAACGCTAATAAATTTGGGATTCTTATTTTGGGCGATGCGTTTGATGGTTCAATTCCGTCATTATGCCATACAGCTGTAAGTGTCCTTTCAGTATTTTCGATACTGTTAGCTCTGTCAACAACGTAGACGGAATGAACTAATTTTTCTCACAATCACCATCTTCCTGATATGAGATGATGTTGGTTATTTCTTAGAAAGTTTTGAAGTGTTTGTAGATCCTTTTTTCACAAGATTCTTTTCTACCAACCTTAAGATGGCCGTCAGAATTAACGTACCACATACATTCATACATATAAACACGTCTATATCCCCTGCAGGGTAGACAGAGCCAACAGTCTTGAAAAGACTGATAGGCCACGTTCAGCTGTTTGGCTTTATGATGGGATTGAGATTCAAATAGTGACGGGTTGCTAGCCCATCGCCTAAAAGAAGAATCCCAAGTTTATAAGCCTATCCCTTAGTCGCCTTTTACGTCATCCATGGGAACGAGATGGAGTGGTCCTATTCTTTTTTTTTATTGGTGCCGGGAACCAAACGGTACCAATAGAACGAATTAACGTACTAAACTCATACATTCAAATAGTGACAGGTTGCTAGCCCATCGCTTAAAAAAAGAATCCCAAGTTTATAAGCCTATCCCTTAGTCGCCTTTTGCGACATCCATGGGAACGAGATGGAGTGGTCCTATTCTTTTTTTTTATTGGTGCCGGGAACCAAACGCTACCAATAGAACGAATTAACGTACTAAACTCATACATACATACATACATTCAAATAGTGACAGCTTGCTAGAACGTAATAACGTACCAAACTCATTTAAATCTAAATATTCCAACAGTTGCCATCGCAGCGGCGTTCCCCAACTTGGAGCTGGTCATCAGCTTCGTCGGAGCCATATTCTTCTCCACTCTAGGTCTCCTCCTCCCCGCCGTGGTCCACACCGTCTACATGTGGGACCGGGACTTGGGGAAGTTCAACTACATCTTGTGGAAGAATATCATAATTGGTTGTGCAGCTATATTTGCTTTGGTGTCAGGTTCTTACGTGTCTGCGGTGAAGATGGCCGAAGAAATGTATGGTAGTCAAGAAGGTCATGGTGGTAATGTTACGCTTACTGACAATTTATAGGTATTTATAAGATCAAAGTTAGGTTATGACTTAAAAGCTTGTAAACTTGGAATTCATATTTCAAGCGCCGGACTAGCCACCTGCTTCTATATCAATTTCAAGTCCATTTAAAAAGCTTCCAGCTGTAAGGGGTCTTCTAGATTTTGTCGAGACAATTGGCTCTGCCTACCCCTTGTGGGATAAAACAAAATAATAAAATCAAAATGTATGTAGGCCTTGTGAGAAATTAGATTTTTTTCCTAGGGTAGACATTTGTCTAAACATGTATGTACATGATTGAATACTTTTACTGTTTATAAATTTCGTAGGTGACTTTATACTCCTTTTTTTTGTGAAACATTAGTTAGTAATGTACAGGCTTTAACGGAATATCGCTGTTTAAATAAACAAGTTGAATAGTGAAAAACGTTATTAAGAAGGGATATAACATTTATAATCTACGTACAAAACTACATTAGGTACCTCCAGTAATAAGTTATTGTGTATATTATTTGTCGGCCTCTGTGGCGCAGCGGTAGTACGCTTGTCTGTGACACCGGAGGTCCCGGGTTCGAATCCCGGCCAGGGCATGATGAGAAAAGAACTTTTTCTGATTGCCCTGGGTCTTGGATGTTTATCTATATAAGTATTTATTATAAAATATAGTATCGTTGAGTTAGTATCTCGTAACACAAGTTTCGAACTTACTTCGAGGCTAACTCAATCTGTGTAATTTGTCCCGTATATATTTGTCCCGTATATATATAAATTTCATAATCTTTAATTGTAATGAATAAAACAACATCTAGTAAAGGTAAAAGGTAAATCTGTATGTTCAAACAAGATATATATATAAATATATATAAGAACTATATATATATATATATAGAAAACAAACTTTTACAAGCAGCTTCGTCCGCGTGAAATTAGCGCCACCAACAGAAGAATACGTACAAGTTTTGTCGCGAATCCTTCGGAAAATTTAGTTTTTATCGGGATATTTTAAGTATGTCCATCTCAAAAACTTAATTATATATACGTAAATTTTCAAGTAGATAGATTTAAAATATAATTAGAGATGGCAATAATAAAATGACAACTGACGGAAATAATTTTCTTTATTCATTTCAATTTAGAATAAGGTAGTCAATTGTTAATGATTTTATATACATGTAGCACATATTGTGTTAGGGGCTATAGATGAACTTGTCGAGTGAAATTTATTATAATTATATTATAGTGTTGTAAATAGATTAAGTAGTTAGAAGTAAAATAGATTGCTATTAAAAAAATAGTTCATTAAAAAAGAAAATGTTTTATTCAACAGATACGTTACGTTACGTACGCATTTGGCAATTTACCAATGCTTCAAGTCTATTCTGGCTCTGTCTACCCCGTAAGGGATAAAGTTTGAATGTATGTATGTTATAGGAAATACACGAAATGCTAAAATCTAGAATCCCTCTCCTCTGTTTCCTTATACCTACAACTAAAAATGGTAAGTTTGTAAAACAACTTGGACTAGTACAAATGTACTATTGACCAAATCAAGTACCTTTCAGTAAAAGGTCAAGTTAAGAATATTCTGAACCGATGAGCATGCTATCACTACACGTAGGTACATAAAATCACGCCTCTTGCCCGGAGGGTTCGGCAGAGCCTACATCTTTCCACTTACTCGCGGGCGGCCTCTAGTCTAGTATGTATTAGACAGCCCAATAATATAGTATAGGAGTATTCGTAGTACGAGTACTATAATAGTTATTAGGTATATGGTTATACCGTAAATTTGAATGTGACTCATTTGACACTTATTATGTCCAGTGACAATAATTCTAAGATAATGTTCGAAGCAGTTGTTTTATAACTATTTACTTCCTGTTTTGCCATTGCTGTTTTGTTAAAAACTCTATAATTGTCACTTTTGTGTTACCAATTCGGGGAATTTCTGGTGAAAGGTCAGATCAGATATGAATGTGGATGAAGCGAAGGAAGTATGCAGAGATCGTGGCAAGTGGAAAGATGTGGTCTCAGCCTACCCCTCCGGGAAAAAGAAATAGGTTTATTTCCAAAATAGGATATAAGTTATCGCTTAATGATAAAATAGTACCTATAGTTTGTTCCGTCACTTCTTAATTTTCGCTTTTGAAGTGGCAGTACATTTATTTTAAGTTGGTGTTCATGTCATTTGGTGATATCTAAAATTTTATTTCAAAAAGAAATCTATTTTTATTAATTAATGATTTTAATGCCTTGTGGTTACCGGCACAAATAGAAAAAATAATTGGACCACTCCATCTCTTTCCCATTGATGTCGCAAAAGGCGACTAAGGGATAGGCTTATAAACTTGGTATAATTCTTTCAGGCAACAGGCTAGCAACCAGTCACTATTTGAGTCTCAATTCTATAATTAAGCCTAAAGCTGAATGTTGCCTATCAGTCTTTTTAAGACTGTTTGCTATGTCTACCCCGTAAGGGATATAGACGTGATGTATGTATGATTTAAATTCACAGTAGCGAACTGTCGAGATAATTTTGTGGCCATCACCACACGGAGGTCTTCCGTTCAATGTTACACACACATATTATTATGATACAATTTCGAGCAATTTTGTTAATACACCACGTAATTGTAGGCTATGTGTCTCCTATGATTCATATCTAAAATTTTCCAAGAATTTTTAATATATTCTACCTACAAAATATAATATAATATCTTTATTCAAATAGGTACTCAAATAGAACCACTCCGTCTCTTTCCCATGGATGTCATAAAAGGCGACTAAGAGATATGCTTATAATCTTGAGGTTCTTCTTTAAGGCGATCGGCTAGAATCTTGTCACTATTTAAATATGAATTCTATCAATAAGCCAAACAGCTGAACGTGGCTTATCAATCTCTCAAAACTATTGGCTCTTTCTACCCCGCAAGGAATATAAACCTGCTTATACTCGTATGTATGTATATTATGTAAATAGGTACTAAATAAAAACGTTTTGGCGTTTGGTGCTAATTGCACTTATAAAAAACCTAAGTGATCAACTATATCACAATTATTTATTAAAGTATATAAATAAGCCAAATAACAACTGAGTGTGGCCTATCAGTCTTTTCAAGACTGTTGGCACTATCTAACCCGCAAGGATAAAGACATGAGTATATATGTATGTAAAATCACCGTTCCAATGAAACAAAAATGTCTAAGATGTAATAAAAAGAATTTTTTATACTTGCAGTTATTGTATATAATTTACATATTGCACAGAAGAAAGTTTTCTAATATTCAATTTCAATTAAAGCACTTTCAGCCGAGCAATATATATTACTTGGCCATGACTCACATAAAGTTTGACATTTCATAGGTTTCACTTCGTTAATATTTTATTCAGTATTATCAGGTCGTTTTACGGTTCTTCTCATAGCCGTAACAATCATTTGTTCCACTTCAGTATTTTCCCCAAGACGCACAGCTACATTGTCTTCTGGGAAAAATCGGCTTGAGAAAGTTACTTCGCCGCGACCACAAAATACCTCTATTGAACTTGCATCAACAAATATTCTCAAACGTAACTTCTTCTCTTTAGGTTTCCATTCTGTTCGCCTCAGACCGTCATTGCCTCCTCTATCGAGAGTGACCAAGCCCTGTTTGTGATCATAGCTGATTTTGACTGTAGCTGACTGATTCTTTGATTCAATAAACAGGTTAATGTCGCTTGAAGCTTTGGCTTTAACTCTTATTTCACCAGTTTTGTCACTTAGTTCTACAGATTTGCTTCCTTTGGTATTCCTAGCTGAATAAAGTAATTTTCCGCGTGCATTCATAACTTCTGTTACAGGTTTTTGGATGAGGTGATTATCTTTGGTTAAAAATAGCTCTCTTACTATAGTCATTTGGCCGGTCCAGCCATCGTCTCGTTCTGGATAATTTTGCTCCCACATATCAAACCAGGCAACAAGTAACCTTCTATTGTAATGATCCAAAATAGTTTGTGTGGCATAGAAATCATGACCATGGTCTAGCTCTACGAATTCAGTTATAGGTGTAAACTTATGAGTATCGTAATCGAAATCTCCAACTATATAACCTGTTTGATACAAGTTCCTGTATTTATTGCCTTCAGGTTCTACGCCTTGCGGGGAAAATAGAAGAATAAACTTTCCATCAAGTTCAAAAAAGTCTGGACACTCCCACATGTAGCCTAGAGCTCCATCTGATTCGTCGAGCACAGAAACTTCAGCCCAAGATTTCAAATCTTCTGAGGAGTAGAGCAGGGCGCGACCCAAAGTGCCATTATTGAAGGAATTTCCAAGAACCATGTAGTATGTGTCTTCATGTTTCCAAACTTTGGGATCGCGAATATTTGGTTGATGTTCCGGAGAATCAATTACGGGGTTTCCTTCATATTTGGTCACATTTACGCCATCCGTACTGTAGGCTAAGGCTTGATGTTGTTCGTGGTCCGGATCTTCATTAGGATGGTTTAAATTTCCAGTATACAACAAGTACATCGTATCATTTTCAACGATAGCACTACCAGAAAAAACCCCACTTTTATCGTACCACTCATCTGGATACAAAGCTATTGGCAGATGTTCCCATCTGAACAAGTCTTTACTTTTGGCGTGTCCCCAGTGCGCTATTCCTGGTTCTAGGCTGCTGATTGGATTGTATTGATAGAAAAGATGATATTCACCTTGAAAGAAGCAGAATCCGTTTGGGTCGTTCATCCACCCGTGAGGTGGTGCTAGATGGTATCGCGGATAGAATTCATCATCGACTTCTGCTTTGCAAATGTAAAATAATAAAGCAAAGATGAGATGTTTATGGGTCGGAGTCATAATTGCGCAGCAAATTTAGACGGCCGCGAGGTGAGGATAACTACGCCGCAATAGATGACTTCCGCTTAATTTTATTCTTATATATAGCTACTATCATGTTTAGAATACATCTCATAATGCCTGTTTATAGTTGCAGCATTGAAAAGTTAATATTCAGTAGGGCATTTCACGACATGTTTCTCGTTATCAAATTTATGAAAATTAGTGCGTAAATACCTGACTCCGAATCTAACGAGTAGTAATAAAATATAGTATTTTCTGTTTAACGTTAACATGAACATATGTATCTATGCGTTCATAAATATGTAATCATGATAATAGGTATGTTATATCGACAACAATTAAAAACACATAAAAATTTGTGGCAGTAACTTTTATCGAAAATGAACGATAATTACTACTATTTTTGTTTGTTACTAGTTATTTGCATTAAGTATGGTCAGGAATTTTATGTTGATAAAATTTTGTTTCATATTTTTGAAGCATCAAAATTGGATACATCTTATCAAGTATAACACTAACTTCATCATATTCCTCCTGGCGTTATTCCCATAATCCGGGGGCATCCTCATTTTTCTACAGAGGAGCTCGGGGTGCGCCTATGACTACGATCCTGATTTAGGTAATTCAGGTCTATTGCCCTAAATTTTAGAGGGAAACCTAACCCTTTTGGGATCATGTTGAAACATGTAGTTGCCTGAAACGGCAGGTTTTCTCGCAAAGCTTTCCCTCACGGTAAGAGCATCAGCTAAGAATCACTAATGCACATAAATCAGAAAATAGACTTTGTTCCAACGCAGGGATAGAATTTGAATCAATGCATCATGCTATTTTAGTTGGACACTTAACTGTTCGACTACCGACTTAAAAGCCTTACTAACAAACACATGGATTCCTGTTAAGAACTTGCGTCCAGTTTCATAAAACACTCCTTTTAGGCTTATATTAAAGGTATTTACAAAGAAAAAAAACTTCATAAAATTGTGCATTAATATAGTGTGAAGTGAGGAGAACCGGACAAGAGCTAGTAAAATTTTAACTCTACTTACTATTATATTCGCCTCTTGCACCATACAGATCGTAGTTCACACAAAAATTGTAATTAAATTAACATTTTGTATTTCCTGCAAACCCGAGGGAATACTATAGGTTACAGATTACAAAGTAAAACAAAATACATAATGGTATTGAAATTCAAGCACGTGTATCTACGGACAAAGAGTTGAAACAATAAAGCCATTTTCTTATTATGTTCCACAAGGAGTTATTTTATAAGAAAGATATTGTAGCTATTAACCGCAGCTTCACCCTCGTTAAACTTTCTTAGTTTTGAGTTTATTCTTTAAACACAAAGAAAAATAAAAATATTTTTTCTTTTGTGTTGTTATGGAAGGCTGTAATATATAAAAAATATTCAAAAAAAAAGGCAAACAGCAGGGATAATAACAGTAAGTATCACTTTTCAGTACCTATATTATTCATTAAAATTACTTTGAAAAAGTTTAAAGAATTACATAGATAAACAACAAAAAACACACGATGAGCTGTTTTGTCATATAATGGTTTGTACAGTTCCCACAAATTGGAGCATGCGCGTTTCAAACCCCCAACTTTCTTGAAACCAGTCGCTTGCTGTACCCTCTGCTATAGAGGAGACTGTGTCAATCTGTGCCCGGAAAACATTCGGGAATTTAAAAAGTTCGCTAAAGACTACCATACAAAAAAAAACAATAAAGTGTTAAACACTGGCTGTTTATACCGATGTGTCGTTAATTTAAAAATGTTGTAATAATAATCGAGAATTAAAAAAGTATTCCATTAGAATAAGTTTAAAATTTGTGTATTAAAATTGTGACACTGGTTGGTAATAATGATGAATTTAAAAGTGTTTAATAATTTTAATGATTACTAGTGTTCGAATTTTAAGTGTTAAGAAGTATTGAAGTGATAGTGTATGTAGTGTTTAGTATTAAATTTTTAAATCTTGGAGTAAAAAGTCTTTAAAAGTAAGTACCTTATTCTACAGTGATTTATTTTCTGTGAGGCAACATTTTAAATTTCCAACGATCTCTTTTCAATGTTCTTAAAAATAATTAATAATTACTTAATTTCTTTCTACTATTAATTGCAATTACTGTAACTGCATTAACTACATACCTGCTCAAATGTTGAATGCTCTTAAGTTTTTTGCCGTATAATAAAAAAAAAGTTAATCAATCAAATAAATATTTCTGACTGAAAAACGAACGAAAATGTTCAGGGGGTGTCTTCAGTTTTAAGGCATTTTGTAGAAAAACCGATCATCTTTTTTCAGTATGAATTATTATCATTGTCAGTATATTTCCACATTTTCTTTGCCTACCCCTTCTAAGGAAGAGGCAAGATTTTATGTTTATACCAAGGAAAATTGAACCAACTGGGTATATGAATGTGCATGTGAAAAAAATGTTTTCCATCATAACCTGATTAGAGATTGAACCTGGGACCTATATTTAAGAGGCGAGAACAATTACTGCGCGTGACAGCCATATTGTTGAATTCTAAACACAGAATTGTGTCAATAAGTTACGGAACCATATCATTTTGTGTACACAGATTCAAATGAAAAGGTAGCATGTATAATTAGTGTTATTAGATCCGATTTAATTGATGTTTACAATGTGGTTCTATTCAGTAATTGACATACATATAATCATGTCTATATACCTTGCAGGGTAGACAAAGCCAATAGTCTTGAAAAGACTGATAGGCCACGCTCGGCTGTATAGATTTATGATGGAATTGAGATTCAAAATTTCCAATTCTATCATTAAGCCAAACAAACAACATCTGAACGTGGCCTATCAATCTTTTCAAGATTGTTAGCTCTGTCTACTCTGAAAAGGATATAGACGTGACTGTATGTATGTAAAAAAAAATATTGAAATTTGTTTATTTGCCAGCCATATTTAAAAGCTCGGACTGCAGGGATTTTTAAGCGGTATAACGTTTATTAAAGGCCAATTTGAATTAGTCAAAAACAAATAAAATTTTCAATTATTGAAAAATTTTCTGAATAAAACAATAGATAAATGGAAAATATAGACATCACGCCTTTATCCCATCCGCGGTAGACGGGGCCAATAGTAACAAAGTCCCAAATGCTTCCAAATGGTAACTTATTTACCTGACTTTAGTTAGTGGAAAACGCGCTTAAGCTTAAGATGTAATGAATATTTCTACTACTAAGTATCGATTAAATATTGAATAGGACCACTCCATCTCTTTCCCATGGATGTCGTAAAAGGCGACTAAGGGATAGACTTACACACTTGGGATTCTTATTTTATGCGATGGGCTAGCAATCTGTCACTATTTGAGTCTCAATTCTATCATTAAGCCAAATAGCTGAGCGTGGCCTATCAGTCTTTTCCAAGACTGATGGCTCTGTCTACCCCACAAAGGATATAGACGTGACCATATGTACATACATATGGTCACGTCTATATCCTTTGTGTGTATCCTCATACATATGAGGTAACTCACATCTCCACGCGACCTTATGTCAAGCCTTCCTTTTTACTGAAGTGATTTTTCTGATATGTATCAAGTTGTCAAAGTTTTTGTAGGCCCGAACTATGTAAGCCCTTTTTTTCCTTAAGTGCCCGAAACCGTGTGGTTCCCGGCACCAGTACAAAAAAGAATATGACCACTCCATCTCTTTCCCATGGATGTCGTAAAAGGCGACTAAGGAATAGGCGTACAAACACGGGATTCTTTTTTTTTTAGGCGATGGGCTAGCAACCTGTCATTATTTGAATCTCAATTCTATCATTAAGCCAAATATGTAGCTAAGCGTGGCCTATCAGTCTTTTCAAGACTGTTGGTTATGTCTACCCGACAAAGGATATAAACGTGACGATATGTATGTATGTACCCTTAGTATCGTTGAGTTAGTAGCATGTAACACAAGTCTCGAACTTACTTCGAAGCCTACTCAATCTGTGTAATCTGTACCGCATATAATAATTCATTTTATTCGTTTTAATTTCCTAATAAATAAAAATAATTTTTAAGACAACTGCCACATATGTCAATAAATAATAGGTCAGAAATAGAAAACCTTAAAACAGTATGATTGTGAATATTATGTCAGACCCTCTGACATTCCACTGGGAAAACTGAGTACTTTCGGGAATGATATCGCCTGTCATTCAAAAGTCAGACTGAATAATGAATTATTTATGTGGCTCGTAAAGTAGAATAGGGATAGATGTTCATTAGATTTTGTCAAAACCATTTGGTATATAAAGTGATGATGTAAAGGCTTGATGGTTAGTTATACTTTTAGTTTTAAGTTTATCTGTCGTAAACTACAACTAAATGAAAATATATACATATTATCACATCTATTTCCTTTGCGGGGTAGACAGAGCCAACATTCTCGAAAAGACTATAGGCCTACAAACTTGGGATTCCTTTTTTAGACGATGGACAGCAACGTGTCACTATTTTAATCTTAATTTTATCATTAAGACAAATAGCTGAACGTGGCCATTCAGTCTTTTCAAGACTGTTGGCTCTGTCAAGCCCAAAAGGGATATAGATGTGACCATATGTATATGTATGTATCAAATAATGCAATTGCCCTGCTGAAATGTAGTTAAAACTGATTTTTTCTGAATTGGACTAAAACTAACTTAACTATAAAACATCATCGCAGTTGAAATATTATACTTACTAGTTACTTATACTTAAACGTTTATCCTGTTTAGGTGTAGGCAATTGCATTAAATTCAAGAAAAAGTGTCAGTCTTAACACAATCACTATAATTTCTAAGCAGTTTAGTACAATTACGAAAGTGCAAATACGCAATCCATTTCAACAATTTAATAATACTCAGAGTGGTAGAAATAAAACAAAAGGTTAAATTTTAATTTGTGGCAATCTTTTTGTGATTTAATTTGTCTGAGTGTCATCCTAAAAGTCCTATAAATTAATCTAGATTTTGGAAGCTTTTTGATTGAATTGTTATTCAGATATTTTGGTGACGACGAGCTCGTTTCGAGTTTTGTTACAAAATATTATCATAATAATCTTCTTTTACATTACATACTTATGTCTGAGAGTTATGACCACTGGTATCTTAATGAAGGAACTCCAGGCAGCAGGGGTTTGTGAGTGCTCAAAAGACTTGTTGAGATTGACACGTGTCACAATCCTTATTCTTTACCGCCCAATTTGAAGTGCTTATTATCCCATAAAAAAAATACATTCGAATAGAGAACGCTCTCATTTTTTTAAGTCTATAAAGAATTGGCTTTATCTTTTTAGTTTTTTTTTTACGATTTTATTTGGAATTATAAATTTAAGATTTGTTACATCTAAGTTGAAGTAGTCAGAATAAATGTTTTTTTTTTTTTTACTTTACTTAGGTATATCATAAAAAAGTTCACTCCCTCTCATTCATCATTCTTATCTTACGAAAAGCAGTTAAGCGTGTATGTATATAGATTTTGTATTAGTAAATATAATAAAATACTAAATGTACCTTCTTGTACCTTCACTTACATAACATCAAAAGAAAATTGTAACAAGAAATACGGACAATATTTTATATAGTATCTCGTTTCTTTGTTCGACACAGTATTTCCTCGAAATGTCAGAATATTTTTTGCTAACTGTTACATATATCATTCGTAACACACGGTATTATATAAAAGTACTTATAGATATATCAGATACATAAGATTCTTAAAGCAAATTTCGCAATTTCTGGCATCAAACTACCTCAATTTTGGACAGAAAATCCCGCATTCAATGTAATCCCGAGTTTAAATGCTCTCTTATCGTATCGCACGAGAATAATGGCGCTTCGTGAGATACTAATATATTCAGACCAGAATTTTCAATCGAATTCTATTTGTCGTTGAAAATAGTGGCAATAAATGCATCTCGCAAATGAGAGGTTTCTCTTTAGCCGTTTTCGTCTACCCTATACCACGTGGCTCAATATCGTAAAAGATGACATGGGAGCCAATGTACTGAAATCCGAGGATGCCGAAAACCGGACCATATTTATTTATTTATAACACACTGATATCACGACTTTATTATTTACTGATAAGTCAGTACCATCTTATTTGTTTTTTTTTTTATCTTAGTTGGATAGCATAGTAATGGAACTTAGTTTTCTATTTGTTACTTATTCGCAGCTTAATCTTTGGAGACATTCTAATTTTTTTTTGACACTCCAACGAGAGCGAAGTTCCGTTGAATCTTTGTCTTTTCAAGATTGTTGGCTCTGTCTACCCCGCAAGGGATATAGACGTGACGATATGTATGTATGTATGTATGTAGTAACTGCACTGTTCATTTATAAACACTTAAACACTTTCAAAGTCTTCAAGTAATAAATTGAAACTTAAAATATTAACTATTTTATTAGTTACTAGCTGTGTACCCGGGACTTCGTCAGCGAACTTGCTAAGTTTGTTACTCTTTCACGCAAAAACTACTGGACAGATTTTGATGAAATTTAGCCGAACAATGATTTTCACACAAACTTTCACCCCCCCATTTGACTATTTTGGAGGTCGATTTTCGAAAAAAAGTAGCCTATGTTTGAACGCGATTCTTAAACTATATACATATCAAATTTCATCAAAATCGGTTCAGCGGTTCAGGCGTGAAAGCGGAACGATGATTTTCATACAAACTTTCACCCCCCCATTTGAGTATTTTGGGGGTCGATTTTTGAAAAAATAATAATCTATGTTTGAACGCGGGTTTTAAACTATATACACCAAATTTCATCAAAATCGGTTCAATGGTTCGGCCGTGAAAGAGGAACAGACAGACAGACTCGCATTTATAATATTAGTACGGATTCTTCCCATTCCACATAAGATAAATAATACTAGTAAAAGGCGACTAAGGGAAAGGCTTATAAACTTGGGATTATTTTTAGGCGATTGGCTAGCAACCTGTCACTATTTGAATCTCAATTCTATCATCGAGCCGAACAGCTGAACGTGGCCATTCAGTCTTTCAAGACTGTTGGCTTTGTCTGCCCCGCAAGACAGAGCCAACAGTCAAAACAATCACACAACGTTTTAAGAATAGTAGTAAGTATCTTGACATGATAACGACGTGACGTTGACGTATATATAAGAAACCACCTCGTCAGTATAATTTTTAAAAATCTGTTAAAAAAAAAACGCTAAAAAATAACTCGTCAATTTTCACGCATCACAACACAACATGTTTTTTTTAAATATCGAACACATTTTGCTTTCTTTTTTCTTTTTTATTCAGTGCCAGTGCTTTCGATCTAAAATTCTGTTCACGTCTCACTAGGTACTTGAAGTGAACAATGGTCGTGTAGTCAATAAAATTACAATTAACTCGCGCCTTCATCAGCGTAGAACAGTTACCAATTCAAGGTTCTTCTATTACCGTTCCATTATATAATATTCGTAGTCTTAATTAAAAAATATTTAATAGGCGCCAAAAAACGTAAGTCTCGCGTAAATTGTTTTTAGCCAAATCACAAAATGTAATCAAGTTAAGGCCATTCACCACTAACTTATAGAGCAACTAGTGAACTATGTTAACTATAATATAACCCGGATGGAGTGGCAGACTTAGTCGTAATGTGCTGTGGTTTACTTGTCAAGAACTGCTTCAAATCATGAATGCAGACTGTACATATGTTACTAACTAATTCAATTACACCCTGTGTTAAACCACTTGTGTTGGATGCAGAGCATGTGGTATTCGTTCATAGATACATACACACATACATATGGTCACGTCTATATCCCTTGCGGGGTAGACAGAGCCAATAGTCTTGAAAAGACTGAATGGCCACGTTCAGCTATTTGGCTTAATTATAGAATTGAGATTCAAATAGTGACAGGTTGCTAGCCCATCGCCTAAAAAGAATCCCAAGTTTGTAAGCCTATCCCTTAGTCGCCTTTTACGATATCCATGGGAAAGAGATGGAGTGGTCCTATTCTTTTTTGTATTGGTGCCGGGAACCACACGGCACTCGTTCATAGAAATTGGAATAATATAGATATGTATCTAGAATTCAGTTAACATGTCGGTGTTACAGGTTTTTCACGAAAAGTATTTTAATAGCAAATCTCTTACATCAATGGATTTATTTTATTATAATGTTTTTGGCAAATCACACAGTTCATGGAATTCTCTTCGGTAAAAAACACTAACGTGTGAGGATAGAATATAAGTTATTGGTCAAATTACGATTTTAAGGGAAAATTTCGGTCTCTCCGACCTACAGATTTAGTCCGTGGGCGAATGGTTAACGTGTCTGAATAAAAAGCGTGATACTATACTAAGAGGGAACAGGTTCTAATCCTACCTAAACCACCAACGACTCTTTTCGGAATCATGTAGATTCATAGAGTGTTAACTGTGTTTCTAACGGTTAGGGATATAATCGTGAGTAAACTACACATGTGACTTTCATCTCAATTTACCTGATGATAAGCAAGGTGGCGTCTCAAATCGTGCACGCAGACTCAAATTTTATTTATTATACGATACGAGAAGTATCGCAAAGTTCTAAGTAATATTTATTGATTGAATGATTGCTAACACTCTTGCGATGAGGAATGTGTTTAACATATCGAATAATTCAATTATGATATATATATTATATATATAATTCCTAATTAAAATTTAATTAAAGCTTCCATAGAAATAAATGTTATGTTGATAAA
Organism: Amyelois transitella; assembly: GCF_032362555.1. Taxonomy (NCBI): domain Eukaryota; kingdom Metazoa; phylum Arthropoda; class Insecta; order Lepidoptera; family Pyralidae; genus Amyelois; species Amyelois transitella. The sequence continues at coordinate 1,106,457 of NC_083509.1, read as the reverse complement.
TCAAAGATCAAGATAAATTAGGAATAACCGAAATTTTCCCTTAACATCGTAATTTGACTAATAACTTATATTCTATCCTTAGACTTTAGGGTTTTTTTTACCGAAGAGAATTCCAGGAACTGTGTGATTTACAAAAAACAATATAATAAAATAAATCCATTGATGTAAGATATTAGCGATTGAAATGCTTTTCGTGAAAAACCTAAAATACCGACATATTAACTGAATTCTAGATATATTATTACAATTTCTATGAACGCAGGTGACACAGGTCACCCCGCAAATAATATTAGTACGGTTCGGATTCGGATATAGATTTCAGGGAAATCTTTCATCTGAATAAGGGTGTTCTTAATGTCAGTCTTCATTCTTTTTGAGAAAAACTAGACTGTCTATGATCGAACGGATAAGGTGCCTGACTAATGCGTAAGTAATGCGCAGAGACACAGGTTCAAATCCTACCTCGGGTATTACTAATGACTCTTTTCTGAGTCATCTACATTATTTTTAGTGCTAACTGATGCCCTAACATGCATACATATAGTCACGTCTATATCCCTTGCGGGGTAGACAGAGCCGACAGATAGGCTGATAGGCCACGTTCATGCTCTTACGGTGGTTAAAAACACAGTGAGGAAACCTGCACATTCACAGGCAACTGAAAGTGCAACCATGCATAATGAGTTACGTTCCCCTGCAAAAGTTGCGGAGGTCAAATCTGCGCTACATGTAAAAAAGTACGTTTGTCTATGCCTTTCCCTGACAAAAATTAATATTGATATTATCCTATAATGTCAGACTAAAAATGTATCTCTACATATAAATACTCTTTATTTTACCATTCCAAACAATCCACAAAATATACCAATTTAGGGTCATTTAGTGCCATCAAAATCATATTTTGTGGTATATAGTTAATCTAGGTTCACCCTAAGTTCGGAATGGCCATGTCATTAAAGAACTCTGAACTATTCTTGAAGCGATTAAGATCTATAAATGCGATCATATTTAAAAATAGTACAATCGATATTAGGCGGCTAGACTGCTATGATATTTCATAAATTGACTGTCAAAGAAAAGATATGTACACACATACATACATACATATGGACACGTCTATATCCCTTGCGGGGCAGACAGAGCCAACAGTCTTAAAAAGACGGAATGGCCATGTTCAGCTATTTGGCTAAACGATAGAATTGAGATTCAAAAAGTGACAGGCTGCTAGTCCATCGCCCAAAAAAGAATCCCAAGTTTGTAAGCCTATACCTTAGTCGCTTTTTACGATATCCATGGGAAGGAGATGGAGTAATCCTATTCTTTTTTGTATTGGAGCCGGGAACCACACATAAATAAAAAGGTAAATAATATACTTAATAATAATATTCCTTTAACATTAATATTGGCGATCGCATTACTTTCTTTACCTGGGTTTGTTGCTAAGCAATTTATCAATAGAATTCGCTCGCTACCGGGTAAATCATGAATACCCACAAAAGGAAAAGGTGGCTGACTTATCTTTCAATAGTCAAATGAATGATTTATGCCGAAATTCGACAAACAAATACTTGAAACAGATAGGTACTTATATAATTTTGTAGGCATTCATCAGACTCTTGAAAAGTTTCTCGAACATTCGATTGATGGCCTGTGGATTAATCCATCAACCTTCAGTCAACGTTATTTTTAGATATTTAAATTATCGTCCAAATAACTTTTCATCCGCGATTATTTAGAGCCGTGTAGATTCCGGCACAATATTAAAAAATAGGATCACTCCATCTCCTTCCCACGGATGTAGTAAAAGGTGACTAAGGGATGGGCTTATAACCTTGAGATCCTTCTTGTAGGCGATGGGCTCGCAATCTGTCACTGTTTGAATCTCAATTCTATCATTAAGTCTTTCATCTGAACGTGGACCAAACTATCAAGACTGCTGGTTCTGTCTACAGCGCAAGAGATACAGACGTGATGAAACCAATGAGTGAATGAACAATTTTGTAATCACAACCTCAATAACTAATTCACTTTCTTCCTTCTCTTAAAATCTAACTCTTAAAAATTTATTCACAGAATGGAAGACCCCAACTCCACGTCAATAGCAAACAGTTCTCTCCTGCGCATGAGGGATGTGACCACAACAGATGTCGCCGTGGTCACGATAAAAAACGCAACAGCGGTCAGCAACGCGTACGAGTGGCGGTTCATACTGCCGCCGTACATATTGATATTTCTACTATCGATATCGGGAAACTGTTTGGTCATAGCAACACTTACCAGCAACAGACGGATGAGGACAGTGACGAATGTTTACTTATTGAATTTGGTAAGTTTCCTTTTACATACACACATATAGTCACGTCTTGCGGGGTACACAGAGCCAACAGTCTTAACAAGACTTAATGGCCACGTTTAGCTTTTTTGGTTTGATGATCAAACATCCGTGGGGAAGAGATATGAGTAGTCCTATTCTTTTTTCTATTAGTGCCTTTTAGTATTAGTAGTTTTTAGAATAAGTTAAATATTTATAAGGGTTTTAATACACGCATGTATACAAATAGTCACGTCTATATTCCATGCGAAATAGACAGAGCTAACGTTCTTAAAAAGACTAAGTTAGACTGCGTTCAGCCATTTGGTTATAGTAGACAATATAAACATATCTTTCCCATGAATATCGTAAGAGGCGACTAAAGGAAGAGCAAAAAAAAACAGGCGTGATTTTATGTATGTATGTGTTTATAAATAAGTCCTATTGTAAAATGCTAGAAACCACACGGGACATCTGTATCTCGTAATACTAAAACTTTAAAAGTTTATATTAGAATGGAATAGAACATACATACATATGGTCACGTCTAATCCCTTGTGGGGTAGACAGAGCCAACAGTCTTGAAAAGACTGAACGGCCACGTTCAGCCATTTGGCTAAATGATAGAATTCAAATCCAAATAGAGAAAGGTTGCTAGCCCATCGCCTAAAAAAGAATCCCAAGTTTGTAAGCCTATCCCTTAGTCGCCTTTCACGACATGAATATGAAAATGAAAATGGGAAAGAGATGAAGTGGTTCTGTTCTTTTTTGTATTAGTGCCGGGAACCACACGGCACATACAATTCACTGCATTAAATCTGGAAGATTATGTGACTGACATATCGCAAATGAACGTTCACACCAAACCACTAACTGGATTTAGCTCAAACGTGACACGAAGCGAGCAACGATGACAAGACGGATTACGTGAAATGACCTCCATAGCAATGTTTCAAACTATGAGCAACTTGCTGTTGCCCGCGAATTCGTACGCGTGGAAAAGTCTATCATGTTTCTTCTACGTTGTAGATATGCTACATAAAGTGTTATCGTAGCTTTTGTACAAAATATATTTTCAACGTACCTACTGTTTTGTTTTTTCATATATACATACATATATATGGTCACGTCTATATCCCTTGCGGGGTAGACAGAGCCAACAGTCTTGAAAAAACTGAATGGCCACGTTCAGCTATTTGGCTTAATAATAGAATTGAGATTCAAATAGTGACAAGTTCCTAGCCCATCGCCTAAAAAAGAATCCCAAGTTTGTAAGCCTATCCCTTAGTCACCTTTTACGACATCCATGGGAAAGAGATGGAGTGATACTATTCTTTTTGGTATTGATGATAAAACAAACAATCAAATTTTGCCAGACCTGTTAAATACATAAACAATGTATTTAACAGGATGACAGTGATAAAATCTACCTGCGAGAATGCCTCACGTCAGCTACTGCCTTTCTACTCTGGAAAACGAAACAAGAATTAAAGGGACTGTATAAATACATATGGTGTAAGAATGGTAATATTCTGGTACGGAAAGCTGACAAGGAAAAAATTCTATCGATACGATCGATGCAAGATGTTCAAAACGCAAAGTCATTCCATCGCAGTGAGTAACTTCACCTTACATTTATTTATTATCTGAATTTATAATTAGTGTGTACACAATTAGTTTTCAAAATTCACTCATTTGATTAACAATCCTAATTTTATTGAAACAAATTGTTCGAATTGGGATGATTTTGCAAAAATCGTGCCTTCGTCGGCGAACTCACTTATATTTTTTCATCTCAATATAAGATCCGCCAAAAAACACTTTGCTGAACTAGAAAACATAGTTTTAAATTCGAAACACACTATCCATGTTATCGTACTAACTGAGGTTAACCTAAAAGATAACCAAGTTTCTATGTTTAACCTTCCTAACTATACATTATACTCAGAAGTACGAGTGGCTAATAGGGGCGGAGGGATACTGCTGTATGTATGTACACAAAGCAATTACATTTGATAGATATAATATAAGTACATCTGAATTTGAATGCTTAACTGGCAAAATTAGTATAAATAATTTTAATCTCAATATTTGTGCTGTATACCGACCCCCTAAAACTTCAAAATATAGATTTACAACGGAACTGTGTACATTGTTGAATAATTGCTCGCAAAAGGAAAATTATCTAATAGTAGGCGATATGAATGTTGATATAAAGAAAAGTAACATAGATAGCAATCGTTATTTGGATTCTTTGTGCGCTTTAGGTTTCAACAGTGGCGTAAACTCATACACACGGATAGAAACGCTAAAGTATAAAAATCGAACCATAGTCACAAAATCATGCATAGACCATGTATTTGTGAGGTGCACTGACTCGCGTGATTTATACACTACGGTTGTAAACACTCCACTGGCCGATCATTACATAACCGGTTTTGCCATCTCGGGCGTTATCAGGACGAGTGAGTCACCTAGTAATAAGCAAGTTTTATATAAAATAGACAATAATAAACTACACTGTGAACTCGGAAGCGTAGATTGGAAATTGCCCTTGCAATTCAACAACCCGAATGATATTGTAAACTACATTTATAACAACATTCATAGTGCATATAGTAGTTGTAAATATATTGTTAAAAATGATGGGAGTAGTAAACGTAAGGAGTGTACATGGGCTAACAATAAGTTAAATAAAATGTGTGAAAAGCGTGATGAATTATTCTCTATTTGGCTTAAAGATAAAAATAATATTAAAAATAGACTTTTATATAACATTTACAGAAATAAAACTAACAAATACGCTAATTACCTTAAAAATAAAGAAATTTATTCCAATATTAGCAAAAATTTTAAAAATAGTAAAAAAGTATGGGATATTATAAATAAACTCACTGGTAGAATAACAAGCCGCATCGACGATATATTAATCAAAAATTTCAAATTAAACCCAATAACAGTAGCAAATAATTTTGCCAATGAATTTGAAAATAATACTAAGACAATATGCAACTTCTGTGATCAACCGATATTGGATAGAAAATCTTATGAGATAATTCCTGACAGGACACTTAGACTTCAGCGCGCGCGGGAGGAAACGGTTGCATCTATCATCAAACAACTGAATGACAACAAGAGTCCTGGCTACGACGGTATTCGAGTTAAAGACATTAAGATTCTTTCTGATCATTTTGTCCCGGTAATAACGCACCTTATAAATTGCTGCCTTGATACGGAAATTTACCCAGATCTCCTTAAAATAGGAATTATTAGACCCATATATAAAAAAGGGAAACATAATGAATACAACAATTATCGACCAATCACAATTTTGTCTTGCCTAGATAAAATTGTGGAACGCTACTTAGGTGACCAATTAAGTAATTATTTACAATCAAATAGCATAATTAGTATAAATCAATACGGTTTTCAAAAATATAAAGGTACCTCTCAACTCTTAAATAAATTCTCGAATGAAGTGAACAATTATTTAAATAAAAAAATGCATGTACTGGTTCTCTTTGTAGACTTTAGCAAAGCTTTTGATATGCTAAAATACGACACTCTATATGAGAAATTATCACAAAATGGAATACAAGGACCATTATTAAACTTGATAAAAAACTATCACAGCAATAGATACACTGCCGTCAAAGTCCAAGAGCAACTCAGTGTTAAGATCTTGACCACTAAAGGCACGGCGCAAGGTTCAATAATTGGTCCAACTGAATACCTCTTGTATGTAAATGATATGTGTAATGTCATAGGGTCGGGATCGATGTACCAATTTGCTGATGTTACATGTCTTCTAGTGGCCAATAAGGACATTACTCAAGCCGAAAACATCTTACAACAAAATTTTACTAGTATGTGTAAATGGGCACACGATCTTGGCCTTGTGATTAACGCTCAAAAAACAAAAATAGTTCACATCCGCTCATCACATAATAGAGTAACAACTGTACCAGCTGTCAAAGCCCATGAACACGCTTGCTTACACTCTAATAACTCATCTGGTTGCCAATGTCCCTTCCTGGAAGTAGTGGATAATCATAAATACGTTGGTCTTCTGATCGATAGTAGATTTTGCTGGGGACCGCATAAAAATCATGTTTGTAACAAGTTAAGGTCAGTAATTAGCAAACTTTACTTACTTAAATATAAATTACCTTTTAAAATACTGAGATTATTGTACCTCGCCTTGGCGGACTCAGTTATAGGCTACGGCCTAAGTAGTTATGGAAGGACATATTCTACATACATTGATTCCATTTATAAATTACAATTAAAAATGTTAAAAATAATTATTCCTAATACTATATTAAAAAAAATAAACAAGGATGATAAAGAGTTATTTAAATATTGCAATGTAATGAGTGTATATGATAAAATTAAGTACTTAACTTTAACTGAATCATGTCAAAAAAATTGTCTAGAAGAAAAACAACGACCTTCCCACCTAAGGACACCTTGTTACAGGAAAAAATATAATATTCCCAAATATAATAACTTGTATGGAACTAGAGTACCAACATACATGGTACCTTATTATTTGAACGAACTTCCTTCAGAACTTCAGGAGTTGTATACTAAGGATTTTAAAAAGTTTAAATTAAAGTTTAAAATATATCTAAATTGTAAATGTAACAGCGACTCACCGAACATAGATAAACCCTGCGAGGTTTGCATGGTTCGGTAGCTATGTTTTGTATGTGTTATAAGAATACTGAATAAATGATTTAAAAAAAAAAAAAAAAAGGTCTGGCAAAATTTGAGGTTTTCGATGCTTAGGTATAAGGTAATTTAGTTTGAGTGCTAATCCATGCTCTAATAGTGAGGGAAAACATCTTGAGAAAACCCGCACATTCACAGGCTACTGAATGTGTAACCATGGCCCAATATGAATTTAGTTTTCCTACAAATAATGCTAGGATCAGGTGGGTATCGCTTCGTAAAAATTCAAATAGTAACATGTTGCTAACACATCGTCTGCAACAAGAATCCCAAGTTTATTAGAATTTCTCTTATCGTGTTTTCCGACATCCATGCAAAAGATATGGTATAGTTCTAATCTAAAGTGCTGGGAACCACACGGCACTCATACCCATGTTACTATGTTTACAATTTTTTGACGCGTAAGATCATGACCTTCGCATGAAATTCTATTTCGCTCATAAGATGTTCTTATGACCCATTTAATAAAGGAACAATACACTATTTTTGAAGTAGGGTAAATCCTAAATTTTGCGATAATATTAACGACCTTCCCCATTACCCTAGCCCGACCAAGTTTCATTGAAAAACTAATAAAGCGATTCCTATCACAACACTGAGATGAAAGGCCGTTACCATAGCGCTCAATAAATTTGACTAAAATAACTTGCTAGTTAGAAATTAATTTAATGAAAAGAAGTGAAAAAATCTATGATCAAATCGGGAATGTTCTGATTGAAAGTGTGAAGAGAACCTAGTCTCTAGTTTGCATGAACGAGAGGTAGGATTTGAACTTGTGCCTTTATTCATATTTTTATTCATTTATTTGCCAATTAAGTGTAGGAATATTGACCGTTAAATTAAGAATGGAGCTTATAACTTATCAACCTTTTAAAGGCATGGCATGAAATAACATAAAAGGAACTTTAGATAAAGTACGCGTGACAACCCTATAATTTTATACTCAGACCTATTCAATATGTTTTCATGAAAATCGGTCAAGCCGTTTCGAAGGAGAATGGTAACGAATATTGTGACATGAGACATTGTTTTGGTGTCCAAAAAGATTACACTATGTTGCTGATATAAAAACAAAACGAAACCTTAATTAATTTTCATCTTTAATGTAAAATAAATGTTACAACACTTAAAAAATCGAAGTGAGTATAAACAAATTTTAACGAGGAAAAATTACAGGATATTAAATTACGAAGTACCTTTCTCATTTTTTATAAAGAGGATAATTTGCGCTCCTATTGTCTTAAAAATAAATTTTACTAAGAATACTTCAATTTTATTATCTAAAAAATCTCTTAAATTTTTGGATATTGTTTCAAATAAAAGTCTAAATAAAATTATACTGATGTAGACTTTGCCTATCACTCCAAAAAAGAGGGGTGATTTTATGTACTTATGTTTGCATACCATCTTCCTCCTGGCTTCAGTCTGACCACGTCTGACCTCCGCAACCTTTGCAGGAAAACCTGACCCGTATTGGATTCACAGTTACACATCCGGTTGCCTGAATGTGCAGGTTTCCTCACGATGTTTTCCCCTCACCATAATACTCGTACATAACTTCTTAAAATGGTCATTGATACTTGGCCGAGTATCTAAAATACCCATACAATATGCCCAAATAATGACCTGTCATATAAAATTTTATTTTCGAAATAACCTTCTTTTTAGGTACACTAGCTATTGCGCGGGGCTTCGCTCACGTGGGAAATTCTTATTACTTATTTAATTACTTCAATCTAGAGTTTACAATAACTTAAAGGAAGAAAGAACATTTAAAAATTCGAAATCACGCCTACGCTTATATTTCTCAATCTATCGTCATTTTACTTTTTCTGGAACAGTTCTTTATTTAATTAATAACAAGGCACTAGTTAAGTCTTAGTTCCATCATAATGCCACACAGCTGAACGTGGCCTATCAATGTCTTCAAGACTCTCGGCTCTGTCTACCCCGCAAGGGATATAGATGTTATCATATGTGATGTTATGCTTATAATCTGTTCAGAAGTCCTGATGCGGGTGAATAATGTGTAAGTACTGTAGCAAGAAGATAACTGTGTGAAAGGCTACGTTCAGTCAGTCAGAGTGGTCCAAAAGATGGAGTGGTCCTATTCTTTTTTGTATTGGAACACATTATATGTTACACGAAACATATTATATTATGCGATAAATTAAAAATGTTATTATTTTTTAGCGGTCTCCGTCTCAGTGGACGTCTGGACCTTGGTGGCGATATCGCTGGAGAGGTACTTCGCGATCTGCCGGCCACTCAAGTCCAGGAAATGGCAGACACAGTGCCACGCGTACAAGATGATAGCAGTTGTGTGGGTACTGTCTGTGACCCTAAATTGGCCCATTCTGATCGTGTCGAAACTTCAGCCTATGAGAGGAAATGGTGATTGGTTTATGCACATTTAATTATTTAACATACATACATACATACATAAAATCACGCCTCTTTCCCGGAGACGTAGGCAGAGACTACCTCTTTCCACTTGCCACGATCTCTGCATATTTCCTTCGCTTCATCCACATTCATAACTCTCTTCATACAAGCTCGGCGGTTTCGGGTACTTTTGACCTGACCCTTTACCAGGACGTCCTTAATTTAAAGAATATGAAACCTTACGCATTTTTGAATGCGCATACGAATGTTTAGCTAGATTAAGACATGCCTTCAGTCCCGTAACATTGCGCGCGCGAAAACTGTCGCTGTCCCGCTCCACGTCATAATAGAAAAGCGAAACAGTGATAGTTTTTTTCGTAATTTCAACAGCGTCACGCGTGCCACCTGGATAAGTTTTTAAAGAATGTAGGTACATAAACGTATATGGTGTACCCCAAGGAGGTATTTTAAGAGGACTTTTTCAATTAACATAAAGGGGAAGCCAATAATCACTAGTTCCCTTATCGTAATCATAGCATTGAATACTATTGGCGCGTCAGATCTAATTTAGGAGATAAAGAATTTCCTCTCCGATCGTTTCGTCTTCATCGTTAATCTTTTTTCGGGAAACGAGAATATATAAGATAGTTATCATAATGAGTTTGTTTTGTAGGGTTTTTTTTTTGCTAATCTATCTGGTTTTTTTCCGTTCCCGTAATAATTTATAGGAAAAATTATCCTTTGTAACATCAGGAAATTTTGTCTGTCAAATATCATTAAAATCGGCATAAAAGTATTTGCGTTAAAAACATTACACACATATGTATGTACAAAAATACGACAAATACTCTTAATTTATTAGCTTAGATTTTTATTTTTTAACAGCCTACAAATGCCGAGAAGTGTGGTCTAGTTTGGAGTTGGAGCGGGCCTTCAACCTGGGTCTGGACGTAGCCTTGCTGTTGGTGCCATTCTTCATCATGTCCTTCGCCTACTGCCTCATCGTGACCAAGCTGTGGAGGGGCATGAGACACGAGATCAAACATAACTTCAACTGGCAGAGACATTGTAAGTAATTAGCTTCTTTTTTCCTTTGTGCGAATGTACGTAATGCCAACCCGGGCTTCCTCAGAAGATCAGCGTTGGCTGTGTAGCATATTGTTTACAGCCAGCATTATGCTGAGGGGGTACCCTTTAGGGACCATCCTGCCTGTCTACTTTTAAACTTGTACGATATTCTTGTATTTTTGTTTTTTTTTTTTGTTATGGTTTTACGAAGAAATTATATTTTACTTTACTTTTACTAAGTTAATTTTTTTCAATTTAATTTTTTTTTTAAAGAAAGCTCGTATTAATACTCGGTCTTATACTTTTATCAGTGTTATTTAGAAGATTTTCGTTTATAAATAAATAATTTGTGTCGCCGTCCGCGTGACGTTTTATTCCGGGCAAATTTTCGTAAATGCGTTTTCTTACGACACGCAACTGCAAAGAATATGATGAATATGATGTCCCATACGAAAAGATCTTTTAAAGTTGAGAAATTAAAAAGTTTATTGTTTAATACAGTCTTACTTTCGGACAAAAATTGCGTGAATACATAAATTAAGAAAACCTTACAAAGCCAATTCATTTTTTAATTATAACATAAAAAATAAACTGAAAAAAAAACACAGGTTATGAGGTTACATAACATAAAACAGATAACAATAGTCGTCTTTTACTACATCCATGGTAAACAGTTGGAATGATAATAATTAACAATAGTCTACTTAATTGGCGAGAATATGAAATTTCTCGAAATATTGCTGAAGTACTTGTTAGGAATTCGTTAAAAACTTTAATTACATTTATATAAAACAAACTAGCTTTCCGCCCGCGGCTTCGCCCACGTGTAATTCGGTTATATATAGCGTTTTTTAATGATCTCGACAGGGCTTTTTCTTCCACAGGCTGAAATCTTGTTACAACTGGAATTAAATATAGCCTGTGTTACTCAGGGATGATGTAGCTTTCTGACAACTCGTGATAGTTAATAGAAAATAAAATTCGGGTGTTTTATTTATGCATACCGATTACGCCGAGATTTATGGACCGATTTACGTGATTCTTTTTTTGTTCGGTAGAGTATACTTTCAAGTTGGTCCCGTTGTTACCTAGTCAGGATCTGATGATGGTATTCCAGGGAAATCAAGGGCAAACCTCAAATTTACAGGCAATTACGTTTTTGAAAATTTCATAGATCTGTTTAAGTATTTGCGTCTGATAGTCATCATCCCATGTGAATGAGCTGATGATGGAAGGTACAACTCCTCAACGGTTAGGAGTTGAAAGAAAATTCTTACGAAGTTATACGTACATGTGAGGCTATTAGGTTGACCTGATAATAAAAAGTAAATCTCATTAACGTTAAGAATTTAGGTGAAAATGGATGCGGACAAATTTCGTCTCTTCACTTGTTTCCTTTTAGCTGTTTGTATGGGTAGTGTTAACACAAAATAGGGATTTAAAGGCGTGATGTTATTAATGTTATGCATGTATGTACATAATTATGTATGTTATTATGTATGTTAAAGAGACGACTGAAAGTTGTCATACAAAGTCTTTTTTTTTTAAGGATGGGAAATCATCAAATGACGTCTCCCGCTCTGGGTGGAACGGAAGGGAGTGTCAGACTTTTACTGACTAAAACCCACCTCGTTCCTTCAGTTGCCCTTTGCGTTCCGGGGCCACGGTATCTCGTTAGAACTTTCCCGCAGCCCCGGCTCAGTTTATCCCGTTTCCCCCCCCTTGGGGGTTGACATTTCAAAAATCCCTTCTTAGTGCTCACTTATGTTACTAAAGGAACTTCTGTTCAAAATCTCAGACTCCTATACCGAGCGGTTTCGGCTGTGCGTTAATAAATCAGTCACCCAATCGCACCCCCTAAATCACGATTGGAGGGTAGTTTGAAAAAACTTATAATGTCAAACATATTTACTTGCCTATGTACGTGTTCATGCCAAGTTTCAAGTTTATAAACCCAAGGAATAAGATTTTTCATAGAAACGTTTTTACCCCTTTTCCCCCCCTTGGGGGTTGAATTTCCAAAAATCCTTTCTTAGTGCTCCCCTACATACCCCAAGGAACCTACATTCCAAATTTCAGCTGTCTACGACCAGTAGTTTCGACTGTGCGTTGTCTGTCAGTCAGTCACTCAGTAACGGAAGAGTTTTATATATATAGATTATGTTACTAAAGGAACTTCTGTTCAAAATCTCAGACTCCTATACCGAGCGGTTTCGGCTGTGCGTTAATAAATCAGTCACCCAATCGCACCCCCTAAATCACGATTGGAGGGTAGTTTGAAAAAACTTATAATGTCAAACATATTTACTTGCCTATGTACGTGTTCATGCCAAGTTTCAAGTTTATAAACCCAAGGAATAAGATTTTTCATAGAAACGTTTTTACCCCTTTTCCCCCCCTTGGGGGTTGAATTTCCAAAAATCCTTTCTTAGTGCTCCCCTACATACCCCAAGGAACCTACATTCCAAATTTCAGCTGTCTACGACCAGTAGTTTCGACTGTGCGTTGTCTGTCAGTCAGTCACTCAGTAACGGAAGAGTTTTATATATATAATATAGATTGATAACTCGAATGAAAGGGCCGCGATAACAAAGTATGACACTCGCAGTTCTATGAAATGATTCGCTATTCAATGCATGTTTTCACTTCCAAGGGTCTATTATGCGGGTTAAATGCATGTTTACCACGTATGTAAATCGACGTGTTCAACATTCTATAGCATATTATTCCACAGCTTTTCTTTAGACTATGAATTAGGACGTGGAACAATAAGGTTGTTTTCCACCGCATTCGCTGTTATGTTGTTATGGATATATGCATTTTAATAGCAATGAAAGCCGATGTGAATTAATTTGACCTTATTGTGAACAATTAAAAAAAAATCTTTTTTTTTTCAACTAGCTTTATCAAAATATATAAAAGAAGAAAGTGTGTTGTTATGGATAAAATATGCATTTTAATAGCAATGAAAGCCGATGTGAATTAATTTGACTTTATTATGAACAATAAAAAAAAATCTTTTTTTTCAACTAGCTTTATCTAAAAAAAATTTTTTTTTTTTTTAAGTAGCTTTATCTAAATATATAAAAGAAGAAAGTGAATGACTGACTGACATTTCAAGGCACAACCCCACTGCTGGGTCCAGAGACAAAAGAGGCGTATGTACACTTATGCGTACGGCCTCTGTGGCGTAGCGGTAGTACGCTTGTCTGTGACACCGGAGGTCCCGCGTTCGAATCCCGGCCAGGGCGTGATGAGCAAAGAACTTTTTCTGATTGGCCTGGGTCTTGGATGTATATCTATATAAGTATTATAAAATATAGTATCGTTGAGTTAGTATCTCGTAACACAAGTCTCGAACTAATTTCTCAATCAGTGTTATTTGTCCCGTAAATATTTATTTATATATATTTATTATACCTAAAGGTAAACTTTACCTTTTTCTTTAACTTTTTTTAGCTTTCGGTATTTAATTCTAATTCAAATTCAAAATTATTATTCATTATTATATCGGATACTTCATATCGCTTAATAATTGCCAAAAAGTAATGTTTTTTTTTTTTTATTTATTTTGACACAAACAGTCATAAGAAACAAAAAGTACAATAATACAGTTTTAAAAAGATAGACCAAACAGTGTCGAGCAATAATACAATAAAAATTGCGTGCTTATAACAAACAGCAAGAGATGGTAAAAGAAAAACTAATTTGGTAGGTATCAGATAAAGGCAATTATATAAAGTAAGAGAAGGACATTGAGTTGCGTAGAAAAACAAATACAAACAGAAATTCGAGTAGACATCAAACGATTCCAAGTATGTATATGTAGTATTGTACCTTAGTTTTGTATTGATAACAGCTTATTACGAATTAAATTTTTTGTGGACTGCAATGAGTTTAAAAAAATGTCAACGTCTGAGAAAACAACATTAGTTGACGTCAAATAAATTACTTAAAACTAAGTTTACTGCCGCTTCCAAGGCGTCAGTGTAGAAGAAGCGGTAACAAATTGCATCTTTACTTTAGCTTCAGCTTCAGCTTTTAAAATTTTGTAGATAATCTTGTATGGTTTCTCTTTTTATACAGTGGCCAATCAGAGTAGTATGAAGAACAGCCGACTTCTCTCGTCCACGCCAATCCTGGACAGCAATTCTTCCGATGTCTGCTGCAATTGGAATAATAAAAAGGTTAGTCTTAATCGGTATTTGATTCTCAATTCAGTAAAGGATAAAGTTATAAAAATAAATATGAATGAGTGCTGTGTAGTTCCCGGCACGAATAGAAAAAAGAATAGGACCACTCCATCTCCCCATGGACGTCGTAAAAGACGCCTTAGGGATAGGCTTATAAAATTAGGATTCTTCTTTTAGGCGATGGGCTAGCAAACTGTCACTATTTGAATCTCAATTCTTTTATTAAGCCAAACAGCTAAATGTGGCCTATCAGTCTTCTCAAGACTGTTGGCTCTCTCTTCCCCGCAAGGGATATAGACGTGATTATATGTATGAGGGAATGAGCGAAATATAATAAATAAATGACTATAAGATTGTATATAAGTCTTAATGTACAATATTCAATGCAAATTCATTGAGTTCCATGCGCAGGGTAAATTTACATGCGGTTGACTGAAGGTTTAATAACAAATTTATATTTAGGATACCATCAACCGTGTGGTTCCCGGCACAAAAACAAAAAACAATAGGACCACTCCATCTTTTTCCCATGGATGTCGTAAAAGGCGGCTAAGGGATAGGCTTACAAACATGGGATTCTTTTTTAGGCGATGGGTTAGCAAACTGTCACTATTTGAATCTCAATTCTATCATTAAGCCAAATAACTGAACGTGGTCATTCAGTCTTTTCTAGACTGTTGGCTCTGTCTACCCCGCAAGGGATATAGACGTGACCATATGTATGTATGTATACCATCAATCAACGGCTTAATGATGAAATACGAGTAGTATAAAATCTAAATTCAAAGGTTGCTGACCAACCGCTTTGAAACTTGGAATTTATTTTTAAATTCCAAGTTTCAAAGCCTTTCCAAAGGCTCTATACGTGATAATCCTGGAATGCATCATCGCTACATGAATAAAACAAAGTCGCTATTTTAGTCTGTTTGTCTGTATGCTTAAATCTTTAAAATTACGCAACGGATTTTGATGCGGTTTTTTGTAACAGGCAGAGTGATTCAAGAGGAAGGTTTTTTTATGTATAATAACATTTATAATTTTGCACCCGTGCGAAGCCCAGGCGGGTCACTAGTAAATAATAAATATAATTACGATTACTAAGTAGACTATGAGTCTAAATTAAAAATAAAATTATATTATTATCCACCATGATGGATAGCTACCGTGTAGAGGGGTAAACAAAAAAAAAAACAAAGAAAAAAGTCTAAGTAGTTAAACTAGAAACAGTTTTATAGTAACATACAAATTCGCAAACAAAAATAAAGGTAAATTTGACACAGATGCGTTTATTTAAAAAAAAAGAAATATCCAAAATGAAATCCCCTTTTTCCTTTGACATGTCCGAATTACACGATACGATGCACTGTAGTTTTATACCAAATACTTACATACATTTTTATATCAAAATTAAATGAGCGTTAATTAACATACAATTTGTGGTTCATTAAAATTAATAATGTTGGTTTAACAACGTTAATATACACAAACATGATACTCTATGAAAATATTTATATTTTACAACCTGTTTTCAGGAACTGACGTTATATTGACGTTTCTAACATATTTTCCTCAAGGTTTTGTACCAAAAAATTCCACAGGTAAATAAGCCGCTCTATTTTTTTATCACTTATCATTTTCAGTCGTTGGTTTTAAAGCACGTAACTTGTTAATTGACGTCCTAAAATGCTGCAGTGTAGTTTGTTCCGCCGCTTCTTCTACACATGCGCTTTGGAAGCGTGTAGTAGTTATAATTAGATTTAAGTGATGTGACGTCAATAAGTGATACCTTGTATTCAATTTTGAAAATAAATCTATTCTATTATTTTCTTGCTCAATATTTCAGACAGGTACTTGCTGGGAAATGTTTTGGCAGTATACTCGTAACTTGCCAATTAATGCACCTTGTTGGTTAGCACTTTATTTCACTAATAGTGGCCGCCCGCGACTTCGTCCGCATCCGGAAACCCTATCAATCCCGCGGGAACTCCGGGATAAAAAGTAGCCTATAATTATTCTGGGTCTTCCTACATACCAAATTTCATCGTATTCAGTTCAGTAGTTTTTGCGTGAAAGAGTAACAAACATCCATACTGACATACTCACAAACTTCCGCATTAATAATATTAGTGCTAAGTAATGAAACGCGGGTTGGAGTCTAACTGAATATATTTCATACTACCTCCAGTGTACAATATAAAATCCTGTATTTATGTTTAATACCTTACACATCCCACCACCAAAACTATAATATCTATTTATTAAAGTAAATACAAGAACATGAAAGTTTAAATAAGAATATTGTTCAGTTATTAAAGTTCACGTTATTTATTGTTAACATCTTTATTCATCGCCCTTCTGTAAGCTCTCATGGCTCGATCTGAGACAACCGGCAATAGGGAGGGCCTCGACTCGGATCGCACTCCCGTAGCTTCTACCGCGTCTTCGAATTCATCTTCGGAATTTATTAAAACCTCCGGTTCGACCCCGACCGGGCCCTCACACATACCGTTCCCCCCCGACACAAACTCGGGCTGCACATCCTTACCATCAGACCCCTGGGTCTCATCCTTTGACGTACTGGCACGAGAGAGAGAGTATCGATTTTTCGTAGTAAGCGGAACGATTTGATTGTGGTGTCTACGCCATTCGGTGGATTCCCCAACTTTTACTTTGCAAGAGACAGGCCCGGTAACTTCAGAGATGCGCCCTTTAGTCCATTTATGCCCCGTTTTGGAATAGTCTCGTGTGAGTACATCATCACCCAGCGAGAGACGTGAACGCCGGCCGGGCGCGGCGGCCGCCTGTTTGTCCTGCGCGTCGCGCACCACGGCCGCGCCGTCGGGCCGCAGCGCGTCCAGCCGGCCCCGCAGCCGGCGCCCGAGCAGCGCCACCGCGGGCGAGACACCGGTCGTCGCGTGTTCGCAATTGCGATATTGAAATAAAAATTTATAAAGGGCAGCAAACATGTCTTCTTTTTCGAACAATGCACGTTTTAAAACCTTTTTTACCGTTTTGACAGCATTCTCTGCCTCGCCGTTACCCTGGGGCCTGTATGGTGCAGATGTAGAATGTCTTATTTTATTTGTATCACAATATTGCTTAAATTCGGTAGAAAAAAATGGCGGGCCGTTATCGGATACTAATTGTGATGGTATGCCAAATCTAGCGAAAATAGATCTTAAAACCGTTATCGTCCCACTCGCCGAAGTACCCGCCATAGCAATGGTCTCTATCCACTTTGAATGTGCGTCAACCAAAATCAAAAACCGCTTACCAGCGCAATCGAAAAAGTCTACATGTAGTCTTTGCCAAGGGTGCAGCGGGTACTCCCACGGGTGGAGCGGCGCTCACGCCGGCGCGTCGTGTACGGACCGGCACGCCTCGCATGCGCGACACATTTCTTCTATGTAATACGCGTAGGATTTTTATTTAATTCGAAATAATAAGCAACCTCGTCGCCAGTGCTAAGTAATGAAACGCGGGTTGGAGTCTAACTGAATATATTTCATACTACCTCCAGTGTACAATATAAAATCCTGTATTTATGTTTAATACCTTACAATTAGTAGGATAAAATATACCTACATCCTGACTTTCACATTCAAAGATTTAAGTTATTATTGTCATAACTGAAAAATAGACATAACATATAAAAAAAATTTATCAATTAAGTACACATTTTTAGCGTACAAAAATACAAATAGGCGTAATACAAAATAAAAATATATGTCAAATAGTTAGGACCAATTAAAATTTTATGAATACGCATTCCCTATTTTTGTTTAAACTACATACTACTACTGAATTTATAAATGCCCTCAAAATTAAACATTCCGTTTCAGCTAAACAATTTGATTAATATCCTGAACTCAAACGCCAAACGACACACTTTTGCGTGGGTGTGTAACGTTATCGATATAATTTATCAAAATAGGAATATGGAATTATTGATGATACTAACATAAAATGTACTCGCAATAAAAGCTTCAAAACATATTGGTTGTCATGAAACATGAACCGTACCGTGCGGTTGTACCGTGTGGTTCCCGGTACCAATGCAAAAAAGAATAGGACCACTCCATCTCTTTCCCATGGATGTCGTAAAAGGCGACTAAGGGATAGGCTTACAAACTTGGGATTCTTTTTTAGGCGATGGGCTAGCAACCTGTCACTAGTTGAATCTCAATTCTATCATTAAGCCAAATAGCTGAACGTGGCCATTCAGTCTTTTCAAGACTGTTGGCTCTGTCTACCCCGCAAGGGACATAGACGTGACCATATGAATGAATGAATGATGATGAATGATGAAAACATGAAAGGTCAGGACCTGACGAGCTTGCTTGAGGAGGGGTCGTGGCAAGTGGAAGTTTGTGGTCTCTGTCTACCCTTCTGGTATAAAACTCGCTTTTAACCAGCGCGTTTCGAAGCGCGCGCTTCTCAGCAGAGTCTCTCCGTTCTTCTGAATTAAGCCGAGAAGAGTCGTATGATAACCTTAATGTTCGCGAAACGGTAATTGAATTTATAATTGTAATCTGCAAGTGACTTCTGAATTGAGCGGGTTAATCTCCCATATTTATACCAAGAATCAGCCTTCATTCAGTAAAGGTATTCCCTGAATACGATCTTTTGACTGAATAGAATCAAATTTAGTTGAAAATGGAACTCGAATGATTTCTCACTCTAAAGCTGTTTATTGGCAAAGGGTTATTGGTTTCTTATTATACGTACCTATAGGTTTGTTTTTAAAAAACCCTGACCAATTACAGCAGATTTGGATGATTAAACAGAATGAGTTTTCAGATTTTATGTACGTAAAAATATTGACTTCAGAAATAAAGAACCCACAGCTAAAGATATCTGAAAATAGTTGTTTTTAGACAGAATCAAATTCAAGCCAAACGTTTGATATATTGATGATTTTTCTAAGTATTGTTCAACTTGAGACATATTATGCAATCGGGCCCATAGAATAGGGATGATAACAACGTAAAACAGTTAATAACATGATAGAATACACGATATTAAATACACAACGTGAATATTTAAGCTAAAATTTTTTTATTCTCTCAAAATAAACACAAATAACCAAATAACAAAACGCAATGATGCGTCTTCCGTGCAGACCTATGTAGATTGAGAACGAAACAATTAAGGGTAATGGAGAGTAAAATTAAATTCAATCTGCTTACACTAGAGCTGTGAAAGTCATGTTCTTTGTTTGCATACGTATAACATACATGTGGTCACGTCTATATTCTTTGGGGGAAAGACAGAGCCAACAGTCTTGGAAAGACTAATAGGCCACGTTCAGCTGTTTGGCTTAATGATAGAATTGAGATTTAAATAGTGACAGGTTGCTAGCCCATCACCAAATAAAAAACAATCTCATGTTTGTAAGCCTATCCCTTAGTCGCCTTTTACAACATCCATGGGAAAGAGATGGAGTTGGATATGTTTGTTTGTAATATCTTTATTGCACAGAAATTTACAAAGTTACAAGAAATATTGCTGAAATGTCCATGGTCGAATTGGTAAGGTGCCCGGTTAAAATGCGTGATGCGCAGAAAGGCACAGGTTCAAATCCCACATCGGCCATGTACCAATAACTCTTTTCAAAGTTATGTACATTAGTTTAATACTAACCGATGCTCTTACGGTGTGGGAAAACATCGTGAGGAAACCTGCACATTCAGGCAACTGGATGTGTAACCATGGATCCAATACGGGTTAGGTTTCCTGCAAAGGTTGCGGAGGTCAGATGGGAGTCGCTTCGTTTAAAAACCTGGCTCACACAATCCAGGATTCATGGTCAAAGGCATACTCCGGGCTCCTCTCCAGAGAGGTGAGGATGCAACTGGGACTAAAGCCAGGAGGAAGAAAAAATATTACATAGTTATAAAAGACATAAATCACTTCCAAGTAGATAAGAAATCCTTCCTAGTAAGATAAGACCGCCATTGCAAGTCAGTTTAATTGTTGCGCTTTTTATAAGTTAAATATTTACCAAAGGGTAAAGAGATGCCGTGTCATTTCCAGCAGTATCGTGTGGTTCCTGACACTTAAGAATAGGACCACTCCATATCTCTCTCATAGATGTCGAAAAAAGCTACTTAGGTAAAGGCTAATAAACTTGGGATTCTTCTTGTAGGCTATGAGCTAATAACATTTCTTTATTTGAATCTCAATTCCATCGTTAAGCCACACAGCTGAAAATGGCTTTTCAGTCTTTTTAAGACCATCTTTTTAAGACGGCTATGCAGCAAGGTATATACATGATCATACATGGAGTGGTTCTTTTACAAAGTGCCAGAAACCAGACGGCAACATTATGATGATACAAAAATAAATCTGTTAACAGGAGAACCAGGTCACAGAAGACAAGCAAGCTCAGTCGTTCTGCATGCACTCAGTCGACTTGGAATTCAGACACGTGGTCAGATCCACTCACATCGACAAGAGTATTGAAGCTAAGCGAAAGGTAAGAACATTCTAGATGTTTAAAAGACCCACTGCGTATTCCGATATATAAGGAAGGTTACAAGGAGCTGATGAACTTGGTATTCTTCTTTTACGCGATGGGCTTACAACCTGTCACAGTTTAAAACCGAACTAATCTAGATTAAATTAAGGACGTCCTGGTAAAGGGTCAGGTCCAAAGTACCCGAAACCGCCGAGCTTGCATGAAGAGAGTTATGAATGTGGATGAAACGAAGGAAGTATGCAGAGATCGTGGCAAGTGAAAATAGGTAGTCTCTGCCTACCCCTCCGGAAAAAAGGCGTGATTTTATGTATGTATGTTTAAAACGCAATTATATCATTAAGCCAAACAGCTGAACGTAGCGTATCAGTCTTTTTAGGAATGTTGGCCCTGTCTACCCCGCATGGAAAGTAGACGTGATAACATGTAGAAGGAACTTTGACTGAAGCTGGTTTAATTTTTTAGCGGAATATCTAACGTCATTCTCCAGTTGAAATATGTGTTTTCTTGTTTGTAATATCTCTATTTAACGACTCGCTTTTGTGCGAGGCGTAGGCCCCTTTTTTATGAAATATTGGATGAGGCATCTGTCTTCCATATCACCTGATGCTATGTGACGATGATGACCAAGATGTTATATGCCTATCCCATTAAAACATACATACATACATATGGTCACGTCTATATCCCTTGTGGGGTAGACAGAGTAACAGTCTTGAAAAGACTGAAAGGCCACGTTATTAAATATGTATGTAAAAATAAAATTAAAAATAGGTACCCAATAAAAGACTACTTTGCACCGGGGTGACGCTGAAAACTCGGCTTCAGAATGCTTCAAATTGATATTAAGCTGAGCCTCTGGGACTGAATAAGGCTTTGCCTGCCCTGTGCCAAATATAATTAAAATTGGTTCAGTATTTTTTGAGTATAGGGTTATAAACCAAACACAAATATTTGTGCCATACGGTTCCCGGCACCAATAGAAAAAATAATTTCTATTCTTCTAACCACTCCATCTCTTTCCAATGGATGCCTTAAAAGGCGACAAAGGAATTGGCTTATTAACTTGGGATTCTTCTTTTAAGCGACGGGCTAGCAACCTGTCACTATTTGAATCTCAATACTATTATTAAACCTAACAGCCGAACGTGGCCTATCAGTCTTTTCAAGATTGTTGGCTCTGTCTACCCCGCGAGGGATAAAGACGTGACTGTATGTATGTATGTACAATTATTAGTAAGTACTGGAAATGAATGCTACAATAGTTTTTTACATACCTACTAGATTTCACCAAGGACTAGATTAGACAATTTCCAAGAATAAAAACTTGTATTACTTCCGCCTCCTATCTGTCTGTATGCCAAATTCATTCAAATTTGTCTAGTAACTATTCAGTTTATTTGTTTTAAACAAAATTACTTTGGCAACACAAGTACGTATTTTAGTCTG
Organism: Amyelois transitella; assembly: GCF_032362555.1. Lineage (NCBI taxonomy): Eukaryota > Metazoa > Arthropoda > Insecta > Lepidoptera > Pyralidae > Amyelois > Amyelois transitella. Next base: position 1,083,839 of record NC_083509.1, on the reverse strand, counting down.
TGAATGAACATTTACGGGTTAATGTTAGTTAAGTGTTCGATAATGACCATCGATGTTGAAGGGTTATCCTTGCCCGGATTAAGTTACTTTTATCCCAAGAATGGGCCTCTGCCCTTTCTTGTCTAAGTATTTTCATAACATAATATAATATATATCCCCAGCGGGGTACACAGAGCCAAAACTCATCAAAATACTGAAAAGTTACTGTCAGCTGTTTGACTTAATGAAACAATTTAGATTCAAATAATGACTGGTTGCTAGCCCGTCGTTGAAACGAATCTCAAGTTTATAAGCCTATCTCTTAGTCGCTTTTTACAACATTTATAGGAAAGATATGGAGTGGTCCTATTATATTGGTGACGTGTGGTTCCCGGCACAAATAGAAAAAAAAATGTAATTATAACCACAATTAATTATATTTAAGAGAATTTCTAGACAGAATACGCGCTTAAAAATTCCGCTTAATAAAAAATAATAAGTCAGACTTTATTAAAACGCAGATTTACAAACAAAATTTTATATAAGTATCATCAGGTGAACCACGAAACATACTTTAACTTTTAAATTAAATTAACTTCGTCTAAAACAATGTTTGTTGGTTAAGCTGTTAAGAAAAATCTGCGGGTCGTGAGTGAGATGCGACGCGTAGACTAAATCTCAAAACTTCTCAACTTGATACTATAATAGCAAAGTTAGTTTGTAATTGTATAATGTATAAGGTAAAGTCACCTAATTCCGCGGTATTTTCACCTGAAGTTAAGTGAACATTAAAATTTAAGTATCTAATGTGCTCTTTTGAAGATTTGGTTATATTTATCAGCAGTATTATTTATCTTACTTTTGAAATAAATCTACAATTGGTCAGTAAACAAATAGTATAAATGTGAAATAATGTAAAAATATAAATAATTCCAAAGACCCTAATTCCGATTTAAAAATCCTAATTCCGATGGATTTTGTTCCTAAATCCGAGTGTACCTAATATTATAAAATGGAGGTGGGGATAATAAATACAGAGTGTCCAAAAATCAAGTCTTTTATTTTGAAATCAGTCTTATTGTTGGTACATGATTAATATCTAGATATTAATAATTCAAACATAAACATTAATAATACTTATGGCTAAATACCAATCTCGTATAAAATTAAAAATATAATCAACTTCAGCACTTCAGGTAATGCTTGTGCTACTCTTTTTGCAACAGTCGGATGTCTTGATAAGAAACCGGTAAACCAATGTTTACCTGGGATACCATCTTTAAAAGTGTTCGGTCTTTTTAAATTTTCGACCAACTTGTCTACTCCTTGTTTTAATTGTTCTTTGGTAACTGGAAAACCTTGTTTTCCTAGATAATGAATCCAGTCAACAATTTTTGTTTCTTCCGCTTTTGAAAGTATTGTTTTTCTACCGGGAATGTCACCGCAATATTTTTTATCACGTTTATCGCGCAATGTCGTCTCTGGAATATTATAATCTCGAGAAACTTTATAGACGCTGCTGCCATTATTGATTTCCGTGATAGCATTTTGAAGATCTTTTTTTGTGTATTTTTTTCTTGGGTTCATTATTCTATAACAAAACAATTAAGATTAAATATTAAAATTACGTAAGTAAATCTGAAAAGAATGATTTATCAAAATTAATCTAAAGGGTCCCTAGATGTATGGATGGTTTAGTGCTTTATAAACGAGAAAAGTTATATAAGGAACACACTGTATTTTTCTTGTATCGATACCACGGAATTAAGTGTTCATATAACCTTATTCCGTTCTAAATACATCGGATTTGTGTTTTAATACTCTCAAACAAGTTTTTTAATTCCGAGTGATATAAAATAAAATATTTGTCAATATACCAATACTTAGTTAAATGCTATCGATATATATTACATTAAAAATATAAAGCAGAAATAAAATTCAATCAGAACACACCAATAATCTAATAATATCAATGTTGCTTTTCGAACCAAGAAAACAATAAAGTACCTAAAAAGGTATTATTTAGGTTATTATATCTAACAAATGTAACGTCAAAGTGTACATCGGAAATACATTTTTACAACTATTGGTTATTTAAGAGATTACTACTAAAATATTAATTTCTTAATCACAATAGTGAACTCAGAATTTAAAAAAAACGTAACCCTCTTCGATTTCCTAATCCCGTGGTGTACATCGGCAATTAGGAACCTACTGAATTATTGGAAACCTAATGCCGCGGTATTTTAAAATCTAATTTTCTCATGAATTTCAGAACAAATACTCAAAATCTAAAAGGTTTATATATTTTAAATACCCCTTTTAATATTCCTACATAAACAAAAAAGTCACAGATCGTAAAATTCACAAATTAAACGCTATTTAAAAAAATGTAGTACTCACGTAAATTAGGTTCGAAATACAAGAAGCGCGCTTCCGGGTCAGCTGCTGGCGTCGAACTTACCGATTATTTTAAATTGTGCACACACTATGCCAATAATTTGCACACATAAACATGAGTCAATATATTCTTAACTGAATTACGTATTTTGCGGTCAAAGTGAACTTGTAAAATTGAATGAAAATACCGTTATTCTAAATACATCGCAATTACCTGCCAGTTTTGGAACCCCTCGGAATTGAGTGACTTTACCTTATATGTTAGTTTGTAATTGTATGTGATTTATATTCGTACCTATGTAATTTTGAAGTGTTGGAATTTATAATATGACGTCAAGGTATATACAAATGGAGACAACAGTTTAAACATTTTTAATTGGTTGGATTTATGGTGTACTACATACATACATATAATCACGTCTGTACCCCTTGCGGGGTAGACTGATCCAATAATTTTTAAGAAAGAACAAAAAGGCCACTTTCAGCTGTTTAGCTGAATGATGAAATTGAGATTCAAATAATGACAGGTTGTTAACCCATCGCCTAAAAGAAGAATCCTAAGATTATATGGCCTATCCAGTAGTCGCCTTTTATGACATTCATGGGAATGAGCGGAGTGGTCCTATTCTTTTTTTTTTCAGATTGAAATAGTTTGCTAGCCCATCGCCTAAAAAAGAATCCCAAGTTTGTAAGCTTATCCCTTAGTCGCCTTTTACGACATCCATGGGAAAGAGATGGAGTGGTCCTGTTCTTTTTTATATTGATGCCGGGAACCACAAAGCACTGTATTAGTGCCGGTTTAAAATTTTACCTAATAATTATCCAACAAAAACTAGAAGTGTAGTACTTTAGAACAGCCTGTAAGAAAATAACATGCAACATTTTTTCGCAGGTAATCAGGATGCTTTTCGTAATAATACTGGAGTTCTTCGTCTGTTGGACACCTCTACATGTCATTAACACGGTAAGAAAAAACATGTCAACAAAATTATACCTACTAATAAATTTCGAAATCAGAGTGGAATAATTTTATAAATTTTCTTTAATAAATAAGTGTTCATAACGCGCTCATCGCCTCTTATAACCACTGACCTTATATTCATTCATTCATATAATCACGTCTTTATCCCTTGCCGGGTTGACAGAGCCAACAGTCTTTTCAAGACTGATAGGCCACGTTCAGCTGTTTGGCTTAAAGATAGAATTGAGATTGAAATAGTGACAGGTTGCTAACCCATCGCCTAAAAGAAGAAACTCAAGTTTATGAGCCTATCCCTTAATCGCCTTTTACGACATCCATAGGAACGAGATGGAGTGGTCCTGTACAAAAGTTCTGGAAACCACACGGCATGTTACAAAAACATAGCATAAACATAAAATATATAATCACGTCTATATCCCCAGCGGGGTAGACAGGACCGGCAGACATCAAAAAACTGAAAGGCTACGTTTAATTTAGGTTGGCTTAATGTTAGAATTGAGATTCAAATTTTGAACGAGATGGAGTGATCCTATTCTTTGTTTTTATTGGTGCCGGGAACAACAAAAGGTGTTAGTTGTGTATTATCCCGTGTTTTATTCATTTCCTGTTCCCAGATCTACCTGTTTTATCCAGAGGAGCTTTACCATTACGTGGGGTCAAAGGGCATAGTGTGCCTACAGCTATTGGCATACTGCGCTTCGTGTTGCAACCCTATAACTTACTGCTTCATGAATAGGAAGTTCAGGCAGGCGTTTATCACGCTTCTCAAAACGTGCAGACTTTTCAGGTGAGTTTGATTCAGATGCCGTGCGGTTTACAGCATTTTAGTAAAGGACCGCTTCTTCTCTTTCCATGGATGCCGTATAAGGCGACTCAGGGATGGGAACATAACATAACATATAATCACGTCCAAGTATAGCTTTGATGGCTTTATATAAGTACTTGGGATACCTATTTTAGGCGATGGGCTAGCAACCTGTCATTAATTGAATCTCAATTCTGTCATTAAGCCACAAAGCTAAACGTTGCCTTTCAGTATTTTGATGACTGCTGGCCCTGTCTACCCCCCAAGGTATATAGACGTGATTATATGTTTTATGTTTATCTAACATACCGTGTGGATTCCAGCACTTTTGTATAGGACAACTTCATGTCTTCCCATGGATGTCGTAAAAGGCGACGGAATATGCGCAAATTCATCTTGTATTCCCGTTGCGCCTGTTAGCGTAGAAAAAATGTTGTGTTTGACAACTTTCTTTACCCATGCCTACTGTAAAAGTCAATCAAGGGAAAAGGTAATAAACTTGGGATGACAACCGTGCGTGACCTTACAGTCTTTCATGACAATAGGTTCTGTAAGTGGTAAATACGTGAATAAATGAATATCTGAAAATTTGTATTCAATATAATCCTAAATCACTTTAGGGAAATCGAAGAATTTCGCCGGCTTTTATTGTGAAAATCCTTTATGTTCTTATCCACCCCTTATTTTCTGGTTCTACAACTTAAAAGAATTCTAGGCTTTTCACTGACAAAGTGGAATTCGTATTGCTTTTAAGTTCAAAAGACTTACTTTATTGTCCTTTGTATTGATAGAAATAAATACATTTTATTGTACTTTTTCAATAACTTGAACTCTTTAAAGTATAGAATAGAAAAATCGCTTTTAAGTATAGAATCTATACTAATATTATAAAGCTGAAGAGTTTATTTGTTTGTTTGAACGCGCTAATCTCAGAAACTACCTACTAGTTCGAATTGAAAAATTATTTTTGCGTCGAGTAGACAATTTATCGAGAAAGGCTTTAAGCTATATAACATCACGCTGCAACTATAAGGAGCAAAGAAATAATGGAAAATGTGAAACAAAAATGGGGAAAATTATTCATCCTTGAGGGCTTTAATGATGCCTAAAATAACTATTCCACGCAAACGTACTCGTGGGCACATCAATTTGCACATAAAATTATAAGGGTATTCTGCTTACGCTGCTACTTTCTTCGGACGAAGTCGCGGGCACAGCTAGTAGAAAATAAATCTATTCTATTCTAAAATTTAAAGCGATACTCGTTCACATCATAGTTTGTGTGTTAAAATTGCTTGTAATAATATTATATTGTTTCATTCGTCTCGTTTCATTTGAATATAAATCATATACATATCTTCACGTCTATATCCCTTGCGGGGTAGACAGAGCCAACAGTCTTTAAAACACTGATAGGCCACGTTCAGGTGTTTGGCTAAATGATAGAATTAGGTAAGATTCAAATAGTGAAAGGTTGCTAGCCCGTCGCCTAAAAGAAAGAATCCCAAGTTTATGAGCGTATCCTTTAGTCGAGTGGTCCCTATGCTTTTTGTATTGTTGTCACACCGCAAATAAATTATAAATAAAAATGATTTATAAATAATACAGGTATTAAACGCGCACGTAACGTACCTTTTTATCTCGGACATTATACTTCTTCTTTGTCGAGTCACTCTTGGCAGAACGCTCGTGGTCACAACGAGGCCAAAGCTTTCCTCACGATCATTGACTTGGCTTAATAAATAAATAAATATATATATATACGGGACAAATTACACAGATTGAGTTAGCCTCGAAGTAAGTTCGAGACTTGTGTTACGAGATGCTAACTCAACGATACTATATTTTATAATTAATACTTATATAAATAAACATCCAAGACCCAGGACAATCAGGAAAAGTTCTTTTCTCATCATGCCCTGGCCGGGATTCGAACCCGGGACCTCCGGTGACACGGTCAAGCGTATTCCCGCTGCGCCACAGTGGCCGTCAAAAAAATCAAATAAAGAAGCATTAACTCTGCATAATAAACACAAATGAAGTGTTATCAGGGGCTGCTTTCCTGAGAAGCTGGAGTGCAAGCAAGCCACGCCGCCCCCCTCCAGCCAAGATGTCACGGCCTGCATCGTGAGGGGCAGCCAGACCGGTCGCACTGGTGAGTTTTATCCTACTACTATTATAAAGGCGAAAGTTTGTATGGATGTATGGATGTTTGTTACTCTTTCACGCAAAAACTACTGAACCGATTACCATGATATTTGGTATGTAGGTAGCTGAAGACCCAGAATAACACATAGGCTACTTTTTATCCCAGAGTTCCCGCGGGATTGATAGGGTTTCCATGCGGACGAAGTCGCGGGCGGCCTCTAGTATTAAAATAAATTGTATGTGTAGATACAATTTATTTTAATATAAAATGTAGACATGTTTATTAAGAATTATATAATTTCGCCGTGTGGTTCCCGGCATCGATAAAAAAAATAACAGGACCACTCCATCTCTTCCCCATGGATGTCGTAAAAGGCGACTAAGGGAGAGGCTTATGAACTTGGGATTCGTCTTTTAGGCGATGGGCTAGCAACCTGTCGCTATGTATTTGAATCTCAACTCTATCATTAAGCTAAACTACTATTTTCAATACTGCTGGCTCTGTCCACCCCGCGAGGGATAAAGACGTGTTTATATGTATGTATGTATCATTTTGGAATGAGCAAAATTAAAAATAAAACTACTCATAAAAAAAAACACAATAACAAAGATAATCACAAACTAAAATTATATTTACAAATTGTACAGTCCCTGAATAGCATTTGGAATTTTATTGTACGTTGAACATAAAAAAAAAACGGCGAAATTAAAAATATCTTACAACTATACTAAAGAATGAGTGTGAAAATTTCACATATTTTTAATAAAAGTTTATCATTGCCGTAATTCAGGGAAATCCTTTTGTAAATTTTTAAATGAATGTTTCAGTTTGAATTCGCTTGGATTTTAATTTATTTACTCCGACGCTCTTATTACAATTGTAATAAAACATTCATATAAAACAGGTATATTTGTATACGACAGACAGACATATCATCACATCTTACGGGGGCAGACAGAGCCAACAGCCTTGAAAGATTGATAGGCCACGTTCAGCTTTTTCGCTCAATGATAGAATTGAGATTCAAACAGTGACACATTGCTAGCCCATCGCCTAAAAGGAGAATCCCAAGTTTATAAGCCTGTCCCTTAGTCACCGTTTACGACATCCATGGGAAAGAGATGGAGTGGTCCTTTTCTTTTTTTCTATACATTTTTGCCTCCCGCATCTTAAAGCAATTCAAATCAAAACAAATATCTCTCTCAGATATGAAGCAGTAAGTATATCACGTAGCTAAGATTATGAGAGAGTGTCTGCACTAAGCAGATGCTTGTATCTCAGAAACACCAGCCTCTCCCTTCATGTAGTTAACATGATTCCGACACGGAAATGCAAGTAATGCAATAAAAATACTTTAACCAAATAAAAATAACACTTTCCTTGAAAAAATATAGGCTTCTTTCAGAATTTATTACAGTTTTCAAAGCTAAAAATGTATTTGTGTGCAAATTTTATGTCACTTCTCAATGTTATCCCATTTCATACGAGCAACAGGACATGAAAAGCTCTCACGTCGACCGCAGAAAGCTTTAGCGCAACTTCCTTTAGCAAGATTTGTGAGGAGAAATATGGATATATGCAGTCATACATACATATAAATAAATAAATAGTCACGTCACGACTATATCCCCTGCGGGGTAGACAGAGCCAACAGTCTTGAAAAGACTGAATGGCCACGTTCAGCTATTTGGCTTAATGATAGTATTGAGATTCAAATAGCGACAGGTTATTAATCCATCGCCTAAAAAAGAAGCCTAAGCCTTAGTCGCCTTTTACGACATCCATAGGAAAGAGATGGAGTGGTCCTATTCTTTTCTGTACAGGTGCCGGGAACCACACGGCAATATGATATATTTCTTAATAAACATATCCACACATCCTAACTTTCCTTGCAAAAATATAGGCCTCTTTCAGAATTTATCACATTTTTCAAAGCAAAAATGTATTTGCGTGCAAATTTTATGTCACTTCTCAATATTATCCCACTTCATTCGAGCAACTATACATGAAAAGCTCTCTCGTGGAACGCAGAAAGCTTTAGCGTAAGTTCCTTTGGCGAGATTTGTGAGGGGAAATATGGAATAAATGCGGTCACTACATTAATATTTAGTTTTATCAGATCACCTTTTTATTAAACGTGACTTTATTGCGCCGTATTGCTTACCCTTTTAATTTGTATCAGTATCCATGCAAATAATTTGTGAGCATTCGAGAGAAATCTATTTAAATTTAGATTTGATTATTACTTTACTAGCTGTGCCCGCGACTTCGTCCGCATGGAATAGTTATTTTGGACATCATCGAAGCCCTCAATTCGAACCGGTAGTTCCTGAGATTAGCGCGTTCGAACAAACAAACAAACTCTTCAGGTTTAGAATGATAGTATAGATCCATTAAGAAAAGATAAGTTTATAAGACTAACAAAATTATTGAGTGGGTTAGTTAGATTCTTACACGAAGCTACTCCCATCTGACCTCCGGAACATTTGCAAGAGAACCTAAAACTTATTGGGTAGGGTAACAGTTACACATTCGTTGCCCGAATGTGCATGGCTGTCTGGCTGTTATTGGAGTACCCTTAATCAATGAGCTTACACGAGAAGATTGACGAATTTGAATGAAACAAAAGAAGTTGCAGGATTTTGACAATTGAAAAATCTTAACCGCCTCTTCGGGCAAAACACATGAATCGATGATTGTAGGTATGAATATGATGTACATTTGAGTAAATAAAACCTCGCCTAAGGCTTTCTTATAGATTTATTGATCCTTTTCAAGTTTTGCAAACAACTGTTGAATAAAATGTGTAACGTACAATAAAATAAAGTAGATAATGGAAATGGATGATAAAACATACAGTACAATAAAGACGATCAAAGGAGCGGAATACGAGAAACTCCATCTGTTGAATTATGAATGAAGCAACAGCGTTGCACTGAAACACTGATCTGTGAGCGGTTACAAATGGTTTCTTCTTCATTTCAATTAAATTAGATCTATAATTAGTTAATACAGCCCCTTTCGAGGTAGACAGAGCCTAAAGTCTTGGAAAGACTGAAAGTCCACGTTCAGCCCGATGGCTTTATAATGGAATTCAGATTCATATTGTGACAGGTTGTCAGCCCATCGCCCTTTCCTTTAGTCGCCTTATTGGACATCCATGGGAAAATATGGAGAAAAATGCTGGAAACCACACGACACAAATAAAATGATGAATATGATTGAATGAATAGAACTGTTTTTTTTTTAAGGATTAAGAAACAATTGAATTTTTTGAATACAAACAAACAGCTCCTTTTGAACGATGCACTTATAAGGACTTTTTAAGTTCTTGTATCTAGATTCCTCTTAAAACCAGATTTTTTTGTTTTATTGTGATGGTTCACGGCAATTTAGAATACGATTTCATAAAAGGCGACTGCGGGTTGGCTTATAAACTTGGGATTCTTCTTTTAGGCGATGGACTAGCAACCTGTCACTATTTGAATCTCAATTCTATCATAACGCCGAACAGCTGAACGTGGCCTGTCAGTCATTTCAAGACTGTTGGCTCTGTTTACTCTTCAAGGTATATAGACGTGATTATATGTATGTCGCAATACAGTATGTACATACATATTCCGACGGTCAACGGTGGAAGCCTACAAAGCTCGAAACACTTTTTACGATTTTTTATTAATAAATTATCAATCTTTTTTGATGGATTGTTTACGAATCGATCAATTTTCACTGGACTTTCCCCGGATATTCATTTAGCAGAATAATTTACAAGCAAAAATATAGGGTACTTTTACCCGCAACATTGCTCGCGCTATATTAACGCCACCTACATGCGCGAATTTAATGCCACTTACAAAAAAAAACAGGATTTTCACAAATTCCAGGGAAATTAAACGAGAATTCCGATTTCTATACATACATACAATCACGTCTATAACACTTGCGGGGTAAACAGAGCCAACAGTCTTATAAAGACTGATAGGCCACCTACAGCTGTTTGGTTTAATGATAAAATTGAGATTCAAATAGTGACAGGAGGTTGCTAGCTGATCGCTTAAAGTGAGAATCCCAAAATTATAAGCCTAGCCCTTAGTCGCCTTTCACGACATCCGACAAGACAAGACACACCTTGCCCATTATGAATATGGAACTACTTATTTCTATTTCAAACAATAACACCAGTTTCTCTAGTCTACTCTTTAGTAGTGTAAAAGTAAGTAGGTAAACAAATATAAATTATTCGTCCTTAGATCTCTAAATTCAATATGTCTTGGAAGTTCCTTCACCTATCTCATCTAATAAAGACGATCTCTCATAAGATGTATGTATATTCCCAGAAATGATAAGAATATTAGTGTAAGTGTGTGTAAATATTCGGTTACACTTACTAAGAAAAATGACGAGTATTTGAACGAGGGATCTAGAGGTTATTGCTCTAATTGAATACATTTACACACATACATTATTAATACCGTGTGGTTCCCGACACAATAGAAAAAAGAATAGGACCATTCCATTTTTCCCCCATGGATGTCGTCAAAGATGACTAAGGGATAGGCTTATAAACTTGGGATTCTTTTAAGCGACGGGCTAACAACCTGTCACTATATGAATCTCAATTCCATCATTAAGCTTAACAGCTGAACGTGGCCTACCTACCAGTCTTTTTAAGACTGTTAGCTCTATCTACCCCGCAAGGGATATATACGTGATTATATATATATGTAGATTAACCAACTCAATCAAGGATTAATTTTAAACTCAACAAAGACCACCAGAGAACTTTAGACATCAGTTCTTCATTATTTTGCAGAGCGAGGCTTAGAACACGAAAATATATGTAAAAAGTGCAATATTATTAAAATCTAAATAACCAGACACGAAGCTCATGAGCTGAAGATAAAGGCCACTTCTCATTTGTCTAGATTTGGAAGCGCTGGAGGGAGAGGATTGTGTTTAGCAGCGGCTCAAGCACCGTGGTGGGCAGCGGCGTCCACCCGGCGCTACCAGCCCCTGCTGTCACGCGGCCTGTCACGCAAGTGAGTTCTATAGCAATTGTAAGGCGCAAGGCCTGAACATAGTCTTTTGTAAGGCGCAAGGTGTGAACATAGCATTTGTAAGGCGCAAGGTCTGAACATAGCATTTGTAAGGCGCAAGGCCTGAACATAGCATTTGTAAGGCGCAAGGTCTGAACATAGCATTTGTAAGGCGCAAGGTCTGAACATAGCATTTGTAAGGCGCAAGGCCTGAACATAGCATTTGTAAGGCGCAAGGTCTGAACTAACTGTGGTACATTTCGCTAGGCTCTCTGATGGTCTAAGAAGGACTTATAAATAAGCAGAAGCCCCTTATAATTTTATGTGCAATAACGACTATTAATATTGATATTTATTATTTTCCAATATTTTTTTTCTACTACATGATATTGTGAATAACTATCAGTAATGTAGGTATATATGTATGCGTGTATTTATGTATTATTCCGTTTTTCTTTTTCATGTAAATTATTTTCATGTTTGTGTTTTCATCAGTCGTTATAAAGTTTAAATAAATATAACAAGGACAAATTACACAGATTGAGTTAGCCTGGAAGTAAGTTCGAAACTTGTGTTCCGAGATACTATATTTTATAATAAATATGTACTCATATAGACCAACTCATATATAACCAAGAACCGGGCCAATCAGAGAAAGTTCGTTTCGATTTGCCGGGATTCGAACCTGGGGCTCACTGTGTCACATACAAGCATACTACCGCTGCGCCACAGAGACCGATAATAAATAAATAAAAAAAAAATACATATCTGTATGTTTCACTTCTGCGACATTTTTACAAAAAATAAAATGTTAATCCAAAAACTTGACGCCACAAATTGCTGGTACGCCAAGGCACGCGTTATTGTTTTGTTTTTAATTTTTGCAACTTCACTCTGCACACAAGTTAGTCGAGCCGTAAAACGAAATACAAACATAGAATACGTTAAACCATTTATATTTTAAGTCTACATTTTTTTACATACAGCATCACTACAAATAGTAGTCTTTGAATTTAAACTAAATCTGAAGGACTTTTTTGCAGGATCCCAAACGTAATATTATCTATATCTACTAATATTATAAATGCGAAAGTATGTTTGTTCATTTGTTTTCTTTTCACGCGTTAAGCATTAAGAGTCTGAAGAAGGGAGGTGTAGGGACAGACTACATCTTTCCACTTGCCACGATATCTGCATACTTCTTTCGCTTCATCCACATTCATGACTCTCTTCATGAAAGCTCGTAAATAAATATGAAATACGTGGAATATGTTTGCAAACATTGAGATATGTTTGCCTCACATTCACCGTCAGATTTCGTTACCACGAAACTAAAAGCTGGAATAATATATTCTACTATCACATAAATCTGAATAATATTTACATCCCTTTACTCAACATGCGATCCAAATTCAAAATCCAAAGGCGGCCTCTGTGGCGTAGCGGTAGTACGCTTGTCTGTGACACCGGAGGTCCCGGGTTAGGATCCCGGTTAGGCATGATGACAAAAAAACTTTTTCGGATTGGCCTTGGTCTTGAATGATGATCTATATAAGTATTTATTTTAGAATATAGTATCGTTGAGTTAGTATCTCGTAACACGAGTCTCGAACTTACTTCGAGGCTAACCCAATCTGTTGACTTTGTCCCGTATATATTTATTTACTAAATTTCATAAGACTTCATGTGAATTGGTTACGATTTGTATAAATATGTAGTATACTTTTTATGCATTGCTATGTTGTTAGGGATAAACATAGTCGTACGTTGTTAGTCCCGACAGTCTTGAAAAGGCTGAAAGGCTACGTTCAGCTATTTAGCTTTACGATAGAATTGAGATTCAAATAGTTACAGGTTGCTAGACCAGAGTACAATTTTTTTTAATTTTAAGTGTGCTTTGTGGTTCTCGGCACCAATACAATAAAGAATAGGACCACTCCATCTATTTCCTATGGATATCGTAAAAGGCGACTAAGGAATAGGCATACAAAGTTGGGATTCTTTTTTTAGGAGATGTTGAATTTTTAATCGATAATTTGATAAAAGTACACCTTCAAAAATATAAAAAGAATAATAATATATTTTTATTTTCCTAGGTCATCGAAACAGGCGAAGAAGGAAGCCAATTCCTGTACCGCATCACTTGGGCAAGAACAGGACTGTCAAAAGGAACAACATCCTCACTGCCACTTTATGAGTGAACGAATGTGGACTGTATTGCGAAGGTGCGAGGGTCGGAACTCATCGAGCTTTGATAGGATTTAGCATAGGTAAGGGAAATGAGACCATCGAATTGTTGTGATATGCTTTCTATAAAGGCAAAGGAATGATATAAGAATTTGACAAAGCACGGAATTTTATAATCTGTTGTAAATATGAAATAACTCCAAAGGCATTTCCTGTGCTTGCATACTAATATTGATTCGAAGAAATATTATTATGCTTTAAGGAAAATAAACGTGACCGAAGTGTTCATTAATATTAAAAAATAATAAAATAAATAATAATGTAACGATGTTTGTCGATAATAATTGTTAATAAGTCATTTATCATAAATAAGTGTAAATAATTTGTCTTTTTTAATTATATTATTATACTATAAGAATGTGGAAAACTGTTTCAAAATCAACAATAGAAATAAGTTTTTAATTCAAAAATTTTGCTCAATAATAAAATAATGATTTGTTGCTATGTTTCAGACACAATAGTATGTAAGTAAATAAAAAAAAAACAATAAATAATTTACAGATTTTCTCTTGCATGGAAAAGATGTTAAAAAAGGTTAAATTACGAATGTTCAATGTATTCCCGGGATTTCAATAGAAATAAGAAAGCAAGAAACCACAAAATTTTACTAGTTTTATGTTGAAAAAATCTAGAACAACGTTTGCTCAAATTTTTTATTAGTACCTCTTCACACGATTTAATTTTTTCATAAATATTTTTTTCTGAATAATGTAATTTATCAAAAACAAATATTATTCAGATTTTTGTGTAATATTGAATAATAACTAGATTTTTTACCCAGTTTTTTAAAAGGTATCCGTCTAATGTATCTGATAATTATGACTATATTTATTTCTATAGTTAATAATGACATTTTAATCATTAATTTTAAGGTAGTAATGAACTCGTTACGTCTCGCAGTTCATTAGTGCCTTAATATGACAGGAATTATTTAGACCTATTTCAACCCTTTCCTATCCCTGTGTACAAATTAATTAGAGTGCAAGTGTTTAACGGGTTACAATAGTTAAATGTTTAAAAATAAATGTCTGAATTTGAATTTTCTAATAGTTGTTTTATTGTATACTAAAATACCTGCCCTTAGCTCAGCTTATTTCGCTCTGGTAGGAATTTACATAAAAATGTAGATTAGCCTTTGACCACGGATCATTAACACAAAATTTCAGCAAAATCGGTCTCGCGGTTAAGTCGCAATAACGTGTCGGACGGATAGATAGTGAATAATCTAACAGACTAATTATGTACCTAACTATCGAGTAATTGGTTTCCATTCCGTCATTGGCCCCAAAATCATTCCTACAAAGTGAAGTGAGAAATATAGGAATTTTCGATTTAACAGGCTTCAATTAATAGAAGTACCTACATTTTTACTAAAAAGCGGAACGTGTTCCATGAAATGATTAACATTTTTAACATGATCTAGCACGTGAAATTATTACACCATATAAATCTACAATCCTTATCATTTAATTGGATTTAACATGATACTTCTGCCTGATAAACATAAGATTCATATTGGCGGTAAACGGAAAATTAATTCCGCTAATAACGACTTGCAAGGGTGACCATGACTATACGTATTGAATATTTTCTTTTATATACGAGTATTTTTAAAGTATTAACTGTTTAATCTTACTCTTGATTCTGCGCTTTCATATTTGTGGGAACTATAGATCAGTTTAAAACTGAAAAAAATAATGAATATTTTAATAATAGATTTAAGTGCGAACTCGGCTCTTGATGATTTTATAAAGATGTCAAGTGGATGCTGTCTGAGTAAACAACATCTCGATGGAAATCATACAAACAGGGATTACGACAAAGGATGATAAACAGTAAATGGTAGGTGAATTAGGTTTTTTTTTGGCCAGCTCCTAACTTACAAGCTATAGTTTGTTTTTTTTTATATTTTTAATTATTATTCACGCATGGGTGCGAGAGAATTGTTAGATTTTAGCGGTAATATTTTTTATTTATTTATCCTAAACTAAGTCTATCTTTACTATTTTAACCAATGCAATAAACCAGTAAGTATCTTACTTGTTAATAAAAATAATCAACAAAGCCGTCTTTTGAATTCATTCAATTGCAGACGTATTTCTAAAACAATAATACTTCATAAATACTAAGTTCCTTACGATTTCTTATATTATTTCTTACTATTTAACGGGAACTTAAATTTGTGTAGGGTTTTTCTTTCATTTAATTTTTGTAGTAAAATTTTTCGAATGGAAATTTTAAAAATTCTCTTCAAAATCCAAATGTCAATCCGATCCATCCGCAAAATAAACTAGCAATAGTATATTGGATAAAAAAATACGTGTGTGTATGATTGGCTGGCACTTTCAGTCTCTTTTACAGTGGATATGAATTTTGTTTGATTAAAGCTAGTAGCAATTGGACCATGATCAAGCTGAGCTCGGTTCCCTATTCCCATTTTCGTAGCTGGTTTTGAAACATGTTTACAAAAACAACAAGTAAATTCCTTTCTCGTAACTAGTTATTGATATACCAAAGATCGGCGACAAACGTGGATTAAAGGTTCACAATGTACCCTGTAAGTATCTGAGACGTGACATAAATTATGTAGGCGTGTTATGTCTACAACAGTAAGTTTAAGGAAGGATATGTTTTTGTTCCTGGCCTGAGGCGCTCGGTCTACTGGGAAAGGATGTGACCCGGGACAACACACTGACCCTTTTTGTACTTATAAATATACAAATCTTGGTACTTTGTACTTTACGTTTTAATTATTTTGAACACATTTTCAAGTTAAAATGTTGTTGATTATAAATTTTTACTTTTTAGTTTATTTCTACATATAAAATACTAGAGGCCGCCCGCGACTTCGTCCGCATGGAAACCCTATCAATCCCGCGGGAACTCTGGGATAAAAAGTAGCCTATGTGTTATTCTGGGTCTTCAGCTACCTACATACCAAATTTCATGGTAATCGGTTCAGTAGTTTTTGCGTGAAAGAGTAACAAACATCCATACAAACTTTCGCCTTTATAATAGTATAAAATATAATAATATTAATTTACTTACATCTAATGAAATAGATTAGATATAGATGATAAAAATCAGAAAATATTTTTTTTACAAAATCATTTATTACTAAATTTAGTTAAGCCCTACATACATACCTATGATCACGTCTATATCCCTAGCGGGGTAGACAGAGCCACCAGTCTTGAAAAGACTGATAGGCCACACTCAGCTGTTTGGCTTAGTGATAGATTTGAGATTCAAATAGTGACAGGTTGCTAGCCCATCGCCTAAAAGAGGAATCCCAAGTTTATAAGCCTATCCCTTAGTCGCCTTTTACGACATCCATGGGAAAGAGATGGAGAGGTCCTATTCTTTTTTGTAATGGTGCCGGGAACCACATGGCACTGGAGTGTATAAATATATCTAGTTATGCAGCAAAAATGTTTATTTTGCTAACATAAATAAATAAAATAGAATAAATATAATATTTTAATAACGTGGTCACCCTACTCTCGTGAGAAATCCAGTCTTATTGCACTTGAGCAGATACTCACTCGTCTTCACTACTTTAGTCAATAAATAGTGCGCAACATTCGAAGAAAATGAGTGACATTAAAAAATACACGTTATTATTTTACAAACAAGGTTAAAAGTGTTACCATGGAGATGAGCAGTACAAGGTATTATGGCTTATGTTTTTATGGTTATATTTCCTAAGACTTAATTACATTACCTACATCTTTTTTAGTATTTTGGATTTTTAATTACAATATGTCAGACATTTTATAATATTATCATGCGTAGGTACATAAATATGATCACGTTTTTATCCCTCAAGGATATCGATCGTAGACAGAGCCAATAGTCTCAGGAAGGCTTAGTACAGATGGAATTAAGATTCAAATAGCGACAGGCTGCTAACCCATCGCCTATAGAATCCCAAGTTTACATAAGAAGTATCCCAAGTTAATTAGCCTTTCCCTTTTCTTACAAATAGAAATCATATTTTCTACGATTTTACCAAAACATGGAGAACAATAAAGTTGTTTTATTTATAAATGTTTTCTTAATTTTATGTATAAGTCAAATTTGTCAAGAATTATTTACAAAAAAAATTTAGCATGAAGATTATTTCAGAGACCAGAAATATGTGTTCTAAATATAATTAATGTTAGGTTCAAATCGAGTTCTCAAATAAACCACTATAATAATAAACCAGGCTTGAACTGAGGATTACCTGTCTTTCAATTTAAGTGAATGAATACTTTATTACCGAATTTTATTTAATCCAAAGCAAAATTAGCAACGTTGGATTAACTACAGGAGCATGCATCATGTTATTAATAGAATAGAATAGATTTATTTTCAAAATTGGATACAAGGTATCACTTAGTCACGTCACATCACTTAAATCTAATTATAACTACTACCGCTTCCAAAGCGCATGTGTAGAAAAAGCGGCGGAACAAACTACACTGCAGCATTTTCATCGGACTTCAATATACAAATATAGATCTCTTAAATCTAAATCATGGACGAATGCACATTGTCTACATTAAAACATGAATGAATGTAGAACTAGTTATTAATCAATTCATAATTCATTAAAGTCTGTTAGTCAGTAGAAAATGTATAAATCAGTAATAAATATAGCTTATTTTAACTGGTGGCGAAGAAAATGTCATTATTGCACTAATATTCATTTAAATGTACACAACAAAAACAGTAAAATACAAAAACAAATTAACAATTATTATAAAACTAAGAAATAGATTCAACAGTGCCGAGAAAATGTTAATAAATTATAAAACAAAACATTGTAAATATTAAGTTAATTGTTTATATATTATTAGTATTAATATTCAATTTGTTAGTATAGTGTTTGGTATAATATAGATTTACAGATTTTATTTATTTGATAAACATAAACATTATTAGAAAATATTAAAATTATAAAAGATACTCATACAAATAAAAACGGCATCATATGAAGTTATCAATCATACAGACATTATTATGATCTTAAAAGTATTTAATGAGAGCCTAAAATAATGTTTTTGAATCTACCACGTCTCTTTCCTGGAAGGGAAGGCAGGGACCACATATTTCCACTTGCCACGATTCCTGCATACTTCTTTCGTTTCATCCACATTCAATGTATATTTATTCAAACTTAATTGTATTGCAGGCGTATAAACTTGAGATTTTTCTTTTAGGCGATGGGCTAGCAACCTGTCACTATTTCAATCTCAATTCTATCATTAAGCCAAACAGCTGAACGTGGTCTATCAGTTTTTTCAAGACTATCGGCTCTGTCTTCCACGGAAGTGATAATGAACTAAACTCATACATACATACCTCTTTCCCGGAGGGGTAGGAAGAGACTACCTCTTTCCACTTGCCACGATCTCTGCATACTTCCTTCGCTTCATCCCCATTCATAACTCTCTTCATGCATGCTAAACTCATTATCATAATAAATGCTAATGATATTTTGTACGACACACATCTTACTGAAATATATTGTGTCAGTATATTGTAGTGTAGTGTAAATATATTGGCTTAGATTTGCTGTCATATCAGTGTTATCTCAACTATCACTAATCTTAAGTGATTCTGTGTGTATGTGACAGTTGGGACAAATCACATAAGGGAATGATTCAGTGTTAATTATGTTTGTTTGGTTAGCCTGTTTGTATTGGTGCCGTGTGGTTCCCGGCAAAAAAGAATAGGACCACTCCATCTCTTTCCCATGGATGTCGTAAAAGGCGACTAACGGATAGGCTTACAAGCTTGGGATTGTTTTTAGGCGATGGGCTGGCAACCTGTCACTATTTGAATCTCAATTCTATCATTACCCAAATTTATAAGCCTGTCGCTTAGTCCCTTTAAATGCGGTTTTCGAAGATGTGCTAGGCTTAGTCCGACTTAAAAACTGGTATACACAAATTTCTCTTTCCATTCCTTAGTTTGCAATACAGCCAATAGATTTATATATAGGCCTCTAGTCGTCATATATAAATCTATTGGAGATTTATATATGACGACTAGAGGCCGCCCGCGACTTCGTCCGCATGGAAACCCTATCAATCCCGCTTGAACTCCGGGATAAAAAGTAGCCTAAATGTTATTCTAGGTCTTCAGCTACCTACATACCTAAAATTGTAATCGGTTCAGTAGTTTTTGCGTGAAAGAGTAACAAACATACTGACAGCCTGACATACAAACTTTCGCATTTATAATATTAGAAGGATTATCAGATTTAGTTTTACGACGGAGCTATATGTATAATACGAGTATTCTACTTACAGTAGCTAGCTAGCATACAAATAAAACATTTGCAAGCGACCAGGCGAGTCGAATCATCAGAGCGAACAGGTTTTAATTGTTACTGTTTAACGCAAAAATGTCACTTTACAAGTGCAACTTACCGAGAACAACATATTATAATGAGGATTTTTTTTTATTACAATAAATGTAGATATTTGCAAAACCTGTCGTGTAATTCCTACGACTAGTCACTAGACTAGACTAACGGTGAGGGAACAAATTGTGGAAGTGTAATTATGATCCAATATACGCTAGGTTTCCCTGCAAAGGTTGTGGAGATCAGATGGAGGCCGCTTTGTGTAAAAACCTGACTCATCCAATCTAGGGTCACAGTCAAAGGCATACCCTTCCTCTCAAAAGTAGTCGTTATGTTACTGGGACTTACGCTAGGAGTAAGGAAGAAGTGAAGTGTTATCTCGGAATATGCCGTGTGGTACTCGACACTTTAGAATAGGGCTACTCCACACTTGGATGTTATGAAGGCGGTTAAGGGTAAGGCAAAAAAACTTGGGATTATTCTGTAGGTCGGCCTTGCAATCTGTCACTATTCGAATTTCATCATATGGAACTAACGCTAGGAGAAAGGAAGAAGTGAATTGTTATCTCAGAATATGCCCTTCAACATGCACGGTTAAACTTTAAACATATGTATAAGTGAAGATATTTATATGCCGTGTGGTACTTGACACTTTAGAATAGTGGTATTCCACACTTAGATGTCATAAAGGCGGTTAATTGAAAGGCTTAAAAAATTTGGGACTATTCTGTAGGTCGGCCTTGCAAATTCGAATCTCAATTTCATCATTAAGCCATACAGCTGAGCGTGGCTTATCAGTCATTCAAGACTTTTGACTTTGTCTGCGCTGCAAGGGATATAGACGAGATTATATGTATGTAATTTACTAAATGGAACCACACTGTACAGATCAAAGGCAGTGAACATCAATTAAATCGGATCTAATATTGGGTCAGAATTTACCTATGTGTATGATTGGTCGATTGTATAACAGAGTCAGTGTATCATGTGATGTACACGATGATTCCCTTGCGAGCTTTTGTAAGGGAGTCATGAATAGTCTGTGATGATTTATATTTTTGTTAACTTTATTGTATCAACTGTTAAACAATATTTTCAAAATTTTAAATTCTTATTGCTAATTTAAAAAAAAATATTCAAAATTTGTGAACTTCACTCAATATATTAATGTTTTCAACTAAGAATTTGAGTATGTGGTGTTTACCTTCAATGGTTTGCACGTTTAGTAATTAAATTTAACATATGTATTAGATTGTATATCATGTTTCAATGTAGCAAACAATGATAAACCAAATAAATAAAATAAAAAAATAATAATACTATTTATACGTGCTGCCGTTTTTTTAAATCTTTCTACACAAAAGGAATTGGTTCCGTAACCTACTATTAGCTCTGTATACCCTGCA
This sequence comes from Amyelois transitella, assembly GCF_032362555.1. Taxonomy (NCBI): domain Eukaryota; kingdom Metazoa; phylum Arthropoda; class Insecta; order Lepidoptera; family Pyralidae; genus Amyelois; species Amyelois transitella. Next base: position 1,062,477 of record NC_083509.1, on the reverse strand, counting down.
AGCGATATAGACGTGATTATTTATATACATAATTTTTTCCAGCATTGATGACTTAAGGGTGACTCCATCGCAGACACAATCCACCATCACGCTGAACAAAAACCACGATGACGAAGAATACAACCCATTTGAGAATCGGGACGTGCCTCACCCTACTTCGTAAGTATTTTCTACTGCACTGCATATTTTATTTTATATCTATATCTTATGCCGTGTGGTTCCCGGCACCAATACAAAAAAGAATAGGACCACTCCATCTGCTCCATAAGGCGATGGGCCAGCAACCTGTCACTAGTTGAATCTCAATTCTATCATTAAGCCAAATAGCTGAACGTGGTCATTTAGTCTTTCAAGACTGTTGGCTCTGTCTACCCCGCAATGGATATAGACGTGACCATATGTATGTATGTATGTATCTATATCTTAATGTATGTAGCGGGAGCGATAATTATGAATTAACCGCCACCTGAGGGAATTTAGGTTAGTTTAAAACCTTGAAATATCATGATTAAGCATACGCTTTACGGTGGCGTGTGACGTTTGTGATGTCGCCACAAACGCTTCGCCGCTATTGGCTGAGCGCGTCATGTTTTCACTGCGATTGGCTGATGGTCTATGGCGTTAGTGAAGTCGTCACATGTATGAAAGATCGACTGACATATCAGCCCATATGGCTGGATATAGAGGTGTAGCGGGAACAATGATTCGACTCGACCAAAGGGAAGATCTTCCGCCAGGCTATATCTAGGGGAACCGCGGCTCCGACGATGTTGAGTCAGAGGTTGCATTTATGCTCCAATCCATGAAATCTTTGTAATCGCGATTTAGATTCTTCGCTGCTATTGGCTGAACGCGTCAATTTCTTCGCGATGATTGACAGTTGTTGTGTGAATTGCTATTAATTATGACGTGTGGCGTAGAGATATGACCACATAGGTTTTTTAATTTGGCTTGTAGGTCCCATGTGGTTTAGCATTTGCACTGAGCGAAGATTTAGTCAAGTTCTCAATTTCAAAATTAACAGAAATTATTGTTAAACGCGGACGAAGCCGCAGGCACTCCAGTAGTTCGTTACATATAGAATTCAGGCCGAATGCACACAATCCCCGTACAAATGCGGTTAACACCGTGTGGTTTTGGTGGGTTCGGATTCCACAACCGTCCGGCATTCCGGCTGCGCAAACAGATGTGGAACACGTAAACAAAAACCGGTTTTGCATCCTACTACTTGCCACTCTTTCTTTAGTTACTCGTTATTATGTTGAGAAAAACATCGTCAGATGTGGAATTGACTATGTGTATGTAAATCGCCGTGTGGTTCCTGGCACCAATACAAAAAAGAATATGACCACTCCATCTCTTTCCCATGGATGTCGTAAAAGGCGACTAAGGGATAGGCTTACAAACTTAATATTCTCTTTTAGGCGATGGGCTAGCAACCTGTCACTATTTGAATTTCAATTCTATCATTAAGCCAAATAGCTGAACTTGGCCATTCAGTCTTTTCAAGACTGTTGACTCTGTCTACCCCGCAATGGATATAGACGTGACCATATGTATGTATGTATGTAAATCGCGTAAAGAATGGTGAGTACTGGTACCACTGTGTGGTGTAGGTACCAAAAAATCCTCTAGTGCATTCTTACACCACATAAGGAACTTACATGCCTTTTAAGTCTAAATCCAGCGGTTTGAACTGTGCGTTTATACTTATGTAAGTTTAAAAAAATAACAGCTATCAAAATATTTCTCTGTATCGAATAATTAAAAAAATATATATTTAATGAAAATAATTTTGACAATTTAAATATATTTGTTTACATAAAATTAACATGTATATTTCATCCAATGTATTTATAATCCCTTTAATCTGCCTGAAAGCTTATGTTATAACAGAATGGCGGGTGTACCTCACGGATTTTAATATCTGTTTTGGATTAAAAACGTACCTGATGTGTACCTCAGTGTACCTCTCCTAAAAATCTGTGTACCTCCTTCTATGTAAAGATTTTAAATAAAATAGGTACACCCGCCATCCTGACGTCAGGACCGCGGGTGTACTTCTAGTTAGCATATGTAGGTAAGTAAACTGTATATGTAGATTTGGTACCTCTTGTGTACCTGCAGAAGCAAATATTAATTAAATAAAAAATATTAAGGGTGATGAGAAAATGAAAAAAAAATTTTTTTCTATGACGTCATTTTTAGGGTTACGTACCCAAAGGGTAAAACCGGACCCTATTACTAAGCCTCCACTGTCTGTCTGTCTGTCCGTCTGTCTCCAGGCTGTAAATAAACCGTGATAGCTAGAGAGCTGAAATTTTCACAAATGATGTATTTCTGTTGCCGCTATGACAACAAATACTAAAAATGATAGTACGGAACCCTTAGTGCGCGAGTCCGACTCACACTTGGCCGATTTTTATTGCATAAAAATAACTAAGTACAGTATTAATTACTTAAAATAAATTAAATTAATGACACATGTTATAATTAATTTATTTTTAGTTACTTATACTGTAGTTATTTTTATAAAATAAAAACGACGTCAAAGAAAAGAAACTTTTTTTTTTCATTTTCTCAGCAACCTTAATATTTTTTATTTAATTAATATTTGTTTCTGCAGGTACACAAGAGGAACCAAATCTACATATACAGTTTACTTACTTACATATGCTAACTAGAAGTACACCCGCGGTCCTGACGTCAGGATGGCGGGTGTACCTATTTTATTTAAAATCTTTACATAGAAGGAGGTACACAGATTTTTAGGAGAGGTACACTGAGGTACACATCAGGTACGTTTTTAATCCAAAACAGATATTAAAATCCGTGAGGTACACCCGCCATTCTGACACACATGTACATTTTGGTATGAATAGATTTACACAATGTTATATAAAATCCGCACATAAAAGATAAGAGCGTCGTTGAAAAATGTGACTCAAATGTTTAAATCCAAATATGGCTTACACGGATGCGTTAGAATTTAAACTATTGATACATGACTATTTTCTGAATTGATTAAATGAATTCTTTTGCTAAGCGACGCTCTTACGGTGAGAAAAGGTAATGAGGGCATCTGTTAATATAGGTCACGCCATTTTTATTGCGCGAAAAACTATCCCTGTTTAGCTTGTTATTTTGTATTATTGCTAGCTTGTTAAATTTCTGCTTTTTTTCTATTGTACCGTGTGGTTCCGGGCACCAATACAAAAAAGAATAGGACCACTTCATCTCTCTCTCATGGATGTCGTGAAAGGTGACTAACGGATAGGCTTATAAACTTGGGATTCTTCTTTTAGGCAATGGGCTAGCAACCTGTCACTATTTGAATCTCAATTCTATCATTAAGCCAAATAGCTGAACGTGGCCATTCAGTCTTTTCAAGACTGTTAGCTCTGTCTACCCCGCAAGGGATATAGACGTGACCATATGTATGTATGTATGTGAAAATATTTTGGGTAAAATAAATGCCGATTTTTCTTAAAACATACACGGCAATTAAAGCCAACAGGTGGACGTATTCCGACGCTATTATGAGACAGAATTTTCCATTTGTATAACAATCTAATTTTACCCAGTAAACGGCGTCATTCCGTAAACGCCAACCAACAAAATGTTCATTCATATTAAAATTAACGTGAAAACCACTCCATCTTTATAAAATTCAATATTATAATGGATAGATACATTTTCTCATACTCCAGAGCATATAATAACGAATTTATGAAAATTGTAAAGTAATGCTTTTTCTCCAAACTGCGTACGTCTGGGAAATTAAAATAAAGAATTATTATTTCAGGTTTAAGAGGCGGCTAGCGGGGTATAGGTATTCATATTTTCATACTTCTATAAAAGAATAATAATATAAAGAAATAAATATTTTTTATAAGAAAAAAGGAAAGAACCATTTCTATGGACGTCGTAAAAGGCGACCAGGGGATAGGCTTACAAACTTGGGATTCTTTTTTAGGCGATGGGCTAGCAACCTGTCACTATTCAAAAAGTGACGGGTTGCTAGCCCATCGCCTAAAAAGAATCTCAATTCTATCATTAAGCCAAATAGCTAAACGTGGCCATTCAGTCTTTTCGAGACTGTTTGCTCTGTCTGCCCCGCAAGGGATATAGACGTGACCATATGTATGTATTATCTGAAAAGGAACTGCATCACACCTGATGCATAGTAATTGGCCATCCTCAAATGATTGGTTACGCCCCAATTAGGTAATATAATCCTTCGATAATCCGAAGTCAACATAATAGACTTTGATTACCAAATAATAAACATGACATGTGGAGCGCTCATTCAATTATTAGCAAGAACTTAACTTGTCAAATAAATACATACATACATACCTACATATAATGACGTCCATATACCTTGAGGGGTAGACAGAGCCAAAAGTCTGTTTGGCTTAATGATAGAATCGAGATTCAAACAGTGACTAGGCTGTTAGCCCATGGCCTAAAAGAAGAATCTCAAATTTATAAGGCTATCCCTTAGTTGCCTTTTACGACGACGGGAATGAGACTGAGTGGTCACATTCTTTTCTTTTATTGGTGCCGGGCCGGGAACCACACGGCAAAATAAACAAAACCTACTTAAGTATGTCATAATTCACGGTTGTTCCACATGAAATATCAATGTTCATTTCTACAGACAAAGTGAACACATAAAAAAGTTTTGTTTTTTTTTTTAATTATTACTTTACAGAAAGATTGTTTAATAATTTTGAATACTAGCAGTGCCCGCGACTTCGTCCGCGTGGAAATGTTATTTTGGGCATCATTGAGGGCTCAAGGAAGAATAATTATCCCGGTTTTTTTTTCACATTTTCCATTATTTCATCGCTCCTAAAAATTGCCTAAAGCCTTCCTCGATGTATGGTGAATTCAACACAAAAAGAATTTTTCAATTCGAAACCAGTAATTCCTGAGATTAGCTCATTGAAACAAACAAACTATTCAGCTTTATAATATTAGTACAGATGCAAGTTACCGTGTGATGTTTCATCGCTTGATCGCTATTGGACGCTGCAAATGTTCAAATTCACGTTTCCTTTCCACTGACAAAAAATACATTACCCTATCCTATTATTAACGCAAAAATAAGGTAAGATTAGGTACTAAAATTTCATCTCGTCTGTCATTACTTCATTCATTCAATACGAATTTGATACCTACTTATTACCTTTTATCCTTTACCAGCGAACCGCCCCGACTTCGCAGTTGTAGCATTAACATAATATATAACCTTCCTGTTGAATCACTCTAAGTATCTGTTGCTTCTTATTAGTATCCTATTTATTAGTAGGTATCTATTACTATCTAAATACATAGTAATAGATACATATTGTGATACATAGTTTATGCAAACATACTTATATATGGCAGACGCAGGAAGCTACTTTGTTTTAAACTACATACATACATATAATCACGTCTATATCCCTTGCGGGGTAGACAGATTCAACAGTCTTGAAAATACCAATAGGTCACATTCAGCTTTTTGGCTTACTGATAGAATTTAGATTCATATAAAGTGACAGGTTGCTAGCCCGTCGCCTACAAGAAAAATCACAAGTTTATAAGCCTATCCCTTAGTCGCCTTTTACGACATCCATGGCAAAGAGATTGAGTGGTCCTATTTTTCTATTCGTGCCGACAACGGGTGTTTTAAACTATGTAACGATAATCAACATTTTTAATCTTCCATTTCTGTCAAGTATATAATTTTTATCTGTTTATATATTTTATCATTTATTCCTTGAATATGGTTACAATAGGTCTTATCTTTCTAAATACATACATTTGCAAGCGTATATAACTCAACACTCGAGACGTCGGATTTTTTTTTATAAATAAGAAGCACATCTGTCTTATTATGTCAATACTAGAGACCGCCCGCGACTTCGTCCGCATGGAAACCCTATCAATCCCACGGGAGCCTATGTGTTATTCTAGGTCTTCAGCTACCCACATACCAAATTTCATCGTAATGGGTTCAGTAGTTTTAGCGTGAAACAGTAACAAACATCCATACTGACATCCTAACATACTCACAAACTTTCGCATTTATAATATTAGTAGGATGAATAGAATAGAATAGATTTATTTCCAAAACTAGCTGTGCCCGCGACTTCGTCCGCGTGGAATAGTTATTTTGGGCATCATATTTATTTTTGCAAACATCCTCCTCGGCTTTATCAATTATAGCTGCTAATTGTTATGCGACTTGGCGACGACTTGGCCCACATCATTACCCGCGACGGAACGGAGACCGTATATAGTGAGATGAGAGGCCTTTGCCCAATAGTGGGATCTTACAGGCTGATACTTTACTTTACTTTAAAATAGTAATATCTTCTAAGATGTCTCAGGCGGTCACGCGTATTAGAAAGAACGCTGGTTCGCCGTATTAAATGTTTCGCTGCAAATTGTTTATAACGACTATATCTCAAAACCTTTTCGTCTGATTTATATACTGTAAATGGCAATTTTAGTCTACATGAAAAGCCGAAAGTAATAAACATATTTATTTGGATAAAGATTAATACTGAATTAAAGAAAATTTGTTTCAAAATAACTTATATTTATAATGAAAAAATAATCTTAAAAAATGAACATAAAAGTGGTAATTGTAAGTAAACCTTAAGAGATAGATATATGCTCTCGCGGAATTTTTTGTGGCAAAAAATGAGTACTTCACATCTTTAGTACATTGTTTTACTATATCTTTGTTGGTTTGCGCAGCGTTCGCGTGGAAAGCTCGCAGATGGCCGACTCATTCAACTTTCACCTGCATTGTTGACGTTTCCCGTAGGAAATCCGGGATAAAATGTAGCCTATAGCCTTCCTCGATAAATAGACTATCTAACAGTGAAAGAATTATTCAAATCGGTTCAGTAGTTTCTGAGATAAGCGCGTTTAAACAAACAAACAAACAAACAAACAAAACAAACTCTTCAGCTTTATAATATTAGTATAGATTATAATGTTATGAAGCGACACCACTTAAAGGCAGTCTCATTAAAAAATGGAATGTCTACTTTTAGTGCAATTGTATGCGCGGGCAGTCCAGATGCCGAAAGTGAATTAAGGAACTCTACCGAATAAGTACTATCTAATTAGTACTATTTAATTTTGCCAGCGGCTACAATCGCGTTATTTCTTAAATTCTCGTGGCGCCATCTCGTATCGGATGGTCAAAAAATAAATATCTAAACCACGGGAACTAAATCAATGGTGAAATGGTAAGTACTGGCGTTACTACATGTGTGTTATTCCTGCTAATCTTGAGGAGCATGGCAACCGTCGCCGATGCGGGGCGGGTCAAACTACCTACATAAAAAAAAATTCTTTTCAAAGATGTGGTGAAACGGTAAGTGCTGGCGAAACTAAATCAATGAATAAAAGAAGTTTTAATTATATAATTAATTAAAAATTTTGCCAGCGGCTACAATTGTGTTATTTCTTAAATTCTCATGAGGCGCCATCTCGTATCGGGTGGGCAAAAAATAATAAACCACGGGAACTAAATAAATAAACAAAGCATAATGAATTTAATCAATAAAATGCTATTTTTTTAATCATAATAAATATGATAATTAATTATTTATAGCTTTTTATATCGATTCAAAAATGACGAAGTTCCATACAAACTTGCACCCCCTATTTCATCCCCTTGGGATAGAATTTCAGGATAAAAAGTAGCCTATATTCTAATCCAGGTTACTAACTATATCTGTGCCGCATTTCGTTCAGATCCGTTCGGTAGATTTTGCGTGATACGCGTACAAACATACAGACAGACAGACAGACAGACAGACAGACAAAAATTCTAAGAAAAATTGTTTTGGCTTCTATTGACCCTAAAAAGACCCCTTATAATATTTTTTCTTAAATATCTTCTATGTACAGACAATGTTCAGTTACAGTTTTATTATATGTATGGATTGGATACAAGGTATCACTTATTGACGTCACAACACTTAAATCTCATAATAACTACTACCGCTTCCAAAGCGCATGTGTACCACCGTAACTTTTCTTTATTTTCCCACAGGACCTTGGGATCCTTCATCCACATGCTGAAGTCCTCGCTAGGCACCGGGACCCTGGCTATGCCGGCCGCGTTCAGGAACACGGGAATCATACCTGGATGCATTGGCACTGTGCTGGTCGCGTGCATTGCGACGCATTGCGTGCATATATTGGTAAGATGTAGTTAAATGTACTCGTAAATATAAGTATACATAAATCTTTTTAAAATTGGCAATCCATAAAATATAAGAGTATATATATATTTTTCTTTTTTCAATATTAAATCTCATAAATATATAAATCTGAACAATGTATTCTCTCGTCCACATTCTATTCTAAGTTTAATTAATATTGTGAAGTTGACGTTGTTGATGAAAATGCTGCAGTGCAGTTTGTTACCGCTTCTTCTGCACTGACGCAAATTTATTTGACGTCAACCAATGCTGTTAAACCATACGTTTTGACAATTATAAAGCGATATATAGTATCCTATAGTAATGAATAAAAATTTTGATATTTGAATTTTGAATATACATACATAAATAAAATCACGCATTTTCCCGGAGTGATAGGCAGAGACTACATCTTTCCACTTGCCACGATCTCTGCATACTTCGCTTCGCTTCATCCACATTCATAACTCTACATGCAAGCTCGGCGGTTTTGGGTACTCTTGACCTGACCCTTTGCCAGGACGTCCTTAATTTGATCAATATACGTTCGTCTAGGCCTTCCCACTCCGACCTTTCCCTCCACACTGTCCTTGTATATCTTAAATATAAGTATTTATTACTAGCCGTGCCTGCGACTTCGTCCGAATAGTTACCATTTTCCATTATTTCTTAGCTTCTTATAGTTGCAGCGTGATGTTATATAGCCTCAAGGCTTCCTCGTTAAATGGTCTATTCAATGCAAAAATATTTTTTCAAATCGAACCAGTAGTTCCTGAGATTAGCGCGTTCAAACAAACAAACAAAGAAACAAACTCATCAGCTTCATAATATTATATTAGTATAGATAAAACAGAAAAAAATTGTATGTATTACAAGATAAAAGTTATGAACTTACTTCTAGGCTTACTCAATCTGTTTTATTTGTCTCGTAAATACCTGTTTTATGTGTTTTATTTTTGACCCAAGGTATCAACTTCTCGCGACATCTGCCGGGAGGTGCGGGCACCTTTCCTTAGCTACACGGATACCTGTGAAAACGTCTTCAAAATGGGCCCCAAGAAGACGAGGCCTTTATCTTTACACGTCAGGTAATAGAATTAATTCCCGTTCCCGCGGGAATTACGAGAACTCCTCTGAGTGCACAATATCTTTTTTGAACGCGGTCTTTCAGCCTTTTACAGACTGTTCTGTCTGCCCCGTAAGGAATAGAGATATGATTGTAATTTATTTGACTACTTATTTTATAATTATGAACTACTTATTATTGAGAATTGTAAGTTTGGCCGTATGGTTCCTGGCACGAATAAAACAAAGAATAGGACCACTCCGTCTCATTCCCATGGATAGGTATCATAAAAGGCGGCTAAGGGAAAGGCCTTTAAACTTGGGTTTCATATTTAACGCTATGGGCTAGTAACCTGTCACTATTTGAATCTCAATTCTATCATTTAGCTAAACAGCTGAACGTGGCCGATCAGTTTTTTCAGGATTGTTGGCTCTGTCTACCCCGCGAGGGATGGAGACGTGACTTTTAATTTAGTTTTTGTACTCAGGCGTTTCGTTGACTGCGCAATGGCTGGGATGTGCCTCGGAGGAACCAGTGTCTACGTGGTATTCATCGCGTCTTCTTTGAAGGATGTAAGTATAAGTATAATCATAATCAATCCTATATAATTACCGTGTGGTTCGTGTGAAATCACATAATAAGTACTTTAATCCCGAAATTCGCACGGAAACGAAGTCTTGGGGCGCAGCTAATGTAAATATGTAGCAATAGAATAGAATGGTGTAGAATGGAGTAGAATGGAGTAGAATGGAGTAAAATGGAGTAGAATGGAGTAGAATGTGGTAGAATGGAGTAGAATGGAGTAGAATGGAGTAGAATGGAGTAGAATGTGGTAGAATGGAGTAGGATGGAGTAGAATTGAGTAGAATGGAGTAGAATTGAGTAATATAGAATAGAATGAAATAAACTTTATTTTCCAAATTGGGTACATGGTATCGCTTATTGACTCACATAACTTAAGTCTAATTATATCTACTACTACCGCTCCCAAAGCGCATGTGTGTAGAAGAAACTACACTGCAACATTGTCACCATTGGGACGTCAGTTTACAAATATAGATCTGTTCAATATAAAAAGTCGACGGTAGACGTTTGTAAGACGCTTGCATTATTGATTGAATGACAGGCGAACAGCCGTAGAAATCGGAACATAAAGTAAAGTAACTAACATATATTATTCATAATTCTATGCGTACAGCCGAAACAATTGGGCGTAGGACGCTATTTGACATGTAACAAATGAGCACTAAAAATGGATATTCCGAAATTCCTAAGCGAACTGGCGTACGAAAATTTACATTAAAATTTGACCGAGTTTCAGACAAAAGCTGATTTAATGTGAAACGTTATTTACGTAGATTTCAATTCGCCCATTAACCAGTTCTTCGCTCAATTCGAACCAGTAGTTCCTGAGTTTAGCGCGTTCAAACAAATAAACTCTTCATCTTTATAATATTATATTATGTAATAAATAAATAAATAATATAGATATATATAATCGATTAGATGACGGACTGAAAAATAAATAATCAACGTTTTGAATTCTGCCTAAATGTTTAAAATTGTAAAATTGTACTGCGAGGGATATAGACGTGGTTGTATGTAAGCATAAGAGTTATAATTACCGATTTAGTAAGTCACCATGCCGAGATTCTTGTGATTAAAATTATTAGTGTTACGACTCAGACCAATAATTGCTTACCTTGAGATACGAGCCACTTAAACCATAATGACAGCTGAATTTTATCAGCAATAAAGACTGTAACAATCGTAATAATGCGAGCAGTAATCACGAATCATTACTCAAGTTTAACAAAGAAAAATGTTACAGAACTATATACGTGTAAACATTTTGTATGAAATGTGTAAGATTTTGTTGTCACACTGTCAGGTAATCAAAGCCTGATTTTTAGGTTATGTTTCTCCTTTAAGGTCTGTCGTTTGTGACTTTGTCTTACCTTCACAGCTAATTAGCTCTGAAACTACATTACTGATTCATTTGAACACTATTGTGTTTTGATACATATTTAATTTACATATGTATGTAAAACAAAAACAGATAAATTTAGCACATATTATTAGTACTGCTCTAAGTAACTTATATCAATTGGGTCATATCCATATAGTTTCAGAAAAAATACAATATTGTGTGGATATCTTTTTGTTTAGGTTTATAAACTTGGTATTCTTAATTTAGGCGATGGGCTAGCAACCTGTCACTATTTAAATCTCAATTCTATCATTAAGCCAAAACAGCTGAACGTGGCCTTTCAGTTATCCAAGGCTATTGGCTCTGTTTACCCCGCAAGGGATATAGACGTGACTATATGTATGTATGTATCTTATTGTTGTAGACGTTGTCGTGTATTTCTTTTATGTAGATTTCGTCAGACCTCTTAAAAACGATATTATTAAAAAAGACAGATTCCATAAGCTCTGAAACCGATAACAGAAAAATACATTGAAAACAATCAAATTGTTGAATAATAAATATTTTATTCTTGTTGGATCAAGTTTGAATATTCAGCGTGAACTGGATCGGGTTTTAACAAGGTATCAATTTTGTTTTAAGTGAATAAAGTTGTACCGGGAATTGTTCAGTGTAAGGGTCAGTTCACATTACAAAACTGTTATATGTATTCACATTTTATCTCACTCACACATAGGCGCAATGCTTTTGTAATTAACTCAAAAATTCAAAATTCAATAATTTTATTCATTATTATCATATCACTTAATAATTGTCATACCTTTTAGAGTAGAATAGAATCGATTTATTTTCAAAACTGGATACAAGGTATGAGTTATAAACCGGGACCTCCGATGTCACAGACAAGCGTTCTACCGCTGCGCCACAGGCCTTCAGCACATTAAGTAGCATTAATGTGCAGGTTTCCTAATGATATTCTCTCTCACATAATTATATATAATAGCATCAGGTGTAACAGAACAAATACCGGAAAAAGAAGCTGGCGTACTTTTGGTTCACCAAAAATATGCCAAAGACGTTCTGACAAATAAACTTATCTATATTATACTTGTTATATGATAAGGTCTCGTCCCTCTTTCATTAAATAAATAAAGAATTTAACTAATGCATAGATACATACATATTATAGTCTATATCCCTTACGGGGTAGACAGAGCCAACACTTGGAAAACTGAAAGGCCACGTTCAGCTATTTGGCTTAATGATAGAATTGAGATTCAAATAGTGACAGGTTGCTAGCCCATCGTCTACAAAGAATCCCAAGTTTGTAAGCCTATCTTAGTAGCCTTTTACGATATACATGGGAAAGAGATGGAGTGGTCCTATTCTTTTTTAATCGGTGCCAGGAACCACACGACGTAACCACATAACATTTAGCTTTCAAAATTATCCTCAGAATTTATAACATAAATTTTTAACGTAATAAAACGAATACTTACTTACATATTTGCGCTTCGCATGTCAAAATGCCGAAATTAATATAACCGGTTAAATTTCGGCTTCTGATGTGACAATTCAGGCGTTAATGTACCTACGTTGGAAACCATGATTTAGCTTATTAAGATCGATTGGTTCTAGTTGCTTCAATATGACTGTATACTATTCCTATCACCTAACAATAGTCAATAGATTCTCGATTTTTATAATAGTATACATGCATAGTTTAATGAACTTGAAATTCTTTTTTTTTTTTTTGGTGATGGGTATAGTATCCTGTCACTATACGAATCATAATTCCATCAATAAGCCATACAGCTTAACGTAGCCCTTCAGTCTCATATATACATATTTATGTATCACTACCTGTCTGTCCCTTGCGGGGTAGACAGAGCCTCGAAGTAAGTTCGAGACTTGTGTTACGAGATACTGACTCAACGATACTAGGTAGATATATTTTATAAAAAATACTTATAAAGATAAACATCCAAGACCCAGACCAATCAGAGAAAGTCAGCTTCAGCTGTTATGCTTAATGCTAGAATTGAGATTCCTAAAGTCTTCAGTCTCCTTGCAGTCGAGAAAAAAAATGGTAGATAAGTTAGGAATTATGCTAACATGTACAATTTTTAGAAATTTGCAGGTCTAAACGCTATTTTACCACTCCGTATTTTTGACGTTCAATAAGTTAAAATAAATACGTTTTATCAACTATTCCAAAATCATACACATATAGTTTTCAAAACTCCGCGGAAAAGCAAGTTATACTCTGAAATGAATGAAGTCACGTCGCTAAGACCTCACTAAGTCTGCTCAATAAAGATCAAAGTTTTACAGACACGTCAAATAGGTAACCCAGCTATCAAACGAATCCAGCTTCAGACCGTGCCAACTCTCCGACAAAGTAGACGAGTGTTGTAACTTGGCAAATAAAGCATAAGCTTTACACCACAGACATAAATCTAGCTAGATAGCGTTACTTTAAGTTTTTAGACAAAACATTGCCTTGTAACAAATAAGTAGGTACAGGCTAACCTAACTTTCGTAACGTACCATTATTTTCATCTCATCATCATCAATCATGTTACAATGATCCGAGTCACCGAGCGCGCTAGTAACATGCGCGCTTAATAACTGTATCACTACATAGTATGAAACAAAGTCGCTATTTTAGTCTGTTTGTCTGTATGCTTAAATCTTTAAAATTACGCAACGGATTTTGATGCGGTTTTTTGTAACAGGTAGAGTGATTCAAGAGGAAGGTTTTTATGTATATTTTTTTCCGAATTTTGCACCCGTGCGAAGCCGGGGCGGGTCGCTAGTTATTTATAAATAGTATATGTAAAGCAACGCAAAAATTTTGAATCAGTTAGCTTTGATCATTCATTACCTGAATATCCGGGTTTACCGTGGTGTTTTGCCTTATAATATTCAAATAAGGCATTCCGATTCGAATATGTCTACGTTTTACACTTTGCTTTGAAGTATCTAATTGGCGAATGCTTCTTTAGATGGTAAAAGCTGAAAGTCTAATTCCGAATTAAAATTTTCATAAGACATCCGATTGGCACTCATTTAAAACGACATATCAAACGAAAAACATAAGTTTACAGGATCTAGCTTGTTCTATGTCTGTGATTTCCAGAGTCTTAACAAAGTTACTGTCTAGATAAGGGTCTGGTGGGAGCATGTTCGTTGTTAGTGTTATAACCTGTTTCTCAAACAACAATGGGACAGTGTTAACAAGGGTCGGTAATGAAATGGGGAATTTATTCAAAAACCTCATACTACCCTCTAAAGCTAATCCTAGCAGCCATTAGCATTTACATATTATCTTCTCGGCTCGAAATAAATAAATATATACGGGGCAAGTCACGTAGATTGATCACTATAATTAAATAACCAGTTGTCCCGGCAAACGTTGTTTTGCCATATAAATATCTTTTAAGTAATTTCTAGTTAAAAAAAAATGTTAAGGGTGGACAACCCTTATCACTAAGGGGTATGAAAAATAGATGTTGACCGATTCTCAGACCTACTCAATATGCTCACATTTCATGAGAATCGGTCAAGCCATTTCGGAGGTGTACGGGAACGAACATTGTGACACGAGAATTTTATATATAAGAGAAAAGTATACTAATAAAATTGTTTATTTTATATGTTAGGTGATCTTAAGTGTGCGTCTTATAAGATCATCGACTCGTTCACCCTGAAGTCAAATTCCCGAAATAGGTATCCTATAGGAATCTCTTTCACGAGCGAGCTAGTAAGGTGATTTTTTTTTATGAGATACCTACCTACTAAAAGTGTGAGACAATTAATTACAATTCTATCGTTAAGCCAAATAGCTGAAAGTGGCCATTAAGTCAAGTTTTCAAGACTGTTGGCTCTGTCTACCCCGCAAGGGAGATAGACGTGACCATATGTATGTATGTATGTAAAAGTGTGAGTGATCGTCTGTCAATTTTATACGTCGTCCCATAAATCTCCTTTTATCTATCTGACTGTATTGGGATAATATATTATGACTGATTTTAAACTTCCGCGTTGCATTTTAATGTTTATAAATAATACAGGTAATAAACGCGTACGTAACATACCTACATATATTATACATATCTCGGACGTTTTGAATCATGTTACAATGTTCCGTGGTCACAATTCGCTGTCTAACTGATTCGGAACGTCCGATATAAAATAAAGGTACATTAGTGCCGTGTGGTGCCCGGCACCAATAGAAAAAAGAATAGGGCCACTCTTATCTCTTTCCCATGGATGTCGTCAAAGGCGACTGAGGGATAGGCTTACAAACTTGGGATTCTTCTTTAGGCGATGGGCTAACCACCTGTCACTATTTGAATCTCAATTCTATCATTATGCCAAATAGCTGAACGTGGCCTATCAGTCTTTTCAAGACAGTTGGCTCTGTCTACCCCACAAGGGATATAGACGTGACCATGTGTATGTATGTACATTAGGCGCGCTTTCAATAGCTGTATTATATAAATAACAATCTTTGACGCGTCGTTTTCCTTTGTTATTGCTTAAATTCAATAATATTTAGTTGATTTGGCTGTGATTTTATGACCGGCCTCTGTCTGACGTCAACCCTTTTCGGAAATACTATTACCCTATCAGCTGTCAGCTATTATTACCAAGTAAACTTCATAGGAATCGGAATTATTGTAAGTCTATTAGTTGCAACGACAAATTTTCCAGAACTAGCCATTTCTATCCCAACTTCTAAGTATTTTAAATTAAGTTTGTTTGTTTTGTCTTCACGCGTTATCTTCTGAACGAATATTCTTGGCAATTTGCATACTTATAATTTAAAAGTCTGTAGAAGGACGTAAGGTACTTTTGATCCCGGTAAAAACTAAATGTATTCGTGAAATTTGCAAAAAATACCGGTATTATTTTGTAAGTGGCGCTACATTCGGGCAGGCGAAGCTGAGGATAGAAGCTAGTAGTCTCATATAATTCCGAATTCCATAAAGCCAATTTGATACTAACCTACGTGTGGCGACATCTCTACGCCACTTGTCACAACATCCAATCAAACAACTACTGTCAGTCATTGCGAAGAAATTGACGCGCTCAACCAATAGCAGCGAGGAACCTAAATCGCGATTTCAAAGATTTCACGGATTGGAGCTGCTATATATACAACTTCCGACACAACATCGTCGGAGCTGCGGTACCCCAGGCATAACACCTAGCCTGGCGGAAGATCTTCCCTTTGGTGGCGGTCGGGCCGAATCATCGCTCCCGCTACATACGTAATTAAATTTGATCTTTTTGATGAGAAATTAAATAGACATTCTAAATCTTTATTGGTTTCAGATAGTGGACCACTTCGCCCCAGAACACAAGTACCCCGTCCAGGTATACTGCGCGATCCTGGCAGTACCACTTATCCTTATCACCCAGATAAGGTACCTGAAGTTCCTGGTCCCTTTCTCGGTGTTTGCGAACCTGTGCCTGTTCATCACTTTAGTCATCACTTACTACTACACGTTCAGAGAGATCCCGAAGAATTCGACAGTGGAGTTAGTAAAAGATATTAGTGGATGGCCACTGTTTTTGAGGTAAGACTGATTTACAAACATTTTTGATGTTAATTAAGATTTGGAAGGCTATGGGCTAGCAACCTGTCACTATTTGAATCTCAATTCCATCATTAAGCCGAGCAGCTGAACGTGGCAATTCAGTCTTTTCGGGACTATTGGCTCTGTCTACCCCGTAAGGGATATAGACGTTACTATATGTAATGTTTCTAATATTTATTATGCCTTCACATTTCAACAACGAATACTGAATGTATTGAAATGTGTTCCTTATTAACGTATGTTTTGAAACTTTGAAGGAATTTATATTAAAAAGCAATACACGGTTAAATTGAATGGATTATTGAAATCACTTAAAAAGCCAATAATCCTTTATATGAAGAATTTAATATTAAATTGCGTTCAAACATATTATACTGTAAGTACTTACCTAATGTACTGCCAAAACAAATTTTAAAAGCAAATTGATGCGTAGGCGCGACGAATAAGCAAATTAATTTAATGTTTTCAGAACTAGTTAATTTTCAGGGCTGTGCTTGCGTGGGATTAACTTCGTTCACTTTAATATTTGCTTCAAAGTCCACTAATGAATCATTATTAGTGTAATAAGATTCGTTTACACGTCGCTTACTAAAGACGTTGTCATTTAAATTATAAAATGCTGTCATTAATTCGCTATAAAATTAAGAAAATATACTTGAGATTAAAGTGCGTTTTGTTCTTATATTATTAAGTACTCATCATATCTTTGGGTTAATACCAGTGTCAGTACTTAGTACCTAAACTTAATGCCTAAAGCATTACTTACTTACTTACCAACAATACAATACCAATTATCTTTATTGCCCATAAAAAAACATATGTAGTAGAAACATACATTATGAATATGTTGAGCAAAGGCGGACTTATCGCTAAGCAATCTCTTCCAGCCAACCTTTGGGTAGTGAAAGGTAAAATCCTGGAACCAGGTGGGCAGCATACTTACAACAATCTTGTTTGTGATACCACGTTGAAGATAAGAAAAGGTTACGATTAAGGCGGAGGATCTGATTCGCAATCTTTCTTCCTCCTGGCTTTAGTCCCGGTTGCATCCTCACCTCTCTGGAGAGGAGCCCGGGGTATGCCTTTGACCATGGATCCTGGATTGGGTGAGTCAGGTTTTTACACGAAGCGACTCCTACCTGACCTCCGCAACCTTTGCAGGTAAACCTTACCCGTATTGGATCCATGGTTACACATCCAGTTGCCTGAATGGCAGGTTTCCGCATGATGTTTTCCTTACCGTAAGAGCATCGGATAGTTGGTACATAGTCGAACTGGGATTTGAACCCGTGCCTTTCTGCGCATCACGCATTTGAAGCTGGCACCTTACCTATTCGACCACCGACGATCTGGTTTGCAAAGTCTCCCAAAACATATAATTCCTTCCACAGCTACATAAGAACATTTAATGACGTCATTATCCCTTACAAAGAAAGCAGAGCCTTACAGTCTCGAAAAGACCTAAAGGCTCTTTCATCTGTATTAATTAACGGTAGAATTGAGATACAAATAGTGATTGCTGGTCCATCGCCTAAAAGAAGAATCCCAAGTATATTATTAGCCATTCCTTGATTTACGTTTAGAATATCTATGGAATGAAAATTAGCTGACTCATACTACGTTTTTGCTACCAGTCCAGCATGAAAGCTTACACTAGATGAATGTGCACCTTTGTCAGCTCTTACGAATGTCTAATTTCTTCCAGCACAGCAGTATTCGCTATGGAGGGCATCAACGTGGTAATGCCGGTGGAGAACGAGATGAGGCACCCTGAATACTTCCTCAGCTGTCCAGGGGTTCTCAACGTGACCATGTTGTGTGTGACGCTGCTGTACGGCGTCACTGGTGTGTTTGGCTACCTCAAATATGGCGACCAAGTGCTGGGGAGCATCACGCTTAATTTGCCGCAAACTGAAATGTGTGTTTTTGTTTTTTTTTTTACTTTTTATAGCACCGTAATGCTATTATATTTTTATCGCCTTTATCCCAATTTATAGGTATTATAAATGCGAAAAAAAGTTTATTTGTTTACACAAACTAAATAAATAACTACTAGCAAATAATAACATACATACATACATAAAATCACGCCTCTTTCCCGGAGGGGTAAGCAGAGACTACCCTCCCTCTCCCCCTCCCTCTCCCTAATCCCTGCATACTTCCTTTGCTTCATCCACATTCATAACTCTCTTCATGCAAGCTCGGCGGTTTCGGGTACTTTTGACCTGACCCTTTACCAGAACGTCCTTAATTTGATCAAGATATGTTCTTCTAGGTCTTCCCACCCCGACCTTTCCCTCCACACTCTCCATGTATATCTGCTTAGTCAACCTGTTTTCATTCATCCTCTCCACATGACCGAACCATCTCAACATTCCCTTTTCTATTCCTGTAACTACATCTTCTTTCACATCACAACATTCCCTTATCACGCTGTTCCTTATCCGGTCACTCAATTTCACACCCATCATACTCCTTAACGCTCTCATTTCCACTGCATTTATTCTGCTTTCGTGCTTCTTTTGCCATACCCAACTTTCACTCCCATACATTAATGTCGGGACCAACACGCCCCTGTGCACAGCCAGTCGAGCCTTTTTGGATAGTTTCTGACTGCTCATAAAGGCATGCAAAGCTCCATTCACCATGTTCCCCGCGTTCACTCTCCTTTCAATATCACTATCACACTTGCCATCTGGTTTAAACTTTGATCCTAGATATACAAACTCTCAAAAAAACAAAAAGCAAATAATAAATAAATAAATATATACGGGTCAAATTACACAGATTGAGTTAGCCTCGAAGTAAGTTCGAAACTTGTGTTACAAGATACTTACTCAACGGTATTATATTTTATAATAAATACTTATATTGATAATCATCCAAGACCAAGGGCAATCCGCAAAAGTTCTTATGTCATCATGCCTAACCGGGATTCTAACCCGGGACCTCTGGTGTCACAGACAAGCGTACTACCGCTGCGCCACAGAGGCCGTCTTTGAATTTGGAATTTGGATCGCAAGTTGAGTAAAGGGATGTTAATAATATTCAGATTTATGTGATAGTAGAATATATTATTCCAGCTTTTAGTTTCCTGGTAACGAAATCTGACGGTGAATGTGAGGCAAACATTCCTCAAACAAACATATTCCACGTATTTCATATTTATTTACGAGCTTTCATGAATAGAGGGCACACAGGCTAATAAAAAGAAGTTCGTTTGTTGTCTTAGCACTCCTTATCTACTGAAAAAAAACTACTTGAAATTTTGCGTATGTTTAACTAAAGTCATGGAGGGTACTTTTACAAAGAAATTCACGAAAATCCAATATTCCTTTGTAGGTGCCGCTAAATTCGCACGGGTGCATGTAAAAGTCAGTAGAAAATAAAATATCGGTTGCCTTATTCTCAAATTCATAAATGTGGGAAAAAATTCAACGAACTACTTGACTTAACATTACCCAGGTCAAGTTGATTGTATCAATTTTTTTTAAATGTTGTTGACCTTTAACTTTCGTAAATTATTAATGAAGTTAGAGCTCATTAATCACTCATATTACTTATTGTTTCTCCTTTACAACAAGAAACATTACCTGAGCATAATTCAGGCAATATTCTGTGAGTTATTTTCTTAATCTCTGTGACTCGCAAACTGTGGTATTAAAAAGTTATAAAATAAAAAAATATTGAGAGCCCCGGGCTCCGAAGAACAGGGGTGCATGAAAATAAAAGAGTATAGACTCATTAGACAGCTCATTATAGTATTGAAGTCTTCTCGAGATTACTGGCTTTGTCTACCCCGTAAGGGATAAAGACGTAATTATGAGTATGTATGTTTTGCCTAAAAATCTAGGTAACTTTACAAATCAGATGGGTTGGTATTTTGTTAGCAGGTGTAAACGAATGAATTTACTTAGAGTTTTTGTATCAGGAATGTTTATATCGAATTAAAATTATTTTGTTCACCATAATATAACAAATGTCAAGAGTAAGATTTAGATTCCGTTACTATAAACTTTGAGAAGCGCTGTGAAAATTTATGAAATCGTGTTTTGGATTCATCCATCAGGCTAGACGGTCTATTGTACCGTAGTTTTTTTTAACAAAGAGTTATGTACTGAACATTCTATTTATTACTAGGCCTATGATTATTGTGAAATTAATCATTGTTTTAAAAATGACATTAAAAATAACCTTCGAATACGTTACAATGCCTACCGACATCATAATTGTCATTAAGGCTATTTTTGCTAGACGTACCGCGTACCCCCTATTTATAAATGAGCCACTGCCTACCCTGTAATTTCCTAAATTTAAAAATACCGGTACAGTCAGAGGCCAAGTAAATTAATCGTAAATTGACTTTGAAGTTTTTTATTACAAGCTGCGTCTCAGGGTTAGGATCCTGTGGGCATTCGGGATAAAAAGTATTATGTTATCCCAGTTTATATTCTACATGTGTACCAAATTTCATCGAAATCCGTCAAGCAGATTTTGCGTGAAATAATAATAAAAATAATCCACACGTCTTCACAAGCTTATGCATTTTTAATATTAGTAATGATATGTAAAAAAATTACTTTCCATGAATTTAATTTTACATGAAATAGAGACTGACATGAATACATATGTACCTTTAAAGCTTATATTTATTTAGAAATATATATAAAAAAATACGCACGTACGTTTCTAAGAAAATTATTAAGGAAATCTATCTCTGCCGCTGTAACGACGCGCAAAGCAAATCAGATGTCCTAATTTCAACCTTCTTCTTTCAATTCAAATTAACCACAAATGCCGGAAGACACGTGTTAACAAAAAATACTGGCCAAGTGCGAGAAGGACTCGCGCACGAAGGGTTCCGTACCATCATCACTTTTGTTACCTTACTTAATATAGTTACCTTAATAAGTATTTTTTTTATAATTCACGTTTTCTACCTGTTTATTAAAAACGACCATAAAATGGCTTGAAAATTACGTTTTTCTGAGGAAGAATTAATAATTGCTTTATTGTTATTCTAATTATTTATTTTGAAAGGTAATATACAAGTCAATATTCTGTAAAAATTTTTAAGCATCCACCTGTTACCGTTTTTAACATTGAGCCAAAAATATGGAAAAAACACGTTTATTGTATGGTGACCTCCTTAATTTTAATTTTTTTAGTATATGTTATTTTAACAGCAACGGAAATACATCATTTGTTAAAATTTTTGCTTTCTAGCTATCACGGTTTATGAGAAGTATCTCACCAGGTCTGTCACCAGGCAGTAGCCTGGTGACAGACAGACGGATAGACAGCGGAGGCTTAGTAATAGGATCCCGTTTTTACCTAAAACCCTAAAAAGGAAAATAATTCCATTTTTATATTCGATAAATATATTTACTAAGCAGCCTCCGACCATCTCTACATTTAATGAAATTGTAGGTAACTGAATTTTGTCTAATCATCGAAAAGGTATATTTTATAAGAAAAAATCTACTTTGAATTAAATTTCTCTGGCAGTAAAAATAAAAAAGTCTTTTTTTTAATTGTTTTTTGTCTTAATTGAATCGTGGAGAGGCAATCGAATGGAAGAAACAGTTGACATAGCTTACTTACAAAAAAAATATTGAGAAATAAAAAAAATATATTAAGTATGGTAATCCGATTTATTTACAATGGTAACCCTAACGTAAATATACGTGTACGAAGTTCGCGTGCAAAAAGTGGTAGCTTATAAAATCCTCTCTTTTATTATACATAAAAAGAACACTGAAGTCTTGGCAATAAACGTTCTAATATTCAATCTTTACGACGGCAATTTTGTTGTAACATAAATGAGTCTACGGCGGACTTAATGCTGGTAGGAGTTGGGCATTGTAAACATTCTGTTTTGTTGTGAAATATCAATGTTTATTATCAGTGCCGTGTGGTTCCCGGCACCAATCCAATAAAAGTAGGTCCTATTCTTTTTTGTATTGGTCTCTTTGCCTTTCTGCGTTTTAGGCGGCACCTTACCGATTAGACCATCGTCTCATAAATTTAAATTCGGTTTCTCAGCAAGAAACCAAATAAATCGTATCTCATCCATACTATAAATAACCTTCATCTTTCATTGAGACGGCCGGTAATATAATTTAAATACATACATACATACATACAAACATATGGTCACGTCTATGTCCCTTGCGGGGTAGACAGAGCCAGTCTTGAAAAGGCTGATAGACCACGATCAGCTATTTGACTTAATGAAAGAATTGAGATTCAAATAGTGACAGGTTGCTAGCCCATCGTCTAAAAGAAGAATCCCAAGTTTGTAAGCCTAACCCTAAGTCGCCTTTTACGACATCCATGGGAGAGAGATGGAGTGGTCTTTTCTTTTTCTATTGGTGCCGGGAACCACACGGCACCCTGTTATTAAGTTATGTAATCACAAAATTTTGGTCTGTTTGGAATATAAAAAAAGGCTTAAGAAAATAACTCATATTCTCAAATTTATTCAATTCTTTATCGCTTGGATACTGTGTAAATCTAGCCTAACACAATTAGGGACTTAGATAAATATTTGTTTACATTAAAGATAAAATTGAAAGTCGATTTTGGCTCTACGTCTTTTTTATCTATACTAATATTATAAAGCTGAGTTTGTTTGTTTGAACGCGCAAATCTTAAGAACTACTTATTAGTTCGAATTGAAAAATTCTTTTTGTGTTGAAAAGATCATTTATCGAGGATGACTTGAGGCTATAATAACATCACACTGCAACTATTAGGAGCGAAGAAATAATGGAGAATTTGAAAAATATCGGGGAAAATTATTCATCCGTGAGGGCTTCAATGATGCCCAAAACAACTTTTCCACGCGGACGAAGTCATACATATTTATCCCTTACGGTATAGACAGAGTCTAGTGAGAGAGACAAGTGAACATTTTCGCAAACTTTTTCAATTAAGTAGGTACTATTATAATATTTATCCACCTTTGGAATCCTCCGCGTAATATTTGGAATTATAAAAAGGATTTACTATAATGAATATGTTCCGTTCAACCCAATATTCTATACAAAATAATATGCTTGATAATATTAATATAGAAGAAAAATAAATAGGTACATTAATATTAGGATGAAAATGTGTACATATAGAAGAATGGCAGACTTATCACTAAGCCTAACACTAGATCTTTTCATGCGTCCCACGTCTTTTAATTAGTTTTCCCGGTTTTTGTTCCAGTTATTTCCCAAATTCTATATTAACTAGTCTTCCTCCTGGCTTTAGCCCCGATTGCATCCTCACTAGTCTAGAGAGGAGCCCAGGGTATTCCTTAAACCATGATCGAGCCGCCGTAACGTACGCCGTTGTTAGCGCGCGAAAAATTTCACAGTCCCGTTTTCACACAGTGCCGTGTGGTTCCCGGCACCAATAAAAAAAAAGAATACGACCACTCCATCTCGTTCCCATGGATGTCGTAAAAGGCGACTAAGGGATAGGCTTATAAACTTGGGATTCTTCTCTTAGGCGATGGGTTAGCAACCCGTCACTGTTTGAATCTCAATTCTATCATTAAGCCAAACAGCTGAACGTGGCCTATCAGTCTTTTCAAGACTGTTGGCTCTGTCTACCCCGTAAGGGATAATGACGTGATCATATGTATGTATGTATGTATGTCCCGTTTTCCGCGCGATAGAAACTACGTCGCGCGTATCATGCTACTGGGGACTGGTTTGGGTAAGTCAGGGTCATCGTTTAGTCAGTCATCTGACATCTGACAACCAAGAATGCCAGGAGGAAGAAGATAGACAGAGCAAGGACATTGTAATTCCTTGCTACAACCTACTCGTAAGAACAGTATTACTAATTGTATGTAAATATTCGATTGATTTTAATAATATTGTAGTTTTATTATCTTAAGCGTGAAAAGGCAGGTTTTTTAACGAAGGACATCTGTATCGGACAATAATACCGCTTAAAAACCCATTCAACGAATTCTTTACTTCATAGAAATTTGAATTATAATATCACAAGAAATATTTAAAAGAAACTATTGAACGATTGGATAAAAAAAAACTAATTACAGTGTTTCCCAATTTGTCAAATCATTTCTATGTTTTTCTAGACCCGTTCCTTTTTTGAATAATATTTATTTATTCTTCATTGTAAAATATACAATTCGTAAATTACAATAGGCGGACTAAATGTTAATAGCATTATCTAACATTCAAATGATCTAAATAACAAAGTGTTCCTTGTTACAGAACTTAACAAACAAATAACAAGCTCCCTCACCCTCCAATATTATTACCAAGGGATTTCCAGAAAATATATTACACACGCAATTCATTATATTGTCCCTGACTTTAATCGTCAGTATTTTATTTGCCGCGTAAACATTTTGACGAGTTGTCTCG
Organism: Amyelois transitella; assembly: GCF_032362555.1. Taxonomy (NCBI): domain Eukaryota; kingdom Metazoa; phylum Arthropoda; class Insecta; order Lepidoptera; family Pyralidae; genus Amyelois; species Amyelois transitella. The sequence continues at coordinate 1,037,260 of NC_083509.1, read as the reverse complement.
TGGGTAATTGGTCGTTAGTGGCGAACAACCCGTGATAAACAAGCCTTATGAAAATATATGTATGTACCTACCTACTTACGCTGTAGGAGACAAAAGTTTCAGAAAAAAATATACCTAACACCTTGAACAATTTAAAATTTTAACCGTGTGGTTTAACCCGGCACCATTACAAAAAAGAATAGTACCACTCCATCTCGTTACCATGGATGTCGTAATAGGCGACTAAGGGATACAGGGCTTACCAACTTGGGATTCTTTTTTAGGCGATGGGCTAGCAGCCTGTCTCTATTTGAATCTCAATTCTATCATTAAGCCGAACAGCTGTATGTGGCCTTTCTGTCTATTCAAGACTGTTGGCTCTGTCTACCCCGCAAGGGATATAGACGTGACCATATGTTATGTATGTTTAACAATTTATATTCTTCTTAGTCGACTCCATTTTTGCCGGTTACAGACGTTGCGAGCACACTGGACCATGGAAGACTCAGTAGCTTTTTTGATCATATCCCTTACGGTGTAGACAGAGCCAACAGTCTTGAAAGGACTGAATGGCCACGTTCAGCTATTTGGCTTTATGATAGAATTGAGATTCAAATAGTGACAGGTTGCTAAACCATCGCCTGAAAAAGAATCCCAAATTCTTAAGCCTATCCCTTAGTCGCCTTTTACGACATCCATGGAAAATATATTGGAGTGGTTCTATTCTTGTTTTTGTATTGGCGCCGGGTACCACACGGCACAATATGTTTATGTTACATCCACGGGAAAGAGATGGAGTGGTCCTATTAATTTTTTGTATTGGTGCCGGGAACCACACGGGACAATATGTTTATGTATGTATGTAATAATTTCATTGATTTTATTTCCAGCTTGGCTATGGTACCTACAGTCTTGAAAAGACTGAATGGCCACGTTCAGCTATTTGACTGAAATCCAAATAGTGACAGGTCGCTAAACCATCGCCTAAAAAAGAATCCCAAGTTTGTAAGTAACCTATCCCTTAGTCGCCTTTTACGAATACATGGAAAATATGGAGTGGTCTTATTCTTGTTTTTGTATTGGCGCCGGGTACCACACGGCACAATATGTTTATGTTACATCCATAGTAACGAGATGGGGAGGTACTATTCTTTTTTTGTATTGGTGCCGGGAACCACACGGCACAATATGTTTATGTTATAATTTCACTGATTTCATTTCCAGCTTGGCTATGGTTGCGAAGATCCTGGTGGCTGTGACGGTGTTTTTTACGTACTGCCTGCAAATGTACGCCCCCATGGACATTATATGGACGCGGATAAAATATAGAATGAACAAGAAATATCACAATCTCGGCCAGATTGGCTTGAGAACGTTCAGTGTTATATTGACTGGTGAGTTAGTTATGAATCTTTAATACGGATGTCGTAAAATACGACTAAGGGAAAGGGTTATAAAGTTGGATATCTTCTTGTAAGTGATGGGCTAGCGTGTCACTATTTGAATCTCAATTTCATCGTCTTAGCCATACGTGGCGTTTCAGTCTTTTCAAGACTGCTGTCTCTGTCTACCCCGCAAGACCCACGTCCTGAAAGATGAATCCCAAGTTTATAAGCCTATCCCTTAGTCGCCTTTTACGACATCCATGGGAAAGAGATGGAGTGGTCCTATTCTTTTTTGTATTGTTGCCGGGAACCACTACTAGAATTTTGAAGATATTTTGACCTAGGTATATCCGAAAACATATGTTTACGAATATTTCAAAATTTACTGAGTTGTATTTCTATTTATATCATTCTTTCACGTAAAATGTAGTACTGAACGGGTTTGGATGAAACCAATGCTAACCTATAAAGCTAACCTAATAATAAGCTTATTCATCTATAGCATATCATAATAACATAAAGGCTAGAATTTACTCAAGAGCGACATATAAACTCTGATAGTCATACATTTTCTGAAGTTCATATTTCAGTCAGTAACCAAAATTCAGAAAGAATAAACCTTTGGTAAATAAATAATGGATCAATCTAAACACTACAGATTTTCATATAAACCTAGATCATCACGTTTAGTATTCATTACGGGGTACAAAGAGCCTCAATAACTTTAAACTGGATGACTAAAAAATGGAACATACAGATAGGTAAACTTGCCGTAACTAACTAGATGTATGTCTTCACAGCGATACCCGTCTTCAGAATACGTGTCATTCCATTAAATCTCACTTAATGTCTCGGAGTATCAAAATGTACTTACAGAACAATTTTAGGGAGATCCGGTTTCAAAATAGATTCAATCGATGGAGACGATGACTTTGGAACAGTATATTTTAATCCAAAATAAGAAGTCATCGTAACTTCCAGAATTAATTGTCGAGTGTATAAAAAAAATGGCCGAAAGCTAAAAAATTTTAACTTTACGTGCAGTGTAGGTAAGCTTTGTAAGCCTCTGCTGATAGGTAATGTGACGAAAATATAAATAAATATATACGGGACATATTAAACAGATTGAGTTAGCCTCGAAGCAAGTTCGAGACTTGTGTTACGAGATATCAACTCAACGATATCTACTTAATTTTATAAAAAATACTTATATAGATAAACATCCAAGACCCAGGCCAATCAGAAAAAGTTCGAAATCATGCCCTGGACGGGAAGCGTACTACCGCTGCGGCAAATAGGCCGTCAAATATTTGTTCATGAACTACATTTCGCTACTAAATTCTGTGTTAAAATAATAAGTATATCATGACCTAAATATGTAAGTAAATTTGCGACACCCTGCTAACCATTTTAAAAAGGGGAAGCATCCAACATAAACATGTGAATGAGAGCAGCGCAACATTATGCAGACGTGTGTTGGTTTAAATAATACCAACTTAGCTAATATTATATAGGTACCTACCTATATGATAATAAGTTTATTTGCTGACTCTTTACGGGATTTCTACTGAACCAATCTTCCTGAAATTTTGCGTATATATAACTAAGAGTCTGGAGAAGGACATTGAGTACCTACTTTTTAAAAGTAGTACAAATACAAAGTAAATTACAAAATATACAGATCTCATTAATAACTTGACTCCCGAGCTTCTAACAAAAACAACTTACAACGCGTACGATTTATTTTTAATTGACTAATAATATCCTTAAAAATACCAACGCTTTACAAAAGGGGAATGAAGGTTATAACTCTCAGTTTGTTCCAATTTTATAAGACAAGTAATTTGATATTTCTACGTAGAAGACGGACGTACAAAAATAATGTCTCAAGTTTTTGTTGGAAAAATTCTTTAAAAAAAATACGTAAAGTACGAATAACTTCAAAGTTTTTGATAAATAAATGGCCTCGAGGTATTAGCTCAGGCAAGGATCTTACGCTATGGGGATTAATTTTAATTGAAATCATTATTCTTACTCTTCCGGCTTCTTGTTATTAAAGTTGCTTATGTTTTTTTAAGATCGAGTATTTTTTTAAGAAGTTTAAGATATTTTTTTATTATTTTTCTTCTTTCTAAGAGACTGATGCAGGTATCCCGTGACTAGAAGGCTGGAAACTTCTTAGGCCAAAGATTAAGCATTGCATACAACGTGGCAATGCAGCCAGCCTTCTGGGCACGATACCGTGGGCAAACGATTTACAAAGACTACACAATTTTTAAATTAACCGAGATTTCTTTTTTTTCTGTTTTTATTATAATTGACAACTTTTAACTATTTTTTGTAACTAAAAAAAAAATGTTAATAAAAACAAAAACCAATGACGATAAATCTGTCAGAAAAGATATTTACCCACATTATTACCGTTAATTGTATAATAAGGGTCAACATAGAGAGATATTACATTGTTTGTTATTACAGTGATTTAACCTTCGATCAACTATTACGGTAGGTAACCCTAATAGTTTACCTACCTTAATAGTTGATCGAAGGTTAAGTCACACCACTCGGTATTTCCACACGGTCATAGATAAATTTAAGTATACTTACCATTTTTCTTTCAGTCGCATTAGCCGTGGCCGTACCCGATTTGGGCCTTCTGATTGGGCTAGTCGGCGCCATATTCTTCTCCAGGGTACTTCTCAAATTTCGTGCAATTCGTATATTTTGGACGATTAAAAAAAAAGTATTCACATTTAAGCTGTCTTATTAATTTCAAACTATCCATTTTAAAAAGGGCTACCGAGGCCATGCAACGTGATCCCCTAATTGTAGATATAAAGATAGTTACAGCATATTTGTGTGTCAAAATGTCACTACCATACGTGTCCCGAAGGCAAACACTAGAGTTCAAGACATCGGATATTAGAAATGTGCGTTGGTAGCGCTATTTTAGCAATACAATATTAAAATATATTTATTAAGGTGTAATTATTTAAATTTATAAATTTATAGATAATATAGATCATTAAAAAAAACGAAATTTAAGTTTTGTCACGTTAATTTTGGTCTTTACCATCAGCATAGATAAAACTGCAAAACCATTCATGTAGGTTAACCCTAGAAACCCGGCTCCCCGCTCCCCGCCTCCGACTCGCCCGCTATTCGGCAGGCAGACGCAGTGGGAGGTGGCCGTGCGTTTGCTTCGCCAAAAAATCAATGAGAATCGTGAATTTTCAAGTTTGGTACGAGATTTGGTCTTTACCATCCCTTTACTTTTAAGGTGAGTATTGTGATTTTAATTACATTGTATTTTTTATGATGAAGTTTGATAGTTTTTATAGCCGTAGTCCATTTTTCTGATTTATTGTACTTATAATTTAGTTACTAAAATTCGAAACATGCCATAATATCATTACCTTCACGATCATTACGTTCGTTTACCATCAGCATTTAAATTGAAGGTAAAGATCCTAAATTGAAGGTAATGATAAACAAAAAGCTTTTAAACAATCGCATAAAAAGGGGGGTTATAGGTAACTTAATAAGTATTATCACTATGAACCGACTTAAAAAAAGTACCTGTATGTACAAATGTATGTTTGTCAGCGATTTTCTCGCATTTCGCTGACAGATTTTAACTAAACTTCATAGTTAAATTGATGTGATTTTCATTATTATATCTAGCAGATATCCAAAAATGGAGAAAATGGGTGAAGGTTTAAGGGGTGAAAACAGTCACGGCTTTTTGTATGAAAAATGTTTTTGGAAACGATCCTATTAAGTAATAAGATAATATAAGATCTGTAATTAATCAGTTTTAATTTTTTTTATGCAGAATAATAATAGAAGAAGTAAACATGGTTAAAGTAAATAAGAAAAGTCGTGAAGAAAAATTGGAGCAAGCCCGTCTCCACAAGAAAAAGAAATATGAAGAAACTCTCTTTGTACTGGAATACCTAAAGAATGATTGATGTTAACTATTTTTATTTTGATTTGAGTTTAAATTACTTACAAGTTTAGTTAAGTTTTTGCTTTTATGTCTCAGTCATCTGAGTTTAATTATTATGTATGACTTACTTTCTTTATTTGATGTTTAATATACTGTTGAGTATTACTGTTAAAGATTATTATATTTTAATTATGTTTGACTTACGTTGATCGACAAATATGTAACAATATTAGTTGTGTAATAAGTAAATTACTTACTTATACTACTAAACTAAATATATATATTTAAAAAAACCGTGTTTAATTTAATGTTCTACACATATCAATATTAAAGAGTTCAAAATCATTACCAGTAGATATAAACAAAAAATTACCATCCGCAGTCGGTAATGACTATCATTACCGGCTACAATTAATTTTTTAAAACTCTATAACTTTAAGATTTATCAGGGCAATTGCTTGAAACTTATCTATAATATTCAGGATAACGTATATTTTGAGAATATTGATCAAAATTTCAGTTCTCCAAAAATAGGTGAGAATTGTCAGAATTGCACCAAACGAGAGAAATACCCTCCACACTTGGCCTCTTAATCCCAGCAGTGGTGCAAACAGCCCATCAGTGGGATCGTGGGCTAGGAAGATTCAATTATGTGCTATGGAAGAATTTATTACTGCTAATATTTTATTTTATAGTTTTAATTTCAGGATGCTATTCGGCTATAAGTGCCATAATTGAGAAAGCCAGAAAGCCATAGTGACGTTGTGGTATGATTCAGCTTTATTTATATAATAATTAGTTGTAAATTGTTGAGATAAAAATACCTACTTAATTGTTTTTTAAACGAAATGAAATTAGTATAATAACAAAACAATTATTAAATAATGTTTTTTAAAATACCTTTATCCTATGCCCTTATCAACGAAAACATACAAAACGTAAGAAAAATAATTGGGACTGTTCATATCTATCGTTTTGCTAAGTATGGTTTTTTCTTTATTAAAAAAAACTTCATATAAATATAGCTACCCAGCTTGGAAAGAGGAATCCCAAGCAAGCCTATCCCTTAGTTGCTTTTTACGATATCCGTAGTAAAGTGGAGTGGTCCTATTCTTTCTGTTTATTGGTGCCGGGAACCACACGGCACTATAAAATAGTAGTCGAAAGAAATTCAGGCCATTAATTTATATTCATGAAACTGGGAAGATTAATTTGGTTGTTTGTTTGAGTAATGGTCGGTCGGTTGAGAACAGAAGTTGCTCACGTCTTTATTTCTAACGGGGTAGACAGGGAAACTGGTTTCACGAGTAGCCGCTTATAGGCAGTCTACTGCCGGTCTTTGTAGTCCGGAGTCAGATTTTTATTTTCTTTGTTTACTTAATTTTAATAAGGTAGTTTTATTATTAGTACGAGTATACTCAAAAAAATTCGTAAGATTTTTTACGCTTTTCTCTAATGAAAATAGAAGTAGGTGATGAAAAACTTAGCCTAAAAATACTTAGGTTTCAAATAAAACTGTTTAGAGATTATTATATTTTTCTCAAAATCCTGGACCGATTTTGATGGAATTTGTCACAGAGATAGAATACTATCAGAAGTAACATATATAAAAAAATAATATAAGTTTAACGTGTGCGAAGCTGAGGTTAACAGTATTATTTTGAATTGTGGGTTTTAATGAAACACAATTACAATATTTATCACAAGTGACGTTTATTTTTGAGATATTTCAATTAATTTATTTACAACTGCAGTACAAACATGTATTTCATAAACAAAGAATTATTTCATAATGGTATTAACTTGTTTAAAAAAATTGTTTAGGTCATTTCGTGTGACGAAAAGTTACTTATTTTGACTATTAAGTTATGAAGGTAAGTGAAAATATCTAAATAACAAACTAAAACAAACAAAAACCTTCATTTCCAAATATATACGTTATTTAATTTAAACTTACACATCTTTTCAAATATATATTAAATATTGTGACTAAATCCAACAAGGCCTTTTTATATATGTATTAAGATAAAAACAAACATCATATATGAACTTTTACTATTATTTACTATAGGCATATAAATTTCTTAAGACAACTTTTTTAAGGGCGTCAATTATAAACTCTGTTGCCATGGCATAAGGACCAACATAATGACTCTAACTACAAGAATAACTCAAAAGCAGGTGAGGTAGAAAAGCTTTGCTATATTTTATTCCTTGAAACTTCATGAGACCTAAATTTTGATAGGTAGGACTCACAAAATAGAATGACGATGTTCATCTTATATAGAAAATTGTCGTGTCACAATGTTCTTTCCCGTACTCCTCCGAAGCAGCTTGACCGATTCTCATGAAATTTTGTGAGAAACGGCCAACATCTATTTTTCATACCCCTTAGTGATATAGGTTGTATCCATCCTTAACATTTTTTTAACTAGAAATTACTTAAAAATTATTTATATGACATAATAACGTTTGCCGGGAGAGCTAGTTTACTATAATAAAATGCCCTTAAAATAATCATCTAAATTTTATACAATTTATAATATTAAGCCGATATTATTTTAACTATATACATAGATGAATATTTTATAAAATGGTATGCAATGTTCAACTGAGGTTATTATAAGCAGTGGTCCCTTACAAAATTATAAATGCATACATACATACATATAGACACGTCTATGTCCCTTGCGGGGTAGGCAGAAAGTTTATTTTAGTCGTCCAAGTTTATAGGTTATGTTTCTTTATTTACTTGAAAGACCACATATGAGTTTAAGAAAACTATGATACACAACAAATATATTATTTCGGTAGGTACGCACTCTTATTGATATATATCACATATACAAACATACAAACACACACACACTCACACATACAGTACTTTAGACATCAGCTTAATTTTCTTATTTTTATTTTAAGAATTTGAATGAGTTTTATTTACATCACTGTACCAGATAAGTTGAACTTGAGAATAAAATAAAAAGTTAGGTACTTTTAAAATAAAAATAAAATATATTTTTATGCATTGTCAGTCAAATCATTTTACAATTTCATTGCACAATCCCTCCGTTATGTATGTAAGTACTACTTAAACTGCTTAAGAACATTATTCTCAAAAATATTATTTTCTATTTCATTTTTGGCAATCGTGACTAGATATAATGGAATTCCATTTTGACAGCTGTCAAATTCATACAACTGGATCTCTTTCGCTCTCATTCCAAATGTTTTGTCCCGTTTTCAAAACGAGTTTTTTATTCATCAAAGTATTTGAGAGATTTATTGTGATTTACACACCTTATTAAATATAATAAAGTAACTATTTTTATTTAAAGTGTGAATATGTACGAGATATATTAGTTCAGATGCATGAGTTACCAACTAGATAAATAAATATAAATATATACGGGACAAATTACGTAGATTGAGTTAGCCTCGAAGTTCGAGACTTGTGTTACAATATACTAACTCAACGATACTATATTTAATAGTAAATATTTATATAGATAAACATCCAATACGCAGGCCAATAACAATTCGTTTCTCGTCATGCCCAGGCCGGAATTCGAACCCGGGACCTACTGTGACACAGACAAGTGCACTACCGCTGCGTCACAGAGGCCGACTCATAAAAGAAACTAAAAAAACTAATGAGTGATTGCAAGGCATGTTGACAAGCTGATTGAATATTCATTGACAAGAAACAGATAAATTATTATATTATACACATTTTAGTATAAAACACAGAGCTTTATTTGTATAATTATAACATGTAATATAATTTCAAGAGGTGCAACTTAACATTGCCTGCATTTTTATACGACAAGATACAATTTTTTTAATATAAGCATAACACATATATATAATCCTTTTATTTATGTACACAGGTAGCTGCCATAAAAGTCTTTTGTATAAATTTATAATTACGACTAGAAAGAGAAATAACTAAGAGATATGTCTAGTGATACATTAAGCAATATAAAATGTAACGCATACCTCTAATATTTTGTACACGCAAAATGCATTATTGGAAATATTTTTATTAACAATCGTTATATAATATAAATTCAGAGTAACACAATTAAGCGATTTCACAATTAGTAAATTGTGTAACACCATAGGAAAAATAAACTATTTTAATGCCAAATCATGACAAAATAAAGAACTTATATTCAAAATTATCACTACTTACTTAAGCAAAAAACATAGACTAGATAAGTTTGAGATCAATAAAGAAAATACGTAACAAATACGCAATAGTGGTCACAAAGTTTGATATCAGCGTATATTTTATTTCTAGATACATTTGGTTCCATACTTCAATTTCTTAAAAATAAATTTTTTTTAATATTAATATTACTTTTATTTTGATATTATTTCCAAAAGGCGCAGAAAAATTTCTTCTAACAGTTGAGTCGATCAGATTGCAAATTAAAACCTAAAATACTTTGAAAATATATTATCCTGACGAGGTCCAAAAAATAAGGCGGAAAATTCAAAATATTTTTTTAAAACAAAATTTAAAGTAAAAAACACACCACACGTATACTGCTATACAAATCATTGAAGTCAAGTGCTCATAAAGCGCGCAAATTATTTGAGCAGACGAAAATTTTACCTATTACCCCTCCTTTTTATTTTTTAAATAAATAAAATATCAACCAACCACTCAAAATCAATCAAAAAATTTCTCCCAATTTTTTACATACAGCAACACTGAAAGCTACCAAACCAAAGACAGTAGAGTTATCATCCAATTGTCTGCAAGGAGTGTTTTAACTGCAACAACTTGATCAAATTCTCCCATAATTTGACATATAGCAACACTAAAAGCTACCAAACCATAAACAATGGTAGAGTTATCATCCAATGCTCTGCAAGGAGTGTTTGAATTGCAACAACTTGGTCAAATTCGCGAGGACCATATCCGGGGGGTTGGATATGATGTAGTACACCAGTCCCAAGATGGCGAGAACCGCCCGCCATATTGAGAAGTGGGTCCAGGTGTAGTAGAATGGTGGTATTGTTGTGGGCTGAAACAAACAAACAAACAGATTCAAATTTTTTGTTGATTTTTTGATATTCGCTAACTTTTGTTGTTGCTTTTTTTCTTGTTTTCTCTTGGAAGTGGAACGTTGTAATTCTGCCTATCCCTATGGGATTCAGTGTTCTTGACATGGTGACCTTATGGTGGTTTTAACGCCTTCTTTTCAACTATTTGTTTCCCAGTAGCTAAAATTTTATATACACTGGTTCTATTGACTCACACGCGCTCTTACATAAATCACGTATTTTAAAAAGCCAATAAGTAGTCAAGAAAAATATAAAATATACTTATTATTTACCTATTTCTGTGTTACACTCAAATTGGTGAATTGAAAAGGTTATTGTGATACCATCCAAATTACCAGGACGTTCCCAAATTTGATCTAGAAACCTGATTTTTCCCCCTGATGAGTGGTCATGTTTCTTTTCTATCAACGGTAAGTCCGTCTTGCACTAAAAGTCTTACATATGTGGCGACATCTCTAAGTCACACGTCACAACAACCAATCACACGATGCTATCAGTCAAAAAACAGCGAATAGTCTAAATCGCGCAAGCAAAGTTTTCACGAATTGGATCATACGTACAACCTCCGTCACAACATCGTCGGAGCCGCGGTTCCCCAGGCATAGCCTAGCCTGGCGGAAGATCTTCCCTTTGGTGGCGGTCGAGCCGAATCATCACATACATTATTGATGTAAGTGTGGCATTGCGTGTGGAATAGTCGATCATCACATTGTACTGGTAAAGCATCAGCTCGTCATCTCGTCGTTAGATTAATTTTGTACTAGAGGCCGCCCGCGACTTTTTCCGCGTGGAATCAATCCCGCGGGAACTCCGGGATAAAAAGAAGCCTTTATGTTATTCTGGGTCTTCAGCTACCTACGAGTACATACCAAATTTCATCGTAATCGGTTCAGTTCAGTTTTTGCGTGAAAGAGTAACAAACATTCATACTGACATCCTAAAATACTCACAAACTTTTGCATTAATAATAATAGTAGGATATAAACAGTACAACAGGGGAACCAACCCCCTCCCTACACCCCCCCCCCCCCTTCGCCCCCCATTCAGTCAATATGCAACAACAGTAATACCAAAAGTATATACTCACGTGTGTGACGTTATTCGTGAAATCGCCTACCATAGCGGTGTACTGGTACAGCATCATCTCGTCGTGGCCGCGTGCGCAGGCGCACACGAGCAGGCAGGCCGTGTACAGTATCACCAGCACTATGCTCTGGAAGTGAGGCTGGAGGCCGCGCGACAGGTCCATGGTTGTAATGTCCAGACTGAAAAAAATAATAATAAATAAATAGTTTCAGTTGTTGCGGCGAGTGCCGTGTGGTTTTATCTAGATAACGGATCATTTAACCTCTTTGACATGATGTCGTGTGAGGCGAATAAAGCACATTCATTATTTGAAGTATAGCTAGCTTTTATCATGAACCAAATTTTATTTTGTTTTACATGCATACATACATACAATCACGTCTATATCCTCCTTGCTGGGTAAACAGAGCCAACAATCTCTAAAAGACTAAAAGGCTATGTTCAGCTGTATCTCAATTCTATCGTTAAGCCAAATAGCTGAACGTGGCCATTCAGTCTTTTCAAGACTGTTGGCTCTGTCTATCCCGCACGTGACATAGACGTGACCATATGTATGTATGTTCAGCTGTATGACTTCATAATGGAATTGAGATTCAAATAGTGTCACGCTAGCCCATCTCCTACAAGATTAATCCTAAGTTTATAAGCCTATGCCTTACACGCCTTTAACGACATCCACGGGAATGATATAAAATATATCTAAGATCATGGCCAAATATCGCACTCCGGGCTCTTCTTCAAATCAAAAATCCCGATTGGCATAAATCCGTCATTGTATATATTTTTCTATATCCAATGACTGTTTTATTTCTGTAACATACATACATACATAAAATCACGCCTCTTTCCCGGAGAGGTAGGCAGAGACTACCTCTTTCCACTTGTCACGATCTCTGCATATTTCCTTCGCTTCACATCACGCATCCACATTCATAACTCTCTTCATTTTGTTACATTCATTTTTACGTGCAACAAACAAACAAACAAAACGATCCAAACAAACACAACCTACCCGTCCAAAACACACATCAAACACAGAACGCAGAAGAAATAATAAGCTGCCACGTATGGCATAGTCAGGACGGCGTGAAACGACAGGTGGGCGGCGTCCAGGCCGTCGGAGCCGCCCACCAGCAGCAGGTGCAGCAGCGCCAGCCCGCCCAGCACTCCGGGGCACGCGCGGGACACGCTGCGCCACGCTCTCTGACCGAAGATCGCCACGTCCAGGGGCGTCAAATCACCGAGTCTGTTATAGGATATACAATGTTGTATACTTTATAGGGCGCTGCTAGAGAGTAGGTATACTCTCGAGTACACGCTCTCTGACCGAAGATCGCCACGTCCAGGGGCGTCAAATCACCGAGTCTGTTATACATACATACATATCGTCACGTCTATATCCCTTGCGGGGTAGACAGAGCCAACAATCTTGAAAAGACTGAATGGCCACGTTCAGCTATTTGGCTTAACGATAGAATTGAGATTCAAATAGTGACAGGTTGCTAGCCCATCGCCTAAAAAATAATCCCAAGTTTGTAAGCCTATCCCTAAGTCGCCTTTTACGACATCCATGAGAAAGAGATGGGAGTGGTCCTATTCTTTTTTGTATTGGTGCCGGGAACCACACGGCACGGCACACGAGTCTGTTATAGGATATATATATATATATATATATTTATTTATTTATTGCTTCCTTAATGTAAAATACAGATGTTTGTGTGATAATATCGAACCATTAAGGGCCCTGGTGGGCACTGCAATGAAACAATATATATTTAAACTAGACGCCGACGACATATATATTACTACTAAAGTGCCTTGTGGTTCCTGACATAGGACCACTCCATCTCTTTCCCTAGGCTAGTCGCCTTTTACGATATCCAAATATCCATCCAGGGAAAGGCTTACAAACTTGTGATTCTTTTTTTAGGCGATGGGGTAGCAACCTGTCACTATTTGAATCTGAATTGTATAATCAAGCCAAAAAGCTGAACGTGGCCTATCAATCGACTGTTGGCTCTGTCTACCCCGCAAGGGATATAGACGTGATTATATGTGTGTATGTATGTAGACGCCGCCAGCGACTTTGTCCGCATGGAAACCCTATCAATCCCGCGGGAACTCCGGGATAAAAAATAGCCCATATTTATTCTGGGTTTTCAGCTACCTACATACATAAAAAATCTCATCGTAATCGGTTCAGTAGTTTTTGCGTGAAAGAGTAACAAACATCCATACTGACATCCTGACATACTCACAAACTTTCGCATTTATTATATTAGTAGGATAATATATCATCGTCATGCTATAGATAAAGAATATAGCTATTATAAAAAACTACCTAAGTATATCAAAACACAATATAAGAAATATTACTTATTTAAAATCTGAAATTGTTCATGATTAGAGTTGTTGTGTTGAGAGAGTCACAATGTTGATTTTTTTTGTCAATATTGTTTTACGTATTTGTCTTCCATCTCACCTGATGATAAGTGATTTAAATACATCTATAAACACATAATAACGCATTAGTAAAATGTTAGTTGATGAGAAATTATTGACAATAGTTACTGAACCTGAAATTATACAAAATAAAGAGTTGAATATAGACTTCACCTCAAATATTTATCCCCCTCTCGAGACTGTTGTGACTCCAGAATCCTGTCTCGCGACACTGCCCTAAAAGTCCCGCCTCCTTGCAGGTAAATCTTTTCCGGTCGATTTGATCCAAATGGACCTAGTCGTTCATCGTTCGGTGATGTCAGTGGAGATGGTGATGAGAACGGGTTGTCTATATACTGGTCATGATATGGCATATTGGACTCAAGACTTTCCAGCATTGTTGTTAGGTCTGTGGGTCGGACTAAAACATAGAATAAAATTTATTTGACTATGAAGAGTTAATATTTACATAGGTACAGATATTTTATTTGGACAGAATACCAGCTTGATACAAACTGTTTTTAAAAATAATAAAGTTAATAAGTCATGCTTTGGCGGCCTCTGTTGCGCAGCAGTAGTACGCTTGTCTGTGAAGGCCGGAGGTCCCGGGTTCGAATCTCGGCCAGGGATGATGAGAAACGAACTTTTTCTGATTGGCCTGGGTCTTGGATGTTTGTTGTGATGTTTTATCTATATAAGTATTTATTATAAAATATAGTATCGTTGAGTTAGTATCACGTAACACAAGTCTCGAACTTACTTTGAGGCTAACTCAATTAGTATAATTTATCCCATATATATGTATATATTTTATTTAAATGCTTACCAGGTTTACCTCCTGTCTTGATCTTGGCGCCTGTTTTGAAGACTTTAGGACTGACATCTCTACCATTCATGTTACTTTCCTGCCGTTCCTCTCTAGTTTTCCTCCGTGTCTTCCTCGGCTTGTGTCTCAGTTCTTTGCTTGTTCCGTTATTGTTCTCAACATCATTCGCCTCTATTTCTAACTCCCCGCTAAGTGTCACTACTTCATCTTTATTGTACTCCTTCAAATAGTCATCAACCTGAAAAAAATAATTTGGAAGTTAGTGGAACCACACAATAAATTAAAAGAATCAATCTCCTTGCTATAAACCTATAGAAAGAGAATAAAAGACTACAGAAAATCAAAAACTATTAGAGAAGAAATTATGTTATGCATATAAAAATAGTTGCCTACAAACCATAGAGACTTCATTTTTTTTCTTTGCATTAAATTTAAAATGTTACCCAACTTAAGAGTAATAAAATAAACTATAAATGAAATTAAATATAAATGTGACTTATATAAATCTAATTAAATTAAACTCATAATATTTATGAATATAGATTTGTAAACATTTTATTGCCTATATATAAACTTACTTTCTCTAGAGCACTCAGGCTTGAGCCAGGGATCTCAAAATCATGTAAATCTCTATCCCTGTGCCTAGATGAATGCCTTTTCTTTTTCCTGTATGAAGGGCTCCTTTTCTCCTTGTGTCCACTGGAAGGTCTTGACAATGTTTTCATGAACTTCTCATCCAAACCATTAGGATCATGAGAGTAAAATACAAAAGAAGGGTTCTTATCACTTTTCTTGAACTCTTTCTCTACAAAACCAAGAATGCCTTGCTTAATTTGGTCATGTATGGGAAGTTCTACGTCTAAAGACTCGTGCTCTGACTTTATCCAACTTTCTCGAGTTTTAACCTTATCCGAGGAGGTTTCTTCGACCGCAGGAGCCATCTCGATTGCATCTAGGCCTTCCGTATGACCATTTGATAGTTTACGAGATCCCGATCTAGATCTTGGTCTGGCTTTGGTTTTGTGCTTCGGAGACGGCGAACGAGCGGCCGTGTGTACTTCTGCTATCTCCTCCCTCACATCCACACTCTTTCCTGGCTTCATCATGAAAAATTTCACCACAAATTTAACACATTTATTTGCGAAACACTCCCAAAACACAAAAACAAGTTTCAAATAAAACAAATACGGCCGCTAAATATTTCGCCAAAAAAAGTAATCATTGCGATTTTATATATAAACGGTTTCACTGCATTTTTCATTTTCAAAATGTACAAACAAAAGGAAACGCATTGCCCATTCAAATGTCAAATGTCAGAAAAGTACGTAACGCTAATGACGTCAATGTGACGTCACTCTGAAAATGAACTACGTTTCATTTTACGACACCTTTGTAATGAGAAAATGTAGTAATATTGTGAGGTACTCAAATTAATTCTGTGCTCAAATTTTAAATCTCATTCGAATCCATAGTGTCGTATCGTTTCATAGTTATAACAAAATATAAAATGCTGCCTATGTACCGTGAAATGAACACCTACAGTCATGTTTCAATTTTACAGAAATGTACTAAAATTATAAAGGTACCTAACTAGTTACCTACAGATATTTTTTGAAATTGTTATAGATATATGTAATTCATAACATAAAATAACACACGTTTTCTTACGTTTTATACTCACATCGCTAAACGATAAAGTCTAGAGATTGTAGGTACTTGTATTTTCCTCAAGTATTTTTTTTATTAAACAGAAGAGGAGCAAATACGGGACAGACAGCGCCAATAGTCTTAAAAAGAAGTTGAAGTTGCGTTATTGTGTCTGATAATACTCTAAAAGTTATAGAAATAAAAACTGCATAGATAACAAACAGTAACATTTATTTAACATTCAGTCTTTTCCCTTCTGCATCACGTGGATGTAAAAGCCGGGCACGGGCACCTGGTCTATGGGCTTGAAGTCTGCGAAGAGCTGGTGCTTCCCGCGATTGTCGAACGCCTCATGCAACATCTCCGTGAACCTCTCTAATTTGTGAGGGTAATAGCACAGTCGGAAGTCACTGTAATAAAACATATAAATTTGGTAAAAGTTAAAGTCACGGTATTATGAAAAATAAAACAGATAGGTATTTTTATAGATAGATGGATATACTGATACACTTCCAGGTTGTTATCTTTATCTGAGTGTATTCCTAGACTCGCCTTATAACCCTGGGCCCACAACCTAAGTTAGCTTATGGGCCCAGTAGGTTACTTTGATGACGTTACTGCGATTTTTAGACTTTAAAGTTAAGACAGAATGACTTTCCTCTGACCCTTGAAACATTAACACTAGACTAGCACCGAGCCAAGGATAAATGCCTAAAGAATAGATGCCAGATATTGTTTTGTTAAACATTATAAATTGAAATATTTTAGCACTTATAATGATATTGAATCTGATTTGAAATTAGGATGGAAGAGACATTAGATAGCGAAGTTTGAAAGAAGGGAGGGGAGGCTGTTGCTTAGCACTGGATCAGAATAGTCTAGATAAAAAAATCTTGCCTCTTTTCACCATCACCAAGGGCCCCATCTAAGCAGTAGTCCAAGGTTACAAGTTCAGGTTTTCCTCGGACAACCAACACTGAAGTCTTGATGTCTACTGGATATTTGCACTGAAATAAACATTTATTTTATATCAACAGGAACAGAATATAATCTTTATTTGCTTTTGATAAGGTTTAACAAAAGGTGTAGTATAAAACATATTTCCTTCAGCTAATATCATATGCCACTAAGTCAAATAAATTTACTCTTTAGGTATCTTAACACATCATCTATAACTCATTTTAAACTTTCGCGTTACATTATACTATTCATAAATAATACAGGTATTATTTAGCGTGCAATTTACGTACTTATATTTTATCTCGGACGTTTCGAATTATGTTAAGTATCTGATTTATAACTAAATACTAGGAAAAGTGTATCCAAAAATATATAAGTAGATATTGTGGGTGATTGTTGTAGGTAGGTAACTACTCAAACAAAAATCGGTAAATATAATATTTATGATTTCTGTGCGTGGTTGCGTGCCTCATATCATCACGTCTATATCCCTTACGGGGTAGACAGAGCCAACAGTCTTGAAAAGACTGAATGGCCACGTTCAGCTATTTGGCTTAATGATAGAATTGAGATTCAAATAGTGACAGGTTGCTAGCCCATCGCCTAAAAGAAGAATCCCAAGTTTGTAAGCCTATCCCTTAGTCGCCTTTTACGACATCCACGGGAAAGAGATGGAGTGGTCCTATTCTTTTTTGTATTGGTGCCGGGAACCACACGGCATCACAAATATTTGTCTGCAGATTGTGTAATTTCATTTCTGTTTGGAGGCATCCGACCTACGACACAAGCTTACTGCTTAGTGTAGACCTTTGACAATTGTTAATTTATTATACCTCATTTTTTTATCAGTGATAATATACCTACTTATAATTAGGTATATGATTACTTCATTCAGCCTGGATATAAAATGTTCCCACAAAAATATTATTGTTTTAAAATTCCACACGTCATTATAGATAAGTTTGGTGCAAATAATATGTTATCGGACATCTCGTTTCCAAAATATAATAAATATTATCGAGTCTGTGAATGGATTATGCTAAAATATTGTAGATATAGATACCTAGTTTAATGACGTAATACATAGTCTGCTATACAGAAACGGATATTGAAAAAGGTAACGACGAAGAAGAAGATTGGAAAATTTCCAATATACCTACCATACCCACAGGTGAATGCAAGTCTGTTTGTTTATATATCGAATCCGCTTGGCAATAACATGTTTTTAACAACAACTCTATAAGTAGATACTTATAAGGTTATTATTTGTAAGGTTGACTGGAAGAGATTGCATTAGCGATAAGTCCGCCTTTGTACCATCTCTATCTGTTTTGTGCTGGTTTGTATTTTTTTATTCCTATGGTGCAATAAAGAGTTTTATCTTTCTATCTTATAAAATGTAATAAGTAGTCATTTCATTTCATCTACGATAATTTATCTAGGTACAGTTTATATAGAACTTATATTCCCCCTTCAGTTCATTTAAGTAATCATAACTTATTGCGCTTTGTATGCGATCAAAAAGGTACAATAGGCCACTACAATTACTCTAATATACATACATACCTACATATGGTCACGTCTATATCCCTTGCGGGGTAGACAGAGCCAACAGTCTTGAAAAGACCGAATGACCACGTTCAGCTATTTGGCTTAATGATAGAATTGAGATTAAAATAGTGACAGGTTGCAAACCCATCGCCTAAAAAGGAATTCCAAGTTTGTAAGCCTTTCCCTTAGTCGCCTTTTACGACATCCATGGGTAATGGAGTGGTCCTATTCTTTTTTGTATTGGTGCCGGGAACTACACGGCACTCTAATATATTATCAGATATTTATATTATATTGTAATCTTCACGTATTTGAATAACTTGGGATTATTGACCAGACTTTTATTGGAAGGCAAGTGTGCTCTTATTAATAAGAATTAAAGGTCACTTTTGCATCACCAAGTACCTAGTACCAACATTGGTTGCCAAAAGGCGTCTGAACTGTTACCATCAGACGAACCGTAGGTATGCTTGTTTACTTTGTTGTACAAAATATGAGAGTCATATCTCTGAAATGGTTACTCACATTATAATAAATAGAGTGCCCCGGCGTTGCCCCACTATTAATCATGGCGTCATAATTCCTATGGTCTATGAACAGCAGACCTCCGGGTTTGAGGCACTTGGCGAAGTTCTTCAGGCACATCCTCTGGGTCCTCTGGTCTTCGTACTCGTCCAGAAGATGGGCGAAGGAGTTCCCTAGGCAGATGACGGCGTCGAAGGTAACACCAGGGAGGAAGGCGTTGATGTCTTGAGGCAATGTCTCCCAGTTGGCTTCTTCGATTACTGTGTATAAGATAAAGAAAAATTTTTTTATCGTAGGTAATGTGGCGACATCTCTACGCCACTCGCCACAACATCTTATCTCACAACTACTGTCAATCATCTCGAAGAAATTGACGCGCTCAACCAATAGCAGCGAAGAATCTAAGACGCGATTTCAAAGATTTCACGGATTGGAGCTATATATACAACCTCCGACACAACATCGTCGGAGCCGCGATTCCCCAGGCATAACACCTAGCCTGGCGGAAGATCTTCCCTTTGGTGGCGGTCGAGCCGAATCATCGCTCCCGCTACATTGGTGACCCCGACGTGATTGGAAGAAACCTTCTCCATCTTCATCAACTCCAATCCTCAGCATCACTCCTCACTCTGCAAGCAGTCTCACAGCAAGCCAGCAACTGGGTATCGCAGCAGGTCCATCGCAGCCAACGCAACGAGCTTCCTGGTCCTGTCTCCACCCGCACTCACTCTCATCGACTTCAGCGACCGACGCATCTATCGCAGCCCACGCCTGGATATCTTCGACGGCCGCTCTTCTCTCCAGCGTTGCAGCTCTGCACGATATCTTCCGGCGCTAACAAGCCGACTTCGCTCTCTACTGTCTCGACTCACCGCAGACTACGAGCAACGCAACGGCTCACTCCTGACTCACTAGGACTTCGAGCAACTTCCGATTCACTGGAAGACAACTGGCACTTGCAAGCTACTGAAGCACAGATTGCACAGCAAGATCAAGACTTCAGACCTCCGGTCTTGGGGGGGAGTACTGTGGCGACATCTCTACGCCACTCGCCACAACATCTAATCTCACAACTACTGTCAATCATCTCGAAGAAATTGACGCGCTCAACCAATAGCAGCGAAGAATCTAAGACGCGATTTCAAAGATTTCACGGATTGGAGCTATATATACAACCTCCGACACAACATCGTCGGAGCCGCGATTCCCCAGGCATAACACCTAGCCTGGCGGAAGATCTTCCCTTTGGTGGCGGTCGAGCCGAATCATCGCTCCCGCTACAGTAAGTTTTTTTTTTTTTTATATACGGGACAAATTACACAGATTGAGTTAGCCTCGAAGTAAGTTCGATACTTGTGTTACGAGATACTAACTCAACGATACTATATTTTATAATAAATACGTATATAGATAAACATCCAAGACCCAGGCCAATCAGAGAAAGTTCGTTTCTCATCATGCCCTGGCCGGGATTCGAACCCGGGACCTCCGGTGACACAGACAAGCGCACTACCGCTGCGCCACAGAGGCCGTCAAGTAGTAATAATAAGTAAGTATAATTTATCGCATCGTAAGCATAAATTTATCGTTTTTGTTTACATTACTTTCTTGCTCTCAGGAGTGAGTGTCTATTGTATAGACAGTTGAAGACACTGGTCTTCAGGCAGGACGCAACTGGGGCATACGCAATTAGTACCCACTTCATCTTTTCTCTTTGATGTCGTAGAGGGTGTATGAAGAGAAAAATGTCTTGCCAATATGCGCCACTTAAAGAGCTACAAAAAATCCAATGGTGGGTTGATATAAGGGCGAAAAAGTTTCCGCGAACATTCAGAAGTAGAAAAAATGGGTATCTCTTGGATAGGCATGTAATATATTCGTCTTCATCATTACTTACCAACAGATGAGATGGAAGACAAATGCCTAAGTCAATATTGAATTTAAAAAACAGACTAACTTTATTTTTACAAAAATAAGTTTTTACATGTTTCCATGGTGCCGTGTGGTCCCCGGCACCAATACAAAAAAGAATAGAACCACTCCATCTCTTTCCCATGGGTGTCGTAAAAGGCGACTAACTAGCGGATAGGCTTATAAACTTGGGATTATTTTGAGGCGATGGACTAGCAACCTGTCACTATTTGAATCTCAATTCTATCATTAAGCCAAATAGCTGAATGTGGCCATTCAGTCTTTTCAAGACTATTGGCTCTGTCTGCCCCGGAAGGGATATAGACGTGACCATATGTATGTATGTTTCCAAATGGCATGGATTCGGCGGCTTGTAGCTGAAAATACTGAAATACCTTAATATTAAAAATTAACTTACTCCACTCGTCATATTTCGGGTCCTTTCTCCGCTCCCAACGCGCTTTTAAAGCATGTTTCAACATCTTGTCGGATGCATCTATTGATACCATCTTGAATCCTTCTTCAACAAGCATCATGGAATCTATCCTGAAAAAATCACACACATCACGTCTTTATTCTCACGGGCTAGACAACGTCAATAATAACAGAATAGAAGGCCACGTTTAGCTTCACAAGGTTCGTACTATTTCTGAAATCTAACTCCATTAGTGGCGTACCGTTGCTAGCCGAAAAATTCTAGAAGAAAATTTATAAATCGCTTCTTAATCTTTACAATCTGCGTGGTAAGAGAATCAGCTAGCAGACACAATATTTTTTTGTTAGCTAGCAGAACATTAGCAGCTGTAATGGGACTACTTGGAAAACGGGTAACCGTTTTCCAAGTTTTGTTTTATACTATGTAGTGATGATGTATGTAAATACATCATCACTACATAGTATAAAACAAAGTCGCTATTTTAGTCTGTTTGTCTGTATGCTTAAATCTTTAAAATTACTCAACGGATGTTGATGCGGTTTTTTGTAACAGGTAGAGTGATTCAAGAGGAAGGTTTTTATGTATAATAACATTTATAATTCTGCACCCGTGCTAAGCCGGGGCGGGTCGCTAGTGCATACATAAAATCACGCCTCTTTCCCGGAGGGGTAGGCAGAGACTACATCTTTCCACTTGCCACGATCTGGAGAACTGTTAATTGAGAGTATTGGCTAAGTTTAATATGAGGTGAAGATGTATAATTTATCACCTAGGCCACTGTAGGTAGCTACGTTTGTTTTAACGCTTCACGACAAACATTGACTAAGGTCAAGTTTATCAGGAGAGTGACTCTCAAATTGCGAGATAACGATTCTATTGATCATGTTGTTGAAGGAAACCTTACGTAGTTGTGTTTCGTAATATTGCGTAATTTTATCATTGTTTTACTCAACTGTGCAGAAATCAACTGGGATCCTATGGAACTTTTAATTAAGATTCCATTTTTAAACTTTTTCGTTGTGACTTGTGACTCACAAAAAATCGTTCACAAACATGAATTTATATAGTTACTTATAGGGTAAGGTCGACGAGCCGGTAATCGACCTTCTTTACTTGGGTTTGTTTAGAGTACCTACCTAATTTTCGAAAATAATATGAGTAGGTAGTTACCAAATATCCGCGAGCGGAAGTAATTAGGTAGAAAGTAAGAAAGTAGGTAGTAAATATACCTACGTTTACATTATTTTGGGTGTAAGCCGATGCTCTCATTGTGAGAGGAAATCGGCAAATTGGGTTAGGTTCGGGTTAGCATGATCGTGGGACCTTACCTCGCCCCCCTACAAAATGCTCCATAAACTCCCGAAATGTGGTCAAAGGCTGACTTAAACCTTCCCATGGAAGACGCAACAAAGACGAACAAACGTAACATTTTAAATAAAACTTTTTGCACGTATAATTTAGTTATGTATTCCTTTGTCACCTCTCCTATCCCAGGCATAATGAAACTCACCCAGTTCCACAGGCTATATCAAGGACACGCTTGCAGCCATGTTTCTTCAGCAAACCGATGAGGAAGTCCTTATAGTTCTGGGTGCGTTGGTTACTGTCTCCTATGAACTTGTTCCAGGCCCTTGCGGCCTTCCCGTCGGCGTACTGGTCCTTCACTCCCTCTGAGGGAATGCCCTCTGACCGGGAGTAGAATACTTTGTCTGCTGACATGGTTTACTGAAAGATTATAACATACAATCATGATGTTATTCTTTTTATATAAAAGGCTTTTTATATGACAAATTATTTAGTACCATGTCATCTGTTCCTATGCATTTGGCGGTTAAAAGACATTTCTAGAAATTAGGGGTCAAAATTCCGGTTGCCTTTTAAGCTTTTATTTCTATCTAAATTGCTAATAGGTACTTATTCACTCCTATATTGAAAACTCTTAATTGTGTCTGCCCATGCACTTACGAACCAAGGGGATCTTCATGAAAAAATCCTGATTTCATGTTCCATCATCACCATACCTCATACGCGTATCCTTAATTTATACCAAAAAAAATGCAGTATTTATTTAATTTTAAAATACTTCACAAAAATCACGTCGGAAAATTTGATCAAATTACCTTTATGAAATTCTTATCTAAGCACAGTATTTTTCAGCACAATCTCACTCGAGTATCGATACTTGTATGTAAAAACAGAAATCTGAAATCGATTTACCACACCTAGGTACCATTAACTAGTGATGTAAACCAATGAAGAGTATAGAACCGACTGAGAGATTCTGCGAGCCAACATCGATATAACTCGAGATAAAATGCCGCTAAATACTGTGTGAACTCTGGCAATAATTAGCAAAGATACTGCTGAAGTTTGATAATCAAAATAGTGTAAAATATTGAAAGTATGGATATAGTCTTTTATGTTGTTCATATGGTCAGGTCAAGAGTACCCGAAACAGACGAGCTTGCGTGAAGAGAGTTATGAATGTGGATGACGCGAAAGAAGTATGCAGGAATCATGGCAAGTGGAAGATGTAGTCTCTGCCTACCCCTCCAGGAATTGTATTTATATAAATGTATGTATGTTATTTATAATACGGTTTTTTTGCAACAAATAAAAAAGGTCTTAAACTTTAACCAAATGTGGTAGCAAATACCAATCATATCTTAATATGATTTAAGATTACTTTTTGTCTAATTGCGAAACTTATAAGATATCTATAAAGATTAGGTAGCGATAGAAGACCAACAACGCACATCATCGGCTTGAACAGCTTAAACTACCAAATAAATTGATCCAAAAATAAATACACTTCTGTAAATCTTTATTTTGTGACAGATTGTCAGTAGGCTGATATGAACGTTGGTTACATGCCCTTTATAGGTGACACAGCTTTTCATATAACTTTACCAAATATTATTAGGTATCTAACCACTATACCTAAACAGTAACCTGCGAAAATTTAACCAAAAACCCTTAATTGCAAGAATGAATGAAGGGTGGAATAGGGATGAGAGTAGTTTAATACATACATACATATAATCACGTCTATATCCCTTGCGGGGTAGACAGAGCCAACAGTCTTGTAAAGACTGAAAGGCCATTTGCCTTTAAGATAGAATTGAGATTCAAATAGTGACAGGTTGCTAGCCCATCGCCTAAAAAAGAATCCCAAGTTTGTAAGCCTATCCCTTAGTCGCCTTTTACGACATCCATGGGGAAAAGATGGAGTGGTCCTATTCTTTTTTTCATTGGTGTCGAGAACCACACGCCAATAATTTAAATACATTAAATTCTTGGTTTGTTCATAAATTGTATTGTTTCGTATTAAAACAACAACAATTTACTTATCACACAGCATAGATACAGAAATACCTAGCCTACTCCACGTGCACGAAGCAAGATAACAAAATTAATTGTAAACATAAGCCGAAGCTATATGAGAACCGGTTATAACCGATTATTTTATTCGCAACAAGCTGATTATCGGTATTATTAGTTAGTGATTTAAACTCGCCCTGTTATCAGTGGAAAACGTTTAAAAACAAGTGAAAAGGATTGATATAATATTCGTATGAAAACAGTGACGAAAAAACGGAATTTATTACGTGAATTTATGATGTAAGTTGTCCAATAGATTTGATCACGAAGTGTTGCTGATGTTTATATTACTCGTATATATGCAAATATTATAAAGCTGAAGAGTTTGTTTGAACGCGCTAATCTCAGGAACTTCTGGTTCGAATTAAAAAAATACTTTTGTGTTGAATAGACTATTTATCAAGGAAGGCTTTAGGCTATATAACATCACGCTGCAACTGTTAGGAGCGAAGAAATAATGGAAAATGTGAAAATAATGGGGACAATTATTCATACTTGAGGGCTTCAATTATGCCCAAAATAACTATTCCACGCGGACAAAGTCGCGGGCAAAGCTAGTGCCTTTGTATAAAAGTTAATATTTGGTTTCTGAAATACAATAACTCGTTTATTTTCTTTTTACTGTGTTAGGCTTTAGATTAAGCATTAATTTTCTACAAAATTACACACCATTGAAATATAGCAGGCCTTTTGACAAAATTACTACGAAAAAAAAACCACAAAAAAAACTCATAATGGAAGTGTAAGATATTTATTACCTTATAAAAAATATACATAACCCCGCTAGAGTTTTGGCAACAATACAAAAAATTGTGGAATAACCCAGTACATAACCGGCCTAAAACAGTAATTTTAATACTATACCTACTACCCATAAATTTTGACAGATTTACACTACATATGAAATTTATATTTCATTATTTCCGTTCGTAAGATATTATGACTTTTAATACAAGATCTAACAAAAATCCTGTCCGATCCGATAAGGACACGGTACTTAAGCTGCAATAAAAAAAAATAGTTTAAAGTAATACAAGAAAAAATATATATATATATATTCAGCGCCTTCAACTCCGCCCGCGTAAAACGGAAAACCCATCAACTAACTTCCGTTTCCGTGGGTATTTCGGGATTGCCGATTAAGCGCGAAAGAATAGGTACATATAAGTGTTGCCATGTGAGTAACCGTCCATAACATACAATTAATTTTTTACCACCCTCAACATAATTTTACATAATGGGTATTTTTACACTTCTTATCTGGCAATAAATCGATAAATCCCTACCTACACAAGCTCACATGACATTCGCGGTTCGGACAGGTTTTTAGTTACACACTGTATAGGTACTCTTATTTCGGATCTATTAAACATTAAAATTCTGTTATAATTCAAAGCGACGATTTTTAATTTCGATCAATAACAACATACATTAGTCATTACATAACATAACACAGCATCTAATTAAGTCCGCTTAGTCAATAAAACAAGACTTACAAATTACGTCTAACGCTTAGTCAATACATAATATACATACATACATATGGGCCACGTCTATATCCCTTGCGGGGTAGACAGAGCCAACAGGAAAGACTGAATGGCCACGTTGACTTAATGTTAGAATTGAGATTCAAATAGTGACAGGTTGCTAGCCCATCGCCTAAAAAAAAAAATCCCAAGTTTGTAAGCCTATCCCTTAGTCGCCTTTAACGACATCCATTATAATATACTTTTTAGGCATATACTACATTCCCGCCCCGACATCGGACGCGTCTATTCCTAACATCGCCAGATCGTCTAATTCTTCTTTGATCTTAGCACTCTTCGCCTCCGCATCGTTCTTAGCTTTGTCATTCTTCTCCTCAGTCTTCTGAGGCGTATGCTTCTGCACTTTCGGCTCATGATTTTTGTTTCTATTATGTTTCGGGCGAGGTTTACTTGGGACTAGCGGGACATGAGTGTCGTACAATTGTGGCCGGGGCGGGAACATTGGGGGGTTGAGTTCAAACCCGAACATTCCCGGTATTTGCGGCTGCATCAGGGGGAGGGATGGGAATGGCGACATTCCCAGCGGGAATCCCGGGGGAATGGCCGGCATGGCGGCGAGGATGTCCTGGGAAACTTGGGTCAGGTCCGTTTTGCCGTCGTTAGGGAATATTATGTCCAGCGCCTCTTGCAGGTCTTTGGGCAGGCTCGGCTGTGGCGTCGGGGCGCTGAAAATGAAAGCGTGACGTTAGTATATTTGTATCATAAGTTGCTAATTTTTACCCTTTAGTCGCAGTATATGATATTCGCAAAACATCATAAGAGCAAGACATTATAATCTCAAAATAGCACATTCTCAAAATATGATATTCTCAAAATATCATAATAGCTAGACATAAGATTCTCGTAAAAACACATTCACGAAATATGATTTTCGCAATATACCACACTCGCAAAATATGATAAGCTCAAAACATTATATTCTAAGTACAGTAAGGCATATGTAATTGATATATTACGATATATGACAAAAATTTATGTAGCTAGACAAAAAAGAGCGGAGGAGGTGACCGCTGGAAGTGCTGGAAATGGTAGATATATTATTTCGAAACATAGTATTATTTGTTAGGTATTACAAAACAAATTATTTATTCTTATTACAAAAAACAAAATAAAACTGTATTTCATTATTATTACATTTGAATTGTTCCATATTTATGCCTAAGCAGAGAAACACTAATTAAAGCAAAGTATTTTACCCTCTGAGGCAATAAATAATATGTTTAATCAAAGTTGACGTTTTTCCTGTCATTATTAGTCATAAATAATAAAGGAAAATAAATGGCCAGCCAGTACCACGTTTTAGGACAAGAATCAATTAAACGCAGTCTTGGTTTTATTGTAGCTGATGTTACTTTTGGATCAAAAATATCGTGAAATGCGAATATGATATTTGATTGAATATGATTTCCTGAGTATTAGCTTTTTTGCAAATATGATGTATTGGGAACATTATGATTCGCGAATATGATATCTAGCTATTATGATATTTTGAGAATATCATATTTTGAGAATGTGCTATTTTGAGATTATAATGTCTTGCTCTTATGATGTTTTGCGAATATCATAT
Organism: Amyelois transitella; assembly: GCF_032362555.1. Taxonomy (NCBI): domain Eukaryota; kingdom Metazoa; phylum Arthropoda; class Insecta; order Lepidoptera; family Pyralidae; genus Amyelois; species Amyelois transitella. Next base: position 1,008,992 of record NC_083509.1, on the reverse strand, counting down.
ACTGCGACTAAAGGATTTTTACCTATCTATAGGTAAAAATTTGTCACTTGTTATACACACAGGTATATTTTTGCATATACTAATGGTTGTTTGATGGACTATTATAATAATAATCAATAATTCACATTATTGATTATTAAGTGTGTGTGGGCAAGCGTGAGTGTTGCAGAGTGTTACAATATCGCATTTAATGACATTTGATATTGTCTCAAAAAGTCCCGAGGAAGCGCTAAGTAAAACACCCACAGCTATAACTCGACCAATACAAAATATAATTATATGTCTAGAATTAAACCACTATCACGTGACCACCCATGGTTCTACAAACCTTCCGGTCATTGTCGCTGAATCATGTTCGGAGCGCGCTGTTCTTATGTTTGTTTTCTAACAGCACACACTTTCTCGACTCCCAACAAAATCTTATTAATGACTTTTAGTTGCGTGTTATTCACCCCCTTATTTAAGGGGATTACTGACGATACATAATACGGCTCGCGCCTTCGCCGAATGGTCGTTCCAACTAGAACTGTGTAAATTTTAAACTAACCTCACGAAAAAGTTTCATAGTCAAAGTGAGGAAAAGAAAACTTAATTGTGACGTCAATAAGTGATACCTTGTATCCAATTTTTTGAAAATAAATGTATTCTATTCTAAAAAACAATACGTACAGCGTCGGCGGCGCGTGCGCAGCGGCGGGCGGCAGCAGCGCGGGCGGCGCGGCGCCCAGCGCCGTGGGCAGCGCCAGCGCGGGCGGCGGCATCTCCAGCTGCTGCTGCCGCCCGCGCTGGGCCTTCGCTATCTTCTCCTTGAACTCTGCCACCTACAACATAGAGGTCAATTTTATGTGAAAAAAGTCAAAAGTCGAAATCTCACAAACAAACTGCAACCTTTACAGGGATAGTTAACCTTATTGAATCACAATTACAATTGCCTTAATGTACAATGTTTAACGATTTTAACCTACATAAAGAAATATAATTTAAATTATTCAAACATGCACTGGGTAGAATGTATTCTACACATACATAAAATCAACAGTAGTTATCAAGCCTCTTTCCCAAAGAAATAGGCAAAGGCTACATCTACCCACTTGCCACATAAATCTCTGCATAGATACTTATTTCATTTTCTTCCATATTCTATCATGATGAAAAAAATAAAAAACATCATTAGTGTTATACCTTCTTCTGTATTTCGGCGTCCATCTCCTCTCTTCTCTTTTTGCTCGCTTCTTCTTCTTCGTCCTTCTTCTTCTGTTCGTCTTTCTTTTGCTCTTCATTCTTGGCGTTCTTTACCAAGTTCTTGTATACGGGCATTTTACCTGTAAATATATTTTTAGTTTACATTCTATTACTAAAATGTTAATCATATTTTTAACTATTTTTCATAAAAAATATTTAATCTTATAAATAAATCAAATATAAAAAGAGTATGAGAGGAAATTATCAATATCAATACATATAATAAATCTGTAGAAGGGTCAATTCTGTACATTGAAAATATTGAAAAAATAAATAGCAGGGGGTGTTACTGGATCGATACCAAACCCAAATATGTGATTAAAAAATTTTTTGTCTGTCTGTCTGTATGTTCAGGCATCACGTGAAAACTAACGGTTCGATTTTGATGAAACTTGGTATAATTATACCTTATTATCCTGGGCATAAAATAGGATACTTTTTATCCTGGAAAAATACGAAGAAAAAAAATCTTAATTTTTCAGTTTATCAATAGACGTTGTTCTGTAGAACCGCGAACACACGTTACGTTACCCGCAGTGGATTCAGCGCCGTAACTGTAGCGCCGAAAGTCGGATTTAGCTTGAACCGTTTGCGGCACACGCGGGCCGCTACTAATTAATATGAAAAAAATATTTTAGTCCGGTCAATCTAGACATTCGAAGCTACATTAATGCCCATCAAGCTGAAAATGAGTATCATTGTTTAAAAAACAATCAAAAGCATTATTTCAAAATTCCCCATGATTCCGGTTTAAGGAAAAAAATTTACCCAAGGTAAAAGGTAAAATGTGGTTGTTTCGCGATTTTCTTCAAAACAGTAAGTTTTTCAAATCGGAAAATTACCTCAGACATATTGATTGTAGATCAAAGTTATCTATAAAAAATGTATGAATATTTTTTTTCAATAAAGCTACCGTTTCTGAGATATAACGATGCAAAAAATATGCACACGTTTCCACGCCACCTCTGAGGTAGTGTATACTATTAGACTTTTTTTATTTAACATTTTTATTATTAAACTTGAAAAAGTCTGAAATAGGTTAGAATAAACACGTGTTTTCACTATGCAGTGGCACTCAAGATTAACTTTCGCATTTATTATTTTAAAAAAATTAGAATAACCCTAAGTAAAGGAAATCATCTTAGGACAATACCTAATAGAGATTACAATTAAATCAACTTAAAACTAAAACTACTTATAAAAAGAAAGAAAAAAGATGACTACAAACTAAAATTTAATTTATAAATTTTACAGTCTCTGCATAGTATCAACATGCGGGAGTGTGCCCAGAAGGCTGGCAGCATTGCCAATTTGAATGGCAATGCTGATTCTCTGAGCCAGATAATTTCCAGCCATTGTCAAGAGATACCTCAATCAGCTTTTTCGACAATTGTCGGAAAAGCTGATGGGCAGATAGGCCCCCCGGTCCCAGAGTTTCTACCCTAAAAGTATAGGTATTACCGATATCTACATATTTGCGCCTTTTGAGATTTTTTGCCTCATTTGAAGCAGAACCGGCCTTAGATAGGCCTTAGTAACCTGAAGATGAGACGGCGCAAGTGTGTCGACACAAGTAGCATCCCACTGCAAAGGCCGCCCCAATCTCCAGGGTACCAAAGTCATACCATCCGGTCTCTTGGCATCATCTCGAGCCAGACCGTTTGGTTCTAGAACGGCTGGAACATGGATGGTGGCAAGAGCACGGAGGATTATATTATTTAGGGCGGCATGGCGCCCTAAACGGCCGGCGCTCCTAGGGCATGAGAGGCCGTGGTGTCCATAGCCGTCTACTATTATTAAAGACTAACGGTATTTCATGTGTTGAGCATTCTGACATAAAGCATTACTGCTACACAGAGTATATACGAGACGTGCTTATGCATATTATGACGCTTGCAACTTTTTGCATCGTTATATCTCAGAAACGGTAGCTTTTTTGATTCCTTTTTATTTATGATCTACAATCTATGTCTGAGGTAATTGTCCGATAAAACTTACCGTTTTGAAGAAAATCATGAAAAACCCATTTTTTTACCTTTGAACTAGGGTATTTTTTTTCCTTAAACCAGAATCATGGGGAATTTTGAAATAATGCTTTTGATTGTGTTTTAAACAATTATACTCATTTTCAGTTTGATGGGAATTAATGTAGCTTCATTCTTATTTTTTGGTCTAGATTAACCGGACTACTTACTACAGAACGCGAACAACTGCTGTTGACAGCAGTAGCTCAATAGAGGGATCTCCTTAATTATTATAGCCCTAGCCGTAATTGCGTCCAATAGATATTTATAAGATGTTTTTGTTGTGGTGTTTTGTTTCATTGTCAGAGTTACTCAAATTGGAGAAATAAACCATCCACGCGAAGACCGACATCCGCGCGGACAGAGTCGCGGGGGGAAGCTAGTCGTATATTATATTTTGAGATTGGTTGTCGCGACTGTTTTATTTTACGTTCTTAATTCAAAATTTTCTTTCATTCGCCCTCTGATTTTTTAATTTGTAATGGCCAGTATCAATTATCTCAGATGTCCTTATTTTTAATCTTCAGTTTATTTTTGAATCTGGAATTTTAACTGTAGAATGTAATACCTATATTTTTTTAATATTTTAGCCACAGTTGTAAATTATTTCTATTAAATTAGTTACACTCGAAATGTTAACATTCACAATTGAAAGCAAAATTAAACAATAAAGCATCGGAACCTTCATCTGTTATTTTAAAGTATACTATACACTTAGAATGTATTAAATTAAAGCACACAATCCTTTAATGTTAAACAAAAGGACGAATTTGCTTAGTTTGGCTACTTTTTCAGCGGGATTGTGAGTCTTCGATATTTGAATTGAAAATTATCTTTCAAATAATTTTTGTGCTTCCGCTTTTATTTACACCGTTCCTGCTATGAGACCACGTATGAAGGCCATCTTTCAATCTCAAGCTTCTAAGCGTGCCTGGTTATTTTTACCTAATATTCTGTAATTTCACTATGATCAATAATTTTTGTAAAAAGCAAACCGCCTCCGCATCAACATCCTCCTTTTTTTAAATAATTTAATTTCTGAATTTCTCCTCAGTGCTCCTAAGTGTAACAAACACTCATGAAAATCGCACCAACACAGTTCAGCGAAACGCGAGATAATCGCGGACAATCATACGTACAGGTCAATTAGAGAACCAACTTTTTTAAAAAGGCGGTTAAAAAATAAACACATACCTATGAAGGGCATCTTCTTGATCTCGGGCTTCTTGTCCCGCGCGGGCGACGCGTCGCGGCGGCGCGGCGAGCGGCGCGCGCGCGGCGAGCGGGAGCGGCGCGCGGGCGAGCTGGGGGGGAGAACATAAATAAATAAATATATATATAGGGGACAAATAAACACTAAATCTCGGAATGTGCGCTCGCTACGCGCTACTAGCGTTGAAAATTCCGAAAGAAACAAATTGTTTTTTTCGGTGAAAGAAACGTTTTTTACCGTTTCATTGGTTTGTTACATTGAAATATATCAGAATAAAACCTTGGCGAAAAAACGGTTTTATTGAGATTTTCGTCGTTTGTTTCGAAAAATAAGAAAAAACGATTGGAAAACTATATATATTCTATGTATAATTACCAATTTTTAAAACAATGATGCATATTGTAAGGAAATCAATACTTTTCCTATCGTATTTTTCCGTTTCTTTCATATTTTTCCGTTTTATTAATAAAAAACATGAAATATTTCATTCTTATCATTCTTGAAATTTTCGTAAAAAACTTGTATAAAAACGAGGGAATTTGAAAAAAAACCGGAAAATTTCCCGCTTTTTTCAACCCTACGCGCTACTACTACGCCAGCGAGACTGCGCCCGCGTTGAGTAAATCAATTTTATTTTTATTTAATAAAAATGTAAAATTTTAACGCCCGAAATTTTCTAAGTATTTAGAATAAAGATGAGATACCGAATGCCCCCTTTTAATATGTAACGCGATTAACCAAACAATCTGTATGCGGGACAAATAAAACAGATCCGAGTCCGCATTGATAAACAGTCCGCCATCCATACTTCCTTACCAATATAGCTAAAAAAAAAAATTCTAATTTTATTTATTACTAGCTGTGCCCGCGACTTCGTCCGCGTGGAATAGTTATTTTGGGCATCATTGAAGCCCTCAAGGGTGAATAATTTACCCCAATTTTTTCACATTTTCTATTACTTCTTCGCTCCTAATAGTTGCAGCGTGATGTTATATAGCCTAAAGCCTTCCTCGATAAATGGTCTATTCTACACAAAAATATGAAAATATTTTTTTCAAACAAACAAAAAAAGCTTACCGAATCTTCCTGGTGGACACGGAGACAGAACGTTCACGTTTCTCTTCCTTCTTCTCCTTCTCATTTTTCATTCTAAAAATGAAAATGTTAAAACTTTAACGCGTCCTTATTTAACCTAGTATTGGTGAAAGAGATAGACATATAACCGAGAACAGCCCCCGTAGCGTGGCACGCGCGACGGCGTTTTATCGCGCGAAAAACTATCGCTGTTTCGCATTTTTATGATGAAGTAAAACGGGACAGCGATAGGGTTGGTGTGTTCGAATATCCGAATCAACACTTAATATTACTGAAAATCACTAAAGTGAATAAAACATACATACATACATACATTTAATCACAGGGTTGAAAAAGCCAACAGACTTCAAAAGACTGAGAGGCCGGCTCAGCCGTTTAGCGTAATGATAGAACTGAGATTCAAATAGTGACAGGTTGCTAGCACATCGCCTAAAAGAAGAATCCCAAGTTTATAAGCCATCTTGCGTTCCCATGGATGTCGTAAAAGGCGACTAAGGGATAGGCTTTTGAACTTGGGATTCTTTTTTTAGGCGATGGGCTGGCAACCTGTCACTATTTAGGTCTCAATTCTATCATCAAGCCAAAAAGCTGAATGTGGCCATTCAGTCTTTTCAAGACTGTTGGCTCTGTCTACCCCGCAAGGGATACAGACATGACCATATGTATGTATGACAATGTATGTATTCTATCATAAAGCCAAAAAGCTGAACGTGGCCTATCAGTCTTTTTGGGACTGTTGGCTCTGTGTACCCCGCGAGTGATATAGACGTGACTACATGTATGTAATAAAATTAATACTGAAACTAATACTGTCCACTGACCTGCTCTTGATGTTGTTGAGCAGTTTACGGTCGTTGTCGTTCAATATCTCCATCTGTATGGCGGACATGAACTCTGACAGCGCCTTCTCTTTCAACTCCCCTTTCACTTTGGGTTTCTTTGCTAGAACAATATACAGACATTTTACACAGTCACAAAAAATAGTAGGTACGTAGTTATAAAAGATATAAATTATTTGCAATCGCGGACTTATCCCGTGAAGGGATCTCTTCCAGTCAACCTCAACATCAACATTTTGTTACAAATTACGTTATTTTTAGATGTCTTTTACTGACAACCTAGCCTTTATAGGGATCGCGCAGAAGTTGCAAAAAAGCTGCTTGGTGCAGTTTTAAACAATACCTATAATCTAATATAATATCAATCTTATATATACATACATACATATGATCACGTCTTTGCCCCTCCCTGGATAGACAGGGCAGTCTCGCAAAGATGAAAATATCACGTTCAGCTGCATGGCTTAATTTAAGCCATGCAGCATAACGTGATATGAATGAAACTATTTGAATCTTGATTCCATCATTAATAATGATGGAATCAAGATTCAAATAGTGACTAGTTGCTAGCCCATCGCCTGAAAGAAGAACCCCAAGCTTATAGTATAAGCCTATCCCTCAGTCGCCTTTAACGAATTCCATCTTTTTGTCAATTGGGGACTAAGGGCTAGGCTTACAAACTTGGGATTCTTTTTAAGGCTATTTGAACCTCAATTCTATCATTAAGCCAAATAGCTGAACGTGGCTATTCAGTCTTTTCAAAACTGTTGGCTCTGTCTACCCCACAAGGGATATAGACGTGACCATATGTATGTATGTCAATTGGTGCCGGCAACCACACGGCACACAGTATTGAAAGATGCTCAATCTATTTGTGGTAATCTGTGAATCAAATGAAGATCATTATAATTATTTACCTTTAGATTTCTTTTTTTTACTATCACTTTCTGAACTGCTCGACTCGCTGGACGAGCTGCTGCTGCTCGCCTTCTTCTTCATCTTCTTCTTCTTATCCTTCTTCCTCTTCCTGTCATCCTCAGACGGGAGGTCCTTACTCTTGGTGTGGAAGCCGTCCTTGCTGAATGTGATCGTGTGAGCTGTGTATTGCTGGGGTTTCTCCGTGTCTTTCTTATGGGCCCTGGATTTTTCGAAGGCCTTCTGCCTGTCGGAAACCCAGTCGGTTTCCCAGTGAGGGTTTTGTTCCACGAAGTTCTGGAGAAAGAGTTAAAAAAATTTGAGTAAACCGGAAGTAAACTTACTACCTCGTTTAACCTAAAGTTAGTCACTCCCGTTACCTCCCAATAACTTTTGACCCACTAAACAATGGATGATCGCTATATATTAGGTATAGTCCGGCTTTTTCTCTGTGTGTTTGTATGCGCTAATCTCGGAAAGTTTTGGACGGATTCTGTTCCATATTGAAATGTTTGAAAGAGAAGAAATTTTATATCTATAAATGCTACAAATAGAGCATAAATAATTAAATTGAAATTTTTCATTTAAATAACCGATTCATTGCGGATGACGCCAATGAGCGTCATTGATTTCTTGTAATGACGCTCATTGGCGTCATCCGCAATGAATCTGTTAAACTGCACCGTAACGAGACTTATTCGTATAGGAGGGTATGCCTTTGACCATGGATCCTGGATTTGGTGAGTCAGGTTTTTACACGAAGCGCCTTTATACCGATCTCTGCAACCTTTGCAGGTAAACCTAACCCGTATTGGATCGATCACGGTTACACATCCAGTTGCCTAAAAGTGCAGGTTTCCACACAATGTTTTTCCCTCACCGTAAAACGCATCGGTTAGTACATACATACATACATATCATCACGTCTATATCCCTTACGGGGTAGACAGAGCCAACATTCTTGAAAAGACTGAAAGGCCACGTTCAGCTATTTGGCTTAATGATAGAATTGAGATTCAAATAGTGACAGGTTGCTAGCCTGTCGCCTAAAAAAGAATCCCAAGCCTATCCCTTAGTCGCCTTTTACGACATCCATAGGAAAGAGATGGAGTGGTCCTATTCTTTTTTTTATTGGTGCCGGGACCCCACGGCATCGATTAGTATTCAAACTAATGTACATAACTTCAAAAACAAATCATTGGTACATGGCCGATGTGGGATTCGAACCCGTGCCTTTATGCGCGTCACGCATTTTAACCGGGCACCTTACCAATTCGACCACCGACTCTGTTGTTGGATGGAGATAATAAGGAGTTTATATATGGAAAATTAACGTATACCAATCAAATGAACATTACCTGGTAATTCTTAGAGTGCACTATAGACTTCAAATGTGCTGAGGCGCAGTGCAAGTCTCCGATGAATTGGTCGCATAGTTTGCAGTACCACGCTGTCGACGGCACGAAGAATTGGAGACCTGGGTATTATAACCATAGAAATAAAACCCACGAAGTTGTGTTGGTAACAATGTGATAGGCGTGTGTTTTTTTTTTAAATATTTGTATGCTGGTAACACTGAGGATACTGCTCTTTATATAATTGTGTGCGTTCCCTTTTGTAAAGTGCGTATATCTTTAAAATAAAAGTATTCGTTCAATTATTCATTGTTTTTACTTAATTTAAAAGGTTGCATGAAGGAGAGTTATGAATGTGATGATGAAGCGAAGGAAATATGCAAGGATCGTGGCAAGTGGAAAGATGAAGGTAGGTTCTGCCTACCCCTCCGGGAAAGAGGCGTGGTACCTATGAAATTGATCAGTTGGTTAATAAGGGGATTTCCCGAAGGTCCAATCAAAGTATTTACACTTTTAGCCAATAGATGGCGCTAACCGCTATTGGTCCTCGCCTTTTTTTAATGTCCCTCCCTTATATTTTAAAGGCGACAAAGGGAAAAGACATCCTCATCTTATTCTGCTTTTACCATGATTTAATACAAAGGAGGCGGAAATCGGTTCGTGTAAAAACCAATATTTACCTAGGATACTAATCATAGGCGCACCCCGGGCTCCTCTCAAGAGGTGAGGATATAACTGATTACATCCTCACCTCTCTGGAAGGCAAGGCCTGGGCCTACCGCCGGCAGGAGAATGTAGGTGTACTAGAAGAGAAGAAAATGCTGCAGTGCAGTTTGTTACCGCTTCTTCTGCACTGACGCCTTGGAAGCGGCAGTAAACTTAGTTTTTAAGTAATTTATTTGACGTCAACCAATGTTGTTAAACCATACGTTTTGACAATTATTAAGCGATATATAGTATCCTATAGTAATGAATAAAAATTTTGAATTTTTGACTGACCTCGTATGGGTGTCCTCTTGGTGGGCGCGCTGGGCAGACTGGGGAAGCCTTCGTTGACGCCCGTCACGGAGTGCCACGGGGCTTCCATGTGCGCCGCCGCCATTCTGACGAACAATCGATCGAATAATTAATTAACCAAACTTTTGTACAAAGAGAACCGTCTCCGATTGATATCCTCCTTTTTTGAACTCGGTTAAATTTTGGATAATTTCTCCAAAGTGTAAGAAACGCTTTCCTGAAAACCGCATCAATTATTGGTTCAGCGAAACGCGAGATTATTGCGATCAAATATAAATACATACATACAAACAAACATACATACAGGTTAAACTGAGAATCATCTTTTTTTATTTTGAAGGCGGTTAAAATATGAGGGTAGAATGAAATTGTAAGCCGTGCGTTGTAGTAGAACACGTATATTATGTCCGCCTATTTATTTCTTACTTTTGATCAATTTACAAGTAAAAAAAATTTAGGTAAAATGAAATAATAATTCGTAGTGAATTCAGAATCCATCTGGCAGAGTATAATACACTTTGAACAGTGAACTAGGACCGCTTAGATAACTATTTCTTACTTGCTCTTCTTCTACTACTCTGTAGATGTGCCAAGTAAGCTGCCAAGCAGATACCTTTTATTCGAACAAACGCATCGAGCAAGACATCACGAATTTGTATGTAATTGCATTAGTGCCATCGTGTTACCACTAGGTGGCGCCGATCAAATCACATACAAATTCGCGTTTACTTGCACGAGTTTGATCGAGTAAATCTCGCACTAACCCCTTAAAAACTATGATTTTTGTTTGGTGAAAGTAGCGATTGAGCATAATTTGTAAATATTTAAATTGCCGTGTGATTACCGGCACCAATACAAAAAAGAATAGGACCACTCCATCTCTTTCCCATGGATGTCGTAAAAGGCGACTAAGGGATAAGCTTACAGACTTGGGATTCTTTTTTAGGCGATGGGCTAGCAACGTGTCACTATTTGAATCGCAATTCTATCATTAAGCCAAATAGCTGAACGTTGAACTGAAATTTCCTAAATACGAACTAGATGCATTGGTTAGGGCAGATGTTATCATTTATTTATTTTTAATTTGGTCCAAGTGGCCAGTAAGAAAAAAAATTACTTACTTATGATGTGCTGGTGAATGCAGATGGTTCAAGTAATCCTTAGCTGTTGGCGGGAATTCGTTGCAAACCCGACACCAATGCATTTCGGGATCATAGTAAACGTAGTTGAACTTGTGATTCGAAGGCGATCTGCAAACAGAGATTTGAATAAATTTATGTTTATTTAATAATAAAAAAATGGTTATATAAAAAAAAATCTTATATTAAAATTATAGGACTAAAATAACGAAATTCATAACCGTATTTCGGTTATCAAAGATTACCCGAAAAATGCACATTCCAAATTCAAATAGTTATTTTAAACCACGACCGATCTGCTCAGAGCGAAATAAAAGCGTTTTTAAGTTTGATTTTCGATCCCTAAAATAAATTAATAATTCTTCACACTGCTCATCCAATTCCTTTTTTTTTCTTTCTTCAATTTTGATGGCCTTAATATTTTCTTTAAACTCATTTGATTCCAAAATAATATTTAAATCTTCGCTTTGGTTGAATTTCTATGAATGCGCAAATAATTTTACCATGTCACGCAAAAGCAGTATTTGCGATAATTATTATAAGGCATACCATTTGGTTTTTGGTAGAAAATACAATAACGTGATAGCTAAAAAAAAATCATTCATCAGAGCACCAAGGAAGCAAACATAATTGGGTTGTACAACGAAGAAAGCAGAAGCACAAAAAGAACATCTTATTATTCTTCACTTAGATAATTCTTTCGTAGGGCTAATAAAATACGTTTACAAGAAAAACACATTTAATAACAATAAACAAATCAATATAATTAAACAAGGTACTTACAACCTTAGTTTAATTTAAAAAATACAATCCTTCGTATGTTAACAGGTAAAATTCAAACTATATAACTAGAAGACTTATAAATAGTTATAGGTACTTAAATTTAAACTTACAAAAAGTTTTACAATAATATTCAAACAGCAACAGTTTAAAAAGCTTACAAATTATTTTCAACAGAACTTAATCGGCCTTTTTAATAGTTTAATGTAGCATTTTATGCTTGTGACATCTTCTCAGCAGGTCTGTATGGAGGTCGACTTGTCGATTCGTCAAATCACTGAAGTTTTAGGTAAGCAAAGCTTTCATAAGTGGTCGCATTAAGCCACTCGTGCATTCCTGTTTTTGGATAAAAGTTACGTAACAAACTTATATATTTATATTTACATACATACTCACCTATTCTATTTAATTATAATCAATGGACAGTAAACTAGAAGATTTAATTTAAATCTAGAACATTTCGTTTCTCACTGGCATGCAAAATCATTTAAATTAAGAATTCTAAGTTTAAATCTTCCAGTTGACCAATAATATTTCATGGTAAAGCAACAATACGAACCTGGACTTTCGCTTTGATCCGTGGTCCGAATCGTCAGAATCATGCACCTCGTGCGCGTGCGCCTCTTCCCCGATGATCCCGTTCAACATATCCACCACGTTGTTGATCGTCTTCAACTTGTTCTGGATCTCCAACTACAGGAAAATTCATTCAAAACATCACCAATTCGTCGATTTTGAAAATGATGTTCATTGGGACAAGTTATATAAGAAACCATTACGGCCCAATGATCACCATTTCCGGTGTGCCAAGCTCTTAGTTGTAAATGCAAGCATTTAAACATAACATTAGCGAATAAAAGAGACAACTAAGAATTTGACGCTGCAGAAGCTACGATTGTTGTTCAAAAAGTCAAATGAAAATCAAAATAGATGAGAAAAATATAATTAATTTAATACTTCATTGTGAATTGTGGAGCAAACCTGTAACTTAGTATTTTCCTTCAGGAACCTCTTGGTGTCGGGACTCGGGGACCTCTTTGCGTCTCCGCGCAGTTCGTTCCGTTGGTCTTTCAATGTGTCCAACTCCTTTTTCAAAATGCCCGCCTTCTTTATATAATCTTCGCGCTGTTTGGACAGAGCTGCTTTCTGGTGACGCATTTCTGATTCTATAGCAGCTGTGAGGAGAAATTTCGCATTAACTATGAATTTTGAGGTACTGAGTGTAATATTACATTGTTTTTTATGTACAAATGTAAGGGTTTATCATGCAAAATAGTAAAAAAGATGTATGTGATTTTACACTCATACCACTAGCAAATAAAACTATATTCACAGCGGTCAGGCTAAGTTATAACATTAATAATGCACTTTAAGGCGAATTATCAGTATTCATTTTATTATATATAATAAACACTTCAATTTCTTCTCTACGATTTAATATATTTCTTCATTATGGCAAAATACTATGTAGGCTAGGAAAAACGTTACATCAGAGCACCTGAAATAAAATTTGGGAAAATCAAATTAAATACCTGTCTAAAGTTGATGTTACAAGGCTGGCTTTATACATACTTGACAGTTGACATTCTCTATCGTTAATTTTAATGATCCTGCTCATTAATTAAGTCAACAATCATAATCTAATAGGTAGGAAATTAAATTAGTTATAAATACTGTTCTTCACTTTTTCTCCTCTGGTTTTGTGACCTAACAAGACATAAACGAAGGTTGGCACACACTTAAAACTAGCAGAATTGCTGCATTGCGTCTGCGTACGTTGGGAGTTGTAATGTTTGGATGCCTATGAGAGAGTTCAGACCACGGTGAAGTCGATGCCACACAGCACATAATGTTGCATCGGAGTTCCTTGCGATGTGTTGTTGTTTTCTTAGAATTTCTTTTTGAATTTCTTATATAAAGCCATACTATATTCTTTCATGAACATGAAAATATGAGTATGGCTTTACTTTTCACAATAACAGACAAATTGCCATAAGCCAGAGCTCCCAAATACAATATTACTACCAATCAGAGAATCAGATTTTTTTTTTACTTTCAATCCACACACAGAAAAGGAGATATCCAATTATCAGTTATCTTTAATATAGGCTACCAAAGGAAACTGAAAAAATCTGATTGATCTGATCGACTTGCACCTATCAAGCAAAAATGCCATCTAAAAAACAAAATGTTGGCTTGTTTTTAAAAATTAAATTGAAAGAAATACAGCGGTTTTAAAAAGCATTTAAGTCACTAGAATAAGGAAAATAAAATTGACTGCCTAGCGTGAACCAGCTGATTTAATAGGACTGCAATCATAAGTCGTCCAGCTCCGGGAGCATGACACGCACAATGAAGATTTTGTCACCACAAGCTAACGCTGTCCTGTTTCACGCCATAATTATGTCCGTAAATAGCGAAATGGTGATAGTTTAACGCACAATTAAAATGGCGTTGTGCATGCCATGCTACACGGGCTGACCAACCTATTTCTTTGTCAATCTCTGACTGGCAGTACAATTGTATTGTGTTGAAGCAGCTTTTACAGTTAAAAGAACTCCTGCAAGCAAATCACTCAAGGACTGCAAATAAGAAGTTTTTTAATAACCATATAATAAATTTTAAATACCTGTATAATTATTTGCACTTAATAAATTTTCATACTTAGAGGGCCTCAAACAAGGGGCAAATTACGTTGTTTTCAAAAAAAAAATACCCAGATTTATCATACAAGTTGATGGCAGTACTTAAAAATCTGCAATCTTTAATACAGTTTATATGACCATGACCACATACCTTCTTTCTTAATTTGGTCTTCAACATTAGGGACAAAAACTGGAGGTCCAGGGGCGGGTGGCAAAGACATCTGATTCCATGATGCCATATCTCCAGGGTGCGATGTTTGAGGCAGTGATGCAACAGGTGGGAAGTCATCGTAGATCCCAGAGTACGATGGCTGGTAGTTGGGATTGAACGGATTTGGTTGTACGCCCTGATAAACAATGTTGATTTTAATTTCTACAGATAGGAAGATAAGTGATGGAACAAATTAATCTCATGAACACTATTGATTTCTGGGCAATAAATATGACACAGAACAACAAATTAACTATGTAAAAACAGAGATTCTTACAGAACACAAAAAGAACATGATTATAGGTTATGAAAATATGTGTCACAATTATAAAGTTTTCTAGTTAACATACCTCTCGTGGGAAGTTTCCAGGTGCTGGAGGGGCACCGAATCCATCTCCAAACTGATTCTGGTTGTCCCACAATTCACTAGGCTCCGGCAACTTTGAAATTTCACTCAATATATTTTCATCGAGGTCTTTGTCAGATTTTCTGGGCGACCGGCTTCTGCGCTTTTCTAGCTCCCTGGTCGGAGGACTCCGGCTTCTAGTCCGCTTCCTGGGTGGCGGAGGCCGGCCGCGGTGATAATCCGAGCGACCCCAAATAGGAGGGCGGTCCCTATGATCACGGACCCGGTCACGCTCTCGGCTAGACAAGTATTTATTGCGAGGATCACGCGGGTCACGAGACATGCTGCGTTCACCTCAATTAAATCCTTTCAAAGTTATCAAGAAACAAAGCCAGACCGCCAGGGTTGGACTTGTAACAAGTACACTTTGAGACGGACGCCAATCTGAGACACAATAATAAGTATTGTGAGACAAGACGCCATGCAACAAAGGTAATTTTGACGTTTGTAGTGTTGTACCTATTATAATGCCAACTGTGACAATTTGACAAATAATTATCGATACAATGTCGATATCAGTTTTTCATATTAATCTTGATTACAATGATAGCTGTCAAATCCATACATTTTAATGTTCTACATCTAAAGTCCTAAAACCCTGCCGTCATTCTTGTCAACTTATTTTTATTTTAGGAAGTAATATAATTAAAAAACTCAGATTGCGGTACCCCATTATTTATAATATTATTATTAATAAGGCATGTCTCTTTCCCCTCCATCACCTCATTCCCCGCCTTCCACTCCGTTCTCTCCTTCCCCTTTATTTCTTCTTGAATCAATACTATAGAATTATAGCCCACAATAATGCAAACATATCGATTCTGTCGATAAAATCAATAGTAGTTCCAAAATTGACAATCAATACTATCGATAGTATTGCAATTTATCAATATTGTTGTACCAAAATGAACTATCGATATTATCCATAGGGTAGATGATTTTCGACGTCAAGTGTCGATAGCAAATATTTCGGCAACGCTATAGCGCACCTTTTTTATTCCTCGAAGCGCAGTAAGCGCATGTTAAAAATAGAAAAGAGCATGAAACGTAAAAATGATATCGATAATCTATAATAATTAATTTGTGCATTATCAGCATCAAATAAAGTACCTACCAGATTGTCAGCAAAATATCTTCTGATTAGGAATGGTCAATTCCTTTATTTTGTTTTTTCAGTTTTATTTTAAATACACACGTATATACACGTCTTTATCCCTTGCGAGGTAGACAGAACCAACAGTCTTGAAAAGACAGATAGGCCACTTTCAGCTGTTTGCCTTAATAGAATTGAGATTGAAATAGTGACAGGTTGCTAGCCCATCGCCTAGTAGAATCCTAATTATTTAATATACCTACCTAAGTACTTTACACTTACGTAGGTAGGTTTTAAAATATGTTAAAAATATTTATATTTTATAATCACATTTATCTTTCATATTAGTACATATTCAATGCTTCTATACTATTTCTATTCAAAAAAATTATTCAATTAAATTTTAGGTATTCCAAATAGCTATCTGAAATTCTGAAGTGCACCTAAGATGTGCGCTCCATTACGTAACACACTAGCAACCTGGCTTGAATATGCATCAAATAGCACACAAACCAGGAAGCTGCTTTACACAAGTGATAAACAAACTTAGAGTGATAACAAATAAAATAAATAAAAGAAAAAAAAAGATGTGCGCTTCATCTTGTGTGCTGAAAAATATCGAGAAATAGGTACCTCGATTCGTGGATTCGAAACTTCCGAGATAAAATAGAGGAACGTTACGTGCGCCTTTAATGGCTATATCATTTATAAACTAATTTATTTAAATTAGGTAGTTTTATAATAAGTATAGTTTAATTATATAATTACTAGCTTTTCGCCCGCGGCTTCGCCCACGTGTAATTCGGTTATATATAGCGTTTTTTAATGATCTCGACAGGGCTTTTTCTTCCACAGGCTGAAATCTTGTTACAACTGGAATTAAATATAGCCTGTGTTACTCAGGGATGATGTAGCTTTCTAATGGTGAATGTTTGAAATCGATTCAGTAGTTTCGGAGTTTATCGATTACATGTGTTTTACAGGCAATTACGTTTTTGACAATTTCATAGATCTGTTTAAGTATTTGCGTCTGATAGTCATCATCCCATGTGAATGAGCTGATGATGGAAGGTACAACTCCTCAACGGTTAGGAGTTGAAAGAAAATTCTTACGAAGTTATACGTACATGTGAGGCTATTAGGTTGACCTGATAATAAAAAGTAAATCTCATTAACGTTAAGAATTTAGGTGAAAATGGATGCGGACAAATTTCGTCTCTTCACTTGTTTCCTTTTAGCTGTTTGTATGGGTAGTGTTAACACAAAATAGGGATTTAAAGGCGTAATGTTATTAATGTTATGCATGTATGTACATAATTATGTATGTTATTATGTATGTTAAAGAGACGACTGAAAGTTGTCATACAAAGTCTTTTTTTTTAAGGATAGGAAATCTTCAAATGACCTCTCCCGCTCTGGGTGGAACGGAAGGGAGTGTCAGACTTTTACTGACTAAAACCCACCTCGTTCCTTCAGTTGCCCTTTGCGTTCCGGGGCCACGGTATCTCGTTAGAACTTTCCCGCAGCCCCGGCTTAGTTTATCCCGTTTCCCCCCCTTGGGGGTTGACATTTCAAAAATCCCTTCTTAGTGCTCACTTATGTTACTAAAGGAACCTCTGTTCAAAATCTCAGACTTCTATACCGAGCGGTTTCGGCTGTGCGTTAATAAATCAGTCACCCAATCGCACCCCCTAAATCACGATTGGAGGGTAGTTTGAAAAAACTTATAATGTCAAACATATTTACTTGCCTATGTACGTGTTCATGCCAAGTTTCAAGTTTATAAACCCAAGGAATAAGATTTTTCATAGAAACGTTTTTACCCCTTTCCCCCCCCTTGGGGGTTGAATTTCCAAAAATCCTTTCTTAGTGCTCCCCTACATATCCCAAGGAACCTACATTCCAAATTTCAGCTGTCTACGACCAGTAGTTTCGACTGTGCGTTGTCTGTCAGTCAGTCACTCAGTAACGGAAGAGTTTTATATATATAGATAATATTATAATTATAATATTATATTATTTATAAATAGTATTATCAAAAATGAAAATATTAGCTATGAGGTAGGTATCTGCAATGGCGGACTTATCATTAAGCAATTATCATTATAATGCAACGTTAGAGTTTACAAAATTTTTTTTCTGTCTGTAGGTAGTCTGTGCCTCTGTTATTTATTAAGTGAAAGTATTTCTCGCTTATTCTAAGTACTTTTACGATATTCACGCGTGATGGAAAGATCAAACATAAACATATAATCACGTCTTTATCCCTTGCGGGGTAGACAGAGCCAACAGTCTTGTAAAGACTGATAGGCCACGTTCAGCTATTTGGCTTTAAGATATAATTGAGATTCAAATAGGTTGCTAGCCCATCGCCTAAAAGAAGAATCCCAAGTTTATAAGCCTACGACTTAGTCGCCTTAATCGCATTTTACGACATCCATGGGAGAGAGATGGAGTGGTCCTATTCTTTTTATTATTGGTGCCGGAAACCAAACGGCAAATGGAAAGATCCAAGATCCAAAAATTATGATGTAGCTGTCCTGGGAACCAAAAGACACTTTAGAAGACGAAATCTTTCTATAACTATTTATCAAGTGTTATTTGTGAAATTCCCACGTGAACTGGAGTTGGCCAAACTTTGATACTTTTATATTTACTTGTACTTGTTTTTAATATTTTTTTGTTTTTGCAAATTAATTCAACTATTGAATTAAGAACTACTAAATCGATTTTGATACCTTATATTTGCCACATAGACAGACGACTCCTATTCCGACTTTATAACGGCTTCGGCATGCCCAAAATGCTGAACCGATTTGGAAAAACGTATATAGTTTAAAGTTACGAGTAGGTATAATATGAAAAATTCTCTAATTCCCTTTTCCACGAATTTCTGAAAGTAATAAATATCGTAATTAGTTTATTTCGTAAACCCTCGAAACAGTTTGTCATAACAAACTTCAGCTATCATTGCCCTAATTAATTACCCCGTATCGGACAGCAACAAGAGAATTTTAGAAAAGATTTGCACGTTGCAACATTGAGTGAAACGCATAAACGTTGCAATGGTTTCGGCTCCAGTCGCGTCACATTTTACCTTCACCTTCGGCTAATGCAGTTTACAGTTTAGATGTTTAGCAAATATCGTGTTAGTGGTCGTTGCACCGCTGGAAGGGAAGCAAAACTACCGCCTCGCTGGAGAAGCGGCCATTGTCGCACTGCCGCACCGTACGCAAGCGCGGCTACGTCCGGTTGCGCGCCAAAACACGTTCGAAGTTTAAACGCGTTTGAAAACAACTGAATGAAAAGTTTTTGTTTTTTTATTTGAGCAAATAATAGTTTTTATTTTTTTTTGTGTGCTAGTGTTTTTTGGAATTGGAATCAAGATGAAGTACAAGGTAGGTACCTACAATTTTTAGTTGTCATTCAAAGGATTATGAACTTGGGGACTTCAATATTTACTGTTTGTCCTAAAATTTTAAAATTACCATCATAAAGTAGGAGAACTTAGAATTTATTATATTATTTAAGTTATAAAAACAACCTTCTTAATTTAATTATTAACAAAACAATCTACGACGGTATTTTTTTATATTCTTATACATACCTATAAGATCTTATTACCTACTTAAATCCAAACATTAAAAAGCAAAAATGTTCATTAAAATAAATGAAAACCATATCCATCATTTAATTTATAGCAAATCTTTTAAATTGAAGTTATCTTTACAAACTTATATAATAAAATAACTTTATTATCTTAGTCACATACCTAATTAGAACAAATATATTTTTTGTCATTAATGCAAAGCATCAAATTATTTGAACCTAGTGGAAAAATAAAAAAAAAGAAGTTACCTACTACACTGTTTATATGAAGGTAAGTACCAAGTTTATTATTATAATGTTGCCAAAGTATAGTATATAGTATAGTATATAGTATAGTATATATTAAATGTGCCGTGTGGTTCCCGGCACCAATAAAGAAATGAATAGGACCACTTTGTCGTATTCCCATGGATGTCGTAAAAAGTGACTAAGGGATTCTATTTGAAAATCAATTCTATCATTAAGCCAAACAGCTGAACGTGGCCCATCGGTCTTTTCAAGATCGTTGGCTCTGCGTACCCCGCATGGGATATACACGTGATTATATGTATATATATGTTATATCAAATTAACAATTTCTTTTTGTTTCTTTACGCACTTCAAACACAAACACAATTTGTTTTTATGTTCCACTTCCTGCACTTTGTTTGCAGGCGGATTTTACTCGATTGCAAATGAACAGCCATCATAGACAGTAACTATAATTTTCCCGATGAATTCTTAATAAGTGATAAATCTAATTTCTAAGGCTTCTAGGCTCCTTGCTACTAAATACCTATAACTTATCAGCAATGCCTAAGTACCTAAGTTTGAGTTAGAATAAGTTTCGTGCGCGTAGGATACCTGTATCATTCATAAATAGAGATCGGATAATCGGATGCATATTTACCTAAACTAATATTTTGGCGAAGAAAGCATGGAGGCGGCTTCTTGCTTTCGGGATTCGAATTATTTTGAATCCCGGAAATTTTATTAAACAATAAATTGAAACTTATCGTATATTAGGTATGATAAACACCTTTATAAACATAAGTGATGGATGATCATATACATATATTAAAAAATTACCTACCTACCAGAATTCCAGAATCATACCGCGTGATATTTTTGTCAGTACGAATACAGTTCGAATACATAATTAGAACATTAAATGTATCAATGCCGAATCCCAGAATTTTTGAGGTACAGAAGTACGTTCCATACTAACCCAACACCCCAACTCTAGGTACCTACTTTAAAAAGTCACCGACGAACTTGCAAGAAAACAGCAAATTGAATGATCAAGTGAAAAAGAAATATTCCCACGGTGTCTTGTACCGAACGCATAGGACAATGAGCTGATGGAAATTAATTACGATAATCTGTTAGTGTTGACCACTGACGTGTTAAATGCGCTGGGTAGTCGATTGTCTAATATTAATTTGGTTTTTTAATTCAAATAATCATTAAAAGATTCTACTTAATTAGTGTTTGCTCTGTCTGCAAGGAAAAGTTAACTGAATAAATCTATCAATACATATACGAAATAATTGAATGAATTTAGATTATATGTTACTGAGGAAGGAATTTTGAATACTTAATGAAAACGATGCTCCGAGAAATATACTTATATAGTAGGTAAGCAATATATAATAATATATTTAATTTTGATGTCGTTGATGTCTTTTCTATGTAAACAAAATATTACTATAAAAGGTGACTAAGGGATAGGCTTATAAACTTGGGATTCTTCTTTTAGGCGACAGGCTAGCAACCTATCACTATTTGAATCTCAATTCTATCATTAAGCCAAACAGCTGAACGTGGCCTGGCAGTCTTTTTAAGATTGTTGGCTCTGTCTACTCCGCAAGAGATATAGACGTGATTATATGTATGTATGTAATAATACCTTCTCTTCATGTGCATGTCATTGAGTAGGCCATCTTAGCTAAGTGTGACTCAATTTGAATGTAAACATTTTTTTACTACAAGGTATATGAAATTCCTGGTAAACCCTCTTCTCTCACCACGAGACATCGTGCAGAAACTTGTTCCAAGATAGGTTGGTTTCTCCTTTCAACAGCAAAGGGAGAATACTGGAAAAGGGGGTATAATTGGAGACGTAAGGAGAATTATGATGATAGTTCAGATGGGATCGCTCCATGTGGAATAAGACCCCGGGCTCCTCTCCAGAGAGACCAAAGGGTTTGTAATCCTAATTCATCTGACTCAGAATAACGACGCGAAGCTATTTAACAATATTACATACCTGCATACATATGGTCACGTCTATATCCCTTGCGGGGTAGACAGAGCCAGCAGTCTTTAAAAGACTGAATGGCCACGTTCAGCTATTTGGCTTAATGATAGAATTGAGATTCAAATAGTGACAGGTTGCTAGTCCATCGCCTAAAGAAGAATCCCAAGTTTGTAAGCCTATCCCTAAGTCGCCTTTTACAACATCCATGGGAAAGAGATGGAGTGGTCCTATTCTTTTTTGTATTTGTGCCGACAACCGCACGGCATGAACAATATTAATTGAAATAACATTGAAAGTCCATGTTCAAACACCCATTGCCACAAGAATAGACAACCTTCGTGGAGTTCACAGTTCAAAAGTTTCGGAGTAATTATACTCCGACTGAGATGTTCACAGGGAAGCTTCTAATTAAAGGTTCGCGGAGATAAGGCCTATACCACCACAAGCCATGGCTCTGCCAATTCATGGGAGGAGTCAGCCTTGTCATGAGAGGAGTGTGCGGCTAGTGCGTTTGTTTTCTTAAATAACGCACCCTTTCTTGACTCTTTACAAGCTCTTAAATAAATAAACATACATACATAAAATAACGCCTCTTTCCCGGAGGGTAGGCAGAGACTACCTCTTTCCACTTGCCACGATCTCTGCATACTTCCTTCGCTTCATCCACATTCATAACTCTCTTCATGCAAGCTCGGCGGTTTCGGGTACTTTTGGCCTGACCCTTTTCCAGGACGCCCTTAATTTGATCAAGATACGTTCGTCTAGGTCTTCCCACTCCGACCTTTCCTCCACACTCTCCTTGTATATCTGCTTAGTCAACCTGCTTTCATTCATTCATAAATAAACATATACGGGATAAATTACACAGATTGAGTTATACTCGAAGTAAGCTCGAAACTTGTGTTACGAGATACTAACTCAACGATATTATATATTATAACATACATACATACATACATATAGTCACGTCTATATCCCTTGCGGGGTAGACAGAGCCAACAGTCTTAAAGACTGAATGGCCACGTTCAGCTATTTGGCTTAATGATAGAATTGAGATTCAAATAGTGACAGGTTGCTAGCCCATCGCCTAGAAGAAGAATCCCAAGTTTATAAGCCTATCCCTTAGTCGCCTTTTACGACATCCATGGGAACGAGATGGAGTGGTCCTATTCTTTTTTTTTTTTTTTTTGGTGCCGGGAACCACACGGCACTGCCGGGAACCACACGGCACCTACTAACTCAACGATATTATATATTATAATAAATACTCATAAGTATGTGGTCAACAGTCCAACTGAGCAAACTTTGCTCAGTTAGATGAGGGGATGTAGATAAACTCAAGACCCAGGGTAGTTAGAAAAAGTTAGTTCATGCCCTGGCCGGGATTCGAACCCAAGTCCTCCAGCGTCACAGACAAGCGCACTACCGCTGCGCCACCGCTGTGCCGAGATGTACCTAGTTGTATTGTAACCATGATCTAACTTGGGTTAGATTCTCCTGCAAAAGTATGGCAAGGTTAACTTTGCATATTTGATTAAACTTATTAAAATGATTAAAATTCCATATTTGAAAAAAAAAATCGTAAAAGAAGACATAAGCATAGAAGCAGTTTATCAGTAGTAGGTAGATTAAGTGCCGTGTGGTTCCCGGCACCAATACAAAAAAGAATAGGACCACTCCATCTCTTTCCCATGGATGTCGTAAAAGGCGACTAAGGGATAGGCTTACAAACTTGGGATTCTTTTCTAGGCGATGGGCTAGCAACCTGTCACTATTTGAATCTCAATTCTATCATTAAGCCAAATAGCTGAACGTGGCCATTCAGTCTTTTCAAGACTGTTGGCTCTGTCTACCCCGCAAGGGATATAGACGTGACCATATGTATGTATGTATGTATGTAGATTAAGTGGAGATGAATTTACCGTTTACACGAAACCTACTCGATGACCTAATTTCCACGCGTTTCAATTAAAAAGAAAAACAAACCCAGTTTTGTAACACATACTTATTTTTACAGTTTAATAAAAACAATGATTAAGTGCAACACATATTAACACTTTACATTAAAAAATAATTTTAGGAGAAAATGCACATTTTTTTAAATAAAATATTTTATTTCCTACTTTGTTATGGGCGCCTCACTTATGCTGAGTTATAATTGAAAACCTTTTGGAGAACAAATGTAATCATTTTTTTAATTAATACCTATGTACCTAAGTAAGTATATCGTAGTTGCAAAGTGCTTTTAACTTTATCCTTCTTCATTCGCTACATTACGAACTAAATTTATACAAATTCATTGCAATTTGCGATTAATTATGTCTATGTCATATATGCCGTGTGGTTCCCGGCACCAATAAGAAAAAGAATGGGACCACTCCATCTCATACCCATGGATGTCGTAAAAGGCGACTTACGGATAGCTATCTTATAAATTTGGGATTTTTCTTTTAGGCGACAGGCTAATAACCTATGTCACTATTTGAATCTCAATTCTATCACTAAGCCAAACAGCTGAACGTTGCCCATCAGTCTTTTCAAATCTGTTGGCTCTTTCTACCCCGCAAGGGATATAGACGTGATGATATGTATGTATGTATGTCATTGTATGTATGACATATATTTGCGTCAATCGCAAGCGCCATTCATTCACAAGATTCACATTCATAACATCAATTAACTGACGGATGTGAATCTATCACTTTTATATGTATATAAACAGTACTAAATTCGATTCCCATGTACTTGAAGAACAATATACAAAAATATTTGGTTTAATATCGTCGGCGAATTCCATTGTTACGGTCATTATTTATAAATGAGAAGTCATCAAAATATGATTTTTGAAACAATGACGTGTTGCTTAACGTGTTTTTTATTTCGCCTGGAGTTTCTCCAGAGGACCACCGCCTTCTCCTACGGCTATGATCCAAGAGTAAGCTTACACCTTACTCCTTGGCCTACCTTATAGAGGAACTTTTGATTTTAACAGTTCTTCCCGCCCAGGTTCGGGAATCCGGTTATGTGAGACTCGAACCCATGGAGGATTAGTGGTCCACATTCTTAAACCTAGCCCAATTTGGATTATCAGTCGCAATAGAAGTCAAGATGTTTATTCCATTCAATTAGTTTTTTACATACATACATACATATAATCACGTCTATATCCCTTGAGGGTAGACAGAGTCAACAGTAAAGACTGAAAGGCCACATTGAGCTATTTGGCTTAATAATAGAATTGAGATTCAAATAGTGACAGGTTAGGTATTTTTTTTTAAATGTTTTATGCCAAAGTTGTACATACATAAATACATATGGTCCTATCCCTTAGTCGCCTTTTACGACATCCATGGGAAAGAAATGGAGTGGTTCTATTCTTTTTTGTATTGGTGCCGGGAACCACACGGCACGGCACGGCCATAGTTGCCCTTGCCTTAAAGACATCAATTTAAGTACCTTTTCACTCTCAATGCCGTTGATCAAAATAATCATTCATTCATAGATTCCAAGGCACAGTTCTCGATGAGATTTTCAGTTTCCTCGTCTGCTTGGGTAGGTTTCACAGCATCCTTCACGGTCCAAAGAAACTTTACTGTCATCCGGAACGTTACCACGATTCAGAAGGCATTATAATCGTTATCATAAATATTATTTAATATTTTTGGTCTTGTGACTATAGGATTTGTCTATAACGTAAGGAATAAAGACTAACACAATTACCTAAGGTTTAATTAGCAATACTATGCATTCGGCAATTTGCATTGATCATCTATGTCATATAATTAACGTTAATTCGTTTGACCAACGATGCTTTTCAACGTTTAGAAATATAGTAAATTTTAAACTTCCGACATTTACCTACTTCCTAAAATTTCACCGAGGTTTTCTTATCTATCTATACATATAATAAATCTGTAGAAAGGTCAATTCTGTACATTGAAAATATTGAAAAAATAAATAGCAGGGGGTGTTACTGGATCGATACCAAACCCAGATATGTGATTAAAAAAATCTGTCTGTATGTTCAGGCATCACGTGTAAACTAATGGTTTGATTTCGATGAAACTTGGTACAATTATACCTTATTATCCTGGGCATAAAATGGGATACTTTTTATCCTGGAAAAAAACGTAGAAAAAAAAATCTTCATTTTTGAGTTCAAGCGATCTTATCTTACTAAAACATCGAAACATGCTAGGCGAAGCCTAGCCGTATTTGAGTCCAATAGATATTTTTAAGATGTCATTGTCAGAGTTACTCAAAATGGAGAAATAAACCATCCACGCGAAGACCGACATCCGCGCGGACGGAGTCGTGGGCGGAAGCTAGTATTACCTATACTTATATGACTGACACATAACTAACTTAATGTGTGTAACGTCGTACAAAAGAGTCAAAATTCCTTCGGGTCGCCGACCTTTTTTACAAGGAAAATAAAAAGCGATGCAACTGCATATTTTAATCCAATAAATTCCGGTCTAAAGAGGTCCTTGACACTAAGGAGGTGGTCACACTCGCGGAGTTACCATTAAATTGAAATTTATGTAAATAAAAAATTAAGAATAGTAACTAAGTACTTTTCCTACTACATTAATGATCTCATTAAAAAATCATGTACTTTCTTCAATAACTCTATCTCATTGCATCTTCGAACCAAACTTAAAAAACAAAAAAATGAGCTTAGGTAATATCTACCATTTAAAAAAAATCACATTGGTTGATGTGATTTTAAAAGTACCTAATGAACAAAGAAGGTATGCCATAGAGAAAATAAACTTCAATCATCAAAGCAGACAAAGAAATTAAAAAAGAAATACCTACGATCACGATAATTAACTATTGAAGGATTTTTATAAAACCTAAAATTTATGTAAACTGTCTAAAAAAATACATAATATAAAGTTAATAGATATTCTTCTTTTAGGCGAGTCAGTCTCTGCATCTTAATTCCATCATCATCGCGGCCTTCTAGTCTGATGACTGTTGCCACTGTTAACCCCGTAAGAGATAAAGACATGATATGATATATTTTTAAGTAGAGCCAGTGTGTCCCTAACCTTCTCCTTAAAACAGAAAGAATTCCACGGCGTTCGTCCCACTTGGAATTCGCCGAAAATAACGGTTGTTCTTGTTGTTGTTGTCCCACAGATGTCGTAGAAGGCGAATAAGGGACTCTCAATTCTATCACTAAACCAAACAGCTGAGCGTGGCATATCATTCTTTTCAAGACTGGTGGCTCTGTCTACCCCGCTAGGGATATAGACGTGATTATATGTATGTATGTATGTTAACGGTTGATCTTACTTGAGCCTTACAAATATTGCTTCTTTCTACCCCGTAAGGGATAAAGATGATATTTTATGTATAGTGTATCCCTATACTTAAGTAGAAACGTACATACATACATATACTCACGTCAACGAAGTCAAGAGTCTTGAAGAGATTGAAAGGTCACGTTCAGCTGTATGGCCTAATGATGGAATTCAGATTCAAATAGTGACAGGTTGCTAGCCCATCGTCTGCAAGAAGAATCCTAAGTTCATTAGCCCTTACCTTAGTCGCGTTTTACGATATCCATGGGAAAGATATGGGGTGGTCCTATTGTAAAGTATCGGGAATTTTACAACGGTACATATATCCTTATCATTCTACTTAAAGATTATATACATGTAAAAGAATTCTGTGGAGTTTTGACGGCACCCCGCTTGTATTTCACCCGAAATTAACTGCGTGATTTTGCGTGCGAGATATAACGGTTGATCTTAAAACGAAAACCTCTTGAGTGCTTTTTAAATGCACTTACAGAGATACTGCAATACCATTACGTAATATGTATAGAGGGTAATTAGGAATTCAGATTAAAAGCATACACGATTGCAACAGAATTATAAGCTATCCACGTTAACTTTCTCACTCAAATGTACATACATACATACATATAATCACGTCTATATCCTTTGCGGGGTAGACAAAGCCAACAGTCTTGTAAAGACTGATAGGCCACGTTCAGTTATTTAGCTTTAAGATAGAATTAAGATTCAAATAGTGACAGGTTGAAATAAAAATACACTCAAATGTACTCAAATTCAAATTTCAAACTCAAAAATTTTATTCATTGTTATGGGACACGTCATATAACTTAAAATTGTTATGTATTAATTCACATTAAAGGAGCAAAAATTTTAATTTAAAATAAACAATGTTTTTCAATGAGTTTATATTCTTGCTCGTTTTTTTTAGTAAGCGGTCTTCTTATTTAAATTGCCATGAAAATTATATGACAAACAAATGACAAGATGAGCTTAAGGTCTATGAATTCATGTATAAAAAAGGGTATCTTACCATGATCTATCCAAAACACCTGTTCAATTACCTATTATAGCGTCAGTAAATTTCCATCATCGTCATTAGACAAGCTAGTATCAAAACATTCTTTATTTTGAACGCATCATCAACACCTTATAATGAGACGTGAACTCATCATTATACTGTTTGTGTTCATTAGACAAAAATATATAAAAGTACAATAGGTAACATAATTTATAGACGAAATGTCACATGAATTAATCACTATTATGAGATTATTGGCTCTCTTTGTAAGGATATACAAGAAGCGACTATTTTCTTATTAAAAAAGCATCAATCACTATCTAACAGCTCAATTTTAACACTTTTACCAACTTTTAGATACACATTAAAGTCATACATAGGTACATAAAATCATGCCTCTTTTCACTCGCCACGATCCCTGCATACTACTTTCGCTTCATCCACATTTATAACTCGCTCCATGCAGGGTCGTCGCTTTCGGGTATTCTTGACCTGACCTTTTGCCAGAACGTCTCCAATTTGATCAAGATACGTTCGTCTAGGCCTTCACTCCAACAGTCCCATTCACACTCCCTTTGTTTATATGTATGCTTAGTCAGCCTGCTTTCTTTCATCCTCTTGACAAGACCAAACTTGTCACTATATCTACTTTTACATAACAACATTCCCATAGCACGCTCCTTATCCTGTCACTCAATTTACAAGTCATACAAGTCTTTCTATTGTACACATACAATCAAAACATATTGATCATGATCTAATATTTTCGCCGATCTGCATTTCCATTGTAAGCAATACAAAAAGAGTTCGTCACTGGCTTTTTTTTGTGAGATTACTGTTCGTCTTTTGTTAATGGTTATTATTATCTATAGGTACCTCGTTAACCTCCCGTTAATCTCAAGACCCATTGTTACTTAAACCAGGGCATCAAGTCCAGCACACAATTGTAACGTTATTTTGACATTAACAAAGAAACAAACCATGTGAAGGAAGAATCTAAAATATTAATGAAGTTTAATGTATAATATTTATTTGGTGAATTAAGTTGACAAAATGTGACTATTAGGTACAATTTCTAAAATTATACTAAAAATAAACCTACCTAATTAAAATAAAGTAAAATTCCTAAACTACAAACTAAAAAAAATATTATTTCAGTTTGGACACCTTGGTAAGGTTTAATATTATATATTGTTTTTAATGAATATTATGAAAAATAATATCGCTAAGAAATTACTTGAAAAATTTAAATTCCGTTACCGGTGTCACAGACAAGCGTTCTACCGCTGCGCCACAGAGGCCATAGCCATTAAAAGGACTGGTCTTATAATCATTTGGTGATTTTTAATAATAAGTCAGTAATTCGGCAATGATTTACAAGATCAGTGTCCAAGTCATTCTGTACCGAAGTCATCACTAAATCACACACGGGTCGTCGACTTTTTAGTCATCGTCACCGGTGACATTTTGTAACAATACCCTGTACTGTTATGTTATTATTCTGTCTGTACGTTAGGTGTAATCGACCGAACTTTTTTGTTTGCGATGGCCCACTTTGATTATTGACAATTCGTGATTATTTTCTCGTTAAAAAACAAAAGAGGAATAGCGTTTATAGAATTGCTTACATAATTATGTTTGCTACCACTCCATTTCTTTCCCATGGGTGTCGTAAACGACGACTGAGGGCGATTTTAAGCGATGGGCTAGCATCCTGTCACTGCCACACATCTGAACGTGGCCTTTCAGTTTTTTCAATACTGTTTGCTCTGCCCACCCCGCAAAGAATAGACATGAATTGATTATTATGTATATACATACATACATATGGTCACGTCTATATCCCTTGCGGGGTAGACAGAGCCAACAGTCTTGAAAAGACTGAATGGCCACGTTCAACTATTTGGCTTAATGATATAATTGAGATTCAAATAGTGACAGGTTGCAAGCCCATCGCCTAAAAAAGAATCCCAAGTTTGTAAGCCTATTCCTTAGTCGCCTTTTACGACATCCATGGGAAAATGATGGAGTGATCCTATTCTTTTTTGTATTGGTACCGGGAACTACACGGCACTGCCGGGAACCACACGGCACAAATTGTTCGGACAACAATTAGTTCGGATACACGCACCTATGTATTACTAGAGGCCGCCCGCGACTTCGTCCGCATGGAAACCCTATCAATCCCGCGGGAACTCTGGGATAAAAAGTAGCCTATGTGTTATTCTGGGTCTTCAGCTACCTACATACCAAATTTCATGGTAATCGGTTCAGTAGTTTTTGCGTGAAAGAGTAACAAACATCCATACAAACTTTCGCCTTCATAATAGTAGTAGGATATAATTTTGATTATTGACAAATTCTGTTTAAGACTGCAAGGCGGCGCAGTAAAAGTGACACTCGTATGTCCTTGCAAAACGGATGCACGGCTTTGTACGCGGATGCCTGCATTAGATGCACTCGGCACCTCCCAGTCACGCACTTCAATACATCCTCGGAAATAATGGAAAATAACTTGGAATAGACAAAGGAACTTTTTTTTTAATCGCTCACTGAAAGTGGTTACTTTTTGACGAGCGTGCGGTACCTATATAACAACATCCTACTACTATTATAAAGGCGAAAGTTTGTATGGATGTTTGTTACTCTTTCACGCAAAAACTACTGAACCGATTACCATGAAATTTGGTATGTAGGTAGCTGAAGACCCAGAATAACACATAGGCTACTTTTTATCCCAGAGTTCCCGCGGGATTGGGATAGGGTTTCCATGCGGACGAAGTCGCGGGCGGCCTCTAGTACATACATATGTATTATCACGTCTATATCCCTTGCGGGGTAGATAGAGCGAACAGTCTTCAAAAACTGATAGGTCACGTTCAGATGTTTATGATGATGGCTGAGTGATGATCTTGAGATTCAAATAGTGACAGGTTGCAAGCCCGTCGCCTAAAAGAAGAATCCCAAGTTTATAAGTCTATCCATTAGTCGCCTTTTACGACATCCATCGGAACGATATGGAGTGGTCCTATTCTTTTTTATTGGTGCCGGGAACCACACGGCAACATAATATGTATTTTACATAATTATGTATTTTTTTTGGGCCAGAGGTCATGCACGTTTGATATTGGTACATGTAAAAGTTTTTGTTTTGACGGCCTCTGTGGCGCACCAGTAGTAGGTACTGTGACACCGGAGGTCCCGGGTTCGAATCCCGGCCAGGGCATGATGAGGAACGAACTTTCTCTGATTGTCCTGGGTCTTGGATGTTTATAAATATAAGTATTTATTATAAAATATAGTATCGTTGAGTTAGTATCTCGTAACACAAGTGTCGTACTTACTTCGAGGCTAACTCTAATCTGTGTAATTTGGCCCGTATACATTTATTTTATTTTTATTATTTATTTTGTAATGTCTGAAAAAGATCATTTCCGTGATATTGTTGTTCAAATGTCAGTATTAAAGAACAGGCAGAACATTTCACGATATCGTGCCCATTTTGATGATGTTACAATTTATATTTTACCAAATACTATGTAAGTATTTTACGAGTATGTAGTCATCATGATTTTTCTCTTTACTAAGAGATGCTGACTTAAAACTTCATTGTAAAAGAGTTTTACGCGTTTATGTCTAACGAAGATTCAGGAAATTGATACATACATATAATCACGTCTATATATTTTGCGGGGTAGACATAGCCAACAGTCTTCAAAAGCCTGTGAAGCCACAATTAGTTGTATGTTTTTCTGATGAAATTAATATTCAAATAATGACAGGTTGCTAGCTGAAAAAACAAGAAGAATCCCAACTTTATGTGCCATTCCCTTAGTCGCCTTTTATGAAATCCATTGGAAAGATATGGAGTAGTCCTATTCTAAAATGCCGGTACCTTTACGGCAGTTAAAAACCACAGAAAATTAATAATAAAAATTATGCTTTCTTTTTATTCCCCACCACATCTATGAGTTAGTTACTGATTTATTTAGGAAATGAAAAACAAAGGGGTTTCTTCTCCTACCCTTTTAGTTAGATGGACATATAACGTCTTTTTCATTAATTCATTTATTACATTAAAAGATACAAAACTCGAAGGTCGCATTTAGCTGTATAAACTGATGTCAGAGCGAGAGAAATCCGAATTTTGTAGTCATTATTTAGATTTCTTTGGTTATATGGAATATCCAGATATAGTATAGAAATTTAAATTATGTACCTTGTTCTTTATTTTGATTCCTATGGTTTTATCAGTTAAAAAAGTTATATTATTACATCATGAGTGTGCCTACGTGTATCCTAATCGTCTGAGCTTTATTTGTTGCTTCACAAAACTCATCAATTGACCAATAATTGAGTTATTTTTAATTCACATATCAGCAAACATCTTACGAAATATGTAATACCAAAATAAATTATTTCTTCACTTTATCAAATTTATAGTTGACACTGATTTCAATTGGGTACAGTGTGTGTAGATAGGTATTCAAAACAATTAATAAATGACCGTGGGAACGAATTAAAAGTTTTTTTATTTCTTTCGAGACCATAGCTCAGAGTAAATACCACTACTGCATCAGAGAAGCAACTAACAGATAAGTAATAATCGTAATTCACTAATCAAAATCTTCTACAGATTTATAAGATCAGATGGATTAGTGAATTACTATTATTCCTTATATAAGCAGGAAAGTAACAAAGGTCACTTCCAATGAGATTAATTATTCATAGTAAGGCTTCTTATAAACCCATGTAAAGGGCTGAAATGATTGAAACTTTCCAAATCCCTCAAGATATGAAGCAATGCCTAGCTATGTCCCCATTTTTTTATTAAGCGCTCATTAAAACAGTTCTGCACTCCAAGAGATGACTTCTATTTTCAGTTAGCATATGCATCCCATATGTGCAATTTGTCAGAACGGCCGTAAACATAAATTCACTCATCATTACAATAAAGATTGAACATTTATTTTATCGTCTAGCCTAGAGCTAGATTGCCTTGCGAGGTGTTCATGTTGATGCGAAATATTTATCTGAAGGTTGACCTTTCAACTTTTAACTTGAGTTATTAACTGCATCTTATCATCATTCTCAGTTATAGGTATGTCCCAGTTACAAACTTCCTGGTGAAGAGGGGAACCTCTGTTTATGATATAAAGAGTATACCTAAACCACGTATGGCTCTGACCCAGGAGTGGGTTGGGTACACGAAGCGACTTCCATTTGTCTTCGAGGTACTAGGTATTTCTTGTTTCATAAAAATTGTAACATCATTGGAAAAGAGATAAAATTGTCATTTTGTAAAGGTCCACTACCACTAATTTAATACAGATATAAAACTTATTTTATTTGAACAGTTTGAATGTCCATGGTTTCGAAACAACACCTTCGAGCTTAACCTCAAATGGACAAAAATGGGAGAGAGTTAGCAACAAAAAAGCAAATTTCTCTAGGACATAAATCTCTATTACATACATAGGATTAATGTCAATCTTGAATGTAATTGCCACCGTAATCAGTGTAACCATGCGTTATAAGTATAATGTTAGCAATTATAATAACAACTTAACAGTTAGACAAACAATTACGAGATAATTAACCCGGGGACTTCCGCGCTCACTCGAATGTTCAAGTCCGTCGTAATTTTTTCAGATTACTTAACATAAACTTGGCCGAGAATATGTCATTGTATTCTTTAATATTTTTTTTTATTATGTAATTAGAAAGAAACATTTATTTCAGTCAATGTTATGATACTAACAATATTAAAGACTTTTTATTATCTATTTTAATGTTGAAATAATAAATCTGTGAGCGACCTTCCTAAATACTCCTTCGGTGAGTGAAAACATCGTTAGGTGAATCTAAGGAAGGCAACTAGTTGTGTGCAAAGTTTGCTAAGATTAGGTTTGATTCTCTCCTTGTAAGAACCTGCCTTACCCACTCTAGGATCAAGGTCACATGTGGACACCGGACTCCCCTCCAGAGAAGTGATGACCTGGATGAACACCAGGAGGACGATGATGACTTTTATCACACGTCAAACGAGATACATAATTACATATGGTCACGTCTATATCCCTTGCGGGGTAGACAGAGCCACACAGTCTTGAAAAGACTGAATGGCCACGTTCAGCTATTTGGCTTAATGATAGAATTGAGATTCAAATAGTGACAGCCCATCGCCTAAAAAAGAATCCCAAGTTTGTAAGCCTATCCCTTAGTCGCCTTTTACGACGTCCATGGGAAAGAGGTGGAGTGGTCCTATTCTTTTTTTGTATTGGTGCCGGGAACCACACGGCACTCAAACGAGATAATAGTAATGACAGCACACGTCACAGTAAGACTCGCTGGTTTTACTTCTCGGTCTATCGGCCGCGACCTCCGAGTTTGCGCCATCTTGTGACGCAACACCTTATCAATTTCGGCGGGAAATCTCCTGATTGGCGGGCCTGGTGAAAACCGCAACCACAACTGTTTTCCAAAAGAAACTGAGTATAAACGGTTTCGCTGTTATTAGTGAAATGTTAAAACTGAACGGTTTTCCAAGGAAACATAGTTCGTTATAAATGGTATAAAAATAATGAAACTATTTATTTACGCCAGTAATACAACGGTATTAGTACACCTCTTAAAGTATTAAGCAAGGAATTCTTATATCTTCTTCTTCGTCGTTACCTTTTCCCACTTTCTACGTGGGGTCGGTATATGTTAGTTTTTTCCAATTACTTCTGTCAATTAATAACGCAAGGAATTCTTATATAACAAAATAAAATCTTTCAAATGAAAAGGACAAATAAAAAGTATAATATGTGCAAGAAACTAAGAAGTTACTTACAGAAACAAACAAGTTGAAGAACATTCACCTTCAAATAAACATAGACTTGGACGTAGTTGTAGATGACAATATTGAAGGAATTGAATAATTAACTATAACCCGTGTCGGATATTTTTTAAAAAACTAGGGATTTCTGACGTAACGATTTTCTTCCATTGACGAGTAAGTTTTGTAATGGATGACACAAAATTATAAAAATAGACGGACCATGACGATAATCGTTTCAGCATAATATTTTTTCTATCGGGAAATTGCAAGTTTGCTAGGTACGTTTTTTTTCTAATTATTGAATAAATAATATAAATAGTAACTAAAAGTAGTTCTTTTTATTCCTATATTTTCTATCTTTTTCGTTCTGAATAAAATTAAATACCTAATTAACGTAACAACGAGGTAACGTTATCCAATCCTACCCTATGGAAATCCAAGAATTGTAATTTGTTAATTTTATCCACATTAAGAAACAATTGATCTTGTTGATTTTGATCACCCACGTGATTTGCCATAAGGTGATTTCAGGATACAAAAATGTGGAATTTGGACCAGTGGACCAAAGTGGAATAACCGATTGAAGGTTCATCAAATCGAGATTCGAAAACAATTATTTCTCATCGAGTGATTTTAATATTACCGGTCCCGGCTACCATCCCAACCGAAGTGATATATCATTCTTACATACATACATACATATGGTCACGTCTATATCCCTTGCGGGGTAGACAGAGCCAACAGTCTTGAAAAGACTGAATGGCCACATTCAGCTATTTGGCTTAATGATAGAATTGAGATTCAAATAGTGACAGGTTGCTAGCCCATCGCCTAAAAAAGAATCCCAAGTTTGTAAGCCTATCGCTTAGTCGCCTTTTACGACATCCACGGGAAAGAGATAGAGTAGTCCTATTCTTTTTTGTATTGGTGCCGGGAACCACACGGCATATATCATCCTTTGTCTATGCAATTATCATTATTCCATCAGCACTTGTTAATTTGGAGTATGAAGAAAGTCTCAAAAGGAGTGCCGGAAGTGTTTCTCAATAGTAAGGCTCTCTGTTTGGCAAGACTTCATCTTTGGGGGGAAAGTGCGTACGTTCTAATAGCTTACACGTTGGTCTAATGCGCCAATGACTGGAGCCAATGTTGGGCCAATATCGCGTGAATACTAGTGTAAGGATGTTTTTGTATTTATTCTTATGTAGCGATGGAAGTTCTATTGGATCTGTGCGTGTTGGCAGACGATAGATGTCTTAATGCTCTTACGATGAGAGAAAATATTGTTTGTTTGTTTGTAATATACCTACATAAACTAATAATATCCTACCTAATAATATAATACGTAACTAGTTAGTAGGTATATTATTATATTATTGCTAATAAAATAACACAGCGACTCGCTGGTTTTTTATTTAATTATCTAGTTCCTTTATCGGTTTTCGGATGACTGGAAGAGATACCTTCATGGGATAAGTCCGCCATTGCAAATGATTTATTTCTTTTATAACTATCAAACAATCATCTTTTTTTTGCTTTCTTTTTTATAAGTAGTAGTTTAGCTTTAATTTTAATTTGCCTTCAATTTAATTAAATTTTCTATTTATAATATAAAAATTAATTAATATTACACTGCAAATAGATCTAAAGTGCCACTAACTGGATCCCTGCCCTTGGAGCCCTTATCGCGTGCCTCACGTGTCGCCTCGTCGCCGTCTCGTTATCACGTGGAAGTGGTCATCTGTTACTCTCAGAATATCCTCGTCTATACAATTATAATTATGCTATATGCATAAAGTACGTGAGTTTGTGTGGTTTGTTTATCTTTTTATTTAGAAAAAAATAAATACAGAATCTCTCACATCTTTGAGTGTCTCCATTGTTCTCGTGTTAGAGTTAGTAATCCGAGTGTTAAAATACACTGGCCAGTAATTGTATTTTTTTTAATCTTGAAAATTTTAAGATACAATTGAGATTCAAATAGTGACAGGTTGCTAGCCCATCGCCTTAAAGAAGAGTCCCAAGTTTATAAGCCTATCCCTTAGTCGCCTTTTACAATCTCCACGGGAGAGAGATGGAGTGGTCCTATTCTTTTTTCTATTGGTGCCGGGAACCACACGGCACATAAACATACATGTATGTAATTACCTACACAAAATGGCTTGATTTTGCCAGCACGAGACCGTATTTATTCTTTGTGATTAGTGATTACTGCAGTTCACAAAGCAACTGCTGGACATTCCGCGCTCTGTGCTATGATTACACTTTCCCCTATTGTGGCATTTTACCCGTGATATTGCGTCTATTGATAACGCCATACCTCAGGGTTGCCTAACTGTTATTTATTATTATTTTGTTAACTTCAATGCCTTTTTTTTCGTCAGTTCATTCTTGCTTTTGTGAACTTTATACAGTTATGCTGTAACCAGTAACATTATGCCACCTAAGATTTTAATTTAGATGAATTTTACATACATACATATAGTCACGTCTATATCCCTTGCAGGGAAGACAGAGTCAACAGTCTTGAAAAAACTAATAGGTTACGTTCAGCTGCTTGGCTTAATGATAGAGTTAAGATGCAAATAATGACAGTAGCAACCTGTCATCGCCTAAAAAAAGAATCTCAAGTTTATAAGCCTATCCCTTAGTCGCCTTTTAAGACATCCTTAGGAAAGAGATAAAGTGGTCTTATTCTTCTATTAGTGCCGGGAACCACACGGCACCAGTCCTGTTTCACGTCATAATAATAAGCGAAACAGCGGGGTTTTTCGCGCGATATAAACGGCATCGCGCGGTCTGTTAGTCCCGATGGCGTATTCACCTCTATGGAGAAGAGCATGGGTATGAGCCACCTCACGAAGACCAGCGCTATTTGCTTCAAATTATTCCCGTGCATAAAATAGATATAATTGAAGCATGATTTTGAATGCACCTCAATTATTTTATGTCAAGTGTCCTTCGTGATGCAATGTGAACCAAAAACAATTCACCTACGCGAATTTTGAAAGGACTAATTGAATAAGCTATGTATGTAGGTCAGTTTCACAATCCTTCACTCAAAATCCTTAAAAAGTACTGTTTGTTTAATTGGGCAGTTAAAAGCCTTTTTCTTTAATACTTGAGGGCTTTCAACATTTAAACGACACCAAGGTACCAAGTGTAGAGAGTACCTATTGTTTATTAATTTATTTTAACTTTAGTGCACTAAAATAGTGCTCGATATATAGACTTTCTACCAAAGGAATTATTTGCTAGTTAAACCTAAGTAACAAAGTAATGTGAGTTTGTGGCGACATCTCTACGCCACACGTCACAAATAGCAAATCGCACAACAACTGTCAATCATCGCAAAGTAATTGACGCGCTCAGCCAATGGCAGCGAAGAATCTAAATCGCGATTGCAAAGATTTCATGAATTGTAGCATAAATACAACCTCCGACACAACATCGTCGGAGCCGCGGTTCCCCAGGCATAACACCTAGAGTGGCGGATGATCTTCCCTTTGGTGGCGGTCGAGTCGAACTATCGCTCCCGCTACAAGTTGCAATTCCTTCCTCTCATCTCTCATCCATAGCATATTAAAAGTAAAGTAAAAATAATTTATTCACAAAAAATCATAACTAAAAGGCAAAAAAGGAAACAATAATATGTACAAAAATAGACATGTAGTATGGTGCTCCCGTAAGATCATCAAATTAATACTAGATTTATTAATTTGATGATGGCTCATTTCGCGCAATTGTGGTATTCTTGCGTCTAAGCCATAGTCCCAGCGTCGATCCTGGTCAGGTCATGATGGAAAACAAATAATATCTGAATGACCTGGGTATTAGATAAATCTACTTCCTTCAAGGAGAGTTTAAGTTCAAAGGCCATCAAATTCGCTCAAGTAGTTTATGATATTTACTATTCGTAAAAATGTAGTGTTCGTGAGGTTCTCGGCCAACGACTTTACAGTTATTCGGCCTCCTGTGAACCTTTCCTACAAATAATAAGGTTCGAATCCCAATCCGACCATGTACTAATGACTATTTACGAAGTTATGGACATTAGTTTGAATAGTAACCGATGCTCTTACGGTGAGGGATAACATCGTAAAAAAAAATTGCACATTCAGGTAACTGGATGTGTAACCATGATAGATCCAATACGGGTAAGGTTCCCCTGCAAATGTTGCGGAGGTCAGATGGGAGTCGCTTCGTGTAAAAGCCTGACTCACCCAATCCAGGATCCATGGTCAAAGACATACCCCGGGCTGCTCTCCAGAGTGGTGAGGAATGCAACCGGGACTAAAGCCAGGTGGAAGGAGAATCTTCAATACATATGGTCACGTGTATATCCCTTGCGGGGTAGACAGAGCCAACAGTCTTGAAAAGACTGAATGGCCACGTTCAGCTATTTGGCTTAAAGATAGAATTGAAAGTGAAAAAGATAGAAATAGTGACAGGTTGCTAGCCCAATGCCTAAAAAAGAATCCCAAGTTCGTAAGCCTATCGCCTTTTACGACATCCATGGGAAAGAGATGTAGTGGTCCAATTTTTTTTGTATTGGTGCCGGGAACCACACGGTACGGTGGAAGGAGAATCTTATAATAAAAATATTAACGTATTCTCAAATGTATTAGTAATGTCAATAAACTATTTTTATACCCCAGAGCTGACCTTCAATCTGTCTTGCGGTTTGCAAATATTGTGCTCACCGGAGCATCAAGAGAATCGTTTCGTAAACTCCGCTATGGGAATGGGATACAGAAATCTTTTTTGGCATTAACTAAACAGTTAACAATAAAGTTTTAAATAAATAAACATTTATTTAAAACTTTATTGCGCAACATAAAATATACAAAAGTTGGTCTTCGCATTGTCTGTCTCTCTCTACCAGCTGACCGAACAGAAAAACTTTAAGTTAGTGGTGCGACTATGGTATCTATTAAGCCAGACAGCTGAACGCGGTCTCTCTTTAAGACTGTTGGCTCTGTCTACCCCACAAGGGATATAGATGTGACTATATGTATGTATGTGTGACTGGTGTACTGTTATGTCAAATACAGTGGTTGTTAATTGTCATGGTAATATTTATCCTAGTTGCGGAAGAAGACAGGGATATGCCCGGAATCACGATTCAGGAGTGGCTAAGTCGGATCTTTGTTACCTTGTCAACTGAGGAATCTGACCTGACCTGACCTGACCCCGACCCGACCCGACCTGACCTGACCTATACTGATACTGCGGATACCGGAGTGTGTGGTGTGAAGCTTTGGACGATTTGGACTTATTCTATTAGGACAAACTGATTCTGACACTATTTTTAGCAATTTTTTTTTTAAAGTAAGCGACGCAATATTTTTGTCAGGTTACTTGGCCTGGGTCATGGATGTTTGTCTATATAAGTATTTAATATAAATATAGTACCGTTGAGTTAGTATCTCGTAACACAAGTCTCGAACTTACTTCGAGGCTAACTCAATCTGTGTAATTTGTCCCGTATATATTGATATATTTCTGTCTGCCCCACAAGATATATAAACGTGATTATATGTATGTATGAACACATAAGTACTACGCTAGTATTTGTTTTATATTGTTTCATGTTTTATTTTTATAGCTCTGCGATGTCTGCCGTTGATAACAAATAGGTAGTCTGGTTCGTTAATTATATTGCCTTTTGGGTTTGAAACCACAATGTGTGCAGATTTACATAGATAAGTTCGTTGTTAGCAATTAGAGTTTGACTTTAGTCTCCCATCATGCTTTTTATATTGGAAAAACCATATCTGTTATAAATTACTAGCTGTGCTTGCGACTTCGTCCGCGTGGAATATTTATTTTGGGCATCATTGAAGCCCTCAAGGATGAATAATTTTTCCCGGTTTTTTTTTTACATTTTCCATTATTTCTTTGCACCTTATAGTTGCAGCGTGATATTATATAGCCTAAAGCTTTCCTCGATAAATGGTCTATTCAACTTTTCAATTTGAACCAGTAGTTCCTGAGATAAGCGCGTTCAAATAAACAAACAAACCCTTCAGCTTTATAATTTAGTATAGATTGTTCAAAATTTTCTCTACGTACTTACCGATAAAATTAATGCCAGTTATATTATATCGAACCCTATGTTGACTGGTAGATAATTATCTACTGGGGTAAAGCATTATAATGCTTCTAGCATTAAGTCCGCCAATTGTGCGATACTTTTGTATTTTGTACAATAAAGTTTAAATAAATATATATACACTCATATAACTTTAAAAAGTAAAGTTCCCGAGATATTCGTAGGTAGGTAGCGCTAAATTCGTCGCTTTTATAGTAACTATTAATTTAGTTGCTTTTTGTAGATGGCGTAAAATGCGCGGCAAACACGCGAGGAAGCTGCTAGTAAAATATAGGATTATAATGATGCCATAAATTATGTCAAACTAATTACCTACGCTACGCAGATTGAGCTCGCCGTAACATTTCCAAATGTAATAATGATATCAGAGGTTTGTCATTGCGCCGAAACAATGCAGATTGATCACGTAATGCGTACAACATGAGCGCACACGCAGCTCTAGGGTTGGTTTAGGGAATTATTGTTAAAATTACGACTAACTTTTGTCTGCACTTCCACTCCTAAATATAGGTAATTTCCATAAAAATCCGATGGAGAAAATTAATTTTTTTTGGGAATAAAGTACTCTCTTAGTCCTTGTTTGTACATCTATATACTTATATTGTAAAAATACACACATACATATAATCACGTCTTTATCCCTTGCGGGGTAAACAGAGCCAACAGTCTTGAAAAGACTGATAGGCCACGTTCAGCTGTTTGGCTTAAAATTGAGATTCAAAATGTGACAGGTTGCTAGCCCATCGTCTTATTATAAACTACTACGCATGGAAACCCGCGGGAACTCCGGGACAAAAAGTAGCCCATATCTTATTCTGGGTCTTAGCTACCTACATACCAAATTTCATAATAATCGGTTCAGTAGTTTTTGCGTGAAAGAGTAACAAACATCCATACTGACATCCTGACATACTCACAAACTTTCGCATTTATAATTAGTAGGATTAGTAAGATTATATTATTAACCATCTATATCGAAAGGTCCCAATCCTTATATCTCATCGAATATTAAAGATACAGAAGTGAAAGGAAAAATATTAAAAAAGTATACATATTTATACATATTGTATCATTCTACTTAAATCCAATTGAATTGTACCTACATATTCTTCTAAATCCAAACATTGTTTTCTATTTTTATTATAATACATTTATTTTTATGTCCAAAAAAGAGTTTATAAACAAACAAACAAACAAAAAGCTGAACAAGTGACAGCCCTGTTTCTAACAAACGACATAGTTTTGCTTCGCAATGATCGCATCTCGTCGCGTGAACTGCGGTCTTCAGTCGTGGTCAAGGATGTCGAGGTAAACGCTACAACTGATTCTTGTCTAATGTCTATAGTATTTAGTGCCAAATATTCAGGTGTTAGGAATTTGATGGCTAAT
This sequence comes from Amyelois transitella, assembly GCF_032362555.1. Taxonomy (NCBI): domain Eukaryota; kingdom Metazoa; phylum Arthropoda; class Insecta; order Lepidoptera; family Pyralidae; genus Amyelois; species Amyelois transitella. Next base: position 966,510 of record NC_083509.1, on the reverse strand, counting down.
TATGAATAGCACTATTATCTTGCCATAACATTGTTTAGAATAGAATAGAATAGATTTATTTTCAAAATAAGATACAAGGTATCACTTATTGACGTCACATCACTTAAATCTAATTATAACTACTACCACTTCCAAAGCGCATGTGTAAAAGAAGCGGCGGAACAAACTACACTGCAGCATTTTCATCAGACGTCAATGTACAAATATAGATCTTTTAAATCTAAATCATGGACGAATGCACATTGTCTACATTAAAAAACATGAATGAATGTAGAACTAGTTTGTGTTTGTATCGAATTTCACTTAACGTACGGTAACGACGTAATTAATCTATACAAATATTATAAAGCTGAAGAGTTTGTTTATTTGTTTGAACACGCTAATCTCAGGAACTACTGGTTCGAATTGAAAATACTTTTTGTGTTAAATAGATCGTTTATCGAGGAAGGCTTTAGGCTATATAACATCACGCTGCAACTATAAGGAGCAAAGAAATAATGGAAATGTGAAAAAACGGGAATATTATTCATCCATTAGGGCTTCAATGATGCCCAAAATAACTATTCCACGCGGACAAAGTTGCGGACACAGCTAGTTTCGAATAATCGGTGGTTTGATAGCATGTTTTGGTTTGATTGTCTATTTTGTAGGTAAAAAATGACTACTTATATCAGTTTTACTATAGGTTCTTAATGTTCACTTATACGAGTACTGTGCTAATTATTGAGTAATTAGAAGACGCATTTAGAGATTTTGAAAAGACCTTTTTTTAATAGGTATTTGAAAAGTTATCCAAATTTTCAGTTAAAAATAGAATAAACTATAATATATTTATTAAACTTCGTGTAAGTGATAGACTAACAGTTACACCGTTACTACAACTTACTGCATTAACCCGTCTACTCGAGCTCTTACAAACTGTCACCGCGCAGGCCTACAATTACGGTTGGCGGAAGAATGCGCCTGCGCCGGTACCTTCCGGAACCAACGCGTAATGATATAACCTGTAATGGCTGCGACAATGTGAGGCTTTACACCGTTTATGCAGTTGTACGTTAATTTGTTCGTGGTACTTTTGAATCAATTATACGAGTAACTTCTAACTTTAAAAAGGCACTTCTCTTATTGTCATCTTCATTACTTTGCTTTTTTTCAATTAAAACCTAAAAAAAGGAGAGAAAGATTTATTTATTTAGTCCAAAACCGGAATTCGTTTCGTCATGTTTGTTTATATTTGGATCTTTAAAACTTCTTATATGTATTATGCATACCTGAATTCATTAAAACCGGTATGATTCGAATGTTTTTCTTTTTATATTTTATTTAGCCCATGATTCTTTATATAGCCCATATTTCGGAATAGTATCGCAGCTAACTTCTATATGTAAAGAACCACAGTTTCTGTCTTTGATGGGAAGGGATAATTTAAAAAATATTACATAATATATTACCTATAGTTATGAATGTGGATGAAGCGAAGGAAGTATGCAGAGATCGTTGCAAGTGGAAAGAAGTAGTCTCTGCCTACCCCTCCGGGAAAGAGGCGTGATTTTATGTATGTATGTATGTATTACCTGTGCAATGCAACTTCGTCTGTGGTTGGTCATTTTTATTTAATAAGGTTTTCTTTTACATAAAAAGTTAAAAATCTGAAAAATCTTTGCTCCATCAGTTTAATAAAGCAGAAATGTTTAGAACATTTACAGGATAGCTATGATGTACAAAGGTACTTAAGTATATGTAGGTATTGCGGATGATTTCGGATGTAAGACACTCTTATCGAGAATCATATAAATTAGTTTTTTTTTTGTTTCCAGGTGAAGGACATCGACGCAGAAAGCCACCACTCCAGCAAACTGCCAGACAGCAACCTGGAAGAGAAACTGTAAGTCAACGACAATCATAACATGTGTAATGTCTCTGTATGTTATAATAATAATATTTTGGGTATCCACAGGCTGTTGTATATAAAAATAAATAATAAAATCCATGTTCAATTGAAGTAATACCGTCCAGAGAAGACGTAAAGCGTTTCACCTTCCGTATCTCCACCACAGCATTAAGGGACCTATTAAGCATTAAGGGAATATATCATTTAGTTGTATGGTGGTCACCCATCCAGATCCTGACCACGTAGATGTCTAACTCTGGTGATCAGTCACAAAAAGCAATCCTTTCAATTCAATCAAAAGCTTTTACTAATTACTAGCTGTGCCCGCGACTTCGTCCGCGTCCGCATCGTTCAAGGTGGAATATTTTCCATTATTTCTTCGCTCCTAATAGTTGCAGCGTGATGATAAATAACCTAACCTAAAGCCTTCCTCGATAAATGGTCTGTTAAACACAAAAAATTTCAATTCGAACCAGTAGTTCCTGAGATTAGCGCGTTCAAACAAACAAACTCTTTAGCTTTATAATATTGTATAGATTATGGAACAATATCACTTAATAATCGTCAATTTCACAACATTGGTTGACGTCAAATAAATAACTTATATTTAAATTTTTCAATCCATTGATACGAGTATCTTTACCCGGTTCCAGATTTTAGCTTTCACTACCCAAAGGTTGGCTGGAAGAGATTGCTTAGCGATAAGTCCGCCTTCGCTCAACATATTCATAATGTATGTTTCTACTAAGTACATATGTATTTTTTTTATGGACAATAAAGATAATTTGTATGTATCTTTTTGTGCGCATGTTTTTGTTTTTGACTTTATATGATCTTGTTTATGTCCTTCGGCGTAAAAGACCAAGTAAATACATCATTAGTCCTTGCGATATTTTGAATACAAAATGGCGGAATATTCCATGCTTATTTTCGGATCGAATAGACGTCAATGGAAAATCATTTCAAAAATAAACACATTCCAATTTAAAACGTACTAACGCAAATATTCGTTCTAATATTTATAATTATATTTTGCCGACATCGTTTTGAACGCAGTAAATTAAGACAACGCCGTATATCATAATAGGTGACTAAAGGAAAAAAATACTAAAACTTTTGTATAAAATTTGCCAAATCTTACATGTAAAGATATCATTGGAGCATAATAAATAAGATTCAAAGTCGCCTCCTACGACACGCTCAGGAAGAGGTGGAGAAAATTTTACATATCCGAGGACGACATACATTTAACCAACCTTTACGGGGTAGACAGAACAAATTGTCACAAGATGTAAGCGCTGTCTTGATGAATTAAACTAATCTAATCAGAATAATTTTCCTATTACTAAGATTCAAATCATACATCAAATAATTAAGTAATATCTGAAGTAACAGAGTTATTAACGACAATACTTCGTTCTGAAGTTATATAACAGATTGCACATTAACTTAATGTATCAACTTAATTTCAAATTGACCAATAGTTTTGCAAGTCAAACGTATCTAGATTTCAATACGATATTGCACCTCGTGCCGTGTGGTTCCCGAGACTTTAGAATAGGACCACTTAGCGCCATCAACAAAAGGTTAAAGGATTTACGTAAATCCTTCGGGAACTAAAGTTTTTACCGGGATGAAACCGTCGTAAAGAATAATGATAGAAATACTAATGGACGGAAACGGATTGGGAGTAGTTTAAATCTTTTACATAATCCATCAATTCCATCTTTAAGCCATACAGTTGAACCTGTTCTGTCTATCCCGTAAGGGATAAAGACTATACTATGTTTGCTACTAGACCAGCATGGAAGGATCTTAATTAAATATTAAAAACATGTCATCATAAGATCTGTTTTTTTCTCTAATAATGACGACAAACATCTGCTACCGTATGCAAATAGGTACGGTTGGCAAAAAACGGATAGGTACTGTATACAATAGCTTTAAAGCATGCGGTGACTATTTATAAGATAGACATTACCCTCATGTAAAAATAATGTCTTTGTTTTAACCGCCTTGGAAATAAAGAGGTTCTGAGATCGCTCTATAGATCGATACATACATACATATAATCACGTCTATATCCCTTGCGGGGTAGACAGAGCCAACAGTCTTTTAAAGACTGATAGGCGTTCAGCTATTTGGCTTTAAGATAGAATTGAGATTCAAATATTGGCATTCTTCTTTTAGGCGATGGGCTAGCAACCAGTCACTATAGATCGATCGATCTATAAAAAAAAATACCAGAGGTAGTCCCGAGGTACTGCATGGTACGTTCATAAATTCAACTCCACTGATTATTTTTGTAAAAGAATATGTAAAAAAAAATGTGAAACAGATGTAAAACTTGAAGAAATTAGGGATTTAAGAACGTGATTACGAGACTTTTATCATTTTTGTTTGGACGTAAATTAGTACAGTTTATGAAAGTTATATGTACCTTCCTTCGATATGGCTTTTAGTTACTTCTTTCGATACGGTAGTCTTGACATAACAAACAACGTTTAACATCTAAAAGTAAACAAGTCGTCTTGGCCTTCCCCTTTTGCAACTCACACTCTTCTTCTATATGTCTACTTTCATTTTTCCACCAAACCTTCTAAACGTTTAAGTTCGAAAAATGGTTTTTCCCACAAAATCATAGCGAATTGGCACACAATTTGATCAATTCAATTCACAGACTAAGAGCCATGAAGACAATTGTGTCAAACACTCCGCTCTGAACTGGAAAATGTAACAAAAAACAGATAACAATGTAATTTTGTATGCAGTTTCGGAGACGTCGCAATAATTTCGCAACGCGCCCTTGGTTCATGGATGTTTTGATGAAATGGATTACATACCTACATACATACATATGGTCACGACTATATCCGTTGCGGAGTAGACAGAGCCTTGAAAAGCCTGAATGGCCACGTTCAGCTATTTAGCTTAATGATAGAATTGAGATTCAAATAGTGACAGGTTGCTAACCCATCGCCTAAAAAAGAATCCCAAGTTTGTAAGCCTATCCCTTAGTCGCCTTTTACGACATATAAAAAAGAATAGGACCATTCCATCTCTTTAATGTATATAAAATTATATAATAACATTTCTACATTTGACATATTCTCCAAGAATCCATTTCATGTCGCGTCGTGGTGCTGTGGTACCTTGTGGTTACCCAGGAAGGAGAATTAAGCTAGGATCATGGCAAGTGAAAAGATGTATTTTTTACCCACCCTTGCGGGAAAGAGGCGTAATTTTATGTAAACGAAAAATGTATATGAAAATTATACAATTACATAAAATTGCCATGATCCTAGCTTACTTCTTACGTAATAGGTTGGTAATATTCATAACTTAAAAAAATTAAACTTCCTGCTTCAAAGTGGAAAAACTAAAATAATTGTATATATGTAGACCAATTAATACACTGCTCTGAGGAGAAATGGAGGTTAAGTGATAAGGATAAAAATCATTGGCAAGTTTGTATATATGTATCATATTACTTATAAATTATAAATTTTCGAAGTTGAAGTGGTTGTGCATAGAATACCCTAAGAATCCATTTACGGATCTACTGATCAACTTACTTACTAAGTAATCACTACCTGCAAAACACCGTCACAAAATAAAGTGTACATAGAAGAGGAACTTTAGTATTTTTTTTTTACTCTTCATGCAAGCTTACTTTATATATTAGGTACTTTTTATTTTAATCACTTTCGGTCAGTTCCACTTCTGTTCTTTATTTATTCTGCTTCAAGCCTTCATTTCGAACCACACGCGATGTACATTTTTACGCATATTGGGATCTATCTCGTGACCAATTATTACAATATTGTACAACGTTTTTAATAACGTTGTACAATATTGTGCAACGATATATGTAACGTACAGTTTCATGATAGATTACCTAATGAAGCGATTGTGGTCTGTTATGAAAAGCTTGATTTTTAACATATAATCACGTCTATTTACCTTGCGTGGAAGACAGAACCGACAGTCTTCAAAAGACTGAAAGGCTAGGTTCAGCTTGATTTTTCTGAGTGGGATTTAGATGAATACTCTAATTACTTTTACAATCACTCAGTTATGAATGACAAACAACAAGTGGATCATTAAGCAATAAAGCTGAATGTGGTCTTGGCTCTGTCTACCCCGGAAGGAATAGATGCGATATGTGTGTATTTAAAAAAGGTACACTTAAATCACTTTGTGGAAAAAAAAGTAAAAGTTCTTACAAATAAATTATTAAAACACTAGAGATCGCTCACAACTCCATCAGCAAAACGAAAATTTCCTCATTTTCCGTTACCGCGATAATTTCGGGAAATCGCCTTATAATACCATACTTACATTAAACTTGATCAAATTAAGGACGTCCTGGTAAAGGGTCAGGTCGAAAGTACCCGAAACCGCCGAGCTTGCATGAAGAGAGTTATGAATTTGGATGAAGCGAAGGAAGTATGCAGAGATCGTGGCAAGTGGAAAGAGGTAGTCTCTGCCTACCCCTCCGGGAAAGAGGCGTGACTTCATGTTATGTTATGTTACAGTAAAAGGCACTTACTTTAGTTAAAATTGTAATTCTCCAGTCCCAGCGGTTAGGGCATTAATTTTCAGTCAATTAGTCAGTCGGTGTCTCTTATACTCGGTACTCTTATATATTAAGATTCATCACATCGGCCCGTGAAATGTAACAGTTGATAAAATCAGTGAATGATGTTAAGGAGTCAGCGACAGCAGTAGGAGGTACCTAAACTACCATCATTAAAGTGTCATTGACCCTGGGCCAAGTGTTTGTTTGTTACGTCTACAGTACCGTGTGGTTCCCGGCACCAATACAAAAAAGAATAGGACCACTCCATCTCTTTCACATGGATGTCGTAAAAGGCGACAAAGGGATAGGCTTAGAAACTTGGGATTCTTTTTTTAGGCGATGGGCTAGCAACCTGTCACTATTTGAATCTCAATTCTATCATTAAACTAAATAGCTGAACGTGGAAATTCAGTCTTTTCAAGACTGTTGGCTCTGTCTACACCGCAAGGGATATAGACGTGACCATATGTATGTATGTATGTCTACAGTACCTACCTAACTCTGATTATGAATCATACATACAAACATACATATAGTCACGTCTATATCTCATGCGGGGTGGACTAGAGCCAACAGTCTCGAAAAGACTGAATGGCCACGTTCAGCTATTTGGCTTTATGATGGAATTGAGATTCAAATAGTGACAGGTTGCTAGCCCATCGCCTACAAGAGAAATCCTAAGTTTCAATATATAATCTGAATAACCATGTCCTTATCTTATTCTAAAAAAAAAGAATAGGACCACTCCATGTCGTCATTCCTATGATTGTCGTAAAAGGCGACTAAGGGATAGGCTTATTAACTTGAAATTCTTCTTTTAGGCGATGGGCTAGCAACCTGTCACTATTTATTTGCCAAAGAGATGAACGAGGCCTATCAGCCTTCTCAAGACAGTTGACTCTGTCTACCTCGCAAGCGATATAGACGTGACTTTGTTTTTATTTTTTACTTGAGTGAATTCAATAGTTTTATTTCTAACCAATGATCTAACGATAAAGGAAATTATAGTAAAAATAGTGTATCTGTGTAAAAACGCTATCATTCTTAACAAACTAAAACTTTTCATGCGCGTGAGTTTCGGTGAGCGCGTTTATGTCTTTAGTATGGATGAGTTTTTCACTTAAGCACTAGGCTTTTAACCCGGATTCGGTCCCATGGGAAATTCCAAAAAATGTTCCTAGATATATCCCAACTCTGTACCAAATCTCATTAAAATTGGTCAAGTGTTTTTTGTTTGTTACCAACAATAATTCAAATCATATGGATAAAATAATGTATTTATTTGACTGCGCAACTGAAACATCAAAATTTTACAGTCTATTATCTGGAAGAGACCAAAAATTAAAATCTATTAAACATAATATGTAATCCCTTTTTATACAACGAAACATACGGCTCAATAAATAAATAAATAACAGGACAAATTACACAGATTAATTTAGCCTCGAAGTAAGTTCTAGACTTGTGTTGCGAATATCTATAACGTGTGTAATAATATAAACATCCAAGACCCAGGCCAAACAGAAAAAGTTCTTTTCTCATCATGCCCTGGCCGGAATTTGAACCCGGGACCTCCGGTGTCACAGACAAGCGTACTACCTGAGCCACAGAGGCCTTCAAACCAGCCTTTGGACATCCGTAACAAAAGGCATTCAACAAATGAGTTACGGAAATAAATTTAATCACTCTAAAGAATTGGGAACTATTTATAGTTAGTCAGGCGATAGCTGGTGGTTAGAGCGTCAGTGGTCGAGCGGTTAAAGTGCCCGAATAGGAAATGTTATGCACAAGAAGGGTACAGGTTCAAATCCTACCGATGCCATGTACCAATAACATTGAAATCAGTTAGATAAATACACTAATTATTAAAGATATTCGGAATAGGTAGATTGAATTGGGGTCAATGAAATGAAACGTATATATTAATATGGACATGCCTCCGTCCGGGATTGCGGGATTTATAAATTATTTAGATTTTTTCCGGAATTTCTACAAGTGGGATGAAGAATATATTAGTGGTAGCTGTTTTCCCCCGACTTCGTTCACGTAAATTGTAGTCGTATGTTACCCGCGGACAATGTAGTTTACTGTTAGTGTAAGTACTGAAATGGAATCCCGGAAAAGAGGCTTATCCATGTTATGCTTTCTATGGTAATTCATGATGCAAGTACATAAAATCAATCTACCTATTCCGATCTCTGCTTATTATTTAACTTAAAACCCCGGTTCGAAAAACACCGTGAACTGATTTTTCATTTTGCCGCAGTACACCGTTCTTCTGGATCTGCCTACCCCGTAAGGGTTACATGTTACAATTTGTAGGCATTAATTATCACACAATAGGCGTTAGTAAGATTGTTATTGTTAGTGAAACACTTTTCAATTGAAAACTCGAGTATTTTCACACGATTTTTATCGTCACGTTATGACACACTCGCATTCCCTCATTTCTGTAGATTATTACATACATACATACGTGTGCCGTGTGGTTCCCGGCATCAATACAAAAAAGAAAAGGACCACTCCATCTCTTTCTCATGATTGTCGTTAAAGACGACTAAGGGATAGGCTAACAAATTAGGGATTCTTTTTTTAGGCGATGGGCTAGCAACCTGTCACTATTTGAATCTCAATTCTATCATTAAGCCAAATAGCTGAACGTGGCCATTCAGACTTTTCAAGATTGAAAGTGGCTCTGTCTACCGAGCAAGGGATATACACGTGACCATATGTATGTATGTATGTTATATATCTATTAATGTGTCTATAAAAAATAATAAATTACAACATGTAAATCAGGGTCACGTGCAAGCAAATAAACTAATTAATAACATAATAATCTCTCATCACATCCGGTTCATACATATTCATGACCAGAAAAAGACATGCAGATGTCCCACAGCCTGGCAGCGGTGGATCTTACTCATCAGCTTGGTATTTCCTGATGAGGAACAATAAGATGTGTTCGAAACAAAAGAATCGACGATAGCGAATGCAGTTCCGATTTCTTTGAGGCATTGTTCTAAGTACTCAAGACGTAAGAGTATATTTATTGCCATTTCTGTCATACCTAAGGTATATAAATTTATCGATTATTATAGACTAGAAGCCGCCCGCGACTTCGTCCGCATGGAAACCCTATCAATCCCGCGGGAACTCCGGGATAAAAAGTAGCCTATATGTTATTCTGGGTCTTCAGCTACCTACATAACAAATTTCATCGTAATCGGTTCAGTAGTTTTTTCGTGAAAGATTAACGCCTAAAAAAGAATCCCAAGTTTGTAAGTCTATTCCTTAGTCGCCTTTTACGACATCCAAGGGAAAGAGATGGAGTGGTCCTATTCTTTTTTTTCATTGGTGCCGGGAACCACACGATTGCTCATACATTAGCATTATCACAATGCGGCTGCAATTTCCATGACAAATTCACATAATGACGGTGTCAACGAATCATTAATTCCATCATTGACCATTGGAATTGCCGGCACAAAGAAAGCCTCGAGATCATCGGTGTTTTAATGATTTATTCATGCCTTCCAAAGGATGGACAGAAAACTTCCGCGTTATGTAAATTTCGTGGTTTTGTGCAAGCGAATTTATTACTACCACGGCTTTGGTCGTTTATCTTTTGTGTTTCGGCATGTATTTAATGCAATCATTAATTTTATCTTCATGAAACAGATGAAATAGTCGGTTCGATTAAAGGGAAAATTTATCTTTAAAATCTTGTTCACTTTTAGAGTATTAACGCTAACTATTACTCATTTATAATTATTTAATCAGTGGTTTTATGATTGACTAGCTGTGCCTGCGACTTCGTCCGCGTGGAAAGTTATTTTGGGTATCATTGAAGCCCTCAAGGATGAATGATTTTCCCCGTTTTTTTTCACATTTTCCATGTTTTCTTCGCTCATAATAGTTGAAGCGTGATGTTATATAGCCTAAAGCCTTCCTCGATAAATGGTCTATTCAACACAAAACTAATTTTTCAATTCCAACGAGTAGTTCCTGAGATTAACGCGTTCAAACAAACAATCAGCTTTATAATATTAGTATAGATTTTGCGGTGAGAAAACCGCGAGAAATAGCTAGTTGATGTATATATGTTAACATAAATTTAAATTATTTGTATTACAAACCCTATATTTGCACAAAAAACTGCATTTACAACAAATAATATCTAGACTATATGTGTAGGTTATTTCAAGGAATTCTAAAGGGACAGATTAATCTAAATTATTTTTTTTTTAACCAACCAATGCTAACTAATATTAAAATGCGACTTTTTATCCCGATAAAAACTATGGTCAACTTGAGATTCGCGAAAAACCTGTATTCTTTTGTAGGTGGTGTTAAATTTGTCACCTTTTGTAGATGGCGGTTAATTCACGCGGGCGAAGCAGCGGGTAAAAGCCAGTATTTAATAAATAAGTCATTTTTCATTTTATTTTCAAGACTAGCCAACGAAGACAATTTAATAGAGTTAAAGAAAGCGATAGGGGCGGTCGCAGCTATTAGCAATTACAGGGAAAGTGACATCCCTATTAGGGTGCGATTACACTAAGGCTACATTTGCGTATGCGCACTGACGCAAGTGTAAGACGAAAAGCGGGCCGGCGACTTAAAAAAAAAGTGTTTATTTAAAAAAAAGTTATTTCATTGCTATCATTAATCACATATAGACGAATTGTTAATAGTGTTCATTTTCTTTATTCTTAATAATTAATTATATTTTTTGCTAAGGCGGAGAATATGAGCGCGATAATTCTTTGACTACATATAAGGTACATCGCTTAAATTTCCAAGGAAATGAGGCGTATGTTTAAAGCTTCAGAAAGCTAGCGACTCACCCCGACTTGTCACGAATGATGATTCATATTTTCGCTCATGTAAAATTCGAAGCATGTATTGACATACAAGCGTTCCACTAATGGCCCATAAATATGAACCGTATAATCTCACCGCACGTGCTATTTGCAAAAAAACCAAGTTCAGACGTGCACAGATTAAATAAGTATTCTTTTTACATTTTAGAATTATGGTGAAGTTTAAAAATATAAACTTTTGTCTCTGAAAGTAAATATTATTTGATTTTAAAAATAATTAAACAGCAGTCGGATTGTTTTAACTTATTTTTAACTAAAATTAGGACGTCTTAAATGATCCAGTTACTAATTCAGACAAGGGGAAATTGATAAATGTTCTTCCAGTTGTCTTAAGTAATAAATCTGTATACAGAATATGTCTACTGAATCTTTTAATTAGGACATCTTAATTTAATGTATTGAGCTAAGTTAATTATTTATTTTTCTTCAGAATCTATGTTTATCTTATACCCTAATCATAAAAAAAAAACATTTCTTCCGTTGGCACGTGCTACCTGCGGAAAGCTGGCAGACGTGCCGTGATTTAATTGGTCACCGCGACCGATGACCGCGCGGTCACGTGACAATGAACCTGACGGCGCAGTGTGAACGAACCTTTATAATTTAATCAAGGGGCTTCTTTCATTTTTATTGGTTTTTTTTTTATCAATAAGGCACCTTTTTCTTTTTAAACTTGCGCTTCTAGTATTGACTCATATGAAACTTACGAAAGAAAGTTAATTTTAAAAATTTCTAAACTAATTTTTCGTACTATTTGCGCCTTCTACTAAAGAATACATATTTTTCCCAAATCCTTCATACATACAAACATACATATGGTCACGTCTATATCCAAATAGCTATAGCCAAATAGCTGAACTGTTAGATCCCTTGTGGGATTCAGCTAGATTGTGGAGTTCAGCTATTTGGCTCAATGATAGAATTGAGATTCACACATAGTGACAGGTTTCTAGTTCATTGCCTAAAATTGAATCCCAAGTTTGAAGCCTATCCCTTAATCGCCTTTTACGACATCCATGGGAAAGAGAAGTAAAGTGGTCCTATTCTTTTTTATATTAGTACCGGGAACCACACGGCACTAATAACACAAAACGCAAATCTTACTTGAATTACATTTTTTACCGGGATGAACTTTCGTTTTCACATTTATCATGTTAGTTAGGATGGGTACTGACTTAGCACTCACATCATTCAAGCACCGTTATGTCTGCCTAGATCTGTAGAAAGTAGTCAATGTATGAACAAAGCATTCGTCGCGTTTTGCTGTTATGCAAATGTTGCATTGTGAGCTTCGAATAAAGTATACAGAGTACAATAATCCACAGAGAACAAGCGTTTTTTTTAAATTATAATAAAGTAGGTATTTATGTTTATGGTTTGTGCAAAATTCATTCAAAAACATGAAAAAAGCAAAAATGAAAAGGCCTGATATTGGTACCTAATAATGTCTTTAAAAATGAAAACTTTTGACGGATTAAATCTTGAATGCATCAAGTAATTTACATATTTATGAAATTTATTAACGTCTACTCGGGTTTCTTTGTTAGTCAGTATTAAATAAAGATTTTAAAATTAATAACTTATCTCAAATGTATAAATTAAAAATTATTCATTAATTCATTCTTTATGAAGACTTTTCACAAACTACAGGGCATAACATAAGTGACTAGCAAATTCGAGCCGTATTATTTTGTGCTATGACTCCGTCGTATTTTTACTCTGTTATTTGAAAATGAAACCGGGAAATCGGTCAGCGTGTTAGTGCCCTAACCTTCATGGTATTTTGTTTGTCTGTCACCGCAAGGTACTTTCGCTTTACCAAAAAATTTTATACTACATTTACTTATTTTGTATGTTGATTCGAAATGTAAGAAGAATCCTAGAATGTTAAAGCTTTTTATATTATATAACAAAGTATGCAACTGCTGTCTTAGTGCAGAATGGAAATGATTTCGTTAAATTTCATAAAATTACAACAAAGTTTTGCCCTTGGGATTCTTCTTTTGAAGATGAACCTGTCACTATTTGAATCTCAATTCCCTCATCAAGCCAAGAAGCTGAACGTGGTCTATCAGTCTTTTCAAGACTGATGGCTCTCTCTACCCCGCAAGGGATATAGACGTGATTATATGTATGTATGTATGTTTTTTTTAAATACTTAAATTAAGAACAAATTTTAAATTACATTCGCAATGTTGTTATATCTGTTTTTAAAATAAGGAGTACTTTTCAGTACCTACTTGTCAGTAAACGAAATCTTACTCGTACATTTTAAAACGTGCATTAGTTCAAATAAATATAATACTTAACAGAGATTATTTCTCACTGGCAGATTATGGCTCACTGTAAGTTTCCCCTGTTACATAAGAAAGCTGTGAGCCCGGAACTTGCACTATTGCTCATATCTATTTCCTGCCAACTAAATAAATAAGGTATAGGTAGCCTATTCACGAACGTAAAAACAACGTATAGTTCGGTAGTGCCGTGTGGTTCCTCGTACCAATAGGAAAGAGAATAGGACCACTCCATCTCTTTCCCATGGATGACGTAAGAGGCGACTAAGGGATATGCTTATAAACTTGGGATTCTCCATTTAGGCGACGGGCTAGCAACCTGTCAATATTTGAATCTCAATTCTATCATTAAGCCAAACAGCTCAACGTGGCCTATCAGTCTTTTCAAGACCGCTGGCTCTGTCTACCCTGCAAGTGATATAGACGTGATAAAATGAATGTATGTATGTAGACCAGTAATGTCTCAAGACAGATTCGATATGTGTGTATGTGTATTTACATAATTAAAGGTAAATTGATTAATTAAGGTAGTTTATTATTATTATATCTCAGTTCGGTCCAAAGGCTCGACATTTTACGTGCATAAAGTTTTAATAAATAAATTCTCAATCAGTCATCGTGACACGAGGAAAGTCCCACACGAGCCACAAAGCATTTTGAATTGAAATTGAACGATCGTTTGTTTGAGTGATTCAGTATCATCAGTCAATGCAAAAAATATGAGCGGGGTTGGTGATAAGTCACGCAACAAATGTCTTGTTTTCTCAGAACCAACCCGAAGGTTATAAAACGTTGTTAGTTCTTTGTATTGTCATTGATTTAAATATGCTAAACAGGCCCGATTTAGACATAAAGCCCTGTACATTTATTTAAATGAAAATGTAACAAACACTTGGACAAATTATAAGGAAGAACAACTCACGTCTCTTTCCTGTAACAAGGTATACATTTTTTTTAGTCTTGATTGAATGTTAAAGTCATAATCGCTGTGTCATCTTGTTGCCCGACGATGTACGACTATTATAGTGACAATTGCCTAAGAGTATTAATGTTGAACTTAACACCTAGCAGTTAAACTTATGACTCGCCCATCGCTAGTTAATTTTCACACGACCTAGTTTTCATTTCCAAAGCATTTTCATGAAATTTTGCAAAAATTAAAATTATCATACATACATATAATCACGTCTTTATCTTACGGGATAGAGAGAGCCGACAGTCTCGCAAAGACTTTAAGGCTACTTTTAGTTATACTTATGCCCTGTTGATAGAATCGAAATTCGTATAGCAACAGATTGCTAGCCTATCGCTTAAAAGAAGAATCTCAATTTTATTAGGTACTCTATCCCTTAGTCCTCTGTTACGACATCCATAAGAAAGAGATGGAGTGGTCCTATTTTAAAGTTCCAGTAACCACACTTAAATCATCTAGTCACTAACTAAGCTTTGTTTATATATTTTTTTCTAGCGTTAGTCCAGGTTAAATCCTATATCTCTGGACAGCTTGGGTTGTGCTATTTCACCATGATCCTAGATTGGGTAAGTCAGGTTTTTACACTATTAGGTTTTAAAAGCACGACCTACAAATCTAAATGTCCCCCCTATTGGAAAATGTCCGTAAAACCCACTGGTAGACAAAATGCAAGCTTTGATATAATCTGATGACATAGGTACTGCGGTTAAATTTTATTGTTAGCGGGAATAAATTGCATCATTTACTTTTTGGAAATTTGATAAATCGTGAAATTTCCTTTTTATGGTAGGTACTTACGTGCATTTGACAATTTAGTCTTACAGACCATTCTTTTTTACTTGAAAAAAAAATATTTAAACTAAGGGATAGGCTTATAAACTTGGGATTCTTTTTTTTAACGTGGCCTTTCAGTCTTTTCAAGACTGGTACCCCACGAGGGATATAGACGTGACTATATGTATGTATATATTTTACATTTTATTCAAATAGTTTCACATACAACATAACGTAATAGCTGGTCCGTTACAAAGTAAGTAAAAGTGTGACGTGTGGTTCCCGGCACCAATAGAAAAATAGAAAAAAGAATAGGACCATTTGAATCTCAATTCTATCATTAAGCCAAGCAGCTGAACGTGGCCTATTAGTCTTTTTAAGACTGTCGGCTCTGTCTACCCCGCAAGGGATACAGACGTGATTATATATGTATGTATGTATGTTAGAAAGTTACTGAAGCAATAAAACAAGAATTTATCTCAAATACGAACGCCGGTTCCGCTCAGTCGTTTTCATAAACAATTGGGATGATTGAAACTTCTTCTAGAAACTCTATGATTACTCGTTGTCTATGGTAAGTGCCTGAAGAAATGTAGGCAGAGATCTTCCGCGCCCCGCGGCGGGTAAGTTATTGTTACACGGAAATAAGCTTTCCTATTCAATTATATGTATTTACGTTCAAGTACATTGTAAATCACATAACTTTTATACGATTTTAAAATTATAGTTCCTGTTTTTAATTTTGTTCTGATACCTTTTTGCATCACTGTGGCACAAGTAATGTAGAAGAGAAGCACGCCAAACAATTTAACTTATAGTCAGATTATATCTTTACTAATTGTTGCCCGCGAGTTCGTCCGCTATTAAGCCGTCGTCGTTATTAGAATATCTATAAAAGTGAATAAATGCACCAATAAAAAACAGGATAGGACCACTCCATTTCTTTCCGATGGATGTCGTAAAATGTGACTAACGGATAGGCTATAAATCCCAAGTATATGTACCTACTTGGGATTTCTCTTTTAGGCGATGAGCTAGCATTTTGTCACTATTTGAATCTCAATTCTATCATCAAACCGCTGAACGTAGCCTATCAGTCTTTTCGAGACTGCAGGCTCTGTCTTCCCCGCAAGGAAGATAGACGTAAGGATTCGAAATTTGGGAGGCATCTATGTGTTACTTAAATAACTTTAACCTTTGATCTTCCGCGCAGTCCTGTTACGAGATTTTATCGCGGTGTCGTAATCGAAATGCTGTTTGCTTTCGCGAATGCCCGATGACATTTACTTGTGAACCCGAAGGTAATGAACCTATGGCTTCTATCTAACTTCATCCTATAACAGTATCGAGTAGAGTAGTATACGAAACTCAGGGTGTAAAAACAAAATATGTGTAGGTAAGTAATAATTACCTTCTATTGGTGTAGGGAACCACACGCACCATTTTATCTAGAAAACGTAAATCTTAGGTCACCAGCTGCCAAGTTGAAACCTTATACGCAACGTGTTACCAATTCATTTTTTTTTATAAAATTCGCTTGTGTTACACAAAAAATAGAACAAACGAGTGCTCAATTTCAAAGAGAATTTAAGAAGCCTACCTATGCACCTAATATTAAAAACAAATTAATATTATAGAAAGCCAGTGTTATTAAACGAATGGAATAAAACTGTAGATCAGTATTCAAAAAACTTATCTATACTTAATATTATAAAGCTGAGTTTGCTTATTTGTTTGAACGCGCTAATCTCAGGAACTACTGGTTCGAACTGAAAAATTATTTTTGTGTTGAATAGACCATTTATCGAGGAAGGCTTTAGGCTATATTTATAACATCACGCTGCAACAATTAGTAGCGAAGAAATAATGGAAAATGTGAAAAAAATACCGGGTAAATTATTCATCCTTGAGGGCTTCAATGATGCCCAAAATAACTGTTCCACGCGGACGAAGTCGCGGGCACTGCTAGTTTAGAATATTCCTCAATCGAATGAGATTTATTTTAAGGAGCATTCCATGAAATTCTTCGTCGTATTACTATTTACTAAATCGATGATTATAGGTACTCTGTACCTACTTGAGTAGCCACGTGATGGGGTCAGACAAAATATATGTTTTTTTTTATATTTTGTTATATAAGAATTCCTTGCCAAATACTTTAAGAGGTGTACTACTACCGTTGTGTTATTGGCGTAAATAAATAAATAAAAATAACATACATACATACATATAGTCACGTCTATATCCCTTACGGGGTAGACAGAGCCAACAGTCCCGAAAAGACTGAATGGCCACATTCAGCTGCTCGGCTTAATGATGGAATTGAGATCCAAATAGTGACAGGTTGCTAGCCGATCGCCTAAAAAAAGGATCGCAATTTTATAAGCGTATCCCTTAGTCGCCTTTTACGACGAAAGAGATGAAGTGGTCCTTTTCTTTTTTGTATAGGTGCCGGCAACCACACGGCACATTAAAACTAAATAAATAAATGATTTTATTCCGTTGTTACAGAGAAAGGGCCGTGAGATGTTCCACCATCTTGATTGGCGCTCTGGGCGTGTCCCTCATAGCTTTGGCGGTCTACACCACCGTGCTGGTGCTGACAGACTACAAGACCTTGAAGCCCTGCCTCTCGGAGGAATGCGTCGGGACGGGTAAGTAAACTAATGTACGGAGCCCTAGGCGCGGCCCTCAATGCCTTAGTTGGATAGACTGTACTCTACAAGAATATGAAACGATTGAGTAAAGAATGTGAATTAAAAAGCAGGATAGGTTCTGAAACCTAGGTCCTTTTAAGTTTCAGAACATACATACATATGGTCACGTCTATATCCCGTTCATTGCGGTGTAGACAGAACAAATTTTTTTAAATAAATTTTTTTCCATATTAAGTGTTAGCGGAATCCCACGGAAGCAATACAATTGTCAAAGATAAAAGTTCCCGGCATCATTAAAAAAAAAAGATCAGGATCACTCCATCTCTTTCCCATGGATGTCGTAAAAGGCGACTAAGGGAAAGGCTTACAAACTTGGGATTCTTTTTTAGGCGATGGGCTAGCAACCTGTCACTACGTGAATCTCAATTCCATCATTAAGCCAAATAGCTGAACGTGGCCATTCAGTCTTTTGAAGACTGTTGGCTCTGTCTACCCCGCAAGGGATATAGATGTGACCATATGTATATATCTATTTCCTACTGTGAACTTTGGGTTCACATAGGGGACTTTGCAACTTATTCAGTAATGCAAAATTGCGAATTTAGATTAAATAGGCGCTAACCATTACTCGTATATGTAGATATAGCACAACGATAAACGAGTAATAAATATTTACGCAAGGAGGTGTACTATAAAATTTAACAGTTATGTTGCACATATCAGAAAATTAAATAAAAATATTGCCCATTATGTACTGAAAAAATTAAGTTACATTATATTAGTTAAGTAGGTAAGTGTCAAAATTATGTAAGTGACAATATAAACGAAAACATTTTATGTATTTTAGTGACAATTAAATTTTTAGACAAATTTAATTTACATAATTATGTTACGGCCAAACAAAAATGAGATTTTTTTAAATCTAAATTTAAACAAACAAATATATGTATATACAGGTCAAACTGATAACTTTTTTTTAAAGGCGGTTAAAAATACGAATAAATAATAATGAATCATCGACGCGTCCTCTTGCGAAATTATTGCAATAAATAACACACTCTTTATTATGCACAAATGCACAATCGTTTTCATACTTCCTTTGGCATGTAATTGATCTTAATCTCATATATTTTTCAAGCATGTAAATAGGGCGAGTAATGCGTAATAACAATTATATAAAGAAGATAAACAACATATATTAACATAGTGATGTATCATCTGTGACTATGTAAGGCCATTATGGAAATTGTCATTAAAAATATATTATTACAATTATAAATGTTAAGTTACTAATAAATTACTGTATAAATATTTATATGGTTGTAACTAGCTGTGCCCGCAACTTCGTCCGCGTGGAATAGTTATTTTGAGCATCATTGAATCATCAAGGGTGAATAATTTTCCCAGTTTTTTCACCTTTTCCATTACTTCTTCCCTCCTTCAAGTTGCAGCGTGATGTAATATAGCCTAAAGCCTTCCTCGACTAATGGTCTATTCAACACAAAAATAATTTTTCAATTCGAACCAGTAGTTCCTGAGATTAGCGCGTTCAAACAAACAAACTCTTCAGCTTTATAATATTAGTATAGATAGGCGTGAGTTTATGTATAGATAGGTGATAAAACTAAGTAATAGGTTATATAAATGCGTACACAAGATTGAATTTTGCGCTGACTTTTCATCGCGAAAAGTCTTCTAGAATTTGTGGTAGAAGACCACTAAACGCAAGTGGAATTACATATATGCAAAAGCTAGTTATTTATGTCATTATTTCTAGTGTACACGTTTTAAATGCGAATTTATTTAGCCTCGTGGAATACCTACTGCGCCATTTCCAAGGAAAATGTTGCATTTGCGCATTTTCTGATCTAGATCTGCGCCGTTGGATTTTAAAAACATGTTTATTAATCGAGGACAATTATGGGGTACCTCGTGGACTGATAAAGTATATTATAATTGATACATTTACATTTTTATTATGTGGAATACCCATTGAAATTGTTTACTCTTTAATTAAGTAAGATACCTACTGTTATAGGTACCAAATCACAAAATATTAAGTATAACTACTTTTGAATTTGATATCTGTTAGAATTTTATAATCTTTGCAACAATGTGTTCGAATAAGAAATATGTATCTGCATAACTGAAATTTTTTAGTTACAAAAGTAACTTTAGCAAGTTATTCTATTAAAATTAAGATTATGTTAGCCTAATTCCAAAGGAGGCTGATTTCGTAAACGTGGGATGAAAAACCCTTGAATAGGTATTTCCGGGGTCTGCAGACTGTTCTTCGATAGTCGTATGGCCTACAAAAATATCGAACACATTATTTTTCGTCATCGAACGTTAAACCTCGTCATATTTTTAGCCAAGATTTCAAATTCAAAATTTTTATTCATTATTATGGGACATTTCAACATCACTTAATAATTTTCATATAAGTATTTTGGTTTTAAAACATTGGTTGACGTCAAATAAATTACATAAAACCAAGTTTACTGCCGCGGTAATAAACTGCACCGCAGCATTTTCTTCAATATCGTCAACTGCACGATTACTCCAAGATTTCAAATTCTAAATTTTTATTCATTATTATGGGACATTTCAACATCACTTAATAATTTTCATATATTTTGGTTTTAAAATATTGGTTGACGTCAAATAAATTACATAAAACCAAGTTTACTGCCGCGGTAATAAACTGCACCGCAGCATTTTCTTCAATATCGTCAACTGCACGATTACTCCAAGATTTCAAATTCTAAATTTTTATTCATTATTATGGGACATTTCAACATCATTTAATAATTTTGATATATTTTGGTTTTAAAACATTGGTTGACGTCAAATAAACATATAAAACCAAGTTTACTGCCGCGGTAACAAACTGCACCGCAGCATTTTCTTCAATACCGTCAACTTCACAATTATCCAAACTTAGAATAGAAGTGTAGACGAGAAAATACATTTCCGTCCTATCCTCCTCAATACATCACTATAAACAATAACAGAGTGTTAAAAAGTTAACCATATCTGCCTTCCAGTAAAAAGTAGCTCCCTTCAAATAATCTTCCCTTTTATCTTCATTCTTCAGCATCAAGAATCCTCCAAGCTCTCAACAAAGACGTCGACCCCTGCACAGACTTCTACGAATACGCATGCGGGGGCTGGATCAAGAAGAACCCGGTGCCAGACTGGGCGACGTCCTGGGACCAGCTGGCGAGGCTCCGAGAACAACTGGTCACGGACCTGAGGGAACTCCTGGAGGAAGACGATGAAGAAGAACTGCCAGCCAGTGTGCAGAAAGCGAAGGCCCTGTACAGGACTTGTGTGGACGTTGGTAAGTCTGTTCGTACTGACATCTAGAGGCAGATATTGAGGAATCTGACTTTTGACGTCGTAAAGAAGACATCATGAGGAAATATAGGGAATGTTTCATAGTTACCTGAAAGGATTCTTCTCGGTTAAACACGCTATTTGCTTTCTTAGGAAGAAGAAATGTCCTTTTCCAATTATGCTTGTTGGATATCCGTCTAAGATCTTCGGGTTAGGCAATCCAGAGTCTTATATCCTCGGGTAGAGAGCTAATAGTCTTGAAGAGGCTGAAAGGTGTAGATAATAAAAATGAAATAAATTCATACATTTCAGATAAACTGGAAAAAGACGGCATCAAGCCTATTGAGAACATCCTGGCTACACTGAATCTCCCGCCTCGTCCGCCAACTGAAGTCAGCGCCAACTTCTCGTGGGAACAGTCAGCAGGCCTTGGGAGACGACTGTTGGGACTCAACGTGCTGATCAGCGTGCAGGTGGCTGAGGATGTGAGGAACACCAGCAGGAATCGAGCTGTGGTAAGGAAATTATGTTCGTTCCTCCTGCAACTTTCTTTATAGCTACAAGTGCATAAAGATTTGGGGGATCCCAGTCGTAGCGAGAAAGTTGCTTAAGTTGAGGCAAAGAATACAACAGGAAAGAAATTAAGATATCGAAGGACATTTTAAGTAGGATTAAAATTTTTACTCTTTGTTGTATCTTTTGTTTCGAAAAGACATAATTTACTAATCACTCCAAATTATACCTAATAATTTAAGCCCCGGAATGCAAAAATTCTGATTAGGTCTTTTTACTTTGGAATAAGATACAAAATTTAATAAAAATGTGTAGGTAGTGATGTTTATAGAGAGTTTGGGAGTCTCTCTTGTAAATATAAATACTACTAATATATACACCTAATAAATAACAAAATTAGTTACATCTTAAGGAATTAACTTAATAGATTTGAATACTTTTATCTATATGGAATAGATTTATCACTAATTTATAGTAACGCTAAAGAAATACGAGTACACCATACACCTAACGCTAAGTCATTAACCTGACAAGATTATTAAACTTATAGGAAGTGAAGTAATTTTCATCGTAGATATGGATAGTCGTAAAAGAATAAAAGTGAAACTTCACTGTTATTATTATTGCACTGCAACAGATAAATGAGATCTGAGACATAATGACGCAAATACAAAGAAATTGTTACAAGGACCAGTTTTCCACTTCGACAACAAAAACGTTAATGAATACAGCGATAGAATTAACATCAATTGTGGAATTGCGAGTAAGGTCTGCTCAATTACGTGCTCCGTTGTTTAGATAAATCTTATAGTTCTACATAAGTTGTATGAAAGTGTTTAAAATGTCGATGCAAAAGTAAGGATTGTTAATTACTTACATCAGATTACCTACATCTTTGTGTGTCCGACTATATCTCTCGTATCGACGTTGAAAAGTCTTCAAGCTGTTAAAATATTGGTACGAAATCCTACACTTGTTCGACAAAGAAGTTGCAGGAAAATCCAATTGAGCTCGAGGCGTTGAAAAATTTCGAATCTATTTTTTTTTTTTTGTATTTTGTGATAAGACTTGAAAATGCGTAAGAGCGGAGTGAGTTTTTACTTAAAAACAAAATATATTAATCCCAACTACCTAATATTATAAATACGAAAGTATGTTTGTTTGTTTGTTACCACTTCACGCGTTATTTACTGAACTCATCTTAAAAACTAAATCTAACGTTAAAAACTATTTTACTAAAGTTAAAAACTATATCCCGCGGGAATCGTGAAAAACCTTTATTCTTTTAAAGGCGGCTCTAAATTCGCGCAGGCGAAGCTGCGGGTAAAAGCTAGTTACAGTACCTATTAAAGGTACTCACACTTGTATATCTAGTTCACACAAAAAAAAATATTCTCACGTAATCCAACAATCAAATTATCAAGGAAAATAATCTCACTAGTTCATTATAATTTATTGAGCCCCCAATGAAACCCTTCTAACATTTTCTCTATCAATTTTCCTCAGATCGAACAAGTATCCCCCGGATTCAGCGAGCGTTACTTACTCCGGCCCGAGCAGTTCTCCCACGAGATTGAGCAGTACCACCACTACATCAAGCAGATGATCTCCATCGCGGACCCTGCCACTGACGCCGAGGAGTTCGCCGGCCACATTGTGGAGTTCAGCAAGAGTTTGGCTAAGGTTAGGACTTACTACTTACTTTGAGCTGTCTGAACGTTGATGAAGACCCCATCTGATCAAGTCCCCACTTTTTTACACCTGATAAATATAGGTAAGTAAGTATAGATTGTAAATTAAATCTATCTTCGTTCAGCTGAAACTGCTAATCGGCTGCAATTTTGAATCTAATATTTTAATGTAACGGAAATACTACAGATCTAGTACAAACTGGAATTCCTAATTCTGCAGTTATCAGTTTAACTTTTCTTACTAGTTCTAAGCCAAAACAACCTTCAATAGAAATATTTATTACAGATAATGACGCCAGTGGAAGTTCGTCGCAGCGGGACCCACTTGTTCCACGAGGTCAGCGTCCAGCAACTCATTCAGGGGTCTAGCGGAGGACCTGTGCAATGGAAAGAGGTAATCGCCTCTAAATATGTACCGCATTTTTTTCTTTCGCGTGCACAATCACGTCTTTAACGTTTACAGGATAGATGGAGCCAACAGTCTTGAG
Organism: Amyelois transitella; assembly: GCF_032362555.1. Classification (NCBI taxonomy): domain Eukaryota; kingdom Metazoa; phylum Arthropoda; class Insecta; order Lepidoptera; family Pyralidae; genus Amyelois; species Amyelois transitella. Next base: position 942,422 of record NC_083509.1, on the reverse strand, counting down.
ACTGCAAGTCCACGTCGAACTGCATGGCCCAATAATGCAATTGAGGTGCCCAACGACTATGTTTCTCATACGTATTTCTTATTTATACTTAATGTACCTACTTTTCCCTACCAGCTACATATTCTACCAGGATAATTATTTGCATTCACATGGAGTTCTCTGTTACATACCCCATGTAAGTAGTAGATAATATTTCTAAAATCAAAGCCGCACCTTCAAAATATAATCAATTTCGTTCCAGCACGACTGGCAGAAGTACCTGGAGCTAGTGTTCAGCAACACTAACGTATCACTGCACGCGCAACAGGACCGCGTCATCGTCATGGACCTGCCGTACCTTCAGAAGCTGGCCGTGTTACTGTCTGACACCAAGCCTGTCATTGTGGGTAAGAAAACTTTAGGTACCACTGCCCAAATTTACCAAATACCGGGTAGAATTTAGGCACATCTTGCGCTTATATCTTGACATCAGCCCAGTGCATTGGTGGTCCTTGATTCCTCTCTGTCTCTACTTAGGTAACTAATATCTTCTCCCAAAGACCGTGTTCGTCATAAGGTATCTTATTTTACATACATACGTATCATCCCTTGCAGGTTGGTAGATAGCCAACAGTCTTGAAAAACTGAATGGCTCCGTTCAGCGATGTATGGCTTGATGGTGGAATTCAGATTCAAATAGTGACAGGTTGCTAGCCCATCGCCTAAAAAAAGAATCCCAAGCCTATCCCTTAGTTCTTAGTTTCTTACAACATCCACGGGAAAGAGATGAAAGTGATCATATTCTTTTTTTTTTATTTGTGCCGTAAATCACAAGGCACAATAGTAGTTTGGTCTATCGATTACATTTTACCAGATCCCTAAACCTGAAAAAAGGTTACGTTGTATTGAACACCACAACTCTTTTTTATAAGATATTTTATAACCACACGGCCAAACAAACATATCTGACCCACCATCGACATAAATCCTCTAGACCTTTAAACTTGTCATAAAGAACAAACTTTATTTCCAGAACGTTTTCTCTGGTGGAGCGTATTCTCCACAGTGGCCCCGATGACCCTGGCCTCGTTCAGGGAGCTGGGATTCGAGTTCTCGAAGGCGGTGTTCGGGCTGCAGCAGCGCACTCCTCGCTGGAAGAGCTGCACCGCCAATGTCAACGCCAACTTCGGCGTGGCTCTCAGTTACTTGTACGTGAGGAGGCACTTCGATCAAGACTCGAGAAAGAAGGTATTTGGATGATATTTTTTAAGTTATAATGGGCCTGCTACTCCCTCCTGGCTAACGTCCCGGTTGCGTCCTCACCACCCTGGAGAGGAGCGTGACCTTTGACCATGGATCGGATGAGTCGGTTTTTACACGAAGCGACTCTCATCTTACCTCCGTAACCTTTGCAGGGCACCTAACCCGTATTGGATCGATCATAGTTACACATCCAGTTTTCTGAAATGCAGGTTTCCTCGCGATGTTCTCCCTCTGCGTAAGAGCACTTAGTATTCAAAATAATGTACATAACTTTCAAAAAAGCCATTGGTACATGGCCGAAATGGGATTTGAATTGTACCTTTTTGCGCATCACCCATTTTAACCGGGCACCCTACCACTTCGTCCACCGGCGTTCTTGGACCATTTTAACCTATTATCGTTAATCTTCCCAGGCCATAGAGATGGTGGAAGACGTCCGTGCGGCGTTCGCGGCGGCCGTACAGCAGCTGGGCTGGATGGACTCCAGCACGCGCGCGCGCACGCTGGCCAAGCTCCAGGCCATCCGCAACTTCGTGGGCTTCCCCGCCTGGCTGCTCGCGCACCAGGACCTTGACAAACACTACAGACATGTTAGTATTCGAGGCTATATCTTTGAAACAACGGTGGAAATACCAATTAGGACAAGTTTCGATGGATTCGATTATGATTGTTTCTGCTCTTTGCGGAGCTGTGCCTCTGGTATCAGAAGATCGTCCCTTTGGTAAGTTCTTATGAATCAGCGTGTGATACAAGACGACGACATATCATTCCTATAGTTTCATGTACCATAATGGCATATCTATTTACTGACCAAGTATGTTCCTCATAACATAATGTTCCTGCTAACTACATATTCTTCCTGTACATCTTAGCATGGCGACTCTAGCAGATATTTTGTTTTGGCATGGCAAAATTATTTACTTATTACCAAATTTTTCGCAGGCTGAAATCGTCGAAGGCAATTTATTTGAAACGTACCTGAAACTGACGGCTGCTGCTGTGAAGAAGTCACTAGAAGCGCTCAGGGAGAAGCCAGATAGGAACAGGTGAACAGAATCTTGAATTTATTTACTGCTTTTGTTCCATATTGACATTTGCCAAATATTTTCAGGGCAGGTAAAGTTTATTAGTTTTATCACTTAAACTTATAAAGTTTGTTGTGAGAGATTTTTAAATAGATCATCATTTAAGGTAAAATTTAAAAAAAAAACCTTTTTCAGATGGGTAGCAACAGCGACTACAGTGAACGCTTTCTATTCAGCTACCCTCAATTCAGTTAGTAAGTACCTTAACTTTTAAAAAAACAAAAAAATATTTTGTAACAGCTCATAATACTTACACAGTTTAAGCAAAACATCGCAGGTGAAAGTGACGAGAGATAATTTAAAGATTTATAGAATAACTACAACCTTAATTAGGACTAGTTTTACACTCATTACGAGATTGTGGGTGTCCTAATATATAAGATTTTTAAAAACTAAGAACATTTTGTTACAGCTTTCCCTGCTGGTATTCTTCAACCGCCATTTTATGGGAACGGAATTGAGTGAGTTCATTACAATTATTTATTTGCATCAATTCGTTAACGTGAATTGCTCGTTCATTAATGCTTAACTTTGTTACAGGGCAATCAATTACGGTTCCATCGGTGCCATTATGGGCCATGAAGTCACTCATGGCTTTGACGATCAGGGTGAGTTTCTTCAATGATATCTGCTCTTGATTTATACCATTTTCTAAGTGTAGGTATGCCAAAAGGTACGTCGTAGGTTCTAAGTCCTCCCAAGTCTTCTGAATCCGTCTTTCAGCAAGCACTTTCAGTTATTCATCCTTTTTAGTAACCCGAATCGTTCAGATTTCAAAATTTCATTAACAGATTCTCTATTTCTGATCAGTAAATGTTGAGCTGTCCGTAAAATTAGAACCCAACGGATTGGGATAAAAATCGTCGTAAAACGGACCTCACGGCCCATACTTCGCCAAAGAGTACAATTACTTTCCAATTTCAAAGGATACTTTTTATTAACCAGGTCGCCGTTACGACTCGGACGGCAACCTAAAGCAGTGGTGGTCAGCCGCCACCCTGGAGCACTACCACGGGAAGGTGCAGTGCATCATCGACCAATACAGCAAGTACCACATGCCGCAGCTACCTAATTATACGGTCAGTTCTTATACCCCATGATATAATATCGGATTATTCGTCTTTGGTCACTTGGGTCCATGATAAAATTCCACGTTTTTGTGTCCTGAAGTAACTCTAATAGCACCTGTGTGATCAAAGTCAACAAGATTTGATTACACATCTCATCATTCATAAAATTGCAAAAATTCTTCGCTGGACTGTTAGACTTAACACGACCACGTGCTGTTCAGATGGATGATTTCATAGAAAGCCACCGCGCCTTTCAGTAAAAAGTCATAAAGTTTAGCCTTAGCTATTCGAAGAGATAGCCTCTGTCATGCTCCACTACGAAAAAGTTTAGAGCAGAAAACATTTAGGTACCGTGTGGATCCCGCACCAATATAATAAGAATAGACCTTTGGGAAAGGCTTATAAACTTGGGATTTTTCTTATAGGGGACCTTTCACTATTTGAATCGCAATTCTATCATTAAGCCTAACAACTGAACTGGCTCTGTCTACCCCGCTAGGGATATATACGTGATTAATTATATTAATGAATGAATAAAGAAAACATATTAAATAGATAAATAAATTGTGTTCCCAGGTACACGGGTTCAACACGCAAGGAGAGAACATAGCCGACAATGGCGGACTACGGGCTGCTCTCAACGCGTATTCTCTGTTCGCAAAGAGACAGCCTTCAGCCGCCCGGGTCTCGCTGCCGGGAGTGTCTCACCTCAAGCCGGAGCAGCTGTTCTTCTTAGGGTTCGCACAGGTAGATTGATCATCAATATTATAACTGTATACAAGCTCTGATCTTGTCGTATTATGAGACAAATCGGATACTCTTGACTAAACAGGGATCGTAGAAAGCGGAGAGATATGGTCTCTGCCTACCCCTCCGGGAAAGATACGTCATTTTATGTAATGATAACACATCGAACCAAGAAGACCTTACATTGAACCATTATTTCTCTTTAGATTTGGTGTGGCAACTCGACCGTCGGCGCGCTGAAGTCTAAACTGGTGGAAGGAGTTCACAGCCCGAACAAAATCCGAGTGATCGGGACCTTGAGCAACTCTAAGGAGTTCGCGGACGCCTGGAAGTGTCCGAAGGGTTCTCCCATGAACCCCGAACATAAATGTGTATTATGGTGATCTAAATCGCCTTCCTCAAATCTACGGAGGCGCGTAAACTACTTAGTATCTTTATATTATGAAAATACGTGAACATTCCTAGTGAACATGCAACTGTTTCCACTATTGATATATAGTGGGCATATGCTCGCGTCCGCCCGTTAGTGCTTGGGGTATAAATGTGATGTTAGTTATAAGGGAACCAAAGACATTACTAGGTTACCATCAAGTTACCGCCGTAGTGTAGTTGTACAAAAAAGTGTATTCTGTAAAAACAGTTTAATCGCACTATAAATCCGTCTGTGGAAAGTTTATTTAGACGATATAGTAATGTAAACTAACAGATATGTCACATCGTACAGACCTAAGGAGCCCTTTTTGACAGGACAAAACGTATTTGAAACAAGAGAGAAAGAGACGAAACTATGAACGTAAGCTGTCAAAATGGGCTTCTATTATATTTTGTAGAGTGTAATAAATTCTTGAGTGTATCTACTAACTATAAATATAAGTCGGTACAACAAAATAGCATATTATCGTATATCCAGTTAAAAGTTCAATGAACAAATATATTATTTATATAATAATGTCGAGAAACAAATCATGAAGACTGCTGTACTTATTATCGGAGATTTTATTTTAATGCATTTGGAGTGTGAATGGATTGATATCTTCCCAGTGAATATGTTGGGCTTCGAGTCGGCTCCCCAAATACCAGAGCTTATAAACTTGACGGATTTGATGTCTGAATGAAAAACAAAGTAACTAATTCTATAAGTACTTGTAACACAAACGGTGAAACCATGCTCTTAGAAACTACATCAAGTGATATTGGAAATTTAAACGAATGCGTACGATTCATTTTACTATTATGAATGAATCAAGGTAGACAGCTCATTTATTCCTTAGAAGAATGGTGATACAAGGTGATAAAATATTAAATCAAATATACGTATAATCAAAATAAAAAGATTTTAGTATTTGAGACGACGATTTTATGTGACTCGAAGCCCGTCGTTGTCGTTTGTAGGTATTTAGATTAAGATAATGTGATTTCGATGTAACTAGAATCATAGCAAACATGTACAATTTGCTCAGATAAGCCAACTCAGTGCATCTCTATTTTTTTTTAATTAAATGACTACCTATTTATTACATAATAAAGAATATTTAAAATGCGTGTTTTCTGTTTATTTTTCAATATTGTAGCAATTTTGCGTTTTAATTAGCATCAAATTCTTCAACTATCTTTTTTTTCAAAAAAACTAATTTGATGTTCATCAAGTTAGTTAAATTTATAAATAAAATATTCATAACATTCAACAAAATCACTTTATTTCTTTCTGACATACGGGAACTCGTAAACCGGTGCAGAATTCTTGGAGCCCTTTTTGATGCGTTTCGGTCTAAGTACTTTAGCATCCTGTAGATGTCGCTTCATCTCCAACTTCTGTTGTATCACGGTCAATTCCTTTTCTCGCTCTATCCTCTTTGCTATCTCTTTGTAAATCCTATTCTTCTTCTTTTTCATTTCTGCTATTGTCTGTAACAAATTAATATTCTTTATAACTGAATGTGACCTTTCAGTCTTTACAAGACTGTTGACTCTGTCTACCCCGCAAGGGACATATACGTGACTATGTATGTATGAAAACATATGATATGAGTACAGCATAGATAAAAGTAAAAGCTAAATAGAGAATAAGTAAATCTATAATTAAATATTAATAAACAATTAAGAAAAGAGAGAGTACCAAAATAAAATTTTTTCCATCTTTCCACTTGCCAAGATCACAGCATACTTCTTTCGCTTCATCCAAATTCATAACTGTCTTCATACAGTCTTGTGGAATAAAGTGTCAAATAAACATGAAACAAAATACTAACCTGTTTATCAACAGTAGGCAACTGCATCTTGTCCAAATCAGACAGTCTGGGTCTGTTGGACTTTCTGCCGAGCAGCTTGGGATGCGTGTCCAGCCTCTTGGCCAGGTCAAACTCCTTCTCTTCCCCTTCATCCACAAAGAATGTGTGTGTGTTCGGTGTAGAGTCAGCGACGTCTGTCATGTGGAGCTCAGACTGAAAATAATAATCAATTTTGTTATTCTTGTGTTTTTCTGTAGCACTGAAAGCAAAACATTGTTCTTCCAACTTGAGTGAGTGAGAAAGGATAAAACACAAAAGACAGAGATTTCATTAAAAATTGTTATCAATTAATGGTTTTTCTGGCAAAGTAGTGATAAAACAAAACAACCAATGTGGTTTAAATTTAGCTTAGAGACCTTCATAGATATGGACACATAAAATCACGCCTTTTTCGCGGAGGGGTAGGCAGAGACTACAATCATTCCACTATGGATATGGATACATGCTGCCTTTATTTCTACTACTCAAATGAATGAAGTCTCAAATAGTAATATTCCTTCCATGTTGGTCTGGTTACAAAGAAAATACATAGCATGTGCTAGCAGCTTCTCTTAAGCCGTTACACCTTGCAGATTTACAGCTAAGCAAGGGAAAGGCTTTTAAACTTCAAATTGTTCCTTAAGGTGCTAGCAACCTGTCACTCTATATCTTATTTTCATCACTAAATTCATCCAGTGGAACATGGCCTTGGAGCCTATTTAAGACTTTTGGCTCTGTCTACCTGGTAAGGGATTGAGATGTTACTTATTTATTTATGCCAATTACAAAATTAAATGAACTGTTGTTCATCCTTGTCTCAATTTTGTATGTGATCCTTTTACTGTTAGGTTGGCTGGAACAGATCCCACTTAGGGATAAGCCCGCCTTTGTACAGTACAAGTACTGTTTTATATTTGTAATAATAAATATATATGGGACAAATATATATTTGTAATGTACTCTTTTAGTAAACAATAAATCATTTACTTACTAACTTACATACAACAGTCTAATTATAGCTCTTATACTTTTCAAGAATAGGACCACTCCATCTCTTTCCCATGGATGTCGTAAAAGGTGACTAAGGCATAGGCTTACAAAATTGTGTCAACCTGTCACTATTTGAATCTCAATTCTATCATAAAGCCAAATAGCTGAACGTGGCCATTCAGTCTTTTCAAGACTGTTGGCTCTGTCTACCCCGCAAGGGATATAGACGTGACAATATGTATGTATGTGTATGTACTTCTTGTCAAAGTAATGTATATGCTAACCTGCAGCCTGTTGATCCGTCTGCTTTCAATAGTGCGTTTCATATTGACATACTTGATGTCTTGCGTGTGCATCAACTTCAGCTGTTCCGGTGTGTCTTCCTCCTCTTTGGTGATTTCATGGTGTACCTGATGATAAGGAATTATAGTCACATTAAGTAAATATCTTTACAATGAGAGTAAATGTTTAATACTCAATGGCTTATATCGGTCATAATATACTATAATTTCTTATGTTGTGTTCTAAATCTGGAGCTTAAGGGATCAAAGCTATGAAGGAAAAATTAAGAAAATAATTAAGGTTACTTGCCCCATTTTTCACCCTGGAATTGACCATATGAAAGTAGAACTCATCAGGATTCCTGTCGAGGGTCCGCTTGCGTAACAGCTTCAAGGTCTCTCCTTTCTCGTGGTAGTCATCTGCCCGCTTCTTGTAGTCCTTCTTCTTTTCCAATAATCCCAAATGTTTCCGAGCCTCCGGCTGGTGCCGCTCTTTGTGCGTTTTTTGGTTAGCCTTCGCGGCTTTTTTCCACGAAGACATTTTTAATTTAGGAAGCTAAGATCGATTAAAAGAATCAACAAACTAATTGCATCGCCGTAATGCCAGATTACAATTAATTTTTATTTAAAAAAAATCGCATTTCAGTAAACACAACGGATTGAACAGAATCACCACACACGTGTCTTTGACATTGACTGACAGCCAGCATCTGTCAAAATGTCAAATAAGTTGTTGAGTGCAGTTCGACAACGTTGTTGAGTAAGATCGTAACGACAACTAAATTCCATTTGCGAAAAAAATGTATTCAATCCTTATGCTTTGATTAAATTTAACCCCCACAAAAAAAAAGATAGCATCGTCAGAGTGTAATAAAGTACTTTAACTTTTGTATGTACCTTTGTATGATAAAGGATAGGATTTGTTTCTCTACCGTACTGTATAAAGAAAAAAAACAAAGTTTCGTTTAAAAACATATATTTCCATTTCATTGTGTGTCAGGAACATTAATTTCTGCAGATCTCTTCAAAGCCAGTGGCAGCTTGAAAATGATGAGGAACAGAATTTCCAACGCGCTGAAGAGACCTACGCCCAGGAACATGTTGAACACACCGCCGAGAGAGGCTGGAAAATAAATAATATAATTTGAGCACTGATGAAGTGATGATGATGATATAAAGTATAAGCCTGAAAGCCTGAAGTCTAAAAAATAGTCCAATGTCTTAGCTTTGGAACAGTCCACGGCAAATAACCTTACCCCCCTAAGTTTTTGGTTTATATTAACAGCTACTCCATGACGTGACACGATACTCGCGACGTCGTTTTTATCGCGCGAAAAACTATCGCAGTCCCGTTTCACGTTATAATAAAAAACGAAACAACTATAGTATTTCTGCTGCGAGGACAGGAGGTAATAAGCAAAGAAATTGCTACCGTTGACTGATCGAACTACATTAGTTTGTAAATAAGATAATATCTGGAGCTAAAAAGAAGTACACTTACGCCATCTATTGGCAAATAGTATAGCAGTCAGACAAACAACTGACATCGATATTTTTTTCATTTATACCCTTATTTTCTTCTTATTATTAAGCTTGCTACTTTTTTTGCACATTTACTCTAACTTCCTGGCTAAGATATATATATTGTAGGTAGTTTTAATGTTTATTGAATGTTTCAAACCGGCCAGGTCAATATGAATAAGATTTATGTCAAGCAGTGGACTTTATGTGACAGAAACCACAATACCTACTTACAGAGGAGAGTGAGCCAAGTTTCCGTGGGCAGAAGAAAGAACACCTTGGACTGACGCATTCGAACTCTGATGTACACCACATTGGAGATTGAAGAGTTGAGGCCGGCGCTGTAAGATAAACATTAGATAGATAGATAGATAAAACTCTTTATTGCACCATAAGAGAAAACATACAAAACAACACAAAGCAGATATAGATGGTGAAAATGAAGAAAGTGAACATTCAATACTAGCCGCCCGCCCCTTCTCAAGGGCAGCATTTAGGTAGATATAAACTTTCTTCAGAAAATACTTTTTCCAACATTTATATAAGGAACATAATCAGTCCACAAGTTTCCAAGATAAAAGAATACATAGAGACCGATAAAATATGTAGTGATTTTATAAAATGTGACTTTATAATATGTAGTGATTTGAGATAAAATTTCCCATAGAGTTGAGTTAGTATCTCGTAACACAAGTCTCGAACTTACATCGAGGCTAACTCAATCTGTGTAATTTGTCCCGCAAATACCTAAGTAATTAGGTATTTTTTTATTATACCTTCCTAAAGCCTAAGAAATACTTAGCTGTCATTTTGTTCACTTTCGCTAGCGGCCTGATTTTTAATCAGAGGCATGGAACATGAGTATATTTTAATTGGTGACAATTTGTTTCAAAGATTTATAAAGGAAAATTAAATGTAGTAATTCCCTGATTATGCAATTAACTGCTAAGCAAATTATCAATAGTCTCTTCAAATAATAAGACCGACAAAGAACATTAGCTGCAGCTACTGTCATATTTCAAGTAAAGGCGATAGTTTGGAAAAAATATTTGCATTTAACAGCCTTATGGGTTAGGATAGGTAGGTACTTACTACAATGGATCAAATGTGCGGTCGACGAAATCCATCTTATTAGTCTCAACCGACATTTCTGTGCTTAACTGGGAACACGGAGGTAGACAGCCACATGAAGAGTTTTCTGCAAAGAATCAAACATACATACATACATAAAATCACGCCTCTTTCCCGGAGGGGTAGGCAGAGACTACCTCTTTCCACTTGCCACGAGCTCTGCATACTTCCTTCGCTTCATCCACAATCATAACTCTCTTCATGCAAGCTCGGCGGTTATCGGGTACTTTTAACCTGATCCTTTACCAGGACGTCCTTAATTTGATCAAGATACTTTCGTCTAGGTCTTCCCACTCCGACCTTTCCCTCCACACTCTCCAAAGAATCAATAAGTGACATACCTAAGTACTAGTTTTACCCGGACCTCGCTCCCGCGTCAATTTCCAAAATTACTTTCCTACTGATGATTCACTACAGTGACTTCCATGATCCTATCAACCATAACCAAGGTATTACTTACTCGTAAATGCTGTCTCGTAGGCCTTGATATCGCACGCGCGATCCTGTTTTTATCTAACCTAACCTAACCAGGTTCCCCTACAAAAGATGCATAGGTTAGACGGAAGTCGCTCTGTGGAAAAACCTGACTTTAACCAATCTAGGAGTTTGGTCGGCCAGCGCACTCCAACCTCCTCCCCAGAGAGGTGAGAAAGTAATCGGCACTAACGCAAGAAGGAAGAAGTGAAGTGAAACTTTTACCGTATCCTTTAGTCACCCGCAAGCAGTTGAGTTGCGCGACGCGGCACTGTGGCAATTGTTCTTCCATTTCTAAATCTGTAGCCACCAGGGGATCAGAGCAACCACATATTTTCTCTAGGCACCTGGCCTGAAAGAATAATACAACATACATACATAAAATCACGCCTCTTTCCCGGAGGGGTAGGCAGAGACTACCTCTTTCCACTTGCCACGATCTCTGCATACTTCCTTCGCTTCATCCACATTCATAACTCTCTTCATACAAGCTCGGCGGTTTCGGGTACTTTTGACCTGACCCTGAAAGAATAATATTAGCTTGTTTGTTTATTTCAAGACGATACAATGTTGAAAAAGTTTTTTGTGATAAATGTTATACTAAAAGTTAAAGTTAAAGGTCGGAGTGGGAAGGCCTAGACGAACGTATCTTGATCAAATTAAGGACGGCCTGGCAAAGGGTGAGGTCAAGAGTACCCCAAACCGCCGAGCTTGCATGAAGAGAGTTATGTATGGAGATGAAGCGAAAGAAGTATGCAGAGATCGTAGCAAGAAAGTTGTAGTCTCTGCCTACCCTTCCGGGAAAAGGCGTGATTTTATGTATGAATGTTTGTTTTTACAGGAAAAGGTTTGCAAGCCTGTTTAATGAGGCATAAAAATATGTGTAGAGGTCACGTGAAGACAACCAGTAGCCTTTAAAAAAACCTAAAAAGATAAACATAAAGCAGACTGTTCTTTGTCCAAGGTCGTGGTGTAAGTCACTTCCAGCAGCTCAGTCCTTAATATCTCTTCTTAAAAACTAAATCGTCTCCTTACTATGCACTGTAGCCGAGAATACCCATCAAGCAGACTGCCCTCATTGTCCAAGGTCCTGGTGTAAGTCACTTCCAGCAGCTCAGACCTTAATATCTCTTCTTAAAAACTAAATCATCTCCTTACTATGCACTGTAGCCGAGAATACCCATCAAGCAGACTACCCTCATTGTCCAAGGTCCTGGTGTAAGTCACTTCCAGCAGCTCAGACCTTAATACTCTTCTTAAAAACTAAATCATCTCCTTACTATGCACTGTAGCCGAGAATACCCATCAAGCAGACTGCCCTCATTGTCCAAGGTCGTGATGTAAGTCACTTCAAGCAGCTCAGACCTCAATATATCTTCTTAAAAACTAAATCGTCTCCTTACTATGCACTGTAGCCGAGAATACCCATCAAGCAGACTGCCCTCATTGTCCAAGGTTCTGGTGTAAATCACTTCTAGCAGCTCAGTCCTCAATATCTCTTCTTAAAAACTAAATCGTCTCCTTACTATGCACTGTAGCCGAGAATACCCATCGTAAGGGACGCAGCCAGCATCGACATCAAGCAGACTGCCCTCATTGTCCAAGGTCCTGGTGTAAGTCACTTCCAGCAGCTCAGTCCTTAATATCTCTTCTTAAAAACTAAATCATCTCCTTACTATGCACTGTAGCCGAGAATACCCATCAAGCAGACTGCCCTCATTGTCCAAGGTCCTGGTGTAAGTCACTTCCAGCAGCTCAGACCTTAATACTCTTCTCAAAAACTAAATCATCTCCTTACTATGCACTGTAGCCGAGAATACCCATCGTAAGGGACGCAGCCAGCATTAACATCAAGCAGACTGCCCTCATTGTCCAAGGTCCTGGTGTAAGTCACTTCTAGCAGCTCAGTCCTTAATATCTCTTCTTAAAAACTAAATCGTCTCCTTACTATGCACTGTAGCCGAGAATACCCATCAAGCAGACTGCCCTCATTGTCCAAGGTCCTGGTGTAAGTCACTTCCAGCAGCTCAGACCTTAATACTCTTCTCAAAAACTAAATCATCTCCTTACTATGCACTGTAGCCGAGAATACCCATCGTAAGGGACGCAGCCAGCATTAACATCAAGCAGACTGCCCTCATTGTCCAAGGTCCTGGTGTAAGTCACTTCTAGCAGCTCAGTCCTTAATATCTCTTCTTAAAAACTAAATCGTCTCCTTACTATGCACTGTAGCCGAGAATACCCATGAAGCAGACTACCCTCATTGTCCAAGGTTCTGGTGTAAGTCACTTCTAGCAGCTCAGTCCTTAATATCTCTTCTTAAAAACTAAATCATCTCCTTACTATGCACTGTAGCCGAGAATACCCATCAAGCAGACTGCCCTCATTGTCCAAGGTCCTGGTGTAAGTCACTTCCAGCAGCTCAGACCTTAATACTCTTCTCAAAAACTAAATCATCTCCTTACTATGCACTGTAGCCGAGAATACCCATCGTAAGGGACGCAGCCAGCATTAACATCAAGCAGACTGCCCTCATTGTCCAAGGTCCTGGTGTAAGTCACTTCTAGCAGCTCAGTCCTTAATATCTCTTCTTAAAAACTAAATCGTCTCCTTACTATGCACTGTAGCCGAGAATACCCATGAAGCAGACTACCCTCATTGTCCAAGGTTCTGGTGTAAGTCACTTCTAGCAGCTCAGTCCTTAATATCTCTTCTTAAAAACTAAATCGTCTCCTTACTATGCACTGTAGCCGAGAATACCCATCGTAAGGGACGCAGCCAGCATTAACATCAAGCAGACTGCCCTCATTGTCCAAGGTCCTGGTGTAAGTCACTTCCAGCAGCTCAGTCCTCAATATCTCTTCTTAAAAACTAAATCGTCTCCTTACTATGCACTGTAGCCGAGAATACCCATCAAGCAGACTACCCTCATTGTCCAAGGTCCTGGTGTAAGTCACTGCCAGCAGCTCAGTCCTCAATATCTCTTCTTAAAAACTAAATCATCTCCTTACTATGCACTGTAGCCGAGAATACCCATCATAAGGGACGCAGCCAGCATCGACATCAAGCAGACTGCCCTCATTGTCCAAAGTCCTGGTGTAAGTCACTTCAAGCAGCTCAGTCCTCAATATCTCTTCTTAAAAACTAAATCATCTCCTTACTATGCACTGTAGCCGAGAATACCCATCAAGCAGACTACCCTCATTGTCCAAGGTCGTGATGTAAGTCACTTCAAGCAGCTCAGTCCTCAATATTTCTTCTTAAAAACTATATCGTCTCCTTACTATGCACTGTAGCCGAGAATACCCATCATAAGGGACGCAGCCAGCATCGACATCAAGCAGACTGCCCTCATTGTCCAAGGTTCTGGTGTAAGTCACTTGGAGCCAGTAACTCAGGCCCCTGTGCAGCATCTGAGGCGTGATGTATTCGTCGCCGTGGTAGAGAGGCAAGACCTGGAAGCAGATATACTTTGGCCAAGAAAAAGTAAGTATTGAAGCTTTTCTGTGTGTGTAGTGTGTTGTGTACCTAGCTTTTTGGTACATTTATAATTGTAAATTGTCATGTTTTTCATGTTATCTTTTTATTTTGTACCACAAATATAAAACAATTGTGCCGTGTGGTTCCCGTCACCAATAAAAAAAGAATAGGACCATTCCATCTCGTATGTTAACAATTTTTATACTTTCTTTCTTCATTTCTTTCTTATGCCGTGTGGTTCTTGGTGCGTGGCACTGGCACTTTTTTGGTCAGTTCACACCCGCCATTATCACATGGACAGAGGGACAAAAATGCACCAGTTTTTAAGCGGCCTTAGTAATAAATAATAAATCTGTGATGTATAAATGAGTATTAAATTAATATTGATAGATTGTAAAAGACAAGTAAAGAATAGAAGATGACAGTTTGAAGAGGACAGTTCACAAGAAGACGTGAGAAATAAGTTTGTCACACTATCACACTAATAGTTATATATACTTACGCTAACTTTTTTATGTAAAATGTTTAATTGATAATTATTATTAGTTAGGTATAGTCTACATGTCAAGTTTCGACACAGTTTGCATTGTTTTTGAAATAAATTAATATTAAAATCAGTCTTTCTTCAAAATTCTTATTCAAACCGCATAGAACTGTATTTTAGGCATAACTGTATAAAATACACACATAGCCGTGTGGTTTCCAGCACTTTAGAATAGGACCGTACATCCATATCTTTCCCATGCATGTCGTAAAAAGCGACTAAGGGAAAAGCTAATAAACTTAGGATTCTACTTGTAGGCGATGGGCTAGCAATCTCTCACTAGTTGAATCTTTATTCAATCATTTAGCAATACAGCTGAACGTAGTCTTTCAGTCTTTTCAAGATTGTTGGCTCTGTCTATCCCGCAAGGGATATAGACGTGATGACAGTTATGAAACTGTAACACACTGATAAAAATGTGAATAATTATAGATAATAATCTTTTCCGTGTCCTAAGTTTAGATCATTTTAAATTTATTGTTTTTTAGCATTAACTCGCATAGCAAGAAAGAAGTAAGAAAAAATAAATAGGCACAGAATTTGGGCATCCAGGTTTACTTTCACAGAAAAAAATAATAATTACCGCCCCCATCCCGCAAAAAAAGGACAATTCTACAACTATTATAACTGACATGATGATGGCCTGATTACCTTTCTATATCACAAAAAAAGAACGATTTTAAACATGAACCAATTTTAATGCCCTTCACAGACCCGGATACCTAATTCTGTGGTGAAGTATATCCTTGTTTATTTACCTCATATCCATAATAGGAAAAGCTGGAGTTGTCGCAGGTAAGGGCTATGTCAAGCCGCCTGGTTGTCTCCAGATGGTCGAATAAGCGTTTTGTTCTTTTACTCTGTAATCTGTAAAATTAATCCTTAATATCGTACGCGAGAAGGGGCCGACATATCTATTAAGGTTCCGTGTGTCGTCGACTTACACACATTCATACATAAATATGGTCACGTCTATATCCCTTGCGGAGTAGACAGAGCCATAGACTTGAAAAGACTGAATGGCCACGTTTAGCTATTTGGCTTAATGATAGAATTGAGATTAAAATAGTGACAGGTTGCTAACCCATCGCTTAAAAAAGAATCCCAAGTTTATCCTATCCTATCCCATGCTGCACGCTGCACAGGTCCTCAAACTCACAGCCACACATCCAAGTGTCACCGTGGACCTGGTCCTGATTGATGTTACTCCTCTGCAGTCAACGAGGAGACAGCAGTTTTGTCTGCCTCGACACATTCGACTACTATTCGGTCATCATACCACAGTATATCATAGCACAGTATGAAAATGTGGGGGGGAGGGTTAATAATAAAGTTACCTTATAGGATTTAGAACACAGCAGAGTCCCCAGTCTGTGAACTGCTTCCAGAACAGCTTCCGGCATGGCACCTGGTGATTCTGCCAGCGACAGGACACGATCATATCGCGACACTCCGGTGAATACTTTATCAATGCCTGATGGTTATGAAAAGTTTAATCAACCTCTTATCCTCGATCTTTTAAACGTATGTCGTCGCCATAAACAATTTTTTTTAAACATATGCATAAGAAAGCTGGAAGGTACTTGAAACGCCCGCTATTCGTTATTTGGGCGACCAATACTGGAATAGTTTCTACAGCTGGTGCATTTTCTCTTAGCACCCTTTTGGGTCGATATCCGTTTTGAGCAGCGTTTTGTTCTGTTCTTTAAAGGGATTCTGTGTTCGTTTTGAAGAGCGTTCTATTCTGTTCCTAGAAGGGGACAGTGGCCTAATGGGAGTTAAGTGTTTAGGTACCTACTTTGTAAGGCCTAATGGGGGTTAAGTGTTTGGGTAGTTTAGTTTATAACGTTTTTGCTCTTTGACTTATACTAATATATATAAGATATAAATAAAATTTATTTAATTGGAATGTAAAAAGACGTGAAAAAGGGCCTGCGTTGGAAATCCACCCATTTTGGCTGGATGCACACCACTTTGGGTGGCTATGACCTGCAGTAGATTTGTAAACATAGGGCATGCGATGAGATCATTTGTTTTGATCTTATTACTTACTGGTGACAAGGGTTGCGAAAATAAGTTAAAAGTGAATTAAAAATTAGCAACTACACCTCAGTACTTACATCAGGCAATGCCATCCCTAGGTCGTCTAGGCGTTTGTCAAGCAACAGCAGGTGTTCCTCTCGGACCTTTTTTTTCCTGATCACGTGCTCCAGCGCGGAGGAAAGCCAGCTCTCATTGGACAAGGGCTTGCTGACGTAATATAGATGGAATTAATTTTGATTGCCAATCATTAAATTCGCAAAGCACTATTGTTTTGATAACCAATCATGAAATTTAATTCGCAGAGCTTAAGGGTGACTTCCAGGGTCCAGGGATTTTCTAGTCTAGCCAGAATTCGGCTCTCCGTTTAAGTTGCATACGAAAATGTGCTGTTAACCTTTGGGTACTTAGATGTCTTGCTAATTGAGATTTTGTCCTACCAAGTACAACACATCGCCAGCAATAAAAAGATAATAAATACACTTACATTCACGTTGTGTCTTGATCTGTCTGTGACTCCAAAAAAATTATCAAAAGGCACTCGCAATGCACAAATCTAAATGAAGAACCACAGAGTACAAAACGACGCACCCGTCAGCTTGAATCCTCTAAGTATCTAGAACTTACAATTGAACAACGACTCTGTTCGCGATGAAGTCGGCAGGGGGGCAGACTATGACTAGCGGCATACCGCTGGTCGCGCTGGTCAGGTCCTTGGTATCATTCAGCGCCACTATTGCAGGTTGCTGCATGAAGCGAGCCCACAGCACAGCACATAGCACACCGGCACTGCATGCGCTGGCGCAGCACACCAACACCCACATTATGCTGCAATCATGGATAATATCAAGATAGAGGATCCTATCTGATGATCGATTGTAATACCAGGAAGGCCGAAATTATAACACCGCCAAGTAATCTGAAAACAATTTTGTAACTAGGTATATTAAAACGTCTGCTTGTCTCTCATCTTCACGTTCCTTGAACTTGGGGGAACCTCAGCTCTCTGTTGTCTCTCATAGGTACCATTTTCGTTTGACCCCTCGCAATCCCCAGTCTATCAATTAGCTTACATAATCACTCCCGTCGTCAGTCACGGATATCTCCAGTCTACCCCTTCCACCTGGCCCTGCTAAGGCGAAAATCCAGGGGGATAATCTGGGGTCCTTAAGCAGAGCCTGCTTCAAACGGTTGGCGTTGATTCGCTTCCTCACGGAGATGGGATAGTTCAACTAAAAAAAAAATACTAGAGGATCAGACTCCTCTACGCAGAAAAGGATGTGAATTTCTTGGAATTCATTGGCTCGCATATAGTCTTTCTAGATGTGTAGCCAGAATGAACAATAACATACATACATACATACAATAACGTATATATCCCTTGCGGTGTAGACAGAGCCAACAGTCTGGAAAGACTGGCCTACGTTCAGCTATTTGGTTTGATGATAGAATTGAGATTTAAATAGTGACAGGTTGCTAACCCATCGCCTAAATGAAGAATCCTAAGTGTAAAAGCCTACCCCTTAGACGCCTTTTACGACATCCATGGGAAAGATGGAGTGGTCCTATTCTTTTTTTATTGGTGCTGAGAACCACGCGGCACAGCACGGCAAAAGAATGTGGTAGTCATGTAAGTAATGTGGCTTCTAATTAGGTATACCTACTTACCGATCCAGGCAAAACCGCGAACCCAAATACTTGAAGCCATGAAGAGTTGTTCTTCTGAAGAAGTCGGTTATCACCCCAATTAGTGGAGACACCTTCATCTTCCAAGCTTTAAGGTACAATTCGATTTATGTTTTTTTAGGACAACTGACAAAATGCCTCGGCATTTTTGTAAATTGTTCACAGATCATATCATTATTGGTAGGTTATGGTTAATTGCTGATCACTATTTCTGAGCAAAGTGACTTTTAATTATCGCTAAAATACTGTTATTATAATAATAAACGCATGTTCACGAGGAAATTCATTCAAGCACCCTTTTTAATTAACTGACTTCAAAAAATGATGAAAGTTTCCAACTTGTCGCGATTTTAATTCACAGAACAGAATGATTTAAATAACTTCCACTTTCATATTGATCACCGTTTATTGTTAAAATAAAAAAAAAGTTTAAATTAGCCATTAATGACTCGGAAAATATTCACATCTTTATCCATAACGAATAAAACTATCATACACCTCTTACTGAATACTTCTTATTTCTATTTGCATTCTTAAAAAAACTAATTCCGATTCAAATGATAGGTAGCTCTCTAATTGCAAAGGTATATCGCGTAGGTTCAAAGCCATCAAGTCAATTTATATTAGTGAGGGAAATGTAGTTAAAACTTCAGCTTTACGATGTAAGGTCAGCCATGATTGATTGTAAATCCAGACGCCGGTTGCCGGGGAATGTGGACATGTACAGTATAAGGGCTGGTACTAACGTGCGGATGATGAACGACGATAATTCTCCCTAACTAATATTATAAATGTGACAGGTTGCTAGCCCATATCGCCTAAAAGAATATTCCCTTGTTTATAACCCTTTCACTAAGTCACCTTTTACGACATCCATGGAAAAGAGGATGTGTGCTACTCTTCTAAAGCGCCGGGAACCACACGGCTCTTTAGAATAGGACCACTATACATTTATACCATATATATAATAAACTTTACAACAACTTTACTCTAAAAGTTTACATCAGATGGCAAGTATGATAGTGATATTGAAAGGAGAGTGAACGCGGGGAACATGGTGAATGGAGCTTTGCATGCCTTTATGAGCAGTCAGAAACTATCCAAAAAGGCTCGACTGGCTGTGCACAGGGGCGTGTTGGTCCCGACATTAATGTATGGGAGTGAAAGTTGGGTATGGCAAAAGAAGCATGAAAGCAGAATAAATGCAGTGGAAATGAGAGCGTTAAGGAGTATGATGGGTGTGAAATTGAGTGACAGGATAAGGAACAGCGTGATAAGGGAATGTTGTGATGTGAAAGAAGATGTAGTTACAGGAATAGAAAAGGGTATGTTAAGATGGTTCGGTCATGTGAAAGGATGAATGAAAGCAGGTTGACTAAGCAGATATACAAGGAGAGTGTGGAGGGAAAGGTCGGAGTGGGAAGACCTAGACGAACGTATCTTGATCAAATTAAGGACGTCCTGGTAAAGGGTCAGGTCAAAAGTACCCGAAACCGCCGAGCTTGTATGAAGAGAGTTATGAATGTGGACGAAGCGAAAGAAGTATGCAGAGATCGTGGCAAGTGGAAAGAGGTAGTCTCTGCCTACCCCTCCGGGAAAGAGGCGTGATTTTATGTATGTATGTATGTATATAATAAACTAGAGGCCGCCCGCGACTTCGTCCGCATGGAAACTCTATCAGTCCCTCGGGAATTGCGGGATAAAAATATATGTTATTCTGGGTCTTCAGCTACCTACATACCGAATTTCATCGTAATCGGTTTTTGTGTGAAAGAGTAACAAACATCCATATTGACATCCTGATAAAGGTACTCACAAACTTTCGCATTTATAATATCAGTAGGATCTATTATTTTAGTTGCCATGTCGCTCGTGAGTACGGTCATAAGGTCGGGTCGTCCTAAGGTCATGTCGTGTCAGCCGGTTATCAATGCCTCAACTATCGATTATCGCTCCTCTACTTACTTCTACATTGATCAATTAACAGTTCACTTTGACACATTCTTGCACCTGGCTTTAGTTTCGGTTGAATCCTCACCTCTCTGGAGAGGAGCCCGGGTTTGTCTTTGACCATGGATCCTGGATTGGGTGAGTCAGGTTTTTACACAAAGCGACTCCCATCTGACCTCCGCAACCATTGCAGGTAAACCCGTATTGGATCCATTGTTGCCTGAATGCAAGTGTCCCTCACGATGTTTTCAAACACCGTAAGAGCATCGATTAGTACAAACAAATGTAGGTACATCACTTTGAAAAGAGTCATTGGTACATGGCCGAGGTGGGATTTGAACCTGTGCCTTTCTGCGCATCACGCATTTTAACCGGGCACCTTACCGATTCGACCACCGGCGCACTATGACACTCATCAAAACATGCTATTCATTAAATATGAAAGTACCAAAATCCGAATTTTAATTAACTTTCTACGTAATAATAATAATTTGTGCCCCTGTATTTGTTTGGGCATATCACGTGTGAACTAAGCACGAAATGATACGAAAAGGTCCACGTCGTAAAAAGCTTAAGCCATTAACAATTCCAACAGAATGCATTTCCGGTACCCTAGCTTTTAAATGTTATTTAGTTAGGCACAATACACAGACTTATTATTGATAAGAAAAAAACTAATCTTGTTATATTCTTGCGTCGATAAAATTGAAACAAAAACATTAAATCATTTTTTGTTTATTTATTCAGACACATACCTAGTTAATCTAATTTACATAATTATTTGGCTACTGACTTATTGTTCTAATTTCACAGAAAAATAATAAAATAATTAATACATTAAATTATAAAGTGATTTATAAGTCAACATTTTAACAAAACGTTAATTTAAAAATTTGAGTATTTTAGGACATTAATTTTAATTGCATTACTGATCTACAACACAGAAACATTTATTACTTACGATAAAACATTGATATGGCCTTCAACACAGTTCATAAAGGCCAGTTTACACCAAGACAAGATGCGACGTCTCGTCCCAGTGTGAATTGAGCCTTAGGGTACCTTCCTTGCCTACGAAACCCTATAACGGAGGGCATGTAGAACGGAATGGCGGAACAGATTACATACTACGACTACATTTACTTATAACAATTATTAAGCCAATATTTTGACTAACAATTCTTTGACTTACAGTTAGACAAATACATATAAACCATTTTCTGGCTATATCTAAACATGTATCTAGTGGACAAAAGTTTATAAACGTCCCAATATTCTGTCTTTTCAATCTATTAATTAATTTTTAATACGTTAGGAATGCATAAAAACATTGTTATGCTTCTAATTTATAGCTACGTTACAAAAAAACGTCAACTGTTTACTTTAGCAGCAAAATTAATTAAAAAAACTTACAAAATACACAATTCATATTTAAGTACGTCTTCAAAAATAAAACGTCTAATAAATGCATTTAAAATTTAAATCATAAATTACATTATTGTCAAATTTATACAAACAAAATCTATCAATAGAAATAATAATCATTTAATAAAATTACAATAATTCAACATTCTTATCTAAGTTCGCATTATCAATCACATTCTTTAGTAATATCCTCCCTTCATTCAACATTTACACATTTAGCAAATCCCGAAAGGAAATATCCCTTCTCGTTATTTAAAAAAGTATATAATTATAAAAATACTCAAGCACCAAAAGCTATATATATAAATATAAAAATACCTTTTAAGGTAACCTATAGATATTATAGTTATAAATAATAGTTAAGTTGAGAAAACAGGTTTAAATTCGAAATAGTTTGAAATCGCATTCAATCCGATTGATAATATTAATTTTGATGGAACATTTGTTAGCGCAATTAGCACTTCAGTCACATGTTACGAGATAAAGCTGTAATTTTGGTAATTTTCGCTAGGAGACCGATTCCGTACGAAAAGTAATAATAATCAGTCAAAAAAGTTGTTTAATTTATTATAATAAAATTTCATTAAAAAAAATTGGTTTGAGCTTATAATTAAAGTCACTTCTCAAGTCCACATGAAATCAGCTCTTCCAGCAATTATCACCAAAATTACACGTACCTGTCATACTACAATGTTACATACATACATACACATACATATGTTCACGTCTATATCCCTTGCGGGGTAGACAGATCCAACAGTCTTGAAAGGACTGAATGGCCACGTTCAGCTATTTGGCTTAATGATAGAATTGAGATTCAAATAGTGACAGGTTTCTAGCCCATCGCCTAAAAAAGAATCCCAAGTTTGTAAGCCTATCCGTTAGTCGCCTTTTACGACATCCATGGGTAGAGATGGAGTGGTCCTATTCTTTTTGTATTCGTGCCGGGAACCACACGGCACAATGTTACAACAACTTTATTATACCGATTCTAAATATATACCTACATATCAGGGCTTGAAATAGTTATTTCAAATTAGGCAGAAAATCTTCTGGCACTTTTCAAGTGGCAATCAATTTATTGGACGTTATTCAAGCCCTGTTAATTTATAGTATACACAAACGTTATACAGTTAACACAGTCTATCTACATCTAAAAACATCTACATAGTCACAGAAATATTATATACTAATCCACAAAAGTGGGAATAAAATGGCGAAGAAGAATACCAGATAGAAATATGTACGCATTTCATTTGAAACGTAGTGTATAATAAGTTAAAATTCCATTATAAAATGAGTTATGGATGAGTTAAGGAATTTCTAACGACACAAAGGAACTTTCAGCGTGGGAGAAAGCGCTCATTTTAGTGAGCAAGTTCTAAAGACATGAAAAATTATCTTAATTTTTTTTCCTTTTCTAATTGGTGTAATTAGAAAGAGACGAAAAAAGGTAATTTTTTCGTATTTATATTATGTTATTTTGACTAGACATACATATATTGCTGATCATATCCAGCACATGTACGCACCAAAATTTAAAATACGAAGGTCTCAGTGAACAAGCTCTGGACTTTTTTTTAACCAATCATTTTAATTTACTTTTTCTTTTAATGTAAAATCTCCGTTTTAAACTTTAACCACATTTATTTTTGGATTTTAATTTTTAAATTAAGAATGTTTTTTAATTCATTCAAAAAAAATGTGTGTTACGTCATCATTATAATAAGCAGATTATGCGCAACTTCTTTTTTCCAACAACACAGCTCGCTCACGCACACAAATTTTTTATGAACGAGAATCTTAATCAATCCCTGAAAACGGTCATATTCAAATACAGTTTCACTAAAAAAAAAAAACATAGATTAAAAAACTCAGCCAATCCCACCGTAAGTCATCCACCACAGATCCTACATCTGTTCAGTGGAACGGGCAACGGGCGATACGTCGAGCAGACAGAATACGGCCCGGCACACGGGGCACGAGCAGCGGCCCGCCAGCCAGCGCTCCGCCTCGCCCTGCGCACGCGACGCCCACCACCGCGCCATACAGCTGCAGCACCACAGCACCCTGAACACATACATTATACTGCCTTTTTATTTTTAATTGTGACATATTTAGTTTTGGATACACACGCATCAGCTTAATAAGCTGCTAGTGTGTTATAAAATAAAATAAATAAATAAATATAAATCGAAATATACATACATACAAACATATAGTCACGTCTATATCCTTTACGGGGTAGACAGAGCGAGAGGGATTCGAACCCTGAACCCACCGTGGCACAGACAAGACTGTGCCACAGATATAATAATATTTAAATGTGCGTATAAAAAAATTAAGAGTGTGGAGAAGGACATAACAGGGTATTTTTCATCCCGGTCAATACCATAGTTCCAGTAAGATTTGCAAAAAACCTTTTTTTTTATATAGGTGGCGCTAAATTCGCGCAGGCGAAACTGCGGGTAAAAGTTACTAAGACGAGATGAATGTATCTAGTATCTCAGACATCCTCTCCCGAATGAGTATTCTCCTCTCCAGTGAGAAGCCCAGAAAACTAGCATTGGTCAGCCGGGAGTCGCTTCGTGTAAAAACTGGTTAGTTATCAAACTAATGTATCTAGATGATCAATTGAAGTATGACAACAGCATACCCCGTAGTCATGTCACGCGACGCCATTTTTATCGCGCAAAAGACTATCGCTATTTCGCTATTTATTAGACGTGAAACGGTACGGGGATAGTTTTTCGCGCGATAAAAACGGCGTCGCGCGTGCATAGCTACAGGGGCAGGAATAGAGCTTGTGTGACGTTCACATTGCACATAAATCTACACATGCTATTTTAATTCATGCCACATATTCTTAAATCACTGAGCTTACATAACATTAACAAGAGTTGATAAGAACTAAGTATGTATGTCTACTGATCAAAAAAGACTAATATTTTGTATTAGCTTTTATTGAAATTGTAAACGAAAAAATAATCTCGGGGCATTTTTTTGCAATGTCCTTTTACGATATACTACCGCTGTCCCGTTTCACGTCACAATAAAAAGCGAAACAGCGATAGTTTTCCGAGCGATAAAAACGGCGTCGCGCGTGTCATGGTACGGAGGCCGGACCATAATGTGAACCTTACGCTATCTCATTCTTGAAATGTTTATGTGAATTGCGTCAAAGGCGATACTCTATCTCATAATGTGTATCTATCTCTTTCTGACTTCGCTTACAACAGACCTGCAGTTACACTGCTGACACTGCGGCGGGCCGCCCTCGAGATGCGCGGGCGGCGGTAGGCAGCGCCGGTTGAGTTTGACGTCGGCCTGGGCTTGCATACAGCCGATACACTGCTCCACCTCCTACCGATTTGTTTAGAGTTATACCCACGGGAGTATCTACCCACAGTCGCCTGAAGAGGTACGTGGCCGCATTTCGTACGAACCAAAGCCCGTAGACGCGGAACGTTTCTTTGCAGGCGATTGTACAAATTGGAAGCCATACCTACTCGTAAATAATATAAAGTAAAATTTTAGAATGTTAACTGACCATTCTGCTTTCCATCTTTTTTAAATTAGACCAATTAGGTTGAATTTCTCTCTTACGGCATTAAGAAATCCGGACCAAAAAATATAAAGGTAATTTTTTAAATTTAGTGTGACTTCCAAATTGTATCATTGTTTGAAATAAGTCACAACCAGAGAAACATTTACCTCCATTCATAAAAACCAAAATTATGGTAATTATATTTTATTAGGGGAAGATGTCTCTATGTTGCTGACTGTACTCCCGTGGTTATATCCCTTTTTTATGCTTGGCATTCAGATACAATTGCTAAAGAGGCTTTATCATTTAAATTTAAATTGATGGGCAACTAGAAAAGAATAGAAAAGATTTATTTTCAAAATTGGATACAAGGTATCACTAATTGACAACTGTACGTGAATGTATAGCTTACGCTTATTGAATATTTAGCTGCTGACTGTGTGCTGTGATTTAATCTGTGTAAATAATAAAAAATAATAAAGGCTATAAAATAAAAATTCCAGCAAACAATAAGTTCATGAGGTACCTACTTCTATTCTATGATAAACATGCATGCAAAG
The DNA here is from genome assembly GCF_032362555.1 of Amyelois transitella. Taxonomy (NCBI): domain Eukaryota; kingdom Metazoa; phylum Arthropoda; class Insecta; order Lepidoptera; family Pyralidae; genus Amyelois; species Amyelois transitella. The sequence continues at coordinate 916,382 of NC_083509.1, read as the reverse complement.
TTTCGAATATTTTGCTTAAAAAACACAAAGAAATAAACTAAATATACAAAAGTCTTCCGTAGAGATAAATGATTAATCATAGTGATCTACACATAAATGCATTAACTAAACATACACACATAAAAAAAAAATAACTACACATACCTCATCCACATAATAAACAGGATTTTGTTCCACATGCTGTTTGAACACGCTCACAAATCTCTCAATCAAGGTTGGCAGCAGTGAGATGTGTTCTGGGACCCTGACGGGGCTCACGAGGCGTGGCTGGAGGTCCCTTAATGCTGTGGTTGAGATACGGAAGGTGAAACGCTTCACGTCTTCTCTGGACGGTATTACTTCAATGTTCACGTATTGTACTACGTCTTCATCTGTTGGTGTTAGGTCGTGGCTGTCGGTCTGTGAATAGAAAACAGATTATAATTAAGATTTGAATGTTTAAAAAAATATTTTTTATTGAAAGTACTTTTATCGTTATTATATAGTAGACTAGCTTTCCGCCCGCGGCTTCGCCCACGTGTAATTCGGTTATATATAGCGTTTTTTAATGATCTCGACAGGGCTTTTTCTTCCACAGGCTGAAATCTTGTTACAACTGTTGAAAACTACAAAATTGGAATTAAATATAGCCTGTGTTACTCAGGGATGATGTAGCTTTCTAATGGTGAATGTTTGAAATCGATTCAGTAGTTTCAGAGTTTATCGATTACATGTGTAAACAAACAAACATATAAAAAAATAGATTGTTCCTCTTTATAATATTAGTATACATACAAATCTATATAGAAAAAGTAAAGCGAGACAAAATCATCGTCTCAAAAGAAAAAAAAACATTATACACAGATTTATAGGACGAAGAGGCCTTACAGGATTTCCTTCTGTTTAAGTATTTGCGTCTGATAGTCATCATCCCATGTGAATGAGCTGATGATGGAAGGTACAACTCCTCAACGGTTAGGAGTTGAAAGAAAATTCTTACGAAGTTATACGTACATGTGAGGCTATTAGGTTGACCTGATAATAAAAAGTAAATCTCATTAACGTTAAGAATTTAGGTGAAAATGGATGCGGACAAATTTCGTCTCTTCACTTGTTTCCTTTTAGCTGTTTGTATGGGTAGTGTTAACACAAAATAGGGATTTAAAGGCGTGATGTTATTAATGTTATGCATGTATGTACATAATTATGTATGTTATTATGTATGTTAAAGAGACGACTGAAAGTTGTCATACAAAGTCTTTTTTTTTAAGGATGGGAAATCATCAAATGACCTCTCCCGCTCTGGGTGGAACGGAAGGGAGTGTCAGACTTTTACTGACTAAAACCCACCTCGTTCCTTCAGTTGCCCTTTGCGTTCCGGGGCCACGGTATCTCGTTAGAACTTTCCCGCAGCCCCGGCTCAGTTTATCCCGTTTCCCCCCCTTGGGGGTTGACATTTCAAAAATCCCTTCTTAGTGCTCACTTATGTTACTAAAGGAACCTCTGTTCAAAATATCAGACTCCTATACCGAGCGGTTTCGGCTGTGCGTTAATAAATCAGTCACCCAATCGCACCCCCTAAATCACGATTGGAGGGTAGTTTGAAAAAACTTATAATGTCAAACATATTTACTTGCCTATGTACGTGTTTATGCCAAGTTTCAAGTTTATAAACCCAAGGAATAAGATTTTTCATAGAAACGTTTTTACCCCTTTTCCCCCCCTTGGGGGTTGAATTTCCAAAAATCCTTTTTTAGTGCTCCCCTACATATCCCAAGGAACCTACATTCCAAATTTCAGCTGTCTACGACCAGTAGTTTCGACTGTGCGTTGTCTGTCAGTCAGTCACTCAGTAACGGAAGAGTTTTATATATATAGATATGAGTAAGAGAATATTCAGAGATTAGAATTTAATACTCTGTCAGATACAAGAGATAGGAGACATTTTAAATTTTATAAAAGATAATTAATCACAACAATGTATTCACTCTTCCACATTTATATTCTAAACTCGTCCACATTTATATTCTAAATTTGGATAGTTGTAAAGTTGACATTGTTGAAGAAAATTCTACAGTGACACTTTGGAAGCAGTAGTAAACTTAGTTCTAAGTAATTTATTTGACGTCAACCAATGTTGTGATAGCCAAAGATATGACAATTGGATCCATGCTTAAACATCCACTTGCCTGAATGTGGAGGTTTAGTTAGTATTCAAACTAATGTTATATGTACATTTGAAAATAGTCATTGGTACATGGCCAAGGTGGGATAAGAGTGGGATTTTTGGGCATCACACATTTTAACCGGGCACCTTACCAATTCTACCACCAACAAATTTTTGAAAAATACTCTGTGAATGAATATACATATACATACATACATACATATAATCACGTCTATATCCCTTGCAGGGTAGACAGAGCCTACAGTCTTGTAAAGACTGATAGGCCACGTTCAGCTATTTGGCTTTAAGATAGGATTGAGATTCAAATAGTGACAGGTTGCTAGCCCATCGCCTAAAAGAAGAATCCCAAGTTTATAAGCCTACCCCTTAGTCGGCTTTTACGACATCCATGGGAAAGAGATGGAGTGGTCCTATTCTTTTTTGTATTGGTGCCGGGAACCACACGGCATGTGCCGTACCGCCAATATACATATTTACAGCATTAAGTCAATTAACGCATTTTTCATAAGAGAGCTCAAAGAAAAAACAAAAATACATACAGCTGTTGCCACAAGAGCGCAGTCATTTTGGTGCACGAGGTTGACACCGTACTGTGTCACTTTGATGAGCCAATTCTCCGTTGCCACAAACTTGCTGGTTGCCGTCAGGGCAACACACACCTTGTCCACACTGGAGAAAGAAATCATGAATTGTAAAGTGAAATATCAAACTTAAATTAAAGAGATGATTTGTTTTTTGTTTTTACTTGAACAAGTTTTATAATTGGCATTTTTAAAAGAATAAACAAGATACCTTCGATATTCTACATTAATACTGGCAGCAACAATCCTCCAGTCTTGTCCGGGCTCCGTGTAGCAAAGCAGCGGCTTCACGGCCGGGTGCTTCCTCCGGTCGTACTCCCACCAACACAATATCTTGTAACACATCAGAAGCGGAATGATAGCAGCTGCTGCCGCCGACGACAGAAACCACGGCCCGATTGCACCACCGAACCACAGCGAAAACACGTATCCAAGAGGCAGCATCGTGTGAATCAAAGCAGTTATCGTTATCCTCTTCATGTGATATCCGATAAAATTAACATTTTCCGACCCCAAGTAGTTTTCGAACAGCTGCGCGATAGTGAACCCGGCTGCCACGAACTCCGTGGGCGGGTAAACGACGCAAATCGAGAATAGCATGTAGAATAATGTTATAAGGACATCCATTGTGGTACTATTTTAAAATAGGTACCAAAATATTAAACTTTGTTTTCCACTTCGCAAGCACTGTGTGTTGTGATACGGACAACGGAAATTGAAAATCAATATAACAATCAATAAACGAGAAATCGAGTAACTACGAACCGGTGGTGAGCTGAGCTTTGACAGCAGCAGACTAGCAACAGTGTTGTCAACTATCATTGATGAAGAAAGTGCGCTAGATAAAAATATATGATAACTAACTGTTGTCCGTGACTTCGTTTGCCGTAAAAGTTCACGGATAATATTTCATTCACTCTTTTAACCTCTTTGAAACCTCTTTTCACAATTACAAGTAAAATTCAATTCGTTTACCGTAAAAGTTCAAGGATAATAATTTATTTATTCGACTTGTTGGCTATTAGAACTGATTATAAAAATTTATTCATTATCAGGTAGGTATATTATCTGCGGCTATTATAAGCTGTGTATAAACCACAAACGCAAATTTTATGTCATAAAAAGCTCAATCGTAATTAGAGCGCCTAATTGGTGGAATTATCGTTCGGAATTTTTGACAGCAAAAAAGACTCAAGGTCTAGTACTGAAATCGCTAGATTGGCAACACTAAGTAGTAACAGTTGACATTTGCAAGACGTATTGTTTTATTTGACACTTTGACTTTGACGTTAGTTTTGTGGATGTGGAGTGGACACGTATTTTGTATCAAAAATTAATTTATTTGTGATAATTGTGTTTTTTATTGTACCAGCTTAACATTGAATCCAATTTACATAGTAATATTATCTAGCTTAACACTTAATTTTAACAATTCAGGCAAGTTTACTTATTCTCTACTGATCCCTAAACTAGATAGGTATAGTAAGGGTAGGGCTACCGGACAAATGGGATAAGTTGGAAGTAAACATTTAACAACATAGGGCGACACATTAATAAAATACTATTTAAAAACTCTTCTCAACACCTTCTAGTTTATTTAAGTAAAAAAAAAACAAAACATACATTAAGGTTGGAATTCCATTGCTTGAATGATATATGAGTAATAAAAGATTTCTATGTAATAAAGTTTCTTCTGGTGCGTTGTTACAGCATGGCGAGCGTGGAACAGCCATGTTATACCCTTATCAACTTCCCTACCGATGCGGAACCCTACAACGAGATGCAACTCAAGCTTGATCTTGGTGAGTACATACATACCTATTATTACATCTATATCCCTTAAAGGGTAGACAAAGCCTACTGTCATGAAAAGACTGTACGGTCTACATTTAGCTGTATGGTGCAATGAAAGAATTGAGATTCAAATAGTGAATAAACTGAATAAATCTTCAAACTTTTTATCATACTTAATTGATATTATTGACTCCAAGCTCTGAAGCAGAGAGTGGATGCCACAGGAGACACAAACATGAGAAATCATTATAACTAATAAGAATCAATAAGAAGGCAACTAATGAAGATTTCTTAGTTGCTAATCTTTTGATACTTATACCTAAATAAAATGGGAGATATGAGTACTAAATGAGTAAAGTACAATATATACTTTAACAAATGTTGCTGTTTTTACTTTTTGGACCAGTTGCAAATATGCCTATTATTGGACCTTGGTAGTGCATTGCTTGTTGCAAATGGTGTTTACTTTCATTAATAAATAAAAATCTTTATCTGTATAAGTATTTATTATAAAATATAGTATAATTGAGTTAGTATCTCGTAACACAAGTCTCATACTTATTTCGAGGCTAACTTATTCTGTGTAATTCCTCCCATATACTAACATTTATTTATCTTTGATTTTCACAGAGAAGGGTGACACAAAGAAGAAGATTGAAGCTCTGAAGAAGACAATCAGTATTATCCTCTCCGGTGAGAAGATCCCAGGTCTTCTGATGATTATTATACGGTTCGTGTTGCCACTGCAAGACCACACCATCAAGAAGCTGCTACTCATCTTCTGGGAGATCGTGCCAAAGACCACGGCAGATGGCAAGCTCATGCAAGAGATGATTCTTGTGTGCGATGCTTACAGGAAGGTGAGTTCAATTGGACTACGCCAAATTTGATTTGATTTGTTGATTATTCAAGAATATTGCTTTTGCTTCTTGCTATGCTACAAGTCCTTGGTGTCTGTGCTCTTTAAAGATTTTTTTTTCAATTCCCTTTCATCACATATCATTTTTTTCCTTACATACATACAACAATATTATCACGTCTACATCCCTTGCGGAGTAGACAGAGCCAACAGTCTTAAAAAGACCATATGGCCATATTCAGCTTTATGGCTTAACAATGGAATTGAGACTCAAATAGTGACAGGTGGCTAGCCCATCGCCTACAAGACAAATCCCAAGTTTATTAGCCTTAGTGCTGAGAACCACACAACACACATATTTTTTTGCCTTCCTATAGACAATTTATTATTCCTTTCTTTTATCTCTTTTGCGCCTTCGGGCCTGGTATGGACATTAAAAATGTAGAAATTGACTTTCCCAATATGAAATGGATGACTAAAGTTCCTTTACGTACAGGACTTGCAACACCCCAATGAGTTCATCCGTGGCTCCACTCTCCGCTTCCTGTGCAAGCTGAAGGAGCCCGAGCTGCTGGAGCCGCTGATGCCGGCCATCAGAGCCTGTCTCGACCACAGGCACTCCTACGTCAGGAGGAACGCCGTACTAGCTATCTTCACTATTTATCGGTGAGTGAGTAAAGATCACAAATGTTTCTGTGATGTACATACATACATAAAATCACGCCTCTTCCCCGGAGGGGTAGGCAGAGACTACCTCTTTCCATTTGCCACGATCTCTGCATACTTCCTTTGTGATGTGATGTGAAATAAACCTCAATATTGGATGAATGAATAGAATGGGATAAAATCTTTGTTTAATACATATCTTTATTTTAATATTTTGACAGACAAGGCTTAAGTGAAAGATGGCTGTTATAAATTTTTTCTTAACGATGTGGAGATAGTTTGTAAAAACCTGTGATTGATGTCACAGATTAACAATGTTTTATGAAAAAATAAGTATTTGGTCCTCAGGTGAGACACATCTTTTTGGAAACTCTTTTTGAAATTTAAAATTAAAGAATTTCATGACAATTGTGGTCAATTGACACCAATATTTCTGCCTGGTTTTCATGAAAGTTAGCACTGAGTCAATTGTTTTGCCCACAGCAACTTCGAATTCCTCATTCCCGACGCTCCAGAATTGGTAGCGACGTTCCTCGAGGGCGAACAGGACATGTCTTGCAAACGGAACGCCTTCCTGATGCTGCTCCACGCTGACCAGGAGAGAGCACTGTCTTATCTCGCTGCAAGGCTGGATTCTGTGCAGAGTTTCGGAGATATCCTTCAGCTTGTTATTGTCGAGTTGATATACAAGGTAAGGTTGCCATTTTTTCTCAATCTTTCATACTACTTTACTTTCAAAGTCTTTTTGGCCCACTTGGGAAGAGCTCGGGGTGCGCGTATTATCAATGTATTGAGAATACTGGAAGAGTCTCTATATGTAGACAGCCAGATGACTGAATGACATGACGATTAGTGTTAGACTCTTGAATCTTGTAAGATGAACAGGACATGTTGTGAATCTTGTAAGATGAACAGGACATGTTGTGAATCTTGTAAGATGAACAGGACATGTTGTGAATCTTGTAAGATGAACAGGACATGTTGTGAATCTTGTAAGATGAACAGGACATGTTGTGAATCTTGTAAGATGAACAGGACATGTTGTGAATCTTGTAAGATGAACAGGACATGTTGTGAATCTTGTAAGATGAACAGGACATGTTGTGAATCTTGTAAGATGAACAGGACATGTTGTGAATATTGTAAGATGAACAGGACATGTTGTGAATCTTGTAAGATGAACAGGACATGTTGTGAATCTTGTAAGATGAACAGGACATGTTGTGAATCTTGTAAGATGAACAGGACATGTTGTGAATCTTGTAAGATGAACAGGACATGTTGTGAATCTTGTAAGATGAACAGGACATGTTGTGAATCTTGTAAGATGAACAGGACATGTTGTGAATCTTGTAAGATGAACAGGACATGTTGTGAAAATAATGAGTGACCCCTTCCTGATGTTGCTCTATGCTGACCAGGAGATAGCATTGTTGATACTTCGCAGCTTTTCTGGTTTTTTTTTAGTTCGAAGATACCCTTCAGCTTTTAAAATTATTATTTTTTTACCCTCAGCATAAAAAAAATATTTATTTATTTATCTTTTATTGTAACAATTACAATTTGTAAAGTACAATAGGTGGACTTAATGCTAATAGCATTATCTAACAGTGTACCATTTTAGGGTTAAGTAGAGAACTTATTCTTATTACTAATTGAAAAAAAATATTCAACATTTTTAAACTTCACTCAAAATTATAAATGTTTTCAACTAAGAATTTAATTAACATTATGTATTAGATTGTATATCATTGTTTATTACTAAAATGTTTGAAATGGAGAAAATGAACTACTTGAGACAGTATTAAACAAATATCATCCGGTAACGAAAATATTTCTAAAACTCAGGACATAGTAAATGCTTTTGATAATTTCTTTGCAAAAATCCCTGTGGAGCTAACTTCTGACGTTGACTCTTGTCCATTGCGCGCTGAAACCCTACTTAATAATAACACAACTCCCATCAAATCTGTCTTTAAATTTAAATATGTTAACTCTGATAATATATTAAAGGCGTTCAAACAACTTAATTTGAAAAAGTCTGAAGACCATTGGGGTATGTCTGTTAGTATCATAAGTCAAATCATAGATATTATTGCATCTGATCTAGCTTTTTTATTTAATGAATGTATTGATGAGGGTATTTTTCCAAATTTAATGAAATGTAGCAAATTAATACCTCTATTCAAAAAAGGGGAGAAAACAGTCCTTGGCAATTATAGACCTATTTCTATATTGCCAGTTTTGAGCAAGGTGTTTGAGAAGATGATGCTTAATCAAATGCAACAATATTTTAAAATCAATAACATTTTCCATTCCCAACAATATGGGTTCACTGCCGGGAAGTCCACCACTGATGCGGGAGTAGCACTTGTTACTCAAATCTATGACGCGTGGGAGAGTTCACAGGATTCAGTTGGAGTCTTTTGCGATCTCTCTAAAGCATTTGATTGCGTAGATCATCAGACACTTTTGCGTAAACTTCGTCAATATGGGTTTGACCACAAATCAACTAAACTAATGGCATCCTATTTGACTGATAGGCTTCAAACTGTAGATATTAATGGAGTAAAGTCAAGCGGTTCAAGCGTCTCAATGGGTGTTCCTCAGGGCTCAATTTTAGGACCATTCCTCTTCTTGGTATATGTCAATGACCTGCCTTTTATGGTGGAAAAACAGGCGGGTATAGTGCTGTTTGCCGATGACACTTCTTTAATATTTAAATTAGATCGCCATAGCGAAAATGTAAGTTCGGTTAATAATATACTGTCGGCCATATCTATCTGGTTCTCAACCAACAATCTTCTTTTAAATGCTAATAAGACCCAATGCATTAAATTTACCCTTCCAAACGTAAGGCAGGCCAATACTGACATAACACTGGAAGGCCAGAAATTAGAATTTGTTGAAAATACAAAGTTTTTAGGAATTATAATTGATGCAAAGCTACAGTGGGGTGCTCATATTTCTAAACTATCCAATAGACTTAGCTCTGCCGCTTATGCTGTTAGGAGGATCCGACAATTGACAGATGTAGCTACAGCTAGGCTTGTTTATTTCAGCTATTTTCATAGCTTGTTATCTTATGGTTTACTTTTATGGGGTAGCGCGGCTGATATACAAACTATTTTTATAATTCAGAAAAGGGCCGTTCGCGCAATTTACGGCTTAGGACCAAGAGACTCGTTAAGACAACTCTTTAAGAAAATAAACATACCTACAGTAGCGTCCCAGTACATTTTTGATCTTATAATGTATGTTAGGAAAAATACCTCTTTTTTTCAAAAAGTTAGTGCCACAACTGATAGAAATTTACGTAATAAACATAAATTAGTCATGCCGTTTCATAGGCTTAGCAAAGTCAGTAAATCATTTATGGGGAACTGTATACGATTTTATAATAGGTTGCCGGAGTCTGTTCTTGATATGCCCAACCGAAAATTCAAAGAGACATACATACATACATAAAATCACGCCTCTTTCCCGGAGGGGTAGGCAGAGACTACCTCTTTCCACTTGCCACGATCTCTGCATACTTCTTTCGCTTCGTCCACATTCATAACTCTCTTCATACAAGCTCGGCGGTTTCGGGTACTTTTCAAAGAGTATGTAAAGAAAGTACTTTGTGGGAAGGCTTATTATAGGACTGATGATTACCTTAATGATAAAAACATCTGGCTCGAGCTTGGCACAGGAACCTCGTAATTAATTGTAGTTTAATTTGAACTTAAATCAAAATTTCAGTACACTCTGTACATAAATCTTTTTAAAATTGGCAATCCATAATATATATATATATATATTTCTTTTTTCAATATTAAATCTCATAAATATATAAATCTCCCGTGAACAATGTATTCTCCCGTCCACATTCTATTCTAAGTATAATTTAATATTGTGAAGTTGACGTTGTTGATGAAAATGCTGCAGTGCAGTTTGTTACCGCTTCTTCTGCACTGACGCCTTGGAAGCGGCAGTAAACTTAGTTTTTAAGTAATTTATTTGACGTCAACCAAGTTGTTAAACCATACGACAATTATTAAGCGATATAATAATATCCTATAATAATGAATAAAAATTTTGAATTTTTTTTTTTGACTTGTGGCGAGGAAAAGCACTGTATTTATGCACTGATTTTCACAATAATTGGTTAGATGAAATGAACTAAAATACTATATAATTCCTAAATACATGCACTTATTAAACTGTTTTGTGTAGATGCCAAAAAAAAATTTGAAATATTTTCACCAACATTTTATCAAATAAAAAAATGAAATATTGTTTTTATAACTGGCCAGCACTTGGCTAGCAACAAATAAACAGCAACACAAAGAGGTTGAATGTTCCATTGATAAAAGTTTTAACAATCATGTTTTAATGTAGCAAACAATGATATACCAAATAAATAAAATAAAAATTAAACAACCTAAACGTGTGAATGTAATTGATATTGTCTCACAACAGGTGTGTCACGCCAATCCATCGGAGCGCTCCCGCTTCATCCGGACCGTGTACGGGCTGCTGAACTCGGCCAGCCCCGCGGTGCGCTACGAGGCGGCCGGCACTCTCGTCACCTTGTCCAGCGCTCCGGCCGCTATAAAGGTCAGTGTTTGTAGCAATGACAGATGATGAACATTTCGAAGGAAGAAAATTGTTTTTTTCTCCGGCCGCTATAAAGGTCAGTGTTCTAGTGTTTGTAGTAATGACAGATGTTGAACATTTCGAAGGAAATATAAATTGTTTTTTTTTTTCTGTTGAAGAAATGATTGATTATATCTTTATTTTTATGTTTTATTTGTTTGTAACATTTTAATTATTTTTATATGTGATAAATGTCATCAAATTAATTAAAAACAAAAATATTATACTGCTTTAGAATTATCAAAATATCTCAATGTGTAGTTTGGTCTTCCTTTTTCAAAATTCTATGGTTAAGTTTTATGGGATTGTTGATTCATTATTATGGGACATTCTTTTTCTAAGAGCGTTGGTGGTCCAACCGGTAAGGTGTCCGGTTAATAATGCGTGATGTGAAACCTGCTTATAGGTTAGAATTCCACTTCAAGTATATACATACCTACAAATGTCTATTCTCGAAGTTATATACTTTAGTTTGAATACTAACCGATGCTTTTATGGTAAGGGAAAACATCGTGAGGAAACCTGCACATTCAGGCAACTAACTGGATGTGTAACCATGATCGCTCCAATACCGGTTAGGTTTACCTGCAAAGGTTGCGGCGGTCAGACGGGAGTCGCTTCGTGCCAAAACCTGACTCACCCAATCCAGGATCCACGGTCAAAGGCATACCCCGGGCTCCTCTCCTGACTGATGAGCCGAGCAGGCGAGACACTTTTTTTCTGCGTTCCAAATACCTAACTGTTAAGAAAATAGTGATCGAGAATCGCTTTGTGTAAAAACCTGATTCACCATATCCAGGATCCTTGGCCAAAGGCATATCCCGGGCTCCTCTCCTGATTTACAGGGTGACTTTCAATTCAACTGCATAAATTTAACTGTTAAGTGTACTCATCTAAAGGATATTTTAAAACGTTAAAAGAAAAATATCGGTTCATATTTCAGAAAGTACGAAAAAAAAATAAAAGTATCAAAATCCACGATCCTAAATACGTCATATCACCCCGGCCGGGGGAAAAGCGACGCGTAAGATTCAGAGGTCAACGACACAATTCATTCAGCTGAGCGATCTCGACAACTCTGTACTTTACTTGATCTTGATACTAGAAAAATAATTTATTTTTTAGACATTTATTTACATGTTTAGTTTTAATTTCGTTTTGTAGTTTTGGTCTATAATAAAGCGTGTGACGTAGTTTTTGAGGGTTTTTTTAATGTGAAAATGATGACGTTTAATTTAAATAAAAATAGGCTCAAACAGCTCAGAAGCATGGGTATAGTCTATGTTTAAAAGGATGCAGTTGATTTAAATGTCACCCTGTTTATGTTTTCTGCCTTCCAATTATCTAACTGTCTATAAAGTCGCTGACGGGACACACTATATATACCTATAATATAAAGTGGTGGTGTATGTGGTGTATGTGGTGTATGGATGCGGCACTCGGCAGGCGGCGGCGGCGTGCTACATCGAGCTGGTGGTGAAGGAGAGCGACAACAACGTGAAGCTGATCGTGGTGGCGCGGCTGGCGGCGCTGGCGGCGCGCGGCGAGGCGGCGCGCGCGCTGCCCGCGCTGGCCATGGACGCGCTGCGCGTGCTGGCCGCCTCCGACCTGGACGTGCGCCGCCACACGCTGCAGCTGGGTGGGTGCCGGGTGGTTGTGGTGGATGGCATAACATAGAAAAAAAAATTCTAAATTTGGAACTTTTTATTCATTATTATTAAAAGTACCCGAAACCGCCGAGCTTGCATGAAGAGAGTTATGAATGTGGATGAAGCGAAGGAAATATGCAGAGATCGCGGCAAGTGGAAAGAGGTAGTCTCTGCCTACCCCTCCGGGAAAGAGGCGTGATTTTATGTATGTATTATAGGATACTTTATGTCGTTTAGTAATAGTCAAAAATTTTAGTTTCTCAACATTGGTTGATTTAATAGTAGAACCACTCAATTTTTTCCCATAGATGTCGAAAGAGGCGTATAAAATTGTGATTCCTCTTGTAGGCGATGGACTAATGAGCTGTCACTTATTATGAATGTTGACGGCATAAAATAGAAAAAAAATATTTAATTTATTTAATCTTTATTTTATTTTTTTTAATCTTTATTATAGAATACTTAGGTCGTAAGAGAGGACTACCTAAGGCGTATAAAATTGAGATTTCCCTTGTAGGCGATGGACTAATGACCTGTCACTTTATATGAATCTCAATTCTATCAGTAAGCCAAATAGCTGAACGTGGCCTATCAGTATTTTCAAGACTGTTTGCTTTATCTACCCTGTTAAGGACATAGACGTGATTATATGTATGTATGTATAAGTCTGTTTAAGTTTTAACGGGCAAAGTCAACTGGCATACATATACAATTATAGGTGTAATTTTTTATTATTTCTTTTCTTTAATATTGAATGCAGTGCTTCATTACATGCCCTTATATTCTCCTGTAATCTCCTGTAAACTACACGTGTATACCTGAACTTTCTACGAAACGTATAAACGTACAAACAAACATAATAATGCTACACGTGTATACCTGAACTTTGTTCAAGACGTATAAACAAACAAACATAATAATGTTCTTCAACCAGTCACAGTCTTGGACCTGATGATCCCCTTCTATTCTCCTGAAAACTACACGTATACCTGAACTTTCTACGCCACATACAAACAAACAAACATACATAATAACGTTCCTCCCACAGCCTTGGACCTGGTGAGCCCCCGCCACGCCGAGGAGCTGGTGGCGGTGCTGCGCAAAGAAGCTGCGCGGGCCGCCGGCGCAGACCACGATGATGCTGCCAAGTACAGGCAGCTGCTGGTGCGCGCCATGCACAGGGCGGCGCTCAAGGTCAGTGGTTCATTGCTACAGGCTAATTTATTCCGTAAATCCAAATGTCGTGTGGTTCCTGTCACCAATATAATAAAGAATAGGACCACTCCTTCTCTTTCCGATAGATGTCGTTAAAGGCGACTAAGGGATAGGCTTATAAATTTGGGATACTTCTTTTATGCAATGGGCCAGCAACCTGTCACTATTTCAAACTCAATTCTATCATCGAGCCAAACAGCTGAACGTGGCCTATCAGTCTTTTCAAGACTGTCGGCTCTGTCTACCCCGCAAGGGATATAGACGCGATTACATGAATGTATATACATGTTATTCAGTAGAAAACCCGTGAAGAGGTAACAAACAAACTCACTTTGCGGGTGAAAGCCAGTCATGATTTATTCCCACAAATACAAACGGCCGAAACTCACGATGTTTGTTTACAATATCTTTATTGCATAGAAATTTACACAGTAACAGGAAAACAGTACACAGTTATTTAAAAAAAAAAAAAACAAATCACTTAGTAGATGATCTCTCGTTATAGTTCCCCGAAGTGGCGGGCAGTGTGGCCCCAGCTTTACTGGAGCTGCTGGGCGACGGCGGCGAGCCGGCCGCCCACGACGTCATGCTGTTCCTGCGCTCCGCCTTGCACGCCTTCCACGACCTCCGCGACCATATCTATCAGGTAAAGGGGGGTTTGAATGTGTCTTGAAGTGATGATTGAAGTGTTTGAGATGAACTAATAATTTTGGTCGTGATTACGGGCATTAGAAATTAAATCTACATACATACACATACATAAAATCATGTCTATATCCCTTGCGGGCTAGACAGAGCCAACAATGTTGAAAAGCAGTATTTTCAAGAGTCTTTTGGGCCACGTTTAGCTATTTGAACAGAATCACAAGATTATAAGCCTACCCCTTAGTCGCCTTTTACGAAATCCATGATCGAGAGATGGAGTGGTCCTATTCTTTTTTTTCTATTGGTGCCGGGAATCACACGGCACAAAAGTGATAGAATAAAACAGATTTTTTTTTAATTAGACAAAAGGTATCACTTGTTGCCAAGGTACCTATCACAAGGTAACAAGTGATACCTTGTGTCCAATTTGAAAAATAAATCTGTTTTATTCTATTCCGATCGGATTGAGATTCAAATAGTGATTCTTAAGTTCAACCTGAGATATAACAATATATTTCGAGAACCTTCCCGAGTGGATGATAATCGGCCTCTGTGGCGCAGCGGTAATACGCTTGTCTGTGACACCGGAGGTCCCGGGTTCGAATCCCGGCCAGGGCATGATGAGAAAAGAATTTTTTCTGATTGGCCTGGGTCTTGGATGTTTATCTATATAAGTATTTATTATTATTATAAAATATAGTATCGTTGAGTTAGTATCTCGTAACACAAGTCGCGAACTTACTTTGAGGCTAACTCAATCTGTGTAATTTGTCCCGTATATTAAAAAAAAAAAATGATGGATTGTTCCAGAAACTGCTGGAGTCAGTGTCGAGCATCCGCGTGGGGCGCGTGGCGCGCTCGGCGCTGTGGCTGCTGGCGGAGTTCGCCGACACGCCGGCGCGTGCGCAGGCTGCGCTTGACGTGTTGGCGGGCGTCATCCCCACGGCCAGACCCGACGACGAGAAGGTAACTTGTTATATAAACGTGTTTGAGTCCCGGTCAGGGCGTGATGGGAGACCATTCATTCATATAAGCACGATTTAAATATAGACAGGTTGCAAGCTGAGATACATGAGAGATAAACTTTTACAATCCTACTACTATTATAAAGGCGAAAGTTTCACATAGGCTACTTTTTATCCCAGAGTTCCCGCGGGATTGATAGGGTTTCCATGCGGACGAAGTCGCGGGCGGCCTCTAGTATGAGATATTCATTATTTAATTCAATATTTTATTTTTATGTTTTTTTAGGGAGTTGACCGGCGTGATAGTAAGCAAAATGGATTCCATTTTACTTACTATCACTAATCAAACGTATCAATGCACGCGAACTTGCATTTGCAAGTATTATATAGTAATATAGTAATTGCATTTGCATTAATTGTAAGTATCGAATAAGGCGCAAAACTCGGAAAGGGAACTTCAGATTTTATTAATTCTCGAAATAAAATGGAAAAATTCAAAGAGCCGTAAATAAATACTTAATGTCACATTTCTCTTCTGTAACAAGGAGAAAGAAGCCGTGAAGAAGGAGGAATCGTCTGCGCCGCGCCAACTCGTGACCAGCGACGGCACATACGCCACGCAGTCTGCATTCAACTTGCCCACGTGAGTATATCTTTGTTTTTAAGCTTTATGGAAATACTCATAAAGTCCAGTTTGAAACAAATAATGTCATAAATTTACATCGAATGTTCTTTGTTTTTTCTTTCCGTTTCTCTCAAATGAAAATGTCTTTTTCAAACCCTTGAAAAACGGTAGGGTTTTATAAGTAACATTGAAAAGTACTTATTAGCTGAACCCTTGCTGCTGGCGGCTGCATGGATTCATTCCCGTGGGAATATCGAAAAAAAAGTTCCAGTTTATATGGATAAGAATACGGTCATCAAAATCATTTCAAATTTCATTCATGTCTAGTATTTGTGTTAACGAATAAACACACATAATCCACACATGCTTATAAATTTTACATCACTACATAGTATAAAACAAAGTCGCTATTTTAGTCTACATACATACATACATAAAATCACGCCTCTTTCCCGGAGGGGTAGGCAGAGACTACCTCTTTCCACTTGCCACGATCTCTGCATACTTCTTTCGCTTCGTCCACATTCATAACTCTCTTCATACAAGCTCGGCGGTTTCGGGTACTTTTGACCTGACCCTTTACCAGGACGTCCTTAATTTGATCAAGATACGTTCGTCTAGGTCTTCCCACTCCGACCTTTCCCTCCACACTCTCCTTGTATATCTGCTTAGTCAACCTGCTTTCATTCATCCTCTCCACATGATCGAACCATCTTAACATACCCTTTTCTATTCCTGTAACTACATCTTCTTTCACATCACAACATTCCCTTATCACGCTGTTCCTTATCCTGTCACTCAATTTCACACCCATCATACTCCTTAACGCTCTCATTTCCACTGCATTTATTCTGCTTTCATGCTTCTTTTGCCATACCCAACTTTCACTCCCATACATTAATGTCGGGACCAACACGCCCCTGTGCACAGCCAGTCGAGCCTTTTTGGATAGTTTCTGACTGCTCATAAAGGCATGCAAAGCTCCATTCACCATGTTCCCCGCGTTCACTCTCCTTTCAATATCACTATCATACTTGCCATCTGATGTAAACTTTGATCCTAGATATACAAACTCTTTCACTTGCTCCACTTTTTCTCCTCCAATCAAAATATTACATGCTGTCATTTCTTTCTCCATTTCAAAAACCAGTGTTTTAGTTTTACTTACGTTCACTTTCATTCCTTTCTCTTTTAAAGCTTCATGCATACAGTTTACCATCTCCTGTAACTCCTCCGCTGATGACGCCAGTATAACCTGATCGTCGGCATAGAGCAGACATTTGACGAGTAACTCATTCATCCTTAATCCACTTTTAGACTCTTTCAAATCTGTCAAACAGCTATCCATAAATAGGTTGAACAGCCACGGTGACGCAACACATCCTTGCCTAACGCCTTTCTCAATCTTAAACCACTCAGTGTGCGCTCCGTTTATCCTGACACAAGCACTCGAATTCTCATATAAGGATTTCAGTGCTCGTATTAAGAGACTGCTCACCCCATGCATAGAAAGTGCTGACCACAATTCATTCCTCTCAACTCTGTCATAGGCCTTTTCCAGATCTACGAATGTGCAATAGACTTTTTGACTCTTGGCCAAAAACTTTTCGGCTATGCACCGCAAGGAAAAGACCTGATCAGTACATCCCATTCCCTTTCGAAATCCCGCTTGAGCATCCCATATTTTGTCATCAGTTTCATTCCTGAAAATGATGACAAAATATGGGATGCTGAAATGGATGAAAATGAAATAACGGTATGTGGTCTGCTGAAAGTCTATTTTAGTCTGTTTGTCTGTATGCTTAAATCTTTAAAATTACGCAACGGATTTTGATGCGGTTTTTTGTAACAGGTAGAGTGATTCAAGAGAAAGGTTTTTATGTATAATAACATTTATAATCTTGCACCCGTGCGAAGCCGGGGCGGGTCGCTAGTTTTTAATATAAGCAGGAAGTAGGATAGGTTACCACTTTTATATGCGTAATAATATTGCTTACATAATTAATACAAAAAATATTTGTTATTCTAGTGTAGGCAACGTTCTTTATGTTCGCTGTAGTAACGGTTGCTAAGGGTTTGTTTAGTTAGCAAAAAATGTCTGAGATTGTATTTATTGTCAAATATTTTCATAATATACTCGTAATAAATATACATATATATGTATATCATACTTTTAATTTGATTATTTCTCTCCTTCGGTCTTCTGTAGTGGATGACTAAGTTTTAAGTATACCTCCTACATCCAGACCTAGACGAACTTATCTTGATCAAATTAAGGACGTCCTGGTAAAGGGTCAGGTCAAGAGTCCCCGAAACCGCCGAGCTTGCATGAAGAGAGTTATGAATGTGGATGAAGCGAAGGAAGTACGCAGAGATCGCGGCAAGTGGAAAGATGTAGTCTCTGCCTACCCCTCCGGGAAAGAGGCGTGATTTTTATGTATGTATGTTTTATCTCGATTCTTATATTAATAGGAGTATGTTTAATTATCTAGAGTTTTCATTGTTTGTTACTTATTTGGAAAATGTATATATTCTTGCTAGTCATGCTGTGCAATGGTATGTGTTCCTTATTTAGTTCTATGAAAATTGACCTAGCAAATATATTATATATACAGCTTCCTTGTATTACTAGTGATGTGCCAAAATTATTTATATAAACATAAAGGCTGTAACAGGCAGATGGCGACAATACTGCAAAGATCTCTACGAAAATCCACATGAGCACCGATCACCGCATGACTCAACGGCATGGAGTGAAATGACTTTGGAACCTCCTATTCTTCGATCAGAGATCACTGCAGCCATAAACGCGCTCAAGTCCAAAAAAGCCCCTGGACCAGACCAAATCACAGCAGAGATACTAAGGGCTATGGGCCCTGGAGGTATAGACGCTCTACACAAAATATGCGAAAACATCTGGCGGACTGGAGAATGGCCCTCTGACTGGGCTAACTCTATTATACTGCCCCTTCATAAAAAGGGCTCCACCTCTAAATGTGGCAACTACAGAACGCTAGCACTGATATCACATGCCAGTAAAGTGATGCTCCATATCATCAACAGCAGAATTAGACACTTCCTGGACTGGCAAATTCCACAAGAGCAAGCGGGATTTGTTAAGGGCAGGGGCACTCGCGAGCAAATCCTAAACATACGCCAGCTGATCGAAAAAGCCTACGAATTCAACGTACCTATCATCTTGTGCTTCATCGATTACAGCAAAGCCTTCGACTGTGTCGTGTGGTCAGACCTCTGGAATATACTGGGAGAACTGGGAGTGCCTCAACATCTTGTGGCGCTTGTCCGCTCGCTGTACCTAAATAACCAAGGCATCGTCAAAATCGAGGATTGCACATCGGAGCCATTTAGTTTTGCTAAAGGCGTTAGGCAGGGCTGCATCCTGTCTCCGATTCTCTTCAACGTTTACGGAGAATACATCATCAGGCGGGCTTGCGAGGACTGGGACGGCGGAGTCACGGTTGGTGGCACCAGACTGACAAACCTTCGTTACGCAGACGACACCACATTAATAGCTGCAAGTGAAAGCGAAATGGTGGAATTCCTTGCCCGTATTGAGAACACCAGTTTGCAATTAGGTCTCAAAATCAACCACGCCAAAACCAAACTAATGGTGGTAGATCGTGCCGGAAGACTTGAACTGACGAATGCTCTCAACTTAGACATCGTCAATGACTTTGTCTACCTGGGGGCCAACATCAGTGACAGGGGATCCTGTGAGACGGAAATAAGGAGACGAATAGGGATGGCCAAAAATGCCATGTCTCAACTACAAAAGATATGGAGGGACCGAAGCATTTCACGGAAGACAAAAAAGAAACTTGTCCACACTCTGGTCTTCTCCATATTTAGCTACGGCGCCGAGACATGGGTCCTGAAAAAGGCTGATAGAGACCGCATAGATGCCTTCGAAATGTGGTGCTGGAGGAAGATGCTACAGATACCCTGGACTGCCTTCCGTACCAATGCATCAATCCTGCGTGAACTCCAAATCAAAACGAGACTGTCCACCACCTGTCTCCGCAGGATACTGGAATTTTTCGGCCACATTGCACGGAAAGACGGTCACAACATGGAGCAGCTAATGGTGACAGGCAAGGTTGACGGAAAAAGACCTAGAGGTCGCAGCCCTACAAGATGGTCGGATCAAATCCGATCGTCACTAAACACCGATCTCCATAAGGCCCTCCACGACGCAAAGGATCGCAACAGGTGGAAGGAAGACATCAAAGAGAAAGTGATTCGGCGGGGGAGTCACGACCCTCAGCAATGAGGTATACGACGCGAGGAGGAGGATAGTTGAAACTGTCGGAAATATGATACAAAAATATTGGGTCAAAGTTATACGACTCTACGGTATGTATGTATGTATGTATGTATGTATGCAGGCCGACGGCGAGCAGCAAGAGCAAGGGCCCGGCGCTGTGGCAGGCGCTGCGCGACGGCGACAGCTTCACTTGCGCGTGCGCGCTGTCGGCGCTGGCCAAGCTGGCGCTCCGGCTGCCGCCCGCGCACGCCGCCCGCGCCATGCACCTCGCCGCCGCTTTGCTCGCCTCCTACAAACAGCGTATGATATTCTCATTTCTTTATTGCTTATACAGGCTGACTTTTAATTCAACTGCATAAATTTAACTATTAAGTGTACTCATCTAAAGGATATATAAAAACGTTAAAAGAAAAATATCGGTTCATATTTCAGAAAGTACCAAAAAATAATAAAAGTATCAAAATACACGATCCTAAATATGTCATATCACCCCGGCCGGCGGAAAAGCGACGCGTAAAATTCAGAGGTCAACGACACAATTCATTCAGCTGAGCGATCTCGACAACTCTGTACTTTACTTGATCTTGATACTAGAAAAATAATTTATTTTTCAGACATTTATTTACATGTTTAGTTTTAATTTATTTTTGTAGTATTGGTCTTTAATAAAGCGTGTGACGTATTTTTTGTGGGTTTTTTAAATGTGAAAATGATGACGTTTAATTTAAATAAAAATAGGCTCAAACGGCTCAGAAGCATGGGTCTATTCTATGTTATGGTCTATGTTTAAAAGGATGCAGTTGTTTTAAATGTCACCCTGTATAAATATATACAGGAGAGATGACACAGATTGAGTTATCCTCGAAGTGAGTTCAAGACTTGAGATACTAACTCAACGATACCATATTTTATTATAAATACTTATATAGATAAACATCCAAGACCCAGGCCCAAACAGAAAAAGTTCACTCACACGACGCATCACTTTTCTTTTAAGCCAAACACCGTCCGTCTTTTTTTCTTCGTCTCGAACTTACTTCGAGGCTAACTCAATCTGTGTAATTTGTCTCGTATATATGTATGTATATATGTCTATGAAAAATGAATGAAATGAAAAAAAGATTTATTTTTCCACAACATACCAATATACATAATTATAAAGTCTATGGTTCCTTATATATATTTAAAATTTGGTTTATTATTCCAGCCAGCAGCGCTTCAAACGTGACTCTAACAGCGGACGACAGCGAGCACGCCGCCATTTGCATCTCCGCCGCCTTCAAACGACCGCCGGTGATTCAACACGCTCTGTTGCAGACCTCCCGACAGGCGCTCGGCCAATTACTGGCTCTGCCCGAAGCTGCGGCTCCTCAGCTGTTGCCGGATGTCAACAAGGTGACGTATCTCTCGTTGTTTTATATCCAGAATCTGTATGGGCTGGTCGTGTAGCTACGAGGCTTGAAAGCCACAAACATACATACATACATATGGTCACGTCTATATCCCTTGCGGCGTAGACAGAGCCAACAGTCTTGAAAAGACTGAATGGCCACGTTCAGCTATTTGGCTTAATGTAAGAATTGAGATTCAAATAGTGACAGGTTGCTAGCCCATCGCCTAAAAAAGAATCCCTAGTTTGTAAACCTATCCCTAAGTCGCCTTTTATGACATCCATGAGAAAGAGATGGAGTGGTCCTATTCTTTTTTGTATTGGTGCCGGTAACCACACGGCACTGCTGGTAACCACAGGGCACAAACATATGTAATAAAAAGTAAAGGGTCAGGTCAAAATTACCCGAAACCGCCGAGCTTGCATGAAGAGAGTTATGAATGTGGATGAAGCGATCAGAGCGAAGTATGCAGAGATCGTGGCAGGTGGAAAGAGGTAGTCTCTGCCTACTCCTCCGGGGAAGAGGCGTGATTTTATGTATATATAATAAATTTTAAGGTAAACCATATCGCGTTTCAAAACGAACACAAAATATTTTAACGCCATCTAGTTATACCTTTTACAATTATTGTTTACATAGATACTAGCGCCTGACGGCAAACCAAAGAAGTCTTTCTCACACAAAATAATAAACTTAAACACTCATATTCTTCTTCCTCTTGGTTTTGGTCTCAGTTGCATCCTCACCTCTCTGGAAAATCCAGGGGGATAACCTGGGGTCCTTAAGCAGAGCCTGCTTCAAACAGTTGGCTTTGATTCGCTTCCTCACGGAGATGGGATAGTTCAACTAAAAAAAAAAACACTAGAGGATGAGACCCTCTACGCAGAAAAGGATGTGAATTTCTTGCAATCCATTGGCTCGCTCGTCTTTCTCGATGTGTAGCCGGAATAAACAAATAAATAAATACCATACATACATATAATCACGTCTATTTCCCTTGCGGGGTAGACAGAGCCAGCAGTCTTGAAAGACCGATAGGCCATGTTCGGCTGTAAAAAAAAAAGAATAGGACCACCCAGTCTCACTCCACTGGATGTCGTAAAAGGCAACTGAAGGATAGGGATATAAAACTTGGGATTCTTCTTTTAGACGATGAACTAGCAACCTGTCACTATTTGAATCTCAATTCTATACATACATACATACATAAAATCACGCCTCTTTCCCGGAGGGGTAGGCAGAGACTACCTCTTTCCACTTGCCACGATCTCTGCATACTTCTTTCGCTTCGTCCACATTCATAACTCTCTTCATACAAGCTCGGCGGTTTCGGGTACTTTTGACCTGACCCTTTACCAGGACGTCCTTAATTTGATCAAGATACGTTCGTCTAGGTCTTCCCACTCCGACCTTTCCCTCCACACTCTCCTTGTATATCTGCTTAGTCAACCTGCTTTCATTCATCCTCTCCACATGACCGAACCATCTTAACATACCCTTTTCTATTCCTGTAACTACATCTTCTTTCACATCACAACATTCCCTTATCACGCTGTTCCTTATCCTGTCACTCAATTTCACACCCATCATACTCCTTAACGCTCTCATTTCCACTGCATTTATTCTGCTTTCATGCAATTTTCTTTCAATTCTATCATTAAGCCAATGATCTGTAACTATTTGAATCTCAATTCTATCATCAAGCCAAATAGCTGAACGTGACCATTCAGTTTTTTCAAGACTGTTGGCTCTGTCTACCCCGTGAGGGATATAAACGTGACCATATGTATGTAAACAGTTTCAGAACATGTTTTTCTCGTCTCAATGTCCAGGAGGAGCCGAAGAAGGCGGAGCGCACGGTGTCGGTGGAGACGGGCGTGCAGTTCGCGGCGCTGGCCGGCGCGGGCGCCGCCGCCGCGCACCACGACATGTTCGAGCTGTCCTTGTCCAAGGCTTTGCAGGGTGGGGGGTTGTTGTTTGTTGTTACAGACCACTTTTATTCTATTTATTACTAGAGAATGTCCGCGACTTCGTCCGCATGGAAACCCTGTCAATCCCGCGGGAATTCCGGGATGAAAAGTAGCTTATGTGTTGTTCTGGGTCTTCAGCTACTTACATACAAAATTTCATCGTAATCGGTTCAGTAGTTTTTGCGTGAAACAGTAACGAACATCCATACTGACATACAAATTTACGCGTTTATAATGTTAGTAGGATTTATTTATTTACTAATTTATGTACACGGAAAACATCGAAACTGATAATCACAATAAAACATAATTACAAATTCTGCTTATTTCAAAAGTAATCTCTTCCAGCAGACCCGAGATAGGAGACATGATGGAAAGGCGTGTAATCTACTCACAATCACACAACTAATTATAGACTTTCTTACTAATCTGAACAAGGTGTATAAGTCATGTGTGTTTTTAATTTCATTCTAAACGGTGTTGCTTTAGAGTCTGGTTTCTATTACCGTGCTGTGTGGTTTCCGACACTTTCTGTCTTTCTGATTTCGTAAAAGGTGACTAAGGGATAGGCTTATTAACTTGAGATTTGCTTTTAAGCGATTGGCTAGCAATCTGTCACTATTTGAATCACATTCCATCATGAAACCGTACAGATGAACGTGGCCGTTCAGTGTTTTCAAGATTGTTAGCTTTGTCTACTCCACAAGGGATATAGACGTGACTATATATGTGTATGTTCTACTACCTTACCTAAGGAATCTGTAATATAACTACTGTCTGTATCAAAAAGTCTGGCCTAAAGACAAAACGTATTATTTTTTACCTGACTTTTATACTCATGAATTTTAATTATAAGCACTTCGATATTCTAAGCAGCAAAAATCTAACCTAACCCCTAAGAAAATGATTTATGAACGTGGATGAAGCGATGGAAGTACATATGCAGAGATCGCGGCAAATGGAAAGATGTAGATAGTATCCGCTTACCGCTCCGGGAAAAATGCGTGATTTTATGTATGTATGTATGTATGTTCACTTGATTCCAGGTCGCAGCACAACGGGCGGCGAAGAGCGCGGGAAACTGTCCAAGGTGACCCAGCTGACCGGGTTCTCTGACCCGGTGTACGCGGAGGCCATCGTCTCTGTCAACCAGTACGACATAGTGCTGGACGTGCTCATCGTCAACCAGACCGGTGAGTCATCGGCGTTGCAACATCATCAGCGTTGCTACATCATCAGTGTTGCTACATCATTAGTTTAGTTTGTTTACATACACGTTTGTGATGATATTTATATGCAACAAGTCATAAAAACCCACGCGAGGGTATCATTATAAATAAAGGGAATAGTCTAAATCACGCAAGCATAGGTTTCACGGATTGCAACATATTTTCAAAATCCGACACAACAAAGTCGGAGCTGCGGTTCCCCAGGCATAACACCTAGCGGAAGATCTTCCCTTTGTGGCGGTCGAGCCCGAATCTTCGCTGCCGATACACGTTCATTTATATTAAATACACACATACAATCACGTCTATATCACCTGCGGGTAGGCCGAGGGAACACTCTTGTAAAGACTGCAAAGCCATGTTCAGCTTAATAGCAGCGTTTTACCTGAAATAAAACGCATACATTAAACCTATAAATAAGTTACAATATTTAATTGACTTTCTCTTTGAGTTTTCCCAAGGATTAGTCTCGTTTTTCCAAGTATGCCTAGAAAAACTATGCTTTTTTGAGGTGTCACTATGGATTTTTTCAGATTTATTAGCCAACCAAAGGGTCTGGGGTTTTTGGTACTGATAGCTCTTTCATTTTGGTCTCTATCTCAAAAACAAAATGACCATCTCAATAATAAGTTTCGAATAACGGTCAAGGATTTAATAGTAGAATTGAGACTCAAACAGTGACCGTACAAACCGTTACCGCGATTGACGATATCGAATTTTCTGCTTAATTTCAATTTTATTTAGATCACGATTACCAATTCAAGTGTGCACACGTCACTTTGTTCTATTATTA
Organism: Amyelois transitella; assembly: GCF_032362555.1. NCBI lineage: Eukaryota > Metazoa > Arthropoda > Insecta > Lepidoptera > Pyralidae > Amyelois > Amyelois transitella. The sequence goes on along the minus strand of NC_083509.1, from coordinate 890,907 downwards.
ATAAACAAAATATTGTTCTATATCTATCAAGTTTTATTTATCAAGATCAAGCTATCAAGAGTCTCTGCTCCTACAGTGACAAAAGTTTAAAAAAGTAAACAAATAACGACTGCGCTCCTTAGACGACACGCTGCAGAACTGCTGCGTGGAGCTGGCCACGCTGGGCGACCTGCGGCTGGTGGAGCGGCCCGGCGCCGTGGTGCTGGCGCCGCGCGCGCACGCCGCCATCGCCGCGCACGTCAAGGTGGCCTCCACCGAGAACGCCGTCATCTTCGGCAACATCGGTGAGCGGTGTATACTGTACCGTATGCGAAGTTGAACAGGCGGACGGAGCATCACTGTACGGCAATATGAAGCACCCCGTATGCGAAGTTAAAAAGGCGGACGGAGCATTGCTGTACGGCAAAATGAAGCACCCCGTATGCGAAGTTAAAAAGGCGGACGGAGCATTGCTGTACGGCAAAATGAAGCACCCCGTATGCGAAGTTAAAAAGGCGGACGGACCATTGCTGTACGGCAAAATGAAGCACCATATTTACATACATAAAATCACGCCTCTTTCCCGGAGGGGTAGGCAGAGACTACCTCTTTCCACTTGCCGCGATCTCTGCACACTTAAATATATAAATATAAATATATACGGGACAAATTACACAGATTGAGTTAGTCTCGAAGTAAATTCGAGACTTGTGTTACAAGATACTAACTCGACGATATTATATTTTTATAATAAATACTTATACAGATAAACATCCAAGACCCAGGCCAATCAGAAAAAGTTCGTTTCTCATCATGCCCTGGCCGGGATTCGAACCCGGGACCTCCGGTGACACAGACAAGCGCACTACCGCTGCGCCACAGAGGCCGTCAAACACTTCCTTCGCTTCATCAACATTCATAACTCTCTTCATGCAAGCTCGGCGGTTTCAAAAAAAAAAGGTTTACAAGCGGAGCTACTAAGTTGTAACACAAGGAACTCTTTGAATATGCCTCACGTAAACACTCACCAATAGTGTGACAGTCGGCCGCCATTACGACATAGATGCGTCGTAGATTATCTCACGTGATGGCAAGTTTTCTGTCACTATCACATGTGCGTACAACGCCGCCATTACGATGCTTCACTGTTTTTTAAACCACACTCCGTCCAACTTTTTTTGTATGTCAATGATACTTTTACATTTTCTTCTTCCTTACTCTAGTCGCGGTTGTATCCTCACCAGTGTGGAGAGAAATCCGGGGCTACACCTTTTGTATTTTATGAGTAGAGTTACTCCTGAACCAGGATTTCAAGCAAAACACCGCTTAATGAAATAGATTATTTACTGACATTGGAATACTAAAGGATATTCAATCCAATACAACACACTTTTGACCATGACATGAATATATCCCTTGGGTGGTAGACAGAGCCAACAGTCTTAAAAATACAGAAAGGCCACGTTCAGCTGTATGGCTTCATGATAGAATTGAGGTTCAAATAGCGACAGGATTGCTAGCCCATCGCAACCCCAAGTTTACATGCCTATCCCTTAGTTGCCTCTTACGACATCCATAGAAAAGATATGGTGTGATTCGTTACTAATTTACCGGAAATCACACGACAATTTCGTCACAAACTACTCGTAATAACAAAAAGCTATCTTTGTCCAGTGTACGAAGTTAGCGGCGCATCAATGGACCGCGGCGTAGTTGTTCTAAACGACATCCACATCGATATAGTGGACTACATACAGCCCGCAGCGTGCAGCGACGCGGACTTCCGCCAGATGTGGGCGGAGTTCGAGTGGGAGAACAAGGTAATACAACCGCATCCACATCGGTATAGTGGACTACGTACAGCCCGCAGCTTGCAGCGAAGCGGACTTCCGCCAGATGTGGGCGGAGTTCGAGTGGGAGAACAAGGTAATACAACCGCATTCACATCGATATAGTGGACTACATACAGCCCGCAGCGTGCAGCGACGCGGACTTCCGCCAGATGTGGGCGGAGTTCGAGTGGGAGAACAAGGTAATACAACCGCATCCACATCGGTATAGTGGACTACGTACAGCCCGCAGCTTGCAGCGACGCGGACTTCCGCCAGATGTGGGCGGAGTTCGAGTGGGAGAACAAGGTAATACAACCGCATCCACATCGATATAGTGGACTACGTACAGCCCGCGGCTTGCAGCGACGCGGACTTACAAGGTAAACGAATGTTACATTTGGATCACGTCTTCATCCTTTAAGGAGTAGACAGAGCCAAAAGTCTCGAAAATACTGAAAAGCCACGTTCAGCTATTTGGCTTTATTGGATTGAGATTCCTATTTTTTTTCTATTGGTGCCGGAAACCACACGGCACTATAATCCAAATAAAGTTTGTCTTTATTCTATAATTTTTTTTAATCGTCTCTCATTTCTCTTACCGGCGACGTTTTACTTAAACGCCAAATTGACGCCCAACGTGGGGCCACAAATGTTATACATACATACATACATATGGTTATGTCTATGTAGACAGAGCCAACACTCTTAAAAAGACTGAATGGTCACGTTCAGCTATTTGGCTTTATTATAGAATTGAGATTCAAATAGTGACAGGTTGCTAGCATCATCGCCTAAAAAAGAATCCCAAGTTTGTAAGCCTATCCCTTAGTCGCTTTTTACGATTTTTTAATATCAATGTACGGTTTCAGGTGGCCGTGAACACCAACATAACAGATTTGAGGGAGTACCTGGACCACCTGCTTTCCTCCACCAACATGAAGTGTCTGACGCCTGACAAGGTACTGGAATTTGTTTTGATAACATACATACATACATACATATGGTCACGTCTATATCCCTTGCGGGGTAGACAGAGACAATAGTCTTGAAAATACCGAATGGCCACGTTTATGTACTAGTGTTTTTTAATGAATGTCTAATTCTGCAGGCCCTTTCCGGTCAATGCGGGTTCATGGCGGCGAATCTATACGCTCGTTCCATCTTCGGGGAGGATGCGCTCGCCAACCTCAGCATCGAGACGCCGCTGCACAAGCCCGGCGCCCCGGTGGCGGGCCACGTGCGCATCCGGGCCAAGAGCCAGGTATGACCTTGGACCTCCTACTGGCTTTAGTCCCGGTTGGAGTCTGACCACGCTGGAGAGGGGCCTGAGGTATGCCGTAGGTACTTGGCTCCCCCCTCCTGGCTTTAGTCCCGGTTGGAGCTTCACCACGCTGGAGAGGGGCCCGATGTATGCCGTAGGTACTTGGCTCCCCCCTCCTGGCTTTAGTCCCGGTTGGAGTCTCACCACGCTGGAGAGGGGCCCGGGGTATGCCGTAGGTACTTGGCTCCCCCCTCCTGGCTTTAGTCCCGGTTGGAGTCTGACCACGCTGGAGAGGGGCCCGGGGTATGCCGTAGGTACTTGGCTCCCCCCTCCTGGCTTTAGTCCCGGTTGGAGTCTGACCACGCTGGAGAGGGGCCCGGGGTATGCCGTAGGTACTTGGCTCCCCCCTCCTGGCTTTAGTCCCGGTTGGAGTCTGACCACGCTGGAGAGGGGCCCGGGGTATGCCGTAGGTACTTGGCTCCCCCCTCCTGGCTTTAGTCCCGGTTGGAGCTTCACCACGCTGGAGAGGAGCCTGAGGTATGCCGTAGGTACTTGGAACGCAGAAAAAAAGTATCAATCAGTAGAGGGGCCCGGGGTATGCCTTTGACCAAGGATCCTGGGTTTGGTCAGTCAGACTCCCATCTGACCTCCGGAACGTTTGCATGGTTATACATCCAGTTGCCTGAATGTGCACGTTTCCTCACGATGTTTTCCCTCACCGTAATAGCGTCGGTTAGTATTCAAACTAATGTACATAACATAGAAAATTGACATTGGTATATTGTCGGATGGGATTCCGACCTGTGCCTTTTTGCGCCAAACGCATTTTAACCGGGCCTATATACCTTACTGATTCGACCAAAGACGCTCTTATAGACGCTCAAGAGCCAGGTATGACCGTTGAAAGTATAAAGTAAAGCTTCCTTTATCTAATTGATTAATACGTTTTTCTTTTTATTTACAGGGAATGGCGCTAAGTCTCGGTGACAAAATCAATTTGATGCAAAAAACGCCCATTCAGAAACCGGCGCAGAATCCCGTGCCCATGCCCGCGTAAACGCCGAGCACGGTAACTTAGCCATGTTATAATTTTAACGATAAATTATCAGCTATGTTATAATTAAAAAATGAAAATATCTAAGATATGGTAATACTGAGTGATTGTCTATAGAGGTTTAATTTTGTTTTATAATATTTGAATTCCGAGTTCGTACTTTGAATATAAATTTTAATTGGATGCTGTGTAGTTTTAAAAAAAAAAATCTATAGGTATTTTTGTCTTTGCGTCAGTAAATTCTTTTTTCAGAATCTACCGTACAATACGTTTTCTTATTTAATTTTTTTTGTGATAAGTGACGTTCTATTGTTATTTCTCTATCAAATACAACTTGGCTATTATTTTTTAAATATTCATTATGATATACTAAATAATTATTATCATAAAAGTATTGTTTCTATTCACTTATTTAAGTAGGTACTTAGTTGTTAAAAAAATAATAAATAAATTCTCATAATATGGTACTATGCATTTATGTTTTACCTTAAATATAATGGTCTTTCAAATAGTATACTTAAATTGTCAAATTCAAAAAATTTGAATAGTACATACATAAATCACGTCATCATACATAAGTCTACATAAATCATCTAGGCAGAGACTCCATCTTTCCACTTTCCACGAATGCTTACTTCTTTCGCTTCATCCACATTCATAACTCTTCATGTAAGCTCGTTGGTTTCGGGTACTCTTAACCATACCTAAAAAAAGCGTTAGGCAGCAAGATATTCCTTAAGGGGGATTCCCTTGGGAATTTACGTGTACGAACTCGCGGGCAAAAATAATTTTTCTTCCTATTTTATCCTAATTTTTGGGGTAGCATTGGCTTAGTTGGTAAGTTTTCTCAAATTCGTTTTGTCACTTGCTGTTAAATTAGCGGAGTACATAATTTGAAGATTTCTTAATGTATTAAAATTTCCATTACGCGTAACGTTTTACCCACACGTAAAAAGTAATGCAAAAATCATAGTTTCAAATTTTCTTTTCTTATAAAGATTATAAATAAAGGGTGAATAACAAACACAACAGCCTTATGAAATAAATTAGTTTATTGTGACGTCATGAGATGTAGGCGACGTAGTGATCAACAGTATAAATAATAAAAATAATTTATAATAGCAATAAGTTAATGGATTGGTTACAACGCGCCGACTCGCCTCCGCGCCGCGCAGCTTGCCCAACTGAGTTCGAGTGGTTTTGTGTCTGAAACAAACGATTAATTTTCATTTAAAATGTAAATTTATAGTTTTTATAGGGTTTTAAAAAGGTACAACACTCGACCTATTGTAAAGTTTGACGTTTTAAATCCGCCATCTTCCAACTTTTGAATTAGAATGAATTAGAAAAAGATCTGTACATGAATGGTGTGGGGATTAAGTAAGGAACTGGTGCATAGTCATAAGAAAAGTTTAATGTCTGTAAAGTGTTCAAGTATTTTGTTTTGTTGGAAAACTTTCATGTAAGTAGGAAAGAAAATTTTCTAAATGTCGGCATCGGCTTGTATACAAGTTCCTTCTTCTTTGCTTCCGCATTGTTATGCATTTCTCCCTCTCCCTTACTTAACACTAGTACTTATTTACCCATGTTTACTCACATAAAACTAACTTATTCCTCTTCATGTTCTTCTTCCACCACAACATCTTGCTCCCCTTCGGGTTCGGGCTCGTATACAGGTTCCTCCTTGAGTTCCGCCTTGACTTGTATTTCAGTTTCCACCCTCTTTTTTTACCTCGTGCAACGTTAGACTAGTATTTAGTAATAACACTCACTTATTCCTCCTCTTCTTCTTCCTCTTCCTCCTCCTCCTCTTCTTCCTCCTCTTCTTCTTCCTCCTCTACGACCTCCTCCTCCTCCTCGGGTTCGGGCTCGTACAAAGGTTCCTCCTCCTCGGGCTCCGCCTTGACATCCTCCTCGCCTTCGGGGGATTCGAGGTCGCCCTTCTTCTTGCCGGGCCGCTCGCCGAACCATTTAGGCAGTCTCGCTGGAAGTTCATATGTTAAGGTCAAAATAGTTTTTATTGTGTAATCAAGTTTCTTTTGATGACATAGAGGTCATAGACAGTGTTCATTGTCAAAATGTCAGAAAAAAATACTTTAAATAAGACAAAGGTTGCGGTTTGAGATCTCGTGGAGAAAATTCCGCCCACCATAAGGAGCATCAAAAGTGCAATGGTCTCTTTCTCACTGGGGTCCTCTAAATAATAAGTTTCTTGCTAAAACGGATACTTTACAAGATGTGAAAAGTTTAAGCACCTGACTCGCCTTGGGAATTTTTGATGCTCAAGTTGTTCGTGCTTCAGGCATTTATTTGGTTGCCTCCTATGACATTAATGATAATTTATTGGATGTAGTAATTCAGTAACTTATTTCAATATTGAGAAAAGGGATAACTTGCGAAAACATAAAAATTGTGCACAGTCAAAACGCAACAAGGGAATGACATAAAACAATACAATGGAAATAAAATAATCGTTATGTGATCAGAACTATTATTGAGAAGATAAGAATTAATTTGGAAAATATGCACATTGGCAGGATCCAAATTTTGAAGGTAGATTATTTGTTATCCAAATTTTATTTTGCGCAGTAATATATCTCCAACATAATACCTTTATTACTATTATTACCGACTAGAGGCCGCCCGCGACTTTGTACGCTTGGAATCAATCCCGCGGGAAGTCCGGGATAAAAAGTAGCCTATACGTTATTCTGGTTCTTCAGCTACCTATATACCAAATGGCATCGCAATCGGTTTAGTAGTTTTTGCGTGAAAGAGTAATAAACATCCATACTGACATCCTGACATACTCACAAACTTTCGCATTTATAATATAGTAGGATGACGTGTTACTGTGATATAATAAATTTAACTTTTAATAAATTTAAAATAAAACAAAACTCTTTTAATAAATTTAAAATAAAGAAAATCATTTCCAATGAGTTAACATTTAGTTCGTAACTATAAAATTTAAAATTCTGATCACATTACAATTTCTGTTGATGTAATACTTACCCTTTTGCCTGCCTCCGAACTGCTCGGCTCTCTCGTGCCAGACCTTCTCAAGGAAGTCCTTGTTCAATTTCTCTAGGTCCTAAGGGAAGGGCACAAACACTAGGGTCATTACAGGTTTAACAGGAGAACTTGAGGGCTAGCTTGGAGCGTGCGACGTCAAGTTAATCGATAGGAGTTTGAGGTTTTATTCACTTTACAGTAGGTTCACGTCAGTCGCCTTTATAGGTTTATGAATTAATTAGATAGTATTGAATTTAAATTTTGAGATTAATTCTTTGCAAGTAGATGTTACATTTCATTAGCGTTGAAATATTTAGATTTGTGTGGAAACATGTGAAATTCCACGATGTTTAGAATAAATAAAATAATAGTATTTGAATGTTTTAAATTATGAATTATATAGATATATTACCAATGTTTATAAATAGAGGCAACTGGTGCAACACTTTACAGATAAACAAAGTCTTCGTTCCCAGTTATTTTATTGCGCGCAATCATACTACGTTAACCATTTTTGATTATTATTTCAAATGTGTATATTATCTTTAATTTTTCTGGAGGCTTAATACTGCGATCTTTAGGGGCATTGCATGCAACAATTGTGGGAACGATTTCAGACAATGAGTGGGTTGCAGGTATACATAATTTCGGCTCATTTTCAACACTTAGAACAATTGAAGGAAGCCGAGTAGTGATCTTTTTTATAGCATTAAAGAATGAAAATGTACATATTGTACTGTTTGGCAGTACGCAGCAGTCGTTTCTTGAATTTTCAATTGATCAATCAATTATGTACATCTTATAGTTTTTTAAGTTATAGACTTTTTAAATATTTAAAATTAAATTAAAAATTAATTCATTCTTCTATGCCCACTATCTACTCTCAGTTTCCCACAATGGCTCTAAAGGTGGCCTAATCGGTTCTGGATGACATCGGGTATGGAGGACCATAATCCTGGAAACATGCCGTGAAGACATGCGTGGAGTCACCCAGTCATCTCTTACTTTTAGTTCGGTTCATGAACTCCTCCATTCTGTCATTCCACATCTTATCCATCATCTCGGCCAAAGCGTTATCGTAGCCCTGTATTTGAATGGCGAGATTTTAGTCTGTTTTCTAAGTTAACATGTAAAAATAAGTATAGAATACTTAAGGCTCATAAGGATCTTATAAAACTCTATAGGAAAATGTTATGGAAAACATTTAATTTTCTGTGAAGTGAAAAGTACCGTAGCATCAGTTACGGAAAAGTATTTACTAATAGTTAATCTAGGACTCAAATAAATAGGGCTCAATAGTAATTTGTATCTATTAATAGTCTAAAAAGTGTAAAAAAAAATATCTGTATATTTGGGCAGCCCTGCATTGGATCAAATTTAGATTGCTCTAGTCCAAAGACAAGCTGTAAAACTTTACAGTTTAGTTACTAATCATCGACATTTTTATTTCGCCTCTTTCTGTCGACAGTTAAATATATCCGACCCCGTTTCAGCTGCCGCGATTACATTAACGTCATCAACTATGAAATAGTCTTGTACGAAAATAGAACTACTACTGTTTCTTGGTAATATTCAACGATGAAGACCGTCAAATTTTCAGTCCTATGTGACTTGGTCTATATTTCTGATTTGAACTTATAAGTCCACTTGACACAAGGATGTTTTGTGTGTTGTCAAGGTTTGATGATAGCAGTCCGAAGCTTTAACGGGTGTCTCATATTAAGCTTGATATATAATAGATATATTCAGCTAAAGCTAATTTTCTTATTATTAAAAGTAAGATAATGTTAATTTTATCCATAAAACAAATCTGTTCTGTAATTTTTTAATGCGCATTTGGAATGTCGATTACGAACTCATTGACCCAATTTCGTCTAATATTTTTTTCATTAACTTGGTACGCCCATTTTGTTCGATTTATGACTGTATTTTTCTCAAAGAAAATCAATATCTTTGCAGATTATTTTCAGCACTATTTGCAATCAAGTTTATACTTGGCTAATTGTTTACATGTTATACTTACACCCTCGAACAACTTCTTTTTGTCGTCGTATGACCGTGTGTCCACACGCCGCTCATATTTGGATGCTACTTGGATTTTGGGCTGAAATACAGAACAAATTGGTATCTAAGACAGGTATATCAGTAAGAAAAATAGTATTTTAATAAGTTGTTTTTTTATGGTTAAGTGATAAAGATTTTGACGAAAGAACTTCGTCTCTTCCCTCGATGTTGTAATTGTTTTTGTGTGGTACCTCTTTTGATCAGTGATTTTGTAGTATTCAAATTTCATTACTCAAAGTCTTTTCGTTTTTTTATTTTGATTCGTTTGGTTATTATTTAATTATTATAAATTATAAATGGTTTCTTACCGGGTGCTTTCCTGTGAGTGCCTCTGGGTCGAGACCCTTCTTCAGGGCCTTGTGTCTCAACTGTTGCTTCTGTCTTTCTTTGAGCTCTTTTAACTGTTAACAAAAAATATTATGATTGTAAAAATAGATCCGACTAAGAAATATAATGAAGAGTTCTTCATTTGTTGAATGTAAGAAATTGTAATGTGAATCATTCATCATTGTTTCAGGCTTCTCTCTTTGACAACTTTTATATAACAATATTGTCTAATTAATTTCACTTGTGCCTTGAAAATAGAATATCTATTTAAATTATTGAGTCTCCATGTCATTTGAGATTTCTATTTCAAAAAACTTTGATTTTAAAAAAATGAAATAGACGATAACATTAGAATTAAGAAACTTCCACTTACGTCGTAGTCCTGCCTCTTTTGCCTCTCCTCAAGATCGTATTTCTCGGTCTCGAGTTTGACGATGCAGTCCCACAGCTCCTGGGCCTTTATCCGTAGCTTCTCAGTGGAGAGGTTGTCGATGTTCAGGGGCTTGATGCGGATGGAGAGGGAGATCTTCTTCTCTTCTTCCAACTGCTCCTTGGTCTTGTTGCGTTCCAGTTGCGCGTTGGATAAGCCAAACTGTAAATGTTATTGTTTATTTGAAATAAAAAGTTGCATTTTTGTAGATAGTTCTAGATAGCAAATATTTTTTACGATTCATCTGCATTTGCATCACGAAATAGTAACATCGTTTGTTACTATTTTATGATTGATTGACTCTCATGAATACTCTCTGCTTTATTTCACGCATTTTTTTCATCGCTTTCATCAGAATACACAAAGAGAGATAAGGTAATGCAGTTTTACCCTAGTTATTCCTATATTTTGAATTTTCGTCATGTCTCCATTAGCGCAACTCTTAGTAAAAATGTTATAACCACTTACGTTATCGCTCTTCTTTTGAATGGTGAAGTTGGGTCCGGTCTTGCTGGACTCCTTCATCGCCTGCAGCATAGCTTGGCGCTTCTTCTCGGCTTCCTCCAGCCGTTGCCTCTTCTCCTCAATGTCGCGCTGTTTCTTCTCCTCAATCTCGCGAACTCTCCTTTCTTCTTCTTCCTTCTTCTTTTGGGCGAGACGCTTTTCTTCTTCAGCGCGGGATACCTACAGAAAAATACAGTTATAAATTATATATTCATATTTCTTAGCTTAACCTCTCAACTGTAAAATTGTCTATCCAATTTACAATTATTTCGTTGTGAAAGTTTATAAATAGACTTTTCTTGATTTATTTACGATTGACATAAAACTAATATGTCGTCTATGTATACCTTGCGCTTAGCCTGCTTCTCCTTGAGGCGTTTGAGCTCCTCCTCTTCCTTGGCTCGCTGTTTGCGCCATTCGTTGATGTATTCCTTCAACTGCTCGTCCAAATCCGACCGCTTCTGATCCTGACGCTGTAAAATAACGTTAATTTCAGTTTGTGGTAACCGTGAGAAATATCCAACGAAGGATTTATTATGCTCAAGTTTCCTTATAGCATTATTAATACTTAAAATGCACCGATATAGAATTAAGATGATGATGTCACTGTAGAATACTTTTTTTTTCATCACATGCTAGTCACGTCTTCACAGTGTAGTATGTAGCTGTAGTTATAGTATCTGTGTTTATCATCTTCTTACAAGTTGCATTAGACGTATTAAACAACTAATATGGGTATATTTTGAATAAATTAATGCTTATTAATTATTAATTCTATCATCAAGCCCAAATGCTGATCGTGGCCTATCAGTCTTTCCAAGAATGTTGGCTCTGTCTCCTCGCAAGGGATATTAACGTGACTATATTAATGTATGTATGTAATTAATGCTACATTTTACTTGAAATATTTGCTATTGTTTATTTACCTTGATGAATTCTGGATCTCCCTCACCCCTGTAAACACATTAATTTGATTACAATATAGTTAATGCCTCACAATATGTTATTGTTAGAAAACCGTTATTATAACGGCTAACATACATCGATTATATTGTTATGATGGCTAGTTTATCTGTTCGCTCGTTAGGGCATTTCTGCAAAACGCTAACATCAGCGTCTAAGCAGTGATTTTGTTCAGTACTGTACATGTCGTTAAGATTTAAGCTGTATTTGTATTTGTAAACATACGACACCAGTTAAAGTTAACACTTCATCATGTTACTTGATTATTTCAAAATTTACTTCACATATAACTGACGGACCATTATTATTATTAACTAAAATATCCTTATTATTGAATTATGTTGTGGCATTATTTATTATAGTAAGCTTGTGTACATTATCTTTTGTATGATTTCTAGCTGTCGGGGTTTTTTGTGGAACAACATTTACCATGGGTATGGAATGTACACATACAACTAGTCATTAGTTGGATACCTCTAAACTTCGGGTTAACATTGAATATGTTTTCGTGGGAGTTCTGTTTATATTCAACTTGAGTCATCCAAGATGTTATTTAAATCATTTGAAGAATGGATGGAATTTTGTGGCGAACCCGGTGTCCATGGTATGTAATGTTCTTTTCGATGGAAATACATAATCATGCTTTTATCATGCCATTCTTTTCATGCATATCTAGGAATAGGTCGCGACGACTCAAGTACTCGCGCTGACCGACATCTTGGTTTGAGAGGCGCGGGCGCGGCGCTGTTACGTCCGAAATAGATTGCTTGCCGACCGACAAAAATAGATCTCCTACTTTGCGAGGTTTCTCGTATAAATCGGTCATCTGACCAGATTTTTCAACTGTAAGAACGTACGATTACATTAATTCTGATGAGATGCAGCAATGTATTACTTTTCTTTCGAGTTTTAATACTTATAGTGGCTTGTTTGATAGTAACATATGCAACATAATTGATATTCTGGAGTAAAAGCGCACGCCCATGTTGTTTTATTGAGTTAATGATAGAATTAAAGTTAGTGACACCACAGATAGCGGTGCAACTTACGCGATCGATGGTCTACTCCTAGAAACAGAAAACAACAATCAGCCTCTACATTTTTTGCAAAGTTCTACATCAATAGCACAATGCCCCTTTGATTAATACCTGTGCAAATATATACTCATAAATTTTAAAATTTTGGATTAATGAAGAATTTGACCTAACCAGGGGTATTCCAATAAAACAAAGTAAGCGGTGAGATGATTAATCTGCGCACGACACCACACTGCATTGCAAGCCGATTTCATTACATACTGGTGTAAAATCTTCATACAGTTTGAGTAATTTGCCTAACGTTCAGCCAGATACAACTGGTAGATATGTTAATGTAATACCAATCATTCCAATGTATGATCACAATACAGATTCCGACGGCCAAAAGCAAAGCGATACCCAAAATTTAAATAAATTTGTTACTTACTCTGGTTTAGGGGCGGGTCTTCATGTTCCAAATGACGACAGCAGCGGAAAATAAAAATAATTTCGATTACAAAATGTTCAAGTCAAAATAAATAAAGATATTTGTATACAACAAGCTACCATTTATTATTTGCGTCGAGACCACACACAGTACAAACCAATTTACAAGATGCTGGTGACACAACAGAAAACCAGTTGATACTCGTCATAAGCTGATGTCTCTATTATTATGAAATAGTAACAGTTAGTGAAACGTTCATTGCAGCAGCAGCTCCTAGTGTTATGCCAGTCTGAAAGCAAGAAAAGCGACGACTAAAGCATTAAAAGCATAAGGGTCGCAACTAAACTTAGCCTAAAAGAGCTAAGCGAGTGTGAGTGCCGGATCAACCAAAAGGGCACGCCACTTACTTCCTGCAACAAAAGAGAGAAAGGGGTTGGTGATGGCGTGCAATAAGCCCAAAGTTTGGCAGTTCCAAGAGATCGGGTACAAAACTCGTGGCCATGCCTCAAAATCGTCCAAACTGTCAGACGCCAACTAAAACCTGCATCGACTCAGATACGTATTTACTCTAACTGAAATGGTAGGTTCGCCAAGGCAGAGAAACCAGGCCCAGAAAAGCTGAAGTGATAAAACTCAAACAGAATCTAAAGAGAACTAAATTTTTGGAAGATTAAAAATGTTGACCGAAGTGACGACGATAGAAGTAATACTTACGTCTCCGGAACTTCTTCTTCAACTTCCTCCTCCTCGGAGCCACTGTGAAATAAATGGGTGGTTTAACACAACATAGGGCACATATTTAGTTTTTAGAGATCACACAAATGTCGATATGGTTGGGGTCTACGGTTAGATCACAGGGATGGACTTAGAAAATAAAGTTCGTGTTGGAGAGTACTTGTGTTTATGTGAGTTTTTCTTTTGTGTACATATTTAAAAATTAAGGTAGGTAATTATTTTACTTACGAGTATTCTTCTTCGTCAGACATGGTGATGGTTTATTTAGTCTGAAAATTAAAAAAATAATTTAGAGAATTTTTCACGGTGAGTACGTGTAAGGCTGTTTACATGAAGAATTGAAGATGTGAAAGCCTAACAAGAGCAGTTTCTTATTGCGTCGCAAATTATATTTTGTTTGTTTTATTTTTAATTAAAATGTTCATTATATCGCTGAGCCAAAACAAACATATTTCAATCAACAGTGTCGTTATGAGGAATCAATCGCGGAATTCTTTCTTGGCAATCCATCAAATATATCTACGTGCAATCTAAATTGTATTCATTAAAAAGTTATTGCCAGTTTTCAATAAGCATTGTTAACTATCACTAACATTGACAACTTCATATTTATAAAGACAGTTGATATAATTTATTCCAGAATGCTACAACGTTAATGTTTGATTTGTATAGTTAACTTAATTAGCAACTTAACAACGATCAAATCATAGAATGTAAAAACGTTTAAAATTTCAGTTAATTTTATGTTTCGTTGCATATTGAAATTGTGCCAAGTCCACGAAAAATGCGCGTAGGCGTTACGTGGACAAGGAAAACGTGCTTATTGTTTATGAAGCGCGGTTATTTTTAGCGGTTTTATCTTTCGTGCCATTTAGCACACATACGGGGCAGCAGGCGCTGGCACACGTTCAAAGAAAGTGTAAAATTGGATTTCACATAGAACTGAATGCGGCCCAGGACTCGGATTACGCGGGCCTTGATTTTTTTTTTTTAGAATCGGCTAATTTATTTCATTTCTTATTAATAAAAATATATATTTTTAATACTTATTAAATTTTTTGGTGCATCATAAATTATTTTTGAGTAACTATCTACGTAAAGTTTATATATATATTTTTCATTTTTATCCACGATTTTCATGGAAAATTAAGCTTTGTCTTCAAATTTTATATCTATTCGGTCTGTCCAGTCATTTTTGTTCAAATTTTATATCTAATCGGTCTTTCCAGTAATTATTCTTCAAAAAGTTATTTTTCTAAAGCGTACTTGTTTTTAAGTCAACATAATTTTCATCTTTTCATTTATATAGTTATTTTTATTGTTTCGTATATTGCTGAACAAAATACTTATTTACAATATTACAGTTTCGGACATTGATAGTACTAACCACTTTTATTTTGATAGTTTTTTACCTGTTCAGGGTCTGAAAGTCAAAAATTATGTTATAAAGACTGTCTTTTATTTTTTATGCAAGTTTTGAAATGAATCTGAACAATGTGTTAACAATATGTCTGTGTGTGTGCGTGCAAGTATCACGAAAATCCGTTTCCTGGCTGTAACGCAATCCGGCCGCTATACAAGGCGCTGCTATTTCCGCGCGCCTGCCGCTTAAGGCGCTATGCGCGCGCGCTTATTTTTAGACCACCCCTCACATCTCACCCCAACTTTATCACCACACTGACACTGGTCACTGGCACTTACGTCGCACGGGTAGAAGACGGTCAGTCAGTCACTCGCACTGGTTTGCAAGACCGGCAGCACAGCGACGTTGGAATGTGGAGTCCGCGGCGACCGAGGCGGCTCTGGCCGCGGCGGAGGGCTGCTCGCCGCTCGCGGTCTTCCCCGCCCTCCCCGCCGCTCTATATATAGCTCAAGTCATTTTTGAGCCGACGGCTGCTAGCCAGCTCCGGTTTCGAGGGAACCCTGCACCCGGCACGTCATGCAGTGCAACGACCAATTCACCAGCCAACAGGCAGTTCCGGACGATTGCTTTGACGTCGCGATTGCTTTCCAGCAGCTGCTTCCCTTGATGTGCAGCTTGTAAGAGTCGATTAAGGAAAATGCAAATAAACATGGGATTCTTCTTTTAGGCGATGGGCTAGCAAGTCACGAATTGAATTTCAATTTCATCATTAATATCTACAACTGAAAGTGGTCGTAACCTTTTTAAAAAGCTATTGGGTCTGTCTACCCCGTAAGAGATAAAACGTGTAATATGTATGTATTTATTGCTTTTATATATCCCTTCCGGGGTAGACAGAGCCAACAGTCTTGAAAAGACTGATAGGCCACGTTCAGCTATTTGGCTTTGAGATAGAATTGAGTCGCCTTTTACGACATCCATGGGAGTGAAATGGAGTGGTCCTATTCATTTTTCTATTGGTGCCGGGTACCACACGGCAATATATTGCTTTCCCTACGTAAATAAAATCGCTATTATCAACATCATCCTCCTGGCGTAATAAACCCGGTTACATCATTACCCCTCTGGAGGGGGATTTAAGGGTGTATCATCACAATGTTAGGTTGGTTTAGTCAGGTTTTTACACGAAGCGGTTCCCGTCTAAACCCAACCTACATCGGATCATGGTTACACGTCCAGGTTCCTGAATGTGCAGGGTATCATACGATATTGTTTACTATTCTATTTGTATGCCTATGGACGTTATTCTAATTCAGAAGTGGTAAGTTTGGTAATAAGGCGAAGTCACCGCCTTGACCTGTCTTAACTCCGTGAACGTGGAGAATTGGTGAATCTAACCCAGCTAAGATCATGGTAATCACATATTTTATGTGATTACCATGATCGATCGAAAATTCGATACTGTCTGATGTTGGCTTGTCCCAGGAAGATGGTCAGGGCCTCGATGGACTTGTTTCCAGCCAAGGCGTCGGGTTTCGGTGGGTCGGTCACGTTGGTCCCCGGAGTTTAGCGGCAATCTGGGAAAAACCGCTGATTGGCCAGCCGGATTTTCCGTCCTGGACGCCTAGCCCGCTTTCGGATTCCGGTGATTTTCGGCAGGCAGCACCCTGGACAGGTCCCTCACCTGTCGGCAATCGCAGTCCTTCACCGCAGTTCACCAATCCGCCGAAAAACGCCCGTTCACGTATGTTTCGGGAAGACTTCCGATTCTCTTCGCCTTTCCAAGTCCGTAGCCTGGTACCCCGTTCTAGCTGGACACTGGTGAATGTTCCACTGGTTCTTCACTTGTCAATTTTTTTTTTTCTTGTGTGTGGTTTCACCTTTTTTGATTCACAGCTGCCAAAGTTATTGGTTGGGGAAAAGGCCGTAACGTGAGGTACACCCGCCATTCTGACACTTTGAAGGTAATAATTCTATATTTGTAATGGTAATCATTTAATAATATTATGGGGGACCAACCATACGATTATTATCTTCTAAGTTCCTATTTAAAGTAATACTAGCTTTGCGCGGGGCTTCGTTCCCGTGAAAATTTCCTGGAAAAAGGAGCCTAGTTCCTCCTGAAAGTCTATTCTATCTCTGTGCCAAAATTTCTTCAGAATCGGACCGCTAATTTCATTCGTTTAAAACAAAAATATACTAATCTCATGTACTATAAAAATATACTATTATATTATAACTTAATGAAATATTATCTGAACGAGGCCTTTCAGTCTTTTAGAGACTTTTAGCTTTTTACCCGCAAGGGATATAGACGTGACTATATGTATCTTTATAAGCCATCTCATAAAGATAATACATACTACATAAGTAGGTACATATTACCTGTACCTATAAGCTTTTAGTTGCTAGTCGACTCTAAGGAGAAAGATTAGATAGACTAAATGGTAAGCAAAACACAGCGCCAACACAGGTACGAGTCAAATTCAACATATTAATTCATTATTAAGGGACATTTCAAACATCACTTAATATCTAATTGTTATATCTTTTGGTTTGATAACATTGGTTGACCTCAAATAAATTACTTTAAACAACTTGTGTGCAGTGCAGAAGAAGCGGTAACAAACTACGCTGCAGCATTTACTTCAATAATGTACCACAAGTATCCAAACTTAGATTTGGAATATAAATGTGTACCTAGTGATGATTATAATCAATTATTGAAACGTTTAGAAGTTTTTACTTGCTGAAAGTCTAGCTTATCTCTAGGTCTGAACATAAGCAGCACATGTCATGCATTAACGCAGGGTAATAAAGAGTTCGCAAATAGGGTAAAATACTGTAAACTAGTTAACACTAATTTTAAAATATGGATCTATAAATCAATGTTCTCTCCCTGAGGCTCATTTGTCACTCAAATGTCATTGTCACTGTCTTAACGGGATTATTTGCCATATCACATGTATGTACGGTATTTGAAAGTTTGTAAACACCAAAACATTTGATTTAATTTAATTAAAATATATGAAATTAATTATAATAGATTTGTGGCGTGTCGTTTAAATTAGGTACTTATATAATGAAATTAAGTAACAATTTCACTAGGTATATTATATTGTAAAAATAAAATGAATTCGTATAACAAATTTGATGTTGATAATACTTCCACACCGAAACGAAGACGATTGGGTACAAGCAGGGTATTGTGCTCAAGAGATATCGTAAACCACAGTCCTATTCACCGTCAGATATCGTCAACTGTGATCAGCTCCTCGGGTAGATGTGAATCTCCGCCTCTGCCGTGCAATCAGGTAGAGTACTTGAACGAATCCGAACCTACAAGCATTCCATGTTCTCCTGGTATCGAGGGCTCAATCATGAAAGATGTTGAGAATTGGGAATCATTAGCATTGACAAATTTTCGTAAAAAGAACAATGTGTTACACGACACCATCACTGAAGATGATTTATCGGATGATATGTTTTGTTCAGAATTAGAAATAAAATCTAGTCACGATAAACTTGTGTCTTCAAACTGTCAAAATCATTTTAAGGATATAGAGGAAACATTTGACTTAGTGAATAAATCAATATGTGATATAGATAATAAGGTTGACAAAAGTTCTCTGTTTGAGACAAAGGATTCATTTTTATTAGATATCAAAGAAAGTGGTATATTAGTTGAAGAGAAATGCAAATCAAATGAAGTAAACAAACATGGAAGGATAGATCAGAAACTGTGTGACGGGGACACATTTTATGGTTTGCCATTGATAACAAAAAGTTTATTCAAAACTTTCAGGAATATTGAGAAATTTTATGGTAAGTTTAGTTCACTCAAAATAAATCTGCTATTTTTAGCTTTCTCCTCAGTTATTGTATCAATCGCTTATAAAAAGCATAATAACGGCCTCTGTGGTGCAACAGAAGTGCACCCATCTGTAACACAATAGGTCCCAGGTTTGAATCCTGAATCCTGAAAAACAAATCAATAAGTTAGTAACACAAGGCTCAAACTTACCTTGAGGCTAATTCAATCTGTTTTATTTGTCCCCTTAAAAATATAAAAATTACTTCTCTGTAACAGACTGGCAAGAAGAATGCCTGAATCTAGACGCCATCAAGGAAAGACGTAACCTCATCTATGCGTTACCCACGAGCGGGGGTAAAACCCTCGTGGCTGAGGTGCTGATGCTGAATGAAGTTCTCAATAGGAAAAAGAATGCACTGTTTATTCTTCCTTTTGTTGCTATTGTACAAGAAAAGGTAAAAGGTTATAATAGTATTTATGAACAAGAATGACAAAAATGACTGTTTTTTGAACTGTTGAGTTTTTACATGATTTAAATTTTGTGTTTACATAAATATGATAATAACATAATAGTGTGATTTGGAATTCCCTCCCCGATATTTGTGAGTGAATGGGCATTATTTGCTCATCTTACTTACCAGGCAGATTTGAGATTTTTTTCTGTTCCAGATTTGGGCATTGTCTCCATTTGCAGTGAAACTTGAATTTTTAGTCGAGGAATACACAGGGGGTAAAGGCCACATTCCCCCCAAGAAGAGGAGAAGAAAAAATAGCATCTACATCGCTACTATAGAGAAAGGACTCGCGTTAGTTCGGAGCCTCATTGAGTTGGATCGCTTGCAAGAGATTGGCCTTATTGTGGTACATACATATATACTAATTATGTCTTACAGAGTGGATAAAGTTGGCTGTCTTGAAAGGAATGAAAGGCCATGTTCAGATGTATGGTTATAATGTAGTACTGTAGTATGGGGGTATTAAAGATAGAATTGAGATTCAAATAGTGACAGATTGCTAGCCCATCGCTTAAAAAAAGATTCGCCATTTTATAAGCCTATCCTTTTTACGACATCCATGGGAAAGAGATGGAGTGGTCCTATTCTTTTTTGTACTGGAGCCGGGAACCACACGGCACTTTAGAACTTTGTCACATATTTTTGTCCTATAAACATTTTTATTTTTAGGTTGATGAGCTGCATCTCATAGGGGAGCCTGGACGAGGTGGAACCTTGGAGACATTGCTCACGACTGTCATTTTTGCCAATAGTAAGTACTCTTGCCCAGCGATATAATAATCCCAATTTGGTGTCCCTCAAGGATCAAATTTTGGTTCTCCCATGTTTAGGTCCCTTACAATACTCTACAAATGTTTACATATTACAGTAAAAAAAATAATAATATACCTAAACTAAAGACTCAAGCTCTCAAGAGCCCGAATATATAATCGTATATTTATAACAAACACCTTCTCAGTCTTCAATATTGATGTACATTTAGAGGTTCAATAAAAAAAAATCTCAGAGTTATATATACCTAATTGTTATTTTGTGAATCCATCAATCGGGTGTACTTAAACAAAGATTATTCAAATACTTCTTCTTATTCTCCTATAACCAGAAGGCATTCAAATAGTGGGAATGAGTGCCACAATAGGCAACTTGCCTTCAGTGGCGAAGTTCCTCCGCGCTGACGTCTTCCAACGGGAGTTCAGGCCTGTGGAGCTGACAGAGTACGTCAAGTTGGGGGACATGCTGTACAGGATCGAGTGGGGGGGCGGCATGGAGCTGGTGCCGGAGAGGCAGCTGGCTTATGATGTGAGTTCTGACTATTGAATTTGTGTGTTTAGATTGATTTTGTTACTAAAAAACCCTGCTCTTCAAATTCAAAATTTTTATTCATTATTATAGGATACTCATATCGCTTAATAATTGTCAAAACGTATGGTTTAACAACATTGGTTGACGTCAAATAAATTACTTAAAACTAAGTTTACTGCCGCTTCCAAGGCGTCAGTGCAGAAGAAGCGGTAACAAACTGCACTGCAGCATTTTCTTCTTCAACATGAGAAACGCCCTAACAGTGGTGATATTAATCATTGTTGAACTAAACTGAAAAATTGTTTAAGATAACAGTTGACAGCTTCAAGTGTGCCAAATCTTTTGTGAACTGGTATAAAAAGTATCACATATTTTGTATAATAATTTATTGGCGTTGAACTTCAGCATTTAGAAAAGGTCTGTTGCCTTTGTAATTGGGAGAGAGAGAAATATTATCTTCATTTTTAGCAACGTTTACGAAAGTTTTGCCGTGTGGTTTCCGGCACCAATAGAAAAAATAATAGGTCTACTCCATCTCTACCCCACGGATGTCGTAAAAGGCGACAAAGTGATTGGTTTATAAACTTGGGATTCTTCCTTTAAGCGATGGGCTAGCAACCTGTCACTATTTGAATCTCAATTCTATCATTAAGCCGAACAGCTGAACGTGGCCTTACAGTCTTTTCAAGACTGGTGGCTCTGTCTAGCCCGCTAGGGATATAGACGTGATCATATGTATGTAGATTTAAATTTATGGTTTCAGTATGTGCCAGCAGCTACAGCGTTAGACCCCGACTGGCTGGGAGGCCTAGTGTCGGAGGTGGTGCCTCAGGCGTCCTGCCTGGTGTTCTGCCCCACCAAGCGGAACTGCGAGAACGTCGCCTCCTTGCTATGCAAGCTGCAGAGGAGGTTAGCTGTATTGCTGTCTCCTTCACTCATTAACAGCTAAACTCCTTAGATACACCAAGAAATGCCTTATATTCAAATTCAAAATTATTATAGGATACTACATATCGCTTAATAATTGTCGAAATCGCTTAATAATTGTCGAATATGTATATGAGGTTTGACCTTTAGTTATGAAGAACGCGATCAAGAAGAAGAACTAACCAAATTATATTGATGATGTTGTCATCTTTTTGTTCTGATAAAAACTTTAGAGGCTACTTTCCTTTCGCGATTTGTGTAACATTATGTATGTATAATCACGCCTATATCCCTTGCGGGGTAGACAGAGCCAACAGTCTTAAAAAGACTGATAGGCCACGTTCAGCTGTTTGGCTTAATGAAAGAATTGAGATTCAAATAGTGACAGGTTGCTAACCAGTCGCCTAAAAAAAGAATCCCAAGTTTATAAGCCTATCCCTTAGTCGCCTTTTACGACATCCATGAGGAAGAGATTTGTGTGACCATGATCGAAATTGATCAAGTTTCCTTGTCTGGCTGGTGTTTGTTGGTTTGTTTGTAATATCTTTATTGCATAGAAATTTACATAGTAGCAATAAAAATTGTACGTCATTAACTCCACGCAGTTATCTGAAATGCCTATTCCTGAATCGTGTTAAAATTCAATTAGAACAACAGTTAATTATAATGATGTTGATTTATGAATTTTAGAGAGTTATGAATGTGGATGAAGCGAAGGAAATATGCAGAGATCGTGGCAAGTGGAAAGAGGTAGTCTCTGCCTACCCCTCCGGGAAAGAGGCGTGATTTTATGTATGTGTATGTTGATTTATGGTTGTCATGTTAATTGTTCTAACTTTTAGAGAGATGACGTCTCACCGCACTGTAGAGCGGCAAGCGTTAGAGGCCGCGTTAGTGGGTGAGGGCGCTAGTTCGGCTCTGACCCGCGCTGTGAGGTTCGGAGTGGGGTTCCACCACGCGGGGCTGGCGGCCGATGAGAGGGCGCTGCTGGAGACTGCTTTCAGGTAATTAAAGTTCAGGTGAATGGGTTCAAACTTAGATAGGTATATATTTTGCCCAGTAAGTTGCAACGTCTACTTCGCATATTTGACTTAGGTATCAGAAATTGCACAAAAATTACTTTTATTACTACCCTCTGGCGACTAGTTGCTGGATCTCGTGGCTATAGCTATACCCAAGCTCTTTTAAACTTTGTAAAACTATCTATACTAATATTATAAAGCTGAAGAGTTTGTTTGTTTGAACGCGCTAATCTCAGGAACTACTGGTTCGAATTGAAAAATTCTTTTTGTGTTAAAAGTATCATTTATCGAGTAAGGCTTTAGACTATATAACATCACGCTGCAACCATCAGCAGCGAAGGAATAAAGGAAAAATATGAAAAAAAAAACTATTCCACACGGACAAAGTCGCGGGCACAGCTAGTTTCTAATAAAGGCTGTCATTGTTCTGTTCTACGCATTGATCGAACTTTAAATTACTTCTCGTGAGGTCCGGAGTGGTGTCAGTGCTGTGCTGCACTTCCACACTGGCGGCGGGCGTGAACCTACCCGCGCGGCGTGTGATCGTGCGCGCGCCGCGCGTGGGCCGCGAGCCGCTGTCGCTGGCCGCCTACCGCCAGATGGCGGGCCGCGCGGGCCGCGCAGGCGTCTCTGATGCGGGTGATGTGAAGCTCTTGATCATTTTTGTAGAATTTATTGTTGTGTTGTTCGAGGTACTGATTAAAAAACAATTATGGGACTACTAAAACGTTTTCATGGAAGTTGTAGGGATAGAATTATCAATAAATTAAAGGACTGCCGTGTGGTTCCCGGCACTGATACAAAAAAGAATAGGGCCACTCCATCTCTTTCCCATTGATGCGACTAAGGGATAGGCTTACAGACTTGGGATTATTTTTTCGGGCGATGGGCTAGCAACCGGTCATCATTTGAATTTCAATTCTATCATTAAGCCAAATAGTTGAACGTGGCCTGTCAGTCTTTGCAAGACTATTGGCCCTGTCTACCCCGCAAGGGATATAGACGTGACCATATGTATGTATGTATGTGTAATAACCATTTTATCCTCTCTTTCCAATAATTTTTCCTTCTAAGTCTAACAAGGAAACAAATTGAACAGAATATATATGATACAGGTGAGAGCATAATAATCTGCAGCGCGTCCGAGTGGCCCGCGCTGCGCACCGTCCTCGCCGGGCCGCTGCGCGCCGCCCGCAGCCGGCTGCGGCCGCCCGCGCTGCTGCTGAGCGCGGCGGCGCTGCGGCTGGCCGGCACCAGGGCTGAGGCCGAGGAACTGATGGCCACCACCTTCCTGGCTCTCGAGTACGTATTTATAATTAAACTAGATGTCCCGGTAGACGTTGTTTTGCCATATGAATAAGTTTTACCAGGGCCAAGGCCGAGGAGCTGATGGCCACCACCTTCCTGGCCCTCGAGTGCGTATTTATAATTAAACTAGATGTCCCGGTAGACGTTGTTTTGCCATATGAATAAGTTTTACCAGGGCCAAGGCCGAGGAGCTGATGGCCACCACCTTCCTGGCCCTCGAGTGCGTATTTATAATTAAACTAGATGTCCCGGTAGACGTTGTTTTGCCATATGAATAAGTTTTACCAGGGCCAAGGCCGAGGAGCTGATGGCCACCACCTTCCTGGCCCTCGAGTGCGTATTTATAATTAAACTAGATGTCCCGGTAGACGTTGTTTTGCCATATGAATAAGTTTTACCAGGGCCAAGGCCGAGGAGCTGATGGCCACCACCTTCCTGGCCCTCGAGTGCGTATTTATAATTAAACTAGATGTCCCGGTAGACGTTGTTTTGCCATATGAATAAGTTTTACCAGGGCCAAGGCCGAGGAGCTGATGGCCACCACCTTCCTGGCTCTCGAGTGCGTATTTATTTATAACTACATTAGATGTCCCGGTAGACCTTTGTTTTGCCATATGAATAAGTTTTACCAGGGCCCAGGCCGAGGAGCTGATGGCCACCACCTTCCTGGCTCTCGAGTGCGTATTTATTTATAACTACATTAGATGTCCCGGTAAACCTTTGTGTTGCCGTAAAATATTTTTAAGTAATTTCTTGTTAAAAACCGAAGAACTCATGCGCACCACCTTCCTGGCTCTCGAGTGCGTATTTATAATTAAACTAGCTGTCCCGGTAAACCTTTGTTTTGATGTAAAATAATTTTTGTTATTTCTTGATAAAAACCGAAGAACTCATGCGCACCACCTTCTTGGCTCTCGAGTGCGTATTTATTTATAACTACATTAGATGTCCCGGTAAACCTTTGTTTTGCCGTAAAATAATTTTTAAGTTATTTCTTGTTAAAAACCGAGGAACTCATGCGCACCACCTTCCTGGCTCTCGAGTGCGTATTTATTTATAACTACATTAGCTGTCCCGGTAGACGTTGTTTAGCCATATGAATAAGTTTTAAGTTATTTCTAGTTAAAAATAATGTTAAGAGTGGACAACACTGAGGGGTATGAAAAATAGATGTTGGCCGATTCTCAGACCTACTCAATATGCTCACAAAATTTCATGAGAATCGGTCAAGCCGTTTCGGAGGAGTATGTGTAACCATGATCGATCCAATACGAGTTGGGTTCCCCTGCTTCGAATGTAATGAGTGTAAAACGAATGTAAAGTTTTTTTTTTTCACAATTTGCGTTAAATTTTTCTGAGCAATGGACACCAATAATAATTAATAATTTTAAATCTCGCAGTCCAGAAATAAATATAAAAGAAGAATGCGACGCGTCCCTCCGCTCTCTCGTGCAATGCGGCGCGCTGGAAGTGTCGCCGGCTAGCGAGCACGCGCCGCTCACCGTCAGCGAACTGGGACGAGCTGCCATTATAGGTAACTTTTCATAAATAAATAAATATATACGGGACAAATAACACAAATTGGGTTAGCCTCGAAGTAAGTTCGAGACTTGTGTTACGAGTTACTAACTCAACGATACTATATTTCATAATAAATACTTATATAGATAAACATCCAAGACCCAGGCCAATCAGAGAAAGTTCGTTTCTCATCATGCCCTGGCCGGGATTCGAACCCGGGACCTCCGGTGACACAGACAAGCGCACTACCGCTGCGCCACAGTGGCCGTTCATTCATTCAATCTTCCCATTTTCATTCATTCATCAAAGGATGCTCAATTTAAGCGTTTGATATAGGTACATGTCTGATAATAAAAAAAAAAACTATTTTTATTTAAATTTGGAATCTGTCCATACCTAATCTAAATTGCTCCAACGAGTGATTTATATTTTGAGCAATGAGACTGGCTATAAATGTAAGTCTTATTTCGTCAGAAATAAAAATCGTTTGAATTTAGAATACTATCTCCCTTAAATTGTAATTTATTTATTTATTTATTTATTTAAACTTCATGCACGTAAAATGTACAACAGGTGGACTTAATGCCACAAGGCATTCTCTGCCAGTCGAACCTTTGGACCAAACTGAGATGGAAGTACGGGTAGTGCGATAACGGTAAAAAAAAAAATTATATAAATATAAATAATAATAGGTTACTTAATACACTTGCATATAATATATTACAAACATAAGTATGACTATATATATATATATATATACTCCATATAAAATAAACATACATATACTACATACATTGGATGATTGTGTAAAGTTTAAGGAAATCTACTGGTCAAAAAGAAGATCGTGGACTTGCTCCCTGAATGCAAATCTATTAGGCGCCTTCCGAATAGATCTACCTACTTTGTATACCTAGTGACTCGTATTTCGAATATCTTGCCATAAGTTAAAAAAAAATTAAACATTTGAATTTGGAATCTGTACCTCTTTCATTTCTCATAGTCGTGACGCTTTATTGAAGAAAATGCTGCAGTGCAGTTTGTTACCGGTTGACATTTTTTAAGTGATTTTCGAGAGGTTCGTAGTTAATTTTTTTAAATATCTAATTAATTAATAATACATACATACATATCATCACGTCTATATCCCTTACGGGGTAGACAGAGCCAACAGTCTTGAAAAGACTGAAAGGCCACATTCAGCTATTTGGTTTAATGATATAATTGAGATTCAAATAGTGACAGGTTGCTAGCCTGTCGCCTAAAAAAAGAATCCCAAGTTTGTAAGCCTATCCCTTAGTCGCCTTTTACGACGTCCATGGGAAAGAGATGGAGTGGTCCTATTCTTCTTTTTATTGGTGCCGGGAACCACACGGCACAATTAATTATATTAATTTTTTTTTTTTTTTTACATTATCCAGGAGGTTTAGAGCTGCCAGTAGCCAAGCAGCTGGTGGAGGAGCTGCAGGCGGCCTCCCGGGGCGTGGTGTTGCTCGGCAGCCTGCACCTGCTGTTCGTGCTGACTCCGCACGACGCGCCCGTCAGCCCCGACTACAGGCACTACTACTCGCTGGTAAGTGCTTCGAACCTTGAGTTAGAGATAAGAAACGCCCAGGCAGTTTCCCAAGACAAATTGTTTTCAGGTCCGTGGATTTGAGAAATCCGTGTGTATAGTTATGCATGCATACGTTCACGTCTATATCCCTTGCGGGGTAGACAGAGCCAACAGTCTTGAAAATGATAGAATTGAGATTCAAATAGTGACAGGTTGCTAGCCCATCGCCTAAAAGGGATCCCAAGTTTGCAAGCCTATCCCTTAGTCGCCTTTTGCGACATCCATGGGAAAGAGATGGAGCGGTCCTATTCTTTTTTTGTATTGGTGCCGTGAACCACACGGCACAGTGTATAGTTATACAAAGTGTATAGTTATATATAAATAAAAAAATAATAGGGTCATTCCACTTGTTTCCCGTGGATGTGTTATAAAAAGTGACTAAAGGATAGGCTTATAAACTTGGGATTCTTAATTAAGGCGATGGGCTAGCAACCTGTTACTATTTGAATCTCAATTCTAACATTAAGCTAAAAAGTTGAATGCGGCCTATCAGTTTTTTCTAGACTGTCAAGTCTATCTACCCCGCAAGGGATATAGACGTAATTATATGTATGTATTTTTAAATCCTTGTAATCAAGCATCACTAAAGAATATAAAGATAAGCAAATATGTAAATTATATTAATATTTCAGTACTGCAACTTGGACGAGGAAGGACTGCAAACGGCCAAGACATTAGGCATTACAGAGATGAATGCAGTCAGAATGATGACCGGGAAACCCATTACTGTGAGTTGATATGTTTCTTCTCTCTCTGTTTTTATACATACATACATATGGTCACGTCTATATCCCTTGCGGGGTAGACAGAGCCAACAGTCTTGAAAAGACTGAATGGCCACGTTCAGCTATTTGGCTTAATGATAGAACTGAGATTCAAATAGTGACAGGTTGCTAGCCCATCGCCTAAAAGAGGAATCCTAAGTTTATAAACCTATCCCCTAGTCGCCTTTTACGACATCCATGGGAAAGAGATGGAGTGGTCCTATGCTTTTTTGTAATGGTGCCGGGAACCACACGGCACTTTTTTTTATACGTTACGGAATAAATAAATGATAGACAACGCATAGCCAAAACTGCTGTAGAAATTTGAAATGAAGATTCCTTCTGTGGTCTAGGGGTACACTTAGAGAGGTAAGTAAGTAAGGGATTGGCCTATAAACTTGAGATTACTCTTGTAGACGATGGGCTAGCAACTTGTCACTAATTGAATCTTAATTCCATCGTGAAGCCTTACAGTAGAACGTTCAGTCTTCTTCAGGCTGTTGGCTCTGACAACCTCGCAAGGTAGATAGACGTGACTATATGTATGTATGTAGTTTCACAACTTTTTTGATAAAATGTTATATTTATGTGATTTTTTAAGTTCCATGCACATTATAATACGGGCCGATTGAGAATCCATCTTTTTTGGAGTTGGGTATAAATAGGTTTAGTAGTAGTAGGAGGACTTTGATCTCTGTCAGGATACTGGCTCAAAACTTCAGTATCTGTCCACTAGAGATTGAGTGCAGAGTTATATTAATTGGTCCTTCGAACCGGATATGAACCAGATACCTATGAATATATGTAAATGTAGTTTGAATTAACAGAACCATTTCACCGTCATCGTGGTATAGTAAAAAAAAAAAATATTTCCCTTCAGAACGTTTCCGAGTTGGTGCTGCGCCGTTTCTACTTGGCTCTGATGCTGCGTGATCTCTTGAATCAGGTGCCTTCACATGTAGTCGCTGATAAGTAAGTTTCTATACTTATATTATTAAGATGTGTCGTGTGGCTCCTGGCACCAATACAAAAAAGAATAGGACCACTCAAAATCTTTCCCATGGATGTCGTAAAAGGCGACTAAGGGATAGGCTTACAAACTTGGGATTCTTTTTTAGGCGATGGGCTAGCAACCTGTCACTAGTTGAATCTCAATTCTATCGTTAAGCCAAATAGCTGTACGTGCCCATTCAGTCTTTTCAAGACTGTTGGCTCTGTCTACCCCGCAAGGGATATAGACGTGACCATATGTATGTATGTATGTATATTATAAAGCTGAAGAGTTTGTTTGTTTGAACGCGCTAATCTCAGTATGTACTGGTTCAAATTGAACATTTGAAACTTTTCGTTGTCTGTCAGATACAACATATCGCGCGGCGCGGTGCAGTCGCTCCTGAGCAGCGCGCTGTCGCTCTGTAACAGCGCGGTCCGCCTGTGCGGCGCGCTGTTTGAAACTGCTTTTGAAACTTCGTTGTCTGTCAGATACAACATATCTCGCGGCGCGGTGCAGTCGCTCCTGAGCGGCGCGCTGTCGCTCTGTAACAGCGCGGTCCGCCTGTGCGGCGCGCTGTTTGAAACTGCTTTTGAAACTTCGTTGTCTGTCAGATACAACATATCTCGCGGCGCGGTGCAGTCGCTCCTGAGCGGCGCGCTGTCGCTCTGTAACAGCGCGGTCCGCCTGTGCGGCGCGCTGTTTGAAACTGCTTTTGAAACTTCGTTGTCTGTCAGATACAACATATCTCGCGGCGCGGTGCAGTCGCTCCTGAGCGGCGCGCTGTCGCTCTGTAACAGCGCGGTCCGCCTGTGCGGCGCGCTGTTTGAAACTGCTTTTGAAACTTCGTTGTCTGTCAGATACAACATATCTCGCGGCGCGGTGCAGTCGCTCCTGAGCGGCGCGCTGTCGCTCTGTAACAGCGCGGTCCGCCTGTGCGGCGCGCTGTTTGAAACTGCTTTTGAAACTTCGTTGTCTGTCAGATACAACATATCTCGCGGCGCGGTGCAGTCGCTCCTGAGCGGCGCGCTGTCGCTCTGTAACAGCGCGGTCCGCCTGTGCGGCGCGCTGTTTGAAACTGCTTTTGAAACTTCGTTGTCTGTCAGATACAACATATCTCGCGGCGCGGTGCAGTCGCTCCTGAGCGGCGCGCTGTCGCTCTGTAACAGCGCGGTCCGCCTGTGCGGCGCGCTGTTTGAAACTGCTTTTGAAACTTCGTTGTCTGTCAGATACAACATATCTCGCGGCGCGGTGCAGTCGCTCCTGAGCGGCGCGCTGTCGCTCTGTAACAGCGCGGTCCGCCTGTGCGGCGCGCTGTTTGAAACTGCTTTTGAAACTTCGTTGTCTGTCAGATACAACATATCTCGCGGCGCGGTGCAGTCGCTCCTGAGCGGCGCGCTGTCGCTCTGTAACAGCGCGGTCCGCCTGTGCGGCGCGCTGTTTGAAACTGCTTTTGAAACTTCGTTGTCTGTCAGATACAACATATCTCGCGGCGCGGTGCAGTCGCTCCTGAGCGGCGCGCTGTCGCTCTGTAACAGCGCGGTCCGCCTGTGCGGCGCGCTGTTTGAAACTGCTTTTGAAACTTCGTTGTCTGTCAGATACAACATATCTCGCGGCGCGGTGCAGTCGCTCCTGAGCGGCGCGCTGTCGCTCTGTAACAGCGCGGTCCGCCTGTGCGGCGCGCTGTTTGAAACTGCTTTTGAAACTTCGTTGTCTGTCAGATACAACATATCTCGCGGCGCGGTGCAGTCGCTCCTGAGCGGCGCGCTGTCGCTCTGTAACAGCGCGGTCCGCCTGTGCGGCGCGCTGTTTGAAACTGCTTTTGAAACTTCGTTGTCTGTCAGATACAACATATCTCGCGGCGCGGTGCAGTCGCTCCTGAGCGGCGCGCTGTCGCTCTGTAACAGCGCGGTCCGCCTGTGCGGCGCGCTGTTTGAAACTGCTTTTGAAACTTCGTTGTCTGTCAGATACAACATATCTCGCGGCGCGGTGCAGTCGCTCCTGAGCGGCGCGCTGTCGCTCTGTAACAGCGCGGTCCGCCTGTGCGGCGCGCTGTTTGAAACTGCTTTTGAAACTTCGTTGTCTGTCAGATACAACATATCTCGCGGCGCGGTGCAGTCGCTCCTGAGCGGCGCGCTGTCGCTCTGTAACAGCGCGGTCCGCCTGTGCGGCGCGCTGTTTGAAACTGCTTTTGAAACTTCGTTGTCTGTCAGATACAACATATCTCGCGGCGCGGTGCAGTCGCTCCTGAGCGGCGCGCTGTCGCTCTGTAACAGCGCGGTCCGCCTGTGCGGCGCGCTGTTTGAAACTGCTTTTGAAACTTCGTTGTCTGTCAGATACAACATATCTCGCGGCGCGGTGCAGTCGCTCCTGAGCGGCGCGCTGTCGCTCTGTAACAGCGCGGTCCGCCTGTGCGGCGCGCTGTTTGAAACTGCTTTTGAAACTTCGTTGTCTGTCAGATACAACATATCTCGCGGCGCGGTGCAGTCGCTCCTGAGCGGCGCGCTGTCGCTCTGCAACAGCGCGGTCCGCCTGTGCGGCGCGCTGCCGGCGCTGTGCTGGTGGCGCGCGCTGCTGGCGGAGCTGGCGCCGCGCCTGCAGCCGTGGCAGCCCGAGCTGATCGCGCTGATGGAGCTGCCCGCCGTCAGGAAGGTACTTTACATTTAATAGTTACTCCTTTATACTTTGCAGGGTAGACGAAGCCAACAGTCTTTAAAAGACAGATAGGCCACGTTCAACTGTTTGGCTTGATGATATAATTGGGATTCAAACAGTGACAGGATGCTAGCCAATTGCCTAAAAAAAGAATCCCAAGTTTGTAAGTCTATCCCTAAGTCACCTTTTTTCGACATCCATGGGAAAGAGATGGAGTGGTTCTATTCTTTTTTGTACTGGTGTCGGGAACCACACGGCACGGTTTATAAACTTCCTAGGAAATTTATAAACTTGCGGTTCTTGTTATTTTCCGGTGACATATATCCTACTAATATTATAAATGCGAAAGTTTGTGAGTGTGTCAGTATGGATGTTTGTTACTCTTTCACGGAAAAACTACTGAACCGATTACGATGAAATTTGGTATGTAGGTAGCTGAAGACCCAGAATAACATATAGGCTACTCTTTATCCCGGAGTTCCCGCGGGATTGATTCGACGCGGACGAAGTCGCGGGCGGCCTCTAGTAAATATATAGGAGGATTATATTAATGATAAACACGTGTGGCCCGAGCTTGACATAATGGCCTCTTAAATGCTTGTGTATTTTTGACATGATCTTGACATAATTGGTACAGTATGTACATATTTTATTTTATTTGACGAAACATTCGTATTGACATAATTTAATGTAGACAATGTGCATTCGTCCACGATTTAGATTTAAGACATCTATGTATATTTGTAAATTGACGTCCGATGAAAATGCTGCAGTGTAGTTTGTTCCGCCGCGCCGCTTCTTCTACACATGCGCTTTGGAAGCGGTAGTAGTTATAATTAGATTTAAGTTATGTGACGTCAATAAGTGATACCTTGTATCCAATTTTGAAAATAAATCTATTCTATTCTATTCTATATAAATCCACAGGCTAGAGCGATGCAACTGTTGCGAGCTGGCTACAAACGTATTGAAGACTTGGCAAAGGCGAACGCAGACGATTTGTGTTCGTCTGTCTCCCATTTATCGAGAACTGCGGCCAGCCACCTCATCAGTGCTGCTAGAGTATGTAGAAAAATAGTATAGTAGTAATTTTTTTTTATTAAAGTAATGTCTTAAAATCGAACAAAGATCTTATTTTCATAAATAAAGACATTAAAATACATAAAATAAAAACATTAGATTAAACATCAGACAACCATTAGATAAATTTTCTGAACCAGTTTTATCTGTTTTGTAAAATTCGGTAAAAAGCGAGACGTTTCTGTCCCAGTCCCATGGGACAAATGCCACTAACGAATTTGTCTCAGTTGTCAACTCATTGGGACTAGTGGGCTAGACTTTAAAATTTGACTAGAATAATGTGTTAAGCAATATGTTTTGTCAATTCACAGATGATGTTAATAGAAAAAGTTGAAAATCTTCGCGCCGAAGCGGAAGAAGTGATGGAAGATCTCAGTGTACTATCTTAAAAAAATGAAATATTTGTTAGTGAAATAATGAGTTTATAAGCCAAAAAAGTAGGGAATAAGTAAATGAAATTTAATGAAGGTGGTTAATATATTTTTTATACATATATTTGATTGTATTTTATTTGTAGCGGGAGCGATGATTTGGCTCGACCGTCAACAATCGTCAAAGATCTTCCTAGCACCAATCCCCACGCATAAAACCTAGCGTTTTATGCGTGGGGAACCGCGCGACACACGATGATGAGTCGGAGGTTGTATTTATGCTCAAATTCGTAAAATCTGCGTTTGCGCAATTTAGATTCTTCGCTGCTATTGCCTGAGCGCGTCATTTTGTTCGCTATGACTGACAGCTGTTGTGTGACAGTAGTGATGTCATATTAGTACCTTCCCCAGAAATAGTATTCTAAATTACTAATATTGATATAGATATAGAATATAGATAACTTGATTATGTCGTGCCGTGTGGTACCCGGCACCAATACAAAAAAGCAAAGGACCACTCCATCTCTTTTAGATGGATGTTGTAAAAGGCGACTAAGGGATAGGCTTACAAACTTGGGATTCTTTTTAGGCGATGGACTAGCAACCTGTCACTATTTGAATCTCAATTCTACAATTAAGCCTAATAGCTGAACGTGGCCTAGTAGTCTTTTCAAGACCGTTGGCTCGTGTCTTCTCCGCAAGACGTGACTATATGTATGTATGTATTGATTATGTCGGAAAGCGGACTCCAGCCCCGTAGCATGGCACGCGCGACACTGTCTATATCGCGCGGAAAATTATCGCTATCCCGTTTCACGTCTTTATATAAAGCAAAACAGTTCAGATGCTGTTTTCAGGAAAGTGTTACACTTAGGTTTTATAAATTTAACCGACTTCAAAAAAGGAGGATATCGATTGGAGGTGGGTTGTCTTTCTACAAAAGTTATTACATAAAACGATTCCTATCTCCGAAAGTAATGTTCCATAACAGTGAAAAACATAACTAAACAAAATATCACTTTAATTCACCGCCTCTTATACAAACAAGGTTTGAGCGTCACGTCCGGCAGTTTGGACTTCTTGGCCGGCGCGTGAGTGACCTTTGCAAACTCCATGAACACGAAAACCTGGTGATTGTCCAGGGTCTTCAGCTTGAAGCCCAGGCGTTGGACGGCGTCAGTGAACGACTCCACTTTATCGAAACGACTCTCGACTTCCGCAATTAAAAGAATGCCGCTGTTGACAAAAAGAAAGACATTTACAACTGATCTGAAGAAATTAATGACATTATAGTGAAGTCACAAGTTATAGTTACCATATAAATCTGCTTTATGAGTAATTTTGGTACCTACCCTTTTATTGAAAAACTAATTATGCAATTGAATAACGATATATAACTATAACCCCTGTAACAATAAATAGGATATTGACTTTATATAATATTAATTATTACTATAATATAAACATTAGAATGCCGTGTGGTTCCCGGCAGTGCCGCGTGGTTATAGGACCACTTCATCTCTTTCCCATGGATGTCGTAAAAGGCGACCAAGGGATAGGCTTACAAACTTGGGATTCTTTTTAAGGCGATGGGCTAACAACCTGTCACTATTTGAATCTCAATTCTATCACTAAGCCAAATAGCTAAACGTTGGCCACGTTTAGCTGTCTGTTCAGTCTTTTCAAGACTGTTGGTTTTGTCTACCCTGCAAGGGATATAGACGTGACCATATGCATGTATGAATGTATGTTACATTAGAATAATACAAAGACTATAATTTACAACTCATCATTATTCCAGCATATGAAAATCGCATGCAAGTTACAACTTATCATATATTGATTTAATCAATCAATGGCTTGGTTAAATTCATCAAATAAAAGATTTGATAAACTTACCCAGCCTTCAAAATCCTATTAGCTTCCACCAAGTACTGCGCAAGGTCTGTGCCCATCAAAGCCAAGCAATACACCGCAACATCCATGGATTCACTCAACAACGGTGTGTGGGCCATGTCGCACACTTCCACTCCGGGGGCAGCGGCCACCAGGTCAAATGAACGGACGGTGTGAGGCACTCGCTTTGAGAGTGCCGCTTCACCGCAGCCCAAGTCCGCGATTGTGTGGGTCTTGGGCCTGTGTAAAACAGAGGCTTTATTTGTGCAAAATTAAATACTTCAGGTAGTCGTTGTGGATAGCTTAGAAATTTTATAAAAATATTCCATGGTAATGTATGACATCAAAAGTTAAGATTTGTATGCCAAATTCTAGATAGTAAGTATAGGACTACTCCATCTTTTTCCCATGGATTTCGTAAAAGGCAAATAAGGCATAGTCTAATAAATTCCTTCTCTTAGGCTAGGGGCTGGCTGGTAACCTTTCACTATTTGAATCTCAATCTGAATGTGGTTTTTTTCAGACGCCACCAAGGGATGTAGACATAATTATAAGTATGTATGTATAATTTGCAAGTATAACTATGAGATGAAATTAAACCTTGTAAAAAGAGCCTCATGATTAATGTCTGTATTTTCAGACTTACTACTACAAAATGCAGCCTAGCCCCTACTATCCCTTCAATTCATCTCATACATACATACATACATGTGGTCACGTCTATATCCCTTGAGGGGTAGACAGAGCCAACGGTCTTGAAAAGACTGATAGGCTCCCTCAGCTATTTGGCTTAATGAAAGAATTGAGATTCAATTCATCTCTTAGTCATGAAATGACTTGTTAAAATCAACTATTAAGCAAAAATCTTCCAATACATACATCTTCATAATCCTCTTTACGATCAAGTCCAACGGATTGACAGGCCACTTCTTGAGCTGTTGTTGGTACCCTTGGTGGTAAGTCTGGAAGGCTTCCGGGTCGTTCTGGAACAGCTGCTTGGCTTCTGCTCCAGATGAAGTGTACAACTTCTCATTTAAATATCTAAATTGGGCCGCTATAACACAAAAATCAATCCATTATTCCTGTAAATCAATATGCAAAGTTAATAGCTTAGTTCCTTTCGGAAGCTTTTGTTGAATAATTTAACTTTTATTTTTAAAGCTGTAAACAATAAATAATAATACCTTTTAACTTTTCAAGCATCCTTTGTCTCAAATTGTTACTGTTACTGCTGCCGTCAATTGGATTTCTATTGCTTAGAGCTAACATCTTCTTTATCTTTTCCTTTTTAGAATTAAGTATAATTCCTATTTCTTTATTACCTTCTGTTTTTACATTTTTATTACTCTCAACTACTTTGGTGTCATTTGTATTGACTGTGCTATTACTGGATTTCTTTCGTTTTTTCTTCTTACTGCTTTTAGGTAAAGAATCATCAACATTACTTACGAAATCATTCTCAAGTTTTCTTTTATTTGGGTTCAGTACAAATTGCCCGGGTTTAAATGTTGGGATATCTGAATTAATAGTGGACACAACGGGTTTTGCTTTTCGTTTCTTCTTTTTGTTATTCGGTCTTATACTGTTTCCATTAGAAATTAAAGGCTTGGTTTGGTCATTCATTTGTCGTTTAGTCTTTTGAGGACTCACGTGCTTGGCACCTGTCTCCGAAACACCTCCATTTTTCTTCTTTTTCTGTAAATAAGTGTGGTATTATCATTTTTTTTGCCAATGGTTCAAAATCTTTTGAGGTTATTTTTTTTCCTGTTTTAATCTTAAGATTACCAAACAAATTAATAGCCAAATTTTTCAATTTTAGGAAATGGAATACTTTAATACATATAAATATTGTACAAGTCTAAATCTGAATAAGTAAAGAAACATACTTTAGTAGTTTTGCCGAATTGAATATTAGTATTAGGAACATCATCGCCCCAACCAGGTATCTTGAACATTGTATCTTTACTTTTGATAACGGTAGCGTCAAATAAACTAAAACTTCAATAGATTAATGATTGATATTCATAATTTCAAGCTACGTTTGAAGCAAATTCACGTGTATTTGTTTTTGTCCGCCGTTGGCTGACGTTTCGTCGTATCGTATTTTGACTTTGACATTAACTCATATTTTTTAAATACAATCATCTTTGGCTAGGAACGAAATAGATCCGAGTCTTCTCAGATCCTTTCCTTCTTACATTGGTTATTCAAAGTTCAAACCACATTAAAAACATTACTTGATTCAAAGCATATTTGTTTTGTATGTTTAATCATATTCTATACAAATAGGTACATTAGTGTACGATAAGATTTAATAATAATAGTGTAGGTTATGGTCCTAGGCCTATATGTATTAGGTAAGTTGGTCGTAGTAAGATAGTTAAAGTCCTTTGACTATGCGCCGTAAGATAAGAAAGCAATTCATATTTATCTTACTAGACTTACGCTACTAGGTCATAATACAAGTTTAGTGACGAACTAAAATAAGTTTTAGAGATTTAAATAGGAAGTAGTTACATAAAAGTATAGGTAGATAATTAGTATAGGTGTTCATTATGGGAGGATTTCCCGAAATTCCGTAGAATCGGGATACTTAGCTCGTTAAAGGCGGACGAAGCCGCAAGCATAGGTACTCTAGTTTAATTAACCTACTTCAAAAAAGGAGGAGGTTCTCAATTAGACCGATTTATTTTTTGTAATAACTACCTACTGTTACATCCGCTAGAAGCAACGGGAATCGATACGACTACCAAACGACCACAATACCTACGTAAAGTTGGTATGTTCAACCGATTACACGAATTAGCACTTTCTTGTGAATCAGACCCCGTTACTTTTACGTAGGTATAGCTATTATAGTGCCTAAGTAAGGAAAGTAAATAAAATATACAGTTCTCTGCATTCAGTTTACTGTTTGCTTTACATTTGTAAGAATTTATATTCTATTCATTGTGATCAAATAAATTTATCAAAAGTTTCAACTACTTACTTCTTCGCACAGTTGGTAATTGAAGATTTAATTATCTAAAAACAGGTAAGAATAATACATTATAAGTCATCATGTTAGCTTCCTTCGGGAGCAGACAGGAACTTCGCTTAGCTTGAAACCTATTTTAGACCTTTTTATTTTGCTTACCATCAGGCCAATCTGCTGATACCTAGTTGGCAAGTTTACATACATACAGTCACGTCTGTATCCTTCGCGGTGTTGACAGAGCCAACAGTCTTGAAGGCATTGAAGAGAT
The DNA here is from genome assembly GCF_032362555.1 of Amyelois transitella. Taxonomy (NCBI): domain Eukaryota; kingdom Metazoa; phylum Arthropoda; class Insecta; order Lepidoptera; family Pyralidae; genus Amyelois; species Amyelois transitella. The sequence goes on along the minus strand of NC_083509.1, from coordinate 852,893 downwards.
TGATAGACTCACCAAATCCAGGATCCATGGTCAAAGGCATACCCCGGGCTCCTCTTCAGGGTGATAAGGATGCAACCGGGACTAAAGCCAGTGACATGGCCGCATTTGAACTCAGATATCCCAACCAATATACAAATGTACTCGCTCTTTTTGGAAAGACGTCATCAGAAAAATAATTTTCCAGTGTAAAACGCGATGTAATGATATGAATTTATGAGCAAAAGAGTCGTAAAATAACGCAAAGAGCAATAATTCTTCGCAGCGGGTTTTGGCATTTCATTTATTAGTAGTACATATGGAACTAAATACACCTATTTATTTTAAAGACAAAGGAACTTAATTTAGGTAAAAAAAAATTTAAGGCATCATGGCTTATTTTTTTATGCAATTCGGCACCATTTCAATAAGTGTATCTACAGTTTTAAAAAGAAATTTGAAATGATAGAACCTTATCTTGATTGATTCGTAAAACCTAAGGCACTTAGTGCGAATTCCGTTCTGTGATGTGATTGTTGTGATTCGTGGTTGTGTATGGAACGTGCATTTGTCGATTTTCAAATCTTACTACTAAATGACTCAAGTAAGTTGTCATATATAAAAATTAAAATGAATAATTACTTTAATTATACACAGACATCTTTAAATTGCCCGAACTAATGTTATAAATACGAAAGTAAGTTTATTTATTTGTTTGTCTTCACGTGTTCTCTACTGAAATAATCTTCATGAAATATCACGTATTTATATTTAATTAGGAGAGGATTTAATTACACCTTTCATCCCGGAAAAAAACTGTAGTTCCCGAGGAATTTCCAAAAGACCTGTATTCTTTTGTAGGTGGCCCTAAATTCGTCGCTTTTTGTTAATAGCACTTAATTCACGCGGGCGAAGTTGTGGGTTAAATCTAGTGTTTAATTAAGTAAGGATAACTACTAACAATCACAATTCTTTCCCATATAGGTATGCAGAGAATATATCTTTCCGCTTACCATTATCTCTTCTGTCCCTGCATACTTCTTTCATTTCATTCACATTTATTGCTCTCTCTAAGGTCGTCAGAACTCTCGTCATAGCTTGCTTAACCTCTACTTTACTCTAATGAAAAACAGCGCATGATCAGAAAACGGACATGCGCTCTCAGAATATAACAACACCCGAATGTCTGCTGTTTTTTTGGTATAATACTAAAATAATAAACAAGTACTTATACAGTAATTAAGTGATAACACCTGTTTTTAAATAATTAAATACTGCTGTAAGAAATATTTAAAGCCTAAAACCGTGAATTAAGTACTGTGCCGTAGATTTCCTGCATTTTGTAACCTTAAAATGAATGTTTAATGTTGTCGATAAAAGCCTAGCCTGAATGAATGTTAAAATATAATTGTATTCGAATGGTTATTATAAAGTTATCGGCATGATATTGAAGTGATGTACTATACTCATTGTAAATCAGTGTTTTGGTGAGTAAATATGTTTATTTAATTTTATGTAACTTAATTTAATTTCACGTTAATAATATGATTACCTATAATATTAAACATTTCACTCGCATTTATCTCATGATGTAGTTAATTCATTTGTCGCATCATATAGTCTGTTTCCGAAATAGCGTTATATAAATAACTACAACACACACGTTAAACGAAATATTGTGCGATTTGGTTTAAAGTAATTATGCGAAACAGTGGCATAATAATAACATAGATTAACTAAGGGATAATTTGAATACAAATATCTAAATGCCACACACATCTTATTAAGAGTGTAGTTTAAAGTAGTTAATTTTTTATATTTTTTTATTGTAAATTATTGTTAAATTAAATCAAATCTCTATAAAGATAGAAATAAGTAACCAGGATTAACGTCTGAATTTCTACTAAAATATTAGTTAGCTGTGTTGTTTCAGATCAGGAACTGTCCACCCCTTCCTCTAGTTATTATTATATTGTAAGAGACAACTGAAGGCCAATAAGAGGAGTTACCATTTACAACTAATAGTTATTTTGTAATAAAAAATCGTAGTTAATGTGAATTTGTGTTAACGAAATCCTAACCTTCACATTTTGGACTCTATTATTATAAAATTTAATGACATTTTTGTGAAGATAACAATCATATTGGAATGTAATCTGAATAATTGGTCACGTGACCTTATTCTGTTGATTTTTATTGTCACGCGATGTAGTAATGGAAACCTACTCTAATATAATAATATAAATCAGAGTTTTAGTTTGTAACTATTTTAATATATCTACGCATTTTAAAAATGGGATAAAGATGGGTATTTGTCATCATCACACCGTTTTTATCATTTACGGGACAGACAGAACCAATAGTCACAAGTCACTAACTTCACTTTTCGCTAGGTGGACGACGCATATCAAAATAAGGCGTCATACCTTCATAAGTTGATAAGGACGCGTTAACATAGGAACAGATGCACATAGGATTCTTTCTAAATACAAATCAGAATTAAAGTGAAAATTTTGTAAGGAAGTCTAGATTAGCGTGGGTGTCGCGGTAAAAATATGTTTGTTAGAAGGAGGAAATTTATTATGTTTACAATATAATCTTCTAAGGAAAGGTTTGAACAATTAATTGCTTCCTGTCGGTTAGAAATGAAGGATATAACTTATATGGAGGGAACTTGTGTTATCAGAAGACGCGTGCGTGACATTACAATACGTGTAAAAATTACATGATTTTCGAAATAAACTTAAAATTACATACACATTTAACATATACGAGTATATCTCTTGCGGAGTAGACAGAGCCAACAATCTTGATATGCCACGTTTACTGTTTGGTTAAATGATAGAATTGAGATTCAATAGTGAAAGTTTAATAGCCCATCGCCTAAAAGAAGAATTCCGAGTTAATCTTTACAAAGCCTATCTTTTAGTCGCTTTTTACGACATCCACGAGATGGAGTGATCCTATTCTTTTTTATTTATTGGTACCGGGATCCACAGGGCACAATTATATATAGGTACCTACATTGTGCGCCTACCTATACCTATACTGTTATCGGAAAATGGATAAAATCTGAGGAAGACCTGGTAAAACAACTATAACATAATAAACAATGAACCTCCGAGCTTTCAGTTGTATTAAGGCAATCTGTGCTATTAATGTCCATTGGAATGACCAATAATAGCGACCAATTATTGTACTCTAGGATTATACAAGCGATTGCAGTGTACCAATGTAACTAAACTATTATAGACATTCGGCTATAAGACAGTAATTTTTTTTTTCAATATTGTATTAGGCATTTGTATTTCATTTCACCTCTGCCTCTGTGGCGCAGCGGTAGTACGCTTGTCTGTGATACCGGAGGTTCTGGGGTCGAATTCCCGGCCAGGGCATGATAAGAAAAAAACTTTTTCTGATTGGCCTGGGTCTTGGATGTTTATCTATATAAGTTTTTATTATAAAATATAGTATCGTTGTGTTAGTATCTCGTAACACAAGTCTCGGAATAACTTCGAGGCTAACTCGATCTGTGTAATTTGTCCCGTATATATTTATTTATTTATTATTTATTTACCTTATGGTAAGTGACGATGAAGACGAAAATGTTTATTTATTCTTTATTGTAACTGTTGTATAAATATATACATCATTGTAATCTTACGATTTCTTCTTTGTGTTTTTGTCTTAAGTTACGACATTGTCAATTTTGTCTTAAAATAAAACTACTTAATTGTGCAATTGACAAAATATGACTAGTATATTTCTTCACTTAACTAATAATAAATCTACCTAATAAAAAAAAGTAAAATTCCTAAAAACTACAAATTAAAAAAAAATATCATTTAAGTTTGAATCAGGAAATTGTTATTTTTTTTTTCAGATAAATGAAGTTCGCCCCAAATTCCACAATGGCTCACGACCTGAGGTGATACCCCCCGAGTCTGCGATGGGTATCGGTCTTCATCCCATGGCCAAGCTCCGAAAGAATAAGATTGTAAGTATTCATTGTATGCAATGGTCTACCATTGTATACGGTAACAAACTGCACTGCAGCATTTTCTTATATATCTATATCTTATATAAGCGGACCCCGGGCCCCGGAGCACTAAGCTGGGTGCAACTGGGAATGCGCAAATAAGAAGAAAATGCTGCACTGCTTGTTACCGCTTCTTCTGCATTGACGCCTTGGAAGCGGCAGTAAACTTAGTTTTAAGTAATTTATTTGGCGTCAACCACTAATGTGAAACCAAAAGATTTGCCAATTATTAAGCGATATGAAGTATCCTAATAATAATGAATAAAAAAATTTTAATTTGAATTTCATAGAGAGAGAGAGAGAGAGAGACATATTCTATTTTGGCTTGTGGTCAAACAGGCAGTTAAAACGAGACACAACCTCATTGGTCAATACGTAATACTGGCTGGAAAACAAATGAAATTAAAAAAAAGAACAAAATATGAATTATTAGCGCCAAACCGAATGTTAGTTCGTGTTTAGTGTTTGTTGTTTATAGTTCGTGTTAATTATGATTATTTAAGTCCTTTTAATAGATATGAATAGTTAATTTTAAAGTGTTGAGATAATACAGTGCAACTTACATAGCTTATTCTGCAGTTTTCTTCACGACACCTACAAATAAATACATATATACCAGACAAATAAGACAGATCGATTTGGGCATCATTGAATTAATCTCGAAGTTAGTTCAAAACTTGTGTTACGAGATACTAACTCAACAATACTATATTTTTTTAAAATAAATACTTAGATAAATAAACATCCAAGATCCAGATTAATCAGAGAAAGTTCGTTTCACATCATGCCCTGGCCGGGATTCGAACCCGGGACCTCATGTGTCAGAAAAGTGTATTACCGCTGCGCCACAGAGGCTGTCATCTCAATCGTTCTCTTTGCTCATATTTCAAGAAATGTGTATGTATATTTTGTGCGTTCAATAAACACCTTGTGGTTCACTTTAGAATACGACGGTTATAACTATAACGACCACTCCAACTCCAGGTCTTAAAGAATAAGGATATAAACCATATGATCAAAGTTTGATTAGTTCTCCCTGTTACCTGTCATGGTGGTCATTTCGTGCTCTACTTATTCTTTCCTAGATAGTGGACATTGTTCCTTAGTCTTCTTCCAATAGCCGTGGCTCTCACTCAATAAAAGAACATCTTTCTCCATCAACAGTGGCGCTGGCGATGCCAGTGGAGTGTGGTGACCCTCGTAGCCATCGCTCTCGTCGTTTACAACGCCGCAGCCAACGTCTGGATGCTGCGACCTGCTTCCTGCCCCGTCTACACCACCCAGTCGGTCCAGGATCCACCCAGCTGCGAACCATGCACGGAAACAGCATCCGCCACAGCTATAGATGACGACCCTATCGCCAAGCTTAACCTACGACTCGGCAGGTGGGATAAATCGAGGTCCTACAAAATGTTCGACTACGCAGCTACAGGCGACACGTATGCAGAAACATCAGCAAATTACGACGTGTGTTTAGCCACGCAAACTTCTATAGAGAGATTACATGAGCTGTTGAAGATCGCTGCTCACTGGACCGGTCCGATTTCCGTTTCTGTATATGTAGCAGGAGACGAATTGAAGCTTCTGAGAGCCTTCACATCGTGGTTGATCAGATGTAAGCCGGATGTAGCTAGCCGAATAGCTTTACACGTCGCTACGCCGGCAGAAAAACCGGCGTACCATGGCAAAATGCCCGCTTGGGCTAGAGACTGTGATGCTCAGCCGCTGCCGCCTTTAGACGGAAGGATGGAGACCGTTGTGTGGAGATTGCGGAACCCCTATCCTCAGAATCACTTAAGGAATCTTGCCAGGACGAGTTGTCAGACTCCGTACGTGTTTCTGGTAGATGTGGACATAGTACCCTCGAAGGGCATGGCTGAGTCTTTGGATAAGTTCTTGAAGACAACTCCGAAGTGTCGTTTGTGCGCGTACGTCGTTCCGACCTATGAGCTGGACAAGAGAGTGGCCAACTTCCCGGCGAATAAAACGGAACTTCTGAGGCTGTCGAGAAACAAGCTTGCAATACCTTTCCATAGGAAGGTGTTCATTTATAATCAGTACGCTTCGAATTTTTCTAGGTGAGCACCATGACCTATTTTTAATAGATGAGTACCTACCATGACCCATTTTAATAGATAGGTACTATTATAAATAATAAATATAAATATGTACAGGACAAATTACACATATTGAGTTAGCCTCGAAGTAAGTTCAGACTTGTGTTACGAGATGCTAAAAAATACTTATATAGATAAACATCCAGAGGTGAAAGAGGCGTGATATTATGTATGTATAAACATCCAAGACCCAGGCCAATCAGAAAAAGTTCTTTTCTCATTATGCCCTGGCCGGGATTCGAACCTGGGACCTCCGGTGTCACAGACAAGTGTACTACCGCTGCGCCACAGAGGCCGTCGATATTAAATATCAATTTAAAATTTAAATGAAGAGAGAGAACAATCAGATGGTCCAAGATGTTTATAAAGATTGCTTTGCGTGGGCGCAAAAGTGACACTTTAGCAGTTATTATTAAAATCAATCATAATACTTATTATATATTGAACTAGCTGTGACCGCGACTTCGTTCGCGTGCAAAAGTTATTTTGGGCATCATTGAAACCTCAAGGATGAATAATTTTCCCCGTTGTTTTTTTTCACATATTCCATTATTTCTTTGCTCCTTATAGTTGCAGCGTGATAAATGGTCTATTCAACACAAAAAATATTTTTCAATTCGAACCAGTTCCTGAGTTTAGCGCGTTCAAACAAACAAATTCTTCAGCTTTATAATATTAGTATAGATTATCATAATTTTCATTTTCCGTGCCGTGTGGTTCCCGGCACCAATAAAAAAAGAATACGACCACTCCATCTCGTTCCCATGGATGTCGTAAAAGGCTACTAAGGGATATGCTTACCACCTTGGGATTCTTTTTAGGCGATGGGCTCACAACCTGTCACTATTTGAATCTCAATTCCATCATAAAGCCAAACAGCTGAACGTGGCCATTCAGTCTTTTCAAGACTGTCGGCTCTTGTCTACCCCGCAAGGGATATAGACGTGATTCTATGTACATACATACATACATAAAACCACGCCTCTTTCCCGGAGGGGTAGGCAGAGACTACCTCTTTCCACTTGCCACGATCTCTGCATACTTCCTTCGCTTCATCCACATTCATAACTCTCTTCATGCAAGTTCGGCGGTTTCGGGTACTTTTGACCTGACCCTTTACCAGGACGTCCTTAATTTGATCAAGATACGTTCGTCTAGGTATGCACGTATGTATGTATGTATGTATTCATTTTCCCCCAGATGGGAACAGAGTGGCGGCAATGAGAGCTCCAACACTCACATCAGCCACAACGTGACCAACTTCGAGTTGTTGTACGAGCCGTTCTACGTCGCCCCTGACACGGTGCCCGCTCATGATGAGAGGTTCCTGGGCTACGGGTTCACCAGGAACTCACAGGTTAGTTATTACAACTAATTAAATTTTGAATCTATTTAATATCGAAATTGTTTTTAAGCTTGAACTGAGAACCATCGGATCGGAGAATACGACTAAAATTTTTATCTAATTTAATAGAAAATTAATGAATATCTTGTGGTTAATTAAGTATGTACATCTTTCGTGCCCTGTTGAAAAAAGTGACTTGGTATCTTGTTTTGTTTTAAAAGCTTTTTCGTCTCGTTATCCTATGGGATTGCAATGTGTTCATATGACTAAAGGGAGAGTTATTCGATTTTAATTTTTTAATCTGGTAACAATTTAACTCAAGAACAATCAAAAACTCAATCAAAAATGTCAATTCAAGGAATCATGTTGACTGCTATCCTCGTTTGTCGTATCTAAAATAAAACATACATATAATCACGTTTATATCCCTTACGGGGTAGACAGAGCTAGTAGTCTTAATAAGACTGATAGGCCACGTTCAGCTGTTTAGCTTCATGATACAATTGAGATATAAATAGTGACAGGTTGGTAGCCCATCGCCTTAAAGAAGGATCCCAAGTTTATAAGCCTATCCCTTAGTCGCCTATTACGACATCTATAGGAACGAGATGAAGTGGTCCTATTATTATTTTTATTGGCGCCGGGAACCACACATCTAAAATAAATATCTACCTATACTTCATTGAGATATATTTGAAATGGTAAATTTCTTTCTTGCCAGTAAAGCATAGAAATTGGAATAATTTCATGGCTTATACAGCATTAATACACTAAATGTTTTAACAAACCCGAAACCGCCGAGCTTGCATGAAGAGAGTTATGAATGTGAATGAAGCGAAGGAAATATGCAGAGATCGTGGCAAGTGGAAAGAGGTGGTCTCTGCCTACCCCTCCGGGAAAGAGGTGTGATTTTATGTATGTATGTTTTAAACAATACGTACCATTCGACACCGGTATCTGTATCCTGGCTGACAGCCAAGCGCCGGTGGCTGTGACCTCATTCCAGAAACCATGGGATGTGCGGTGTCATGGACGCCATTTATTGGAAACCTGATTAACTAATTGGAATTTATATCAGCTTCTGTCTCTCTTTCTTTATTAATAAATATATCATTTGACGGCCTCTGTGGCGCAGCAGGTAGTACGCTTGTCTGTGACATCGGGGGTCCCAGGTTCGAATCCCGGCCAGGGCATGATGAGAAAAGAACTTTTTCTGATTGGTCTGGGTCTTGGATGTTTATCTATATAAGTATTTATTATAAAACATAGTATCGTTGAGTTAGTATCTCGTAACACAAGTCTCGAACTTACTTCGAGGCTAACTCAATCAGTGTAATTTGTCCTGTATATATTTATATTTATTTATCATTCATATTATCACGCCTATACCCCTTGTGGTGTTGACAGAACCAACAGTCTTGAAAAGATTGATAGGCTGCGTTCAGCTGTTTGGTTTAATGATAGAATTAAGATTCAAATAGTGACAGGTTGGTAGCTCATTGCTTATAAGAAGAATCCCTTGTTTATAAGCCTATCCCTTTATCGCCTTTTCGACATCGATGGGAAAGAAATTGTGTGGTCCTATTCTTTTTTCTATTGGTGCCGGGAACCACTTTTTAGTTTAAACAGATGCCCATTTATTCCTGATTTGTGTGGACTACTGTGTGGTTTCAATTACCTTACAATAAAACAATTACATCTCTTCCATGGATGTTGTAAGTGGCGACTGAGGGTATATATTCCATGCTGATCTGGTAGCGACGAAAAAATTTAGTACCTGCGTGTCAACTACTCTTCTTGCCGCGTAGAATGAGAAATATCAATCATGGCATGGCAGGAGGAAAGTGATTTGCTCACACTTTTTATGAATTTTTATTCAATCTTTGGGCTATTGAAAGCTCATTTGATAAAGTGAATTAAAAAGAATTGCTTCTGAATTTAACACACAAAATAATGACGGAGAGTATTTAATAATACGTAGCGATATAAATAGCACTTGAATGAGTAACTGTTCCGGAATTTCAATTATATCTTTACGCTATTGAATGCTCATTTGATAAAGTTAATTAAAATGAATTGCTTCTGTATTTAACACACTAGACTATTTGATAATATGTAGTGATATAAATATCACTTGGTTGAGTGACGAGGTGTGGAACAATGTTGCGGTGCTGGTGACGTCTGCGTCCGGTGGAGACGAGCCAGATATTGTGGCCGGCTGTATGTTTATCCGGTCCTATCTGGTCACATATCTCATTAACTAATTGTGTTTTGTGCCAAATATTTTAAGAATATAATATACATATGTTATATCGTACCGGCACCAATAGAAAAAGAATAGGTACACTGTATCTCTTACCCATGGATGTCGTAAAAGGCGACTAAAGGATAGGCTTTTAAACTTGGGATTCTTCTTTTAGGCGATGGGCTAGCAACTTGTCACTATTTGAATCTTAATTCTATCTTTAAGCCACACAGCTGAACGAGGCCGGTATTTCGAGATTGTTGGCTCTGTCTACCTCGCAAGGGATATAGACGTGATTATATGAATGAATGAATGAAAATAAATAGTATATGAGAAGAGTATGGTAGGGCTTGGTAGAAGAATTAAAAAAATATTTATGTAACAGAAAATCTTAATTGAAAATATTGCCATTAATAAAATAAATGATATGTTATTTCGATACAGTAAATAAAGTTAAACGGGCATTTTTGATGACGGGCCAAGCGTGGCTTTGCCGCCAAGGTTATACGTAATTTTGACAATGATGATCGCTTTACAAATTGTCTTTTGTACAGTAATAGTTATTGATTACCCCCTTAAAAATTGTTTTTTACCAAGACCATACAAATTTTTCTTTATTATAGTATAATTGATATTACATACATACATAAAATCACGCCTCTTTCCCGGAGGGGTAGGCAGAGACTACCTCTTTCCACTTGCCACGACCTCTGCATATTTCCTTCGCTTCATCCACATTCATAACTCTCTTCATGCAAGCTCGGCAGTTTCGGGTACTTTTGACCTGACCCTTTACCAGGACGATATATATATATTGATATTACATACATATAGGTAATCAGGTCTCTATCCCATGCGGGGTAGATAGAGCCGACAGTCTTGAAAATACTGATAGGACACGTTCAGCTGTTTGGCTTAATGATAGAATTGATTGATATTAACTATGTTAATAAATTACTGTAAAATAGAAATAAAAAGTAGATTGGTAGAAGAATGTTTAAAAAGTTTGTTGTTGGATCGAGATCAGAACAAGTCTTTTAATAAAATACCATGCCTTCAGATTTGGTTTAATCTGATTCAGGTCATAATAACGAAAATTTAATTGAATTTTGCCGACAGAATGTTTCACATCCATACATACATAAAATCACGCCTTTTTCCCGGAGGCATAGGCAGGGACTACATCTTTCCACTTGCCACGATCTCTGCATTCTTTTTACGCTTTAGAATGTTTCACATTTGAGCCAAAAGTCGAAACTGGGATTTATTTACAAAGGTAATATTTGTAACTTACTCTGCCGCGTCGGATATCAAATGGTTCTTATAGTGCCACTAACTATGTTTTTTTTTAATAATTTTATACTGGTATCACCATTACAAGTTCAGTAGTCGTATCTTCAAACAACAGTTTTAAAATATTCGTGTTCACAGAATTTGGCATCATTTCAAACGCGCCGATATTGTAGAAGTTTCCAGAACAGTTTGATTAACGCGTTATTTGTGCATCTAAAACAATAAAATTGCATAAAATGTACATAAATGATCGTCTAAATAAATTAATAGTAGTATAGATATAGTGCAGAGAGGCAATGCAGCTAGCTAACTAGGCGCCTTGCCTCGCGGCGAGGCGTTGAAATCTTTATTTTATATGTAAATATTAATTTTATTGTTTATTTATTATAAGTAATTATATCAAATTGTTAGGTTAATATATGTATTGGTATATTATTATACTTAAGTTATTTTGATGTAACTTTGTTTTCTCACAATTTTTAAGCAAAATAATAAAAATAAGTTGGTATAAAAATTAGATGACTGTTCTATTTGGTTTGGTGAAAAAATAATTTATGTATTTTTTTATAACTATCTGGCGTTCATGGGATCCTAATATGACCCAAGTGTTGGAGACAGGTTTATTTAACTGTGAATAATTGTGGAACAAGTCAAGAGTCCGTTATCCTTTTCTCGACATAATTAGGGGAAAGAGGTAAACTGCTATAAATTCAGGAAATCATGGTTAAAAAAGTAATGCTCAGTCAGGATCTGTGAACTCAACAAGCCATGACAAGAACACGGCGGCTGATTCTTGTAAACAATTTACCTTCTTATGCCCCCGACCGGAAAGGAGTTTGTAGGAAAATGGAATACCTTAACAATTTCGAGCTAATCTTCTTGATTCGAGTTTTTTCAATTTTTTTTTAACAAAAACTTTGAAAGTACGATTGTTTTTGTAATCAGAAGTATAGTCACCGTTTGTAAACTAGTATTATTTTAAACAGATGTGGTGATTACTGGTGCTATTTCTTTGCTTGCAGCATTGATAAATAAAGGTGATGATAATATTTATTACTAGCTTTGCAAATGTCTGAGAAAGCTTAGAAATAATATCTATTAAACAGTCACTATCTCTTTAAAATTTAAAGTGTTCCCACATTTTCCTGTTTTCATTACTAGAATTCTTGTTGATGGTGGTGCATATTTAAATGTAATATTCCAACGGTTCACCGTAATGTTATAGACTTAAGTGATAATTTACAAACACAACATCCACTTGGGTTTTAGCTCATTGGTTTGATTGTAAAAATAAAAAAAAACTCCGCGGGAAGCGAACTGAAATAACCACGAAATTACGAGCGAATATTTCCGTCGCCCGGTAAAGCTCACACAAGAATGCGAGACAGATATAATGTAGGACACGCTTTGGTCATTAGCTCCTGGACTATCACATATTTTGTTGTTTTCAATTTAGTTCTTTGATTTTACGGTGAGACCTTTTGTGACCACGATTAGGGAATCATCAGATACTGTCTGACCGATGATAGAATGTTATGTGATAACTCGCTGCACGTAAATTAGTTTAAAAAAAAAAAAAAAAATGATAATGAGATTTTAAATTTTGTAGAAGATTTTGTTACTTTTGCATTTAAAAGTCACTTAATAGTCACACACAAATTAAATGTAAAGGTACTCTGAAATGCAACATCAAATTTGCAAATTTAAAATTAACTACTTAAATAAATTGATAGAAATTAATAAGATATATAGATAAAATGTTTATTCGACAGTGCTACAGACACAAGACAAATATAGGTAACAATAACAAATCTTTAAAACTAACACGGGTGTGCCGTAGCAAGTATAAATGGTCATAACTCAGCGATCTTTTTGCACTGAACGAGTATAACGCTGATTTTTAGTTATCATCATGAAGTATGAAATTATATTATTGTGTTTCGTGTGTAAAGAGACGGAGGTCGCATATTCGTTAATAGCTTAGACTATAAAACTAAAAGGTTAAAAAAAATTGACTAAATAAGGTATACTATAACTTCATGGTCTAGTGACGCTGAGGCGGAGGTCGAATTTGAACGATCGATTTATCGTCATTCTGTCATATTGTTAGTCTTAATCGGTCACCAAATAACTAGTTTTGGGAAGGCCTTTTTTGTTATCGAAGGGGAAACCCTTTTTACGGACAACCCCCAGGGTCTTCACTCAGGAGAGTGTGGGACTCCTGGCACCTAATGTACCAGCCTACCCACTAAAACCCCTCCGTGCGCCCTTCTTGCCATTTTGAGGGCATCATGGGATAGCAGGCATTCCACCACGAGGGCATCTTCATCTAATTGGGCGACCAGTAAGTTGCTGGCCGCTTTTTCTATCCCGGGGGTTTTGGATAGGTCTTCGAAATTGTCATTTGAAAATTGTTTGTGAACATTGGTTTAAAACGTACTATAAAATGAAACTGGTTGAAGCATTTTAACTTTTCATAGGTTGGTCCTTAAAAATTGGTTGAAACCAATTTTTAAGCATGTAAAGATTCAGATTGGCATCGAAATAATTAGGTTTGACAAAACATATCCTAAGTTAAAACTACCGATTAAATGAATGATTTGAATTGAATGAATGAATGAATTTTGTCGAAATAATTATAAGGCTGTGCATAAAATTCAATTCAAATAATTTATTGCAGTTCATATGCTATAGGTTCTTAAGTTAAAATCAATTAATCATTTTTTAAAAAGAAGAATAGGACCACTCCATCTCTTTCCCATGGATGTCGTAATAGGCGACTAAGGGATGGGTTCAAAAAGGCTAGCAACCTGGCACTATTAGAATCTCAATTCTATCATTAAGCCAAACTTTTGGCTCTGTCTTCTCCGCAAGGGATATAGACGGAATTATGTATATGTATGTATGTATGTAGATAATCACAATTTATGAAGCCTGTTGGCTATTTAGTAACTGTCAGTGTTGACATCAGACAGGCGGCCGGCCATAAAACGGGAACGAGATGAAGTGGTCCTATTCCTTTTTTTTTATTGGTGCCGGGAACCACACGGCAAGATTATAAGAGTTGAACAAAATAAAATTCTTTATTTGTTAACATACTCATCATGCCTAAACTAACTTTATTAGTACCTACGTATTTCGTTTTTTTAATCTGTATAATTGAAATGAATGTTGTTGAGATTGGCGTGTAAGGCACGCCACGTTTTTTTCTTAATTCAGAAACTTTCAACACAATATTTATGAAAAAAGAAAAAAAAAATCAACGCACGTAAACAAAATCAATTTCGCCTTGTGAAATCATAAACAATCTGAAATATCAGTAACAAGGTTACAAATTAATTAGATTTTGCTCATGAAAATAAAATGAAATGTTCACCTATTTCTTAGTATTTCAGTACTCGTTGCTATGAATGACTGACTGACAGAAAACGTAAATACGTAACTACTAGTCGTAGGTAGCTGAAATGTGGTCACAGGGCCAAGACGATTGTTTCTTATATAACTATGTACAATTTTTTTGTTACTGTGTAAATTTCTATGTTATAAAGATATTACAAACAAACAAACGATAAGGCGAATGTGACCTATGTGGCGCAGGCGTTAGTATACTTGCTTGAGACACCGACAGTCCCGTTTCGAATCCCGCCCAGGGCATGATTTTGTGGTTGATCTGGGTATTTTATGTTTATCAATGTAACAGATAGTAACATTGAGTTAGGATCACATAACAAAATTATCCTAGTTCAATTTGTGTATTTTTATTTATGGTCATAAAAGACAAGTGCCTTGAGCTTCGGAGTAGATAGAAGTACATACATACATATATATAGTCACGTCTTTATCTCTTGCGGGGTAGACAGAGCCAACTGTCTTGAAAAGACTGTTGTTAGGCTTAATTATACAATTGAGACTCAAATAAGTAGATAGTGACAGGTTGCTAGCCCATCGACTAAAAGAAGAATCCAAAGTTTATTCCCCTTAGTCGCCATTTACGACATCCGTGGAAAAGAGCAGGAGTGGTCCTATTATTATTTTTTAACTGGTGCCGGGATCCACACGGCACAAGTAAGTAGATAGAAGTATTTCTTAAAATTCTTACGGTAACACTTGGCATGTGATATGACGCGGGCGAAGTCGCAAGCGTTTAGTAGTTTACTCATACACCAAGCAGAATGACGTCAATTACGTAACGTTTATGAGTCGCATTAAAATCGTAACGACTCATTCCTGTGCACAACAGCTGGAGAATTAGTGATTAACTTGTTTGTGAGTTTTTAAGGTACCCTTCACTTCTATGAATAACTTCGGAACTTCTGGAATTTTTTACATATATATCTATCCATCCACAGAGGTATAATACGTCTATATTCTTTATATACCATACATGTAATCATGTCGATATCCCTTGCGGGGTAGACAGGGCCAATGTCTTGAAAAAAATAAGAAAGGCCACGCTAAGAAGTGATGATGGAATTGAGATTAAAATAGTGACAAGTTGCTAGCACATCGCCTATATAAGAAGAATCACAAGTTTAATACAACCTACCCTTAGTCGCCTTTTATGATATCCATGGGAAAGATCTATGCAAAGTGCCGAGAATAACAGTCTTCTTTATCTTTAAAATAGATATGTACATATAATCGTTTAACGTAAAACGTATCGTACTTATAAACGTTTGTATCCCAAGTGGGGTAGACAGAGCCACCAGTCTTGAAAAGACAAAAAAAATATTGAGACCTCGTTCGATATTTGTAAACAATGTTCTAAAAAATATTGTTTTTTTTTATTTGTGTTAACATTGACATCTGCGCTACAGACTGCCAGTATTTAATTATCGCTAATACTGACCACAGCCCGAGGGCTTGACCACTCGTTTTCAGGTTTTATCGACATAATTTCTTCACCGTGACAAATTTCATAATGAATTGTGATATTTGCAATATTTACGAATTTTCTAAATAAAAGCAACGATTGGGAAAAGGAACTTTTAAACTCTCCAAGGTCAACCCCGAAGACTTGAACTCGGAAGTAAACGTTCGTGAGATTAGTCGTTGTCACGTGTTGGAAGTGAGACCCAAACTATTGAAATAATATATAATCACGTCTATATCCCTCGCGGGGTAGATAGAGCCAACAGTCATCTAAAGACTTAAAGGCCACGCTCAGCACCTTGGCTTAGTGATAGAATTGAGATTCAAATAGGGACAGGTTGCTAGCCCATCGCCTAAGAGAAGAATCACAAGTATATAAGCCTATTCCTTAGTCGCCTTTACGACGTCCATGGGAAGGAGATGTAGTGATCCTATTCTTTTTTACCACACTGCACCAATATACACTCAAACTATTTCTCTCTCAAGCTGTCTGTAATTTTTTTCTGGAACTCCAATTGCCATTTTTGTAGGTCTATTCTAAATTCTAAATCCTAGGAAGTCTTTTCCAAATCAAATTATGAAGCTGATGAGTTTTAAATTCGAACGTACTTTTTTGTTTTATACCTCTCTGGTCAACCGCAACCCTTGCTTATTATATTACTAGATTTTCTCCTTATGATTTAAAAGTATTTGC
The DNA here is from genome assembly GCF_032362555.1 of Amyelois transitella. NCBI lineage: Eukaryota > Metazoa > Arthropoda > Insecta > Lepidoptera > Pyralidae > Amyelois > Amyelois transitella. The sequence goes on along the minus strand of NC_083509.1, from coordinate 836,312 downwards.
TTATAACAAAATTATGACAAAATTACCTGTTACTTTACCCGTAACTTTTGATTCGCCATCTCCATTATTTGTAGTATGTTTAAGTACTTGAGTTTTGCAAGTGAAGTGTTCAGTAGATAAAATTATGTAAAAAAGTTTGTCCTACATTTTCTTATGTGTCACCTTTCACACGGATCACTTTTTCACAAAGTTATTATACTATGAGGTGTAAAGGTCGCGACCGTGACACCGGACCGTGAGAAAATCGATTTCGGACGAATTTCGTAATCGGTAATCGATGAATCAGGACGGCGGCTGTTCTCGCTATTTGTCTGAAAGGTGCCTGCTAGTCTGACTGTCTACAATGTCCAGGTGGACGCGATTATTGGTCCTTTTGTGGCTCGTCGCCGCCGCCGGTGAGTACTATTCTCAATTTGAATAACGTTTTACCTTCTTTTTTTTTGGCATCGATATTTTTTTTTTTTGATGTGGCACATCACTAACTTTCACTGTTACTCAAACTTTTCTATTAATGTGTTACCTCTAGATGATAAAAATTTTCTTACCTAAATTGTTAACGATATAATTACCCTTTTTGCTTTATACCTCCTTTTGTGCCTACTTCCAAACCTCAAGTTGTATTGAATATAATAATTTTCGAACTTTATTAAAAAATGTTAAGATTATTACTCCGAATTATCAAATTTTTAGACCTCCAAGATGCAGTGGAAAATGCATGTGACAATCCATGCTCAGACGAAGCACAGCCGAATGAAGAAGAGCAACAGGAACTTCAAGATATAGACCTTGAAGCCGCGTGTCCCGAGCTGAGTGGCCAGATCATAGGAGGCCGCCCCAGCTCCGTGGCCAGGCATCCTTATCAGGTGTCCATGGTGCTCAATGGGAACTCCTTCTGCGGAGGCTTCATCATCAGTCCGAACTATGTGATCACGGCGGCGCATTGCGTGCAGAAGTAAGTGGGTTTTGTGTTTATACACATACATAATTATGGTCACGTCTATATCCCTTGCGGGGTAGACAGAGCCAACAGTCTTGAAAAGACTGAATGGCCACGTTCAGCTATTTGGCTTAATGATAGAATTGAGATTCAAATAGTGACAGGTTGCTAGCCCATCGCCTAAAAAAGAATCCCAAGTTTGTAAGCCTTTCCCTTAGTCGCCTTTTACGACATCCACGGGAAAGATATGGAGTGGTCCTATTCTTTTTTGTATTTGTGCAGGGAACCACACGGTGTGTTTATTAGTAAATAAAATTTGTGTTCTATCATATTCATTTGACTAGGCTCATAAATTAGTGAAATGACATTTCCATAGAAATGTATGTATGTATGAGCGTAACAAACTACAGTATTTCACTACAAATTCCCGCGAGTTTTGTTAACATTTCCATTTGTATGTGTAAAATTTCAAATGAAATAGATAATAATAAAATAAACACACATTTTCGCACACAACAATGTTGTGGATATTTTCTATATTCCCGGGAACGTTGTTCCGAAATTGAATTTCCTTGTACGCGCGCTCCAAACCTTTAAATATTTAACTTCATTGCGCAAAGCAGTCCCATCTTACTCTTGCTTAGAGTTTTACTTAGAGCACTAAACTTTACGACTGCAGCAAAAATAAAAGTCCAGTTGTAATAAAATTCCGTTTTTTATATATCCAGATTGACCCGGCGACCGTAGGCTGCGCAGAAACACAAAATAAATAACGTTTACAATTGGGTTATGTTAAAAAGATGGACATGGAACGTTTCTTTGTTATGATAATTATGCGCATACGCTCCATTTGTAATATTTAAATTCATACATAGGGTTGGCTTCATTAGAGATTTTGTTTTCTAATATGCACCAAATTTTTTGCGATAATGTTTACGGTAAATCGGAAAGAAAGACGTAAAAGTTTACACGTCAACGATAGTGGAACAATGAGTTATGACTATTGAGGTAATATGTAGAAGATTACACACATTATATTCGCGACATCCCACGAAATACCATAGAAATTCTACAAGATTTTTTTTTTATGAGAAATAAATTTCTTTAGACGTATCACATTTTCTTATTTGATATTACATACATATCATTAGTTTCGCGAACATTGGATCTCTTCCAGTTTGAAATTTACTGACCTTGTCCTTCTATACTTTTAATACGAGATTTGCGAGCAAATTAAATCCATTGCTAGAAGCTTCAGGATAAACGCGATCATAAAAATTACAATAAGTACTTACATGCATATAGTCACGTCCGCAAGTGATGCGGGGTAGATAAAGCTCACAGTCTCGTTCAGCTATTTGGCTTAATGATAGAATTGAGATCTAAAAAGTTTATAAGGCTAACCTTATAAGTACATTTTCACTTTGTTTGATAACTTTAAATACTTTTTGTTTTTGTTAGCGTTAAAATATAATAGGTTTTTAGCATTAGCTTGAACAGAGCTTTTGAAATGTATGAAATAAGTTACATGAGGACTAATGGAACTTTATAATCGCCGAAACATCATGAAATGTACACAATTCTAACACTTCTCTAACAGTTTAACTAAAAATGTGTAATGCAATGTCACTAGCATATCAAGAAATAAAATTTCTATTATTTAATTTTCTATAATCTAAGAGAATCTAGTGCCGTGTGGTTCCCGGCACCGTTAAAAAAAAGAATAGGACCAAACCATCTCCTTCCCATGGATTTCGTAAAAGGCGACAAAGGGATAGGCTTATAAACTTGGGATTCTTCTTTTAGGCGATGTGCTAGCAACCTGTTACTATTTGAATATCAATTCTATCATCAAGCCAAAAATCTGAACGTCAGGGCAGGTTAGGGCAGACAGAGCCATCAGTCTATTTTAGACTGTTAGTTCGGTCTACCCCGTAAGAAATATAGACGTGACTATATGTATAGACAGATAGATAAAACTCTTTATTGCACCATAAGAGTAAAACATACAAAACAACACAAAGCAGACATATATGGTACAAAGGCGGACTTATCGCTAAAGCAATCTCTTCCAGTCAACCTTTGGGTGGAAGGAAAACAAACAGGAGATTGGCGTTGGCGCAGAGCAAGAAATATGTATGTACGTAAGAGAATCGTACGTTTGTTTGTTTGTTTGTTATATCTTTATTGAATAGAAATTTAAACAGTAACAAGAATATAGTAACGTATTCAACATTCCACAGCGTGGCTCCCAGCGCCATTCGTCTGCGAGTGGGTAGCACTCGACGGGATTCCGGTGGCAGAATTGTTCGCGTCGCCAACGTGACAGTTCATCCGCAGTACGGGAATCCTCGATTTGACAATGACATAGCCGTTCTGAGACTGGCCCAGCCCCTGACGTTCAACAATAACATCAGATCTATAAGGTTACCGGCGAGAGGAGACGCTGTTCCACTAGTGAGGTTGACAGTTACCGGTTGGGGATTGACAGCGGTTTGTACATACATACATATATATAGTCACGTCTATATCCCTTACGGGGTAGACAGAGCCAACAGTCCCGAAAAGATTGAATGGCCACGTTCAGCTGCTCGGCTTAATGATGGAATTGAGACACAAATAGTGACAGGTTGCTAGCCCATCGCCTAAAAAAAGGATCGCAATTTTATAAGCCTATCCCTTAGTCGCCTTTTACGACATCCATGGGATGTGTGTGGTCCTATTCTTTTTTGGTGTCGGGAACCACACGGCACTGCGGTTAGTATTGGTTTTAGTTCTTCTTTTGAATTAACTAACCTAGACGAACGTATCTTGATCAAGTTAAGGACGTCCTGGTAAATGGTCAGGTCAAGAGTGCCCGATACCGAAGCGAAGGAAGTATGTAGAGATCGTGGCAAGAGGAAAGAGGTAGGTAGTCTCTGCCTACCCCTCAGGGAAAGGGGCGTGATTTTATTTACGGTCACGTCTATACCCCTTGCGGGGTAGACAGAGCCAACAGTCTTAAAAAGACTCAATGGCCACGATCAGCTATTTGGCTTGATGATAGAATAGTGACCCAAATAGTGACAGGTGACTAGCCCATCGCCAAATAGAAGAATCCCAAGTTTAAAAGCCTTTTCCTTAGTCGTCTTTCACGACATCCATGGAAACGAGCTGAAGTGGTCCTATTCTTCTTTTTTATTGGTGCCGGGAACCTCACGGCACAAAAATAAATTCCTAATGATGATCATCATCATTGGTTTCCAGCCCGGAGGTCGCCGGATTCCTCGCATCATGATGGAGGCCCAGGTGCCAGTGGTTCCTCACTGGCTTTGTCGACTGTCTTATGGAGACTCCCTCACCACCAACATGTTCTGTGGAGGACACTTCCTCATAGGAGGCGTGTCTTCATGTCAGGTAGAATTATCTCATCTGCAGAAAGACCATTATCTCATGGCTAATGAGTGTACCCCATTTTTTTAATTTATTTATTTATTACAAACTAGCGGCCCGCCCCGGCTTCGCACGGGTGGACATATTTTTGTGTTTTATGTTTTGAAATAAATTTATTTTAAAACAAATTTATGCCTATGTCACTTTTGAAGGTCTATTCTATATCTGTGCCAAATTTTATTAAAATCGGACCAGTAGTTTTTGAGTTTATTCCTCACAAACATACAAATCTTTCCTCTTTATTATTAGTGTGGATATTCATTATGAACTTAAACAATATTCCGCAAAACTGTTTTCACAATTTGACTGCGGTCAGTCTCATTTAAAGTTACTAATTTAACACAACAAATAAAACTATATATCTATAACGTGTAGGTAACAATTTAGTTTTAAGCTTACATACTTCTATAGAAATTGAAAAGTAATTTTTTTTGAATTTTTTTTAATTGATGCGTTGGTCCCACATACAGATCTAATGTCTGCGTGGTAATGGTCGCCTATGATACCCATCTCAGAATGGGTAAGTCAGGTTTTTACACGAAGCGACTCCTGTCTGACCTCGTAACGTTTTCAGGGAAACCTAACCCGTATTAAATCGATTATGGTTACACAGCCAGTTGCCTGAATGTGCAGGTTTCCTTATAATGTTTTCTCTCACCGTAAGAGCATCGGTTGGTATACAAACTAATGTAAATCGAACATAGTCATTGGTACATGGTCGAGGTAGGATAGAGGTCAGTTGGGAGTCGTTTCTTGTAAAAACCTGACACACCCAATCCAGGATCCATGATAAAAGGCATACCCCGGGCTTCTCTCCAGAGTGTTGAGGATGCAACCGGGACTTAAACCAGGAGAAGAAGATTAAGTTATTATCCTTAACGACTTATTTTTTTTTTATGCTTTTCAACTGAACCTGTCTTCTTTCTTCGCTCGCGGCCCGCCATATAAAACTCTTTATTGCACTATAAGAGTAAAACAGCACAAAACAGACAGAGATGGTACAAAGGCGGACTTATCGCGAATGCAATCTCTTCCAGTCAACCTTTGGTTGGAAGGAAACCAAACAGGAGATTGGCGTTGGCGCAGAGCAAGATAAATATATGTTTAAACATAATCCCATGCGCACAGAGTACCTATATACCTATATCTAAACACATATAAATACATATAAATACATATAAATACATATAAATACATATAAAATATAAATACACATAAATACATAACATCCTCAACACTTATTGTGAAGTTATTACAGGCGGTGGTGATATTCCGATTCAATTTGTTTTCAGGGTGATTCTGGAGGGCCAGCCGTGTTCCGTGGGACGGCATTCGGTGTAGTATCTTTCGCGAGAGGTTGTGCTTTGCCCCTCTCGCCGACAGTGTTTACGAATATCGCCTCTTTGCGAGACTGGATCGCACAAAATACAGGAGTCTGATGCTTTTAATGTAGTTGTAGAACGTAACAACGTGAGACTTGATTTTGTAATAGGATTTGTTAAACCTGAACTACATACATATATCACGTCTATATCCCTTGCGGGGTAGACAGAGCTAATAGTTTTGAAAAGACTGATAGGCCACGTTCATATGTTTGGCTGTATGATAGAATTGAGATTCAAATAGTGACAGGCTGCTAGCCCATCGCCTAAAAGAAGAATCCCAAGTTTATAAGCCTTACCCTTATTCGCCTTTAACGACATCTATGGGAACAAGATGCAGTGGTCTTTTTCTTTTTCTTTTGTAACCTGAACTTTGTAACCTAAGGAATAAAAGATATAATTAAACACCTTTATAAATTATACGAAAAATACTTGACAATAAAGTTATTAGTAATGTATTAAATACAAATCGGTACCTACATAAAATTGCACTTTTTAGAGGTTTTTACATAGGTAAGCTAAATGAAAAAAGGTGTTACAAGGTCAAGTCTCATTTGTAGGTCAAGTTTGCTAAATTCTGTGATTTTATAAAATGAACATTTGCTCAGATGAACGTTGTTCCTATATTTTTATATGTTTTGTATATTGAGATTCTTTAATTTAATTTATATTTTAAGTTTTTTTTTTTAAGTTGATAGAGTGTTGTGTAAACTCGACTTTTTAGTAATTAAAGATTTTAAGACCTTGGGTGTGGTTTTATTGTTCAACCTTCGAATCCCATCTTTTCAATAGTAAGTATTTTTTATTTGTAGTGAACCGTTCTGTGAATTGATTAAATTAGGATAAAAAGAATTGAATAAAAAAGAAAATCTTACCCACTTATCTTAATAATAATAATGAAATGAAGAAATACTATTATGTAACTTCAATATAAGTATATCTACTAATGAAATGTTGCTCCCTACATAGCAAGCAAAACCCAAGACCTTTCTTTAAAAATAACCTGCATAAAAAGAAAGAAAATATTATAGACAGCGAGTAAATTGCCTACCATTACTTAAAGTTAGCTCAAAGTTGTGACCACAACCATGTTTTTTAATATAGACAATGTGCATTCGTCTACGATTTAGATTTAAGAGATCTTTATTTGTAAATAAACGTCCGATGAAAATGCTGCAGTGTAGTTTGTTCCGCCGCTTCTTCTACACATGCTTTTTGGAAGCGGTAGTAGTTATAATTAGATTTAAGTGATGCGACGTCAATAAGTGATACCTACCTTTTATCCAATTTTGAAAATAAATCTATTCTATTCCAATCATCCACTCGATTATCTTGGACCCTGGGTTCAACCGAAAAAAAGCTAGAAGTATGACGATGATAAAAAATTATAATTCCCCTTTCCAGGTATACGAAATGTTCCTTATCGGGTACCAGTTCCAAGTCCTGTCTCCGATATTCACCATCCACTGGGGTCTACAGGGGCGCAAGTCCCGCCCTCTGTGGAGGGAGAAGCAGAACGGTAAGAACAGGAAGAACTTCGAGACTTTCAAGCGGGAACTCTTCGCTAGGTACAGGAAGGATCCTCTCCATCTTTTGAAGAGGCCTCCGCAGAACAAGAGTAAGACATAGGCCTCGCAAGGCCGCGCGACTAGTATTGCCGGCCTAACTGTGATTTTGATGACGCTAAGACTTTTCTGACGCACGCTGTATCAACCTCTAAATAGTGAACGAATTGATAGTAGAGGTGTAAGTGTAAGTGTCATTACTTTTCTAGTAAGTTATTAGTAAATTGTGAGATGAATGGCTACAAGAAGGTAATAAATCAAGTGAATTTGATGACGAAGTACGGAGGTGAATCTCAATTTGATGATATTTTCAGTGAATGATCAGTTTTACAACTATATTATAAGGAAATATTACTCGAAGGGTGTTCTCTTATGATCCGCAATAAGCAGCAACCATACTTTGTAATCAACATTCGAGGCTAATTATTAGAATAATATAATTTTCAATACTTGACTGACCAGATATTAAATGACCCCAAAACCTGTGGTTTGGAAATAAGAATGTTACTTTGTATCACAACACAAGTCATCTATTATTAGCTAAAATTATTACAATAAACAAATCTTAGTTCAATATTTTAGATATAATTTGAACAAATAGAATATGGTCAGGATTCTTTTCGTCTATTAGCACAACAATTGAAATTAAATTTTCTATTTTATTCCGTTAGGCAAATTAATAAAAAGTGGACAAAGACTCGTTCGCTTCTTTATCTGGCATTAATTTAATTTTAAAAAAAGGTTATGAGTAGGAGAGCGAGTCAGTCAGAGAGTCGCTTGGTGACCACGGATCATTGTCACATGATTCGAAAGGATGAAAAAAAAACCTGCGCTTTTAATACCTGTATTATTTAACTACACTTAAATATCAATCATTTATTAGATTAAAAATATCTATTTCATACAAATGGTTCTGACACGGGCATATAATGGGTTAAACACAAGATTTTATAATTCTCTAGCCATTTGTATTGTCTGCTCCAAAATGTAATTTCAAATTAGAACAGATGATACAACCAAGCTAAAAATTTTTCCATATTTTTGGTCGTAAAAGGGTTTATATAGGCCTATTATTTCACTATGATGATATGAATAGCTTATTATAATGCAAAAAAATAAGATTGTCTATGATAAAGCTTACGTTACTTTTTTAATAGTGAAATATTTTTGTTTGTAGGTATGTTATTTTTTATTTCATTGTATATGTGTAAGTCGTTAGATAAAATGTATGATCACAAAATTAGTAGTAGAAGTACAATTTTACAAAATCAGACAAACGCGTCAATGTTAGGGATGACTGAATATTTTATTCACACTCGGCTTTATAATTCATTTTCAGTCACTGTCGTTTTGTTTAAAAATTAAAAGTGTATGTATATAGCTTTGGTCACCAAATCACAAATAGGGAATTTAAGAGCTTAATAAAGATATTTATTAATAGTTATTAGGTTTATAATAATGAATGTATTGATAAAGTGTATAATTCTAAACATATTAAATTTAGCTTACTAGGTACGCATCTAATTTTTGTTAAGTTGTTTGTGCTGATTTGTATTTTTTTTTATTGCCTGATTACTAATTTTTTTATTCAATTTAAAACCATCAAAGCGGGGCGTTATGTTTTTGTAACGAAATTACTTTTTTTTTGTTAATGATATATTTTTGGTTGAAATGTTATCCATTTCGTGATAAGTCAGGTTATTACTCCAGAAAATTGCATCTAATCCCCGCAATTTTTCAAGGAAAGTTAAATCATACCTGGTCAGAGTTAATTTTATTAACGTTTAATTTAAAAGTACCTATTCTGAATACCATTAAGTATTAATTCAAGGATCGACGACATGAAATATCGTGACCTAAACTAGTCAAATATTGCTTGTTGTAAGTGATTTTTTGTTACAAAGAATAATGATCATGTAGTTTACATATACTTATTATAGTTGTAAATAGAAATCTAAGTTAAATTTAAAAATACAAAGTATATATAGGTTCATAACTTTTTACAAGACACTGTTTCAAATTTTGCACATTTAAATGTTTATAGTTAAAATTTTATTAATATATATATTTTTTGTCTTACATTTCCTATACCAATTTTGTTATTGCATTTCTGAATAATAAGATCTTTATTAATAATTATTTTGTTATCAAGGTTTTTTTGTCCCTGTTTAATACAGTGTTAATTAATTTTATTGTATAAAGAAAAAATATACTTAGCCGTATTAGATCATGTTTGCGTTTTTACAATGTTATAATTTTATATCAAGTTTTCTAATGTTTATCAAATTTACCTATATTTGCCCTGGGACTGCGTGACTAAAACTTTTATATTCTTTTTGCTTTTACCTTTTGGGCAGGTATTCTAGCTTATCCAGACAGATTATATTCTTTGCATCAGGAACTGTGAGAGGTAAAACATACACACGACAGTTAAACAAATCTATATTATTTGCAATAAAAATATTTTTTAGTTTATAACTGCTTTCATTTTTAACTTACATTTACAGGTTATGATTAAAATTAAGACTATATGGATCTACGAATTAAATCAATTAATTTAGTTATTCTTTTCTAGAAATATTTAGAACAATGTAAGACTATATTTATGAACTCAAAATATTATAGGGATTAATAACTAAAAATTATAAAGGCATTAAGTTATAAGTGAGTCTTGTGATAGCTGGCTCTATCTGCTCCGTGAGGTGATAGACGTATGTACAGTGGGTCACATAGAAAAGCATACCACCATCATGTAATAAGACCGTGATTCAAAGGTACGTTTCTATATTTTTGCAGATCTACAGAAATGGGCTTTTCAGAACAATCTAATCTCTTATGTCCATTAGAGTAAAGTGAAAAAGATCTGAAAACTTGGATTGCAGATCTCTACAGTCACCATTATCTAGGAATTATTAGACCAATAACTCCAATAAGTCCTTTTTAACAACGTATTGCGATGTTCAGGTTAGACCGTAGCGTTTTCTGGCTTCCTTGCCAAATGTCCCTGCACCCAGTCCCAGATCATGGGCTGGGAGAGTCTGGTGTATACCCCGGGGAAGTTGCCCCGGGCACAGCCTAGACCCCAGGACACCACGCCTATCAGCAACCCGTCTTTGACTAAAGGGCCTCCGCTGTCACCCTGAAAGAAAGTAAACACTTTTTTTTCTGTCTCTGATTTTGTTAACGGTACTTACCTACGTCTAAAGTTAAGTGTAATGAGTGATTTAAAAGAGGGAAATGAAATCATATGTTTAAACTGGAAATTGACTATTTAACTGAAAACAATCATACTAATGTTAACTGGGAGATTGAAGTTATTACTACCTCATTAATCATACCTTGTTCACTGATAGGGCAGTGAACTAAATTTTAGTTACTAAATACTAGTTACTTATGGTCGTCTTTATCCTAAAAGCATGACCTCCTCTTCATAGGTGGTTCGTAAGAAGATCAATTTCTGTAAAGGCGACTCCAAGAATTTGGTTTGGTTGGTAAATTACAGTTTTTACTCAGAGTCGAAAGTAATATTTCGATCTTTTGGTCAATCTCTCAATCAATTATAAATAAAAGCATAGATGATATTGATAATCTACCCAGAATTACCTGACAGGCATCTGGGGAGGGTTGCTTGAAGGACCCTGCACAGAACATGGAGGGGGGGTTGATGGCCTTCCGATCCAGGCCAGACCGGAGACAGTGCTTCATGGCGATCGTCCTGATCGTGGTCGATTGCAGGAACGTGGCGCTCACACCAGCTTCCTACGTATATCAATATAAATTGAATAAAAAACCTCCTGGCGATTCAGAACAATTGGCCTATGACAACAGGAACGACATGAGAAATTTCTTTGCATACATACATATAGGGTAACAGTCTTGAAAAGACCGAATGGCCACGTTCAGCTATGTGGCTTAATGATAGAATTGAGTTTCAAATAGTGACAGGTTGCTAGCCCGTCGCCTAAAAAAGAATCCCAAGTTTGTGCGCCTATCCCTTAGTCGCCTTTTAGTACATCCATGGGAAAGAGATGGAGTGGTCCTATTCTTTTTTGTATTGGTGCCGGGAACCACAAATTTCTTTGGTTTACGTGATTCTGTTGACATAGGAACCTAATCCTGCTTGGATGTTGCAGAATGTCTTGGCGATAAGTTGTCACAGCACCTATCTCAAGAGAAGAGCGGCATGCCACGATCTTGGATTGTAAGTTAGGTTTTTACACGAAGCTACTCCCGTCTGATCTCCGCAACCTTTGCAGGAAAACCTAAATCTTGTTTAAACATTAGCCAACTAAAATTAATTGATAGTTCTACATTATGTATGTATTTTATTATGTTCAAACATTTATTTATCTTGCTCTGCGCCAACGCCGATCTCCTGTTTGGTTTCCTTCCACCCAAAGGTTGACTGGATGAGATTGCTTTAGCGATAAGTCCGCCTTTGTACCATCTATATCTGCTTTGTGTTGTTTTGTATGTTTTACTCTTATGGTGCAATGAAGAGTTTTATCTATGATATAACAGTAGCGGTAAAATCTTACCTGCAACTTCCCCCAACCAGACACGATGGCCACCTCATCAGAGAGCAGGCGGGCTTCCCTGGCCACTAGGTTGATTGGCAGTATCTAGAATAAATAATTCCAAAGTTAAACTTACTAAAGGACTTATTCCCACTTATTTTTGCGTAGGGTAAATCCTTTTTACGGACGTCTCCCCAGGTCTACACCCAGGGGAGTGTGGGACTCCTGGCACCTAACGTGCCTACCGCACTAAAACCCATCATATTTTTATAACAGATATCTAGCTTATGAAACTTGGGATTCTTCTTTTAGGCGATGGGATAGCAACATGTCACTATTTGAATCGCAATTCTGTCATTAAGCCAAACAGCTGAACGTGGCTTATCAGTCTTTCAAGACTGTTGGCTCTTTCTACCCCGCGGGTTATATAAATGTGATTATATGTATGTATACCTTGCTGGAGAATCTCAGTGGAGAATACAGCCGCACAAGACCCACATCGTTGATTTTGGACTTGCTGATGTATCGTGGGTGGACGTAGCACTCCTTCACATCATACATCTCCCCCCCGTGGGTCTTCCATGAGGACCCCAGGCGCACGCTCAGGTCGCTTGGTCTGGCCCTGGCAACATTAACCATGGTCTTAATGTCTTTTGTACTCCTACTGTTGGAGAGTCCTAAAGACAGTTAAGACTGCTAAACGGTACTGATTTGGTAGAGATAAATATATTAATACTCATAACAAGCGGACTAGCTTTGATTCAACGTTTAGATCTTGAAAAACTAGTTTTGTACGGATAGGTTGTGACCAAAAAATACATGAATATAATCACAACTGTATTCCTTGCAAGAAAGACAGGGTCTTGAAAAGACTAAAAGGCCACGTTCAGCGGTAACGGCTTAATGATGAAATTGAGATTTAAATAATAAGGGGTAGGCTTATAAACTTGGGATTCTTCTTTTAGGCGATGGGCTAGCAACCCGTCACTATTTGAATCTCAATTACTATTATCTTAAAGCCAAATAGCTGAACGTGGCCTATCAGTCTTTACAAGACTGTTGGCTCTGTCTATATAGACGTGATTATATGTATGTATGCATTTAAATAGTGACAGTCGGAAGGCGAACCCCGGGCCCCGAAACACTTCTGTGGAGGGTGCAACTGGGAACGCGCAGGGATGAGAGAGAATACAATAGAAATAGAATTTAAATCTATAGTGCCGTGTGGTTCCCGGCACCAATATAAAAAAGAATAGGACCACTCCATCTCTTTCCCATAGATGTCGTAAAAGGCGACTAAGGGATAGGCTTACAAACTTGGGATTCTTTTCTAGTCGATGGGCTAGCAACCTGTCACTATTTGAATCTCAATTCTAACATTAAGCCAAATAGCTGAATGTGGCCATTCAGTCTTTTCAAGACTGCTGGCTCTGTCTACCCTGCAAGGAATATAGACGTGACCATATTATGTATGTATGTATATTTAAATCTATAAATTTAGAGACTTAAAGTGATTGGAAATATTTTTTTATAAAGTAATTAACCTTCGATAATTTTGCTACCAATGGGCATTTATTAGGTACACCTAATTAACCACTTTATTAAGTTTTGTAATAATGAGGCGTACATAATTAATTATAAGATATTTTATACGGTGACTGTTAATAAAACGTTCAAAGCAATTATTTTTCTACTAGCTGTGCCCGCGACTTCGTCCACGTGGAATAGTTATTTTGGGCATCATTGAAACACAAAAAGTATGCACAATAACTACTTATTTCTAAATAAATTAGTTAAATTAGTAAAAGATTTTATTTTAGTGCCTCATTCATTTGAAAAAAGGAAAGCTTTGACCTAGACCTAGTTTCGTCGCAACATAAGCGGGATTGTTTCATTAAAAAGTTATCAAAAGCGCTAAGTGTATAAAATTTCTGGAACAATGGAAAAATAAAGTTTCTTGTTCATCTAAAGTCATCAGAATATTGGAGTATAAGAAAAATGGATAAAATTATTTATTTTACTCAACAGCCAGGCTTCGCTCGTTAAGTTAAACTACACTCATACACTAGTGCCGTGTGGTTCCCGGCACCAATAGAAAAAAGAATAGGACCACTCCATCTCTCTCCCATGGATTTCGTAAAAGGCGACTAAGGGGTAGGCTTATAAACTTGGGATTGTTGACTATCTTAAAGCCAAATAGCTGAACGTGGCCTATCAGTCTTTAAAAGACTGTTGGCTCTGTCTATCCCGCAAGGGATATAGACGTGATTACATGTAATATGCGTACCTACACTAGTACACCTAAAACTTTCTCATGAATCAGACGATCCTCTGGTGCCTAATTCATGCGTGGAAATCGAATCAGAAGTGTCCTACGTTTCTTCTACTCCAGGGTAAGTTAGACCAAGTCTCCAAACGTCCATTGCCAAAACGTCAGCATCAAAATATCAAGAGGCCAAAACGTTTAATAGTCATATTGTCTTATTCTTCTGACGGCCTCTGTGGCGCAGCGGCAGAACGCTTGTCTGTGACACCGGAGGTCCCGGGTTCGAATCCCGGCCAAGAGCATGATGAGAAAAGAACTTTTCCTGATTGGCCTGGGTCTTGGATGTTGATCCATATAAGTATTTACTATAAAATATAGTATCGTTGAGTTGGTATCTCGTAACACGAGTCTCGAACTTACTTCGAGGCTAACTCGATCTGTGTAATTTGTCCCACATATATTTATTTATTGTTATTTATTAATTGTCAGAGTAACTTTTTAATGAGTAACTGACATACAACGTTTATTGCTAAGCGTCGCTAGCTGAAATTTGACACTACCTATAATTTCCCAAGAAACAAATATCTAGAGAGTATTGAGTGTGTTTTTCAAATTACGTCGAGAGGCATAATAGGTAAAATAGGTACATATAATGACGTCTTTATCCCTTACGGGGCAGACAGAGCCATTAATTTCGAAAAGACTAAAATGCTAAGTTCAGCTGTATAGCTTACACAATAAGATTGAGATTCAAATAGTGAACCTAAAAATTATTAAATTTATTCGCCTTTTATTTTATTAACTTTTACAATAATATATCTAATAGTTAACATATTTATAAAATATCTGTGAAATTACCTTGCTTTTGTAATAACAAAATCTTATACGGACATTGCGTGGTTTGAAAGAAATCCGGAGAAATAAAGTCCAACACTAACACATAAAATAAAAATAAACAAGCTTATGGAGGAAATGTCCTGAACTGAACATGTTACTACAATACATCCAATACAATGATTTCATTGGATTCGCGAAACAAGAGTTTTTAAAAGAATTAGAAAATACATATATGGAAGTAAAGTACACCAATAAAAACAAAGAATAGGACCACTCCATCATGTTCCCATGGATATCGTAAAATGCGACTAAGGTTAAACTTGGAATTCCTCTTGTAGGCGACGAGCTAGCAACTTGTCACTATTCGAATCTGAAATTTATCATTAAACCAAACAGCCGATCGTGACCCAGGTATATGTGTTTTCAAAACTGTTGGCTCTATCTGTCCCGCAGGTAGATAACGATGTGACTTACACACTTACTAAGTATTATTTATGTATGTATAAAAAATGTCAACTCCATTGGTTTCTGAACTCTGGCCTGTCTATTTAACAGCCTTGGAAACAACGACAGACACAAAATAGATGCCCGCTCTAATACGCAGGATATTGGGCCGGGACAAGCCCTACATTTTGTCGGCAACACATCGCTCTGAAAGTGGGCGACTATAAATTTCCCGCGCCAATCGTAAACCCTGGACTGGGCTGGCTATAGTGCCTATCATAGACTTGTACGGAAATTTCGCTGGACAGCGGTTGAATATATAACGAAGCAGTGATCAGCATTTTGGAAGTCGTATTTGACGAAATATTCGTATTGATATATTAATTAAGTTCTACATTCATTCATGTTTTTTTAATGTAGACAATGTGCATTCGTCCACGATGTAGTTTTAAGAGATCTATATTTGTAAATTGACGTCCGATGAAAATGCTGCAATGTAGTTTGTTCCGAAGTACGTAAACTGTTATTGTACAATAGTTTTTTCATAACTTTATTTATTCAAATTCATAATAATTTTTATTATATTTTAATCTCATATCAATCATCAAGCCTATCAACTGAACTTGGCCTGTCAGTCTGCTGACTCTGTCTACAACGCAAGGACATAGACGTGATTATATGAATGATTTTTTCTTAAAAAACTCGCCTTTTATTGAGAAATAATTCATTCATATAATTCAAAATTATTGAGTCTTAGTCCTAATCTATTACCCTAAAGCCGATTACTTCAATAATCTTTCTATCAATAAATATAGTTTTGTCGTGATAATCCTCTAGTTAGTGCACCTTTAGAAACGACACTTTCACTCTAACTATCGTTCCAATGATTATGATAAAATTTAAGTGATAGCTTATTTCAAAGTCACTTTCTATATATTTTATCGCTAGACAAAATATAACATGTCACTGTCAGATTTGGAAAGTAACTCTAATCACGTGGAATTATTAATACAAACTTTCAATCCAAAATTCACAACATTTTCACAATAAGAGTCAAGTAATAGCTCTTAATCTACACTACACAACTTGATCACCACAGTATAATAAAGAGTACCTCTTTATTATATTTATACATACATACAGATGGCTACGTCTATATCCCCTGTGGGGTAGACAGAGCCAACAATCTTGAAAAGACTGATAGACCACGTGCAGCTATTTGGCTTAATGAAAGAATTGACATTAAAATAGTGACAGGTTGCTAGCCCATCGCCTCTATTATATTTATTTGTATTAGTAATTCCACGTCATCGAAGTTACTGTTCAAACCTGTTATTGACATGTTTTTTGTCCAGCGACAAAATACATAGAAATCTATGTATTTCAGTCTATACATACACCGAAACGCAGCAAGCCCGAGGCGATTGCTGCTTTGCATCGGAAAAAATACAATTCACTCATCGGGATAAATTGAAATTGTGGGTAGCGATCCACAAGGGGCAGCCCATAAAAGTGGTCCTCGAATATAGTAGGTATGCCCACTCAAATTTATCTATCCGATACGATGTGTGAACAACTTTCAAGTATAAAAGAACAAGTGGAAAAGTGAAGCTGGCTATCAAGTCATGTAACTATTGGTGTTTTTTACGCGTAAAGGCAAAAAGACGTGGTTCGTGTGTGTGATTTACGGCGAAAATAAAAAAAAAGAATAGGACTTATCCATCTCATTCCCATGCATGCCGTAAAAGGTGACTAAGGGATAGGCTTATAAACTTGAGATTCGTCTTTTAGGCGATGGGCTAGCAACCTGTCAATATTTGAATCTGAATTCTATCATTAAGCCAAACAGCTGAACGTGGCCTATCAGTCTTTACAAGACTGTGTCTACCCCGCAAGGGATATAGACGTGATTATATGTATGTATAGTACCAAAAAAGCAGCTCACCTGAGCAGACAATGGGCTGCAGTCAGCAGCCATATATCGCTGACGACGGAGCCCCCGCAGATGGGGTAGGTCTTCTCTCTCAGAGACACCTGCCAGGGGATGGACGCTATGGAGGTGTTGTGGCCCAGCACGATGCGACGGGTCTCAGACATTAAGTTTTCTATAGAATCCAAAAAAAAAAAAAATTGGTTATTTTATTTGGTTTTCGTGTGGTTCCCGGCACCAATAACAAAAAAAGAATAGGACCACTACCACTCATTCCCATGGATATCCTAAAAGACGACTAAAGTAGGCTTATAAATTTGGGTTTCTTCTTTTAGGCGGAGGGCTAGTAATCTGTCACTATTTTAAACTCAATTCTACTATTAAGCCAAACAGCTGAACGTGGCCAATCAGTCTTTATAAGACTTGGCTCTGTCTACCTCGCATGGGATAAAGATGTGATTATATGTATGTATGTATGTATCGAAAGGTTCAAATCTTTTGTGTATCAACACATCACATTGGTAAGATAGCGTCACGCAAGAAGAATAAGTTTCAGTAGTTTCCGCTACCGATCTTAAATTCATGATCTATACTAATATTATACAGCTGAAGAGTTTATTTGTTTGAACGCGCTAATCTCAGGAACTACTGGTTCGAAATGAAAAATTATTTTTGCGTTGAATAGACCATTTATCGATAAGGCTTTAGGCTATATAACATCACGCTGCAACTTTAACGAGCAAACAAAAATGGAATATGTGAAAAAAAATGGGGAAAATTATTCATCCTTGAGGGCTTCAATGATGCTCATAATAACTATTCCACGCGGACGAAGTCGCGGGCACAGCTAGTATTTTATAAACAGTACGCGTATTGCTTAAGTACCTTTAATGACGAGTAACCGTGGAAAAAGATTGATCAAAAATTTCAGGCTTTCTACATCAACCAAATGTGTAGATCATAATTTTTCCAGAATTTTATGAAGCTGCTTTGATAACTAATACAACATACCAACTTGCAATGTAGGTAATTGTATTTGTAAGCCAACAATATTTACCTCTGCGAGTGTTCCAAGTATCTTCACGATTGCCACCTGAAAATGAGGAATTCTTAGAAGATACCTATTAACTTTTAAAAGATTTTAATTTTTAGTATTAACATGAATAGATTTGAACTTATGTACCTAAGTAGTTATCTACTCGATTATTGTTCAAACAAAATCTTACCTACCTTTTAAACTACATTACATAAGATATAATCACGTCTGTATTCCTTGCTGGGTAGACAGAGCCAACAATCTTGAAGACTGAAAGGCCAAGTTCAGCTTTATGGCTTAGTGATGGAATTGAAATTCAAATAGAGACAGGGTTGCTAGCCATAGCCCAAGAATCCCAAGTTTATTAGCCATTCCCTTACTCGCCTTTTACGACATCCACGGGAAAGAGTGGTCATATTCTTTTATTTTTTGGTGCCGTTTTTAATGAGACAAAATATATTTATTTACCGAGTATCTTCTCAAGCAGGCACTGGTATAAGACCTTGTATTGATGTCGCACACTCGTTCTGTTCAAGAAGTTCAAAATATCATGCTTGTTCTTCTCAGCCTGCCCCGCCAAGAATGAATAGTCAATCTCCATAGTCGATTTCGGAGCCATTTCCTGAGCCCCGTGGACAAAATTTAATGAAATAATTGTCATGCACTTCAGAAACAGCATTTCTATTACATTTGTCTCATTTAAATATCATGTCAAACGTCTCATTATCATCATTTTATATTGTAAAGAAACTAAAATTGTGAAATAATTATTTTAAAACTTGTTTTCTGACTAAAACATTTTTGCTGTGCCTATTTTGAAAATAGGTAGGTTGTATGATGAGATTCGTGGCGTAGTTTGTAGATAACAATAAATTATCTGCGTCATTTCAGTTGCGTGGTTTTAGTGAACACAGTCTGTGCATAAAATCAAATGAGCGTGAAATTACGCAAAAGTTTATGGAGTGCAGTTCTAACAAAGTTACGCAACGTTCAGAATTGACTGCCTCCCGGCAATGAGCAAAATGCAGTGTTGAAACTTGTTGCTGTTTTATTTTTAATAGGCGCATAATTCTTGGTGAATTCACATCATTACACGGTAGAAGTATTATTGTTGTTTTATAATATTAATATCTGTTATGTCCTACTGTCGGGACCTCCCTTGGCTCTTTCCAGACATCTATCGGGTGACTTCTCCAACCATTTTTCATCTAACGTTTTCAAATAATTCGACCATTTTACCATCTTTTTCCCTCTCTTGCTGTAAAAGTATTAAAAGAAATGTCCGCGCTTCAGTCGAATTCCGTTATTATCTGCAAAAAGTGTTGTAACACGTAAAGTTTCTTTGGAAAAGGTTGCAAACTTCCCAGAGCCCGGGGTCTTGTTTCGGACATTTTAAAACTTAGAAAATCCGCTTTTGAATTGTATCAACGTGTTCGCTTCAGGTGGCGTGCTAAAGGGGCCGCTGTTTTGTCCCTGGCCAATCTGTAATTAAATTTGTTTCATTTGAACAAGTTCTCATTTTGTCTGAAGTGATTTGGAACGAGAAAGGCGGTCGGAGTTTGCACTTGTTATACTCATTAATGCTTTCACTTCATTCGTAATTACATTAAATTTTCATTAGATTTCAAATATACCTTAATGAATTATTCGAAGTTTCCTCGCAGAAATTAGATTCCGAACACAAAACAAAATTTATAAATTTTAATAACTAATTATCTTGAGAAAAGCATTAGATATTAAATTCAAGGGACGGACCGCAAAGTTACCGATGCAAAGTGAAATTAATCAAGCAAAATTAATGAACAAACATACGTTGACAAATTCAGTTAAATTAGCAGTAGGATATTAATATATGATTTGCACATTGTACATAAAGTTTTGGTAACAAAAAACATAAAACAAATGAATAAAATGCCTTCAGACATACATAACTATGTATAGTCAGAAAAGGAGTAACTACATACGAATACTTACATCTTATTAATGTAAGTTTATTAAAAATTAACTCGTCACAATGACGTTGGCAGTACAACTTGTGTTCGTCGTATGCAATTAATTTAGTTTGCATCTAGAACATGCTCCCGATTCTGAGGCGACGACAACCTTGCCACACAATATCTCAGAAACACAAAGTAGATTTGAATCCAAAAACCGTTGTTAGCTGAGTTCTCTCATCTTCAGGGCTGTCGCGATTTGAAATTTGTTTAAAAAAATATATTTTACTGTAACATTGTTTGTTGTGGCTGTTAAAGCACATGCTGAATTACACGAAGGAATTTTTGGACGTGTTTAACTGTTACATACATACAAATGGTCACTTCTATATCCCTTACTTGCGGGGTAGACAGAGCCAACAGTCTTGAAAAGACTGAATGGCCACGTTCAGCTATTTGGCTTAATGATAGAATTGAGATTCAAATTACAAAAAAGAATAGGACCCCTCCCACTCTTTCCCATAGATGTCGTTAAAGGCGACTAAGGGATATTCTCACAATCTTGGGATACTTTTTTAGGTGATGGGCTAGCAACCTATCACTATTCGAATCACAATTCCATCATAAAACCATACAGCTGAACGTGGCTTTTCCGTCTTTTCAAGTCTGTTGGCTCTGTCTACCCCACAAGGGATATAGACGTGACCACATGTATGTATATTTTACGATGCGGGCCAATTATTGATGACCTTATGACATTTGTACTAACTAATCCTCAAATTCCAATTTTTTTTTAATATATATGTTTATGTCGCTATAATCTCGAGATGTCAAGTAACATTAAAATCGACTCAGAAATTGATTTGACGTCAACCATTGTTGTGAAACCAAATGTTTTGACAATTATTAAGCGATATGAAGTATCATACATACATACATACATATCGTCACGTCTATATCCCTTGCGGCGTAGACAGAGCCAACAGTCTTGAAAAGACTGAATGGCCACGTTCAGCTATTTGGCTTAATGATAGAATTGAGATTCAAATAGTGACAGGTTACTAGCCCATCGCCTAAAAAAGAATCCCAAGTTTTTAAGCCTATCCCTTAGTCGCCTTTTACGACATCCATGGGAAAGAGATGGAGCGGTCCTATTCTTTTTTGTATTGGTGCCGGGAACCACACGGCACCATATGAAGTATCCTATAATAATTAATAAAAATTTTGAATTAGCATGTCACACGTGGCCAGCCCTACCCTTAGTCGCCCAGCCACTGGGAGCGACAACGGGCCGTGAATTACTTAGCGCGCAAACTTCCCACTCACTAACGCTTATTAGTATTCCTGCTGCGACCTAATTATATCTTGGTAGGCACCGTGCACTCTTTTTGTCCACTAATTAATTTATAATGTCCCACGGAATAGAAAAGTTTCTGCCGTGCGTTTAAATGACAAACCAATTTAAAAATCGAGAATAAAAAACTAATAAAAAAGAATGGGATCACTCAATCTCGTTCCCATAGATGTCGTGAAAGGCGAGTAAGAGATATGCTTATAAACTTCGGATAATTTCTTTTAGGCTGTGGCGACCTCTTTACGACACAAGTCACAAAAACAAAATCACTCAACGCTATAAGTCAAAAACAGTGAAAAGTCTTAATCGCGCAAGCAAAGATTTTACGAATTGGAGCATATAGACAACCTTTGACACATCATCGTCGGAGCCGCGGTTCCCCAGGCATCACATCAAGCCTGGCGGAAGATCTTCCCTTTGGTAGCGGTCGAGCTGAACTCTATGGCGCCCGCTACAAGGCGATGAGCTAGCAACCTGTAACTATTTGAATCTCAATTCTATCATCAGTGTTTTCAAGACTGTTGGCTCTGTCTACTCCGCAAGGGATACGGACGTGATTATATGTATGTATGTTTAAAATCGAGAATAATAAAATGCTAGTTCCATCCTTCCATCCCTTTGGTCTTTATTAATTTGAAGATTTTATTCCTGTAATTGGATCATTCTGACACAGATATGTTAAGCCCGTAACAAATACAGAATATTTGTTTTATTTTCACGTCGGGCTCAGACAGGGCTTGTTATCTGTCGCACTGAACCCCAATTACAGTTTATTAAAAACGGATAAAGAATCAAAAGAAATATGGCCGACGCTGCATACATACACAATACATATTGGCGTATTCTTCCTTTAGCCGATGGGCTAGCAACCTGTCACTATTTGAATCTCAATTCTATCATTAAGCCAAACAGCTGAACGTGGCCATTCAGTCTTTTCAAGACTGTCGGCTCTGTCTGTCAAGGGATATATAGACGTGATTATATGTATTTATGTTTGTATGACATTAATAGAAGTAAAGAACTGTACTTGCTTGGATCAATATAAAATAAGTTATAATACAGTAGTAGATTGCACTAATCTATACTAATATTATAAAGCTGAAGTGTTTGTTAGTTTGTTTGTTTAAACGCGCTAATCTCAGGAACTACTGGTTAGAATTGAAAAATTCTTTTTTTAGGCTATATAACATCACGCTGCAACTTTAATTAGCAAAGAAATAATGGAATATGTGAAAAAAAAATGGGAAAAATTATTCATTCTTCAATGATACTCAAAATAACTATTCCACGCGGACGAAGTCGCGTGCACAGTTAATTTATTACACAAAAAAATATTATAACTATTTAACACTTACCTGCACATATTGTCATGATTTAAAGTCTAACATTTTTTCATGCTCAGATTTACAGAAACATTTCTGAAAATGGTGCAAATTATCAAATTTATAGGGGATTCGCCAGTTGTAATCCCTCGGGAATCCCCGGGGTTCCGGGATCCGGGATTGAGGTCATATCACGGTGGATTTTTGACTAAACTTGAGTTCTTTACTACTGTCATAATTTTTTTATAAATTTTATTGTGTAATGTCTAGTTGTTACTCCTTTAATGGGTTCCATATATTATAAGCGATAATGCTCATAGTTTAAATACATACATACATATAATCACGTCTATATCCCTTGCGGGGTAGACAGAGCCAACAGTCTTGTAAATACTGATAGGCCACGTTCAGCTATTTGGCTTTAAGATAGAATTGAAATTCAAATAGTGACAGGTTGCTAGCCCATCGCCTAAAAGAAGAATCCCAAGTTTATAGGCCTACCTCTAGTTCATAGTTTTTATTTCGTGTTTTTTACGAAGGTCTTTCGTTAGAACTATCAATTCTGCTTTCAACATACACTTAGTCACGTCTATATCCTTCGCGGAGTAGACAGAGCCAGTCAGAGTCTTGAAAAGGCTGAAAGGCTACGTTCAGCTGTATGGCTTTATGATGGAATTGAAATTTAAATAGTGACAGGTTAGCCCATGACCTAAAAGAAGAGTCCCAAGTTTGTAAACCTATCCCTCAGTCGCCTTTTACGACATCCATGGGAAAGAGATAGAGTAGTCCTATTCTTCTTTCTATTGGTGCCAAGATCCTTTCAACATTCCTTCCAAATAAAAGTGCAACTCTTTTCTAAACAACATCAACCCATAACCTCCCATCACAGCAGTCGGCTACAAAAGCGTACGGCATACATTATGATAAGCACAAGCTTCGGAAACTCGCGTCGCCATCGAATCTAATATTAATGGCGGGTTCTTTGCGCATACTTTCTCGTTTGCAACCTACATCCCTCTCGATAAAGCCTTCCTGTAGCTGTGACAGTTTTTATGTTTACAGAATCTGTTTGTGGTGATATATTTACTTTTTAATGGCGGGTTCTTACATACATAGGTACATATGATCACGTCTATATCCCTAGCGGGATAGACAGAGCCACCAGTCTTGAAAAGACTGAATGGCAACGCTCAGCTAATTGGCTTAGTGATAGAATTGAGATTCAAATAGTGACAGGTTGCTAGCCCATCGCCTAAAAGAGGAATCCTAAGTTTATAAGCCTATCCCTTAGTCGCCTTTTACGACATCCGTGGGAAAGAGATGGAGTGGTCCTAGTTTTTTTTGTAATGGTGCCGGGAACCACACGGCGGATTCTTTGCGCATACTTCCTCGTTTGCAACCTACATCCCTCTCGATAAAGCCTTCCTGTAGCTGTGACAGTTTTTATGTTTACAGAATCTGTTTGTGGTCATATGTATATTGACTTTTTAGTTGTATTATTTTTTTTGTGCCGTCTTGTTCCGGGCACAAATACAAAAAAGAATGGGACCACTCCATCTCTTTTTCATGAATGTCGTAAAAGGAGACTAAGGGATAGGCTTATAAACTTGGGATTCTTCTTTAAGGCGATGGGCTAGCAACCTGTCACTATTTGAATCTCAATTCAATCATTATGCCAAACAGCTGAACGTGGCCTTTCAGTCTTTTCAAGATTGTGGTTCTGTCTACCCCGCAACGGATATAGACGAGACTATATGTATATATATGAAATTAAATGAATTTTGTATGTCATCGGAGTGTCATATTTTTAAACTAACTTGTTAGCTAAGTCATGATGCTGTAAGTATATAAGTAAGTATATTGCAAGTTATCACACTCTCTACTATGATTGCACATACCCACGTCCATTGACGTAAATGAATACAAGTACGCTGGATCAAATATTCTATAAAAAATGGCTCCCATTGGAAGCTCTTCCAGTGTTGTAAGTACTGAAAGTTATATTTAGTGCGGATAGCCGTTATGTCATGTTGTAAAATTAACTGCAAATTGTGTAAAAACACTGAATTGTATATGTACATAATATGTGACATACAATCACATCCATATCCCTTGCGGGGTAGACAGAGCCAACAGTCTACAAAAGACTGACCACGTTCAGCTATTTGGCATTATAATAGAATTGAATCCAATCGAATTTATTTATTTTCAAAATAGGATAAAAGGCGTCATTTGTCGTCGTCAAGAGCGCATGCGCAGATCTATACAGCTGCACACGATCGTTTAAAACCTTTTTTTTTTATTTTTAGGCTTGTTGTAAGTAACGGTTTTATTTTATTTAACTTTGTGTTTAGCCTGTAAGTATATCTACAAAATAAATACATAATTTATAATTATTATGTTAAAGTGTAGAAGAAGCAGTGGAATTAATTGCATACATACATACATAAAATCACTCCTCTTTCCCATAAATTTTATATTAAGTGAAAGTCAAAAAATATGCTATCAAAAAGAGGCAGCAGAGTTATTTTCTACAAACAGGATTCTCACGCCAATATTATACCAAAATGGCGAAAATAAAAACATCACTTTTATGAAGTCCAGTGTACATTATTGAGATCAGTGTTACACACAGCATTCCGTGGTGATTCCCAGTAACGACCAATAAGCGGCTTGCGAGCAATTTATGTCGCCGACACGTGTCTGGCACGATCTGGCAACAAGCGGAGACGCAGAACACAACTTGTATAACTTCTTATACTTACATACATACATACATAAAATCACGCCTCTTTCCCGGAGGGGTAGGCAGAGACTACCTCATTCCACTTGCCACGATCCCTGCATACTTCCTTTGCTTCATCCACATTCATAACTCTCTTCATGCAAGCTCGGCGGTTTCGGGTACTTTTGACCTGACCTTTTACCTACTTTACTTACATAATACATACATATGGTCATGTCTATATCCCTTGTGGGCTAGACAGAGCCAACAGTCTTGAAAAGACTGAATGGCCACGTTCAGCTATTTGGCTTAATGATAGAATTGAGATTCAAATAGTGACAGGTTGCTAGCCCATCGCCTTGAAAATGAATCCCAAGTTTGTAAGCCTATCCCTTAGTCGCCGTTTACGACATCCATGGGAAAGAGATGGAGTGGTCCTATTCTTTCTTGTATTGGTGCAGGGAACCACACGGCACTATACTTAATTAGTTAGTAGAAGTTATAATAAAATTTGTATCTGTCAATAAAGGTTAGTAAGTATCTTTAGTTTATTTGGTACGAACATAGTGCTTTATTGTTGAAATTTTAATAAGAACAGGTTGCTAGCTCATCGCCAACAAGACGAATCACAAGTTTATAAGCCTATCCCTTAGTCGCCTAGTACGAAATCTATGGGAAAGATATGAATTTTTTTCACAGTAAATAAATACTACTAACACAGTAGACGTTATGGACGTCCTGGCAAAGGTTCATGTCAAGAGTACTCGAAACCGCCAAGCTTGAATGAAGAGAGTTATGAATGTGGATGAAGCGAAGGAAGTATGCAGAGATCGCGGCAAGTGGAAGGATGTAATCTCTGCGTACCCCTCCGAGAAAAATACGTGATTATATGTATGTATGTAACACAGTAGACATAGTCATTCGTGTCTAAACATGTCTCAGATCGTATATTCCCTGTACTCACAGCGGCTTATGCATAAAAATAATAGTTTAAAAAAAACTAAAAAACTACGCTTTTATTGCTAATCAAACTAAAAAATAGAAAATAAAAATTAATGACAAAGGAATTCAGTAGTAGCAAGTCGAACAATCAGTTATAGTCAGTTGTAGTAGTAATTACCTCGGATTAAAATTATAACAAAATTAAATTTATAAACAAAACAATTTAAATCAGAGTAAAAAGCGTGGGGTGCCTGATGTAGTAAATATTAAAATCATTCTATTAGCATATATTTATGACAAGAGAGTTATGAAAATGAAGTAAAATGCACCCCACGCTTTTTACTCTAATTTAAATTGTTTTGTTTATAAATTTAATTTTGTTATAATTTTAATCCGAGGTAATTACTACTACAACTGACTATAACTGATTGTTCGACTTGCTACTACTGAATTCCTTTGTCATTAATTTTTATTTTCTATTTTTTAGTTTGATTAGCAATAAAAGCGTAGTTTTTTAGTTTTTTTTAAACTATTATTTATTTTCTATTTTTTAGTTCGATTTGCAATAAAACGGGTAGTTTTTTAGTTTTTTTATACAATTATTTTTTGGAAGTTAACACTTCTGGTATAACTATCTTACTAGAAAAGACTTTCGCAACCATGCGCCCATCGCCGGAGGTTTTCACAACTAACTTTCTTAAAGTTATATGTGGCCTGATTGGATTAAATCTCATAATATTCTCATCATCATGATTCTTTTTAAGGCGATGGGCTTGCAACCTGTCACTATTTGAATCTCAATTCTATCTTAAAGCCAAATAGCTGAACGTGGCCTATCAGTCTTTACAAGACTGTTGGCTCTGTCTACCCCGCAAGGGATATAGACGTGATTATATGTATGTATGATGATTGTTAAACCCAGTTGAAAAGAATTTTATAGTGATAAATCACTGTTAATAATATTTTTGACTATCCAGCAAACGTAATAATTTTCGATTGTGGCCTTGCCATGAATCAAACCACAAGATTAAGAGGCAGATTGATACAGGAACAAAAATATTTCAAACATACCTCCACTGCCTTTACAACCAGGAACGCAACAAAGTTTATCTGAAGACATCGTGGCACTTTTGTTGTAAAATCTGTCTTTCACAAAAACAAACACAAACTTGGGACTCCTATCTCAAATAATAAGGTACTTTTTACAGGAGTCCTATCTCAAAATATCTGCACAACACAGTAAACACAGTCAGAGTCCAATCACAGATGATAAAATCACACGAATATCCGGAAGAACAAAGCTCGACTCAACGGAAGATTCCAAACTCCAAATAACGACAAGTTATCAGCACAAAACAAAGTGCAAATAGGTAAATACACAGGCACCGGTAAAAAACAACAGAAAGAAAGTTTACAGGTGTTCGAATCGAATTCAATCAAAACTTACTGCAAAACTTATTTGACATAAAAAACTGTCACTCATTTTCCAAACGTATTACAGTGTTGCTATTATAAATAGGCAAAAGATACCTAATGTTAATTCAAGAATTGCATTAATATGTTAAATACGTATTAAATATCGCAAAGTTCTGTAGGTAGTAACTTTATTCTTGTATTTTTGTAAATTTAGTTGTTCAATTTTCATTTATTACTTTTGTTTTATTACTTATATATTTTTTATTGTTTTAAAATATTCTACTAATTCTACTATGGTTTCTAATGGTAATTCTAAATGGAGCAATGCGATGAAATAAAGAAGCCTCAGGTTAATAGTAACATTATATGGAAATATATTACATCTCTTTTTGACTCATTATACGTCAGAACTTCTTGGTTTCTTGTATGGAGATTACTGGCACTGGTGCTATCTCTGTCTCTCTTACTCTCATACGAAGGATCTAAAAATGAATTTATTAATCCTGGCAGTTTTAATAAGGATAATGAGAAACTCTTATCAAAATATTGCATTGTCATCGGTCCTTGATACGTGTGCAAAGTTCCAAGTTGATCAGACATTTAGAAATCAGTGAAAATTAAGCTCAAAGATTCCGTTACATACATACATACATACATACATACATACAACCCAAGCTAATAAAAGCGTAGTAAAAATTGCATTCTATTGCATACAGCACACTGCACACGGCGGTCCGTATCAGCATAAACTTGTTAAATGTTATGTTACATGATGTTAGAATGTGAAGGTCTTAGGTATTAAGTATTTATTTGTTTTTCTACTTTGAAGCTAGATTTATAAAGATCATATTCGTGGAATCCTTAGGATTAGGTAAGCTAATAATAAAGTATTATCTGAAAGGTTTAAAGGTCAGGTTGTAGACTTACTATATTTGAAGACTTATGTCAATTAAGCAAAATGATTATGATCTGATCTGAAAGAAGAATCGCAAGTTTTTAAGTCTATTCCTTAGTCGCCTTTTACGACATCCATGGTGCACATTAGTGCCGGGAACCACACGGCACCTAGTTTCACAAAAAATAAAGCTGAAAATACACCCGTTGTATCTGTCTCGCTTTAAAAGAAACCACAAAGGGGCAGTGGTGACAATTCGATTTTTTTAAGCTTCGCCCCTTGAGCTTTCAATTTGTGCTTAGTGTCGCCACTCGGCGCTGCGGCAAATTCTACCGAGCTTACGACAATTTCGCTTAAAAGCCTCTCTGTGCTTTAAATGCTCCAGTACCTACGTTTATAAAGGTCACTGATTGATAAGTGTTACAAAGTTTGTATTTTCAATACTTTTGCGGACACGTGTTATGTGCCGTGTGGTTCCCGGCACCAATAATAAAAGAATAGGACCACTCCATCGTCGTTTCCATTGATGTCATAAAAGGCGACTAAGGGATAGGCTTAGGTTATAATCTTGGGACTTTTCGTCGTGTGGTTCCCGGCAACAATACAAAAAAGAATAGGAAAACTCCATCGTCGTTCCCATTGATGACATAAAAGGCGACTAAGGGATAGGCTTATAAACTTAGGATTTTCTTTTAGGCGTTGGGCTAGCAACCTGTCACTATTTGAATCTGAATTATATCAGTAAGCCAAACAGCTGAACGTGGCCTATCAGTCTTTTCAAGACTGTTAGCTCTGTGTAGGAAGTATAGTCGCAAAGTTAGTCATTCACTACAGAAGACAGATGGAGAAAAGAGTTGAGAAATAATCAGTTTAAAATACTAAATTGATGGACATAAAATTAAAATATTTGACAATAAAATATACCTAATCTCTAACATTTTATCCTAACTAAACAAACCAGGGCAACCGTTGCCATGGCGTACATAAAAAAGGTTGCATACACTCTGTCCAACCCGCAAGGGATATAGACGTGATATTTGACGGCCTCTGTGGCCAACGGTAGTACGCTTGTCTGTAACACCGGAGGTCCCGGGTTCGAATCCCGGTCGGGGCATGATGAGAAAAGAACTTTTTCTGATTGGCCTGGGTCTTGGATGTTTATGTATAAAAGTATTTATTATAAAATATACAATCGTTGAGTTAGTATCTCGTAACACAAGTTCGAACTTACTTCGAGGCTAACTAATCTAATCAGTGTAATTTATCCCGTATATATTTATATAGGTGTTTTTTTGGGACCCAATACTTACTGAGGGCCTATGTGCCATAAATTATTTCGTACTCCTCGTAAAAGGACAGCAGTTGGCTGTGAAACTTAACTCAGAACAGCACTTCTCTCACATGTTTACTGTTATGCCCTCGTCTGAGAATTTTAAAGTCGCTTTAAGCGAGGACGCTCAAAAGAAAACCTACTCGCTTTTAATAATTTAAAGAGCTTAATATACTTAGTGCCGTTTGAATTAATTATTCTGTTTCATTGTTGAATGATTGATGATTGAAATAACAATAATTAATTGTTTAACTTCTTTATGAGAATAGAAAAAAATGGGATCACACCAGGACTTGCTCATGGATGTCGTTAAAGGCAACTAGGGGATAGGCTTATAAACTTAGGATTCTTCTATTAGGCGATGGGCTAGCAGCCCGTTACTATTTGAATTTCGAAACAGTCTTTTCAAAGCTTGATTCTGTTGTAAGGAATTTTTTGAATGTATGAAGTATGATGAAAAAGTAAACTTTAAGTTCTGCAATAAGTTCTTAAGAAATGCTTATCCATAAATGGCCTGGTCAATTAGCCATTCTATATCTGTCATTATAATTTCTTTTCACGTCATAAGAAAAAGAAAAACAGCGATAGTTTTTCAGCGGCGTCGCGCGAGTCATGCTACGGTGTCTAGAATCTAAATAACATTGGATCATAAAGTCAACGTGAACGAAACTCGGCAAGGCGCCGAATATTTTACATACAAACATACATACATATAGTCACGTCTATATCCCTTGCGGGGTAGACAGAGCTAACAGTCCCAAAGAGACTGATAGCCCACGTTTAGCTTTTTGGCTTGATGATAGAATTGAGACGCAAATAGTGACAGGTTGCTAGCCAATCGCCTAAAAGAAGAATCCCAAGTTTTAAAAGCCTATCCCTTAGTCGCCTTTTACGACATCCATGGGAACGAGATGGAGTGGTCCTATTCTTTTTTTTTTATTGGTGCCGGGAACCACACGGCTAACATTTTAATTTATATTATGTTAAGCGCATGGTATAAATTGGTATTACAGGTTTAATTTAGACTGTGCAAATAAATATCCGACGGAAACCATCCCGAGGCTTAAATATTCCATTCCATCGCTGCATCCCCGTTACTGCAGGGGTCGCCAACATTCGGCGTCAGACGGGTTACCTACGTAATTACGTGTTACCTAATTTAGGTGTTGCTAAGTTTAGTTTTAATAATAATTTTGTGGTGTAGATTCCATTTGTATTTAACTTAACAGTAACAAAATGTCACTGTGATATTTCTTTTTACTGAATATAACAAAAAAAAAAAAAGTAAAATATACGAGTTAAAAAAATAACGAATCACGTTATTCGTCCGTAAAGGTCTTTTCTCGGAAACGGGCAATACCTACATACGAGTGTAATGAATTCGCCGAAAAACTTTTGAATACCGTTAACGTGTAACTAAACATTCGGTTAAAATAATAACTTTTTTCAACCAAATTTAAAGTTTACTTTTTAAACTGCATGCTGTGTGGCTCCCGGCACCAATACAAAAAAGAATAGGACCACTCCATATCTTTCCCATGGATGTCGTAAAAGGCGACTAAGAGATAGGCTTACAAACTTGGGATTCTTTTTTAGGCGATGGGCTAGCAACCTGTCACTAGTTGAATCTCAATTCTATCGTTAAGCCGAATAGCTGAACGTGGCCATTCAGTCTTTTCAAGACTGTTGGCTCTGTCAACCCCGCAAGGCATATAGACGTGACCATTGTATGTATGTAAGTATATTACTTTTTAAAAATCGCATTCAAAAGGTACCTATTAAATCCAAATGTTTCGCACACCTACATTTAACTTCACACTCTATTAAACCCTCGTGTCTTCTTTGACATATTAAAGCTTGAGCAGTAAATTGAAGGCGCTATTTTTGAACTCTGTCTGAAAATCAATACGATAAGTTAGCACTGAGTCACATTGTCAGTTTGTAAAGCTTTCGAGCACCGGTATATAATATGGGAATTGTTATTTGAAATCATGTCACACCTACGCGTGAGAAAATTGTAAGACGAGATAATATTTTGTATGTATAAAGGTAATGTTATGTTCATCTGTAATTGGCATTCGTTTGTGTCAAAATATTTTCTTTTGAATTCAGCCCGATTTATATTTGTAAGTAAAAAAAAGTACTAAAAATTGTAATATTTCTTCCTATCGTTTTATGGTGTCAAGATAAGCGGCTGATTTTTGGCGCTGAATGGTATCTACTCTATTCTCTGCTCGGGCAAAAGCAAGAACATACATACGGTTACGTCTATATCCCTTGTGGGGTAGACAGAGTCAACAGTCGACAGGGTAGACAGAGTCAACAGTCTTGAAAAGACTGATAGGCCACGCCCAGCTATTTGGCTTAATGATAGAATTAAGATTCAAATACTGACAGGTTGCTAGCCCATCGCCTAAAGAAGAATCCCAAGTTTGTAAGCCTATCCCTTAGTCGTCTTTTACGACATCCATGGGAAAGAGATGGAGTGGTCCTATTCTTTTTTTTGTATTGGTGCCGGGAACCACACGGCTTAAGCATTCAGTTGAACGAAATTCCGTGTTCACGGCTTCTTGCTCCATTTCTCAAACAATTAATTTAACTCGATTTAACACCAAAGGAAGTACAATCTCCCGATTAATCTGGACATAAATCATGGCTGGTTTTTAGTAAATCGTATGCGATAACATCTTTGTCAGTGATTGATTTCTAAACAGATCCGACCCAAATGTTCACGGCTTCTGCTTCCACAAACTTCAATATCCTGCTTTATGTGAACGAAAGTTGATGTGTACATTAGTAGTGTAGTACAAGTATTAGTTAGAATTATTTCTTTTAAGATTAAAAATAATTATAATAAATTTGAAGTATGTATGTTTGTTAAAATATATATACAAAGATTTTTATTTGATAAACTCCTGTAATGGAAAGAATTCGCTCATGAAAATATAAAAGTAGAATGAAATTATCACCAAAATATCATTAATTGATTAAAATTACATCAAACAAAAACAATTAATGTTATGGCTAAACCAATTGTTAAAAACAAAAAATTCTTACCGAAGAATAAACAACCCATTAATGTTAATACCTTCTTAAAAGAGGCACAGTTTCACGGGTTAAATAAATTGACTGATGACAAATGCAGGTAAGTGTATCTTCGACAGGGCTGACAGTGTCAAATAGTGGTTTGAATAGATATATATTTATCATACATACATATAATCACGTCTATATCCCTTGTAAAGACTGATAGGCAACGTTCAGCTGTTTGGCTAAATAATAGAATTGAGATTCAAATAGTGACAGGTTGCTAGCCCATCGCCTCAACGAAGAATCTTAATAAGTTTATAAGCCTATCTCTTACTCGCCTTTTACATCCATGGGAATGAGACGGAGTGGTCCTATTCTTTTTTTTATTGGTGCCGGGAACCACACGGACATATTTATCACAAGGTGGATAGGTTTGTTTGATCAATTTGGAGACCGGTACGAAATTATAAGTTTTATTTATCATATCTTTTCCGAGGTCCAGAAGTCGCTTGCATAACGGAACCACATTTAACTAGCCTATCTGTAGAATTAAATATCGTCAGCATTCTTCTGTGAATTGTATGTGTACCTACTAATTATAATAAAATAATTAAGTTATTGATTCTTTAATAAGGCTTAATAGCTGAACCTTTCAGTCTGTTCAAGACTGTTGGCTCTGTCTACTCCGCAAGGGATATAGACGTAATTATATGTATGTACCTATGTATGTAAAGTGATCGACAAAATAAAAATCAAAAAATTTATAATTATGTATATATGCAATTCTGTCATAAAGCAATAAAGCTTAACCTAACCTTTTAGTCTTTTCGAGAACGTCGGCTCTGTTATGGATAAAGACGTGATTAAATGTACCTATGTATTATATATATTATGTCCTGGTCAGGTCAAAAGTACCCGAAACCGCCGAGCTTGCATGAAGAGAGTTATGAATGTGGATGAAGCGAAGGAAGTATGCAGATCGTGGCAAGTGGAAAGAGATAGTCTCTGCTTACCCCTCCGGGAAAGAGGCGTGATTTTATGTATGTTTATATAACAATTCCACTAATTCTGTAACGAATGAACTAATTCATTGACCTCCAGGTGGATATGGATGATGTCCCTCTTCATGTTCTTCCTGGCGTCAACCGGGATGTCAGCTAACATAGTGCTGCGGTTCCTCAGTCAGCCCACCTACATAGTGAGGCTGGAGGAGTTCCGGGCTGCCATGGAGTTCCCCTCAGTCCAGATCTGTCCGGAAATAAGCTTCCCAGACTACAAGATCGATGAGTTCTTTGCTCAACTGTAAGTTTTGTTTGATATTAACAATGTCTTCTTTTTCCATTTCACATAATTTTTTATAAAATTCTTCTTCTTCCTCTCAAATTGTCAATGTGAATTAAGCGATGGTGGCAATTGGAAGGATACAGTCTCTGCCTACCCTTCCGGTAATGAGACGTGATTTTATGTATGTATCTTTAATCTTACTCGCCTTTCTATTCTTTAGTTTCCTTCCTATCCTAAGGTTGACTGAAAGAGATTGCTTTAGCGATATGTCTACCTTTGTACCTCATCACCTGTGTTTTTTTCTGTTTTTCTTTTTATTGTTTATCTATCTTTTTATGCCGTGTGGTTCCCGGCACCAATACAAAAAAGAATAGGACCACTCCATCTATTTCCCATGGATGTCGTAAAAGGCGACTTAGGGATAGGCTTACAAACTTGGTATTCCTTTTTGGGCTATGGGGTGGCAACCTGTCACTATTTGAATCTCAATTCTATCATTAAGCCAAATAGCTGAGCGTAGCCATTCAGTCTTTTCAAAACTGTTGGCTCTGTCTACCCCGCAAGTGATATAGACGTGACCATATGGACCATATGCTATCTTTTTATCTAATTCATTGATTTCCAGTGACTTCCCAACTAAACTCAATATGAGTTACCTAAAGAGCGTAATACAACAATTGGGCGCATATTACTCTCCCGACGTTGTGTATAAAATCCGGGATTTGAGAAAGATTGAAAAGTTTCTTAATTACAACAAAATGGATGTGATGACGGCTGCGAAGAAACTGACTGTTTCTTGTGAAGAAACATTGATGAGGTAGGTATTAATTGTACATAAAAATAGATGAATAATTTTTTTTTAGGTTTACATACTTGGCATTCTTTTTTAGGCGATGTGCTATTAACATGTCATTAAGCTTACCTTTGTAGTTGCAGCTTTAGAGTTCAATAAAGTTTAAAGTGATTTGAATAAATGTTAAAAGTTCTAACTGAAACATAATCAAAATACTTACTTCAATAAAGTATTCCATGGTTGTCAATTTTAGACTTATCAAAGCTATGTAAATGATCTTTTTTAAAAAGCACAATTCTAATTACATAAATATATATTTTTTTCAGTTTATATTTTTCTGTAGACTTTACGACCCGTTTTTTTTGTGTAGTTATTTATTTAATTAATATTATAATCAACAGATGTAGACTATTTGGACATATGAGGAACTGTTCAGAATTATTCACACTGGAGATATCTCAATTCGGTTTCTGCTGTGTATTTAATGGGAGGTCGCTCCGCAGGTACTATTTGTTTATTGGAATAGAAAAAAGAATAGGACCATACCATCTATTTCCCATGGTTGTCGCCAAAGGCAACTAAGGGATAGGTTATTAAACTTGGGATACTTCTTGTAAGCGATGGGCTAGCAACTTGTCACTATTAGAATCTCAATTCTATCATAAAGCCATACAGCTGAACGTGGCCTTTCAGTTTTTTCAAGACTATTGGCTCTGTTTGTCCCGCAAAGGATATAGATGTATGTATGTAAGAGTGAATCAGAAGTTTAACTTAAACACATAACTACACCATAATCTAAAACTCGTACGCATTGCATTGTTTTTATGCAATGCAATTTTGCTTTCATTTCCAAAATATACATTGAAATTCGATGGGTTTTTTTAATATTAGAGGCCGCCCGCGCCTTTGTCCGCGTGGACTCAATCCTGCGGGATCTCACAAACTTTCGCATTTATAATATAAGTAGGATTGGAACGGCATTCGTCTTCTATCTAACCTGATGGTAAGTGACGATAAAGGCAAATTGTTAAACTTTGCTGAAGTAAGAGAGATCACATATGATATGCTAAATATATAGGCCTCATTCAGCTATTTGTCTTGATGATAGCCTTAAAAAGATACAAAGTTTATAAGCCTATCCCTTAGTCGCCTTTTCCGTTATCCATGGGAAATACATGATAGCGGTTCTATTCTTTTTTGTATTGTTGCCAACCTCACGGCACATGTAGAATGTAATTATATAAGTACACTTCGTTTCAGCGAGATACTAGAGTACGGTATTCACAAGGTGTTTCCTAAAACAACGTATTACGCCAACCTTGTCGGGTTCAAATCCGGCATGATACTGGCGATAAACCAGAGTGCGCCGTTAGTGGACGTAGATCTCACGTATAAATGGGTATGTTGGCATTAATTCAATTCAATTTATTTCAGAAACAACATACATTGCATTCGAAAGAAAAAATTCATTACATACAAAAATTAAAAATCTATACAATTAATTACCAAGCCCAAATATAATATAATAACATTCTAATATCAAATGTCAAAAACAATGTAGAATTCAAATGTCAAAAAAAAATATAAATTTAAAAATCATCTACACTATAACAACACCTCTTCAGCAGTAATGAATGATCTTAAGTTATTTTTAAATTTGGAACGATTTCGCTCCACTTTTAATTCTTTCGGCAATTTATTATATAAAAGTACTGTCTGATTTCGCGGACAATGTGTCACAATTTGTAGCGTTGGAGTAATTATTCGTGGTAAATCTTTCCGTCTAGTGCTTTCTCTCAATAACATTTCCTCTTCTGTTTCATATGCAGCTCTATTTTTAATAAAATCGCTTAGAATTACAAATATGTACAGAGAAGGAACAGTTAGTATTTGGAGCTTTTTAAAATGTTCTTTACATGACTCCCATGGTGGTATTCTTACCATGGTACGTATTGCCCTTTTTTGCGCTATTATTTGCCGTGTGGTTCCCGGCACCAATAGAAAAAAAGAACAGGACCACACCATTTCTTTACCATGGATGTCGTAAATGGCGACTAAGGGATAGGCTTAAAAAACTTGAGATTCTTGGCGATGGGCTAGTAACCTGTCACTAATTGAATCTCAATTCTATCATTAAGCCGAATAGCTGAACGTGGCCTATCAGTCTTTTAAGAATGTTATCTCTGTCTACCCCGCAAGGGATATAGACGTGACCATATGTATGTATAATTTGGTCAGTGCTGAAGAAGACCAAAAGAGAAGGGCCGGACCGCATGCGCACGCTTATGTAGGGCCTTTGGGCTGTAAGAGGGGCTGGGAAGACCACGGCGGCACGAAGTCACAGTCTTCGAAACCTCTCAGCTTGCATTTAACTTATACATACATAAATATATTTTATCACGTTTATATTCCTTGCGGGGTAGACAGAGCCGACAATTTTGAAAAGACCGATATGCCACGTTCAGCTGTTTGGCTTAATGATAGAATTGAGATTCATATAGTGACAGGTTGCTAGCCCATCGAAGAAAAGAAGAATGCCAAGGTACTTAATAAGCTTTTACGACATCCATGGTAACGAGATGGGGTGATGCTATTCTTTTTTTTTATTGGTGCCGGGAACCACACGGCATTAAACTTATACATGCGGTTACCTGATTGTGCAGATGGAGATTAACTATATTCTTTTTTTATAAAGATGTCAATTGACGGAGGTCAAGCCTACATAGACTCTACAGTGAATGGGACGCCCTTATCTCCTGGAAAGGAGATGTGGTTCGCCCACAAGCTGGAGGGATTCCACATAGCTCAGGATGCCCTCAATCTGAACCGTGAGCTGCGTGGGTGCAGGCTGGTCAATGAAAAACTCACCTTCTTTCCTATATATCATAAGTATCAATTTTATGTACATACCTACATAATATAGTGTGTTGATGGGTGATCGGGACACAAGTAAAAGAAGTACGAGCTGTGTTGTAACTAACTTTTATTTGATTATAAGGGAACTTATATACTAGTAATACACGTCACCCTCCTAAGTGGGTGGTTGGATGTTTACATTTAATAATAAAATAAAATATTAATTCAAATAGCGGTGCCTCAAAAGAGTACCTAACATTCCGATGTACGGATCTTAAATATAAACAATAATGTTTTATCAACTATGCCTTATAAGGACTTGCATGCATTCCAAACTATGACATCATAATATAACCAATGTCTTTAATATTTAATTTATTATATCTTAAGTGATACCTATACTACATCTCCACCGATTACAAAAAAAAATATATGTATGTATATATATATTTTTTTTTATTATCATTATTTTTTTATTTTTTTTTAACTAGTACAATTAGTATCGGGTATATATCTCTTAGTACGATTCTTATGAACTACATCTATCTTGCCATTTTTTATTATCTCTACATTTGGACTTAACTCTCTCACAACTTTATATGGACCTGAAAATATGCTAGTAAACTTATTTCTATTTTCATTTCTTATAAGTATGTCATCATTTGGTTTATATACTGTTGGCTTAATATACTTATCATACTTTTCTTTTCTTACAATTTTAGACTTAATTAAATTTTCCCTAGCATCTCTTTGAGATATTTGAAGCCTATAACGAAGTTCCATTGGATAATTTTCATGATTATACAGAGGTTCAATCTGAGATGTTAAATTACTAGGTAGGTTACACTTTTTACCAAATACTAATTCAAATGGTGTAAATTTTGTCTCAGTATGAACTGAAGTATTGTAAGCGAAGCACCAAAATGGTAGCCACTTACTCCAATGTTCTGGATTATTATCAGTTTGTATTCGAAGATAAGCGCCAAGACTTTTATGGGTGTTTTCTAATGCCCCAATACTTTGATGATGATATGCTGTAGATGTATTCTTTTTTATTTGTAACAATTTGCATACTTCTTGAAAAATAGTTGAAGTGAATTCGGAACCCCTGTCGGTTGTTATCATTTCTGGAACACCATAACGTAGTATAAAATTACTTACTAGAGTTTCAGCGATTTCTTTTGAACCTTTCGTCACTAATGGGTAGGCTTCAATATATTTCGTTAAGTCGCATTGAAGGGTTAAAATGTAAGAAAAGTTCTTTGTATCTGTGTCTAAGGGTCCAACAACATCTAAGAAAATTTTCTGGAATGCAGTGCTGGCTGTGGTTGTGATAGTCATAGGTTCCTTAGTATACAAAGAAAACTTTTCTTTTTGACATTTAGAACATTTTTTCACAAAATTTTTAATATCGTCTTCTAGTCCTATCCAAAAATAACGTCTTTTTATATTGTTATACATTCTTTTAATCCCTGCGTGACCGCTAGTGGGTAGTAAATGGAAATCATTTAATATTACCTTCTTATCGTCTTTATTTTCTACTCTTGATACATTTTTTAGTATACATAACTGTGGACTAGTCCAATTAACATCGTTTTTTATTTCATTAGCTAGCTTTTCTACTATCATTTTATTGTTATTATCTTTAATAACAGTTATTTGATTTATTTTCCATTTTTCACATGCTATACCAAGTTCCTTCACAAGGGTATCTCGTACCTTTTGTTCTGAGGAAAGTGGTTTAATATAAAGAGTATTTTGATTTTTAACGTATGTAAAATTTCCTAGTTCTTGAATATCATAGTTTTTACTGCGCATTAATGCTTTTATTTTTCTGAGCTCAGTAACGTTTAGAAAACGTAATTCGACACATCCATTTATTTTGGAGTTAATATCTACAACTTTCGGGTGATCAGTCCTACAGTTGTTCTCCTGATTCATATTTTGGCTCGATTGTTTTGCCATTCTATTTCTCATTGCTCTCGTCATGACATTTATACATTCATTCATTTCTTTTAAATCTTTAACAGTGATTTTCGTACGTGATAAAGCATCTGCCACTATGTTTTCTTTTCCTTTTATGTACTCTACAGTGAAATCATATTCTTCTAAAAGAAGTCTAAACTTTGTTAAACGACTAGAGGGATCTTTCATGTTAAAAAGATAAATTAAAGGTTTATGATCTGTTTTTATTTTAAAATGTGTACCATATAAATATGGTCTGAAATATTTGATTGCCCATACTATAGCAAGAAGTTCTTTTTCTATGGTAGCATAATTTAGTTCAGATTTATTTAAATTTCGGCTTGCAAAAGCTATTGGGCGATCGTCATTATTTGAAAGAACCGCACCTATAGCATATCCTGATGCATCTGTTTGTAAAATAAATTCGTTGTTTTCACTGAAATTTGGATATTGCAATACCGGCGGGGAACTTATTGCTTTCTTTAAACTACAAAAAGCATTTTGGCAATTCTTGTCCCAATGAAATTTAATATTTTTTTTACTTAACTGGGTTAATGGGTAAGCCTTTTCTGCGAACTTGGGTATAAATTTCCTGTAATAATTTGCCAAAGCAACAAAACTTTTTACCTCTTTTTCGTTGTTTGGTGTTGGGTAATTACGAATCGCTTCTATTTTGCCTGGATCTGGTAAAATTCCTTCAGCTGTTACTACATGACCTAAGTATAGTAGTTCCTTCTTTAGGAACTCGCATTTTACTGGATTTAATTTCAAGTTAACTTTTCTTAATCTTTCAAGAACACTTATTAAATTACTATTATGATTTTCTAAATTTCGGCCGAAAACCACTATATCATCTAAATACACGAAGCATTTTTCGTACGTTAAACCTGACATAGCTAATGTTATCATTCTGCTAAATGCACCTGGGCTAATTTTTAGACCCATAGGTAATCGAGTCATTTGATACTGGCCTGAGCAAAACGCTGTAAATTTTCTTGATTCTTTTTCGAGTTCCTGTTGGTAATAACCAGAAAAAAGATCTAAATGACTGAAATAAATAGAACCAGATAAGGAATCTAATATTTCGGTTATGTTAGGCAGAGGGAATTTATCATCCTGGATCCTGTCATTAAGTTTTCTGTAATCAATAACAAGGCGCCATTTCTTTTCGCCCGATGGATCAACTTTCTTTGGTACTAATAATACGGGACTAGACCATTCACTTCTTGTTGGTTCTATTATTCCATCCTTTAACATTTTATCTATTTGTTTATCTAATTCTTTTTTTTGTGTTTGTGGCAACCTATAATTTTTTGTATATACTGGATCAATATTTGGTTTTAATTGTATCGACTGTTTACATAATGTTGTGACGGTTAATTTATCATTTGGTAATTGAAAAACATCGGCGTATTTGGCACATATTTTATTTAATTCCTTTTTTTCTTCCGTATTTAAATGATTGAAATTCAACTGAGTAAACAACGTTTTAACTCTATCAGCATTAATTTCATTAGGTTTTTCGAATTTGCAATAATTGTAATCATCAAGGTCGTGTACTGTGGTATTTATTTTGTCTAATTTTATTTCTTTATTCGTAGTATTTAAAATTAAGATAGGTATTTTTCCATCAATAGGTTTGGCAATAGTGCTAGCGATAAATACTCCTTCATTTAATTCTTTAGCACAAACTACACAATCTTTATTTATGTTACATCTCACATATACAATAGATTCTGAACGTGGTGTTAATGTGTAACATGACTTATTCTTTAATTTTAACGTTATTAATTTGCGATTATTCAATGCAATCGAAATTGTATCTGTTTCATAATTAAGTATGGCTTTATTTTTGTATAAGAAATCATGTCCAAGAATGCCTGTTGTAATACATGGTAAGGAATTGAAAACATAAACCTTTTGAGTAATAACGTCATTCCCTAATTGTAATCGTAAATAAGTATATCCTATTGCTTTTATATTACCTCCAATTCCACAGATTTGTAAATCACTAAAATGCATTTTTATGTTATGTTTCTTAATATATTCATATTTAATTGCTGATATCGTGGCTCCTGAGTCAATCAACCAAGTGTTTAAGTTACCATTACAATATAACTCTATAGTAATTGAATTGCCGATTGTAAATATGTGATTATTATTCACGAAAAAACTCATCAAGTTGTAAATTCTCTTCACTATTTATATTACCTGATGTACTACTAAGCATGTTAATATTTCCCGTATTTTTATATGTATTTTGATGATTGCTCCTATTGTTTTGATATCTATTGATACCTCTATTAATACCTCTATTGTATCCACTTGAAGTATTTCTTCCCCGGAAACTTTTTGATGCGTTATAACCTCGTTGAAATTTCTGGTTATAGCGCATATTATTACTGTTATTTCGATTTGTAGTAGTATTGAATGTCTTATAATAATTTCCCCTGAAATTACCTCTCTGTTGATTATTGCCTACTGCATGACGATAGGTTCCTCTATGTGTGTTATTACGATAGAATAAACTTACACCTTCAGGTGCTCCTGGTGCAGTTGTTTCTTCATCTACTGCTGCCTGAATGGCATCTTTAAGGGAGTCAAAATTTCTAGCTGCGATTATGGTGCTAATCCTACGATTTCGCAACCCATCAGCAAATTTTTTAATTGCCATTTTCTCATTAATTGCTCTTAATGTTTTATAGTCATCGGAATTACCATTGGCTTGTGCAATTGTTAATTTAACGAAAAGTTCCGATAATTCTTGTCCAAATTCGGAAATAGATACACTATTTTGTCTTGCGTTATGTAATTTTGTTTGTACTGCGTTAGCACTTTTTTTTGCAAGTAAATTACTCTTCATATCATTCAACAATGCGACAATAGTAGGATAGTCATTATTTAGTTTTAGTATCGCGGATTGTGTTAACCTGCTTTTTAAAATAAATTGTATCAATTTTGATATACACTCCGGTTTAGTTAACATTGAGCTATAGTACTCAATATTATCAATTAATTGTTGAATAGCTTTTTCATCCTCTGTCATTACAGGTATTAATCCTAAAGCTGTTTTAATATTAAAAGTTTCCATGTCTTCTTGATTCTTTTCAGTAAATAAATTTTTAATGTTATCATATAAATCTATGTATATTGCACTTACTTTATTAATGTTTTTTACTACTTTTTCGTCAATAGTACCAGATTTTATAAGATCACTATAATTTTTAATTAATTCATTAAATTTTAAATAATTTTGTTCCACGTCTTTAATTTTTATCTCTAAATTCTGAGTTTTACGTCGTGCTGGTCCCAATTTAATTAAATACGTTCTAATATCTTTTAACCCTTCAATTAACTGTTCTATATCTGCCATAGATCTTACTCACTTTTATAAAGTAAATTGATGATACATAATATAAGAACATAATTAATGAATATAAAGGCTAGTTAATATACTTACAATTTATATCACCTAGAGTCCATAGGTGCACTTTTCACACGCACTTTAACACTTTTCACCACTCAGCATATGTGCTGTCTCTTTCCCACACGATTTTCCATATAAATAATAACTTTCCCTCGTAGATTACGGACATCTGGGCTATACCTTTAGTCCCATCTTCAAACTCTACGTCCAATAGTCTAGAAATATCCGCAAATATTTTTGCTGTCATATTCTCGGGACTCCACCGATAGTGACCTTTTTGTCCTTCCACATATGTTACTATCGCTGTGCGCCCTTCTTCCTTGGTAACGTTTGTGCCTTGACAAAAGAGATTATACGACTCACACAATATCTTTATTTCTTCTTC
The DNA here is from genome assembly GCF_032362555.1 of Amyelois transitella. NCBI lineage: Eukaryota > Metazoa > Arthropoda > Insecta > Lepidoptera > Pyralidae > Amyelois > Amyelois transitella. The sequence goes on along the minus strand of NC_083509.1, from coordinate 792,308 downwards.
TACGGCCTTAATGTATCTTTCCATTTTAGTTTCTTACTTGTTGTTTAAATATTTCTCCCTGTGCACGTTTCTCAATTCTTTTGTTTAAACAGGTATTGATATAACGAATCAATACAAAAATGATAATTAGAAATCCAGCAACTACCACAATACAGAGGTATAAATTTATATTATTAAGTCCTTGGCTTAAATAATGTTGCTCAATTAAATTGTTTTTTCCCAATTGAGTATAAATCTCGGGAGGTGTGCTAGAGGCAGGCGGGACTGGAGCAGTTTGATGATTCCCCATTGTAAATTACATATCGAGATAGATTGGAATTTAGTCGTATACTATATTTGGAAGGTCCTCTCAGATTCGAGCTAAGTAACTGGACGCGCGCGCACTGGCAGGGTCGCCATGTGTTGATGGGTGATCGGGACACAAGTAAAAGAAGTACGAGCTGTGTTGTAACTAACTTTTATTTGATTATAAGGGAACTTATATACTAGTAATACACGTCACCCTCCTAAGTGGGTGGTTGGATGTTTACATTTAATAATAAAATAAAATATTAATTCAAATAGCGGTGCCTCAAAAGAGTACCTAACATTCCGATGTACGGATCTTAAATATAAACAATAATGTTTTATCAACTATGCCTTATAAGGACTTGCATGCATTCCAAACTATGACATCATAATATAACCAATGTCTTTAATATTTAATTTATTATATCTTAAGTGATACCTATACTACAATAGTCACATATAGTGCCGTGTGGTACCCGGCACCCATACAAAAAAGAATAGGACCACTTCATCTCTTTCCCATGGATGTCGTAAAAGGCGACTAAGGGATAGGCTTATAAACTTGGGGTTCTTCTGTTTAGGCGATGGGCTAGCAACCTGTCACTATTTGGATCTCAATTCCATCATTGAGCCGAGCAGCTGAACGTGGCCATTCAGTTTTTTCGGGACCGTTGGCTCTGTCTACTCCGTAAGGGATATGGACGTGACTATATGTATGTATGTACAGATTAACAGAACCAACAGTATTAAAACGACTGAAAGGCCACGTTTAACAGATGAAAGTGAGATTCAAATAGTGACAGGTTGCTAGTCCATCGCCTAAAAGAAGAATCTCAAGTTTATAAACCCATCCCTTAGTCGCCTTCTACGACATTTTATAAAATTTTACGCAGGAAATACTGCCAGCTTGAATGTGAACTTCACCACGTGCTGACACAATGTCATTGTGGGATGTATACCCATCCCCTGCCGCCTGGAGCGCCGAATTGCAACGCCAGACAATTACCCTGCGCTAGAAATGCTTTAGGTCAGTCTTTTTGTATTTTTCTAACGGTTACATACATACACCTGTCACTATTTGAATCTCAATTCTATCATTAAGCCAAACAGCTGAACGTGGCCTATCAGTCTTTTCAAGACTGTTGGCTCTGTCTACCCCGTAAGGAATAAAGACGTGATCATATATACATATGGTTACACATGTAGTTGCCTGAATGTGCATGTTTCCTCACGTTGTTTTCCGTCGCCGTAGGAACATCGGTTAGTATTCAAACTAATGTACATAAATACATACATACATATGGTCACGTCTATATCCCTTGCTGGGTAGACAGAGCCAACAGTCTTGAAAAGACTGAATGGCCACGTTCGGCTATTTGGCTTAATGATAGAATTGAGATTCAAATAGTGACAGGTTGTTAGCCCATCGCCTTAAAAAAGAATCCCAGGTTTGTAAGCCTATCCCTTAGTCGCCTTTTACGACATCCATGGGAAAGAGATGGAGTGGTCTTATTCTTGTTTGTATTGGTGCCGGGACCACTAATCTTGCGGGGTAGACAGATCCACCAGCTAAATAGCTATGTGCTACGTGGCCATTCAGTCTTTTCAAGAGAAAAGACTGAACGGCCATGTTCAGCTATTTGGCTTAATGATAGAATTGAGATTCAAATAGTGACAGTAAAACCTGCCATTAGCATTCAATGTGATGATATTTCATCTTTATGGTTCAGGGTTTTCATTCAACTTTATGTTCATCAAAAAATATTGTTTTCCAGCAAGATTCTACAAGGGCGCCTGTCCGTGCGTCCACACCTGTGACGTAGATAATGACGACGTGGAAATAAGTTCATTCCGCTTAATACACCATAATGCTTGTATAGACTCATTTTAGTAAGTATTCTTCTATTTTAAGATGAATTTAGATACACATACTACGTGTTTATTAATAGCGCCGTGTGATTTCCTGCATTTCAGAGTCTCTTTCCACGGATATCGTAAAAGGCGACTAAGGGATACAACATACATACATATAATCACGCCTATATCCCTTGCGGGGTAGACGGAGCCAACAGTTTTAAAAGGACTGATAGGCCACGTTCAGCTGTTTGGCTTAATGATAGAATTGAGATTCAAATAGTGACAGGTTGCTAGCTTGTCACCTAAAAGAAGAATCCCATGTTTACATGCATATCCCTTAGTCGCCTTCTACGACATCCATGAGGAAGAGATGGAGTGGGCCTATTCTTTTTTCTAATGGTGCCAGGAACCACACGGCGACTAAGGGATAGACTTATAAATTTGGGATTCATCTTGTCAACGATGGGCTAGCAACTTGTCACTATTTGAATCTCAATCCCATCATAAAGCGATACAACTAACGTGGTATTCGTACCTTTTATTCTATTCAATACTTTTGGCTCTGTTTACAAAAGACTGAAAGGCCACATTTAATTGGATATAAATAAATTAATGAAGTTACACTTTCCAACAACTTCGAGAACAGTCTAAAAGTTACGTAGTACCTACGTTAATTACGTCCTATTCTTTTTTGTATTGGTGCCGGGAACCACACGGCATTAAACTTATACATTACGATTACCTGTTTGTGCAGATGGAGATTAACTATATTCTTTTTTTATAAAGATGTCAATAGACGGTGGACAAGCTTACATAGACTCCACAGTGAATGGTACCTACGTTAATTTCAATTTTCACTCATAACTCACAAACCATCCGCCTACGTCTTGCGTAATAACAATCTATTTAGGGAATGAATGAATGGATGGGCCATATCATCTCCGTCACAAAACCTTCGTAGTACCCACGTTGTAGTTCAGACGCCAATGACCATCAAACAAATAAATGACCCCGTTTCATAGAAATAACACCACTAGTCCTGATTTATATTTTTGACGAAATAAAACTCTGGACACGATAAATAGATGTGTATTCGGTTAGTGTTAAAAAAAAAATGGGGAAGATATTTCGTTTTTTTTTTCGAAATTGCGCACAGATAACTAATTTGCGTCAACAATAAAATTCAAATTGAGGATATCAAAAACCGGTCATAGTAGGAACATATATGTCAGAAAGATGATAGTGGGCGAAATTGATAACATGAGGAAGTGAGAGATAAATTCAAATTCAAAATTTTTGTTCATTATTATGCGACACTTCATATCACTTAACAATTGTCATAACTTTTGGTTTCACAACATTGGTTGACGTCAAATAAATTACTTAAAACTAAGTTTACTGCCGCTTCCAAAGCGTCAGTGCAGAGGAAGCGGTAACAAACTGATATGTATAGGAACTGTGGTTCACGAAGAATAAGCCTGTTCCTTCGTATATCAATTGTTTGTTAATTTTGTTCAGAGGACACCCAAGATAATCCTACTAATATTTTAAATGCGAAACTTTGTGAGTATGTCAGGATGACATCCTATAGGTATGTATACGTACGGATATTTGTAACTCTTTCACGCAAAAACTACTGAATCGATTTCGATGAAAGGTATGGAGGTAGCTGAAGATCCAGAATAACATATAGGATACCTACTTTTTATCCCTAAGTTCCCGCGAGATTGATAGGGTTACCATGCGGACGAAGTCGCAGTAGTATTATACTATCATACTAGTTTTATACTAGAGTTCTTTATATTATTATAAAAAACCCTAGTATTCTAAATACACTATTTTCACCAACAGTGAGGGGCTTGACTTCTCCAAAACCAGCGTGGTCCGAGTGTTTGAAAGACGACGGGAAGTCAAAACCAAATTACGAAGGGCTTATTATTCCTTCGAAGATCTTTTTGGTGAGTACAGCCATGATTATATAGAAAAAAATACATGGTCATAGTTGTGAAAATTAACAAAATAGAAAATAATCAAAATTTCCGTCTATAAGCATACTTCATAGTCAATAAATCATTCTATATTTTTGAAAGGCCAATCTGGCATAAGAATGAAGCTATCGATTCAAGTAACCACAAATCTTCTCAACATTCAAGATTCTTTTCTAACAAAAATATCATTTTCATTTGGAAAAATTCATCTCCATTCATGAAAATTCTTTTCAGGACAATTGGGCGGAATCTTCAATGTATTTTTTGGATGTAGCCTTCTCAGCATTTTTGAAATAATTCAAATTATCAAATATGCATACAGATCTAGCAGAGACAAAAAGCAGAAATCAAAGAAATATTTGGAAATTAAAAAGCAAGAAGAAAGGAAAGCGAAAAATGAAAAAGTTGTTGTTAAAAAAACCATTAACAAAAGTAGAAAGAAAAAAGTAAAATTTTATTACGTTAGTATTATTTTAATACCTCTCTTTCTTTTAGGCGATGGACTAGCAACCTGTCACTATTTGAATCTCAATTCTATCATTAAGCCAAATAGCTGAACATTTGTAAAATGTCAATGATTAATCGTTTTTTTTTTAATTTTAGAAGTACATATTTATTACATAAGGTAAAAGCACCTATTACGGAGGTATTTCGCAACATTTGAAAGTAAGAAGCAAAAATAAGCATAAGTAAGTATTTTTAAAGGTTCCAAACAAAATTATTATCTAAAATGGAATTTAAATTTTGTATTGCTGTTGAGTCTTAGTATCCTTTCATGCGATTTCTTATTTAAAAAAAATATTTAAAAAGGCAGGTCGATTTTCCCTAATACGGAGGTATGATTTTGGTCAGAGCCTATTACTGCGGTAGACGGCTCCTAATACGGAGGGTCAGAAAGTACATTAATTTAGGTTCCGTACAAATAATATGAATAACAATAATAGAAATGTGTAAGTACCTTTATTGTAAGTTTTTCGTTCATTGACTATTTAATTACATTATTTCACTTTAATGAAATTAAAGACGACTTTGAATTTAAAGTATATTATTTATTTAAAGTATATATATGTATATATTATTATTTAGTGTTTTCTACACGCGTGTGTACAGCTTTCACGGATTTAACAATATTAAAAATGCAGGTTCATTTAGGAATTAAGTTTTATTTTTTATTACAATTAGTTACTTTGGCTAAGAAATAATGACGAACAATAACAATCATCTAAAATCTTTCAAAAATCAACACTTCGTAGAGGAACAAAAAGTAACAATAATGAAATATTTATAACATCAGTCTTTCAAAAACTAACACTCCGCAGAGGATAGTAAACTGTAACTAAAAGTTTTACATATTAAAAAATAATCACTTTAGTAATGGTAAGTGAACTTAATATAAGATACCTAAGTAAAGTTTAGGGTCAATTCAGGCTGCAGTTACAGTGGTCGACAGCAGCCCGAAGAGCATTTACAGCTTCGGAAGAATTTTAAACATTCGCTACTAGACTAGCTTCGCTTCAAAACTGCTGGCTGTCGTCAGCAACCGACGCCGCATCAGTCACCAACATTTTTATTTTTTCGAGCGATTACTGGTCTATAAAATAATGAAAATAAAGTTTAAAACTCTTTTAAAACTTGCGTCAATGCTGCCCGCTGCCACTGCTGCCTGAATTGAGCTATGAAAAAATGAAAAGAACAATTACGTAGATTGCATTAATTGATATTAAAATATTTAATTTTTTCAATGTTTTTGATTTTACAAAAAAAAAAAAACATTTATAAAAAATAAGAATAAAATAAAAAAAAATCTAAAATCCTAAAATCTTGTGATTTTCTGTTTAATTAATAAAGCCATAATAGGAAACCATATTACCTAATACAGAGTTACCTGGAAATAACTACCACCGTATTAGGAAAACTACTCGTGTTTTTAATAATCCTAATTCTGACCCATCAAAATTCCGATTAACAAAAGAGTGTAAATTTTTAATCAAACGACAACTATTTTGTGGCTAAGATGTGTAAAACTGAAGTAACAGTTATACACAGGATATTATTTGTGATAAATTAAAACACACCTCTCAATTTTTACCCCTCCTAAGAAACTAACATTTTGTACTCAACAGTTTTATTATTTAACTAGATTTCTAATTGAGAACACATACCTCAGAATATGGTTATTAATTTATGAGATTAATAATTATTTCAATTGAACTTGTAACTGATTCAAAAACTTAATAATTTGAAAGTTATAAACAATTAAATTTTATCAGTATTTTTCCTATTACGGAGTTATACCACCGAGTTAGGATTAGTCTATAAAATTCGTATCCTATTACGGCGGTATTTTATTTCTTATTTTTTGGGTAAAAACTGAGTTACAAACGTGAAACAAGCTATTTAATTTAAAAATTTAAAAGTAGGGAAATGCTATAAGTTATTCATAAACAAACTTGAATGGCTTATTAATACGAAAAATTGCCTTTGTAAATATTAGTGTACTTAATTTTGTTGTTCCGTGTTTGTATGAAAACACCTGTCCCGTCGATGCCGTGACACAAACTGATTGATTTTGTTGTGTTGCCAATGTGTTGTAGTTGCAAATGTCAGTTAAGTCGTGACGTAATAAATTTAGAATAACACATTTGCGTTATGATGTACTTACACTGAATAGAACAGGAATAAAACTAAGAAATATAAATACCACCGTAATTGGAAGCGATTTTGACTACCGCCGTATTAGGAGCTTTTACCTTACATATGATTACTGCAAATACAACTAATATTTATATTTATTAATAATATTTAAAAAAAAACTATTGATTCATATTATTATAATCTAACATTATTCAAATTTCTATTCATTCAATATCGATTCCGGTCAAATGGTTTTCATTTAAAGTCATTACAATACGCAAATGTCCTTTCCTACTCGGTGAATAGTTGAAATTTTGGAGTTGATTTGACAAAGGTAGTGTTTTAATTAAAGATACGGAATCCGTACCTCGTCACCTATCTGATCAACTTTATTCATTACCAAGTTTTGGATTCGGCCGGCCCAGATCACAGTCGCTCGGATTGTTCAAATATTTTCAGTTTGAATAATATTATGGGGATAAAGTAAATCTTTTTTGGTATTTCTGCTTGATTTCTCACAGATTATCGGCCGGTTCTTTTTGTAGACACATTGATTGCGAGTAACAACTAATAGTATTTCTCTTCGTCCTAGCGTTAAGCCCACTTAATTCACTTTAATAACTCTCTTCATGCAAACTCGTCGGTTTCGGGTACTTGACCTGACCTTTTGCCAGAACGTCTCCGATTTGATCAAGGTTCGTTTGTCTTAGCCTTCCCACTCCACCAGTCCCATTCGCACTGTATTTTTACATACATGTATGTATAATTTATGTAATTTTATGTATTTTTAACAAATTAATTATTGAAATTTTAATTTTCTCTTCTATACCATCCATCCATCCATATTACGTCTGTATCCCTTGCGGGGAAGACAGAGCTAGCAGTCTTGTAAGACTGACAGGCCACGTTCAACTGTTTGGCCTTATGATAGAATCGAGACTCAAATAGTGACAGGTCGCTAGTCCATCACCTATGAGAAAAATCCCAAGTTTATACGTCTATCCCTTAGTCGTCTTTTCGGCATCCATGGGAAAGAGATATTCTTTTTATATTGGTGCTTTTTATATACGTTTTATGTACTAGCCGTGTGGTTTTATAAGTGTTATATACATATCTATATCTATACGTTAGCTTATACTGATTTCTATGGCTTTACCTGAAGAATAGCTCAAATCAAATTCCAGCAAATCACGGCTAGAACCTTATTGTGACTGAACACCTGGCACCATCTGACACTATTGATAATATCCAACCAATTATGTTGTACTCACGCTTGATGGGATTTTCATGAATTGATTGCAACTTAATTTGGCAGTATTATGCTTTGTCATTATGAGATTTCTAAGCAAAGGAAAAAAAAGCTGGATGGTAATAATGTTCCATTTTAATCTTCTACGTGTTTGAAAAGAAGTACCCCCTTTACCCTAAAATATTGAGAAAAAAACCAGGAGGCAATATGGAATCATTCACAATATTATCGTGAATATGTATTATATCCGCTGCTTTCTTTTCAATACAGTTTGGAAAAAAACAAAGAAAATATTTGTAACTAGAGGCCGCCCGCGACTTCGTACGCATGGAATCAATCCCGCGGGAACTCCAGGATAAAAAGTATATGTAGTAGCCTATATGTCATTCTGGGTCTTCAGCTACCTACATACCGAATTTCATCGTAATCGGTTCGGTAGTTTTTGCGTGAAAGAGTAACAAACATCCATACTGACATACTCACAAACTTTCGCATTTATAATATTAGTAGGATGTATTTTACAACCAAGACTCTTAAACATAAAAGAAATGTATTATCACTTTCCATTTGCGTCTATTTACATGGCTGCCTGGGAAATGAAAGTGCCGACTGCACTACTACAATTGGATCACTAGTTCGATTCCTATTACTGCCTTCAATTGATACTGCTATTAGGCATTGAGGTTATACTACAGAGAAGTCAGATAATTGACTGGCGTTGTTACATTTAAATGAAGGTTTAAAATAAAATGTAGATAGATAGACTCTTTATTGCACCATAAGAATTTTTATGTATAAGATATTTCTCACCGCGTTTTTTGATGACACACTTAAGGTTACTAGCTTCATATTTTCCTTTGAGATATCCTATTTTTCTGATTAGTTATCAAACTATGCATGTACCTAGCCCAACGGTACGTAATTCGCAGTAACGGAAATTTTAATCTGAAGTTATTTCGTATTAAACACATATATTTGTTTATCGAAGAATACACAATTCGGAGTGTAATTCCAATGGAGGCGGATTACTGGCCAAAACCTAAGATAAACTCCTGCTCTGAGTCCGTACAACCTTTTTACTTTATGATATGTTTACTTAGGGCTTTTATTTGCTCTTTGCGGAAGCAAATTCGTGTTCCGTAGAGTGCATACTTAGAGCTCTCAGTTAGGAATATCAGTAAATTGTTCGGTTGTGTGAACAAGGCTTTATAGCAAGACTTAAAACTATATACTTCACTAGTTAGTTAGTTCACTTTTTTAAAGAGTGCTGGTGACATGGTGTATATCAATGTAAGGATAAGAATGAGAGTACTAAGGTCATGTGGAGAGGATGAATGAAAGCAGGTTGGATAAGCAGATATACAAGGAGAGTGTGGAGGGAAAGGTCGGAGTGGGAAACGAACGTATCTTGATCAAATTAAGGACGTCCTGGCAAAGGGTCAGGTCAAGAGTACCCGAAACCGCCGAGCTTGCATGAAGAGAGTTATGAATGTGGATGTGATGTTATGAAAGCGAAGGAAGTATGCAGAGATCGTGGCAAGTGGAAAGATGTAGTCTCTGCCTACCCCTCCGGAAAAGAGGCGTGATTTTATGTATGTATGTAGGTACTAAGCTTACAGAAATAGCAACTATTTCTCTGTCCTTTATGCCCGGGCTCTACCTGTAAAAGAGAACGTTACTCTATGGCATATTCTCATGCAAGAATTATACCACAGTCACATAAATTGCGGGCCGCCCTTTCTGACACTTCTTACACCTAGGCGGCCATTTTGAATAAATACCGCAATATTTAGGAAACATCAGTATAATGTTTTGTTTCTAAACGGAATTATTTTTTTAATATTAACATGTGAATTTTATTGAATGTGATTGATATATTGTTATTAAGACCCTATGTGATGGTTTAATTAAAATAATCAGCAAAATTAAACTAGAAAATTGATTTTACTTTTGTTTATTCATAAATTGTACATGAAAACAAAATGCAGAGAAGATATTTTTATACTTATGTTGACAAAAACTCATGAACTGTAAAATTTTACATTAGGACAATTTGGACAAACCTAGTCAAAAATAACATAAACGAAACATTTTATAAATAACATACCTAAAATCAAGATGTTTTTAAAGCAAATAGCAGATCAGATCGTAGATAACGTAGAATGGAATCAGGATATCACAGAAAACCGACGTGAAGTGAAAGCTGATGCGGGTCATTTGGCGAGTGATGAGTTTCTCGTGAAATGCAGTCGCTATCATAAAGCAATTTCAAATGGGAAATGCCAATGCGCGTCTGTTTTTTAATTTCACAGTTTAGCAGGCATTCGTTATCATAAGTCTTGCCATCGCTTCCACATACAGGGTCTACAATAGCCGGACATATACAGTCATCGCATTCACCTTTATGAAGAATTTGGATAACGGGAAGACCTTGTTTGACCCGTATGACATTTTCAAATTCTAAGAGACATTCACTGTCGTACGATTCATTATTAGTCCCACACACTGGATCTATAACTTCAGAACATGTACAAGTTGCGCATTCATCTCTGTACAATATTGAAATTGATGGGAGTCCCTGTCTCCCACGTAACTTATTCTCACATTCGTATTCGCATTCGTTCCAATATGTTTTTTGGTCACTACCGCAAATAGGATCTACGGTAGCTGGACATAAGCAAATTTCACATTCTCCTTGATAAAGAAGCCTAGTGGGAGCAAGTCCCTGTCTTATACGTTTCTTGTTGTCGCAATTTAATGTACATTCGTTTGAATATGACTTCCCATCGCTCCCACAAATGGGATCTTCTATAGCTGGACACACACAAGATTCGCATTCTCCGTCATAAATCTGTGTGATGGAAGAAAGCCCTTGTCTTTTTCGTTTAGTGTTCTCACATTCTAACAGGCATACATTGTTATAAGTGGAATCATCGCTTCCACAAACCGTTTCAGTAACTGAAGGACAAGAACATTTTTCACACTTGCCCTTGTAAAGTATAGAGAGAGGAGGTAACCCTTGTTTCTCACGTATTCTATTTTCACAATCGAATGGGCATTGGTTGCCATAAGTTTCTTCATCGCTGCCACAAATTGGATCATATATTTTTGAGCAGATACATGAAACGCATTCGTCATTATACTGAAGTTCTATTGGAGGAAGTCCCGACCTTTTCCGTATTCTATTTTCATAGTTTAGCAAACATTCATTGTTATAAGTTTTTCCATCGCTGCCACACACCGGAGCAACAATGTCTTCACATGTGCAAGTCTCACAGTGACCTTTGTAAAGGGTCATGAGAAGTGGTAAACCTTGTTTATCTCGTCTGATGTTTTCATTTTCCAAAAGACACTCATTGTCAAATGTTTGATTATTGCTTGCACAAATTGGGCCTGGCGAACAAGAACGGGTCCCGCATTCACCTTCATGAAATACTGTTATAGGATGAAGGCCCTGTCTTTTCCTTAGCTTATTTTCACAGTCCAGTTCGCAAGCATTTCCATAAGTTCTTTCATCGCTTCCACAAAGTGGATCAACTTTGGCGGCGCACAAGCAAATTTCGCATTCCCCTTGATAAAGAACGGTAATGGCGGACTCGCCTTGCAGTTTTCGTCGCCTGTTTTCGCAATCTAGTTTACATTTGTTCTCATATGTTTTACCATCGCGTCCACATACAGGGTCCGAAACAGCTGGACAGCTACATGAACCGCATTCCCCATTGTGAGTTATAGAAATGTGGGAATGTCCAAGTCTTCTGCGCTTCTTGTTCTCGCAAGCTAATTCACATTCACTATTGTATGTTTTTTCATCGCTACCACACACCGGGTTTGATACAGCTGGACATTGACAATTTTCACAGTCACCCTTATGCAATTCCTTAAGTAAAGGCTTTCCTAAGGCATTGCGTCTTCTGTTCTCACATTGCAATTGACATAAGTTTCCGTATGTTTTCTCATCACTGGCGCAAATAGGATCAAAATTCAATGGACATTCACATAGATCCCTAGTACATGGACCGTTTGATTTTATAGAAATATAAGGTAGACCCTTGCCTTGATTTGATCTGCTAGCACATTCAAGGAAACAAATATTTCTATAGCTCCTGTTATCAGTACCACATACGGGTATAATGGCGTTGGGACAATGACAATATTGTTTTGGACAAACACCTCGTCCTACCACTGTGATTTGAGGCAATCCTATTTTTCTTCTCCTTTTATTCTCGCAATCAACTTGGCATTCATTGCTGTAAGTGATGTCATCAGAGCCACAGACTGATTTTATATCCGATGGGCAGTGGCACGTTTCTTGATGACATTCACCATTATTTTTTACAAATATAGATGGTCTGCCAATTTTCTCATTATGATGGCTGATGCATTTTAGGAAACACTTATTTGAGTAAGTTTTCCCATCTGTACCACAAACAGGTTCATAAAGTAAATTGCATTGGCAAGTTACTGGTTGGATAGGATTGAAGTCATTATCGTAACAATAGTTGGAATCATATGTGTCATCAGTGATATATGTTGAAGATTCAGCAGACGAAACAGAGCTTAGCATAGCAGACGAAGATGTACCACTTGGCAAATAGCTTGAAGATGAAGGCAAAGAATCGGAAGATAGTGAAAATGACTCCGCCGATGCCGAAGAGCGTGAATTTGTTGATGATATCCCAGCCGATGATGCATAAGATGATGACCTAGCTGATGATTTTGAAGATAATGATCCTGTAGATGATGATGAATATGATGATTCACTAGATGTTGATGATCTGCCAGTTGCTAAAGATGATGATCTACCGGTTGATAAAGAAGATGATGATCCACTTGTTGAAACTGAAGACGATGATGCATCCGTTGATAAAGATGACAGAAGTAAATCTGTCAAATAAGACGATCCACTAGTCGATGTTCCATCAGTTGAATACAAAGATGATGTTCCTGTCCTTGAATCAGCTACTGATTTGGCTGATGATAAAGATTCTCCCGTTGAATACGAAGATGATTCACCTGTTGAATACGAAGACGATCCAAGGGTTGATAAAGAAGATGATCTTGCTGAAGATACAGAAGATGATGAAGCTGATGTTGCTGAAGTTGAGATCGATGAACTCGTACCAGAAGATGGTAAGTGATGATATAAATTTGCGGTTGGGGTCATTGGTTTCAGCACACCAATGAAAATTAATAGCAGGGACCCTGAAATGAAAGAGTTACAATAATGATTTAGAGTAGAAATACAAAAAGATAAATTTAGGTATGTATATAATAGCATTTAATAAACTGTTATTGAATATTAATACTGATTTTGTGGTTGCGATTGCATCCCTTACATCAGAGGTTCAGCATTGAGAAACAGCTAGGTATATTTAAAAATTCAGGAATCATGCCAATAAGAAAGCGCACCTACCGTCACTTATGCAAAAATTGCAAAAATGAATAACATATTATTATGTAATAACTCTCCTAATGCTTCCCTTAACTTGGTGCGATAACGTTACTTTTGTAGTACACATAGTTACCGCAGTATAAACTATTCAATTGTAAAAATCTTCAAATATGACAATGTTATGGGATGTTAAAGTTTTAAATGCTTCTCCTGAAAAATTGTGTTTTTGCATAAGTGACAGTGTCGCACCGGGGGTGCGAAAGATAAAAAAATGACGTTTAATTTTAAAATTATAATAATTTTCTATAATAATTCTCTTTTTAATTAACTTTTCTAGTCTAATGGTGTGATTGATCACGTACCTACTGTAGTCTGCATTTTGATGACACTAGACTATAATACAGTAATCATTGCGCAGAAACGTATTTTTATACTGAAAAGAATTCTTTGATTGACATTACCATTATAGAATTCAATTATTTGTAATATTTCAATAGGAACAATAAATTCCTTTCATTTCGCATTAAAGGTGTATAATTCATTAATTTATTCTTTTATTTCTTTTATTTTTGTAGGGGTTCGTTGACTTTTAAGTAAGTTGTAATGTACATAAGTAGGGTTGCTGCGCATGTGTTAGTGATCCTGAACATTATTTTCAGGTACCTATATTCTGTAAATGGTTAATTATCAACTATTCTAATCTAAGTAACAATCTTCATGTTGTTTGTTTTTTTTTTCTTTTTGCAGTATTAATTAAACTATTTATTCTGAGAACTCAATAAAAAAACCGATGAATGAAAATCCGAACTAATAATATACCTACATACGAAAGTAAGTTTATTTGTTTGTTATTCACGGGTTATCTATTGCGCCCATTTATTGAAATTTTTCGTATATAAGAAGAGTCTGGAGAAGGATTTAGCGTGCGTACCTTTCATTCCGATTTGCAAAAAACCTGTATTCTTTTGTAGGCGGCGCTAAATTTGTCGCTTTTTGTAATTGGCAATTAATTTGTCGCTTTTTTAACAGAGATGCTAATTTCGTTACGTTTTTGTAGATGGCGTTAAATTCGTCGCTTTTTTGTAAATAATTTATTTTGTCTTTTCCGTGTTGACAACCATGGTCGACAATGAAAAATGATGTTTGAAAATAGATTCTACAAAATGTTTTATTAGTTAATAAATAAAATACGACTTTAGATCTATTGGAACAGTTCTGAAAATTACTAAGCAGAATTAGACCGAATGAGCCCAAACGCAGCTGTGTTTGTTCTGTGATTGTATTTTTTTAATGTGAATTTCTTTATTTGTGCACGTGTAGTACTCATCTTTAAATAACTACTTAAGTTATAAATATTAATGAGATTTAATGTAAACGCCTTATAATTAACTATGGTTCATTAAACACTTGTTTAAAGTTTACAATTTCAATTAAAGGTTTGACAAACCCGACATTAACAATATGACTAGCTGATGTACACGTTCCCGTGGCTGAACGATTTTTATTAAGGTGTCATTTCTATTTCTATTGTGCCGTGTGGCTCCCGACACCAATACAAAAAAGAATAGGACCACTCCATCTCTTTCCCATGGATGTCGTAAAAGGCGCCTTAAGAAAAGGCTAATTAACTTGAGATTCTTCTTGCAGACGATGGGCTATCAACCTGTCATTATTTAAATCTCAATTTCAATATTAAGCCATACAGCTGAACGTGGCCTTTTAGTCTTTTTAAGACTGTTCGCTCTGTCTATCCTGCAAAGGATAAATACGTCATAATATGTATGTAAGCAATATAAAGCGATTATTTATATTACGCGAGCATACTCCAGCTTATTTATATGATATCAATCTGGGCATTTGAACCGACTGAAAAACCTGACAGATTACGCATTAAACAAAGGGTCGGACGTTGGGTTTTCTCATATTTCTTATCTCAAGCTCTCGCCGTTTTTGTAAGGAACTAACGAGTACCCTTTTCCCCTCGCACCGACAGTTTCCTAATTAATTTACTTCATACTACAACTTGTTTTCATTTGGCTCAAGGTTTTCGAATATATTCCAGCGCCCGCAGCATGACACGCCCCACGTCGTTTTAATCGCGCGAAAAACTATCGCTGTTTCGCTTTTTATTATAATGTTAAATGGGACAGCGATAGTTTTAAGCGCGATAAAAACAATGTCGCGCGTATCTATTGTCTCATCTCTTCATGTTCTCAAATGCGATCTTTAGGCGATGAGCTAGCAACCTGTCACTATTTGAATCTCAATTCTATAATTAAGCCTAACATCTGAACGTGGCTTATCAGTACTACCCCGCAAGGGATATAGACGTGATTTTATGAATGAATGCACCCACTTAAGGGTATCACGCTAATGACCATGGTCCAAAAATCAAGAGACAAAGGGAAGTCAGGTTGAAATTATTGGCTAAGGAACTACTTCCTGACTCCCTTTTATATCAAGAAACCTGATAAGGTATGAATTTGTATGTTTTATTACATGTGAAAAAATGTAGTTTCTATCTACCCCTCTGGGCGTAATCTTATATATAAAACTCTTGTGTCACAATGTTCGTTCCTGTACTCCTCGGAAACGGCTTGACCAATTCTCGTGAAATTTTGTGAGCATAGTGAGTAGGTCTGACAATCGGCCAACATCTATTCTTCATACCCCTTAGTTATAAGGGTAGTCGACCATTAACATTTTTTTAACTAGAAATTACTTAACAATTATTTATATGGCAAAACAAAGTTTGCCGGAACAGCCAGATTTATATATGTGTATACCTAACTCTTCAGTGTAAGAAGCCTAAGAGCCTTTAAATTTAAGTCTTAACAACAACGACGCACGTCTTTGAAGCCTTAAATTTCCAGAATGCATAAGTTTCTGAAGTAACATGGTATAAATCTCCTCCATACATGAACTAAAACAGCGCTAACAAACTACAATTTTGATGTTGACATCAATTTCCTAACAACTATAAGCTGTTGAAACTTTACAACTGTGGTGACCAACCGTGCGGCAAAATGTCGTCCTACCCTCCGTAGTATGACACGAGCGACGCCATTTTTATACCTGTTTCACTTTTTATTATGACGTGAAACGCGACAGCGATAGTTTTTCGCGCAAAAAAGCGGTGACGAATGTGCGGGGCTGATATACACGTATCACGTTTCTTTCCCTTACGGGGTAGACAGATCCAATAGTCTCGATAAGAATATTTCAATGTTCAGATGTGTTTTACGGGTTTTTGTTAAAACAAAACTTTTTCAAAGAATTTCTTTTTCATGACTTTGAAATTTGATCTTCCAAATTTATGGTCAAAAATATAAAGAAGAGTTAAGTACTTCGTGAATGTGACTAAATCACAAATCGACCACGGAAGAAACACTACGTAAAAAGTATTGAAGTCTCCTTGATTTTTACCTCAATTACTAATCTTGTTGCCAATAAGCATCTTTAACTAAATAGATTAAGAAACCTATTCTTCTTTAGAGGTTCACAACGGTCTCCATATATAACAGTTTCGACTGTGTGTTTTTTCCAGACATGCTTTGGGGAACCGAACGCCTAAACCCTATTTGTATTTTCAAGTTATATAATGTCGTTGCCAAATGATAAATATATAATACACAAAATAGACGATAAACCAAACAGCTTAAAGACAGGTTTTGAACTTATTTTTCTACTTCTTCTTGATTTATTTTCAAAATTAGAATCAAGGTATCACTTATTGACGTCACTTAAATCTAATTTTAACTACTACCGCTTCCAAAGCGCATGTGTAGAAGAAGCGGCGGAAAAAACTACACTGCAGCATTTTCTACGGAAATCAAGTAACGACTTAGATTTAAGTATTTTAAGGACATTAGTATGGTAACCCTAACAGCAACGTTGCCAGCAAACAAAGGCTCAACACAACGTAAATAATGTCTGAGCGCCTCCAACTATTTGCTGGATAAATAAAGTTAGATCATTGGGGCACGTGTATTGTATAGCTACCTGTTACTACCAAATTTGGAAAGGTTATTTTCGATGCTTGTCTGGTAGTAAAAAAAGGGTGCAATTACTTCTACCGGCGCGTAGTCAAAGAAGGGAAATGCTTGTAATTTAGGATTCTTCATTCAAATTCAATTCAAATTTAAATTTCTTTATTTTCTCCACAATTTAACCCTTCATTGCATGATTTTTCCTATTTCTTTTAAAATAAATCAGGTTGATGTAATTAATGCTCTAGATTAAAGGAAAAATATTTAAAAAAATCCTAGTATAAATAAGAATTTGAATTATTTAAAAAACAGTGATGAAAATTTACATCATTATACATTGTTACATATATAACTCATTACTAAATAAGTCAAAAGATATTGTTTACTTAATCTCCTTTATTCTAAATGATAATTTAAAAAACAATTATTATTTTTATTCAACCACAAATTAACTTCACATTGATTACACGAAATTGTGGAATAGCCTTTACATTTGGGAAATTTACACCGAAGTGACCTTTCTTTTTTTTTATTGTAATTCTTCTTCTAGTAGACTGGTACTAGGGTTTTGTTGTACGCAATAGTCATTTATAAAGTTGCTAGCAACAACAAATTTAAAGTTTACAGTTTTTGAGTACCTTTTTTTCTTCACTAAATGTTATGATTGAAATTTCCATCACCATGCAAAGAAGGGTTAAACATGACACAGACTTAATAGTAAAAGTTACATGGTTTAACTTATTTAAGATTGTGAGAGACAGGTGTCTGAACTAAGCAGAGCTTATATCTCAGTACACCAGCCTCTCCCCACGAGATGTATACAGCATAAGAGTAGCTACTATGGTTTGCCAATAATAAGGGAGATTGGTTTCCCTTTACAAAAACAAATAAAACAATTACATGGATAAATGAGACAGTAAATTGTCAACTAAAACAAAGTATTCACTTATTTAGATATAAGGAAATCTCTTCGTAGGTAGAATTTTATGAGTAAAATCTACCCAATTACATGGGTTTATTCAAAAATTACTTGAATCAAAAATAAATGTGTAATTACTAACTAACGGCAGGCTTTTGAAAATCTAAATTAATTTATGTACCAGACAAATTCAAGATTTTAGTCTTACTTGTCAGAACCAACAAAATCTGTCGTATTCATATTACAATTCAGATTTCTATAAAAATAACCGTGGGCATATAGAACCAGGTCATAAGAGTACCCGAAACGAATGTGGATGAAGCGAAGGAAGTATGCAAAGATCGTGGCAAATGTGAAGATGTAGGTCTCTGTCTACCCCTCCGGGAAAAGGGCGTGATTTTATATATGTATATTACAAATCTTAAAAAAAAACAACAGTAATGACTCCACATACTTATATTTACGTGATACTTAAAAATTATCGACCGATTTTTTAGGATTTGCCAATACGCTCCACGCCTATGAAACGTAGTCCAATTAAATCCAGACTAAGTGCCACTACACAAAAGGCTTTGCAGCGTTTTTTTTATTTACAAACGTAGTGGCCCTCACTAACACGAAGGTATTGAGCATAGTGACAGAAAACACGATTAGTTTAGTGTCAGTTTGATGTTTCGGGTTAATTGTTGTGTTTTTGAGATGATGGTAGGATTGTAGGTTTTACAATAAGGATATTATCTTATGGCTTTATTGTTGCCCAGCGGCGCGTGTGTGTGTGATATTCTAAGAAAAATTGGTTAAATCTTAGAGTTAAATGGGGAAAATCGCTTTCAAATTTATAGTCATAGATGTTAATTATTTCATTGATTCATTTATTCATATAATCACGTCTATACACTTTGCAGGGTAGATAGAGCCAATCTTAAAAGACTGACAGGCCAAGTTCGACTGTATGGCTTTAAGATGGAATTGAGATTCAAATAGTAACAGTTGCTAGACTATCGCCTAAAAGAGGACTCACAAGTTTACAAGCTCATTCCCGTGGAATGGTATGGTTTTATTCAATATATACCATACGCCACTTAATCTTTTTCAATTAAAGAAAACGCTACAGCTTATCACCAAAGCCGCATCACCACCCGCGACATTCCAAGTCTCGTCACGCACCCTCGCCCGAATTGAAAGGTGCCCAAGATTGAATAAAGATGGGAGACCCAAGCGGGAGTTTTATCAAATCATCCCCGAATCCATCTCACAGCTTCCAATGCCAACTAAATCTATTCCTTACCTGTTGAATTACTCCCATTTAATCTTGGACGATAAGTGTAACGCACCATTTAGAAAGCTGTGATATTGATTTCGTAAACCCTTCGACCGTTTTGTTAGGTAAAAATAAAAAAATAAGAAAAAGATTTTCTTTATTAAAAACATATAAGTCTTTTGAAATATTTCGTTATTCAAATGGACTCCTTTCAATTGAAATTGAGATTGAGATTATTCTTTATCACGGTGCTATTATTGTGTATTGTGACATTAAGTCCATCAGTTGTAGATTTTTACGTAAAAACAATTTGTTATTCAATTTTTAATTAATAATAATTCAAGACCATTAACAAATAGTTCAGAATCTTAAAACTAACTGCATAACTTTCTTGGAAGTTCGTGTCGCAGATTTTGAAGTCTTTTCATCAAAGCCTGCATGCATTTTGCATTATGATTGTATGAATAGATTTTCATTTCATATTAAAAACAGAAAATATTCAAATGAAAAATATAAAGACAAATAAATGTGGAATAAACAAGTCAATGCCTTATGATAATAAGTTTCTGTCATACAATTTAGCGGACCATATTTTAATTGTACTATAACAGTTAGCAAATATTTTTACAAGTCTAACTCTATATATACATGTAGTTTATTTGAATGTGTTATTCATCATCAATGTGACTTCTATAATGAGGGAGGCAATAGGTGAGTTACTTATGCTTTTTATAATAGGCCTAATATAATTATTAGGAAACAAAATAGTATAGAATTGTATACTATTTTGTTTCCTTATAATTTTGCAATATTCATATTGCATTGGTCGCGGGTTCGAATCCCCGCTAGGGTATGAGAAACGAACTTTCTCTGATTGGTCTTGGATGTTTATCTATATAAGTATTTATTATAAAATATTGTATCGTTGAGTTAGTATCTCGTATCACCAGTTTCAAACTTACTGAGAGGCTAACTCAATCTGTGTAATTTGTCCCGTATATATTAAATTACTAGCAGTTGCCCGCGACTTCGCCAGCGTAAATTTCGAGTTGAATCTCGATCATACAGTCAGATACAGACAGACAGAAAAAAATGTAAAAAAAATAATTCTATATCCTTTTCAGTCAAAATATTAAATGTACTGATTATTTTTACCGTTTTATTATGTAGTATTTTGATTTTCAGTTTTTTTAAATAAAATACTCAAACAAAACAAAAAAAAATTTTAATAAAAAAAAATATCTGTTTTTGTTGGGGCTCGAACTTGGACCGCCAACTTCTGAGTCTCACGCGTCTACCACTGGACCATCGAGGCCGTTGAGGTGGTGTCGAAATTAAAGTCAACTACACATACATATGGTCACGTCTATATCCCTTGCGGGGTAGACAGAGCCAACAGGTTTGAAAAGACTGAATGGTCACGTTCAGCTATTTGGCTTAATGATAGAATTGAGATTCAAATAGTGATGAAATTCTTTTTAAGGCGATGGGCGAGCAACCTGCTCCATCCAAAAAAGAATCCTAAGTTTGTAAGCCTATCCCTTAGTCGCCTTTTACGACGTAATTATATGTTATACTAAGATAATGGTGTGTTTCTGTTAGGTATGGAAAGCCGCTATTCTTGTCATAGTCGAGATAAAAATTATGTCATATGTCGTTTGGTCGGATGCCTAAGAATAGAATACTGGGTGTGCTCTTTGAATCACCTACTCAATAAAAATAAACGCCTACCACTATTAAAGTTATATGAAAGTAAAGTGGGACTGAGCGAAATCTTGCTCTTTTTGCGTTTTGATTATGTCCAACTGATTGACTATTGATTTATTTCACATTATTTTTTTTTATATTAATTTTAAGAACGGCTCTTTCTTCTTCCATTGCCCTTACGAATCTCACAAAAAATTTATAACTCTTACTAAGTTCCCCATGTTTCGGACATACATACATACTATATATATATACAGTCACGAGTACATTCCAGAATAGACAGAGCTAAGAGTCTCGAAGAGACTGAGAAGCCACTTTCAGCTGTATGGCTTTATCATCATAAAGCCATACAGCTGAAAGTGGCTTCTCAGTATTTGAATCTCAACTCCATCGAGTTGAGATTCAAATAGTGACAGATTGCTAACCTATCGAGTACAAAAGGAATCCCAAGTTTAAAAGCATATCCTTTAGTCGTTTTTTACGACATCCATTGCAAAGATATGGAGTGGTTCTATCCTAAAGTGGCAGTAACAACACGACACATGTTTCATGTAGTTTATATTAATAATATCGTTTCTCAACAAATAATTATGCATATGTTTTCAGGGCTGCTACTCATATTGACTGGTGTATTACAACCATTGTGGATAAGTGCAATTTTACTAAGATTGCCAAAAACGCACTCTGTATCCTTACCTGCATCAAGAACTGCAACGTCTATTTCATCAAGGGCTGCCTCATATGATGAATTATACTCATCTTCAGAGTCCCTTTCATCTGCAGCATTGTCTACATCAAAATCTTTGGCTTCTACGTCTTCCTCAAGCTCATCGTCATCTTCCGCTTCATTTTCATTATCTTCCAGTTCTTCATATGTTAATTCAGAAGTTGAATCCACCTATTACTACGATAATGATTTAAGGTGCCAATGTCATTTAATATATCAACCTGTATGTGGGACAGATGGTAAAACGTACTCCAATAAGTGTATTTTAAAATGTATAAGCCGACAAAATGTGAGAAAGGGAAAGTCATCTATATTAGTCAAAATAAATGGAGAATGTCCTCAAGAAACTTGCAACTGTCCGGCAGATTTGAAGTCGATATGTGGTTCTGATGGAATTACTTATGGAAATGTATGTCAATTAGATTGTGAGAATAAGAGACGAGGAAAACTTGGTTTGTCAAAGGTTGTCGTACATTTTGAAAGCGTTTGCCCAATACAATTTTGTTCCTGTTCTAATTCTATAATTCCTGTATGTGGCACTGATAATAGAACGTATAGAAATATTTGTTATCTTGAATGTGCTAGCAGAGCTAATCAAGCCAAGTGTAGATCACCAATTTATCTAAAATCTAAAGGTGCATGTACTAAGGATCTATGTGTCTGTCCATTAAATAATGATCCACTTTGCGCCAGTGACGGTAAATCATATGGCAATGTATGTAGATTTGAATGCGAAAACAGAAGACGCAGTGCTTTAGGAATTTCGTTACTTACTAGAATTCATAGAGGCGATTGTGAAACTTGCATATGCCCAACAGTTGTAAATCCTGTTTGTGGTAGTGATGGAAAAACATATAGTAATGAATGTAAATTGGCTTGTGAGAACAAAATACGAAAGAAACAGGGCCTTCTTTCCATTACAATACTTTATGAAGGCGACTGCGAGTCATGCGCTTGTGCAGCTATAGGTGACCCCGTGTGTGGAAATGACGGAAACACATATAGGAATGGATGTGAATTAGCTTGTGAGAATAGAAAACGAAAAAAGCAAGGTCTTCCTCCAATAACAATAATTTACAGAGGTGTATGTGAAAGTTGCACATGTCCAGAAATTTATGACCCAGTTTGCGCAAATAATAATCAGACATTTAATAATGAATGCCTTTTAGACTTTGAAAATATTCTTCGAATGAAACAGGACTTGCCGCCTCTTTCAATTCTTTACAACGGTAAATGTGAAATATGTTACTGTCCATTCATCAGTAATCCAGTATGTGGAAGTGACGGTAGTACGTATAGTAGCGAATGTTTCTTGCATTGTGAAAATAGGAAACGAAAAAGGCAAGGTCTTCCTTTACTTACAATAATTTATAGAGGTGAATGCGAATTTTGTGATTGTGCCGCTTTAGGTGATCCTGTTTGTGGAAATGATGGGAGAACTTACGGCAACGAATGTGAATTAGCTTGTGAAAACAGGATAAAAAAGAAACAGGATCTTCCTCCATTAACAGTTCTTTACAAAGGGGCATGCGAGGTTTGTCTTTGTTCAGCCGATGTAGATCCAGTATGCGCTAGTGATAATAGAACTTATGAGAACAGCTGTGAGTTGGATTGTGAGAACACATTACGAGAGAGGCAAGATCTTCCTCCTGTCGCATTACTATATGAAGGTGAATGTGAACCTTGTATTTGTTCGGCTATAGAAGATCCGGTATGCGGTGAGGACGACAGTACCTATAATAATAATTGTTATTTAGATTATGAAAATAGCAAACGAAAGCGACAAGGTCTAACTCCAATAGAAGTGCGCTATGACGGTGAATGTGTTTCATGTACGTGCCCAAAGATATATGATCCAGTATGTGGCAGTGATGACCAGACTTATGAGAACAAGTGCCTATTTGATTGTGAAAATAAGGTGCGTGATAAAGAATACTTACCACCGCTGTCCATGCTTTACCAAGGCAAATGTGAAGAGTGTGTCTGCTCAGCAGTTATAGACCCAGTATGTGGAAGCGATGACATTACGTATAACAATGAATGCCTATTGGAATATGAGAACAAGAAACGAAAGAGACAAGGCTTACCTCCTTTATCAGTATTCTATGAAGGTGAATGCGTATCATGTATTTGCCCAACTGTAGAAGAGCCTGTATGCGGAACTGATGGTAAAACATATGGCAATGAATGTAAACTAGATTGTGAGAATAGAATACGTAAAAAGCAGGGTCTAGCTCCTATAACCGAAATTTACAAAGGTGAATGCGAGATATGCGTATGTCCAGCCAATGTTGATCCAGTGTGCGCAAGCGACGGAAGAAGTTATGGAAACGAATGCGAGTTGGATTGTGAAAATAGATTACGTGAGAGACAGGGTCTTCCTCCTATAACAGTATTATATAAAGGTGAATGTGAGTCTTGTACTTGTCCGGATGTAGAAGATCCCGTTTGTGGAGGCGACGAGAAGACTTACGCGAGCGAATGTAAGCTAGATTGCGAGAATAAAATACTTAAAAGACAGGGTCTACCTACTATCACACTTGATTACAAAGGAGAATGTGAAATTTGTACATGTCCAGCTGATGCTGATCCAGTCTGTGGAAGTAACAATCAGACTTACAACAGCGAATGCTTTCTTAATTATGAAAACACTAAACGAGAAAAGCAAGGATCACCTTTGCTTACAATTCTGCATAATGGTAAATGTGGTGCTTGCTTATGTCCATTCATTTTTGAACCTATATGCGGAAGTGACGATCGAACCTATGATAATAAATGCCTTTTAAAATGTGAGAACTTGAAGCGACAAAGACAAGGTCTTCCTCCGATTGAGGTGGTTTATGATGGTGAATGCGAATCTTGTATTTGCGTAGCTCTTTATGAACCTGTTTGTGGTAGTGATAGAAATACGTATAGCAACCAGTGTCAACTTGGTTGTGCGAATATGAAACGCAAACGTGTAGGCCTTCCTTCAATATTTGAACTGCATGAAGGTGAATGTGTCACACATGGTTGTGAAGATATTCATGATCCAGTGTGCGCAAGCGATGGAACAACTTACATAAATAAATGTCTACTTGATTCTGAAAATAAGAAACGCGAACGAGATTGTCTAGTTCCTTTGACCATTCTTTATGATGGCGAGTGTAAAGATGATAGAGAATAGAAAAAATGTACCTATTTTTTTAAATGAAATAACTTATTCAAAATATTGTGTTAATAATATATTGTGAGCTGAATCTTACGAGTTTTCTTTTAAGTCTCCTCATACTTGTATTTTTTTTTCAAGTAAGATTGATATAACGACATTATTCATTTATGAAATATCAGTATCTAAAAAAATAAGACAAGAATTATTTATTTCAGAAACCCTAAATCCGATCGGCAGACCTAACGAACAACGTCTCATCTAAATTAGCCTAATTGTAACGAACTTTCAACATTTTTTCCTTAACAAGACAACTCCATTTCTCGGCTCCCTTTGAGTATTACCGGAGATTTATTCTCTCTTCGCCATGTTACTAACTCGACGACATGTTTTTGTTATTAAAGGTTATTATCAAATGCGAAGAATGCTGAATTACTCTTTCAGTGTATCAAGAATTAAAAATTAATTTTACTAGGATACTCTAACTTAGTAATATTATAATTGCGAGAGTTTGCAAGGATGTGTGAATATGTATGGGCTGAAGAAGAAGAAGAAGTGAATATGTATGTGTTTGTTACTCCCTCAGGCAAAATATACTTAACGGATTTTGATGAAATCTAATACACCGGTAGAATATAACACGTTAAACTGATTAATACAAGAGCAAAGTCAAATAGTCATGCAAAAGAAATTTGATGGATGTCGTACAAGGCGACTAATGGATCGGTTTATAAACTTGGGATTCTTCTTTCAGGCGATAGGCTAGCAACCTAACACTATTTGAATCTCAATTCCATCATTTAGCCAAACAGGTGAACGTGGCCTATCAATCTTTTCAATACTGTTGGCTCTGTCAACCCCATAAGGTATATAGACGTGACTATATGTGTATGTATGCAAAATAAGTTTAGAATTAATTTAAGTATTGTATAAGTTTAGGTATAGGTAAAGCTAACGGTGTAATTTTAATTTTTTTTCGTAGTCAGTTTGGAATATGGAGAATCTGGAATATACCTTCTCAGAGGGCACCATGACCACCCTCCCCTCCTCCCTCCGCTCTCTTCCCTCCCCCCGATAATCACCGGAAGCTGTAATGAACGCGGACATCTCCATTTTTTACGACTTCCTCCCAAGGGATTGTTTTTCTTATTAAGAAGGATTCATAGTCTTCAAGGCTTGGTAGTTTTAATGAACTAAAAATAATTGTAAAACCTTATTTTTTTAAAGTAAAGATTAGACTAGAGTTAACACACACAGAATATTAATTTATACATTTCAAAAAGGGTAAAAAATCTTCCTTTCTTGTTACTCAAAAACATCCATATTATTAAGAAAAGAGAAAGCATTGTAGGTATTTTTCTTTTTTTTATATTCACTAAATGATTACTTTTAAATTTTAAATAAAGAAAGACGTTAAGTTTCTTCCAGAAATACCATAAGAACCTCGTATAGTTGGTAATTATAAGAATTAGTATACGATATGGGGTTTTTAAAATCGAGAGCATCGATGGTCGAATTGTTAAGGTGCCCGGTTAAAATATATGATGCGCAGAAAGGCACAGGTTCAAATCACACTTTGGCCATCCATTTTTGCAGTTATGCAATTAGTTTGAATACAAACCGACGCTCTTACGATGAGGGAAAACACCGTAAGAAAACCTGCATACAGACTGCCCCAGAAGCTTTGCTCTGTGTGGAACAAAACACATGTCTTCATGAAGTACAGGTCAGCTCTCGATCCAGGCCGCTAACTAAGTGGCCTTTTTATTTATTTTTTTACCTACGCAAACTTTTGTAAACCTATTGGACAAGTATACATATACATACATATATGTATATATGGCCACTCTGTGGGCTAGACAGTCTTGAAAAGACTGATAGGCCGCGTTCAGCTATTTAACTTAATGATAGAATTGGACACGTATCTTATTTCAAATATTCATAAAAAGCACAGAACACCAACTGCCCGAGTAGCCTTGCTCTGTGCGGAACAAAATACGTGTGTTCATGAAGTGCAGGTCAGCCCTCGACCCGGGCCGCTAACTAGCTGCGCTCCGAGTGGCCTTTGTCACACTTCCAGGCTTTGTGACGGCTCTGGGTAAGCCACTTGTTATTTTTAAAGCCTCTTTAAATTGCCCTTTGATGGACGGAAGCTGTGTCGCCTTAGTTTTTAAAATGCATACATACATATGGTCACGTCTTGCCCTTGCGGGGTAGACAGAGCCAACAGTCTTGAAAAGACTGATAGGCCACGTTCAGCTATTTGGCTTAATGATAGAATTGGACAAGTATCCTATTACAAATATTCTAAGATAGGCTATGTTCAGCTATTTAACTTAATGATAGAATTGGACACGTATCTTATTTCAAATATTCATAAAAAGCACAGAACACCAACTGCCCGAGAAGCCTTGCTCTGTGCGGAACAAAATACGTGTGTTCATGAAGTGCAGGTCAGCCCTCGACCCGGGCCGCTAACTAGCTGCGCTCCGAGTGGCCTTTGTCACACTTCCAGGCTTTGTGACGGCTCTGGGTAAGCCACTTGTTATTTTTAAAGCCTCTTTAAATTGCCCTTTGATGGACGGAAGCTGTGTCGCCTTAGTTTTTAAAATGCATACATACATATGGTCACGTCTTGCCCTTGCGGGGTAGACAGAGCCAACAGTCTTGAAAAGACTGATAGGCCACGTTCAGCTATTTGGCTTAATGATAGAATTGGACAAGTATCCTATTACAAATATTCTAAGATAGGCTATGTTCAGCTATTTAACTTAATGATAGAATTGGACAGCGATCTTACTTCAAATATTCATAAAAAGCACAGAACACAAACTGCCCGAGAAGCCTTGCTGAACAAAATACGTGTGTTCATGAAGTGCAGGTCAGCCCTCGACCCGGGCCGCTAACTAGCTGCGCTCCGAGTGGCCTTTGTCACACTTCTAGGCTTTGTGACGGCGCTGGGTAAGCCACTTGTTATTTTTAAAGCCACTTTAAATTGCCCTTTGATGGACGGAAGCTGTGTCGCCTTAGTTTTTAAAATGTTCACCAAATAAGTTAAGATTCCATTTATACATACACTAGTTGTGCCCGCGACTTCGTCCGCGTGGAATAGTTATTTGGGGCATCATTGAAGCCCTCAAGGATGCACTATCCCCGTTTTTTTCACATTTTCCATTATTTCTTTGCTCCTTTTAGTTGCAGCGTGATGTTATAAAGCATTAAACCTTCCTCGATAAATGATCTATTCGACACAAAAATATTTTTTCAATTCGAACCAGTAGTTCCAGAGATTAGCGCGTTCAAACAAATAAACAAACTCTTCAGCTTTATAATATTAGTACTGACCTACTGACTTAAGGTCCTATGTCCCCTAGCTGGGGCAGAGGGCATCCACAGTGCGTCGCCATCCCGCTCGGTCTTGATAATATTAGTACAAATACACATAATAATGTCTAACGTCCTTTTATATGCAAATGTAAAAGCTATAAAATAGATGAAACATTTATACCTATTTACATATAGCCACGTCTGAATCCCTTACGGGGTAGACAGAGCCCACGATCCTCGATAAGACTGGAAGGCCATGTTTAGCTGTATTGTTTTATGATGAAATTGAGATTCAAATAGTGACTGGTTGCTGACCCATTGCCTACAAGAGGAATCCCTATCCCTTAGTCGCCTTTTACGACATGCATGGGAAAAGATGTATTTATGTGAAAATAATTTGTTACTCTCTAAAAACTAACAAAATAAATACTCTTTTTTACTTATCTTACATACTCTATGGTAAATGAAAAAAATAATCAATGGAATACATTTGCGCAGAATCGCCCGCGAACAGTAGTTACAGGGAAAATAAAATTTTATGTCCACGGATGTGAGACACAATAGAAATTCAATCGCGGCTCGAGTCAATGGGATAAGGTGTTTTACAACATTGTGAAATTGAAAATATTCAATACACATTTGTTTGGAAAATATGCAACCTTCTTATGTTTGTTGTTATGTTGTTGGCCACAAAAAAAGATATTACGAAAAAGAACGAAAATAAAAAAAATGACGATCGTCAGACGAATTCAAGAGCAAAATTTACCGTGTGATTGTATTTTATTATTTAAAAAGTACAGTTAAATGTTATCTATATTATACGTACCTATTTGTGGAAATTGAATACAGTTCAATATAAGTACAGGAAAAGTGAAGTTTTAGTTGTTTTGTAAATACAGTTCCACGCAAAATACCATTTACCAAATACTAAGTAAACAACATTTGAAGAGAACGAAGGTGGAAATGGAAAGTTAGAAAGTTGTATTCTTTGCGGGTAGACAGAGCTTTGAAAAAAATTAAATCCACGTTCAGCTTACTGATAGAATTAAGATTCAAACAGTGATAGGTTGCTAGCTCATCGCCTACAAGAAGAATTCCACGTCTATTAAGCCTTTATCTTAGTTAGTTCCGTGTGGTTCCGGAAAATGTATCTATATATATATAATCACGTCCGTATACCTTGCGGGGTAGACAGAGTTTTGAAAGCTTGACAGGCCACGTTAAACTGTTTGGCCTAATGATAGAACTGAGATTCAAATACTGACAGGTTGCTAGCCCATCGCGTATAAGAAGAATCTCAAGTTTATAACCCTATCCGTTAGTCTCCTTTTACGACATTAATGTGAAAGAGATGGAGTGGTCCTACCTTTTTATTTTAGTGGCAGGAATCTCACCGGAAAATGACTTAAGAAATAAGCACATTTATCTCATGCAAGCTTTCTTACTTTATCGGTAGAGAAGAAGAAAGAATAAGAGTCAGCTACTTGAAAGAATTTGTGCTGTGATGATTAAAATTATAATCCTTCTATTACGCCATGGGATACCAATTTAACACTAATTTTGAATCTCAATCTGAATGTGTGTGGTTCCCGGCACTAATAAAAAAAAGAATAGGACCACTCCATCTCGTTCCCATGTATGTCGTAAAAGGCGACTAAGGGATAGGCTTACAAACTTGGGATTCTTTTTTAACAACCTGTCACAATTTGAATCTCAATTCTATCATCAAGCCAAATAGCTGAACGTGGCCATTCAGTCTTTTCAAGACTGTTGGCTCTGTCTACCCCGCAAGGGATATAGACGTGACCATGTATGTATGTATGTTAGGAAGAAAAAAGTGTTGCCATCAACATAATTATGTTTTTTTTTATATTGAACAGTTAGTGATTCAAGAGGAAGTTTTATATGTATAAATGTTACCCGAGCGAAACAGGGTGGTTCGCCATTGCAAAAATATGAATCAATACAAAATAATCGCCATTAACAACGCGTACGGCCGTTACGAAGGGCGGATGGCAATACGAACGCCTATAAACGTTTACGGTCGACGTTCGGATTGCCATAAAACGCTACGTGCCCTTACCAACTAATGTCTTAATGTAATGAACTGCTTGATTAGGTGTTTTTCAGTGTGCCGTGTGGTTCCCGCCATTAGAATTGAATAGAACAACAGATTTATTTTCAAAATTGGATACGAGGTATCACTTATATTGACACATTTAAAGATATCTACTATAGCTTTCAAATCGCTTGTGTAGGAGAAGCGGCGGAACAAAGTGCTCTGCAGCATTTTCACTGGAAGTGAAAGTCGTTATAATTATATTTAAGTGATGTGACGTCAATAAGTGTAACCTTGTATCCAGTTTTGAAAATAAATCTATTATTTTCTATTCAATGAATCCGCAAAAGAAGTTTACTTTTAATTTAATAGAATGACCAGTGCAAATTCGCGTAAAAAAAAATACTATCGCAACCTATTTTATTGCGAGTGCATAGAAGATTATCTTACAGAGTATCAGAGAAATTTTACGCTCAGAAAGTTTTTTTTTATGTCGCTTGACATTATATTAAATAGATTGTAAATATGTTTACCGCAAGGAATTCACCAGTCACGAAACCTTCGACTTCAATTAACTAACTTTTCCATTCATAACTAGCAAATCTATTCTTGAATGTATTTTCTATCTCTCTCTCTCTCTATCCTTTTAATGGACCTTGGAGTAAAAGAGAGGAGTGATAAGACATTTAGTAGGGCTGGTGGCTAGACCCTGTGTTCTTTAAACAGAATCAATATTAGGAGGATTCGCCATGCTTAAGATGTTGTGAACTATTTTTGTAAGTATACAACCTATTTACATAATACATACATATAATCACGTCTATATCCCTTGATGATTGATTCCACGCGGACGAAGTCGCAGGGTGCCTCTAGTTAGTACTATAAGTATGCAGAAATCGTGGCAAGTGGAAAGATGTAGTGTCTTTCCACCACGCCATAAAACGGGAAAAACGGGTGATTTTATGTATATAATGTTTTAGTGCCGTGTGGTTCCCGGTACCAATAGAAAAAAGAATATGACTACTCAATGTCTTTCCCATGGATGTCGTAAAAGGCGACTAACGGATTGACTTATAAAATTAGAATTCTTCTTTTAGGCGATGGGCTAGCAACGTGGCCTTTTAGTCTTTTCAAGACTGTTGGCTCTATCTATCCCGCAAGGAAATAGACGTTATGATATGTATGTATGTATACGAAAAAAAAGTTAACCGTCAGAACAGTAGCTGGTATTATTGCGATGTCTATTTTTAAAAAGGTCACTGCATCATCGTTTTTGATTCGAAATCATACATCCTTTGTGTAAGCGGTTTCCGGCGACGCCGTTTGTTCACTCCTTTGTCGGAAAATTGCTCGTTTGAGACATGTGACTTAGGTTGTTCAAAGAAATGATTGTTATCTCCCTTTAAAGAGAAATGAAGGGAGATTGTGAAACACCTTCTTGTTTGGTAAAATAACAAATCCTACTGGAACTGATAGTGAAGGCGGTTTGGTGTGTTTGAAGTTTATTTGAATACAAGCTGTGCCTGCGAATTCGTCCGCGTGGAATAGTTTTTTGGGCATCATTGAAGCCCTCAAGGATGAATTATTTTTCCTGTTTTATTTTTCACATTTTCCAATATTTCTTCGCTCCTAATAGTTGCAGCGTGATGGTATATAGCCTAAGCCTTCCTCGATAAATGGTCTATTCAATACAAAAATAATTTTTCGAATTCGAACCAGTGGTTCCTGAGATTAGCGCGTTCAAACACATAAAGAAACAAACTCTTCAGCTTAATAATATATGTAAGTATAAATTAGTATATATACATTTTGTAGATAATGGCTGTTGAATTATGACATTGTGGCGACATTATTAATTTAACACACCAATTGCCAATTATTGATGCGCTCAGCCAATAGCAGCAAAGAGTCTAAATTGCGATTGCACTGATTTCAAGGATTGGAGCATAAATACAATCTCCGACTGACGTCGTCGGAGCCGCGGTTCCCCAGGCATAACACCTAGCCTGGCGGAAGATCTTCCCTTTGGTGGCGGTCGAGCCGAATTATCGCTCCCGCTACAATATTAAAACAAGAGCAATAATAAACATGCAATAGAACTGAAAGTAACTAATTGGTTGACTGGAGGAAAAAGCATTTAGGCTTTATGCCCATCGTTTGTATGTTTGATTGAAATAAAATTGAATTATTAAATAAAAAATTGCTGGTCTGAAGACATGAAAACCATGCCGGGATAACATGGGTCAGAAAACCTTTGATAGAGCTAGGTGGAAAGATTTTGGAGTGCCCAGCCCAGCAGTGGACGAATATATGCTGAAGAATAAGAAGACGATATAAAGATAATTGGTCCCAGAAGAATACCCAGGGGAAGACCACAGACAGAAGCTTGTGGAGAGAGATAAGGAAGGGCTTTGCCCAGTAATGGGACACAAAATAGGTTAAAAGAGTGTTCTTATAAATTAAATACATTGGCGACTATAGACGAATCAAAAAGGAAAAATCAGTGCCGTGTGGTTCCCGGCACCAATAAAAAAAAAGAATATGCCCACCACTCCATCTCGTTCCCATGGATGTCGTAAAAGGTGACTAAGGGATAAGGTTATAAACTTAGGATTCCGTCTTTAGGCGATGGGCTAGCAACCTGACACTATTTGAATCTCAATTCTATCACTAAGCCAAAAAGCTGAACGTGGCCTATCAGTCTTTTCAAGACTGTTGGCTCTGACTACTACGCAAGGAATATAGACGTGACTAGGTATATGTATGTATGTATAGATAATATTGTGTATGTTTTTGATGGTAGGTTCAATAGGTTTCTTTTCGCACTTCGCCGTCTCCAGAATCATTAAGGTCACATGTCATTAGATATCCCATATGAAAAGAATCATCATCAATCATCAATCATCAATGGTCACTTCAGCGCCATAAAACTGGCCTTCCAACCCATTGGCATCCAATGGAGTGAAAATATTGTCATTCATATGTCATTGAATTACTTTATGAAGATGATCAAAAGTCAATGGTCTTGGAGCTGAAGACGCTGTAGACTGGACAAACATACATATGTATGTACATAAAATCACGCCTCTTTCCCGGAGGGGTAGACAGAGACTACATCTTTCCACTTGCAACGATCTCTGCATACTTCCTTCGCTTCATCCACATTCATAACTCACTTCAGGCAAGCTCGGCGGCTTTTTACTAAGAGTAATAAACATGATTAGACGATAAGCTAGTGTAGCAACTTCAAACGGTGCCGTGTGGTTCCCGGCACCGATATAAAAAAAATAATACGACCACTTCATCTCTTTCCTAAGGATATAGACGTGATTATATTAATGAATGAATGAAATTGTACCAAAATTATTACTGATACTTTTAATGCAGTGAAAGACTGTTTTCACTGGCTTATAAATGTCACTTACAATTATGTTTCTTACTAATTATCACGTGGAAACCCCAATAATTGAAATATATTGTCTCTACTTCGCTTCACTATAACATTTTATACACAGTCACGAGTTACTTCGTAAATAATGCAACGGGTTTAATTCGCCTCGTGTCGGATGGGGGACGTGACATGATGGCGCACACGTAATGCCGGGGAATCAAACTACCAATAGTAATTTTTCTTTATTATTTCTGTTCAGTTTTTCTGTCTTTAAACATACATACATACATATAATCACGTGTTTATCCCTTGCGAAGTCGACATAGCCAACAGTCTTGAATAGACTGATAGGCCACGTTCAGCTGTTTGGCTTAATGATAGAATTGATATTTAAATAGTGCCATGTAGCTAGCCCATCGTCTAAATGAAGATTCCGAAGTTATATAACCCTATCCGCTAGTCGCCTTTAACGATATCCATATTTCTGTTTTCATTTTCTGCATAACCAGGTTGATTTCGGGGGCTAAACAATCTGTCACTATTGCTATAGCTCTCAATCATATTCTTATGCGAAAAGTGGCTTTTGAGCCTTCTATCAATTGGCTCTTTCTAACCTGTAACTATACTTTAAAACTAGGACTTTAACCCTAATTAAAAACGATATCGTGATTGCTACCGACTCCTTACAATATCTCATATTTTACAAGAAATGCAATAACAGCAAATAAAATAATAACGTCTCCTCAATAATTGGTGTTATTAGAAGATTTATCGTAATAACTCTGTGAAGTAAATCATCATTAGGGCTCGCTCGAATCGCACTGATTGCGACGCAAGTTATAACGCAAATAAGGATGGTAATCCATTGTTAAGATGGATACGCTACGCTAAGCTTGCTACATTCCATTGAAATCGAATGCAGTCCTATTGTTATGCTCGCAGAAGAAATAGAAAAATAATTAGAAGACAACTGCCTAAACCAATATTGACTAAAAAAAAAAGAATTAGGTTGTATGTGTATTTTCTATGACAGGCCCAGATTAAAAAAACAGAGCAAATAAGTTATCTGTATTACAAAAAGTTAGATTACTTTATTTTAAAACTTTATTTTCCTATCTATCTAAAACCCTTATTTCTTGAGAACACATCTTATAAATCTTTGATGATATCTTACCAAAAAAAAATAATACTGAATATTATGCTTGTAATCTACTTGACCTTTTAAATAGAAAGGTATGCTCATTTTTATAATGGCTTGTAGCATTAAATTTATTTTGTTTTTCTAATGCTACAAATTGTTGGTAAAATGCTTACTTAATTTTTATTCATTTATAGTATACTAAGATATAGCCTTTAAAACTCATAAATTGTAAAATAATATAGAAATGTCTAAAATGTAAAATTATAACTTGTGGAGTTAAAATACGTTTCTTACATTGACGTATAATTTTTATAAAGTATATTTTGGCAGTGGATTTAAAGCTTTATGTCGAAATGGTGCTGTAATGGCTGTAATATCGGAGGCTGGAGGATCCAATAAGTGCCGAGAGCTGGTCAGCCCGACCGCACTAACAAGTTAGTATCTATTAGGATTTTAGATCTTAGCTATTAAATTATAATCTTGGTCTAATAATTCTCTTATTTGAATTTGATTTTGATACAACAGCTCTATTAACACTTTAAGCTAAAAACGCAGGAGCCGTTTGTTTTTACATACCTGCATAAAATCACGCCTTTTTCCTCTAGGGGTAGGCAGAGACTACATCGTTCCACTTGCCACGATCTCTGCATACTTCCTTCGCTTCATCCACATTCATAACTCGCTTCATGCAAGCTCGGCGGTTCGGCTATTCTTGATCTTTAGCCAGGATCCTTAATTTGATCACAAAAGAAAACAAAAGGTGCCGCGTGGTTCCCGGCAACAATACAAAAAAGAATAGGACCACTCCATCTCTTTCCTATGGATGTCGTAAAAGGCGACTAAGGGATAGGCTCATTAACTTGGGATTCTTTTTTATGCAATGGGCTAGCAACCTGTCACTATTTGAATCTCAATTCTATCATTAAGCCAAATAGCTGAACGTGGCCATTCAGTCTATTCGAGACTGTCGGCTATGTCTACCCCGCAGGGGATATAGACGTGACCATATGTATGTATGTATGTAAGAAAACAAAATTGTTCAGCTCTCTCATCGGTCCTTGATAATCAATCAGGGCAATCTGAACCTGCTGACTGAAATCCAAATAATATTAGGCAGTAAACTTAGATTTTAGTGATTTATTTGGCGCCAACCAAAAGATATGACAATTATTAAGTGATATGAAGTGTTCCATAAAAATGAAAATTTAAATTTGATTTATTGAGAAGTTAAGTTAATCATTCTGTAAAACTTTACACTCCACCAATTCTTAAATAGATTAAAATAAGGAAGTCAACTCGCGCTGTTTGCATTATCTAAAGTAATTTTGAACTGCACCCACGAGCCCGCATCTAGTTCATTAAAATCTGTCTGCGAGTTTGCTCGGAGTTTTCTTTGAGTTGAACTAATCTGCATGCGTGCATATACCCTACACAAGACGGGGGAATCTCGTTACGACGCGAATCGATTTTCATTTATAACTTGTCGTGAAAATATCTGAGTTTTAACAACTTGACAGTTGACTTTTTTTTTTAAATCCGGCCAGAATTAATATTCAGTTAATTGTAATTTAAAAAAAAAAGGTTGAATAAAATTCCTTTTTTTTTTAAAGTCCGTTCAGAATTGACATTCAAGGTTGAATAAAATTTCTCAGAGCTGAAAATTGCAAGTAAGAATTGAGCCCCACTATGAAGCTGGTAGCCTAATAGGTATAGTGCAACTGGTTTACTTATGATGCAAGTCCTGAAGAGGAAAAACAGTAAGGGATCTATCAACTTGGATAACAGTCCCGTTTCATGACAGCTGTGGTGGTCGATACGCGATAGTTGATAGGACATATGGTTATCTTCCCTCTTTCTATTAATCAGCGTTTATAATAGGAAATATGAAATGCCGTGTGGTTTCCGGCACCATTAGAAAAGAAAGAATAGGACCACTCATTCTCTTTCCCATGGATGTCGTAAAAGGTGACTAAGGGATATATTATTATAAACTTGGGATTCTTCTTTTAGGCGACAGACTAGCAACCTGTCACTATTTGAATCTCAATTCTATCATTAAGCCAAACTGCTAAACGTGGCCTATCAGTCTTTTTAAGACTGTTGGCTTTGTCTACCCCGCAAGGGATATGGACGTGATTATATGTATGTGTGTATGAAATGATTCCTCTTGTAGGCGATGGACTAGCAACCTGCCACTATTTGAATCTCAATTCCATCATGAAGCCTTACAGCTGAACGTGGCCTTTCCCTGGCCGAGACTGTTGGCTCTGTCTACCACACAAGGAATATAGACGTGACAAGATGTATCTATATATAGAATGAATGGGAAGATACGTAGGTACGTAAAATATGCCTTGTCAATGTTCGTGACTACGGCTGCCGTAGGGTCTAACGTCTCCAAGTTACTTTCGAAACATAAACCACGATAAAACTTGTCTTAACATAGATGTAGTTACACTGCATCCGAGGTCAGCAGATAATTATAAGTTTCGTAACTCATGCGTTCAGAGCTTTCAGGAGCTTTCAAAGCTTGCCTGCGGGAAAATCGTAACTAGGAAGATGTTCTTGTTGTTAACATATTGAAACGGAAATGTATCCCGACTTTCATACAAGTTTCTAACGAATAATATGTTGTTAGCTGTTAGTTTTACCTTAAGGGTTAAGTAAAACTTGAATAAGTAAAACTTGAATAGCCGTATGGTTCCCGGCACCAATAGATAAAAGAATAGGACCACTCCATCTCTTTCCCATGGATGGCGTAAAAGGCGATTAAGGGATATGCTATTTAACTTGGGATTCTTCTTTTAGGCGATGGGCTAGCAACCTGTCACTATTTGAATCTCAATTCTATCATCAAGCCAAACAGCTGAACGTGGCCTATTAGTCTTTTCAAGACTGTTGGCTCTGTCTACCCCGCAAGTATATAGGCATGACTAGACTATATGTATGTATGTTACGTCTCGCGTAGCCATGCCACCGCTGAATGGTTACCTTTTTGTCTATTATCCTGGAGACTTCCGGCATTTTTATTTCATTTCTTGAACCTTGGTGTTAATTTTAAACTTAAGGCACCTCATAGGCAACTGATATAGTTGACATCACGAATAACAGATGGTGATTAATGACTTTGTTTATCTTCCAACGCGTTTTATTTTTACTGAAGAACTTTGAAAATATTATAAACAACATAACATAGTAATATTTTTGCGGGTGTTAATTTCAAGAACGCAAATAATAATCGGAATAATAATTTCAAATTTGAATAATTTCGTAAAAGAAAACTCCGAAATGTATTCTAGTGTTGTTCTATTCATATTTATTCTTTATCCGCACGACTTCCAACGGCTTTTTATTATACTGTCCTTTATCCGGGAACCGGCTGATTACTGGATCCGTTAATTCCGGTCGGAGCTGTATCTTTTTACGAGACGACCTGTATTTGCGCCGCCTTATGCTGAGATGATCGCCTAATTACGTTCCGTTACGTGCAAATATCTTTCATTTTTTTTTGGTAATTTAATCTTGTTGTGGAACAACGTAATGGTTCTTTGTGTTTTTTGTTCTTCACCAAAATTGATATTTAGAAATCTGTGTGTATAAGAAAAATGAAATAGGCGTTGTCCGTCAACGCACAGCCGAAACTAATAAACGGATTTTGTTGTAATTTAGTGTGTAAGGATTTTCCCCAATTTCAATAGCCTTGAGAAAAACTAGTAGATCATGAAGTTAAATTAACTTAACGAATACAAGTATTAAATTTATGAAATTCTTATACATTCTTCTAAAATTCAATTAAAGGCAAACATGAACGGAACAAAATATTTGTGAGACTGTTTCTGATTTATATTTTATTATTGTGCCAAGGTCGCAGAAAAAGGTAATTTCAACCAAGCATTGAATCTTAAAATCTCGATAGCTTTGAACAATATTATCATTCCATCACTTGACCAATTCGACATCCATTGACCTATTTTCTACTAAATACCGGGCCAAGGGCTGCCCAAAAGGTTTGAGACAGGAACATTTATGTTGCTACAAAAAAAATACGGCCGAATTGAGAACCTCAAACTTTGAAGAGATAAAAAGGTAAAGCAGTATTACTTAATTAAGTTTAATCTATTCTAATATTATAAAGCTGAAGAGTATGTTTGTTTGTTTGTTTGAACGCGCTAATCTCAGGAACTACTGGTTCTAATTGAAAAATTCTTTTTGTGTTTAATAGACCATTTATCGAGGAAGGCTTTAGGCTATTTATCATCACGCTGCAAGTATTAGGAGCGAAGAAATAATAGGAAATGTGAAAAAACGGGGAACATTATTCCTCCTTGAGGGCTTAAATGATGCCCAAAATAACTATTCCACGCGGACGAAGTCGCGGGCACAGCTAGTTTTTAGTAAATTGGGATAGCCAAGTATGAATTTAAAATGGAAATGCATAAAAACTTGGAATTTATCTCTAAGACGATGAGCTAGCTAGGTCCCGGCACCAACAGAAAAAGAATGGGACCACACAATTCTGTACCATGGATGTCGCTAAAAGCCACTAAAGGATACGTTTATATACTTAGGGTTCCTCTTTTAGGCAACGAGTTAGCAACTTGTCACTATTTGAATCTCAATTTCACCATTATGCCACAAGAACGTGGCTTTTCGGTCTTTTGGAAAATGTTGGCTCTGTCTACACCGTAACAATGTAGATCTGCCAACCCTGGCAAGGACGGGGCTAGTTGATTATACCCGGAGATGTTATCGACACGTTTTGTTCACAGGTGTCGGCACGCGACTTCCAGGGTAGAGGTAGCTAGAGAGTATTTATAATGATATTTATATAAATAGACGACTTATTTCATCAAAATACTAGCTGACTCGGCAAAGGTTGTTTTCTCATATAAATAATATTAAATGAAGATTTATCAGTTATAGACCGGTGATGAAAAATGATTAAATTACTAAAATGGATTTAAAGAAATAGGGCTTGGTGGTGAAAAATTAGGGTCGTATGTATTTTATAATGCGACATAATAAAAAAAATAAAGAAATAAAAAAAAAACTCTAAACTTTTTAAAAAAATGTTAAGGGTGGACAATCCTTATCACTAAGGGCTAAAAAAAATAGATGTTGCCCGATTCTCAGATCTATTCAATATGCTCACAAAATTTTATGAGAATCGATTAAGCCGTTTCTACGCCGGAATACGGGAAAGAACATTGTGACACGAAAATTTTATATTTAAGATTTCGTTATTAATACATAAGTATGAAACGTTTTCTTCGATAAATCGCAACACTACAGTAGACAGAGCCAACAGACTTAAAAAGACTTATAGGCCACGTTCAGATTTTTGGCTTTATGACAAAATTGAGATTAACATAGTGACAGGTTGCTAGCCCACCGCCTAAAAGAAGAATCCCAAGTTTATAAGTCTATCCCTTAGTCGCCTTTATTAGAGCAAGAGCCCGTGAACGCCAGACATACCTTATTTTGTAAAAGCTGAAAGTTTCTGTAAATATGCCTCTAGTACAGGTAGGAACGATCCCCACCTATGGTACTCAGGCAGTGGTTGCTTTGGCAGGTAGCAGGTAATAAAGGTGTACTTTTTTCAACCTGAAATTCGTTAATTTGTAAAGCTCAATTTTTTGATATTTTATCCGTAATAATACACAAACTCGCGTTACTCATTGCCAGACACGTACTATGGTTGCAACCCCTTGCCAGACACCCCTAAACTATAATATTTTGTAACTCTACTTACGTCATTTTGTAAAATCTGAATTTAATACATATTTTTTGGGGAATTATTCAAACAAAGTTTCTGAAGTAGCCAGACAGTTTTGAAGGTTCTATTATCCTGCCAGACGCATTGGAGTGAGCAAAAGATGCAAGAGTGCGGAGTATATGTAGTAACTGGAGCGAGTGGGACAGAGTGTTCGGTTTCTTGCGACGATTCATTGCGCATCAGCTGTCGTTTATTTTAGGGATGTGACCTGATGAATCAATCCTCAAAAATTCTATATTTTTCCAAAATGTTTTTTTCACTGTAAGTATAAATCAAATTCATAAAAAACAAGACAAATGTTAGAATTAACGATCTTTTTATCAAATTCTTTTAACAAATCAGGTAGAAAACAAAACATTTATTTTCAAATCTTTTTTAATCAAAAACAATAAGATAATTTGACTTAAAGTTCCCAATGATTAATACCTTACCTTTTTAAAAACAACAATCTACCGGGATCCAAGCGGTTCCGCTCATCATTTGCTATGTTTCCAGCAACTGAAAACAGGCGCTCACAAGGAACGGATGATGCCACAATAGTCATATACGTCATGGCTATTGATGGTTTTTTAGCTCGTGCCAGTAATGTATAGGATCATATTTCAGGTCCACGACTGCCTGTGATAAATAATGTTTAAGTTCGTCATTTAAACCCTAAGTTTCCTGTGCAAGTGCATTATACATAGAAAGTTGCTTTTTGACAAGCAACTTGTGGAAATCCCATATTCCTTTATTCAAAGTAATAGATTAATTTCTGTTGTCTGTGGTTGCTAAGTATGTTTGGGATGTAAATTAAACAATTTTAAACCATAACGATATGTATGTTAAGCTTAAAATCGAGTTTTAAGTTGTCTCGGACGGTCGGCCCACATGTGCGCCACAGCAGATTACGGTGGTGGCGCATATAGGTTAAAGAATATGATTATAATTTATAAACGTAACAAGTTTATTGATGAGAAGTGAGGCGAAGGAGACTACACATACAGCCATCTTGCGAGGTTTTGAGTAATCAACCGGCAGCACTCTTGTAATACGGCCCTTCAATTAATTGTATGGTTTAAACCAAAACAGAAAAAATCGTATCTCGATTTTAGAATGTCTGAGATCGATTCACGAGATCGATTTAATGTATACGATCGATTAAAAAGATCGATTTTTTCGCTCCAAATAATCGATTTTTCGATTAATCGATCTTAGATCGCCATCCCTAGTTTATTTTGTATTGTTCAACGGACGGTTATATACGCATAGTAAACTGTCCCACTCGCTCCAGTTACTACATATACTCCGCACTCTTGCATCTTTTGCTCACTCCAATGCGTCTGGCAGGATAATAGAACCTTCAAAAATGTCTGGCTACTTCAGAAACTTTGTTTGAATAATTCCCCAAAAAATATGTATTAAATTCAGATTTTACAAAATGACGTAAGTAGAGTTACAAAATATTATAGTTTAGGGATGTCTGGCAAGGGGTTGCAACCATAGTACGTGTCTGGCAATGAGTAACGCGAGTTTGTGTATTATTACGGATAAAATATCAAAAAATTGAGCTTTACAAATTAACGAACTTCAGGTTGAAAAAAGTATACCTTTATTACCTGCTACCTGCCAAAGCAACCACTGCCTGAGTACCATAGGTGGGGATCGTTCCTACCTGTACTAGAGGCATATTTACAGAAACTTTCAGCTTTTACAAAATAAGGTATGTCTGGCGTTCACGGGCTCTTGGGCTATATCTATTATTTGGACAATTTGTGACAGTTTAAGATTTAGATCGAAGATTGCTACAACTTTAGTGCTATACAAAACTTAAATTCACTAAATTTAATAATGTTTTTAATTAATTAATTTTATATCACGTCTTTATTCCCTTAAGTTAGTCTTGAAAAGACAGAAATGCTTTCATAAACTCAATCGTATGTATTTCACACTAGAGGCCGCCCGCGACTCCGCCCGCATGGAAACTCTATCAATCCCGCGGGATCTCCAGATGAAAGTCTATATGTTATTCTGGGTCTTCAGCTACCTACATACCAAATTTCATCGTAATCGGTTCAGTAGTTTTTGCGTGAAAGAGTAACAAACATGCATACTGACATACTCACAAACTTTCGCATTTATAATACTCGTATTGGGTAGTGGGATTTTACTCATTTATTTACGTTACCAACATTCATGTTTTGTCCAGTCTAAATACGATGTCTATTAACTAAGTGGTCAATGTTAACACAGCAATCGCGTGACCAGAACAAGTTGTGCAAATTAATGAGAACTGACACTACGCACGGGTACTTGCGGGACACTGTCACGGTCAAGTGTTTGGTTTACACAAACTTTACGTATACATACATGCATACATATATATGGTCACGTCTATATCCCTTGCGGTATAGACATCTGCTTCTTCCATTCATCTCTTTCCTCTGTTATTTTTTTTACTTGTTGGTATTTTGTTACGTTAACTTTTATTCTATTATTATGTTATTTTTATTTCTTATTGTTATTTTCTTTTCAGCATAATTAATTAAATTGTTAAAAAATATTATTGGGGATGTTTCATAATTACTGAAGATTTTTCAATGACTAAATGTTTATGCTTGATTTATCGTAATCATGTATTGTCTATTAGCTAAACAGTCAATGGTACTAGAGCAAGATCCCAGAGCCGTAAGACACAACTTATTTTCTAAAGAATGGATCTTTCGATTCTCAGTAGTCTTTCATGTACTTTTAATACCTGCATGTTTGTGAGACTTGCCCGGTGACACCTGCGCAGGTACCAGGCGAGAAAGGTAACTAAAAATCACAGTTACTTAACTTAAATTTTTATGACTGATTTTTATATATATTTTATAGACTATTACTCTGAAGTCATATCAGAGAAGTCAGACGCTTTCCATGCGCCAAAACTTTTGTCAGACGCTTTAAAGCTCTATCAAAAAAAAATTAACTTAATTTATTTTTAAATGTCTGACTTTTATATATGTTATTCAGATAACTATTACAAAGTTGTATTAAATCAGTCAGACAGTTTGTAATGACCAAACACCCCTTAAACACAAGAATTACTCAGCCTCGAGTATGAGCACGATAGCACAATGCGCATGCGCGTCAGAGTAAAATATCTAATATTTGAAAAGTACTTACTGTTTTCAATTCATATTTTTGCATATCTATTCAAATACGATGAAATTTATAATTAAAATAATAATTAATCATT
Organism: Amyelois transitella; assembly: GCF_032362555.1. Classification (NCBI taxonomy): domain Eukaryota; kingdom Metazoa; phylum Arthropoda; class Insecta; order Lepidoptera; family Pyralidae; genus Amyelois; species Amyelois transitella. The sequence continues at coordinate 748,235 of NC_083509.1, read as the reverse complement.
TTTAAAATAATATAATATATTGCATATAAATAGGGGAAAATGAATTTTTTTGTAGCAATAGCCTTTCAAAAAGAATGATTTTTATTTTATTTAAAAAAATATATCTATTATAATAATTTCAATAAAAAAATAATTAATTATGATTAATCAATTGAATAATTATTTTATTGTCTCTTTATCATCTTCATCATCAAAATAATCATTTGAATTTTCATCATTTATTAAATCTCTATACTGTCCACTCAAGTCATCGTCCTCATCATCAGTTAGATTGTCGTTGCTGGCAGAATTTTCCGTAAAAATAAAATCATAAACAATTAAAAAATAGTATAGTAATAGTAAACCTATAACATATAAATATAAGTGAAAGGCGACTAAGGGATAGGCTTACAAACTTGGGATTCTTTTTTAGGCGATGGGCGAGCAACCTATCACTATTTGAATCTCAATTCTATCATTAAGCCAAATAGCTGAACGTGGCCATTTAGTCTTTTCAAGACTGTTGGCTCTGTCTACCCCGCAAGAGATATAGACGTGACCATATGTATGTAGTCTACTTTAATTTCGACACCACCGCAACGGCTTCAATGGTCCAGTGGTTAGCGCGTGAGACTGTGAAGTTGGCGGTCCGAGTTCGAGTCCCAACAATAACAAGATATATATTAATTTTTATTAAAAATGTTTTTTTTTGTGTTTTTTGAGTATTTATTAAAAAAACTGAAAATCAAAATACTACATATAATCATACGGTAAAAATATTTTGTCTGTACATTTAATATTTTGACTGAAACAAATAGAGAATTTTTTTTTACATTTTTTGTCTGTCTATCTGTATCAGACTGTATGATTAAGATTCAACTCGAACTTTACGCGGACGACGTCGCGGGCAACAGCTAGTATGCAATATATTATATTATTTTAAAAATGATTAATTATTATTTTAATTATAAATTTCATCGTATTTGAATAGATATGCAAAAATATGAAATTGAAAACAGTAAGTACTTTTCAAATATTAGATATTTTACTCTGACGCGCATGCGCATTGTGCTATCGTGCTCATACTCGAGGCTGAGTAATTCTTGTGTTTAAGGGGTGTTTGGTCATTACAAACTGTCTGACTGATTTAATACAACTTTGTAATAGTTATCTGAATAACATATATAAAAGTCAGACATTTAAAAATAAATTAAGTTAATTTTTTTTTTGATAGAGCTTTAAAGCGTCTGACAAAAGTTTTGGCGCATGGAAAGCGTCTGACTTCTCTGATATGACTTCAGAGTAATAGTCTATAAAATATATATAAAAATCAGTCATAAAAATTTAAGTTAAGTAACTGTGATTTTTAGTTACCTTTCTCGCCTGGTACCTGCGCAGGTGTCACCGGGCAAGTCTCACAAACATGCAGGTATTAAAAGTACATGAAAGACTACTGAGAATCGAAAGATCCATTCTTTAGAAAATAAGTTGTGTCTTACGGCTCTGGGATCTTGGACTATACAGCTTAGCGTGACAATCGCGTGCTACAATCTAACTGTGCAAATTACCGTGACACCTGTTAACACGCTCTGCTGTCCCGCACAACGGTACATTTAGTTTTAAATCATTATAGAAAATAGATTATTATATGTGTTGTATATGTTGGAGTGCCGGCATTTTAGAAAAGAACCACTCCATATCTTTCCTATGGATGGCGTAAAAGGCGACTAAGAGATAAAATTGGGATTCCTCTTGTAGGCGATGAGCTAACAACCAGTCGCTATTTGAATCTCAATTTCATCATAAAGCCAGACAGCGAACGTGGCCTCTCAGTCTTTTCAACAATGTTGACTCTGTACACCTCGCGAGCGATATAGACGTGACTATATTTTGGTCATTCTCAACAGCTAAGGGTAGTGTGAACCTACTTACGAGTATTTCCTTATTGCTTGCCTATGACGGTACAAGGTCCCGGGTTCAAAATTCGGACGGGGCATAATGAAGAAATAATATTTTCTGATTCTGTGAATTTCGGATTCTAAACGTCATTATGTTTCTAAAACTTTCTGCACCTTTGGTGCGATAGCTTCTAAAAATAGCCATCAACTTTCTAACGGCAATAGCAGAAATGTAAGTCTTAGGTAATGTCATTCGCGCCTTAAAAAAAAATAGAAAAGATAAAAATATCTTTTACTTGTTATTCTCTACGTAATTGATTCAATTCTGCTTATTTCATAAAAGAAGACTTAACTATGATTAATAGCTATACTTCTTACGATCGCATCAAACAAGCGTTTTCCAATTAGAACTACTCGTTTAAGGATTCCGAGTAAACTTGTTCAGTATTTCATTATTTTCAGTCAGCTTTGTATTACCTGCTACTCATTAATTCATTCAAATAATCTTTAATATCCTTTGCGCGGTAGACAGAGCCAGCAGTCTTGGAAGACTGATAAGGCTACGTTTAGCTGTTAAGCTTTATGATATAATTGAAATTCAAATAGTGACAGGATGCTAGCTCATCGCCTAAAAGATGAATCCCAAGTTTGTAAGCCTATCCCTTATTCGTCTGTTACTACATCCATGGGGAAGAAATGGAGTTGTTCTATTCTTTTTTATATTTGTGCCGGGAATCATGTTTATCTTACGTGAGGTGATGATGATGATGATAATCACAGGGCTCGAAGACGGTTGGAATATTATGGCATTGAAATTTAGAGAGTGATCTTGAAATATTCCTTTAGCTGTGGAACATACATACATACATATGATCACGTCTATATCCCTAGCGGGGTAGACAGAGCCACCAGTCTTGAAAAGACTGATAGGCCACGCTCAGCTGTTTGGCTTAGTGATGGAATTGAGATTCAAATAGTGACAGGTTGCTAGCCCATCGCCTAAAAGAGGAATCCCAAGTTTATTAGCCTATCCCTTAGTCGCCTTTTACGACATCCGTGGGAAAGAGATGGAGTGGTCCTATTCTTTTTTGTAATGGTGCCGGGAACCACACGGCAGACTGCTGTGGAAACTATAATTTATTGTCGCCTTACTTTACCTGCACCGTTGTAAAGACAAGGACATCATTCTTGGAAATACTTTTTGGAATCTCAACTTTATTATACGAAACTAGCTATGCCCGCGACTTCGTCCGCGATGAATAGTTGTTTTGGGCATCTTGAAGCTCTCAAGGATGAATAATTTCCCCCGTTTTATTCACATTTTTCATTATTTCTTCGTTCCTAATAGTTGCAGCGTGATGTCACTTAGCCTTAAGCCTTCCTCGATAAATGGTCTATTCAACACAAAAAGAATTTTTCAATTCCAACCAGTAGTTCCTGAGATTAGCGCGTACAAACTAACAAACTCTTTATCTTTATTATATTAGTATAGATAGTATAGACTAGCTGTGCCCGCGACTTCGTCCGCGCAGAATAGTTATTTTGGGCATCATTGAAGCCCATCAAGGATGAATAATTTTCCCCGTTTTTTTTTCACATTTTCCATTATTTCTTCGCTCCTAATAGTTGCACGTAATGTCATTCAGCCTAAACAATTTTCAATTCGAACCAGTAGTTCCTGAGATTAGCGCGTTCAAACAAACAAACTCTTCAGCTGTATAATATTAGTATAGATGAGAGCCATTACATGTTAGAGTAAAGAGCATAGGTATATAAAGTTCCAATTTCCAATCAGCCACGCCATTTTGCCTGTCACTCGCCCCCACTCGCCCCCACTCGCCGGTGAGAGGCCCCGCGCAGAGTGCATTTAGGTGTACCCTCCCATTGTCCCCCAGAACGGATGATGACGACGATGACTGACATTCGTTTGTTGATTCATCTTTGTGTGGTAATGACCAGAGATCGGATATTCGGAAGCATTTTACCTACCTAAAGTTGGGGTGTTGGGTTGGTATGGAACGTACTTCTGTAAAAAAAAAAATCACGCTGTATAATTCTGGATTCCCGGTAGGTAGGTTAATTTTTTTAATAAATATGATCAACCATCACTTATGTTTATAAAGGTCATCATACCTTATATACGATAAGTTTAAATTTTTTGTTTAATAATAAAATATTTCCGGGATTCAAAATAATTCGAATCCCGGAAGCAAGAAGCCGCCTCCATACTTTCTTAGCCAAAATATTGGTTGAGGTAAATATGCATCCGATTATCCGATCTCTAGTAATGAGTCATGATTTGTGATGCGATGCTGGTGTACTGTATTTATGTGGTAACGGTTATACAATTTTGACGGCCTCTGTGGCGCAGCGGTAGTGCGCTTGTCTGTGACACCGGAGGTCCTGAGTTTGAATCCCGACCAGGGGATGATGAGAAACGAACTTTCTCTGATTGGCCTGGTTTTTGGATGTTTATCTTTATGAGTTTTTTTAAATTTATAAATTTAAAATGTATGTAGAATCTGTAAATATAATTATTTCATTTGCAGGTCATCAAAATAGGTGAAGCAGTTATTGAGCTATTCAAATTTTCGCAAAAAAAGTGTTCTTACTTGGCCTACCCTCGAATGTTTAGGGTAAGGTTAATCAAATCTCGTAGTGTAGTCATAAAAAAGAACGAGTACCTACCTATAACGGAGAAACAGTTGTATAATTTAATTTTCAGTTGCGACCAAAAGTAGGTATAATAACTTGATGTAAACTTAATCTATAATCGCTATTATAGCTTTCTATGAAAAGGATTTTCATAATCTTATCTGACGAAAATAGACAATGGATAGTCACGTAGGGCTCAACTCGCTAACCCTCCAATCAAAGCCCACGTAAAGGACTTAATTAAAAAACAATCATTTTCATCTCTGGAAAACATACTTTATTCATACTACAATCTGGGGCGTAATTTTAATAACAAAACAGCTGTAATCTCAACACGACGTGTCGCATGATCTCAAATTACACGAGCTTACATTGTAATTAATTGTTAACACCACATTCTGAAGTCGCCGCGTCAAAGGCTTAAGCGGGGTTGTACGAAGTAAGGTATCAATTTTAAATAGAGACTTAGCGTGGAATTATTAGTCAGTATCTCGCGTGAGACGGGTTATGTGTGCAATGGGATTTTAATTTAAAAGGTTCTTCTATGTTTTGGGATGAATGTTTTTACATACATATATAAATCACGCCTGTTTCCCGGAGGGGTAGGCAGAGGTTACAAATTTTCTACTTGCCACGAACCCTGCATACATCCTTCGCTTCATTCATAACTATCTTCATGCAGGCTCGTCGGTTTCGGGTACTCTTGACCTGACCTTTTGCTAGAACGTCTTCGATTTGATCAAGGTACGTTCGTCTAGGCCTTCCCACTCCAACAGTCCCATTCACACTTCCTTGAAAGTTTGTAAAAGTGAATAAACGGAAGAAAATACTTGACAATTATACATACATACATAAATATAATCACGTCAATATGTATGGGTAGACAGAGCCAATAGTTTTTAAAAATATTTATTGTATTGTATATGTTCTTTTACGACAAAAAGTCTATTGAAAATCTCGCTTCGATCCAACGGTAGACAGATACTACATCTTTTAACTTGTCACGACCCCTACATACTTGCATTCAAAGCTCTCTTAGTTCAAACCTGGTATATTCAGGATACCTTTTTAAGTACGTATATTTATATATTTTTTTATTTGATAAAAAAAATAATAGCCCTTACCTTAACCTTATTTGTACAAAGTTCTTCATCATTTTTTGAGTCTCACAGGTCATATAAAATGCTTGTGTTAAGCATAACGCCTTGCTTGGCTCGTTACAGAGCTAAGGGTGACGATTTATACCGTGAGAGCCCTCTGCGGCGCCCAAGTGTGGCTTGTTAGGAACTGCGCGAGAGTGTTCAACGCGACACGTAATTGCACGCGTGTTAAGTTTCAAGGAGCTTTGTATGTGGTGGTGAAGTTGGTTATATTTTACTAGACTTTCGCCCAAGACTCGCTCGCGTGGGAGTCTCTTTATTTCAGTTTCTGCGGGAATTTCGGGAAATCGTATCTTAGTGCACCTCAGGACCACTGCCTGCCTTTCAAATTCTAGACTCGGCTTTTAGTAATACACACAAGCGGTGAGTAATACACAACTAAAAGACGCGAATAGGATTTTGTTGGGAGTCAAGAAAGGGTGCGCTGTTAGAGAGCAAACGCGCTTCGAACATGATTCTGCGACGATAACCTGAAGGTTGGTAGAACTATGGGTGTTGGTGGAACAGATGTTCATAAAATCTTGCCTGTTCAAGCACTTTTGATATATATATATATATAAAGTCATAGTTATGTTTGTAATCTATTATATGTAAATATATTAAGTAACCTATTATTCATATTTATATTATTATTTCTTTTACAGTTGTCGCACCACCCGTACATCCATCTCAGTTTGGTCCAAAGGTTCGACTGGCAGAGAATGCCTTGTGGCATTAAGTTTACATGTTGTACATTTTACGTGCATATAAATTAAATAAATAAATAAGAGATTAATTACTGTATTACCTAGATGAACGTATCTTGATCAAATTAAGGACGTCCTGGTAAAGGGTCAGGTCAAAAGTACCCGAAACCGCCGAGCTTGCATGAAGAGAGTTATGAATGTGGATGAAGCGAAGGAAATATGCAAAGATCGTGGCAAGTGGAAAGAGGTAGCCTCTGCCTACCCCTCCGGGAAAGAGGCGTGATTTTATGTATGTATGTATTTGTTTGACTGTACGGATATCAGCTGACTAAAGATGGTTAAATATACTTTTTTTTTTTTTAAACACAGATTGAGTTAGCCTCGAAGTAAGTTCGAAACTTGTGTTACGAGATACTAACTCAACGGTACTATATTTTATAATAAATACTTATATAGATAAACATCCAAGACCCAAACCAATCAGAGAAAGTTCGTTTCTCATCATGCCCTGACCGGGATTCGAACCCGGGACCTCCGGTGTCACAGACAAGCGTATTACCGCTGCGCCACAGAGGCCGTCATACTATTTCTAAATACTGCAGATATTGAACGTGCACTTTCTTTCTTGCTCTGTGCTTTTAGCAGCATATGCTGAGTACTGCACAAAATATTAAGTACGTGAACACACGCAACCACTCGTCATCGAGTATCGGTAGTTCGGTACATATCGAGTTCGCGAATTCTAATTAATTAAGGGCACGTTAACAGAAATATTTAAAGTCAAACATGTATGCCAATAATTCAATTTTAGAGTGAGTTCAGAAAAATAACACCCGAATTCGACAAAATTTTTGTTACATACATAAAATCACGCCTCTTTCCCGGAAAAGTAGGCAGAGACTACATTTTCTATTATTCGCGCTATATAATTAACCCCTGCATACTTCTTATTCTACATTTACACTCATCATTTTCTTTATGCAAGCTCGTCGGCTTAGAGAAATCTTGACCTGGCTTGGTGGCTGAGGGCAATCTTGACCTGGCTTGTCGGCTTAGGGCAATCTTGACCTGGGTTGTCAGCTTACGGCAATCTTGACCTGGCTTGTTGGCTTAGGGATATGTTGACCTGGATTGTCGGCTTAAGGCAATCTTGACCAAGCTTGTCAGGGTAATCTTGACCTGGCTTGTCGGCTTAGGGCAATCTTGACCTGATTTGTCGGTTTTTGGCAAATTATATCTGGCCTTTGCCAGGTCGTCCTTAGGGTAAGTTTGCCTACCATCGCTTTCTAGTATTAAATTAATTAATTAACGAGTAACACACTGCAAATACGGTATTCAATAGTAAGTCCACTTAAATCCTAAATCATCTCTGATTTCAACACTAAGTTTGGACTATCTCCCAAACAGCGGAGTCCCAAAGCGGATTTACATATAAATAGCTGATGCAAATCTGCAAGAGTGCCCGTCCGTCTGTCTGTATTAGTTTAGACAAGCAGTTCCAAATGGATGTCGAGGGCCATTGTCCGTAAGAAGTAAACTTCGATTGGTCTAATGCAACTTTTTCAACAGATTTCGCAGCTATTCTTGAGTTTGAATTGAATAAGTCAATTAGAAGCCACTGTGGTTACATAAGGCCGTGTGGTTTCCGGCACTTTAGAATAGGACCAATACCTCTCTTTCGCGTGGTTGTTGTAAAAGGCGAGTAAGGGTTAGGCTTACAAACTTGGGATTCTTTTTTAATCGATGACCTAGCAACTGAATCTCAATTCTATCATTAAGCCAAACAGCTGAACGTGGCCGACCAGTCTTGCCAAGACTGTTGACTCTGTCTACCCCACAAGGGATATAGACGTCACCATATGTATGTACCTATGTATGTGTGCATGACCATATGTAATATAGATTAATTTATTAAAAGAGAATTTAATGAGCCTTAAGATTAAATCCAATGATCGTTGTATGATGGGTGCAGTGAAGGGTCATATTGTTAAAACAGTTTGAGAGATATAGTATCATATTTATATGGCATAGTATGCTGGCATTATAACGACATGCGCTGCTCTGTGCTCCGGTGTCTGGCGTGGAGGGCCCTCCACGCCAAAAGTTCTTTTCTCATCATGATTCGAACCCGGGACCTCCGGTGTCACAGATAAGCGTATTACCGCTGCGCCACAGAGGCCGTCAAATATACGTATATAGTCATAGTTATGTTTGTAATCTATTATGTTTAAGTGTATTAAGTAAACTATTATTCATATTTATATTATTATTTCTTTTACTACCCGTACATCCATCTCAGTTTGGTCCAAAGGTTCGACTGGCAGAGGATGCCTTGTGGCATTCAGTCCACCTGTTGTACATTTTACGAGCATAAAGTTTAAATAAATAAATAAGAGATTAATTCCTGTTATTATTACTATGTCACATATTTATGTGACATAGTATGCGGGCATTATAACGACATGCGCTGCTCTGTGCTCCGGTGTCTGGCGTGAAGGGCCCTCGAAGCCGCTGCAATCTTGTTACACAGAGTGCTATTGGACGTTCATAACAAGTATAATGTGAAAAAGTACCTGGTTGACCGAGCTTTGCTCGGTTTTTTGTTTTTGGTAGAACGTGTTTTAATATTAGTCAAGTTTTGCAAACATCTACTTTAGCAGGACGAGCGGAAACTGGATTATTTTTATAATGGTTTTTTTGAAATGATTCATCACTGTGTAAAGTTTGAGAAACACATGTGGGACTTGGGAACCGAGCTTTTCTCGAACCTAGGACCTTGATAAATCGATTCCTTGAGCCGAAAAGCCCCTAATCTGTAACTTTCATGAAAATCGTTGGAGCCGTTTCCGAGATCCTGTTTATATATATACAAGAACTGCTCGTTTAAATATATTAGATTATATTTTTGAAACAGAATTTACGGGTAAATGATATTCGAAAACACGGATATTTTGGAGATTAGATAATTATTCTAATGATGTTAACACAATAGGGTTTTGGCTGAAAATCAGTGCTGAACGTGTTCAGAGTATCACTGAGCTAGGATCCATTACGACATTCAAATATTGTAGTTTGTATGTGTGTATGTTTGTGTGCATTCTGTGATGTCACAACAAATTATATTTCTTTCTTTCTATTTCTTTCTGTGTGCCGTGTGGTTACCGGCACCAATAGAAAAAGAATAGGACCACTCCATCTCTTTCCCATGGATGTCGTAAAAGGCAACTAAGGGGTAGGCTTATAAACTTGGGATTCTTCTTTTAGGCGATGGGCTAGCAACCTGTCACTATTTTAATCTCAATTCTATCTTTAAACCAAGTAGCTGAACGTGGCCTATCAGTCTTTTCAAGACTGTTGGTTCTGTCTACCCCGCAAGGTATATAAAGGTGACTATATGTATGTATGATTCTACTAATAGGCTTCTTATGAGACTTAAGTTAATTCTTTTCAGTTTTCCCAAATATAATTTTCTATTTCTGCTAGGTATACTATTTTTACTTCAAACTCGTATTAAAATCTTGATTATAATTATATTATATACTAGAGGCCGCCCGCGACTTCGTCCGCATGGAAACCCTATCAATACCGCGGGAACTCTGGGATAAAAAGTAGCCTATGTGTTATTCTGGGTCTTCAGCTACCTACATACCAAATTTCATGGTAATCGGTTCAGTAGTTTTTGCGTGAAAGAGTAACAAACATCCATACAAACTTTCGCCTTTATAATGGTAGTAGGATGTATGAATTCTATTATATAATTACTATGGTTAAAGAATTATTTATATTCTCATAAACAAATTCAATTATAATGAGAACTTACAAATTAATGACGGACGCGTACATATTAGCTTTAGTACTTGACAAGGAAATCAAAAGAAAAATATAACTACGTCGTGTGGTTTAGCTTTTACGTGTTAATTATTAAGTATCAGAATTATTACTGTATTGAACACAAGTTTCTGAGTATGAAAGCTGAACTTTACGAAACTAAAATAAAAAGTAGTTTCTTGTAGGGATCCGGCGAGTACGACGGAGTTTAATAACTTAACTTTATGTGGTAGAAAAAGCTTTTTCTTGATCCAAATGATTCAAAGGCAAGGTGTATATTGGAAGAGCTGACAACAAACATCCATACCTAATCCATACATATAATAAAACTGTAACTGAACATTGTCTGTACATTGAAGATATTTAAGAAAAAATATTATAAGGGGTCTTTTTAGGGTCAAAAGAAGCCAAAACAATTTTTTTTTGAATTTTTGTCTGTCTGTCTGTCTGTCTGTCCGTCTGTCTGTCTGTATTTTTGTACGCGCATCACGCAAAATCTACCGAACGGATCTGAACGAAATTCGGCACATATATAGTTAGTAACCTGGATTAGAATATAGGCTACTTTTTATCCTGAAATTCTATCCCAAGGGGATGAAATAGGGGGTGCAAAATTGTATGGAACTTCGTTATTTTTGAATCGATATAAAAAGCTATAAATATTTAATTATCATATTTATTATGATTAAAATAAAAAAATAGCATTTTATTGATTAAATTCATTATGCTTTGTTTATTTATTTAGTTCCCGTGGTTTAGATATTTATTTTTTGCCCACCCGATACGAGATGGCGCCTCATGAGAATTTAAGAAATAACACAACTGTAGCCGCTGGCAAAATTTTTAATTAATTATATAATTAAAACTTCTTTTATTCATTGATTTAGTTTCGCCAGCACTTACCGTTTCACCACATCTTTGAGAAGAATTTTTTTTTATGTAGGTAGTTTGACGCGCCCCGCATCGGCGACGGTTGCCATGCTCCTCAAGATTAGCAGGAATAACACACATGTAGTAACGCCAGTACTTACCATTTCACCATTGATTTAGTTCCCGTGGTTTAGATATTAATTTTTTGAACATCCGATACGAGATGGCGCCACGAGAATTTAAGAAATAACGCGATTGTAGCCGCTGGCAAAATTAGATAGTACCGATGCTTGCAGCATCGGTACTTATTCGGTAGAGTTCCTTAATTCACTTTCGGCATCTGGACTGCCCGCGCATACAATTGCACTAAAAGTAGACATTCCATTTTGTAATGAGACTGCCTTAAAGTGGTGTCGCTTCATAACATTATAATAGAAGCTAAAATTCTTACTGGTTGTGCAGCTGGTGAAATTGTTTTTATACCGCGCATTCCCCTCATTCCCAACAACTTTCTATTTCAATTTAAGCGTGTACAGTTTCCAATGGCTATATGTTTCGCGATGACAATTAACAAATCACAAGGTCAAACACTTGGAGCAGCCGGAGTCGACCTCAGGACGATTTGCTTCTCACACGGACAGCTCTACGTCGCTTGCTCGCGGGTCACCAGCTGTGACAGTTAATTTGTGATGTCTCCAATGGGCAAGACAGCAAATGTTGTAAACAAAGAGATAGGTACTTTAACTTTCCATTATTATAATTTCCTTTTTTTGTCTTTAGAATTTATTCGTTTTTTAACAGCTGCGCTTCCGAGCTTTGCTTTTGTAAGAAAAATAAACTATGTTCTATTCCAGGCATTATTCTTCCCGTGTACGTAAGTTTCATCAAAATCCATCCAATAGAATTTGCGTGATTGAATAGCATCCTCAAATAAGCACTCACGTAGGTACATCAATTTTTTTGCATAATCTATACTAATATTATAAAGATGAAGAGTTTGTTTGTTTGAACGCGCTAATCTTAGGAACTACTGATTCGAAATGAAAAATTATTTTTGCGTTGAATAGACCATTTATCGAGGAAGGTTTTAGGCTATATAACATCACGCTCCAACTTTAACGAGAAAACAAAAAATGGACTATGTGAAAAAAACGGGGAAAATTATTCATCCTTGAGGGCTTCAATGATGCTCAAAATAACAATTTCACGCGGACGAAGTCGCGGGCACAGCTAGTAATAATATTAAAATAGCGAAAGTAAGTTAGTTTGTTGTAAAGTTAGTCTTATAGTGCCGTGTGGTTCCCGGCACCAATACAAAAAAGAATTAGGACCACTCCATCTCTTTCCCATGGATGTCGTAAAAGCCGACTAAGGGGTAGGCTTATAAACTTGGGATTCTTCTTTTAGGCGATGGGCTAGCAACCTGTCACTATTTGAATCTCAATCTTATCTTAAAGCCAAATAGCTGAACGTGGACTATCAGTCTTTACAAGACTGTAGGCTCTGTCTACCCCGCAAGGGATATAGACGTGATTATATGTATGTATGTATGTATGTTAGTCTTATATAATTACTAGAGGCCGCCCGCGACTTCGTCCGTGGAATTATTCCCGCGGGAACTCCAGGATAAAAAGTAGCCTATATGTTATTCTGGGTCTTCAGCTACCTACATACCAAATTTCGTCGTAATCGGTTCAGTTGTTTTTGCGTCAAAGAGTAACAAACATCCATACTGACATACTCATAAACTTTCGCATTTATAATACTAGAGGCCGCCCGCGACTTCGTCCGCATGGAAACCCTATCAATCCCGCGGGAACTCTGGGATAAAAAGTAGCCTATGTGTTATTCTGAGTCTTCAGCTACCTACATACCAAATTTCATGGTAATCGGTTCAGTAGTTTTTGCGTGAAAGAGTAACAAACATCCATACATCCATACAAACTTTCGCCTTTATAATAGTAGTAGGATTAGTATAGATTATGGTAGCCGCACTGAAACTTTTTTTCAAAACTTACATACATGCATAAAATCACGCCTTTTTCCCGGAGGGGTAGGCAGAGACTATACCTTTCCACTTGCCATGATCATCTGTTCTCTAAAGCATTTTAAAATTTCCCTGCATTCCTGATTAAATTCCAGGATATTAAAAAATAAACGAAAACCCTTATCCAGTCTAGCATTCACAAAGCGAGGCGACAGTTACAGCGAACACTCCCGAAATTTCTGAAAAATTCTCACACGCCATATTCCCGAAGCGGAGTAAAAAAAAAAAAACTAAATTGGGTGCGATGTCATTTTAAGCGGCGAATTAAATACTTTTATAACGTGGAGTGGCGTAACTTTTGATAGAAAAAGTTGCGGGTAGTCGTAAACACAATTAGGGTTGGCGCACTCGATTGGCCGGAAACTTCTGGAGAATTCCGCCGTTCTCTTTAGCGGCAACCCTGATACCTTTATTAATCAAAAACTCAATTAAATACCTCTTTGTGATAGCGCTCTTTGTATTTTTATTTATGTTTAAGAAAGTGTTTGAAGGCGCTGTTATAAGATTAGGCGATGCCCTAATTTACATTTTAGGGAAGCCGGAGTGAGATGATTTATGGGCACGATTAACTCGGTCCGCGGCGAGTTTCGAAACTCTAATGCATTTCCGTTCCGCGGCGAAGTTTCTAGATCTTTTTATATGAGATAGAGAGGCGAAGAAAATGTAATTGTGATTAGTTATGATGTGCTATGTCATCAGTTATGTAATCTACCGACATTCATGTTATTTTTAAAGACATCTACACTATAATCAGTATAGGCATTAACTAGGTTCTTATTCGGGAATTATGCTATTTAAACGTAGTTTAGAAAGTTCATTTTTCCTCTTGGCATAGCCCCGGTTGCATCCTCACCTATCTGGAGAGGAGCCCAGGGTATGCCTATGACCATGGATCCTGGATTGGGTGAGTCAGGTTTTTACACGAAGCGACACTCATCTGACCTCCGCAACTTTTGCAGGTAAACCTAACCCATATTTGATCCATGGTAACACCATCCAGTTTAGAAAGTTCATTTTTCATACTTAATTATTTCTCATAAATAGTTATTTCTCATACTTAGACAATTCTCATAAATAGCGGAATAAATAAATTATCATAGGATACAAATTTTAATATAGGACAGGACATAGCTATGTACAAAATACCAGAAATTTTTAATTTCGAATTTCAGTGTTTTTTTTTTTTACTTTGTGTTGGTATGTAAATCATTTGAATAGGTATTTATGTAACAATTGAACTAACACTTGCAACAAAATACTTTACATATTAAAAAATAAAGAAATATGTTCACCAAAATAGACATTGTAACAATTCAATCAAAATGTACAACAAAAATAAACAAAATATTTTGGCATATCACAGCTGAGCAGGCAACGCTAACGCTCAAAGCAAATTTTGATAATAAAAATCAAGTTACCAAGCTCACTGGGTGCGGTGCCCGCTAAATTGATCCCGGACTGAGCCCCGATTATTCCAAACTAAATTTTAGGACAGGTCAAGAGTTGCCCGTGAAAAAAGGAAGGTTCTTTTTAGTTATTTTTATATTACATACGTATGTAGCGGGAGCGATGCAAACTCGACCGCCACCAAAGGGAAAATCTTCCGCCAGGCTAGGTGTTATGCCTGTGGAACCGCGCGACAGACGATGTTGTGTCGGAGGTTTTATATATGCTCCAATCCATGAAATCTTTGAAATCGCCATTTAAATTCTTCGCTGCTATTGGTTGAGCGCGTCAATTTCTACGCGACGATTGACAGTAGTTGTTTGATTGGATGTTGTGACGAGTGGCGTAGAGATGTCGCCGCACATACATAAAACACGCCTGTTTCCGGGAGGGTTAGAGACTTCATATTCCCACTTGCCACGTTCCCTTCATATTTTTTCAGCTTAAGTTGGTTGGTTGGTTTCAGAATGCTAAAATACGATAAATAGAAATAGTCCTGATGTTTGAAAAAACAGATAGACAGACAAAATAATTTAAATACTTCGGTTTCTGTCTACTTTAGCGAACCCCTTTTTTTAACATACGGAATTAAACTTTCTAAAAGGTGTAAAAGGTAAGGGATAGGCTAAAGAACTTGGGATTCGTCTTATAGGCGATGGGCTAGACACCAGTCACTATTTAATCTCAATTTCATTATGAAGCCATACAGGCTAACGTGGCCTTTCGGTCTTTTTAAGACAGTCGACTATGTCTAGCCTGCAAGGGATATATGTATATGTATGTGATAATATATATATGTACGTATGAACCTTTCTACAAATTAATTATATGTATAGATTATGCTTTTACATACATACATATGGTCACGTCTATATCCCTTGCGGGGTAGACTGAGCCAACAGTCTTGAAAAGACTGAATGGCCACGTTCAGCTATTTGGCTTAATGATAGAATTGAGATTCAAATAGTGACAGGTTGCTAGCCCATCGCCTAGAAAAGCATCCTAAGTTTGTAAGCCTATCCCTTAGTCGCCTTTTACGACATCCATTGGGGAAGAGATGGAGTGGTTCTATTCTTTTTTGTATTGGTGCCGGGAACCACACGGCACGAATGCTTTTGAAAGGATTTTTTCAATTAATTGTGAACCCTGTTAAGGTAAGGTTCCTATGAAGGTATGTCGGTCAGATGGCCAGGGTATTAGAGGGAAAATTAAAAATTCCTCTAGCCAATATTCCTAAGAAGTTTTATCGGATCAGCTTTATAAAAGAAATAAGTATTTCTCCAAGGAATATGGAGTTCAATATTACTTTAAGATTATTATATTACCTTGTCCTTTGGCATTAATAAAAATATAATAAATATGTAAAGGCAAAGACTACATTTTTCAGACAAGCCTAAAGCAATTTTGGAAAATGATATGCTTTCATTAGAATAGATTTATTTTCAAAATTGGATACAAGGTATCACTTATTGACGTCACATAACTTAAATCTAATTATAACTGCTACCGCTTCCAAAGCGCATGTGTAGAAGAAGCGGCGGAACAAACTACACTGCAGCATTTTCATCAACGTCAATTTACAAATAAAGATCTCTTAAATCTAAATCGTGGACGAATGCACATTATCTACATTAAAAATATTAAAACATATAGTCACGTCCATATTAGTTGCGGGGTAGACAGAGCCGACAGTCTTGAAAATACTGAAAGGACACATTCTGCTGTATGGCTGAATGATAGAATAGAGATTCAAATAGTAATGCTTTAATTATAGGCGAATATTTTATTTTTCTATTTATAGGAAAATCTTCCTTTTCTGACAATGACAGACCGACAGACAATGTATAAATAAATATAAATAGGTATATACAGGATAAATTATACAGATAACCTCGAAGTAAGTTCGAAACTTGTGTAACGATGTGTATGTAAGTTAGAACCTACAGTCAAAACCGCTGGGACTAGACATATGAAATTTGTATGGTCCAGAAGCTACTAAAAGAATTAATTTTTCAGGATTTCAATTGACAGGATTTCACGCTTTAGGCGGGCCGAGCAGCATGCGTTCTTATATACATACATGGCCACGTCTATGTCCCTTGCGATGTAGACAGAACCAACAGTCTTGAAAAGACTGAATGGCCACGTTCAGCTATTTTGCTTAATGATAGAATTGAGATTCAAATAGTGACAGGTTGCTAGCACATCGCCTAAAAAATAATCCCAAGTTTGTACCCTATCCCTTAGTCGCCTTTTACGACATCCATGGGAAAGAGATTGGAGTGGTCCTATTATTTTTTGTATTGGTGCCGGGAACCACACGGCAATATGCCAATATTGCACAAACGTTTATTGCAAAATCGGTTCTTTTATATATATTTTGATCAATAAATTGATAACACGTGTGTCGTACTGATTTGATATCGTTCTCTGATCCTGCGTCGGGCCGCGTATTAACTGAACCCTTCATTTAAATCGAGTTTTACTCGTAATCAATTATCGGCCCGAGCCGTGCCTGAAAGGTTTTGCGGTCGGATTATGCGTGACGTGTGAAAAATTGTCCATTTGAACGGATTTCAAATATAGGTACCAATAAAACATTCTTCACTTGTGTTTTACTGGGTGCGATGCGTAGCATTGCATTTGTAAAACTACCTACATCTTATGGATGTTCAACGATGAGTGCCAGTGTACGTTCAAACCTACATATTATGGTTTTTGTTACACTGTAGCAGTTAAATGTATGTAATGTAAAAATATCTAAGTTTAATAATAATAAATAAATAAAAATAAATATAAAAAAGAATAGAACCACTCCATCTCTTTCCCATGGATGTCGTAAAAGGCGACTAAAGGATAGGCTTACAAACTTGGGATTCATTTCTTTTTAGGCAATGTGTTAGCAACCTATGTAAATAGCTGAACGTGGCCATTCATTCTTTTCAAGACTGTTGGCTATGTCTACCCCGCAAGGGATAAAGACGTGACCATATGTATGTATGTATGTTCAAATATGGGATCATTTTGTACGAATACTACTAGGATTCTGTTATTAGGCTGTAAGGTTAAGATTACAGATTTATATTTCGTTACGAAATTATGATAAGAAAGAGGAGCCTGCGGTATGTCGATCATGGTTATGACTCCTATTATAATTTATCTTCCCCCCCCCCCCCCCCTCCCCTTTCTTCCCCCTTCCTTTCATCGAACTCACAAACAAATTTAAATAAATAATAAATCATTATCAGTATACCGCGGATGGAATACGCGCGTATCGATTCGGAAACTTTATTAATTTACTTGTGAACGTCTATTTTGAAGCTGCCATTATGTATAATAGGTATATGTGGTTGTATGTCAGTATCACGGAGAACTTCGTAAAGACATGACATGACTCGTCGTGCACAAAGTTTGTTCCTATTACTTAACTCAATCGTGTTCTATTTATGTTACAATACTTTGTTACTTGAGCGATTCCCGTAGGTCATTTTTGGATTATGTTGTTTTGCGTTAAGTGTTGTTTTTGAAAGTTGACGTAAGTTTTAGTAAATTATTGCATTGCTTTGACTTTAATACGAGTAGTAGCAATCGTTTACTCCAAAATTTGTTATTACCTTGAAATAACTTTACTCTGTCTTTTTTCAGTACTTCTTAGTCCAAATTACGTATTTTAAGCTGCTACGTAATTTAAATTTCAATTTGACGGAATGAATTTTCCCTCACTGTCTCTGTTGGGGAAAAGAACAGATTTTGCGTTTTTAATTTTACCAAAATCGCCAACGCCATGTACATTTAGGCCTCCTGTATTTGCGCGGGTGAAATTTTATTTTCCCCGCGGAGAGGGCAAATCTTATTTTTTGTTTGGCCAGCCTGCGCACACGTTATGAAATTTTTCATTAAGCGCAGTGTCAACTAGCCGGGTTTAACGTCTCGTAACATCGTTAGCGGGGTTTTCATTAGCGACGCCCTATCTCGACAACGTAGTACATTGAATACAGAAGGCGATGTTGATTTTCTTCTATCCAAATTTTTATAATGTGAATCACATTTTAATGGGCTATTGTTATTTATTATTTTTATTTATTAATTTATGTAAATTAAGGAAAAAATAAGAATAGATCATAAACTGAAGAGAAATTTAGTACAAGGGCACTACTAATTTCCAGAGAAATTTCTTCTAGAAGGCCCACGATAGGAAAATGTTAATGTAAATACAGTAGGCAATGTTGCACGCACTCAAATTCGAATTATATGAGTATCGATTTAAATCCCTTTCAATGTGAAATTACATGCTATCGGACGGTCTTCATAGTAATCGTGTGACTCACGGCCTTTTCAAATTGTATATCTTTCGTTTTGCAACTTTAACACTTTCAAGACTTTCGTAAATATCACAGACATTATAAGATAATCAATCGTTGGTAATTGAAAAAAATAATGATTTAAAGGTTATGATTTGGTACAGATAAAGAAAACTATAATAATGTTAATGCTGTAATTATAATTTCAATCCTGTCCAATTAATTTATTTTGCCCTTGTTAATTGAAACTCTGTCCTTATAATATTAATCATTCCTCTCAACGCAGCTTTCTGATATGTCTTTTATACTGTGGCGCCCCTCTACCCCTGCACCGGACACTTTATCGTTATTATTTATCCCGCGCGGGGTATTGCTTTGTGT
The DNA here is from genome assembly GCF_032362555.1 of Amyelois transitella. Classification (NCBI taxonomy): domain Eukaryota; kingdom Metazoa; phylum Arthropoda; class Insecta; order Lepidoptera; family Pyralidae; genus Amyelois; species Amyelois transitella. Next base: position 728,984 of record NC_083509.1, on the reverse strand, counting down.
AATTTGGGCGTCACTACGTGAGTGTGATTACAATTTCTAACGAAGTACCAACTCCCAAAAAAATTCAACAGAATTTTAGGTTAACGCAGGAGATAGAATAATGAGAAAACAAAAGATTGATAACTAAAAAACATAATAAAAGATGTAACTAATCTTTTATCGAAGGCGGAGCTGAAGACAAAAGGTAATACCTATAGTTGTATGTATAAAAATAAATATATCCAAAAATAATTACATGATACTAATGAAATTTTGCAATATTACAACTCACATATAGCGTTCAAATCAACCCCTAAAATTGTAAACGGACATAATTTTCGAATGCCAACAATATAAATCAGCTGAATTAGCCAACAGTACTATGAGACTATGCAATTTTGTATTAATTACAATATCAAACGGAGCATAGCGAATAAACGCTAATCACAATTTTCGGAATACAATTAAGTGGGCAATTTTCAAAGCTCAATTATAATGTTGCATGTAAAAGCGATTACCTGGTTCATACTAGCTGGAACTCAGCAATTGAACACGGTGCAAGGCATTGAAATAATAAAATTTACATTTAAAATAAATCCTTTCCATCCTTTTTTTGTGCCGTGTGGTTCCCGGCACCAATAGAAAATAGAATATGACTCCTCCAAATCATTCCCGTAGATGTCGTAAAAGGCGACTAAGGGATAGGCTTATAATCTTAGGATTATTCTTTTAGGCGATGGGCTAGCACTAGCAACCTGTCACTATATGAATCTCAATTGTATCATTAAGCCAAACAGCTGAACGTGGCCTATCAGTCTTTTCAAGACAGTTGGTTCTGTCTTCCCAGCAAGGGATATAGACGTGATTATATGTATGTATTATTTTTTTTAGAGCTCTGGTGGTCGAATGGTTATGGCACCTAAAAAATCAAAAGCGTGACGCGCAGGTTCGAATCCTTATGTGGCTATAATGTACGAGTAGCTTCACGTCCTAATGAAAAAAAAACATCACGAGAAAACTTGCACATTCAGGCGCCTGGATGTGGAACCATGATCTAATATAACTTAATGCTTCCTCTGCAATGCAAAGTTTACGGAAGTCAGTCAAGACTTTTTTTTTAATAAATATATACGGGATATATTACACAGATCGAGATAGCCTTGAAGTAAGTTCGAGACTTGTGTTACGAGATACTAACTCAACGATACTATATTTTATAATAAATACTTATATAGATAAACATCCAAGACCCCGGCCAATCAGAAAAAGTCCTTTTTTCATCATATCCTGGCCGGGATTCGAACCCAGGACCTCCGGTGTCACAGACAAGCATACTACTGCTGCGCCACAGAGGCCGTCAAATGTTTTATGTGGGAACCTGACCCGATCCTGGACCGCTGACCGTGGTCTTCACTCCAAAGAATTAAGGATGAAACTGCGACTAAAACCATGAAGAAGAATTGATTGATTGGATTCTCTTATCGTTATTCTTAGTATTCCTTATTGATGTATTCAAACGGGACTTAATGCGAACATACATACCATTTTTTCCTGACGTTTCGACCGGGTTGAACCGACCATGATCATGCAAAAAATGGTTTTAAAGGTTGTAAAAATGGGTTCTTGTCAGCGCATGTCAACTGATTTAAAACAATAACATATAAATACGTCTATATCCCTTGCGGGGTGAACGGAGCCAACAGTCATGAAAAGACTGAAATGCCACGTTTAGCTGTTTGGCTTAATGATACAATTGAGATTCAAATAGTGACAAGTTGCTAGTTCATTGCTTGAAAGAGGAACTCCAAGTAAATAAACGTATCCTTTAGTGGCCTCTAGCGATATCCATGGGACAGAAATGTGTGCTCCGTATCTTTTTTCTTTTGGTGCCGGTAACTACACGGCACTGATTCAAAGACGATATCAGAAACAAACTTAAAAAAGAATGTATTTTTTTTAAAGTCGTCTCTAACATTGGAACCAGTATGTTAGACTGGCTTAATATAATCTGCCAGGGTTTCACAACTATTTCAAAGATCTACATAAAACACACGTCTTTACACCTCAAATCTGTACCCGACTTTTTTGAAAGGCCACAAAATACCTTCCGCATTATATCGGGGATATATGGCAAGAAAGAAATCTCCACGGAGTCGTAAACCGTTCCGTTTTACGAGCCCGGAGAGACCTGCTTAGCAATAATTACGTTCCTGTATTCAATCACTGGGCTTAGGATAAGCCGTTTCGGTGCAATGGTGCTTTGTGATATTATTTTTTATACTAGCTACCTGCCCCGGCTTGCTTTGGAGGCAAATATAATGACTAAGTATTACCTAGACGAATGTATCTTGGTCAAATTAAGGACGTCCTGGTAAAGGGTCAGGTCAAAAGCACCCGAAACCGCCGAGCTTGTATGAAGAGAGTTATGAATGTGGATGAAGCGAAGGAAGTATGCAAGGATCGTGGCAAGTGGAAAGAGGTAGTCTTTGCCTACCCTTCCGGGAAAGTGGCGTGATTTTATGTATGTATGTAAGTATTTGAAGAGTGTTGCGTGTTCAAACCATTAAGGTGTCTGATTGAAACGTGTGATGCAAATGCACAGTCTCAAATTCTTCCTTAGGGATGTACCACATCTAATACTCTTTTCTCATTATATTAGTTTGAGGGCTTACCCCTGCATTTATGATGAAAGAAAACTCGAAACCTGATTAAGTTCCCCTGCGAAAGTTGAGGAGAAATATCTTTGAATCACCTTATAAAGTAGCTTTCACATTAGATATGATTTTTTACGAGGCAAGCTGTCTCCGTTGCTACCTTGCTATACTAACACATTGATGTTACACGATAGAGAAGTTTCTTTTCAGTAAATAACTCAATATAAAGATCTGAGAGACCTTCGGCATTCCTTCGCAAATCCAATTTGCACGGCCACTGTTACCTTCAAAAAAGTCCAACACTGACATACTAACCTTAGTTATCAGCTGATATCCCATTGCCCATTCTGTGGTCACGCGCATGCGTCCCCCGCTGCGGGAGTGATACGGCTGTGAGCCTGCAGTACGTACTCCATCGTCAGCGAGGTTAGCAGCTCCCTGTTCCGACGGAGTTCGAAAAAATCGGAATTTTTAATTTCGTGTTTTGACAGTGGTTACGGTTAGTGGTGTGGACTTTGGGAGTTTTTGTGCCGTAAATCAGGTGAGTTGGAAGTTTCACTTTTAGTTTGTTTAAAATTTTTGAATGTTTGTTTGTTTGTTGTGTATTTTTTGTGGATTTTCGCGGCATACGAAACTATGTGTAATATTTTTTTGGGATTAATGGAAGAGGAATAAAATATTTTTTTTGACATTAAAAGATGAACGTGAGAGTCTTCTCCTTCGTTTTATGGGCAACGATTTTATACAGATTTTTTTTGTACAGTCAGCTCAGAAATTAATAAATGAGAATTTAATTCAAAAATGTATCTGAAATTACTTGTACAATTATAAACGTGTTCCATATGTAGTCTCGACAAGACTTGAACACCAGATTCGGCCGGATGACTTAATGATGGAATTGAGATTGATTGGAAGGAAGCGACTGATTTCTGGCCTATCATTTAGAGTTTTATAAAACTCAATCAAAAGGAAGACTCGTACATTTACCTATACATTCTAGAACCATTTATTTTGAAAATTATTTTTGCCCTAAATTATAATTTTATTCAACTAAATAAAAAAAGCAGTTTAAAAATATTTACTTTTGTTTCTTTATCATCGGATCCTAAGGCTCTATGGTTAAGAAATTCAATCTCTTTCGAGCCAAATATCAGTTTCTGTAAAGGAAAACTAATAAATCCAAGGTCGTCGTTTCAGCAAAATATCAGGTGTTGAAAGGGTAGGCTTTCGGTAAAGTAACAATATGGAGGCGGCACGCAACGGTAAACCTTTCGTGGGTTTTGGTTCAAGTCTCAATTATTTGATATTTGTGGAAATTCGCCTCATTAGGCACCAAATTAACGATAATATTAATTGGTGAGAATTAAATTCCCGTCGTTGTGAAGGCTGGTTGGTAAACATGCTAACCGTACGGTGTTCATGATGTGTACATTATAGAGAAAGGATTTCAAATTTTTGTGTTTAACGAATAAATTCCAAAACTTCTGCATTGATTTTTATGAAAATTTGTACAAGGAGAGATTATTTCCATGCCTTACGTTGTTAATATTAGCACAGTGTTGGACTAAGGCCTCCCCAGAAATGGTGGGATTTTACCCATAGTCATCATCACTGGGCTGGCGGGTCGGTGACTGATAATAACTCATCGTATAATAAACGTCAGCTTCTTTTCCTTAAAATACATACATACATATGGTCATGTCTATATCCCTTGTGGGGATGACAGAGCCAACAGTCTTGTAAAAACTGATCGTCCACGTTATGCTATTTGGCTTAATGAGAGAATTGAGATTCAAATAGTGACAGGTTGCTAGCCCATCGTCTAAAAAAGGAATCCCAAAATTTTAATGTTTGAATGTAAAATGTACACGCTCGTTTTCGTTTTAACTTTTTCACTCCTGAGTATTGCAATAAATTTCTTTTGACTTTCCACTTTTGTTCTATTAAATCCATCTTGATTTTATTGTTGTAATTTAAATCACATCATATTTTATCAATAAAAAAATAAATAAATTTATTAGGTAAAGGTTTTCTCTTTTTTGTATACAGTTTAGTATTAGTAAATAAAATAAAAAGTCACTTATCTATTCACCCCGTTGAAAAAGATAGTGTATTTTTGTAAACACACACACATGTTATTTTCTTCTGATAAAATAAAACCATTTAGTTCTTCATTAGCGAAATGTAATCCGCCATGTGCAGGGTAGATAAACTTCAACATATAATTGGTTTGACTTGAAACTACAAATTATAATTTTTTTATTTATTGCAAAGACAAGTATTACAAATCAATGTAGTTGATTAGAGCCTTCTTTTAAGCTTTACACCTCTGCCAGAAACCTCGCTATTTCCTTAGAACTTAAAAACTTGAATAAAAAAAAAACTTTATATATATTAATGAGAAAGCTTTAAGAGCTAATAATCTGTGTAGACTTAAAATCTCCGAGTACAGTCACCGGCTAATAAAAATCCTGCTTCATATTACGACCTCCAATTACGACCGAAGGATAAAGAAGAAAGGAATACTTCATTAAAAAGATAAAACAAATTCCGTCCACGATTTTCTCAAAACATTTTACACATCTAATCGAGTCAGCGTTCCTCCTAAACTCGATTACAAAGGCGTTTGACTCGGAAAAATTATTCTCAGTAAATTGTTGGCGATTATCAAAGACGCGTTACGATTAAGTTTTCTTGCTGTTAACTCAAACTTAGATTGCCTTCATAGAGTAATTTATGAAGGCCTTTTACGCTTTGGTATAAGAAAATTTATGCCACAACTTTGATAAAAAACATAATCAAAACTAGATAAAGTTCCGCTAGGGTTACGAAAGTCAGGCAGTTACTTCTTCCTAAAGTGGAATACTTAAAACCGGGACAAAAGCTATTTATTTTGTAAGCCTATCCTTTAGTCGCTTTTTACAACATCTATGGGAAGGAGATGAAGTGATTACCTATTATTTTTTCTATTGTTGACGGGAACCACACGGCACACGATTGTTTAGCCTACGAATAAGTTTTGGTCATCGAGCTACAAAACTTTCATCAATGAATGATACAATACATCGATTGAAAATAGCAGTCTGGTCAGTTGTGGCAATGAATGCTTTGTCGTCAATTCTGCTGAGCATCTGAGGGCGTATAATTAACAAAATAAATCGCAAAGGACGCAATTTAAAGACGTCCTGGTAAAGGGTCAGGTCAAAAGTACCCGAAACCGTCGAGCTTGCATGAAGAGAGTTATGAATGTGGATGAAGCGAAGGAAATATGCAGAGATCGTGGCAAGTGGAAATAGGTAGTCTCTGCCTACCCCTCTGGGAAAGAGGCGTGATTTTATGTAAATCGCAAACCGGAGCCAAATTCAACGCTCACTCTTCACTTGATCCCTGCGTCTTGGCCTGCCCTTTCCAAAGTTGATAATGATGAATAACACGAAGGAGGCACGTTTTAAAGTCGGTTCATAACCACGCACAATAATTGAGCTTATGTATGTAAATGAGGGTTTCACCAGGCATTACCCGGGACAGAAGGAATCCCGTTTGTTTGAGTGCTGGCGGCACACGATGCCTATTTTAATTGCTTCTGCCTGACACAATGCGAGTTAGTTACGTGGGTGTGATGTTACAGAGAATATACTATTGTTAATTTCTTACTTAGACGGCCTGTGTGGCGTAATGTAGTATCCTTAACTTTGTGACTTGGGATTCTTTTTTAGGCGATGGGCTAGCAACCTGTCACTAGTTGAATATCAATTCTATCGTTAAACCAAACAGCTGAACGTGGCCATTCAGTCTTTTCAAGACTGCTACCCCTACAGGCTCTGTCTACCCCGCAAGGGAAATCCCTTGCTGGGTAGACAGAGCCTGTAACGTCTATATAGACGTGACCATATGTATGTATGTATGTTGACTTTGTGGCGTAAGGTTCCAAAGTAGATATGGTCCTGTAGCGGGAGCGATGATTCGGCTCGACCTTCAACTAAGGGAAGATCTTCTAGGCTAGGTGTTATGCCTGGGGAACCGCGGCTCCGATGAGGTTGTGTCGCAGGTTATACATAGGTATATTGCTTTAATCCGTGAAAAATTTTGTTTGCGCGATTTAGTCTTTTCGCTGCTTTTGACTGATAGCGTCGCGAGATTTTGTTTTTGTGACTTGAGGCGAATAGATGGCATACAGTCCTATTAGAGTTCCTTCTCGAAGATTGCGCAAATAAGTTGAATGTGTTTCAAGTTTCATTCGAATAAACTATTATTCTATTCTATTCCAGGACTATTGTATAGAATGTACTACTATATAAATTAATAATTATTAATCAAGTGTATTTAATCTCTTACGTTATTTAATGGCTGTCTGACAGAAAATGTGCTCCTGAACACAGAGATAAGAAATTTGGTAAGAATATTCTTTGAATAGTGTTAGGGAGCACTAAAATACCATGAAATTTACACAGGAACTGTCTTTAAACAAGATTTTTCAAGAAACTTACGCTTAGCTACGAGTATCATCTAGGATATTAATAAAACAATGGACCATTAACGGTGAGATCTCACACAATTTGCGACCACAATTACAGGTACAAATTCCTAATAGACCGGCCAAGTTTAACATCCGAAGTTTGTATCAAGTCGTCGTCAAACGTAACAACCAGGCATTACACTAAACGACCGGACCGTTAAATAATTCGCAAGTGCTTCAACATTTAATGCGGGCCCGTCGATGTTCCGGCGACAATCCGATTAGACGGTTTGTGGCCCGATACAAATTAGGACTGTCGTCTGTTGCTGGGAAAAGATACGCTATTAAATTTACAAATATACATACATGCATAAATATGGTCACGTCTCTATCCCTTGCGGGGTAGACAGAGCCTTGAAAAGACTGAATGGCCGCGTTCAGCTATTTGGCTTAATAATAGAATTGAGATTCAAATAGTGACAAGTTGCTAGCCCATCGCCTGAAAAGAATGCAAGTTTGTAAGCCTATCTCTTAGTCGCCTTTTACGACATCCATGGGAAAGAGATGGAGTGGTCCTATTCTTTTTTGTATTGGTGCCGGGAACCACACGGCACTCAAAAACTAAAAACTCTCTGACCTTTTTCAAGATGGCATTCAGTTTTCTATCCACGTATTTATGTTTATGTTACGAAATTATTTCATGTATTTTCCGTTGGGGTTTTTCCTGAGATTCGAGAGCAGTCGAGAGGGTTTTAAGATTTTCATAAATTCTATTAAAAGGTTATGTCAATATTGCGGCAAGGTACCTATGGATAACAATTTCCCTTTAGGTATAAATTTTTCTTCCTCTAATCTTCTTCTTCTTAATCCCAGCTGCATCCTCACACTCTGGAGAGGAGCCTGGGGTATGCCTTTGACCATGGACCCTGGATTGGGTGAGTCAGGTTTTCACATGAAACGACTCCCATCTGACATCCGCAACCTTTGCAGGGGAACCTAACCCGTATTGGATCGATCATGGTTACATATGCATGCACTTTCCAATGTGCAGATTTCTCCACGACATTTTTCCTCACCGAAAAAGCTTGGACTAGTATTTAAACTAATTTATATAAATCGAAAATAGTAATTGGTACATGGTCGAAGCGGAATTGGTATTACTCTGTGCGTCACGCATTTTAACCGGGCATAAAGTATAATGTGTTATTAAAAAAACAAAAAGAGAGGAAATGTATCTTTCAGGTAAGCTCTCCTGCTTAAGAGATATTTTATTACCAGCTGTGCCCGTGACTTCGGCCGCGTGGTATAGTTATTTTAGGCATCATTGCAATGTGATGTTGTAAAGCCTAAAGCCATCCTCGATAAATGGTCTTTTCAACACAAAAAGAATTTTTCAATTCAAACTACAAGTTCCTGAGATTAGCGCGTTCAAACAAACAAACAAACTCATCAGATTTATAATATTAGTATAGATTATTGCATAATATTTCATTATTGACTATCTAACCACGTATTTTTTCAAACCATAATCTTTTAATTTGATACCATAGATTTATCACAAACTTCGTTTAGTTTGTTCATTTGGTTTCCATTTCCATTTGCTGGTGCAGCAACTCTTTCCACATTTCGCTTATCAAGTTTCTAAAATCTTTTTGGGTGGATTCAGGATCGGAAATAATGTTCTTATCATTAAATAACGCTTTTACAATTAAAAAGAACTACAATTTATTACAACAAAAACTGTCATTGCATGTGATCTGAGCATCGAAATAAATAGGCATCTAAAGATATTTTTTTTTAATTTTCATATTATTTTTAGCGATCACAACAAGAATTTTCATAAACAAAACATTATTTTTCTTCGCAATTTCGCCATATAATTATTACATTCATACATATAATCATATCTATATCTATCCCTTGCGGGGAAGACAGAGCCAACAGTCTTGAAAATACTGACAGGCCACGTTCAGCTGTTTGGCTTACTGATAGTATTGAGATTCAAATAGTGACAGGTTGCTTGTTCATTACCTTAAAGATCAACCCCAAGTATATAAGCCTATATATATATAAGCCTATCCCTTAGTGACTTTTAACGACATCCATGGGAAAGAGATGGAGTGGTCCTATTATTTTTTCTTTAGGTGCCGGGAACCACACGGCACTTATACATAATTATTATATGGAAATATCTTCGTTTTCATTGTTAAGTATTACGATTGGTTTTTTTGTTCGCGTATTTATTATGATTCCAATGATTAAGCCCGCGGTCCCGGGTTCCGACTTAGATTTCCCGCGGGACGCGCTGTCACTATCCCGTGTCGAGGCATTGTTAATCCTACAGTCTGATTTATTGAAATATTTCAATGTATCATTCTTATTAAGTAGTACCTATCTAATACCACAGATTAAGTTTAACATTCATGACGACTTTATCCCTTAGTCTTACTTAGTCAACATAGTCTCTATAGATGAGTGGAGTAATAGGCGATTGATTGATTTCAAATAGTAACAAGTTCCATCGCCTAAATGAAGAATTCGTGCCGTGTGGTTCCCGGCGCCAATAAAAATAAAGAATAGGACCACTCTCTATCTATCCCATTGATATTGTAAAAGGCCTCTTGGCTCTGTCTACTTCGTAAGGGTAAAAGACATGGTTAGATATATGTCTGAATTTTAAACGCGCGAAAGGAAAGTTTTTTTTTTATATTATGATCTAGTAAATTGAAACGTTATGTTACAATGTTTTCAGACAATAAAAAAAAAATAACGATGCCGCGAAATGTTAATAACAAAAGCTTTTTGTGTCTTGGCCTTTCCCAGCTCGTGTGTTCCCACGGGAATATTATTTTGTGTGCTCTGCATTCTTCGCGAAATTAATGAAAACACAGAAATGAAACTGCTACATAAACATTAATTACTCTTCAATAACGCATTGATTTATAATTTTATTTTTGTTAATTATATCGGTGTACCTACGAGTATTTTAATCTACGTGAAATAAAATAAAATATATTAATTTCATCATGCGTTAATTGATTGAATGAACAAGGCGTTTTGTCTTTCATCCCTTTCTAACTATGGTTAGCTTCCAGAGTTACATAAAATAGACATTGTCTTGTCAACGATCATGGTCGCTTCGTGTAATGACATTGACATTCCACCCATTAAATAATCTTCTTTCTAGGCCATGATGATTAAACCGGCTCTAAAGCCAGGAGGAAGAAGGAAAAGAATATGATCATTTTATATAAAAAGTTGATGAAATAAATGTTATTAAAATAAATTAAAAAAGTTCCTTGACGTTAACAGTGTTCGGGTTTTATTAGCCGTAAAATAATAGTATTCTTTCCTTCCTGTTATGTGAAATGTAATAACATTATGTAAAATCTCGTATCAAAGTACATTTTTTTGAAATTTCGACAATTTCCTGGCGTATATCTTGGTTGCATCTATCCTGGTTCTTTTTATAATCCAGCACCCGTGGCATGGTACTCGTGACGCCGTGTAAATCGCGCGATAAACTAAGTATATATAGCTGTTTCGCTTTTTATTATACCGTGAAACGGGACGGCGATAGTTTTTGGCGGGACAAAATGGCGTCGGATGTGCCATGCCACGGGAGCAGGAGTGGATCCGCTGTGTGTGAATAAGTTTGCTTACAATTTGGCTTTTTAGAAAAAATCTTAAACTGTTTAGTTTAGAATAATAATTACACTATCATTTTCTTCACTTTCAGACCAGCATGAAATATCTTTTTTTAAACAATTAATACTATTAAAAAATATCATCACAACAATTATAACAATTAAATGATTATATTTAAAATTATCATGTAATGAAAAGTATTCGGTGTCTAGAAGTTGACTGAAACTATATTATAGGCGACCGCTTCTAACATAGATCTTTCATGAAATCATCCTGCATTCTTAGAGGCGTAGACAGACTCTATATTTTACACTTAACCATTATCATTGCATATTTCATTCGTTTCATTCACATTCATAATGCAAACTCAGCGGCTTAAGATTCTCTTGACTTGACCATTTACTAGGTCATAGGGTATATGACTTAGCAAATGGTCAGACCTGACATAGAAATCATATACAATGCCTTCATACATGATTTAAAAGTAATAATATTATTTTCCACATGAATATTGTTTTAGTCAAAAATATAAAAAAAAATTGTATTGTACATAACAATTGTACTCATATTTACAAAAAGGTTTAAATTAAATACACATCATAATAGCTATTCTGATACGATTTCTGTCAAACCTTCATCATTCCAGTTTTGAATCTGTCAAAACTCATCTGGTAATTAGGCATACATTCCATTTATTGGGTAGTAACAGTGCGAGCGCGGGTTTGCTTGCATATTTGATGGGAGACGTGTACTCGGGTCGAATGAGGGCTGCCGTTGAATAAGATATGAGAAGTGCCCTTAGAGTATCGTTACGTAGCCGGAGGTATGACGTGTAACGATTCTGTGGAATAGAGTAATGTTTGCGTGTAAACTTGTTGGAATTTTTTTTTGTGTACAAATGATGTAGGTATACCTTTTTTCTGACTGATAAAAATATACACTATGCCGATTTTTAAGAACGACTATAATAGGCGAATTTTTTTAACGATATTTAAGAAGGGTTTAGGTATACACCCGATCCAGCAAGTAGTTGCCAGGGGATAGCGAGCTGCTCAACTTTGTGGGCGCTGTAGTATTCCAAATGCCCGGGGCTCTTTTATAGGGCCCTTTCATAGGGTTTTTATGGGGCTCTTTTATAGGGCTCTTTTATAGGGTTCTTTTATAGGGCTCTTTTATAGGGCTCTTTTATAGGGCTCTTTTATAGGGTTCTTTTATAGGGCTCTTTTATAGGGCTCTTTTATAGGGCTCTTTTATATGGCTCTTTTATAGGGCTCTTTTATAGGGCTCTTTTATAGGGCTCTTTTATAGGGCTCTTTTAAAGGGCTCCTTGGCTGTGAAGAGCGGCGCAGGACAAACCGAAGCGGCTACATCACATCATTTTACCAAACCACTCCGGTGGCCCGCCTCGTAATCTAAATCACCCTGACGAATTCCAAAAGGATACCATTCACCTTGATCTGAAAGAGACTAGAACCCGGGACTTCAGTTTTGTATGGCCACTACACTTCAGACTTTTAGGTACCACGTGATGAGAACAGCACACTACAAGCTATAAACTCGGTTATGATATCACCCTGCTTTGCGGTAAATTAATAGATGGTACGATACAGGGCTCCAAGTTTCATTTGTCATGGCCTTATTTTAATTTTGTTACCGGTCTAATAAGCTAATTAACGTAAAATTTGGGAATTTTAGGTATGTGTATTATTTAGGACGTTCTGGTGAAAGGTCGGGTAAAGAGCTACACTCGAAGCCGAGCTTGCATGAAGATAGTTATGAATGTGGATGAAGCGAAATAAGTATGCAAAGATCGTGGTATACATACATATAATCACGTCTATATCCCTTGCGGGGTAGACAGAGCCAACAATCTTGAAAAGACTGATAGGTCACGTTCAGCTGTTTGGCTTTATGATAGAATTGAGATTCAAATTGTGACAGGTTGCTAGCCCATCGCCTAAAAGAAGAATCCCAAGTTAATAAGCCTATCTCTGAGTCGCCTTTTACGATATCCATGGGAACGAGATGTAGTGGTGCTATGTTTTTTTAATTGGTGCCGGGATCCACACGGCACACGGAACGAATCGTGGCAAGTGGAAAGATTTATCTTAAGTGGTAATACGGATATACGGAATTCATACTCGTAGGTACATACGAGTAGATACTATGTTACATATAAATAGATAATAAATAATATACTCGTAGTTGCATATAATTATTATAACAATAATAATAAATAGGAAGTATGCAGAGATCGTGGCAAGTGGAAAGAAGTAGTCTCTGCCTACCCCTCCGGGAAAGAGGCGTGATTTTATGTATGTATGTAGTTGCATAGTAACACGTAACCCTTTCCTTATAGTTTTAAAGTAATTGCTTAAAACCGCTATGAGAAACCGTTCGTGTAGGCAATTTCTTACAAGACCTAAGGCCCAGTTAGCCGTCGCCCAACTTTGCGGTAACGTAGTTTGAATTAATAGATTTAACGGTTAGCTCGCTCTGACCTTATCGCACGTGGAATTGTCAAACAATTGAAACTTTAACTTAATTGGATTATAGTTACGGTTCTGAAGTTCAGATTTATACAGGGTGACATTTTAAACAACTGCATCCTTTTAAACATAGGCCATGCATCTGAGCCATTTGGGCCTATTTTTATTTAAATTAAACGTCATCATTTGCACATTTAAAAAACCCTCAAAACTATGTCACACGCTTTATTAAAGACCAATACTACAAAAAGAAATTAAAACTAAACATGTAAATTGACCTCTGAATCTTACGCGTCGCTTTTCCGCCTGCCGGGGTGATATGACGTATTTAGGATCGTGGATTTTGATACTTTTATTTTTTTCGTACTTTTTGAAATATGAACAGATATTTTTCTTTTAACGTTTTTAAATATCCTTTAGATGAGTACACTTAACAGTTAAATTTATGCAGTTGAATTAAAAGTCACCCTGTATATTACTAGCTGTTCCCGCGACTTGTTTGGTTATAGTTATTTTGGGCATCAATGAAGGCCTCAAGGATGAATAATTTTCCCCGATTTTTTCACATTCTCCTTTATTTCTTCGCTCCTAATAGTTGCAGCGTGATGTTATATAGCCTTAAGTCTACCTCGATAAATAGTCTATTCAACACAAAAAGAACTTTTCAATTCGAACCAGCAGTTCCTGAGATTAGCGTGCGAGATATACGAGTATGTAGATGTGATTACATGTATGTATGTATAATAAACTTTATATTCACGCCCAAAGTTACGCTTTATAAAGCCGAGTATAAACGAAATCGGTCAACATTCGATTGTTTCAGAAGACTATGCTGACTGTGGAATCCTCAGGCTGTGACAGTTAATGACATGCAACTGGTATAATTAAGCATTAATAACTATCCTACTACTATTATAAAGGCGAAAGTTTGTATGGATGTTTGTTACTCTTTCACACAAAAACTACTGAACCGATTACCATGAAATTTGGTATGTAGGTAGCTGAAGACCCAGAATAACACATAGGCTACTTTTTATCCCAGAGTTCCCGCGGGATTGATAGGGTTTCCGTGCGGACGAAGTCGCGGGCGGCCTCTAGTAAATTATAACGTGGAGACAGTTCACTCATCAATGCCGTTACTGTAAATACACTAATGAACATTGAAACGTGTACCATAACTGGGAATTCGTGTATTACGTCAATTTGCGTCATGTCAGCGTTGGGGCCTGAATTATTGAGCGGGTAATTAAATTCCGGATATTGTACTGTCTAAGGTATCTCGAAGTCAAAGTAGAGAAATCACAGAAGTTATCTGTGTTGGCTATTATTAGCTATTATAGTAGGGTGATATATAGAGAGATAATGATATTACATACATACATACATATATAAATATATACGGGACAAATTACATTGATTGAGTTAGCCTCGAAGTAAGTTCGAGACTTGTGTTACAAGATACTAACTCAACGATACTATATTTTATAATAAATACTTATATAGATAAACATCCAAGACCCAGGCCAATCGTAGAAAGTTCGTTTCTCATCATGCCCTGGCCGGGATTTGAATCCGGGACCCCCGGTGTCACAGACAAGCGCACTACCGCTGCGCCACAGAGGCCGTCAAGTGATCACGTCTTTATCCCTTACGGGGAAGATAGAGCCAACAGTTTTGAAAAGACTGATTAGCCACTTCCGTCTGTTAAGCTTAATGATAGAATCTAATTGATAGTCTGGCATGACGTGTTCTAATGTTTTCTACATATGACAAAAGGTGATGGTATTTACAAATGAAACCTTCTTCGTCCGAAACCAGACGGTATTTGACCGAAAAAAATATTTTATAAAAGAAATCATCAATGTAGGATAGTATTTGTTAACAACAGACAATGGAAAAAATATGTAGTCTCTGCCTACCCCTCCGGAAAGAGACGTACATATAGATGTTAACAACAGTCTTCCATAAAGAATACAGTTGGTCAGATCTGTAAATTCTTTAATTTGTAGCGTTATAATGTCCATTCATCTGCACTGCACTGTACAGTGTATTGTTTGATTTAGAATCAGTTCACTGATAATATTACATCTCAGTTGTATGTTTCCCCGTATGGGAAAACATATTATATGTGGTAGATGGACCTAAAGCTCCGCTTAAAGGTAATTGAAAATGGACGAAATGCTAGAAAAAAAAGTATTTAAATTTTTGCCATGTGACGTGAATTTGATGTTATGGGTATTTATTTAAAGAATACATACATATTATACATATATATGGTCACATCTATATCCCTTGCGGGGTAGACAGAGCCAACAGTCTTGAAAAGACTGAATAGCCACGTTCAGCTATTTGGCTTTATGATATAATTGAGATTCAAACAGTGACAGGTTGCTAGCCCATCGCCTAAAGAAGAATCGCAAGTTTATAGGCCTTTACATCTTAACCAAGTTAGTAACCATAGAGTTTAATATAATCTGTGGCGTGAACCACGAACTGTGGGACACTAACGTAATGCTTGTTGCGAGTTAGAGGGAAGTTAAGAGTTTGTTCGTGTACAGAGTAAGGCACTGTTAGCCCGCAAAACATTATAACGTTTGGTGAAACTATAATATTAACAATGACAAGAATTGATTTAGTAAATAAAGAATTCATTACAGGAATGCCATTAAGGAAAAGAAACAGTTTAAGTTATTACTACATACATACATAAAATCACGCCTATTTCCCGGAGGGATAGGCAGAGACTACCTCTTTCCACTTGCCACGATATCTGCATACTTCCTTCGCTTCATCCACATTCATAACTCTCTTCATGCAAGCTCGGCCGGCGGTTTCGGGTACTTTTGACCTGACCCTTTACCAGGACGTCCTTAATTTGATCAAGATACGTTCGTCTAGGTCTTCCCACTCCGACCTATATAATATTAAAAATGACAAGAATTGATGTAGTAAATAAAGAATTCATTACAGGAATGCCACTAAGGAAAAAAAAAACATTTTAAGTTATTTCTACGTACAAATATATACCACGTTTTTAATTTAAACGGTTAGGAAGAGCCTACATCTATACACTTGTCACAATCTCTGCATAATTTCCATAATCATTACTTCCTGATCATGGCAGGAGAAAATATGTAGTCTCTTCCTATCCCGCTAGGATAAATATGTGATGTCTTATTGTATGTAGTTATAACATTTTACTTCTGACGAAGAGCAATTTTAATCATAATCACTTATTCCTTGAATAATTCGTAGCATTGTCGTAATAACAAAGTGATTTATACATTCTCTCATTCCTCTGTGGCGCAGCGGTAGTACGCTTGTCTGTGACACCGGAGGTCCCGGGTTCGAATCCCGGTCAGGGCATGATGAGAAAAGAACTTTTTCTGATTGGCCTGGGTCTTCGATGTTTATACATACATACATATCATCACGTCTATATCCCTTACGGGGTAGACAGAGCCAACAGTCTTGAAAATAATGTTTATCTAAATAAGTATTTATTATAAAATATAGTATCGTTGAGTTAGTATCTCGTAACACAAGTCTCGAACTTACTTCGAGGCTAACTCAATCTGTGTAATTCGTCCCGTATATATTTATTTATTATTTATTTAAAAATCTCGTCGTCTAAAATTAATATTACTTACCTATATCAATAAAAAAAATGTCAAATGTCAATTAAATGTGTCAATGAATGTTCATAGGAATATTCCTATGAACATTCAATGACACTATATTTTAATTCGATGAAAAATTTAAATCATATCTTCATATTAGGAAAAATCTTCTTCTCTTCGGAATCTTCATTTAGTTTAGTAATATTAAGTCGATTTGGTTTGCGAGACAGGCTAATATTGCATTAATTATTTCAAAGAGGCTTTATGAAATTCCTATACTTCCTCTGTTTGACACCTAATAATTAATTATTTGAGAGCAAACTTCGTTGGTTTCAAGTTTATTAAACAAGTTTATACATAAAGTACATTATATGATACCACATCGGCATTAATTTTAAAGAAAATTCAAATTATCTGTAGCTATTTTTGTATGTAAGGAAATGCCCAACCGACACAGTATGATCTTTTTCCTCCTGACGTTAATAAATAAAAAATAATAAAATTAAATGCATTTATTTGAAATGAATAGGATTCTTACAGTCGACTTAAAATAAAACAATTTTTTAAATTACACAGATTGAGTTGGCCTCAAAGTAAGTTCGAAATATGTATGATTTGGTAAGTGAGGTTTTTACCTTTAGGTGAGTTTGTTACCGTCTTCTGCACTGACGCCTTGGAAGCGGCAGTAAACTTAGTTTTAAGTAATTCATTTGACGTCAACCAATGTTGTTAAACCATACGTTTTGACAATTATTAAGCGATATGAAGTATCCTATAATAATGAATAAAAATTTTGAATTTGAATTTGAATACCCATAGCCTGAATGTGCAGGTTTCGTTAGAACTTCGGCACTCAAACTAATATTATAACTCAGAAGAGTCATCGAACCTGTGCCTTTATTGTACACTCGTCGACGTCCGCAACTCCGTTTGCGTGTTATTGGAAATACGAAGGTTAAGGTTATTAAAATATTCAAATTTTAAATATTACAGAGTAGGTGGCCCCTTTGGCTTCTATATCACATGATCCGGATCTTCCATTTTTTTTTTCGCCAATATTAAAATGCTTATGAGGTTAAACAACTTTTGTCAAGACGTCATTTCGATATTTCCTTTAGTTCAGCTGAGTTGTTATGGTTCGATATCGGTTGTACCAGATTCCAAATAAATTATACTCTATATGTTGGCCAGGCATAAGAGCTTATACAACAAAAAAGTTTCATTCAAATCCGTTCAGCCGTTCCGGATATTAGCGTGTACAAAGAAACATACAAATAGACTTTATCTTTCAAATTCATGCTCAGTTACAAATTTTTTTATATCGTTATAAATTTTTTTTTTTTAAATATACTCAATGTATATACAAAAAATTTTTACCGTTTTATTATATGTATTGATGATTTTCACCGTCAGTCAGGTTATCGACTCGTCCAATCTAACAAGAACCTAACACAAGGCAGTCGCTCGGTGACCACAGATCATTGTAACATGATTCGAAACGACCGAGATAAAATAAGTACCTTTAGGTACATTACATGCGCATTTAAGACCTGTATCTATACTTATATTATAAAGCTGAAGAGTTTGTTTGTTTGAACGCGCTAATCTCAGGAAATACTGGTTCGAATTGAAAAAATATTTTTGTGTTGAATAGATTATTTATCGAGGAAGGCCTTGGGCTATATAACATCACGCTGCAACTATTAAGAGCGAAGAAATAATGGAGAATGTGAAAATAACGGGAAAAATTATTCACCCTTGAGGGCTTCAATGATGCCCAGCTCAGCGAGTTATTTTATAAAAACACAAGTAGTTTTAACAAGTCCTGAATTATTGGATCAATTCCATTTCCATCTTCGGGAAGCACCAGGAAAATCTACCTAGACTAGTTCTCGCCTAACTAGGATCGATGAGACCAATCTATTCCCCGCCACAATATCGGACTGGGCCATTTTGTTACACAAAATAGTCGATCTATCCTGAAGGAACGGTGGTCATATTACTTTTATTGTGGACTCGCAATCGATGACACGAAGTGCTATCAAAGTGCCGCTATTTATATACAAACATATATATAATCACGTCTATATCCCTTGCGCGGGTTCGACAGTGTTAAAAAGACTGATAGGCCATGTTCAGCTGGTAGAATTGAGATTCAAATAGTGACAGGTTGCAATTCTATCGCCTAAAAGAAGAGTCTCAAGTTTATAAGCCTATCCCTTAGTCGCCTTTTACGACATCCATGGGAAAGAGACGGAGAGGTCCTATTCTTTTTTCTAATGGTGCCGGGTACCGCACGGCATTTATATAGAGTCATCATTTGTTGAGTTTTATTATGGGTTAGTTTAAAATAGAGTAGATATAAAATTATATATCAACTAGAGGCCGCCCGCGTTTCGTCCGCATGGAAACCCTATCAATCCCGCGGGAACTCCGGGATAAAAATTAGCCTATATATCTTCAGCTAACTATATACCAAATTTTATCGTAATCGGTTCAGTAGTTTTTGCGTGAAAGAGTAACAAACATCCATACTGACATCCTGACATGCTCACAAACTTTCGCATTTATAATATTAGTAGGATCTACAGCTATGTTTGTCTTTTTTATATAGGTACTAGTTGATGTCCACTGTCCACACAAAGATTTTTTGTTTAGGTGACCATTTCTATATTTTGCATAGTTTAACTGATCAGAAAATACTTATCAGACTGAACAATTTTTTTCAGGCGTCATTTCTATATTTGTTACTATTTAGCTTGGACATCATGATTCTTCATTAGCTGTTCCAGTTTTCTAAATAATTCTCACATGAGCGGATAATGAAATGTTTCGTTTAAATGCCGTGTGGTTCCCGGCACCAATACAAAAAATAATAGGACCACTACATCTCTTTCCCACGGATGTCGTAAAAGGCGACTAAGGGATAGGCGTAAGCCTATCTATATTTAAAGTTTGTAAAAACTTGGGATTCTTTTTTAGGCGATGGGCTAGCAACCTGTCACTATTTGAATCTCAATTCTATCAATAAGCCAAATAGCTGAACGAGGCCAGTTTTTCAAGACTCTTGGCTCTGTCTACCCCGCAAGGGATATAGACGTGACCATATGTATGTACGTTTCGTTTAAATCTATGTCTACGGTTAAAGTACCGTATTTAAGATTCATTTAACTTTGTCACCAAACACCTATCTCTAATGAAACCCGTCCGTATTTAAAAGCATTCCAAATTTGGCAGGGCGTTCACCCGCGCCCGACAAAGGGCTCAGTTTTACCACAAACTATGTACGTATGTGCAAATACTTGGGATTCTTCTCAATAGGCGATTTGCTAGCAACCTGTCACTATTTGAATCTCAATTCCATCATTGTGTCATTCAACTGAGCTGAACGTTACCTTTCAGTCTTCTCAAGACTGTTGGCTCTGTCTAACCCGAAAGAGATATAGACTTGATTAAATGTATGTATGTGCCGGCATAAATAGAACAAATAATAGGACCATCTCTTTCCCATGGATGTCGTAAAAGGCGACTATGGTTTAGGTTAAAAAACTTGGGATTCTTCTTTTAGGCGGCTGGTTAGTAATCTATCACATCAAATGCATCTTAATTCTATCAGTAAACCAAGCAGCTGAACGTGGCCTATCATTCTTTCCAAGACTGATACTCTGTCTGCCTTGCAAAAGATATAGACGTGACCATATATATGTATGTCGTTATAAATCTGTTATAGTATGAATGAAGTGTAAACCAGGTCTATTAACGAGCGAAATTAGAAGCCCTAAATGAATACCAAATAGCAATCTTCGCATATCTAAAAGCCCAATCTTCAATATTCGTCGCCTCCATTTTGGCGGGCGTTCATCCGTGGCGGCATGGGTCCCGGCTTGACCACAAACTACATATGTGCAAATAAACGCTCTTCCACAGGATTTATCCCGTCTATAAAGCGGGGGTGTCGTACACCGCAATTCTTGCAGATAAAACATACAAATTCGAGACCTAAATCTTTGGTGTTAGCGTTGATAACTTATTGAATAGATATAATGAAATTATTGCATGTTGAGGGTATGATGTAGCAGAGTTTAAGAGAAATCCATGAATAAACTTAAGAGTTTATTCATGTATCTTAATAAAAGTACACAAGATATGGAATAGCCACGTTTAACTTAATTACACTAAATTTATATTTATAAAATGTAACTTTTTTTTTCTTTTTTTTTTTACAAATTACACGGAATGAGTTAGCCTCAACAGCAAACTGCCTCAATTCTATCATTAAGTCAGATAGCTAAACGTGGCCGCATAAAGTACATAGACGTGTCTATATACATGTATGTATGATTTATGAGGCATAAATTAATTCTTTGCAGTTTTCTCAAGTAAAATTTTCTATTTTTTCTATCTACATTATCTTTACCTCAAACTCGATTCTAAGAACATAAAACATACAAATTCCGTCTTAATGTTCCCAGTGCATTCCCAGGGGAAGCAACATGTGATGAAGTAAATTGAGGCGAGGCATAGAATTTTATAGTGACGGCGCGGGACAAAGTGGCGGGTTTATTACGTTTTAACTTCGCTTAGGATGGCTTCTCTCCTCTACATCCTTATGTTATCCCGCGGGGAATAAGGGAATTTCTGTTATTTTGAGATATATGTATATTTGCAGGGCCAAGTGTATATTTTGGCAGGGGAATTAAGACGTTGTGGTGAACGTATATTTTCGTTTTGACTTCATTATTGATTATTGTGCACGTGTCTTAATATTTTTGGGTGTACTGGCTCTAAAAAAAAAAGGTCAAGAAAGACTTCTTGACCTTTTTTTTTATTTATTTATTTAAAATTAATTGCACAAAATACAAATGTATAGCACAATTGGCGGACTTAATGCTAGAAGCATTATCTACAACTTTATTATTTCATTATTTTTTTGTTATTCAAGGAGAAATAATTTTCACGGATGACCACCCGGGCCTTCCGGGAAAGTGTGGTATTCTCCTGGCACCTATTGTGTCAGACTACCCACTAAAACCCCTCCCTGCGCCCGTCTTGCCATTTTGAGGCCATCATGGGTTCACAGGCCACCATAATGTCCTCTGCAGACACTCTTGACCTGACCTCTATCGGATGTGAAGAACGTCCCCGTTCCGATCAGAGTACGTTCATCGTTCATCTAAATCTTTTTTTTTTGTTATGGAACAAATTACAGAGATTAAGTTGGCCTCGAAGTAAGTTCGGGACTTGTGTTACGAGATACTAGCTCAACGATACTATATTTAAAAACAAAACTTAATAGTTGAACATCCAATACCCAGGCCAATCATAGAAAGTTCGATTCTCATCATGCTCTGGCCGGGATTCGAACCCGGGGGTTGCGACCGCGCCACAGAGGCAGTCAAAATCACTGTTTAGGCTAATGTGTCCTTAAAACAATTAAAGTACTAAGAATCACTTTACGTACTTTCAGTATTATATTTGGCGTAACATAACAACAAATTTCTTACCAGTAAATTTTCAGAAGCGAGAGAAGTCAAGACATTTAACTCCAAGTAGGTATTGAGTGAGCCAAACATTGTTGAGTAGAGCGTATTCAATCTCTTTGAATTTTGTATAATCCGATGTATATTATCCGGGGAGTTTGCATTGTGAGTTTTTAATATATCATTATTTGGAAGATATCTCCTTTTAATATCAGCCGGGTACTCAAGGCTTTTATATTTCAGCGTTATTACATATGGACTGAAATTACATATGTGATGTGAATGGAAAAAGTGGAATCCATGTTTTTATACTAATATCGTGAATGTGAAAATTTGTCTGTCTTGCTCTATTACGTTTTAACAGTTTGACTAACTAAATAGATTTTTATGAATATTTGCACGATTTTGGTTAATAATCTAAAGATCAAAAATCATAATGGTCATTTTTGTCTAACGACGACACGGCAAAGAAATCTCTTCGATCTCATTCTCATCGAGAAATTTCAATAATCAATTGTGATTATGTTAAACTATTGCATTAAAAGAACAAAATTAACTGTTTTGTAGCAACATTTGTGCATAAGGAATGACACTTTCTATTTTTTTTTTATTATCTATGAATAAAAAAAAATAAAAAAAACTTTCTGTTCATTTCCGGTTCATGTTGTTATATTAAAACACTAGCGACCCGCCCCGGCTTCGCACGGGTGCAAAATTATAAATGTTATTATACATAAAAACCTTCCTCTTGAATCACTCTACCTGTTACAAAAAACCGCATCAAATACCGTTGCGTAATTTTAAAGATTTAAGCATACAGACAAACAGACTAAAATAGCGACTTTGTTTTATACTATGTAGTGATATTCATTAATGAACAGTAATTATGACAAAATATGATGTCAAAAACCTATTTCACACGGCCTCGTTATAAATCTGTCATAGTATGAATAAAGTCTAAACCAGGTCCATTCACGAGCGAAATTAGAAGCCCTAAATTGATTATGCGCTCGTAAAACGGTAAATATTTGAATAGGGCGATCGCGTGCGAGTAATGACTTTCATAGAAAACATTGCAGCCGAACCAAAACTAAATTATGCCGACAAAGCTTTGTGTTTCCCTTGTAAATTAGTGTGATTTCCTATGGTAAAAGTATATCACTTCAATTCGATTGTGAAGTGATTTCACTACTTCAAATCCATCCATCCATATAATCACGTCTTTACCCTTTTTGCGGGATAGACAGAGCCCACAGAAGAACAATAATTTAATAAACAGTGTGTCAAATATCTTCATTTCTACTTTGTATTGAGAAGTCACAGTGTAGAAGGGAAAGGTGTAAATTGAAAATGATGTACCGCGTGCTCGGTAGCTGAAAATATTAACATTTCAACAAACTACAATGTCTAAGAATTGACATTGTAGAATATTTATAAATCAGATTTTAAAGAAGGCCAGTGTAGCTTACATACATATAATGGCGTCTATATTCCTTGCTGGTAATCAGACTTGACTATCTTGAAAATGCTGATAGGCCACGTTCGGCTGTTTGGCTTAATGATAGAATTGAGATTCAAATAGTGACATGTTGCTAGTCCATCGCCTAAAAGAAGACTCCCAAGTTTATAAGCCATTCCTTTAGTCGCCTTTTAAGACATCCACGGGATGAAGTCGTCCTACGTACCTTGCACATTTATTAATCACATTTTAAAGAAGATCAATGTAGCTTAACTGGTAATAATGAAAAATATGTGTGTCATCACTTGCATAAGTTTGCATAAGGAGGACTGACACGGGACTATAATTCCTTCCCCTTAAGAGCCCGTGGGGTTACTCGCATTATTTGTCAGAGTAATCCCGTTGACCTGCCTCATTACCCGGCTATACGTCTAAGTCACCCCGGCCTCTTGTATTGATTGATATCGCATACAAAACTGGTACATACTATATCTATATAATTGTAGCATTACCCATAGTTTCGATCGTATGTAATAGCTCAGTTCGCTCGCTAGTTCTACATTCATTCATGTATTTTAATGTAGACAATGTGCATTCGTCCATGATTTAGATTTAAGAGATCTATATTTGTATATTGACGTCCGATGAAAATGCTGCAGTGTAGTTTGTTCCGCCGCTTCTTCTACACGTGCGCTTTGGAAGCGGTAGTAGTTATAATTAGAGTTAAGTGATGTGACGTCAATAAGTGATACCTTGTATCCAATTTTGAAATTAAATCTATTCTATTCTATTCTCAAATTCGATGAAAAAGTGAATTCTGAGAATGAATTCACGCCCTGGGATTTCGGGAAACTCAAAAAGTGATTTTTTTTGAAACTCAGGATTTGAACTCGTTCATCACGCTTTTACTATTCGTGTTTGACCTTAAAAAAATAAATTACTTTGTTTATATTAGTTTGTTTTCCAATTTCAGGTAAGATTTCCCAGTTTCAGCGTTACAGAGTCATGGAGGTAAGTCGGGAGTTTTCATGAGTCGCCTGATGTATGTATATGGTTCTTAAGTGATAGATCAGACATTCTTGTCAACAGCATCCCAATTTGACGGAGGTGTAATGAGAGTGGATTCCGCCTCCGTAGTAAGCACGCGTGATGTCGTTAGGATTATATCGCTCAAAAAAACTATCGCTGCTCCGCTTTTTATTATGACGTGATAGCGATAGTTTTTCGCGCGATAAAAACGGCGTCGCGCGTGCCATGCGGCGGGCAAGTAACAAAGGTAAATTTTTGTTTTGACAAAATTCCACAAAAAGAATAGAATAGAATTGATTTATTTTCAAAATTGGATACAAGGTATCACTTGTTGATGTCACATCACTTAAATCTAATTATAACTACTACCGCTTCCAAAGCGTATGTGTAGAAGTAGCGGCGGAACAAACTACACTGCAGCATTTTTACCGGACGTCAGTTTACAAGTAAACATCACTTACATCTAAATCGTGGATGAACGCACATTGTCTACATTAAAAAACATGAATGAATGTAAAACTAATTATTTCAATACGAATATTTAGTTTTTTTTGTCAAAAACTCAATGATTGTTAATTCATCGCTGAATTCAGAAGCGGTTTGAAACTCAATGAATTAGCACCGCTGGATTCAAACATGAATATTTACTGCTCTGAGAGCCCGGACTTTAAGTTCTCCCGGAAATAGACTTCGCCGCAAAACGAGACTTTTGTTGATTATAACTCTTGCTCCCAAAGTTTTGCACAATGTTGTGCAAATTTTGGAATTATTTGGTAATGACGGGCGGCGTTTAATACAAAATGAAGCACGGTACAGCATTTTGAGGGGTTTGATAGAATGATGTGCCGTGTGGTTCCCGGCACCAAGCAAAGAAAGAATCGGACCACTCCATCTTTCTCCCACGGATGTGTTAAATGCGACTAAAGGATAGGCTTGTAAACTTGGGATTTTCTTTTTAGGCGATGGGCTAGCACCTGTCACCATTTCAATCTCAATTATATTATTGTTCCGAACAGCTGAACGTCTACCCCGCAAGGGATATAGACGTAATAAGGTCAGGTTTACCTGTAAAGGTTGCGGAGGTCAGATGAGAGTCACTTCGTGTAGGTATAAAGACGACAGCTTCGTGTAAAACCTGACTCACTTAATCCAGGATCCATGGTAAAAGGCATACCCCGGGCTCCTCTCTAGAGCGATAAGGATGCAACCGGGACTAAATCCAGGAAGACATACACACAAATCACCTCTTTCCCAGAGGAATAGGCAGAGAAAAAATCTCCTCATGCAAGGTCGGTCTGCCCTTTCAAAGGATTCCTACATGTGATTATATTCCTATATTTTTACTCGGTATTAAAGCACACAAATAAAACAAATAAACAAACTAGCTTATATATAACTTCTTAATAATTTTGCAAGGAAATAAGTCCCATTCAGTTGTAAATAAATAAATTACATGCGATTCCAATTTATCATAATAAAAGGGCTTTGATACGAAGAAACATTCGGAATCCCGCTAACTCGCGATTCTTAAGGAATATTCCCGTATTTTTT
Organism: Amyelois transitella; assembly: GCF_032362555.1. NCBI lineage: Eukaryota > Metazoa > Arthropoda > Insecta > Lepidoptera > Pyralidae > Amyelois > Amyelois transitella. The sequence goes on along the minus strand of NC_083509.1, from coordinate 702,619 downwards.
CTTTAGATATTACCTTAAATAAATGATGGATTGTTATATGATATTTTACATCGACTGAATTTCTGTACTGGAGTTAAGTATATTCACGATTTATATTTATAAGATCTACATTTGTAAATTGACGTCCGATGAAAATGCCGCAGTGTAGTTTGTTCCGCCGCTTCTTCTACACATGTGCTTTGGAAGCGGTAGTAGTTGTAATTAGATTTAAGTGATGTGACGTCGATTAGTGATACCTTGTATCCAATTTTGAAAATAAATCTACTCTATCCTATTGTTTCTTTTTCTACGTAAAAATTGGAGCATAAATTTTCTAGGGTTGATTTAAAGTAAATCTAATAAAGCTGTTTAATGTATTTAAATACAAACGTACAAACTTAAAGTCACATCTTTATCCCTTGCGGAGTAGACAGAGCCAACAGTCTCGAAAAGACTGAAGGGCACGTTCAGCTGCTTGGCTTACTGATAAAATTGAAATTCAAATAGTGACAGGTTGATAGCCTATCGACTAAAAGAAAAATCCCAAGTTCAGTTTTGGTTTGGTAACGTAATTACTCGCACGATTGTATTCAAAATTGTATACTCAATTCATTGTTCACAGCTAATTTTCTGTTAATTACAACTGAACGTGAATGGGCTTTAGGAATTGTCCCGTGATAATTCCCAAAGCCTATTGAATCATGCTCCTATTTACATCAAATTTTGTTTAACAAGAAGATTAAAGTTATTATTATTTATTAAATAACATATTGGATTGAACATGAAGCAAAATGTTTGTTTTAAACCAACCGTGTTCAACATTTATTTATGAATACATTATGAAATAGGAAATATTAATTTTAGTTGATGTTGTCTAGATAATTAATATGGTAGTAAAATTTGAACGAAACTTACAGTAATATTGTGACGTACATACATATATAAAAGAGGACATTGCCTGACTAACTGACTAACATATCCACGTAGAGTCTCGAAATTTTAATTTTTCCATGTAAGTGCCTTGTGTGGTCGAGGGGCGCACTATTAAAAAAGAATCTCCCGAAATTATCGAGACTTTCCTAACTTTAGTTGGAAATAGATGAACTTACTAATATGTATCTAAGATTTTCATAAAATGGCAACACAGGCTTTACATTTTAAAAAAAATACTAAAACAAAATGGAATGATAGATAGTAGAAAATTTCCGATGACATTTTGAAGTCTTAATACTCTATGGGTCCTGATAAATCTGATAAGTAATAATTTAAATTCAAATAGCGAATTTCAGCACCGTTCCCTTAAGTCGATCTCTCAGAAAAAGAAATATTTACTTTAGTTTGTAATCACGAAGTCCATTAAATTGCTTTTCCTTTTAAATCTAATGAAACATTTCAATCGTAGCTCTCTAATCCAATATTTTCCATTACAATCAAGCGCGATGGATTGTGAGACGAGCGATCTCAAAATATTATTCCGGACTTGTACCGGAGACCTTTGTGTTAGGGCGGATTTATGTTGGCAAGCGGTAGCGGAATATAAACTCCTATAGGAACACAACTCCGCCAATTCGAACACATGGTTCGGATTACAGATTGAGTTAGCCTTGATGTAAGTTGAAGACTTGTGTTACGAGATGCTTACTCAAGTATAGGAAAGGTAGGTATTTTTAATAATAAATACTTATATAGATAAACATTCAAGACCCAAAACAATCAGAGAAAGTTTGTTTCTCATCGGTTTTATCTTACTCCTTTTCGTCAAAATTCCAACTCTTACTTAATTCGTCTATCGGCGTTGCCCATAATGCTTTGTCCTCAGTGCATTCATAGCTATCGACTTAAAGTTATACATTAAGGAGATACGTATTTGCGAAACACACACTTGTTTCATTGTTTACTTAGACATTTACATATAAAGACTATAGAAATTTGAATAATGCACACACTCATATATTGTCACATAACATAATTGTGGTTTTAACGGATGTATATTCAATAGTCACATATTTAAAATTTATTTATTAATTATTACTAAATTATATACAGGAGCATTTAATACAGTGATTGTAGTACAAAGGTAATTTATATGTATTTTAATAGAAATCTCTAGAAGACTCATGAGAGGAGAAATGGATATTGGAGCAGTATTAACGTTGAACTGAATAATATTGCAGTGCTAGATGTTATTATATACCTACATTGCTAACTCGTTAGTAAAACAATTAATAGTTTGTTAATAAATAGCCGTGCCGTGTGGTTCCCGGCACCAACAGAAAAAAGAATAGAACTACTCCATCTCTTTCCCATGGATGTCGTAAAAGGCGACAAAGGGATCGGCTTACAAACTGGGATTGGGGAACTTGGGATTCTTCTTTTAAGCGATAGTCTAGCATCCTGTCACTATTTGAATCTCAATTCTAACATTAGGGCAAACAGCTGAACGTGGCTTTTCAGTCTTTTCAAAACTGTTGGCTCTATCTACCCCGCAAGGGATATAGACGTGATGATATGTATGTATGTATGTATGTTTTAATAGCATCAGAAGCTCGTTTTGGTTTCCCATAACCACAGTCTAAAACTGCGCTCAAGAGCGGTTTCTTGAGGACTCCACGGAATTGAGTAGAAACTTTAGTCCTCAAGCCAAGGGCTGGACAAACTCCAGCCCCGAAGAATGAACGCGCGACGCCATTTTGCGCAAAAATCTATCGCTGTTTCGCTTTTTATTGTGACGTGAAAAGGGGACAGCTATAGTTCGTCGCGCGATAAAAACAGCATCGCGCGTGCCATTCAGTTATCTGTTAAGCTGGAACTAATTACCTTTTTAGATTTTTTCTTATGACAACTGCCCAAAAATTTTACATTACGAACCTTATGTGTAGCAAAACAAAAAGTTCGTCTTTTTCTAAGGATTCAAAATTATTACTACCTACGATCCATAATTAAAATAATAAATCAAATCTCAAGTCTTTCATTAAGCCTAACAGTTGAACGTGGCCTGTCAGTCTTACAAGACTGCTTACTCGGTCTACCTCGCAAGGGATATAGACGTGATTATTTGAATAAAAAATAAATTAAATAGCCATTATAGCTAATTAAAACAAGATTTAGATTTTAATTTTGTATCAAAGTTTTTTTCTCGAAATGGTCCTAGATATATCACGTCGAGATCCGATGATTGGAACAAAAATGATATGCAGTCGGTTAATATGTGTCGTTTAAAAAAATCTATTAAATCATACTCAATTCCCCAGCTTGTTTAAAATGTAACTCAAATATCTTTCCAAAAATAACTAATTGAAAAGCAATTAAATACTGAGGTTTCCTTCGTTACCCATCGCAGTTATTTAATTAAGGTTCATTTGACTTAGTTATTATTTAATTTTCTTGTGTTAGTAAAATATATTTAGCACAGTTTTTAAGCACTAAAACGCTTGTGGAGATTCTGTGAAAAGTTTGTAATATCTATACTGCACTGAAAATTAAATACTTACTTGAGATTGTGAGATTGTGAAATTGAGATTCAAATAGTGGCAGGTTGCTAGCCCATCGCCTAAAAGAAGGATCCCAAGTTGTACCAAAAGTCAGAAGGATGAGGAGTGGTCCTATTCGAAAGTGCAAGGAACCGCACGGTTATTAAAATTTCTTTAGAATAGAATAGAAAACAATAGATTTATTTTCAAAATTGGATACAAGGTATCACTTGTTGACGTCACATCACTTAAATCTAATTATAACTACTACCGCTTCCAAAGCGCATCTGTAGAAGAAGCGGCGGAACAAACTACACTGCAACATTTTCACCGGATATCAATTTACAAATATAGATGTCTTACATATAAATCGTGGACGAATTCACATTGTTTACATAAAAAAACATGAATGAATGAAGAACTAATAAGAGGGGTAGACCTAGGCAACAAATATCCTATGCCACAATCCCTGCATTCTCGCTCAATCCACATTCATAACTCTTCATGCAAGCTCGTCGGTTACTTGACCGTTTCAACGAGTGCCCATTTCGGTAATTGAATTAAGCTATCATCTTGATAAATTCGAGAAATAATCTCGTCATAACTCATCGAGTGACTTATAAGGGTGTGGTCAGAATGGCGGAGGGACGAAGAATTCGACGCTTTAAGGCCGGATTATCATCAATGGCGGAGATTGCCCAGATTCATGGGTTAATGGGCTATATTATAATGGGTTGAGGAAGATTATGGAGTTTTTTTTTTGGTCTTGATATTATTTCCATTGATAAATCCATACTAACAATATGGACGCGAAAGTCATTTGCTTTTAATGCTGTGAGCCGAAGCCGCTAGGCCAATTTTAATGAAATTTTGTTTGAATGTAAAAACCGAGCTAATTTTTACAGGTTTTTCCCGCGGTAAAGAAGTCACGCGTAGAATTTTATGTAATAAAAAATAATACAACAATAAAGAGGTATCTACAAGTTGTACCAGTTAAATTTAAATCCGTTCAATATATTCCTGATTTCCATATTTCTGGCTCTTTTCATACTCGACAGTTTAAAACACAGTTTTTCGTTCGGAGATAAGGAATATACGAAAAAATACGTAATACATTTATAGGAAAAACCACGGTCGAATTGAGAACGTTATCGTTTTTTGAAGTCGGTTAAAAATATAGCTGAACGTGGCCTTCCAAGTTTTTTCGAGGATCTGGGCTCAGACTACCCCGTAAAGATTAAAGATCAACGAATTAAAATAGGATGTTACGTCAGACATTGTTTAAAAAAGCGTATTATTAAGAAATATCAGTTCATTGTAGTTCATACCCTAATTATTGATCTTAATTGTATTGTCGAACTACCATTATTAGTTACTAGCTGTGCCCGCGACTTCGTCCGCATAGAATAGTTATTATGGGCATCATTGAAGCCCTCAAGGATGAATAATTTTCTCCGTTTTTTTCACATATTCCATTATTTTTTTGCTCCTTATAGTTGCAGCGTGATGTTTTATAGCTTAAAGCCTTTCTCGATAAATGGTCTATTCAACGCAAAAAGAATTTTTCAAATCGAACCAGTATTTCCTGAGATCAGCGCGTTCAAACAAACAAACAAATTAACTCTTCCACTTTATAATATAAGTATAGATTATAGTTCAGTGATATAATCAAGCACAAACCAAGATCAGCTTTAATATTGGTCCTTATCGAGCCAAAAAACATGACGCGATGTTAAAGCTGATTAACCATCGGGTCATGTTTTTCCCGGAACGCTGTAAGTTTACCTCTCGCTCATCGCTCCCTCAGGACTCCTGGAACGCCACTATTCCCGACCATTGCAAATTGGTTGGTTAAACTTAACGGGCTAGACAGGATGATCAGAAAAGAGTTATAAATGTGAACGAAGAACGAAGACGTATGCAGCGATAGTTTCAAATCGAAAGTTGTAGTGCCGTGTGGTTCCCGGTACCAATACAAAAAAGAATAGGACCACTCCATCTATTTCCCATGGATGTCGTAAAAGGCGACTAAGGGATAGGCTTACAAACTTGAGATTCTTTTTTTTAGGCGATAGGCTAGCAACTTGTCACTATTCGAATCTCAATTCTATCTTAAAGCCAAATAGCTGAACGTGGCCTATCAGTCCGCTCAGGACTGTTGGCTCTGTCTACCCCGCAAGGGTTATAGACGTGATTATATATATGTATATGTACGAAAGTTGTAGTCTCTGCCTAACTACCATTAAACGGCCTTTGTGGCGCAGCGGTAGTACGCTTGTATGTGACACCGGAGGTCTCGGGTTCGAATCCCGGCCAGGGCATGATGAGAAAAGATCTTTTTCTGATTGGCCTGGGTCTTGGATGTTTATCTAAATAAGTACTTATTAAAAATATAGTATCATTGAGTTAGTATCTCGTAAAACAAGTCTAGAACTTACTTCGAGGCTAACTCAAACTGTGTTATTTGTCAAAAAAAAAAAACTATCTGGGAGAGAGGCGTGAATGTATGTATGTATGTTTTTTCCGGAACGCTGTAAGTTTACCTCCCGCTCATAGCTCCCTCAGGACTCCCGAAAACGCCACTATTCCCGACCACCGCAAATTGGTTGGGGAGATACGTCATGCTCGCCTTGATTAAATGTTCCGCCGCGTTAAATTATGTTATTTTTGCACGTTCTCGGTTTTAAGGGATGACTCGGGTTTTTTATAAGTGAGGCTATTAAATCTTGTTTTTGTTTTTCTAAACAATTAATATAAACTCGAGAACTGTTTATCTGAGTAACCTTAAGAGATGTAAGTTTGATTTTTAGAATACCTACTGTTTGTGGATGAAATGTTTGTTAAAGTATAGAATGTATAGAAGTAAGCGTAAGCGTTGATAGCGTCAGTGGTTGAATCGGTAAGGTTAGAATGCGTGATGCGCGGAAAGGCACAGGTTCAAATCCTACCTCAGCCATGTACCAATAACTCTTTTCAAAGTTATGCACATTACATACATACATACATATAATCACGTCTATATCCCTTGCGGGGTAGACAGAGCCAACAGTCTTGTAAAGACTGATAGGCCACGTACAGCTATTTTATACGGCTTTATGATAGAATTCAAAGTTATGCACATTAGTTTGAATACTAACCGATGCTCTTACGTTGAGGAAAGACATGGCGAGGAAACCTGCATATTCAGGCAACTGGATGTGCCTGAATTCTAATACGGGTTAAGATTACCTGTTAATGTTGCAGAGGTCAGATGGGAGTCGCTTCGTATCTTAAACCTGACTTACTCAATCCAGGATCCATGGTCAAAGGCATACCCCGGGCTCGTCTCCAGAGAGGCGAGGATGCAGCCGGAATAAAAGCTTAAGGACTAAATAAATTTTTTTTTGTGGTCCAATTTACTTTTGTTCTAAGGGATTGATACTTATTTTAAGCGGGGTAGACAGTGACAATAATACAAGACTTAAAGCTTCGCTCCTCCATGATGGCTATAAAATAAATCCATTGAACCAAAAGGGAAATATGAAGTGGCTTTATACATGAATAATCTTTAGTAAAACGTATTCAAAGAGAAAAGGGGTATGACATAGCATTAAGAGTATAATAGAACCTTACATTGGGTAGCACAATGAAGGACTTGGGACTAATTTATAAGCTGTAGTTATATCGAGCCTTCTTGGGCTTATAATAGGAACGGCCAATATGTGGATAGTAATATAGGCAGGAGATTCAGAGCTTGCCTGGAGATACAGCTTTATTTATATAATTCTATGTTTAGCCGGGGAATTTGCTTCCGTGAGAATTTCAGATTTGCCTTAAGTGCTGTGTTTATTTTCTTAGGAGAAACTTCCTTTATTTTAGAAGCTAATGGTTATGTAATTTATTGACAACTACAAAAAGTAAAAATCAAAAAACAAATCTACTTTTGTTATAAATGCTGCAGTGCAGTTTGTTACAGCTTCTTCTTCACTGGCGCTTTAGAAGCGGCAGTAAACTTAGATTTAATTAATTTATTTGACGTCAACCAATGTTGTGAAACCAATAGTTATGACATTAGGTGATGATGAAATGTTCTATAACAATGAATAAAATATTTATATTTGAATATTAGTATATATTTTTAAGAGCACCTAATGTTTACACAATAGTAGCGTAGGGCTTAATGTGGGCCATCTAAAAAAGTCTAACTTAAAAGTTAACTTACTTAAATAATAAAACTTTCTCACTCTCTTTGGAGGAAATCCCTGGCAGCAACGGAAAAAAACATTCAATAATAAAAAAAAGTGAAAATACAGCAATAAAACAAAGACAAAATAAAATCAACCAACATTTTTATCCAAATTTTATTCTGAATTCGAATTACAAATTATCATTCCTATTTCAAAAGTTGAAAACGCATTGGTTTTTACGGCAGGAATTGCCAATGCGTCATTGTGAATCCCCCAAATTGGCCAATTAGAGTGCTGGTCGATTTCATACGTCTATGATACCGTAATAAAGGCTGTAAACTTTAATGCCCGCATTACGGCGAATCGCGAGTGAATTATTTGTGATGTGACGGCGACGGGCTATTGTTTGATCTTGTTATTCTAGTTTTAGAATCGCTTTATTGAAACTTACCTTTATAAATACAAAAAAAGAAAACAAAAATTTTATTCGTTATTATAGGATATTTCAATATCACTTAATAATTGTCATAACATCTTGGTTTCGCAATATTGGTTGACGTCAAATAAATAACTTAAAACTAAGTTAATTGCCGCTTCCAAAGCGTCAGTGCAGAATAAGCGGTAACAAACTGCACTGCTGCATTTTCTTCAACAAAGTCCACATCACAATGTGAAAAAAATGATGAAAATTTTTAAACTTATCTTCACAATTATAAAATATATTATCAAAATCTCATTGAAGTAATTGGTCACGTTTTTGTAGGAGGTCTCACCGTAGTCACTTCTTATAATCACATTTCATATTCACTCTTCAATAGTGGTCATAGGCTTACTAAGTTTTTGATTGTCGGCCCCTTTTAGTTGAAAGGCAATAATGGAATTAAGATTGTAAGAGCTAGCCGCTAAAAACAAAAATCCCAAGTTTATACGTTTTGCTACTTGACTTAAAATGTACAATTTAACCAGGAGAGAAGCAGTAACTTACTATAATTTTTTTTATGAAGTTATTTTTACATTTTTATTACTTTTCATTTTAATCTAACAAAAATTATTTGTTCTGCGTTCAGTAGACTAAGTTGTTGGCACTAAACAAGACACCATTAGTTGCGACTAAACATCAATATCATTTCAGAATTGGCACCGGTCCTCGCCACTAGTGCTGTAGTAAATATCGATAAATTTAGAAGCGATAAAATACTTACATTACGTACTTGAAATAAAATATACGTACATATGTAAATGATGTCTTTATCCCATTTGGGGTAGATAGAGCCGGTCGATCTGAAAAGACTAAAACTAATATGCAAATGGTTAGCAATTAAAATTATAAATTGTTAAGATTTTAAACTAATCCGATTATTGCTGTAAAAATATTTAATTAACTGTTATTTGATTACATTATTTATTTGCTATTTTCAAAAAGTTAACAGCGAATGACAATAGCATTAACTTCACATAGGTTTAAAGCTACATAAAGTTGTAAATAAATAATAAAAATATTAACTTATTGACATGAGAGTTTTTAGACGACGTACTAAGTACCTACTTGTTAATGTGACAAAATCATTAAGTCACTTAGCTCATCGCCTAAAGTCTTTTGGCTACTGTCAGTCAGCCTTCCCGAAAAATGCAAGACATGCCTCTTAAGTGAAACATTCGGTTTATGTAATCGAATATGTCTATTCAATTTAGTCGCATATAGTTCACGTTGTCAGTTCTTAGAACTTGATCTACCTATGCTATAGACATAATCCCTCAGAGACTTGTTGCCTGGGGCTCGAGAGCTGCATGAATGAAAGCAAGTTGACTAAGCAAATATACATGTAATGCGTCGGATACGTATTTAGATTCTCTTATCAATAATTATGTACTTTTGTGTTACTGAATAACTGAACTGAAAGACATCGTGTAACCGGGGCTAAGAACTATTGACAGATACGTAGAAAAATTGTACTATTACCAATACTTAAAATACAATTGTTTTTCCCCCTCTTAATAGTACTATTATTTCTAGAAATTACAACATTAAAATAAGTATTACGTCACAGTTATCGATAAAATATGCATAAGCACGCGACACTATGCGGTGTGACCCAAATTACGTTCGCGCGGTATTTCACGGGAGTTCGCGACGGGCCGAGCGGGAAGATTCCCAGTATTTCGGAATTTAGTTGCTCGTGCAAACTTTTACATCATTGTAACTAAGTTTTTATTGGCAGAAGCAGATTTTGATATGTTTAAAAAAAAGCTGGGGAGGATTATTTAAAAAAAAAAATCGTAGGTGACTTTAATTTTTTTTAAGGATAGTTTTAGTTAGTTAGGTAACTTTTCATTTGCGAACAAGTGAATTGATTGTTTGTAGGAACCACAGAGTTGTTGAATTTATTGCCTGGTTTTAATAAAAATTGTGGCTTTTTATCACTTGAATCATGTTTTACATTAGTTTTAAACATTAAATATACTATAACACGATGTTTTAAAAAAGTAATTTTTGATCATATAATGGTACATTTAAACTTATGTGAAACAAAAATAAAAATTGAATTTAATAGCGGGTCAACTAAAGCACCCTTAGAGTTTAAGTACGACTTTCGTTTCATGAAACACACACGGGCTTTTCATGCGAAATGACGAATATTTTATCGATCGCACTAATTATGGCTTATCCATCATATCGATATATAAAATAGCAGCACTATAAAGATATTGAAACAAAATAATGACATCGTAAATATATATGTATCGTAAAAAAATAACGAGCAACCAAAATATCGCGATGGCAAAGGTTTATGTTATCTACAAAAATCGGCAAGTGTGTGCCGACCATGAGCAATACGAACTTCCATATTGCATTGCATTTGATCAAAGTCTCTATTTTTTCAAAATTTTTCTCAATAAAAAAGAAACATTATGATCAACCATTATTGGTGTTGACATTTTGCATTGTTAATTATATTTCTTCTGTTGTCATTAAGTATAGGACCCTTACTTTAAAACATATATATGTGAATCCTTATAAATTACATCACAAACAAGCGTAAGTCTCGGGAGCGTCCACACATCTCTGAAATGAATCCCATGGCCCGCCTGTGACCAATTGTTCTGTAGTAGGTAGATAAGCTTTTAACACAAAGCGTGATCTTCGCATAGGGTTTGCGCATGCGCAGTTTCCTCACGACATTTTTTGCTCACCGAAAAATTATCTGAATTTAATCTCTCCATCTCCAGATGAACGTGGCCTTTCAGACCTTTTTGAAGACCGTTGTCCGTTGAACGTCTATAACGTAAGGGGCATAGTCGTAATAAATGTATGTATATACTAGAGGCCGCCCGCGACTTCGTCCGCATGGAAACCCTAACAATCTCGCGAGAACTCCGGAATAAAAAGTAGCCTATATGTCATTCTGGGTCTTCAGCTACCTACATACCAAATTTCATCGTAATCGGTTCAGTAGTTATTGCGTGAAAGAGTAACAAACATCCATACTAACATCCTGACATACTCATAAACTTTCGCATTTATAATATGAGTAGGATGTTAAAAGCGTATGTATGTTAAAATTGGTGACACTATCAATGCCTAAACTGGGTAGGTCATACAATTAGGGGAAGAGGTAAATGGTCGAAAACCGTAATGCACTGGAACCCCAGAAGCCTATCAAGAAAAAGAGCTAGGCCCTACAAAAGGTGGGTGGATGAAATGAAAGAGGTTGCAAGTGCAACCTGGTCAGCAAAAGCATGTAACAGAGAGACTTGGAGGAGGTTGGAGGAGGCCTTGTTCATAGAACAGATGGACACACAACCTATAATTTATTGAATATCATGTAAAAACGAATAAAAGCTATTGTAATGTAATCTCAATTCTATCATTAAGCCAAATAGCTGAACGTGGCCATTCAGTCTTTTCCAGACTGTTGGCTCTGTTTACCCCGCAAGGGATATAGACGTGACCATATGTATTATTGCTTTTATGTTAAAAGCATCGGTTTATAAGTTAGTGGAGATCAAAATCGGTCATTTACCTGGTTTTTGAGAAACTTAAATAAAACTAAATAAAACTTATTAATGAAAACTAAAAGATAAAACTACAAATAAACCTAAATTTAAAACTAACATTTATTTACAAAAATGCAACTCTCAGCAGATCGGAGTCTTGAGGTAAAGTGTTCAGAAGGCTGGCAGTATTGCCACGTTGAATGGCAATGCTTATCTTTTGAGCGAAATAAAGACTAGCCTTCTTGTCACGAGTAACTTCGACGGCTCAAATAAGCATCGGTTAGAATCCTACTTATACTATTCCTTGTTATATGCAGAGATCGTGGCAAGTGGAAAGAGGAAGTATCTGCCTACCCCTCCGGGAAAGAGGCGTGATTTTATGTATGTATGTACTATTTCTTGTAGATAACGGAACCCTAAAAATAGGCTCTTATTGAAATCGATCTAGACCAAGTTGATTTACTGAAGGCATAAAAAAATTTAGGTTGGCGGGTGATTGGATTTTTTGCTTATAAATTGGTTGATTTAAAACGATTTGAGACAAACGAATGTAAACGTTAGTCTATCTAGTGTAATGAGTTTTCATCAAAATATCGATAAATATTTTACTAAACCCTTTTTTTTAATATGGCTTGATTAGATCTTCGAGGTCCAATGTATACGAGTAAAATAACATCGGTTACGGGTGTAACAATTTCTCAAAATCTATGTTTTTCAAATACTTTTTTAAGTTATTAGGTGCGCACGAAAATACTCAATAGATAGTTTTATGATTTACTGGAGGCCGCCCGCGACTTCGTCCGCGTGGAATCAATTCCACGGGAACTCCGGGATAAAAAGTAGCCTATATGTTATTCTGGGTCTTCAGCTACCTACATACCAAATTTCATCGTAATCAGTTAAGTAGTTATTGCGTGAAAGAGTAACAAACATCCATCCAGACATACTCACAACTTTCACATCTTTATATTTGTAGGTTTATTTTCACACCTACTTTTACTCGTAAACCGTTTCATTTTCAACTTTGATTATACTCCACTCATCTTTATTTTTACACGGTTATAACAATACGCTTTTCCAATGACCAGAATCATGAAATATGAGGATATAGAGATAACAATCGAACGCTAATTCCGGGAATCGAACCCCATATCTGCTGGTCCGATCTGCCCTCTAATTGTGTAATTCTGGACTTTATGGGCTTTCAATTTGTCAAATTGTGGCCTGTATCAGAAAAGTATAAAATTGGAACGAGCATATTTTTTAAATAGGCGATGGGCTAGCAACCTTTCACTATTTGAATCTCAATCCTATCTTAAAGCCAAATAGCTGAACGTGGCCTATCAGTCTTTACAAGACTGTAGGCTCTGTCTACCCCGCAAGGGATATAGACGTGATTATATGTATGTATCTTTTTTAAACACATAAATTCACCCCTCTTTCTCGGAAGGGTAGACAGAGATTAAATCTTTCCACTTGCCACTTTCCTTTTTTCTGACGTACACTTCTTTCGCTTCAGGGACATTCATAAGTTTATTCATGCAAATGAATGCGAATTAAGCGCCATCTATACGAGCGAATTTAATTTTTACCAAAATAAAAATAACCCGGCAGTGCCGTGTGGTTCCCGGCACCAGTACAAAAAAGAATAGGACCACTCCATCTCTTTCCCATGGATGTCGTAAAAGACACCTAAGGGATAGGCTTACAAACTTGGGATTCTTTTTTAGGCGATGGGCTAGCAACCTGTCACTATTTGAATCTCAATTCTATCATTAAGCCAAATAGCAGAGCGTGGCCTATCAGTCTTTTCAAGACTGTTGGCTCTGTCTACCCCACAAGGGATATAGACGTGACCATATGTATGTATGTATAAAAATAACCTCCAGACTCTTAATACGCAATATTTCAAAACATTAGTTCAGCAGATAAAGCGTGAATTAACCTTACCTACCTGATACTCTTGAGAATCTGATTAAAACAAAAAAATATAAGTTTGTTTAATCGTTTGTGACCTATTCACGCTTTATCTGCTGAACTAATGTTTTGAAATATTGCGTATTAAGAGTCTGGAGGTTATTTTTATACATACATTTTTAATATGAACTTTATAATATTTCACAAGAGGCCAATTCAATCCCTTTTTCTTAAGAGATCGAATGGACCTCTTGTAAAAGAGAAGTCTTGCCATGCAGATGATAAAACTCAAACAAGAAAAGACATTATTTAGTTAAGATCTATCTTCATAGTTCAAAATTTATACTGTAACAGAAGTTAATTACGTATTGTTAATTATCTTTTTCATTCACAAAAAAGCATAATTGTATAACTTCCTTATTTCCTAAACTTAGCTAAAACAGTAAATCACACAGAAATAACCTTTACAAGTGAATATACTATACAATCTGGAGTAATATAATACGCCTGACGTTTGATACCCGAAATCTTCTGTTGGTTTAGGATGTCAGTAAGCTAGATTACACACTTTGTGGATTAGTGAGGGCGGGTAGTTAGTTATATTAAACTAGAATATGCCCGCGACTCTGCATGTGTAGGAATTTCTGAAAATCCTACCTCTGTGCTTGACTTTATAGGGACACTTACATGCTAAAGTTCAAATCTCTACACCGAGCGATTTGGGTTATGAGTTGGTTGAGTCAGTCAGTTAATTTTTTTTTAATTCATATGATAACGTCTATATTTTCATTCATATGCTCACGTCTATATCCCTTGCGGGGTAGACAGAGCGAGCAGGCTTGAAAGCGAGTTATGAATGTGGATGAAGCGAAAGAAGTATGCAGAGATCGTGACAAGTGGAAAGATATAGTCTACTTTTAGTTTCGGGTGCATCCTCACCTTTCTGGAGAGGAACCCGGGATGTGCCTTTGACCATGGATCCTGGATTAGGTGAGTCAGGTTATTACACGAACGAATCCACTCTGACCTCCGCAACCTTTGCAGGTAAACATAACCCGTATTGGATCCATGGTTACACATTCAGTTGCCTTAATGAAAGGTTTCCTCACGATGTTTTCTCTTACTGTAAGACATCATCATTTTTATTAACACTTACATTAATTTTAATTAACCTTCCTATACCCGCGCGGTTGTCTGTGAGACCGACAGAATGATTTTTCGATTTTAAATAAAGAACGAATAATGCTAGTTTAATGAACTTTCTAGTACTTGCCTAATTTGATACAAACTTGAAATTAACGTGATGTGTGACCTTGAGTGGGGGCCACATTTGGGTGAACTGAGCATCATTCGGTGCCAGAGACCGGCGCGGGTACACGTGTTATTATTTTTGGTGAGTAATATTTTTTATTTTTCATGATTTTCGTAGATTTATTTTATAGTTTGCATATTTTTTGTAAAGAAGTTTACTCGTATACATTTTTACCTTAATTTTATTATGATATTTCAGAGTAATTATGCTATATATAGTCTGCTATATATATGGTCATAAAGGCAACTGTGCTTAGGTTTCGTACGTCCCAAAAAAGAATAAAAACGTTTCACTCTTGCCCATGTATCTATTGTATATGTATCCTGTATGCATGATGATGAAAAAATCAACGAAGTGACTGGTAAGCCTGAAATTACAAAACAAAGGGAGGCGTTGATACCATTGACAAAATGTGTGAAACCTATAATGTCGCTAAAAATACTAATAGGTGGCCTATGGTGGTTTTTATAGCTTGATGGATGTTGCATGAATTAATACATATATTATATTTTCACAAAATAATCCTAACAAAAAAAATTGAAAGAAGAATTTTTCTGGAAAAGCTGTTGTATGAACTCATTGACGCGCAGTTGAGGAGACGGGCGGGAACTACTTCTTTACCGAGAACGATACGACAAAGGTGTGCTGAAATCTGCAAACTAGACGGTCCAGAATCATCAGGTACCACTAACAACTTAGGCCAAGGTCGTTGTAGCTTTTGTAATTGGAAAAAAAACCGTAAAACGCGTTACAACTGCCTTACTTGCAAAAAATATTTTTGTTTGGAACACACGGTTATGGTTTGCTCTTATTGCTACAGTAATGAATCTCAAGAGTATTAGATTTTATTTTATTATTCCTAGTTCTGTTATCTAGAAGATTTACGAAGATCTTTATGTTATGTTGAAGAAGAATTTTAATTTTGGTTCATTTTATCTTAGTTTGTAAGAATAACTAATGTTTTTCAATGGCTGTTTCTGAAGACTGTGCAACAATAATAAATGCAAATAATTGTAAAAAAAATGGTTTAATTTATTAAACATATCCCTAACTTTAAATGCAATATAAGTTTCCAATAGGTTTTCCCAAAAAAATCAAAGTTATGGATTTTAAGGTTTCGGTCCGTTACACCGTGCGCGGGTACAGGTGTTACACTATTTAGCGCGGGTACAGGAAGGTTAAAAACGTCGACGAGTCACGTATTCATAGCTAAATACGCTACGGCGTAGACGTTCGTAGACTGTCTACGGCCGTAGGCTTGCTACGACAACATTTCATTTTACGCAAGTAGGAAACGTCATCTTAAAATCTTATTATTCGATGCCCGAACGACAGAAATAATGACATTAATCTCTCAAAGCCTTATTATCCCTTTTCGTCATAATCATATATTATATGGAAAAAAGAAACAAAAAAGAAAAGTTGTTCTCCATAATTCAGACATAGAATTAAGAGGGTATAGAAGTGCAGTCGATACAGGTTGAGTTATTATCAAGAACCTGTGTACCCCTCTAGAATAAATCTTCTCATTGTATTTGTCCACAATTTTATGTGCATAAAGTTTAAATTAATTAATAAATATATCCCTTGCGGGGAAGACAGAGCCAACAGTCTTGAAAAAACTGAAAGGCCACATTTAGCTGTTTGGCTTAATATTGTAATTAAGATTTAAAAAATGTCAGGTCAATCTTTCCCTTAGTCGTCTTTTACGACATCCATGGGGAAGATATGGAGTGAACTTATTGAAAGTGTGTGAAACCACGCGGCTTTCTATAATTCTGTATCTTCGTTATTTTAGTCGCCGCGGGAAGAAATAAATTTCATTAAGACTTCGACTGCGGCTGGTATCTTTGCCTATCTTTGTACAGACTCCGAATTAATTTCTTTTAATTACGACCCTCGTAATTAATATAGGCGTAATTCTTTATTTTTTCAAGACTTCAATTTGGTTTTGATTATACCCAGTAATTAGATTTGGAGCCGTTGTTTTTGTGGTATAAGGTTTGGTAATAACATAGTAATTCATTATTCAAGATCATTTTTTGCAAGCGTCTTTGTAATCCTACTAATATTATAAATGCGAAAGTTTGTATGTCAGGATGTCAGTATGGATGTTTGTTACTTTTTCACGCAAAAACTACTAAACCGATTACGATGAAATTTGGTAAGTAGTAAGCTGAAAACCCAGAATAACATATAAGCTACTTTTTATCCCGGCGTTCCTGCGGGATTGATAGGGTTTCCATGCGGACGAAGTTGCGGGCGGCCTCTAGTACCTAAATAATATAAACGCTTTTTAAAAAAAGTATTTTTAAAGACTTAATTTTTTTTTTTATTTAATAAACATGCCTGAGGTTCTGAAGTGCATAAGTTAGGTGTTTACACGATGTTACTCCTGTCTGATCATCGTAACCTTGGATCATGGTTACACATCAATTCCTGATCAATTTATATATAAAAACATCCGTTACTGACTAACTCACTGACCGACAAGACATAGCCAAATATAGGGGTTCGAAATTTAGCGTGTTTTTTAAGTGGTCAGTGGGTGCCTTCATAGAAGATTTTCCGAAACTCCGATAGCGGACGAAGTCACGGGCTTCCACTAGTTATAAAAATAACCACTGTTATTATCAAAACAATTTCAGCGCTTGTAAATATTGATACAATTGCCGTGTGGTTCCCGGCACGAATATAAAAAAGAATAGGACCACTCCATCTCTTTCCCATGGATGTCGTAAAAGGCGACTAAGGGGTAGGCTTATAAACTTGGGATTCTTCTTTTAGGCGATGGGCTAGCAACCTGTCAGTATTTGAATCTCAATTCCATCTTAAAGCAAAACAGCTGAACGTGGCCTATTAGTCTTTACAAGACTTTTGGCTCTGTCTACCCCGCAAGGGATATAGACGTGATTATATGTATGTATGTATGTAAATATATATGTACTATAATATACAAAGAAATAAAACTTATGAACATAAAACAACTTTACAAATATCACATGCATACTGATGCGCAAAAATTCTCAACAGGACCATTCACACATCTAAACATTTCACACAAATAAAACATGTAACTAAACGCTCGACACGCCGTGCTAGTTTTCTCACAACCAAAAGTCCGTACAAACTATGGTAAGCGAATGTTTATCTTTGAAGGAGCACAATTATTTAACAAACTATGCCAAGATATTAAAAAAATTGTTTAATTAAATTTATTTAAAACAAAGCTTTCTGAACACATTTATAAAAATATGTAATTAAGTACTTAATTTAAGTTAATGAACCAATGACTTGCGCAATTTCACCTCAATAGTCTTTTTTTGTGATAATATTCGTATATATACCCAGTGGCAGTGCAAACGATAAAACTTATTTTAAATATATTGTAGATTCTCAGCTAAGTAACTATGTATGTCTTATTGAGAAAAAATAAAGATCTTTGAACTTAAATATATATGTATGTATCGCCACATAAACGCGTTTCTTCACTTACATTTGTAACGAAAATAACGTGTTAGCCAAGTTATCCGATCCCCTGGGGCCCGCCGGGAATAAACCCGGGAATCCCCGACAAAAGCGTACGTTTATGAATCGAGAACGGAATTAAGTGGGTGTTATGGTTTTCGTAACGTTTTTAAGGCTCATTTTACGGTTATTCCGCGGAACAATATTTTTGTGTGGTTGAAATTTTTTTTATGCATAGTTTTGCTACTTAGAAATCATAATTTCTCGACCATTTACGAGTGAGATCTTATGTGACGCCTTTTACGACATCCATGGGAAAGAGATGGAATCGTCCTATTCTCTTTTGTATTGGTGCCGGGAGCCACACGGCATTTATGTCTCTAAATATCATTAAATATAAGTAACATTTAGTAATATGACGTTTCTTTTTCACAAAATTTCCTGATTTACTTATCACCTTTCCAACTGCGCATACTTCTTATAGTTTCAAATACAACATGCCATTTCTATTGTTTCATATCATTTGTAATTCTGTACTACACAAGTGTGGCTATAATAGGTGGTGATTTAGAGAGGGCCGAGGACATTTCTGTGTCTAATTGATCGAGTTGGGCATGGCCGGGGAATCGGAACTGATCATCATGCGGACATACACCTCGTAGGTATTACGTCATGCAATTATTGGATTAAGTCCGTGTAATTATCTAGGAATCACCCTGGACTGTCAGAGTTATTATGTAATTCTTATCGGTAGGTGTTGAAAGGAAACATACATACGTATAATTGCGATCATATCTTTTGCTGCGTTTTCTTTTTTGGATAGAGAGAGCCAACAGTCTTGAAAATACTGATAGAACACGTTCAGCTGTTTAGTTAAATGATAGAATTGAGATCCAAATAGTGACACGTTGAATAGACCATCGCCTTAAAGACGCCTGGACTTGTTTGATGTAAATTGTAAGTAGTAAGTCTGATAGTAAAACAGGCAACGAAAGATTTAACTTTAAATTTGATGTCGCCTATTGACCATAATTAATTTGACCTGGCTGCCTTGATATAAAATGCATTGACATTAGCTATTTCATATTCTGACTACCTATTTATACCTGACCTGTTTCTAAACATAGAACACCAATTGACTATTTGAGAATGGTTTGTTTGTTTTTAATATCTTTATTGCACAGAAATTTACACAGTTACAATACTTTGCGACATTTTTTTTTATCATCGATGTATAACATTTTTGTAATATCTTGTATATAAACCCATTGTAAGCTTTAACGTTGCATATTATTTATCACAATTTATTTTCCTATAAATCTTATACACATAAATTCTCATGTCACAATGTTCGTTCCCGTACTCCTTCGTATCGGCTTGACCGAATCTCATGAAATTTTGTGAGCACATTGAGTAGGTTTGAGAATCGGTCAACATCTATTTTTCATACCCCTCAGTGATAAGGGATGTCCACCCTTAACATTTTTATAACTAGAAATCACTTAAAAACTTATACGAAAAAACAACGTTTGCCGGGACAGCTAGTAGTACATAAGAATCATTGAACAGAAACAAAATTCGAAGCCTGCAAAAACAAAACAAAGCAGAATAGTGAAATAAATACTCAAAGCCAGTATCATTGACATCGAGAGCTCGTTGGAAGTGCATAAAATGTACTTTTGCAATTCAAACTTCTCATATCGGTTTACGGACGAATGCGCTGGCTACTGAGCGGGGGATGGCGTGAGCGACAAGCGGAAGCGTTTTTATCTTTGCAAAAGCATATATGTTTGTGCAAACTGACATGTACACACTTTATGTTTGAAACTAAAATAAATAAATAAATATATAGGTGACAAATTACACAGATAAAGGACAAAACTGACGAGAATACGTAATTTAGAAATAAGCACAGACGTTATTTAGAATTAAACTTTTTTTTTGTGTTATTAGGTATTCATTTTGTTAAGACTTCTTTGCGGGGGCTGTTTAAGGGTTATTATTAAGACTTATTTATTTTGAGAATAGGTACCAAATATAGCAAACTGAGAACTTTTATCACATTTACACAAAATTTTAACTACACTTATTAAAAACTAAAACTAAATAAATGAAACTAATCTTAATAGGTACTAATTATTAACTATGTTTAAAAATAACTTACTATGAAATACGCATTGAGGGAAAGAAACACAATTAACTTTTTAAATAAATTTCAAAAACTCGCATATCTTCCAACTTGCGCCAACGCAGTCTCGTATGACTTTCTGATACACTGAGCACCGCGCGAATATTTGTGTTAGCCTCATGTAAAACTACACCGCTTTACTGACCGAGTGTTCCGCCCCATTCCTTAGTCCGCTTTGACACAAAGGCGTGAATTTATCACACGAGTAATGTACAATCGACCGCAAAAGTGAAAACTTGTTTTTTGATATTCTTCTGGCTTTCATCACTCTATAGAGGAGCCCGGGGTATGCCTTTGACCATGGATCCTGGATTGGGTGAGTCAGGTTTTTACATGAAGCGACTCCCGCCCGTCTGACCTCCGCAACCTTTGCAGGAGGACCTAACCCGTATTGGATCGATCAAGGTTACACATTCATTTGCCTGAATGTGCAGGTTTCCTCACGATGTTTTCCCTCGCCGTAAAAGCATCGGTTAGTATTCAAACTAATGTCAATTTATTATGTTTATTATCAAAGAGATTAATTTCTTTGACTTGAACCTGGAACCCAAAGGCGTTTCTCATTCAACACTGGTTCTCAATGTCCCCGATTACACACTTCAATATGGAAGTTGAAGCAAGTACTTTTGTCGTCGAATGTACTGTAAATGTAGCACAAAGAATACGTATTCAGATAAGAATAACCTTTGAAATATTGCAATGAATATTCTACGGTTGCAAACTATTTTCTTGCAAGCCTTTCTTATTTGCCTCATTTTATTGCAGAAGATGTTGTTCCTATTGCAGTTTTCAATCTTGCATCAGTTTCTCATGAATTTTATGCAATGGTTTTGTAAAACTTTGCAAAATCTATATAGAAATAGACACTGAGAGTGACTTACTAATATACTAAAACCGCTGAGTCTAGAGATTTGAAATTCACCATGAACATTTTTATTATGATGGGATTTCTAGAGATTTCCACTTGTACGGAAATTAACTCCGCGTTGTGATAAGTGTGTAGCGGGAGCGATGATTCGGCTCGACCGCCACCAAAGGGAAGATCTTCCGCCAGGCTAGGTGTTATGCCTGGGGAACCGCGGCTCCGACGATGTTGTGTCGGAGGTTGTATATATAGCTCCAATCCATGAAATCTTTGAAATCGCGATTTGGGTTCTTCGCTGCTATTGGCTGAGCGCGTCGATTTCTTCGAGATGATTGACAGCTGTTGTGTGATTTGATGTTTGTGACGAATGGCGTAGAGATGTCGCCACAGTACTCCCCCCCAAGACCGGAGGTCTGAAGTCTTGATCTTGCTGTGCAATCTGTGCTTCAGTTGTAGCTTGCAAGTGCCAGTTGTCTTCCAGTGAGTCGGAAGTTGCTCGAAGTCCTAGTGAGTCAGGAGTGAGCCGTTGCGTTGCTCGTAGTCTGCGGTGAGTCGAGACAGTAGAGAGCGAAGTCGACTTGTTGGCGCCGGTAGAAGTCGTGCAGAGCTGCCACGCTGGAGAGAAGAGCGGCCGTCGAAGAGATCCAGGCGTGGGCTGCGGTCGATGCGTCGGTCGCTGAAGTCGATGAGAGTGAGTGCGGGTGGAGACAGGACCAGGAAGCTCGGTGAGTCGGCTGCGATGGACCTGCTGCGATACCCAGTTGCTGGCTTGCTGTGAGACTGCTTGCAGAGTGAGGAGTGATGCTGAGGATTGGAGTTAATGATGATGGAGAAGGTTGCTTCCAATCACGTTGGGGTCACCAATGTAGCGGGAGCGATGATTCGGCTCGACCGCCACCAAAGGGAAGATCTTCCGCCAGGCTAGGTGTTATGCCTGGGGAACCGCGGCTCCGACGATGTTGTGTCGGAGGTTGTATATATAGCTCCAATCCATGAAATCTTTGAAATCGCGATTTGGGTTCTTCGCTGCTATTGGCTGAGCGCGTCGATTTCTTCGAGATGATTGACAGCTGTTGTGTGATTTGATGTTTGTGACGAATGGCGTAGAGATGTCGCCACAAGTGTAAAGGTATGAGTTTCTTAATCCTTCTGTCGGCTTTTACGCTATTGGCTGCTCTGCTATCGTCATTATCTGAACAATTGTATTTAAATATATTTATATATATCTAGTGAAGTTTAGAAGGGAAAGATTATTGATTTGGTATAACAGTATATATGTACATACACATAATCACGTTTATATCCCTTGCGGGGTAGACAGACTTCAAGAAACTGAAAGGCCGCGTTAAGATGTATGGCTAAATGATGGAATTGAGATTCCAATAGTGACAGGTTGCTAGCCTATTACAAGAATCCCAAGTTAATTAGACTTTCCGTTTGTCGCCTTTTACGACATCCATGGGAAATATTATGCAGCGGTCCTATAACTGTACATATAAATAACAATATTATCAAATCACTTTCTAAATTCGCTTTTAGATCTATCTGCCAAACTATTCTAGTGTTCTAGCATGACCTTAATTAATTTGACCTGGCTGCCTAGATATAAAATGCATTGACATAAGCTATTTCATAGTATGACTACCTATTTATACCTGACCTGTTTCCAAACATAGAGCACCAATTGACTGTTTAAGAATGATTTGTTTGCTTGTAATATCTTTATTACACAGAAATGTACCGAGTTACAATATATATATACGGGACAAATTACACAGATTGAGTTAGCCTCGAAGTAAGTTCGAGACTTGTGTTACGAGATACTAACCCGACGATACTATATTTTTTAATAAATACTTATATAGATAAACATCTAAGACCCAAGCCATTCAGAAAAAGTTATTTTCTCATCAGACCCTTTAGCAGTGCATGCAGTTATAAAAAAATAATTCATATGCAATGGCACTTATCCCATAAAAGGATAAATCTCTACCAGTCTACCGGCAAACAATAAAGGAACTAGATAATTAAGTAAATAAGCGGCAAGTCGCTTTGTTATAAGCAAAAATAATATACTAACATAAATACAAATTATAAACATATACCTAACATACATAAGCTTAGATAATTTGTCTGGCGTTGTATTTGTCTTAATTTGAGACGTGTAAAACCCTGACTCACTTAATCCAGGATCCATGGTCAAAGGCACACCCCGGGCTCCTCTCCAGAGTGATGAGGATGCAACCGGGACTAAAGTCAGGAGGAAGAGAAAGAATTTGCCTGACGTTCGGTCTAGATATGGTTTTTTTTTTTAAAATAAATAACTATGTTTCAGTGTTGTTTAATTTTACAGAAAAGTTATTTTCCTATCATTTGCTTATTAAAAGTCGTAGATGTAGCGTTGAAGAAATTAACAACATTTCGTCGAACGGTATCGAAGTCTCCGCTAAATTACTAAAATTATCGTCTATATAATCACTACGTACCTAGTATAAAGCAAAGTCGCTTCCTACAACCCTGTATGTTTGTATGTATCCTTAGATATTTGAAAGTACACAACAAATTTTGATGCAGTTCTTTTTATTATTGTAGTGATTCATGAGGAAGGCTAATATGTACCCGTGCGAAGCCGGGGCGGGTCACTAGTTAACTATACTTAACACATACTCCAAATTAGTGAAGTGAACTTATCTTAATTAAGCATCCCATGAAAAAACACAGCTTTAATGTTTTCCTTTTATTCATTGTCTTTGCTTTTTTGTTTTTTTTTTACCTTCACATTTTACACAGATTTTTCCTTATCGCTAAATTAATTAAAACTCAATTGATTCAAAAAGTGCCTACGGAGTGAAGCGGATACGGTAGGTACAGGATAATTTGTAATAATAGAGATGTACCGAAAAGGGACAGGAATCGTCCGGGACACATTTATTCCGGGTCAAAAAAATGCGTCGCAGAACACGGGTTTTTGCCGAAACCCGGGTGTAAAGTGGGCTGAAGATATTTCGAATGTAATTTCTTTTTGTATACAATTTGTGACATTATCCTGTCTGATCTGATAATGGATATACCTAAATATACCCGTATGGTATGGTAATATTAAAAAAAAAAGTGTAAATCTTTACCAGCCCTGTGCATTGTTTTTGACGAGTAAAAAATTTAAAATTCGTGTCAGGACACATGACCTAATGTCACTGTCATCAGATTTCAGAATAGAAAAACTGTCAATGGGTTAACAGTTTCAATTCAATCACATTCCACAGACATAAACAACTCATTAATAAAGTTTTTAGGTTACATATTAATTTATATTAACTGATTGTGTATGATTGTGAGAGACTGGTGTCTGAGCTAAGTAACACTTGTATCTCAGTACACCGAATTCTCTCCACATGGTATTAAACCCTTCTTAGTTTTTTTTTTTATAAACAAAAAGGTTGAAAAAGTACCAATCTTTTTACGACCCAACATCGAATCATACCAACTGATGCGAGAAGCCATATTGGATATGTATCGCGAACGACAAGTGTCGCGTGTACTTGGCACGTGATCAATCAGGGCGGTAGACAGCGCGGATGTAATGCGACATCTTCACTTAACTTGGATGGCGGATTTCGAAATAAAAGTGTGTAAATTTGTTTAATTGACATATCGCATAAAATATGATAATAGAACATACATACATACACATACATACATATGGTCACGTCTATATTCCTTGCGGGGTAGACAGAACCAACCGTCTTGAAAAGACTGAATGGCCACGGTCAGCTATTGGGCTTAATGGTAGAATTGAGATTCAAATAGTGACAGGTTGCTAGTCCATCGCCTAAAAAAGAATCCCAAGTTTGTAAGCCTGTCCCTTAGATAATAGAACTAAATTTGATATTACCTATACGGATTATAATCGAAATTGTATGTGTTAGCTAAATTTTCCTTGCACAGATTGTAAGATCCGATCAAGGACAGAGATATAAACTTGGGATTATTCTTTCAGGCTAAGTAAAAATTAATACGTTGCGCTTGTAAATATTTCATTGTCATTAGTCTTAGATCGACTTAGTTGCAAAAAATATCGTTTACAAAATGTCCTCTAGTCATAAAACATTTTTCTCAATAAGTCCATCACGCGACATTTCGCGACAGGGACTTGCAATAGTAGTTCATTCTTTTCATTTAATTTTATTCAAAATTTCTAAGCCACCAATACAACAAATAATAAGACCACTCCATATCATTTCCAAGGATGTTGTAAAAGGCCACTAAGGGATAGGCTTACAAACTCGCGATTCTTTTTTAGGCGATAGGCTAGCAACCTGTAACTATCTGAATCTCAATTCTGTCAATAAGCCAAATAGCTGAATGTGGCCTGTTAGTCTTTTCAAGATTGTTGGCTCTGTCCACCCCACAAGGGATATAAACGTGACCGTATATATGTCATTCCATATCCAATCATATATGAATCTCCTCAGCTTGAGACATTAATTCTATATGTACCGGAAATGACACATGTCAGCAGTAGTCGGCGCCTGATCCGTCAAGCGGATTTGACAGCGCGGATCTAACGAGTATTGACATCTTTACTTATTGCATTAACATGTAGTAACTAGTGATTTTTCCCGCGAATTTGCTAGTGTGTAATTTTCTACATTTCTCTCTATGACCTATCAAATATGAATCTCCTCAGCTTGAGACATTAATTCTATATGTACCGGAAATGATACATGTCAGCGGTAGTCGGTGCCTGATCCATCAAGCGGATTTGACAGCGCGGATCTAACGAGTATTGACATCTTACTTATGGCATTAACATGTTGTAGCAGTAACTAGTGCTTTTTGTTTTTTTCTACATTTCCATCTACAACCAATGAAATCTCCTCAGCTTGACACATTAATTCGATATGTACCGTAAATAGGAATGTCAGTGGTAAGTAGTCGGCGCCTGATCCATCAAGCGGATTTGACAGCGCGGATCTAACGTATATTGACATCTTTACTTATTGCATTAACATGTAGTAACTAGTGCTGTTTCCCGCGAATTTGTTCCTGTGTAA
Organism: Amyelois transitella; assembly: GCF_032362555.1. Taxonomy (NCBI): domain Eukaryota; kingdom Metazoa; phylum Arthropoda; class Insecta; order Lepidoptera; family Pyralidae; genus Amyelois; species Amyelois transitella. The sequence goes on along the minus strand of NC_083509.1, from coordinate 676,204 downwards.
TTTTCTACATTTCTCTCTTTAACCTATCAAATATGAATCTCCTCAGCTTGAGACATTAATTCGATATGTACCGTAAATAGGAATGTCAGTGGTAAGTAGTCGGCGCCTGATCCATCAAGCGGATTTGACAGCGCGGATCTAACGTATATTGACATCTTTACTTATTGCATTAACATGTAGTAACTAGTGCTGTTTCCCGCGAATTTGTTCCTGTGTAATTTTCTACATTTCTCTCTTTAACCTATCAAATATGAATCTCCTCAGCTTGAGACATTAATTCGATATGTACCGGAAATAGGAATGTCAGTGGTAGTCGCCGCCTGATCCATCAAGCGGATTTGACAGCGCGGATCTAACGTTTATTGACATCTTTACTTATTGCATTAACAAGTAGTAACTAGTGCTTAGTCCCGCGAATTTGTTCTTGAGTAATTTTATACATTTCTCTCTATAACGTATCAAATATGAATCTCCTCAGCCTGAGACATTAATTCGATATGTACCAGAAATAGAAAATGTCAATGGTAGTCGGCGCCTGATCCATCAAGCGGATTTGACAGCGCGGATCTAACGTGTATTGACATCTTTACTTATTGCATTAACATGTAGTAACTAGTGCTTTTTCCCGCGAATTTGCTCGAGTGTAATTTTCTACATTAGTAGTAGGTCGGTGCCCGATCCATCAAGCGGATTTGATAGCGCGGATCTAACGTGTATCTTGACTTATTGCATTAACATGTTGTAGCTAGCTGTAAAATTGGCTAGCAACATTTCACAACGAGTATTTCAATCTCAATTCTATCATAAGGCCAAACAACTGGTGGCTTATCAGTATTTCAAGACTGTAGGCTCTGTCTACGTTGCAAGGGATATAGACGTGACGACTCATACGTTTTATTTCTTCATTCAGTTTGTCTTATTGCTTCGTTATATTGGCATTCGTGATTACAATAATTACATTCGGAGTCATTACATTATTTCGAATTCTGTATTCGCAATATATTTCACGTGTAATAACGTGGCCCACTCAGTCTTTATAACGGGAACTTAATGAAGACGGAATGCACACGGCATACCGTCTTTGTTCTATTTAATTCGTACACGATTTTATTTATTTTTATTTGAATTGAACTAGCTTTTATCCACAGCTTTGTCCGCCTGAGTTTAGCGCCATTTACAAAATAACGACGAATTAAAATAAAATGCCATCTAACAAAAAAGCGCCACCTACAAAGAATTCAGGTTTTTCGCAAATCTCATGGAAAATTCATTTTTCTATTTCTACCGAGATGAAAGGTCTGGACTCTTTATTACATACGTGAATTTTTCAACGAGATTAATTCAGCAGATAACCCGTGAAGAGGTTACAAATAAATAATCTTACTTTCGAATTCATAATATTAGTTGGAACTGGAATTGTAATAAGCGCATAAGTAAAATTTTATTTCTTATTTTTTCTTGCCAATTTCTAAGTTAAAAGTTTTCAAAAAATATATTAGTAGGCTTACTTTCCTTGACTATTTTACGTTACCTTCATAATTTCGCAAATTCCATGCAGTTTTTACACAAAAAAAAAAACGATTCGCTACTCATGTACCTAGTCATATCTTCGACCAATCATCTAAATGATTATTTAATTTATCCCAACACATTTCCTCCCAATGAACGTTACTCCGCACTCATTCCAAACCCAGGGCAGAGTTAGCAAGTAATATAAGAGACATATTTCACGGGCCGACCCCCGGGAGGACAAACTTCGCCCGTCCTTGCGGCGCAGAACGGGGATTTTTCCAAACTTTCCACATTATCTTGATAAGCGATATTTAAAAACAATTTGTGCCTCCGCGGAGTTGGGTGAAGGTGTGCTTGTTATATATTTGTTTGGTCAGGTCTAAAGTACCCGAAACCGACGAGCTTGCATGAAAAGAGTTATGAATTTGGATGAAGCGAAGGAAGTATGCAGAGATCGTGGCAAGTGGAAAGATGTAGTCTCTGCCTACCCCTCCGGGAATGAGGTGTGATTTTATGTATGTATGTATTTTTTTGACTGTACGGATATAAGCTGACTAAGACGGTATTACATCATATGGTAACCACACGGCACATAATAAAAAAACAAACACATGTTTTTTTCAATTCACCTTTACTAACACGACCTTCCACAGTCCGTATTCGCAAAATTTGAATGATTACATTCGTTATTACTATAATCCTTGCCATATCTATTAGTCCGGCACTCGCCCACAGAATTCGCTAATCAATCACACTGGATCCAATATTTGTCCGACCGATATTAATGGCGCGTTCACACGTATTACTGTGAGAAACTACTCATTTTGGTAGATGAATTACATTGAACTGTCTCTCTAAATCACACTAATATTTAATGTCAAAGTTTGTGAGTACTATACTTTAGTTAGATAATCTTTCTCGGAAAATTTACTGAACGGATTTAGATGCAATTTCACTTTACACGTACTTTGGTTAGGTTGGAAAAGTGTGGATCTATGTTTTGTAGCAATTTTTTTTGTAGTTTCTCTATTTCTCTTATTTGCAAATTCCTAGTTGCACCTTCCACCACAGTGCTTCAGGGCCTGGGGTCCGCTCTCCCACATTTATCTTTCAACTTTTTATCTTAATCACGATTCATCATCTTTTAACTTTTTTTAAATTTTTGTACTATATTTTTTAACTTAAGCATCTTAGAAACATTTTTTTGAAATTTTTGTACTATATTTTTTTACTTGAGCATCTTTAAACATTTTTTTGAAATTTTTGTACTACTATATTTTTTAATGAATTTAATACCTTATCAAGTACATAACAATCACTTGATGCCGCTAATCCTAAAATAATAATAACTATAGATATAATTTTTTCATCTTGGTTATTGTTCTAAGGTATTTTTGTTTAATCTTATACACGACGTTGATGATGATTTACATACATACATAAAATACCTCTTTCCACTTGCCACGATCTCTGCATACTTCCTTCGCTTCATCCCCATTCATAACTCTTTTCACACAAGCTCGGCGGTTTCGGGTACTTTTGATTTATTAACACATTTTTTTTATTTCAAATATAGGTATTGAAAGTTTATGAGTATGATGAGAATTCGAATTGCATTTTTATTACTTGGCACATAAATTAGGTGGATAACAATGTCTCTTCAGTTTTCAGACTATTATATCAACCATGCCGTGCCATGAGGTTCCCGGCACCAATACAAAAAGGAATAGGACCACTCCATCTCTTTCCCATGGATGTCGTAAAAGGCGACTAAGGGATAGGCTTACAAACTTGGGATTCTTTTTTAGGCGATGGGCTAGCAACCTGTCATAAGTTGAATCTCAATTCTATCGTTAAGCCAAATAGCTGAACGTGGCCATTCAGTCTTTTTAAGACTGTTGGCTCTGTCTACTCCGCAAGGGATATAGACGTGATTATATATATATTATGTATGTATGTATGTATATCAACCATCAGTTTGCTCCTATCAACGGGTACCACAATAGTATCAATGACATGTTAAACCAATCAATCATGCAGTGGTAATCCAATTCGTCCGGACCTCGATTAATGGCGCCCATGAATCGTGTTGTGAATGTCATCGTGAGATCAACTAGTGGCCGTTGTAGTTGTTAAACTGTTATAATTTTACATACATACATACAGTCACGTCTATATACCTTGCGGGGAAGACAGAGTCAACAGTCTTGAAAAACTTGTAATAATTTTATATATATACATACAGTCACGTCTATATCCCTTGCGGGGTAGACAGAGCCGACAGTCTTGAAAAACTGAAAGGCCGCGTCCAGCTATTTGGCTTAGTGATAGAATTGAGATTCAAACAGTGACAGGTTGCTAGCCCATCGCTTAAATGAAGAATCCCAAGTTTATAAGCTTGTCCCTTAATTCTACGAAATAATATAGAAGGATAGATAATTAATACAAACATAATAATCTACACGTTAATCCTCTTTGGGGTAGATAGAGCCAATTGTCTTGGAATAGTGTAAGACCACGTTTTTTTTTTAAACCAATTGAGATTCAAATAATGTAGGTACATACTATATATTGCGCATGGTATATTTTGCTACCTGGCCATCATGGAAGCTTGCACAAGATGAATGTGTGCATATTCCCTTGGTCGACTTTTACGATATCTAAAGGAAAGGATGCCGTGTGGTTCCTGGCACCAAGAAAAAAAAAGAATAGGACCACTCCATCCCTTTCACATGGATGTCGTTAAAGTCGACTAACGGATAGGTAGGCTGAACGTGGCCTATAAGTATTTTCAAAACTGTTGGCTCTGTCTACCCCGCAAGGGATATAGACGTGATTATATGTATGTATGAGAAAGGAATGGGCTGGGCCTTTTCTAATGTGTCGTAAAACCGCACGGCATAATTCAGTTGTTTAATCGATCGGAAACATTTTCCCGTGTGTTTCACGCTCATTATAAATGCTAATGATATTCTACCTTTATTCACCTCCTACGAAAGACTGAATTAAAGGCTCAATAGCTTAATGCCATTTCAGATTTGCGTAGTCTGGTCGGGCTTTGGAGCTCTTTACTGAATGAAGCTTAGCGATTTAATGGCTAATTTTAATCTCCATTCACAATTGAAATATTACTCAATTTATATTAAATGATCTGAAATTATGAATGTGGATGAAAAGAGATAAGATGTAAGAATTCTGGCAAGTGGAGAGATGTGGTCTCTGCCTACATACTCGTATGTGTATGTGACGTCAATAAGTGATACCTTGTATCCAATTTTCATATATATGGAACTAGGAAACAGCCGAGACTGGTGGCTCTGTCTAACCCACGAGGGATATACTATACATGACTATGTGTATTTATGTTAATAATGTTTATTTTACCAGACGTGATTATACAATTAATGATATTATCTCGTCTACATTTCAGATCTAGGTTTGGATGATTGTGAAGTTGACGTTATTGAAGAAAATGCTGCAGTGCAGTTTGTTAACGCTTCTTCTGCACTGACGCCTTGGAAGCGGCAATAAACGTAGTTTTAAGTAATATACGAGGTGTGTTCAAAAAGTATCGCGAATTTTGTGTTTTTTCAAAAATTATTTATTTATTCATGAATATTTATTTTGTCCCCTTCAAAGTAATCCCCATGAGATATTATACACTTGTGCCAACGGTTTTTCCAATCTTCGAAGCACTTCAAAAAATCATTTTTTTTTATCTTGTTCAGCTCCTCCTTCGATGCCGTCTTTATCTCGTCAAGCGTAGCGTAACGTCGTCCTTTCATGGGCCTCTTCAGTTTAGGGAACAAGAAAAAGTCACAGGGGGCCAGATCTGGGGAATACGGTGGCTGCGGCATCATTAGTGTGTTGTTTTTGGCCAAAAAGTCGCGCACAAGCAACGATGTGTTTTTGGTCGCAATTGAGCAATTTTGGTACGAATTTCGCGGCGACCCGTCTCATGCCCAAATCATTGATAAAAATCAAATGGCACGAGCCAATCGATATGTTTAGGTCCTCAGCAACTTCTCTAACGGTGATTCGACGATTGGCCAATACCATTTTCTCCACTTCATTAATTTTTTCGTCTGTTGTTGAAGTGCTCGGGCGTCCGGCACGCTCTTCGTCGTTCACATCTTCTCGGCCTTCTGAGAACATTTTGTACCACCGATAAACGTTGCTTCGGTCTAAGGTAGCTTCTCCGTATGCCACAGTCAACATTCGGAATGCATCCGCGCACTTAATTTCGTTTTTCACACAAAATTTGATACAGGTTCTTTGATCCATTTTTTTGAATAGGTAAAAATCGAAGACGATCCAAAACACGTGCAAGCAAAGCAGCTGTCAACAATTAAGTGAACATTCAAAATGAACGAGCTTGTCGGCATAAGTGAGAGACATGAGTACCAACATAACGCCACAAAAAAATCGAAATTCGAATATACGTAACCCGCGAAAATTCAAAATTCGCGATACTTTTTGAACACACCTCGTATTTGACGTCGACCAATTATTTAGTGAACATTTATAAATTTCAATGTACATACATACATAAAATCACGCCTCTTTCCCGGAGTGGTAGGCAGAGACTACCTCTTTCCACTTGCCACGATCTCTGCATATTGCCTTCGCTTCATCCACATTCATAACTCTCTTCATGCAAGCTCGGCGGTTTCGGGTACTTTTGACCTGACCCTTTACCAGGACGTCCTTAATTAATGTTTATGTTTTCAATGTATATTTATGTATTTATTTTTAAAGAGACGATGAAATAAGTAAACAGCGAGCATCTGTGGTCGAATTGGTAATATGCCCGGTTAAAATGCGTGATGCGTAGAAAGGCACAGGTTCAAATCCCATCTCGCCCATGTACCAATGACTATTATTAAGGTATGTAAATTAGTTTGAACACCAACTGATGCTCTTACGGTAAGGAAAAACATCGTAAGGAAACCTGCACATTCAGGCAACTGGATGTGTAACCATGGATCCAATACGGATTAGGTTTACCTGCAAAGGTTGCGGAGTTCAGATGGGAGTCGCTTCATGTGAAAACCTGACTCACCCAATCCAGGATCCATGGTCAAAGGCATACTGCGTGCTCCTCTCCAGAGCATTGAGGATGCAACCGGGACTAAAGAAAGGAGGAAGAACATAAAATAAGCAAACATTTCCTTTGGTGCCGTGTGGATCCCGACACTTATAAAAAAAGAATAGGACCACTCCATCTCGTTCCCATGGATGTCGCAAAGGGCGACTAAGATATAGGCTTATAAACTTGGGATTCATCTTTTAGGCGATGGGCTAGCAACCTGTCACTATTTGAATCTCAATTCTATCATTAAGCCAAAGAGCTGAACGTAGCTTATCAGTCTTTTCAAGACTGTTGGCTCTGTCTACTCCACAAGGGATATAGACGTGATTATATGTATGTATGTATTTCTTTTGGTGTCGGATGAACAAGAAAATCGCTACGCAGTAAAAAATGATGTTTTGTCTGTGTTTTTGCACTATCAATCAGCTTCCCCGGTGGAGGCCCTTTCGGCTATTACTCTTATTCCCAAAGAGTGACGGTTGTAGGCAATTAGCTAGTTTCCGGTACTGCTTTCTTGTAAAAAGTGGAGGAATTATGTGTGTATTTTTCCAAATAGGGAAAGGCTTACAAACTTGGGATGCTTTTTTTTAGGCGATGGGCTAGCAACCTGTCACTATTTGAATTTCAATTTTATCATGTAGCCCAATAGCTGAGAACGTGGCCTATCGGTCTATTCAAGACTGTTGGCTCTGTCTACCCCGCAAGGGATATAGACGTGACTATATACATATATGTTTTACCTTTTACAACATCCACGGGAAAGATATGGAGTGGTTCTATTCTTAAGTGCCGGGAACCACACGGATTATCATATTTTTTACCAATAAATAATTAATGTTAAATAATGAAGTGTTTGGTGAATCGAATCTTCAGTAAATAAATCTCCATTAATATTGGTTGAATATTAATTTGGCGTGGTCTTGCCAAATTGAAACGTAATTATGAATGATTCGAACTATTGCAATGTTCTTGTTCACTCCATAAAGCTTAGTGCATACTATCAACATGAACTTTGGTTTATTTGAGACGATGTTCTACTCATTTGATTCCTAATACATTTTATGATTAAGTATTACTTAAATGTAATAATTACACGGAATTAAAAATACTATGAACAGATGGACAGATTTTTAAGTATCATCAAAATCAAAAAAGAACAAATATGGAATTGAAATTTATTTATTTAAATAAATAAATTTCAAATATGGAATTAAAAAAAATATATTTAATGAGAGGAAAAGCGCATGTTACAATGTTGAATGAATATACGAGTAATTTAAAATAACTCACTGAACTTATACACTCTATGTATAAGTTCAGTGAGTTATTTAACAAAGTGCAGTTTCAATTTCTATCAAAACAAGTTCAATTTTAACAGAACAGTTACGTATAAAACGTTATTTCTTTTATTAATCATTGTACTATTGTGTTCTATAGCTTGTACACGCCTTACTATGAGTTATCGACGCTGTACATTTCGGCTCCATTGTAGTCGGGACTCGTCCGGAAATGCGGATTAGACCGCGCCTGTTAAATACCGACCACGTTACAAATTGCTAACCAATCCAGATATTAATCCTCCTTGTTGAATTATCCAAATATTATAAACATCTTATATTTGAATAGAAACAGCCTAGTTTTGTCATATTGGTGTTGATATGATCTGGTTTCTATTCCTTACGGGGAAGACGGAGCCAACAGTCATTTGCATAGGCTATGACCACGTTCAGTTGTATGGCATAACGATGGAATTGAGATTCAAATAGTGAAAGGTAGCTAGCCCATCGTCTAAAAGAAGAATCTCAAGTTTATTCGCTTGACTTGATAATCTGCACGAGAGAGAAACAGTTGGTATAATATATATTATATAGTACACAAACACACAACATATATATATATATATATATTGTTGTTATTGTTTGAAGTTGTTGGGTCATGGTTTTAAAGTAGAATAGAATAGATTTATTTTCAAAATTGGATACAAGGTATCAGGAGTGGGTGAGTCAGATGATTACACAAATTGACACAACTTATTTCCACTTATCCAATCTACCCTTTTATTACTGTGCGTAATAATTTAAATTGTGTTTTCTTTTATTCCAGATTTTCATACAATGTAATGACGAAAATGTTATTCACACATACTTCTATTTTTGTTACAGGCCCCGTTTACCGCGCACAACGTTTACGGAATCGGGAACGAGAAAAGAAAAGGTCGCAGCACTTTATACCCGGCTCCCCGCCATCGCTTACCCGGACCACTCATGAATATGACATCAGGCGGTCGGCGCTGACCCACGATGTTGATTTATGCCTCAGTGATCCATCACCCGGCCCGGATACCCGGACTTACAAACAGACCACTTTCCCCTGATAGAACAACCGATAAAGCCTTTTGCGAAACTCTTTCGATTGACTATGCATGAAGTTGACAAACGCGGGTAACGCGTTCTAATAAATACGTCGGTTACCGGTTTCGAAATTCAAATTCGGAAAAGTTTCAGTTATAAATAATAGATGGCGTTGTAGCTAAATAAAAATGAGACGAAGACCGTTACCTCCCGTACGTGAAGAGGTTCCAAATTCGAAATCTTGGAGGAGTGTGTGTGAAAATGAATGGGTGGTGTACACTCTAGTCGCGTGTGTTGGCGGTTTAAGTTACGCGAATAGTTTGAACGGGGAATTCGTCCATGATGATATTCCGGCAATAGTGTCGAATAGGGATGTGAACGGTGGTAATTCTGTGGTGCAAGTGTTTAAAAATGACTTTTGGGGGACGCCAATGTCCGACCCTGGAAGTCATAAGTCGTACAGGCCGCTTACTACGTTATCGTTCAGGTGAGTGATGTTATGATTTCTTATATACTTAATTAACTATTTTTCAATTCGCGGCAGACATATTTATTGTTGCATCTAACTAGTTTCATAAATTGACAGTGATATACAAATGAAAAACTGGATAAATTTACATTACCAATCAGTCTTTGCGCGACTGTTGGCTCTGTCTATCCCGTAAGGGATAAAGACGTGATTATATGTAATGAATGTATGTTAGAAATTTGTTTAACATTTTTATAAAATTCTGAAATTAAAGCTCATTACTAGTAAGTTTTAACAATGATGTTAAAAATTGACAAATGTATTACATTGAAATTATGCTGAATACTTTTTAAACTGAATCGGTTAAAAGCAAACTGTATAAAGATTTAATTGGTAAGTCCAAGACAGAGCTTTCTTTAAAATTACTTTAAAAATTACTCGGGTCATGAACTGTAGTCGTAAAAAAACACTTAGAGTGAAAGCGAATTCTACATTACTCGTTTTGAGTGCATTGTTTTAAGAAGAAATAATTAAGAATTAGAAAGAAATAGATATTACAAACAAACGGCCAAAGATATTGTGACTTTATATATAAATTGTAGTACGCTCCTAAGATATTTTATAAATTAACATTTCTTTTTTCTGAAAAACAAAGTGTACCTTCTCATCTGAATCGTCTAGATTACCTAACTATATATATATTCGCATTAGCAAAACCATTTCTTGCAACCGCGAAAAACATCAGTAAAATATCGTTTTTATCGCGCGAAAAACTATCGCTGTCTCGTTTCATATTATAATAAAAAGCGAAACAGCGATAGTTCCTACTACGGAAGCAGACATCTAAGATTATCCATATGTTAATATAAATACATAAAATCACGCCCCTTTCCCGGAGGGGTAGGCAGAGACTTCATTTTTCCACATGCCACGATCGCTTCATACTTCCTTCGCTTCATCTACATTTATAACTCTCTTCATGCAAGCTTGGCGGATTCGGGTACTCTTGTCCTTGTTAATATAAATAAACATTATATGGGCTATCAACCTATCTGAATAATAAGAATCTCAATTCCATCATTTAATGTAATCTTCTGCAGAAAAGATATCCATCAAGCAGAATGTGGTCTTTCAGTCTTTTTGAGATTGTTAGCTCTGTCCGCCTCGTAAGGGGTAAATACGGGGGAGTAGACATATATGTGTAGGTACATACATATAGTCATGACTATATCCCTTGCGGGATAGACAGAGCCAACAGTCTTGAAGACTGAAGACGTTCGGCTGTATGGCTTTATGATGGAATTGAAATTCAAATAGTGGCAGGAGGAAACGTCATCCATGGGCTAAGTATATAGTGATTGTATTCTAAAATGCCAGAAATCACACGACACACATTATATGTTCCAAGCCTCAATATTGATAATCCACACTACCATAATGTCGATAATGGATATTTTTTTATTCATCAACATGAACAGACGTAAACAAAAACGGGAAAATGATGAATGATGGATTTGGTTTTCCGAAAATCATATCATATTCGGGCGCCGTCCGTCCTTTTTGTCCAGTCACCGTCATTACGAGCTTCGAGTGCGGACATCCATCATTACATCCGTCTTGTTCTAAGGACAACGTGCCGATAAAATGTCTAATAATAACATAGTATTATTCACACTCATTATTTTTTAAAGATATTGGAAATCAATCTTCTTGAAATAGTGTAGTTTGTATGGCAGCTACCTTAATTTTTGCGTTTATGAATATGATTTCTACATAAAAGTTATTCCATATTTTGAAATTTTTAAATAAACTTTACCATCGTTCTTTGAATGAATATATAACATCATAATTAAAAAAGTGCCGTGTGGGTCCTAGGTTCGAGAAAAGCTCGGTTCCCAAGATATATAAATATTTTAAAAACCGCGTTTTAAGAAACTATATCAGCGCCATCTCTGGTAGACCGAGCAAAGCTCGGTCAACCGGGTACTTAATACTAATAGTATTAAATTTAACTATTTGAATGTCAATTCTATCATTAAGCCAAACAGCTGTATGTGGTCTGAGTATCAGTTTTTTCAAGACTGTTGGCTCTGTCTGCCCAGCAAGGAACCAAGTGTTCAACGTGTAAAATATATAAATATGTCTATATATGTCGGCCTCTGTGGTGCAGCAGTATATATATGCTTGTTTGTGACACCCCGGTGTGGGTTCGAATCCCGGTCGGGGCATGATGAGAAACGAACTTTGTGTGATTGGTCTTGGATGTTTATCTATCTAAGTATTTATTATTAAATATAGTATCGTTCAGTTAGTATCTCGTAACGCAAGTCTCGAACTTACATCGAGGCTAACTCAATCTGTGTAATTTGTCCCGTATATATTTATTTTATTTATTTACACACACAACTTGAAAAATAAAATTCCACGCGATGAAACCTTAGAATTTACTGCAATCGTTTTATTCTATTTGCGAATACATTGCACTTCGCATTTGCAAGATGAGCGCAGTCTCGAAAGACGTAGAAGACCATCTGTGTAAACGGCGGAGATCTCGCCAAATGAACACTCGTTTATTTAATGTCGGTTACATTTGTTGAGCGGACATTGTATTCAATGAATATATATAAAGTGTATACCTACATATTTATGAGTGCCGTGGGCATCAAATAGAAAAAAGAATAGGACAACTCCATCTCTTTTTCCATCAATGTCGTAAAGCGACTAAGGGATAGGCTTGTTAACTTGAGATTCTTCTTTTAGGTGATGGCTAGCAACCTGTGACTATTTGAATCTCAATTCTGTTATTAAGCCAAACAGCGGAACGTGGCCCAACAGTTATTTCTGACTATTGTCTTTGTCTACCCCACAAGGGATATAGACGTGATAAATTGTATGTTTGTATGTATGAATGTATAAAGTGTCGGAGAAGATTATGTGAATATAAGAAATCATTCGGTATATAAATAAAAAAAGCAATAACTTAAAAACAGGTCTAACACTATTATCAAATTTTCCAAGATTACTTTTCTTTATCAGGTATATGTAATGATTAATAAGCTTATCCCCTAGTCTTCTTTTACGACATCCATGGGAAATAAAAGAAATCGTCCTATTCTTTTTTTTATTGGTGCCGGGAACCACACGGCAAACTTTTCAAAATATTCGAACCCGCGACCATAAAAAGATCGTGGTGATATAAATATCTTCAGACTACTTAGTAAATAGAGTCAGTTTTGATTTAATAATCACAAGGATGACTCATGATCAATTTTATATTCAAAGTAGGAACATTTCTTTTCATCATCAAAGTGAATTATCAAAGAATTTGATTACGCAAAAGAGCCTTATCAATTTGCGATAGAAGACAATTTAAATAAGATTCAGATGTTTTTTCAGAAGCTCGTTTATTGAACGGACTGAGATAACAAGCTGTTCTATAAAAAGTCAAGAATGAATTATGTACGTAACTTGAGTAGGATTACCAAAGGGAAATGATAATAGGATGTCATTCACATACATTTAGATCATACCTTGTTCCAAAGGTAAGGTAAATAAGTAGATATGGCAAATTAACATGGTTGACTGAAGGTAATTTTTGTGGGGTTTTATCTGACTCCAATCTTATTCGGTATTTTTGTTTTATTTTATTTTATATATTTAGATGACCAAAAGCAACATTTATGATCATAAGCTTTTAAAATATACATTTAAGAGCCAATTGAAAAAAAAACATTGAATTTTATTCAATATTTGATAAGCATTTAGTCTTGGATCTCACCTGAGTGAGTGAAGATGAAGGTGATGATGTTACATGCATATCCAAGAGATACTCATTTATTGTACTTTTGAATGTCGGGAATATAGACGCAGGCAGTATATCTACAACTTAGCCATTCTAAACAAAAATGAGCTTTTGAAACGTTTAGTTCCACTATTTGGTATCAGCTCTCGTGTGTTTTGTGCCAAATGGGAATTGCCTTTTTATAATTGATTTTAATATTTCAAACTTTATAACCATTCCCTCGGAATGCTTAATCTAGGTTGCATTTCTTCAGTCATTTTGTTTCTAATAGAAAAATTTTACTTTGGAGCTAGCTCAATCTGTGTATTTTTTTTCTGTACATAAATTATTTGTTTTAATTTAAACGTGTTTTATACTTTCTGTGATCTATAACGTACATTTACCGCGTCGACTGCGATCTTTATCATTATGATGAACCGACGTAATGATTTATAAAGATCATTACACTGATAATCATCATACGTAATTATTATGAGAACATCAAAGCTTTGTCATTATATTGGGGCTTTAAATAATGGTTACTTTGAAAAAGCCAATATTAAGCCATTCGGTTAAATGTAATACGTATTTTTTCTAGTCTTTTCGAAACTGTCTATCCCATAAAGGTACTGGACGTGAATTATGACTCAGCCGGTTGGAACGGGTGTTTAACAGGATTTATATTACACATATAATCACGACTATATCCCTTGCAGGGTAGACCGAACTAACAGTCTTGAAAAGACTGATAGGCAATGTTCAGCTGTTTAGCTTTATGATAGAATTGAGATTCAAATAGTGACAGGTTGCCAGCCCATCAGCTTGAAAAGAATCCCAAGTTTGTAAGCCTATCCCTTAGTCACCTTTCACGACATCCATGGGAAAGAGATGGAGTGGTCCTATTCTTTTTTGTAATGGTGCCGGGAACCACACGGCACGGCTGTTTAACAGGATTAATATTACACATTCATACATATTATCATGACTAAGTCCCTTGCAGGGTAGACAAAGCCAACAGTCTAAAAAAGACTGATATGCCACGTTTAGCTGTTTGGCTTAGTGATAGAAACGTGTTTTAAATAGTGACACGTTGCTAGCTCATCGCCTACAAGAGGAATCCCAACTAAATAAACCTTTTCCGTGAGTTCTATTCAGCGTTAAATCCAGTGATTACAAAAACGCAACCTTATATAACGAAATCGGTTAATATTTACCGTTATACGTCTGCGCTCCAGAATAAGGATTTTGTAAGTGTATTGTGACCATAGTTGAAGTGTTAATTTTATTATATATAATTTAATTTTAACCGCACTATCTAACAAAGAAATGGGATCCTAAAACTTGACAAACTGGAACAAAAGAGGGAACAAAAGACGACTTACACGGCAATTGCCATCAATTCAACACGAAAAGTGTGAATAGGCCGCAAACTAGTGCGGAAGTAGCCCGCAGGAGCCGAGACAATGGGTGTCGGAAAACTCGCAGACGTAATGAACGACCAAGGGATGAGTGGCTGGAAACGCCTGTGTAAATTAAAAGCTCTGATGGATGGCCGAGCAAGGGTGTTTATGAAATTTGATTGTTTCGCGACTGCATAAGTTTGATAAAGTCAATTGACAAAATTATAAAAAGAGTTTTATTTATTTTTGTGATAAAAAAAAGACTTATAAATAAAAATTTTATTGAAGTGACTGTAAAACTCAATCAATGGTAAGACTTATAATGTAGGTATGTAGGCTCTATCTACTCCGCGAGGGACAAACACGTGTCATGTGTATGTACCAATTTTATTTTATCTTCTAATATAACATAACGAATGACAGTAATCCTTGTGTTATGTATGAGTCCTCAAATGACCGTGGATATTTTCCCAGCGATCCCATACTGAGAGCTACGAATAAAATGGATGAAGTTTCATATTATAAATAAATAAATAATAAATATATACCTACGGGACAAATTACACAGATTGAGTCAGCCTCGAAGTAAGTTCGAAACTTGTGTTACGAGATAGTGACTCAACGATACTATTTTTTATAATAAATACTTCGATAAATAAACATCCAACACCCAGACTAACCAGAGAATTGGTTTTTAATTCGTTTCTCATCATGCCCTGACCGGGATTTGAACCCGGGACCTCCGGTGTCACAGACAAGCGTATTACCGCTGCGCCACAGAGGCCGTATATTTTAGAAAAAATTGTTTTTGTTATCATTATTTGTGAAATCTAAAACACATCTATCAATTTTATAATCTCACTAGCCGCCCGCCACGGCTTCACTCGTTACATATTATACTTTTCTCTTGGTAATTTGTCATAGTCGCTGTAAAGGTGATAGTCTGAGGGAAATACTTAATACATATTTAACTTAGTAGGGTGGACTAGGGGTGATTACAGAGAATTCCTTGTGGGTCGACTTAGTAATACATACATAAAATAACGTCTATATCCCTTGCGGAGTAACTGAAGATTTTACAAACAAACACTACAAACAAATAATCAAAGTTACGAACTTTGCCTGTAGGTATATAATATAGCGACCCGCCCCGGCTTCGCACGAGTAGAATTTATACATATAAACCTTCCTCCTGAATCACTCTATCTATTAAAAAAACAGTATTAAAATCCGTAGTTTTAAAGATATAAGCATACATACAGACATATCTACAGACAGACGCGGGAAGCGACATTGATTTATACTGTGTAGTGATCAGTATAGATAAATACAAAGCAGTATAATTACATCTGGATAACTATGATTTTAAGGGGAATGTAAGTTTTAGACAACATAGATAAATTTCTTGTTTGAAATATTCTTTTGATTTTCTCAGTATCAAAATATGTACACAATCAAATAAAGATAAATAATATTGCAGATACTTCTTAGAGTATTTTCCTTCATACATACATATAATCACATCTATGTCCCTTACTGGGTAGACAGAACCAACAGTATTGAAAGACCGATAAGCCGCGTTCAGCTGTTTAGCTTGATGATAGACTTAAGATTCAAATAGTGACAGGTTGCTAGCCCGTCGCCTAAAAGAAGAATCCTATGTAAAAAAGCCTATTCCTTAGTCACCATTTACGATTTCCTTCAAATTAATAATATTTTTAAATCTCAAATTGATACGAATGTGTCTATGAAGCTTTAAACGGAACGCTCCATTACGTTTCTAGCTCCTTCATCCTCCGTTCATAATCCACCGTCAGTCGCAACATATGTATAAGTACCACGATACACAGAAACAAGAAATATTGAATCGGCCCCGGATACTTCCATTATTAAGTTCCAAAATGTAGGGTTAGGGTTGAACACGGCCTGAAAACAAAAGACGCCGCTGACGTTCAAAGTGAATAGTATAAATGTAGAAAAGCAGACCCTGCCCCGAGCCACTAGGTTGGATAGTTCTGTCGTTCGCTGTCGTACTGAGCAGACGTATACAACTATTTTACAAAAATATATTGAAAAGTGTTATTCAATTTTAATACTCAAGCTATAATAATTAGGACACGAAGCCGCGCAACGCCCACACCCGCCCGCCTGCGTCCCGTGGAACAGGTACGGTTGTTATTTTCTAACTCGCTCGCACAACGCGTTTTATCGCTGCACCGTTGGTTGGCGACAAGGCAAAAAAAATGAGCGTCCAGAGATCACCAATCGGAGGTTCGTCATCACAACCGGATTTATCTAAGATAAGTGACTCGAGTTCTGATTTATCATCTGTCACATATAGGAAACGAAAAGCACCGTATAATAATGAGTGCTCCTGTCCTGACACTCTAAGAGATATGAGAAATGAAATATCACGTATCAGTTCTTTATTAGAAAAATATGTTGGGTCCAACGAGCAGATCTTGAAAACAATGCAAGAGAATATTTCCGACATAAAGGAGCAGATAGCTGACCTAAAATCATCAAACGAGCGATCGCTTAACGCAATGCAAATCAAAATGGAATCCCTGGAATCAGATATAAACATGCTGAAAGTTGCTTCGACGACTACTCCGCTCAGTGTGGAAAATAAGCTTTCTCTCGGTGAGGAAGTCATACAGGAGATGCAGAACCGCAAGAATAGAGAGAAAAATATTGTCCTTTTCGGCGTACCTGAACAAATTTCGTCAACCACGGAGGAAAGTCTAATAAAGGATGAAGCTGTTGTCCTTAGCACTATCTCCATGATAAGTTCAGACATACCAAAACCATCCAAAGTTTTTAGGATCGGCAAACCGCGCCCAGGGAAAAACCGCAGTATTAAAGTATGTTTTGAAACACCAGAACCTGCAAAACAACTGCTCCGCAACAGAAGTAAACTCAGAGATGGAGTTAAAATGTTTTCGGATCAAACACCATCGCAACAAAATTACATGAAAAATCTTAAAGAAGAGCTTAGGCGACGTCAAGATAAAGGCGAGACGGATCTTACTATCAAATATATTAATGGAACTCCATCAATTCTAAAAAACTCAAAAAACTTCAATCGTTGAGCACAACAAGCTGCACCCACACCGAGAGTATCAATACATACGAACTGCTAGATAATTATCAGAATTTTCCTAACAATAAATCACGCTTTTCTTTCCTATATCTTAACGCCCGAAGTATAAGAACTGAAGGAAAATTTGACGAGCTCAAATGTATGCTTCGAGCAATACCAAACAAAGTTCATATCATTCTAATAACTGAGACTTGGATTCGCAATGAGGAGGAAGCACTACGATTTCAACTACCAAATTATTTTCACTATTATAACTACAGAACAGATTATGAAGGAGGAGGAGTATCCGCATATGTCCATAATAATCTGAAACATAATTTATCCGAGTCATTATATATTGGAGGCAACAATTACTTGTGGATACAACTAGAGAATTACGGACTAGAAGTAGGAGTGGTCTACAACCCAGGAGACACAAACTTCAAACAATTTCTTCAGGTGTATGAATCACAATTAGAACATCGAAAAAGAGCAATTGTCTTCGGCGATTACAATATTGATTTACTCACGAAAGATTCTAAGACCAGACAATACAATCAACTTCTGAAACAAACAGGATACTCAATTCTTAATAAAATTAACAAAAAATATTATACCAGGCCGGGAGCAACCAAAAACTCTCTTTTGGACCATGTGAGCACAAATCTGAAGAAAGATAGCTTTCATGTGATAACTGTAGACTCGTCTCTTTCTGACCACAGACAATTATACGTGGAAATAAAAAAGATAAAACCACCACCAAAAGTATACAATAGATATGAAGCTATAGATTATAAGAAACTATATGAATCCGTAGAAAGGTTTGTATCACAGAAACCTAATATTAATTTCACAAGTCTAGAAAAACAAATTAATAAGTGTACGGAAGAGAGTAAAATATTTAAGACCAAAATCATTAACGAACCTCAAAAAGACTGGATAAACAGGAATATAATAGAGGTAATCACTGAAAGAAACATGATATGGGCAGAATTAAACAACAATCCAGACAATGAAGACCTAAGAGAAAAGTTTGACAGAAAGAAAAATGAAGTAAAAAACCTAATCCGAGATGTTAAGAAGTCGTTCTACTCTAAGGAATTTAAAAATTACATTGGACAGCCAAAGAAAATGTGGAATCTACTAAATGCTCTAACTAACAACAAAATGAAACAAAAACGCGCTCCTTCAAAACTCTCTGTCGGCTCCAGCCAAATAACAGACCTCAATGAGATATGTAACGTATTTAATAATTTTTTTGCTACTATTGGATCATATCTCGCGAATGAAATTCCAAAAAAATTCCATGACAATTACACTCATGCACTACCAAAAAGAACTACTTCTTATCAACAAATGAATAACTTCGAACCTTGTACCGAGGAAGAAATTCTTGAAATTATCAACAATCTTGATCATAATACCAGTACAGGTTTAGATGGCATTAGTACCAAAACAATTAAATGTATAAAAAATTTAATAATAAGTCAATTATCTGAATGTATTAACAAACTTTTACAAAAGGGGTTATTTCCAGACTCCCTTAAAATTGCAAAAATTACACCTATCTACAAATCAGGACCCAAAACGGAACCCGGTAACTATCGACCAATTTCAGTTTTGCCGATAATATCAAAAATTCTGGAAAAGGTTTTGCATACACGCCTTCAGAACTACTTGGACTCTAATAATTTCTTCTTTGACCGTCAGTACGGATTTAGACCTAAAAGTAACACAACAACAGCAGCAATTGATCTTATAACTAAAATTAAAAATAATATAGATAAAAAAAATATTGTACTAGGAGTTTTCATCGACTTAAAAAAGGCTTTCGACACTGTCAGTCATAAACTACTTTTAAAAAAGCTAGAAGCTGCGGGAATCTCTGATAAAGCTCTTAAAATGTTTGAGTCCTACCTCACAAATAGAGTGCAGGTAGTAAAATTAGATGGTAAATTCCAAAGCGACCCACAATCCATATCCTGTGGGATTCCACAAGGATCAATTTTAGGGCCACTGCTCTTCTTAGTCTATATCAATAATATGAAGGATTTAGACTTGAAGGGCCATATCACACTCTATGCCGACGATACATGTCTTTTTTATTTTGGCTCATCAATTCACAATTTAGTTTCTCAAGCTCAAAACGATCTCGAAACTCTCTATAGTTGGTTTCAATATAACTTGCTAACAATAAATATTCCTAAAACTAATTATATACTTTTTAAAGCAAAAAATAAACCAGTTCCTAATCACATACCATTAACATTGAATAATACACCTCTGCAAGAGAAAACCCATGAAAAATATCTCGGCCTTCACATTGACACATATCTAACATGGAAAGTCCACATAAAAAAGATAAAAACTAAATTAATATCATTATTGGCCTGTCTCAGGAATAGCGTTCGCTTTATTCCATACGACTTGCGTCTAACAGTCTATAATGCATTAGTAAAACCGCATTTAATATACCTTATTGAAATTTGGGGAAGTGCTGCTAAAACCATTTTACGCGAATTACAAATTGTACAAAATAAAATAATAAAAACATTATTCAGTTACAATTTTCGAACTCCATCTGCAGATATATTTAGCAAAACTAAATTAATGAGCATAAAACAATTATATGTTTATAACATTTGCATATTTATCCGCAAAACGGTAAATAAAACGGTCCGTACCGACCTACAATTCATAAAGCAGAAAAAGGTTGCGCGCATCTGCACTCGACGCGCGAGCTTCATTGTTGTTCCAAGGTCGCGCACTAAGCATGGATCGACAGCGATAACAGTTGAAGGAGCGCGTCTTTTTAATAAACTACCCTCTCTTATAAAATCTATCGATTCACTCGCCGTATTTAAAAAAAAACTTGCCAAACATATAGCCACAAATGTCCCTATTAAAGTGTAAAACTAGTTTGGGTGCGAGCTGTTGTGCTTGGTAACTTAGTGGTGGGTTTGTGGTTGTGGTTTGTTGTTGTTTTATTTAATTATTTTTTAATTATTTTTTTTTTTGATCTAACTTTTAAATATGTATGCTTTTGTTTTATTATGTGGCCTTTCAGGGCAGCGAACGAGCATCTGTAATGTTATTGTAAATAGTAATTTGGGTTCTCATGTAAGTGACGTCTTGTTTTAATGAGAATAAATGTCTTTAAACCTAACTGGGAATGCGCAGAGATGACAGACAGAGCGTAATACATACATATCTAATCATTATGCTATACAGCTGAACGTGGTCTTTTCAAAATGCCTTGTCTTCTGTGTGTAGTATGTATATACATACATATAATCACGCCTATATTCCTTGCGGGGTAGACGGAGCCAACAGTCTTGAAATGACTGATAGGCCTCGTTCAGCTGTTTCTCTTAATGATGGAATTGAGATAAAAATAGTGACAGGTTGCTGGCCCATCGCCTAAAAGAAGAATCCCAAGTAATTATATAAGCCTATCCCTTAGCCGCCTTTTACGACATCCATGGGAACGAGATGGAGTGGTTCTATTCCTTTTTTATTTGGTGCCGGGAACCACACGGCAGTATAGTGTAGTATGTAGGTATGCGTTATACCGTATCGTTATGAGAGACTAAATGAGTACAATTGAAAGCCATACAGCTGATATGGCTTTTCAGTTTTTCGAGACTGTTGAGTCTGTCGACCCAGGATTTAGACGTGACTTTATAATCTATACTAATATTATAAAGCTAAAGAGTTTGTTTGTTTGAACGCGCTAATCTCAGGAACTACTGGTTCGAATTAAAAAATTATTTCTGTGATGAATAGACCATTTATCGAGGAAGGCTTTTAGGCTACATCACGCTACAACTATAAGGAACGAAGAAATAATGGCAAATGTGAAAAGAAAGCGGGGGAAATTATTCACATTTGAGGGCTTTCATGCCCAAAATAACTGTTCCACGCGGACGGAGTCGCGGGCAAAGCTAGTACATACATAATATCTTATCATTATGCTTTAAAGCTCAACGTGGTCTTTTTAAAATGCCTTGTCTTCTGTGTGTAATGTTGCGACGTGAAAGAAGATGTAGTTACAGAATAGAAAAAGGTATGCTAAGATGGTTTGGTCATGTGGAGAGGATGAATGAAAGCAGGTGGACTAAGCAGATATACAAGGAGAGCGTGGAGGGAAAGGTCGGAGTGGGTAGGTCTAGACGAACGTATCATGATGATAATAAGGACGTCCTGGCAAAGGGTCAGGTCAAGAGTGCCCGAAACCGCCGAGCTTGCATGAAGGGAGTTATGAATGTGGATGAAGCGAAGGGAAGTATGCAGAGATCGTGGCAAGTGGAAAGATGTAGTCTCTGCTTTCGGAAAAGAGGCGTGATTTTATGTATGTACTAGAGGCCGCCCGCGACTTCGTCCGCATGGAAACCCTATCAATCCCGCGGGAACTCTGGGATAAATAGTAGCCTATGTGTTATTCTGGGTCTTCAGCTACCTACATACCAAATTTCATGGTAATCGGTTCAGTAGTTTTTGCGTGAAAGAGTAACAAACATCCATACATCCATACAAACTTTCGCCTTCATAATTTCGCCTTTATAATAGTAGTAGGATGTGTGAGTTAGAATAGCAACCCTATTGGAAGAGAGATCGCGTGCAATGCCTTATTACTGCATTGCGATATCCGCCGGCATAATTTGAGTTGGCGTACAAATCTTTTGGCGGAACACGCTAAAAGGCGTTTACACATCAAAGCGTGTTATTAAAAGTAATCATTTCTAATAATTGGAATTCTTAGCTTTGTGAAATACTGTTATTAAAATCATATTTATCGTGATACAATTATGTGAGAGTTATGTGCATACATACGTTTAATCACGTCTATATCCCCTCCGGGATAGACAGAGTGAAAAGTCTTGATAAAAAACTGAAAGGTCACGTTCAGCTTTATGGCTTAATGATGGATTGAGATTCGAAAAGTGACAGGTTGCTAGCCCATCGCCTAAAAGAAGAAAGCAAAGTTTAATAACCGTTCCTTTTGTTGCTTTTTACGACAATCGCGAGTCTTTCCCATCAATGCCGTACAAAAGATGGAGTGACTTATGATTAAAAATTGCCTAATATTTAAATGCCTTAGTCCATATGTCAACGCCCGACAAAATATTAAACTTTGTTATTGGCTCATAATTCGAATAATACACAAAATTCGAATAAGATTAATAATCAATTTTGTGTAATGGAGCTCTCTAATATTATTGTAGGGAGGATATTGAAGGGCATTCAAGTGAAATAACTTGATCTTATTAAGGAATTCGGGAGCGTCTTTTGCGCAAGAAAACAAAATCCGAAAATTGTTTACACATTCCTGGAATAACTGGAATTATTATAATGGGAATGATCTTTATATCATAAAACTGGCTTTCGCCCGCGACTTCATTATTTATCGCAAGTAAGTGCCGTGTGGTTCCCGGCACCAATACAAAAAAGAAAAGGACCACTCCATCTCTTCCCCATGGATGTCGTAAAAGGCGACTAAGGGATAGGCTTACCAACTTGGGATTCTTTTTTAGGCGATGAGCGAGCAACCTATCACTATTTGAATCTCAATTCTATCATTAAGCCAAATAGCTGAACGTGGCCATTCAGTCTTTTCAAGACTGTTGGCTCTGTCTACCCCGCAAGGGAAATAGATGTGACCATATGTATGTATGTATGTATGTCAAATTCCATTTAATCCATTCAATGCTTTGTGTTGGAAGATAAGTCAGTCACCTTTTTCTTAATATAAACAGAATCTGTTTATTAATTCCTAGAATTAAACAAGCCAGAGGGTCGTATCCATTCAAAGTAGACTAAATAAAAAAAACTCAAGATCTCATTAAGATAATTCCTGGAATATAGAAGTGTCATACTGTTACTATTTTTAAGAGATTCTAAGGTTCCGTAGTAACAATAATGAAAGATATTTTTAGTAAATTGGGCCGTAATCAAAGTAGGTATCCGATTTTGAACTACGGAATTTTTATACTTAACAAATATTTGTTTACTATCAAGTAAGGGATAGGCTTATAAACTTGGGATTCTTTTTTAGGCGATGGGCTAGCAACTTGTCACTATTAGAATCTCAATTCAATCATAAAGCCGAATAGCTGAACGTGGCTGTGGCACTGTCTACCCAACAAGGGATATAGACGTGACCATATGTATGTATGTATCAAGCAAGTAGAACAATGACCGGTGTAACTTAATTTCTAACCTAAAAAAAAATTTTACCGCGTTTTTAAAAGAATCCACAGAAATGACATCAAACAGGTTGTAAATACCAAAAAGAAAAAGATCCTTGTGGCAAATAAAATGCCTCAGTATTTCCGGCAATTATTCCACGTAAAATATGATCGGCCACCGCTCCTGCTGCGAACAATTTTTCACTTCCATTTTTCCATTTTTTTTTTTTGTTTGTTTTGTTTATAAACACGACTCGGCGCCATGTTTTTCCCTTTTCAAACAAAATGTGTCGCTCTGAGAATGCGGTTTTGAACAACAAACGTCGGTTTTTGTGGAATTAAAAAAAAACAGGGTTTTTCTTTATTTGTTTATGGGCCGTGGGTGTGCGAAATAAGCTTTAGTGATATACAAAATTTTACAAGAAAAAGAACTTTGAATGATTGGTCAAGATAAAGAAATACTACCAGTTGCATTTAAAGATAAATAATTCATTCATACATAAATATGGTCACGTCTATATCCCTTGCGGGGCAGACAGAGCCAATAGTCTTCAAAAGACTGAATGGCCACGTTCAGCTATTTGGCTTAATGATAGAATTGAGATTCAAATAGTGACAGGTGGCTAGCCCATCGCCTAAAAAAGAGTCCCAAGTTTGTAAGCCTATCCCTTAGTCGCCTTTTACGACATCCATGGGAAAGAGATGGAGTGGTCCTATTATTTTTTGTATTGGTGCCGGGAATCACACGGCACAGCATAATACATTCATAACATACATATAAGCCTTGTGGCTCCCGGCACCAATAAAAAGAAGAATACGACCCGGAGTCGTCCATCTCGTTCCCATGGATGTCGTAAAAAGCGACTTAAAGACACTTGGAATTCTTATTGTAGGCGATAGGCTAGCATCCCGTCATTATTTGACTCTCAATCTTTCATTATCATGCAGCCGTTCAGTCTTTGTGAGATCGTAGCTCTGT
Organism: Amyelois transitella; assembly: GCF_032362555.1. Taxonomy (NCBI): domain Eukaryota; kingdom Metazoa; phylum Arthropoda; class Insecta; order Lepidoptera; family Pyralidae; genus Amyelois; species Amyelois transitella. The sequence goes on along the minus strand of NC_083509.1, from coordinate 651,350 downwards.
CTTCCCCGTTAGGTATAAAGACGTGATTATATTTATGTGTATGTATACATGAGCCAAAGCTAGTGATAAAGCTACATTGTACCGATAAAGAAGAAGATTCTTCTTTTTTACTGCGATGGGCTAGCAACCTGTCACCACTTTAATCTTAATTCAATCATCAAGTCAAGCCAATAGCTGAACATGGCCTATCAGTCTTTTCAAAACTGTTGGCTCTGTCTACCCCGTTAGGTATATAGACGTGACTGTAAGCAATAAAGAGCTCCTGCGACGAAGCAACAATATATCACTGTTAACTCTGACAGATTATATTCATTACAGCTAAACCAGCTTAAAGGTAAAATATTCTTAAGATAATAGACTTTATGAAGCTTATCGGCGAATAAGTCGAGCCTTGAACAAAAGGAAGAATGAACTCATTAGTGAAGTTAACCTGACGTCTCTTAGCTTTTGTAACGTTGAGGCAAGATTACATTAGATTGTTATTGGACTTAAAAAAGAGATAATAACTCACATGTATCACTTACGGTGTGAAAGATCACACTGAGCTGGATATAAGTTTTGACAATTATTAAGCGATATGAAGTTTCCTATAATAATGAATAAAAATTTGGATTTTTTTTAAGTTTTGAATTAAAGAGTTGAAAAAATTACATGATATTAATGTTGTCCATCATATGTACAATTAATTACCAAATTTTTGATATATTAAATTATTTTCACAGTTTCAAGTGAAAAATGTTTACACCCGTCTTACGTTGTATGCGTTTATGTGTCTTGCTTATATGCGTACAGTCAAAAAAAATGTAAATAACATACATACATACATACATAAAATCACGCCTCTTTCCCGGAGGGGTAGGCAGAGACTACCTCTTTCCACTTGCCACGATCTCTGCATACTTCTTTCGCTTCGTCCACATTCATAACTCTCTTCATACAAGCTCGGCGGATTCGGGTACTTTTGACCTGACCCTTTAACAGGACGTCCTTAATTTGATCAAGATACGTTCGTCTAGGTCTTCCCACTCCGACCTTTCCCTCCACACTCTCCTTGTATATCTGCTTAGTCAACCTGCTTTCATTCATCCTCTCCACATGACCGAACCATCTTAACATACCCTTTTCTATTCCTGTAACTACATCTTCTTTCACATCACAACATTCCCTTATCACGCTGTTCCTTATCCTGTCACTCAATTTCACACCCATCATACTCCTTAACGCTCTCATTTCCACTGCATTTATTCTGCTTTCATGCTTCTTTTGCCATACCCAACTTTCACTCCCATACATTAATGTCGGGACCAACACGCCCCTGTGCACAGCCAGTCGAGCCTTTTTGGATAGTTTCTGACTGCTCATAAAGGCATGCAAAGCTCCATTCACCATGTTCCCCGCGTTCACTCTCCTTTCAATATCACTATCATACTTGCCATCTGATGTAAACTTTGATCCTAGATATACAAACTCTTTCACTTGCTCCACTTTTTCTCCTCCAATCAAAAAATGTAAATAATTAAACTAAAAATTCAATAATAAATCAATAAAAAATTATGCATTTATAGTATCATATAAAAAGAAACTTAAAAACGCCAGATATATAGATACATAATAATATTTTTTATTAGTCGTAGTCATTATATAAATTTTTACTACAGTGTGAGTGTGTGTGTGTATTAAATTAATAATGAATTTGTAGCGGAAAGTAATTTCAATATTTGATTTTAATGTAATTATTTATTCTAACTAATTTTGTCTAAAATTTACCGTATTTAGCAAATAAATAATTCATGATTTAGTATTAAATTTCTATTAATATCTGTTTTTGGTTTGATAAAAAAAAAACAAATTTACAAAAACAATTAATAAAAAACTGATACTAAAAAGTTGATATATACTTCAGATTACAGGCCTTTTCTTATGACCCCATAAACACACCAAAAATTGCCGTACCTCCCTTAAAAAAGGACGCATTCTTCATCCAAGATAAGAAAAAAAAAACCAAAAAAAATATATTTAATTTCCTTTAAAAATTACAGCCATAAACGTGTGTGAGGTGTCGCGAGCGTGACACCCGATTTCCCTCAGGAAATAGAATTTTCAGCCGGCTGACAGGCGGGCCGATACGTGATAACGTGTATCAGTATTGATTGCTTTAACTATTCAAAGATTGAGCTGGTGGCACGCGAGTTTACATACATACATATGTAACGTCTTTATTTCTTACAGGGTAGACACACAGGTAGGTGTGCTGCGTGGTTCCCGGCACCAATACAAAAAAGAATAGGGCCACTCCATCTCTTTCCCATGGATGACGTAAAAGGCGTCTAAGGGATAGGCTTACAAAACTTGGGATTCTTTTTTAGGCGATGGGCTAGCAACCTGTCACTATTTAAATCTCAATTCTATCATTAAGCCAAATAGCTGAACGTGGCCATTCAATCTTTCAAGACTGTTGGCTCTGTCGATCCCGCTAGGGATATAGACGTGACCATATGTATGTATGTAGCACACAGCCAATAGTCTCAAATAAACTGAAAGGCCACATTCAGCTCAATAGCTTAATGGTGGGATTGAGATTCAAAACAGGTTGCTAGCCCATCGCCTGGAATTATCATTTAAGAAAAAGAATATCTCTAGTGTTAAAAATATGTGAGTGTGTTGTAGGAATAAAAATTAAGTGAACTCACGTGATATAATAATCATAAAATACGTGATATAATAAACGAAGGTAAAACTCTGAATATTTTATCAAAAAAGGAACATGGTGGCAGCATTTAAACTGCATACTATTAATAACCATAATATTCATACAGTATTTGGCAAACCATCGAATTTTTAAAAATCCTCTTACAGTTAAAAACTGCACATTTATCTTTCACAAAGTGTGGGATGAAAAACACGAAAATAGTAACTCAGATGCGGGATAGTCAATATCGAAATTTTCGTGCGTGGCTGAATGCAGGAGCCAGGCTTTCACGCCGGGAACCAAAACCTCTGCCACCTGCCACGGGGTGAAACGGCACATGTTCGGGCCGTAACGATAGCGGATTTTTGGTATCTGCAAATTTATTTTATATATATATTATATTATATTATTTGAATCTCAATTCTATCTCAAAGCCAAATAGCTGAACGTGGCCTATCAGTCTTTACAAGACTGTTGGCTCTGTCTACCGCGCAAAGGATATAGACGTGATTATATATATGTACATATATATGTATGTAATTTCTTATGTAATAGTTTCGTGGCTCCAAAAGCTGTCGGGACGCCACAGAATGCCTGCGCTCGCACGTAAATAAGTTGGAGTTCGCCCAACTTCCCGCTTCGCCCGCTACACTTTATTTATTTAGACTCCGATATACTTTCGGCTGCTCCGAGTTTTATTCACACTGTATATTATGTTACGTAATGTTTAGCGTGGAACTTAGATGTCGTAGACATTTTGAAAAATTGAATCCGACTGGGTTAAGAAATACAAAAGAAATAAATATAAAATAAATTTTAAAACAAACTTCTAAAAATAAACACAAACCAAACAAACTACAAATAAACACAAATTACAAAAAAATCATGATTGTTCATATGATACTTTAGATATAATGTTTTTCTTTTTGTGAAAATAAATATTAAGCTGTATTGTCTGATCCAAGTTCTTGACCTCTTTCGTAAAACGTTTTTAATTTCTTTTTCTGTCCAATGTATTTGAAATACTTGTGTTATTTTCTTTTCAATAAAAAAATATACTTTTACTTGCCACTAACTTTGTTAATATGTGATTTATTAATGGAATTTGATTGATTTAATAAATAATATGTTAAAAAAACCTGTTGAAAGAAATAATTTTAATATTACAATAATGTGCCGTGCAGTTCCCGGCACCAATAGAAAAAAGAATAGGACTATTCCATTTCTTTCCCACGGATGTCCTAAAAGGCGATTAAGGGATTGGTTTATAAACTTGAGATTCTTCTTTTAGGCGATGGGCTAGCAACCTGTCACTATTTTAATCTCAATTCTATCAATAAGCCAAACAGCTGAACGTGGCCTTTCAGTTTTTTCAAGACCGTTGGCTCTGTCTACCTCGCAAGGGATATAGACGAGATGATATGTTTATATGTTACAATAATATTAATAGTACAATTTATATAAATTATTATAATCGTAAACTACGGCTAACAATGGTATAAAGCTTTCTATCAAGTGCTATAATACGATTTTTTATCGTCAATGTTAGCAGCCCATTACACGCTCAACACATCGTGAAATCACCAAAACTCCCTACAACTAAACGTCAGATTTCGCAATAGCCAAATCTTACAAAGTTAAATGGGCCGTATGTCCCCGAAACAGCATCTTATTCCCGCTATTCCCACATTCCCGCCCTCGAAATTGACGCAACACTTGAGCGGGTGACAAATGACGCGTGCTCCGTGTCAAACGTGTCATTATCAGAATTACTTAACGCAAACAAGTGTGAGGCTTTGTGTTATGAGGCCGATGTCATACTCTGTCATAAGCAGTTACTGACTAACAGTTTATGAACAAAGTAAATAACGCAGATAATGTAAAACTAGAAGATAATGTTTATATTATAATATTAGTAAATTATGATTAAGAATAAAGAACAAAGAAATTCGATTTATAGGTTAAATAAAATTAAAATACTAAAAGATCTTTTTCATTACTTTGATTACCTAGTATTTTTTGTCTGATTCGTAATACCTATGTTGAATAGCAGACTCTTAGAACATCGATGCGACTTGTGTTGATTTAAATTTATTTAAATGAATCTTCAATAGTCTAAACTAGCTCATCAGAAACATGAAAAAGAACAAATATTCCACCAAAGGTGACCAGAACTATTCATGAGTTGTAACTGATTGCAAACTTACGCATTATACTATTCGAATTAAAACTACCCACTAGCGGGTTACGTGTGCGTTTAATACTCTTACCTGTATTATTTATAAATAGTATTCACGAGTTAATGTCAAATTCCAATTAATCAAATTAATAACCTCGTTGCCATGCCTAAAATTGAGGCATCAATTTTTATACTAAACACGAGAGTGCTCATTCAATCCCCACTTTTAATTAAACGTATTAATCAAGCGTCCGCAAGGCCCCGCTTTTCCCGCGTCACCCCACTTGCCCTGTGCGCCCCGGTTCGCGCGTCAATGACATGACGGGTCGACTTTGCTACATATGGAGTGGTATTTATTATATTTTTTATTTTATTCTGTGTAATAGGAAGTGCCGTGTGGTTCCCGGCACCAATACAAAAAAGAATAGGACCACTCCATCTCTTTCCCATGGATGTCGTAAAAAGCGATAAGGGATAGGCTTACAAATTTGGGGATTCTTTTTTTAGGGCGATGGGCTAGCAATCTGTCACTATTTGGATCTCAATACTATCAATACGCCAAATAGCTGAACGTGGCCTATCAGTCTTTTCAGGACTGTTGGCTCTGTCTACCCCACAAGGGATTTAGACGTGACCATATGTATGTATGTATGAAATAGGATAGAGCTAATTTGAGCGAGCACAAATTTAAGGGGGAGGAATAACGTCTTGTGGACCCCTACACTTTAAGTTAACTCGATGTGTAATATGTCACAAGCTGCGTAAAGATTGTCGATGGTATGAAGACAGCTTGATAAAGTTATTAACTTATTTTTTACTGCAAAATTGTGTGGTAAAAAAAAGAAATATAGTTGGACCCTGGGCACCTTTTCAGAGAGGTGAGAAAACCGCGATTCGCCCGGCGTATGACGAAAAACATATTATGCTAACATTAATATTCATTTCAGATCAAACGTTCTTATCAGGCACGAAGCCAGTCGATATGCGTGCAATGACGAAATTAATATCACTCAGACATTGAACCGATTTACAAGATGGAGTCAACATTTATATTGCGGTGTATTTGCCCAAGGCCGTATAAATAATTCCTACATGAAAGCTCTGATAAATATTGCTTGAAATTCGGAAAAGTAGAAAATATTAAATATCCTCTTTTGGAGAATACGTGATATAGAATTCTGTGTGAACTGATTTCGGCAGTTCTTCTATAGAGACGTCTTTCTTTGATCTTTTGACGTCGCTCACGTAAGTACCCAAGTTGGGAGTTCTTTCTTTGTCAGTCAGTATATTAGTAAGGTACTTTGAAAGCAGAAATTGAGTATATTATTAGATAAATTTGAGTCTGGGTATTTTTGTGATGATAAGACTAGGTAAACGTTTTGTATTAGTATCAAATACATATTATAGTGACGTCCCCCTATTTTCTTTGTGTGTTTGAATGTGCTAATCACGGAAAGTTGAGGACGACTTTAGGTCTTATTTGAAATGTTGGAATGAGGGTTTTCTGACGAAGATTTATAACTATAAGTGTTATCCAGACGAACCCAGGGCGGACCGTTAGTTATAAAAAAAAATCTTTTTGTGCGCCTCTGTGGCGCAGCGGTAGTACGCTTGTCTGTGACACCGGAGGACCCGGGTTCGAATCCCGGCCAGGACATGATGAGAAAAGAACTTTTTCTGATTGTCCGGGGTCTTGGATGTTTATCTATATAAGTATTTATTATAAAATATAGTATCGTTGAGTTAGTATCTCGTAACACAAGTCTCGAACTTACTTCGAGGCTAACTCAATCTGTGTAATTTGTCCCGTATATATTTATTTATTTAATCGACTAGAATTTGCCCAATGGTTCTCTTTCTTGTGAACAAGTAGTCCTTAATAACAAATCTTATGCAACCAGTACTTTATAAAGTCTTTATGTGGATTATTTGGTAGCCATTGCGCGGAAATTCTTTTAATCATCCTTATTAGAGTTTTAGAGAATTAACATGCCAATATATAGGTTTTAGTAGTACAAAAGGTACTAAGAGACAGGCTTATATACTTGGGATACCTCTTTTAAGCGATGTGCTAGCAACCTGTCACTATTTGACTCTCAATTTTATCATTAAATCAATCAGCTGAACGTGGCCTTCCTGTCTTCGGATCGCCGTTGGCTCTGTCTACCCCGCAATGGATATAAACGTGATTATTTTACGTTAACTTTTCAGTTTTGATGGTAAAAATAAATCGAGCCTTACATCATCAGATTACAATCGCTATTTCAGCCGCACGGTCGGAGTTTATTTCGTCGAAAATTCCAACGTGACTGATGATAACGGCAGTTGAATTCCTGGGAACTGCTGGATTGTAGGAAGCCGGTATTCTCTCCAATACGATTGGTGGAGTACCAATCGCATTCTCTTTTGTTTAGGTTATAGAATAGAATAGATTTATTTTCAAAATTGGATAAATGGTATCACTTATTGTATTCCCATCACTTAAATCTAATTATAACTACTACCTTACCAAAGCGCATGTGTAGAATAAGCGGCGGAACAAACTACACTGCAGCATTTTCATCGGACGTCAATATACAAATATAGATCTCTTAAATCTAAATCATGGACGAATGCACATTGTCTACATATACATATATGTATACGTCTACGGTTCCCGGCACCAATACAAAAAAGAATAGGACCACTCCATCTCTTTCCCATGGATGTCGTAAAAGGCGACTAAGGAATAGGCCTACAAACTTAAGATTCTTTATTAGGCGATGGGCTAGCAATCTGTCACTATTTGAATCTCAATTCTATCATTAAGCCAAATAGCTGAATGTGGCCATTCGGTCTTTTCAAGACTGTTGGCTCTGTCTACCCCGCAAGGGATATAGACGTGACCATATGTATGTGGGATTACTCAGTTAGATTTAGTAAAACAAATATTTTATTTCAGTTTTTATAATAGACTTTTCCATATTACAAACTTCAATCACTAATTCACCCTTGACATTTAACGTCATTTTTTCCTTCTAAAATAAAAAATGCCAGTGCTAGCAATAACTAAAAATAACGAATAACTTAAATAAATAAACGTTCACAACCCACTATGTATGTATGTATGTATGTAATTCATTTTCGTTCATTTCCACCACCATCATGTGATAAAGTAAAAAAAAAACGTGGGCACTCGATGGAATTTAAAACAAGTCTCATCTCTGTGTAACTGGAGAATGCGGTACCTGTTACAATTCTCTGGAACAAAGGACCAAAGGCCGTCAAGTATGCAGAAACGCGCTGGGATGTCATCCGGGATAACAATGTTTAAAATATGCCAGGAGTTTTAGGGTTAAATATGTTGATAACCCTGAAAGGGTTAAACCATCTGAACAGTACCAAATTCAAATTCAACATTTTTATTAATTATTATAGGATACTTCAAATCGCTTAATAATTGTCAAATCTTTTGGTTTCACAACATTGGTTGACGTCAAATAAATTACTTAAAACAAAGTTTACTGCCGCTTCCAAGGCAGTGCAGAAGAAGCGGTAACAAACTGCACTGCAGCATTTCCTTCAACAACATCAACTTTACAAATATCCAAATTAGAATGTGGACGAGAGATCTTTTTTGTTAAGTCTTCTTGTAGTAAAATGTAAGATTAATGCGCGCGTAAACCATCTGAATAATTGAAAGCAAAACCAAGTTTTATGATACGACCAACTTTTTTTCCATTTTGAACAAATTACACACATTAAGTTAGCCTCGATGTAAGTTTGAAACTTGTGTTACGAGATACTAACTCAACGATGATATAGTTTTTTAATAAATATTTATAAACATATAACACCCAAGACCCAGGCCAATTAGATTGCCACAGAATTGCACTGGCCGGAATTCGAACCCGGAACCTCTGTTATCACAGACAAGCGCACTATCCCTGCGCCACAGAGTAACTAATGCCTAGACGAAATAACAAACAAAACATATAAAAACAAACATATTTTATGAAAGGATGATATGACAAATTCAGTAAAACACCAAAGTTACAAAAACCATAATGTTACCGAAGTAATAATATATTTTGACGGGATCCTGCGTCATCGAGGTTAATTGGCGGCCGTCGATCAGGCCTTGGCGGAGTATTTCAGTGTCAAACTCCAATTATATTCCCAACTTTACATTACTTTACAGCTTATACTTATAGGGTATATAGGTAGGGTCCTATATAAAAAGCCGGGCTTCTATCAGTCTTTGTTGTTGATAGGTTTTTCATCTTTTAGCAATAAAGCATATATTTATATAACAGAATACATAAGCTACCTATGTATAAACCTAGCTAAATTGTACGCTTCATTCTATGAAGTTTCATTTGAAAATCATTGATTGTTTCGCTTTTTAAATAACTTCAAAATTACAAGAAAACTCTAGACTGCATAAAGTTTTGAGATATGTCCAAAAATATATCGATTATTTAATAGATATTATCAATCAATCAAAAGATCGAGACGAGAGTAATTTTCTATTCTGTTTTTTCTATTCTGTTAGAATAGAACAGACTAGATTAATTTCATTATTTTTAATTGCCTACAAGGTATCACTTATTGACGTCACATAACTTAAATCTAGTTTTATCTACTACTGCTTCCAAAGCGCATGTGTTGAAGAAGCGGTGGAACAAACTACATTGCAGCATTTTCACCGGACGTCAATTTACAAATATAGATCTCTTAAATCTAAATCGTGGACGAATGCTCATTGTTTACATTGAAATTTAAAAAAATCACAACATTTTACGAATTACACTACCCTTTAAATATACTCGTACATCAAAAGAATCCATTTAAAAGTTTCGAAACATAAAGTAACATTCCCAAACCTACATCAATAATTTAGTCATTATAATATGAACCTAACTTATTCTAAAATCCTAGACAAATATTAATACAGACCCATTTGTTCTAGCTAGTCTCTGGAGCATGTCAAATTGAAATTCATTGTATTTTCAGTAAGACATAAATCCTACAACTAATAGGATTTTAGAACTGAAATTTAATACAATATCACATAAAAGCTCTTTGTAACAGATTGTCGTCTACAGCCAATTACGAATGCCCTTGATCGTCTTTTGCGATCTTCACGGATGGCCAAGCATATTGTAAGTTTATATGATTTTGCTGTAATATTGTTCGAGTTTGTTAGAAATATATCGTACCTACTATATATCTATATTAATATTATAAAGCTGAAGAGTTGGTTTGATTGTTTGTTTGAACGCGCTAATCTCAGGAAGTACTGGTTCGAATTGAAAAATTATAATTAAAATTGCGTTGAATAGACCTTTTATCGAGAAAGGCTTTAGACTAAATAACATCACACTGCAACTATAAGGAGCAAAGAAATAATGGAAAATGTGAAAAAAAACGGGGAAAATTATTATAATTTGTAGGTATATGTATTAGATTTTTTGAATGTATGTATATTAGTAAAATTTTTTGAATATTTGATGCCTAACAGCTGAACGTAGCCTGTCAGTCTTTTAAGACTGCTGGCCCTGTCCACCCCGCAAGGAATATGGACGTGATTATTTGGATGATGAATTAGTGCAAATGGCCTGGCCTGGACACTGCAATTTCGGCGGATGCAGATGAATAGCCGATATGATAAATGATGCTAAGGAATAGAGGAATTATGATAATAATCCTTTGATATATAGCTGTTGTGCACTTAATTGAGTGTTTGTAATACTTTGTTCACAGAATATGATCTGAATGTGTAATAAGACATCCGGCAGATTGAGGTCAAATGCAATAAATAGAATTTACCATAAAAAAAATTTAAGTAAAAATTATGATTTGCAGATTTGGTCAGTTCTGTGAAATACATATAATCATGTTTCTATCCCTTGCGGGATAGACAGAGAAAGGCCACGTTCAGCTGTTTGGTTTAATAATAGAATTAAGATTCATATAGTGACAGGTTGCTAGCCCATCGCCTAAAAGAAGAACCCCAGATTTATAAGCCTATTTCTTAGTCACCTTTTACGACATCCATGTGAAAGAAATGGCGTGGTCCTATTCTTTTTCTATTGGTGCCGGAAACCACACGGCACTAGAACAGCTTTAGAGCTGAAGACAGAAATCTAATAAAGTTTTTAACAAATAAAACAGCTACAGGTGGACTTTCAGTCTTTTCCAGACTGCCGGCTCTGTCAACCCCGTAATGACAAAGACGTGATTGTATGTTCATCCTACTACTATTATAAAGGCGAAAGTTTGTATGGATGTATGGATGTTTGTTACTCTTTCACGCAAAAACTACTGAACCGATTACCATGAAATTTGGTATGTAGGTAGCTGAAGACCCAGAATAACACATAGGCTACTTTTTATCCCAGAGTTCCCGCGGGATTGATAGGGTTTCCATGCGGACGAAGTCGTGGGCGGCCTCTAGTATTTATATACTTATATAAATAAGAGTCAAATCTGTTTTTTTTTTTTTTCAATTACATCAATCATCCTTGTCACTCAAACCGTTCCAACCCAAATAATCCTCACGTACGTTTGACCGACACTATAATGCCGAGGGACTACAAAACATATTCAGAGGGCACACTTATTGTAACAAAGGGCCAAATCTATTTAAACCCTCAAATAGCGCATGAAAATTTCAACAGGAAGGATTAATGGAGTCGGCGTAATCATTATTTAGGTTCTTTGGACGGACATAGATCGGGATAGATAGCGCGAGTGTATATGGATCTTGTATGCGATATTGTGAGCCAAGTTTATAAACCTATCTCTTAGTTGCCTTTTACGACATCCATGGAAAAGAGATGTGGTCCTATTCTTTTTTCTGTTGGTGCCGGGAACCACACGGCTGACAGATTGGAAGACCGCCGACCGATCGGTGCCGTGTGTTTAAAAGGAGGCTAAGGGATAGACTTATAAACTTAGGATTCTTTTTTTCGGCGATGGGCTAGCAACCTGTCACTATTTGAATCTCAATACTATCATTAAACCAAACAGCTGAAAGTAGCCTATCAGTCTTTTCAAGACTGATGGCTCTGTATACCCCGCAAGGGGTGAAATATGCACGTGATTATATGTATGTGTAATATGTATGTATATAATATGTAAGTTTATACATACATATTACACATACATATTACATAGACATTTACATAGGTACACATACACCAATGTGTATCTATTTCTATCCATGTCAGTGGTTCCTGCCTTTATCCTGATTATGAAAAGGGTATTAAAAATGGACGCTACCGGGTGAAATATTGTGTGAGGTTTTGTTCGTGTAATTTTGCGGTATTTCACTAGCAAGATGGTACTTCATTTTTGGTGTTATTTTTTGAGGGAACTTTGTATGTTTTTACTAAGAGAGGGGAAAAGATGGGTCACAATTGTTATTACAGGGAGATTTATCATTTTAGTAAAAAATTATTTCTTTTTTGTAAGATTGACGTTAACTGCTACTGGGCTTTCTTTTTCAAGTACAGTACAATACAAATTATCTTTATTGCCCATAAAAAATACATATGTAGTAGAAACATACTTTATGAATATGTTGAGCAAAGGCGGACTTATCGCCAGTACCGTAGATTTATAGACAAAGAAAAATTCCTTTGTGCCTCTTAAAAATATAATATTCAAATCCACTTTTTACATGCTCACACTTTTTACAGACGATAAAGATATATGGAATTTGGCAAATTAATAGGTACGGTAGTAACAAAAAGTATGTCACAGGTAGCCTTTAACAAATACATATAGTGACAAGCCCATCGTCTTTAATTTTAATAATACTGTAACTCTTTCATACTACCAGATTTTTTTTTAATTGCGTAAAAAACGACTTTCCGCAGTCGTTCACAGTAGGAGATTAAAAATATTTTATTCATTACTCTTAGAGCTGTCTCAGTGAAACTATGCCAATATTCCCGGTTCTTCCAAACGATGACGTGGCTGCAATGATCGAGACCATTAATCATAAAGCGGGGAACAGACAGGAACTAAACCACGAACAAAATGTTGCCATCAAACTATCCAACTTTAATCTTGTGCGGAGTTATGTATAGTCCCAAGAAACAAGATGGCGGATGTCGATATTTGTTACTTTTACGTAATAGCACGAGATTATTAATAGTAGTCTTGTGTGTAGAATAACTATCAAGTTACTGCTGCTGATTTTGTACAGATACCTAATCGAAATATTGAATCGTTAAATTAAGTTGGCTCTGTCTACCCGGCAAGGGATATAGACGGGATAATGTGAATATGTAAATTAAGTTAATGTCAAACATATTACGCACAGCATTTTTCATTGATCCTAACGTGCGAATTCGCGGACAATTAAATTTTCAATTAAAATATAACCATTTCCGTTTATGAACTACTCACAGAAGAACAAACAGATGGAGAAAGAAGTGTACTTACATAAAATTTTTACTTACATAAAAAGCCAACAATTTTGAAATGACTGATCAGCCTCGTTAAGGTGTTTGGCACTGAGATAGCATTGAGATTCAAATAGTGACAGGTTGCTAGCCTATGACCTTAAAGAATTATCCCAAGACTATTCCTTAGTCGACTTTTACGGCATCCATTGGAAAGAGGTGGAGTTGTCTTATTCTTGTATTTATTTCTAGAAGTGTGATCGAGTGTTAAACTTTATATATAAAATCAGTTTGCAGGCAGGACTAAAACAAAGGAAAACTCATACATTAATAATGAAAATTAATGTCGTGCAAATAGTCGTTTTGTTATATGCGTAAGGAGCGATTTACCCAAATAATTAGTACCTAAAGCTGGACTTTGTATTTATTAATTTAGCAATATTACCAGGCTAGTGATTCGGCCCGAGAGAGAAATATAACAGCCTGAACCCCAATTACGAGGGAATAACTATTACTGGAACGACTACAAGTATTTGCCAATAAAAGAAAACGAGTTTTTGAAATGAGCATAACGATTCCTTACTAATCCATGTTTACATACTGATAAATAAATATGTACGAAACCGCCGAGCTTGCATGAAGAGAGTTATGCATGTGGATGAAGCGAAGGAAGTATGCAGAGATCGTGGCAAGTGGAAAGAGGTAGTCTCTGCCTACCCCTCCGGGAAAGAGGCGTTATTTTATGTATATATGTATGTATATACAGGAAAAATTACTAAAAACTCAATGCTATCATTAAGCCAAACAGCTGAACGTGGCCTATCAGTCTTTAAAAGACTGTTGGCTCTGTCTACCCCGCAAGGTATATAGACGTGATTATATGTATATAAGTAATTAGCTTCATGATGTGTTCTAATCAATGTGAACATTTAAAACGGGGAGTGGTGATAGAATTCCAAGGAATGACTCCCATCTGACCTCCGTGACCCTGTTAAGAAGCGAATCTAACTCAACTTTGATCACGGCACGAACATCTCAACATTATTATGCCTTAAGCTTATTACTCGAGAAATAATCAAAGTTGTGAAACTCGTTGAAAGTTGTAGCGATTTCACTTTGCTTTGATATTAGTGTTTAAGGCGCTATTAAGTTTTGGATCTTGAAAACTAGATGAAAACAAAACGAATTTTTAATCTGTATATTCGTAACATCAAAATCGATCACTTTTTAATTCAAAATTAACAAACTGTCTACGCCATAGCTCAAAAACTACATATATGGAACGAACCTGATGCCGCCAACAAGGAAAAATGAAGTACCGTGTGGTTCCCGGCAATTTATAATAGGACTATTTTATCTCTTTGCCATTGATGCCCACAATCTCGTAAATACTTTGAGGTCGCATTCAGCTGTATGGCTTAATGATGGAATAAAGATTGATATAGTGACAGGTTCCTAGCCAATCACTTAAAAGAAGAATCCCAATTTTATCTACAGGAAAGAGATAAAGTGGCCCTATTTTTTTTCTATTTGTACCGAGAACCACACGGCACTTATAAATTACTGCTGAAAATAATATAATAATTGATATATACAATAGTAATTTGAAAGCTTTGGATCCTTTTAGCTAACTTTACCAAACGCAACGGTTCAAAATTAAAAAGAAACGTTGCTTCAAAGATGCTTTTCTTAATTAAAATCATGCTGAAAATAACAACTTTATGTTCTTAATTTGTCACGATTTTTAGTTTATAGGTAGGTACAGACAATACACTTAATTTCTTAGTGAAGTGAGAAATCCGCCAATTATAGAGCGGCGAAGGTGGCAGGTTCGTTGGATAAGCGGATTAGCGCCAAGCCCGCGATATTTCGGATTTCGCTCGATTTTCAAAATATCGAGATATAGCAATTCTTTGCGTATCATTTAAAATTATGCGTTTTAGATTTAAACAAACATATAAGGAGGGTGTGGAGGAAAGGGTCTGAGAGGGAAGGCATACGTATCTTGATCAAATTAATAACGTCCTGGCAAAATGTCAGGTCAAGATTACCCGTAACCGCTGACCTTGCGTGAAGAGAGTTATGAATATAGATGAAGCGAAAGAAGTATGAAGAGATAATAGCAAGTGGAAGGATGTACACTCTGCCTACCCCTCCGGGAAACAAGCGAGATTTTATGTATGTATGATTTTTTAACTAGCTTTTGCTTCCTTACATTTTTGATTCGATGGTCCGTTGATATTTAGTACCTTTAGGACCCGATAGATTAACTTGTTATTTTTTTTACAAATTAAATTAAAAAAAAATCTTGCAGAAAAAATTTAAGATGTAAATATTCATACAAATTTTTTTTTTTGCAAATTTCCCTTTCTAGATTAATATAAAAAGAAATACTCCTTCACAGATGTTTTTTTCTTTAATTATCTATTGTTTGCAAATTTTACTGAAATCCAGTCAATAACTTTGGCTGTGCGTCAACTGTTCTTACCTTTACTACAAAATAAGGAAAATTTAGTACAAGAAAACATTAAATTTTCCACACTAACTTCAATATATTAAATTTAATTGCCATTACCTAATTTCGCCTAAAAGAAGAGCGTATACTTTTGTCTCTAATTCATCACTGGCTATAAACAAACTGTATATAAACGGGCGGAGAAAAAAAACAGAAGTGTATTGTTCCTTTGTCGTTATTTCAAGAATTGGGAGCGATGTAATTTGCTTGGAACGGCGAGAGCAAGTCTGCCAGATATAAATAATTCATTTTATAACAGAGCCTTTGCACATTTAGCTGGTATGATATTCATACTAATAAAAATGAAAGAAATGTTTACTGCTCATGTTAAAGCGTTTGTGTATTTTGTTTTACGACTTTTATTTCATGTTTTAGTATTGAATATTTACCTGCATGTGAAAAAAGTATCAACTATATATATTTTTTACTTACAGCTTAAAAATACTAGCTTATAAACCTACTGCTGTATGAATGATTTATTTTTAAGTTTAATACAATTTGATTTGAGCGTTGGTGGCCGAATCGGTAAGGTGCCCGGTTAAAACGCGTGATGCGCAGAAAGGCACAGGTTCGAATCCCTCCTCGGCCATGTACCAATGACTATTATCGAAGTTATGTACATTAGTTAGAATACTAACCGAAATTCTTACGGTAAGGGAAAACATCGTAAGAAAACCTGCACATTCAGGCAACTGGATGTGTAACCATGATCGATCCAATACGGGTTAGGATTCCCTGCAAATGTTGTGGTGGTAAAGAATATATAATGATATGGACGTCCTGGTAAAGGGTCAGGTCAAGAGTACCCGAAACCGCCGAGCTTGCATGAAGAGAGTTATGAATGTAGTTTAGACGGCCTCTGTGGCGTATTACGCTTGTCTGTGACACCGGGGGTCTCGGGTTCAAATCCCGGCCACGGCATGATGAGAAAAGACCTTTTTCTGATTGGCCTGGGTCTTGGATGTTTATCTATATAAGTATTTATTATAAAATATAGTATCGTTGAGTTAGTATCTCGTAACACAAGTCTCGAACTTACTTCGAGGCTAATTCAATCAGTGTAATTTGTCCGGTATATATTTATTTATTTAATGTGGATGAATCGAAGGAAGTATGCAGAGATCGTGGCAAGTGGAAAGAGGTAGTCTCTGCCTACCCCTCCGGGAAAGAGGCGTGGTTTTATGTATGTATGTATGTATGTTGTGGTGATCACTTACTCGACTAATGGATAGGCTTATGAAATTAAGATTTCTCAGTAGCCGATGGGCTAGCAACCTCACTATTTGTATCTTAATTCCATCATAAACCCATACAGCTAAACGTGGTTTTTCAATCATTCAGACACTGTTGGCGCTGTCTACCCCGCAAGGGATATAGACGTGACTGTATGTATGATATGTACGTATGCATAAAAACACCAGCGGGTATTCATAGCTCAATGTTCTTAATATATTTTCTTTGTAATATCCTTCTACATTTTTGTATATAACCCCGGGAAGGATTCAATATGACATAGTAGTGGCCGCGTGTACCCTCTAATGCTCCCGAGGGAGTATTTACTTCCGGAAAGGATTTCCAGGCGGCCCTTTGTACTTAAACATTTAGTTGTATATAGTTAATGTGATAGAACCGAACGAAAAAATATATATCCTACTACTATTATAAAGGCAAAAGTTTGTATGGATGTATGGATGTTTGTTACTCTTTCACGCAAAAACTACTGAACCGATTACCATGAAATTTGGTATATAGGTAGCTGAAGACCCAGAATAACACATAGGCTACTTTTTATCCCAGAGTTCCCGCGGGATTGATAGGGTTTCCATGCGGACGAAGTCGCGGGCGGCCTCTAGTGTGAAATAATCTCGAGTTCAAAGTGTGAGTTAGACTTGTGTTTTGGTTCCGTGCGAAAATGTTGATCGTGAAATAAAAATTTGCCTTTTTTACCATGTAAACTGTAAACCTGTAATAATAGTCAAATTTGTGATTGTTTTAAAGCATCGTTGAAAAAAGAATAGGTATATTTTATTTTGTACAAGCCAACATACATTCAAACATACTTCACGTCTGCACCCTTGCGGGGTAGACAAAGCCAACAGTCTTGAAAATACTGATAAGCCTCGTTCAGCCGTTTGGCTTACCTAATGATAGAATAGACATTCAAACAGAGACAGGTTGCTAGCCCATCTTCTAAAATCCAAACCCAAGTTTATAAGCATCCCTTAGTCGCCTTTTACAACATCCGTGGGATCGATATGGAGTGGCCCTATTCTTTTTTTTATCTAAAGTTTTAAGAAAAGTGATTATTATTATTACCTTTACTAAGTTTTATATAAGATCACATATACTAACTTTAATATCGCGCGAACACTATTTAATCCCAGGGGTGCTATTCGCACTTAAGTTTCTTTGAATCTCTCGAGTGTGCGACAAAACTTGTCGAATCTTCTCGAAGACTCATAATACAACTCGAATTGGGTGAGTTCTTGATTTCAACTCGACAAAGTTTGTTTTGGCATAGTTTGAACGATGTGGGGATATGATCATTGTATGTACCTATTCTCAAAGTCGTAAAAAATATTTAAGCTGATAGAAATGGCTTCAAGTTAGTTGAGCTCAATTAGTTGTGTTTTGTTTTTGCGGGCTACCAAAACATCTGGTACATAGGAATCTCTTTGATAGGTATGTAACATTTCCCTATTCATCATCACTTACCATTAGGTGAGATGGAAGACAAACGCTAATCCAAAATTGAATAAAAAAAATACAGAAAAGATTTTAAATGAACTTTAGATTTTTTTACGCGAAAAGCAACCTACACGCGGGCAACAGCTAGTAATATTATAAACGCAAAAGAAAGTATTTGTGGTTTAGTGTTTGTTCTTTATTCACGCAAAATCTTCTCCACTATTTTTGATGAAATATGACGCACGGGTAGAATATAAATTCCAATAATATAATATTAAAATCGCTTTTTTTATCACGAAATTCCCACAAGAGCGAAGGCCCGGGGCGCGGCTAGTCTCTCATATTGTACGGCTAACGATTGCTTACGTTTCATTCCACTAATATCCCAGAATAGACCCCCGCCGCACACAAATAAATTTTTATGCCCCCAATTCCTGTTCTGTTCAACATTTTACTGCTATTTCGGTTCGTATGAGAATTTGTTGCGCTCTGGGCGCGATATGTTTCGTCTAAACGTAATGGATGTTTGCCTGAATGTCGCACGTGTGTTTTTTGTAACATTATTATGTTGGAATTGTGGTTTGAATACCATTGTAGTGACTTTTTTTTTCGATATAATAGGAATATGTTTTTTGTATGAATCACGAATAAAAAGGGGCTTCGCTCCCGTGTAAATTTCGAAAGAGAAAGTACTCTTTATTTTAATGGATTTTTTTTGTAAACGATAATTTATATGCCGTGTGATTCCCGATACCAAAAAAAGAATAGGACCACTCTATCCGTTTCCCATGGATGTCATAAAAAGCGATTAAGGGATAGGCCTTAATCGCTTTTTACGACATCCATGGGATCCATACGACTTATAAACTTGCGATTCTTTTTCAGGCAAGGCTACCAACCTGTCACTACTTGAATCTCAATTCTGTCATTAGGCCAAACAGCTGAACATGGCCTTTCAGTCTTGTCGAGACTGTTGGCTCTGTCTACCCCGGAAGGAATAAAGATAGAATGTAAACTGTATGGATGTTTGTATGTACTTAACAAAAGAAAGTAGCAAGAAAAATATTCGCACCGCATTTACAAGTAAATCTTTTCTCGTGCCTTATACTCGTTAAAGGAGTACAATTTACTATTGGCCCGTGCCATTTGTTCCGATTACGGGCGGGTCTGGGTGAAAAATAAGATATCGCGGAAATAGTACGAGTGTGTGGTGAACATTTTTTTTTACTATATATTTTTTTTTTATAAACAGAAATATTGCAAAGTGTCTTTCTTTTTCTAAATTTGAAATACTTTTTAAATTTAAACAAATAAACTAAACTAATACGTTTATAATATAATAAATAATTAAGAAAATGAAGTGTGTTCTATAGGATTATTTGGTGGTAATTTTGTAGTAACGAAATAAGTACATAAATGAAATAATCTAATAATCTCTTTCGCAGGTAGGTAGGAAGTATTTTAATGATTTTCGTATTTTTTTTAAATATAGGTATTTGTAAGTAAGATAAAAATAAAAAGACAATTTCCATTGCAAAAACATTGTTTCGGTTTAAAAAAAAAAAAAATTCCTTACGCTTTAAACTTTTGGGAGTAGTCGTTTGAAGTTGACATTTTTTAAGAAAATAATTATAATTTTATAAAAAAAATATATTATTTGATAAATCAAAAAAATGTCTAATGATAAATCTAAATTTTACACCGAAACAACTGTTTCAAAATTATAAACAAAAAAAATACAATATTTTTTACAAAACGTGTTCTTCACAAAGATGTCGCAAGCTTGGTATATACAGCGTGGTCACAAAGATACATCGTTTCTCTACAGCCTTTGTGTGTAGTGATGTGCCCGCGGCGCCATGACAGCAATAGTGCTGGGACACTGACACACGTCATCTCTTCGTCCCACGCTGTCTTTTGTCTTTTGTACGAGTCTTTCATGTTGATGTTTGTGGAATTCAAAAGAGATATTGTGTGTATAAAATTATGGTTAATTTCTTATATATGTATAAAATTCTCGTGTCACAATGTTCGTTCCCGTACTCCTCCGAAACGGCTACACCGATTCTCATGAAATTTTTCTGAACATATTGAGCAGGTCTGAGAATCGGTCAACATCTATTTTTTAAACACCTTATCGATAAAAGAGTTGTTCACCCTTAACATTTTTTTAACTAGAAATAAAAAAATATATATTTATATGGAAAAACAACGACTACATTATAATTTAAATGTTCATACATACGTACAATGACGCCTCTTTCCCGGAAGAGTAGGTAGAGACTACGTTTCATTTTGTCATGATCCTCGCATATTTTATGTAGGGAGTGTTAATGCCAGTTTCTTCACAATATGTTCCCTTAATACTCCGTGACTAAAAGATACATACATACAATCACGTCTTAATCCCCAGCGGGGTAGACAGAGCCAACTGTCTCAGCTAACAGATACGCGTTAATAAAATGGATGAAATGCAAACTCGTCGGCTTCGGATACTCTAATCCTTTGCCAGGACTTTTTTTATGTCATAATTTATGATATTACTACCTTTTACACGCAGCTTTACTTTTATTTTGAAAGTGGCGCTATATCAACGCGAATAAATCAAGCACTGATATAGCACCACTTTCAAAATTAAACAGGTTTATACCGGGTACCATAGTTTTTACCGCGATGAAAAGTAAGCTATATCCCTCTCCAAATTATTTAATTAGACATGCAAAATTTCAACAAGATTAGTTCAGTAGATAACGCTTAAAGAACAAACAAACTTACTATCGGATAAATAAATAAAAATCAATTCATTATTCTTTAGAATCGTCTTTGATAAAAATTTGAAGTGCATCGCTGTGCCCTGTCCGCCCGCCGCGCCGTCCACTCTTGCGTCTTACAAGTGAACATTTATTTTTATTGACATCCGTATATTATATTTTGCGAGGAAACAATTTCTCGGTAGTCCTGCAAAGCATTTTCATTCCAATGAGAATTGTTTTTATTTTGTTGTTTGTTGCTAAAGTGACTTCGTAATTGTATGTTTCTTTTTATACGTTTCCGTTTTATTTATTTTAGTGCCGTGCGGTTCTCGGCACCAAATAAAAAAGAATAGGACCACTCCATCTTGTTCCCATGGATGTCGTTAAAGGCGACTAAGGGATAGGCTTATAAACTCTGGTTTCGCCTTTTAGGCGATGGGCTAGCAACCTGTCACTATTTGAATCTCAATTTTATCATTGAGCCAGGCAGCTGAATGTGGTCTATCGGTCTTTGTTTCCGTTGGCTCTGTCTACCCCGCAAAGGATATAGACGTGATTATATGTAGGTATGTATGTTATTTATTTCAATATCAATTTCATCGTTACGCCATACAGCTGAACATAGATTTTTAGTATTTTCCAGATTGATGTCTCTGACTATCCTATCCTAAAGACTATGAGAGTACTAAGAGGCTACCAGATGTATGTTTAACAGTTTCATGTTTTATTTTGTCAATCAAATATTCAAAAATGAATAAAAAAGGTGAGTACCAAGCCAACTGAGAAGAATATCCTACTAATATTATAAATGCGACAGTTTGTAAGTATGTCAAGATATCAGTATGGATGTTTGTTATCATTTCACGCAAAAACAACTGAACCGATTACGATGAAATTTGGTATGTAGGTAGCTGAAGACCCAGAATAACATATAGGTTACTTTTTATCCCGGAGTTCCCGCGGGATTGGTAGGGTTTCCATGCGGACGAAGTCGCGGGCGGCCTCTAGTAGGATATAATTGAATCGGGTTGATAAAGAAAATGCGAGCTGAGTCTTCTAGAGTCAGTTTTTTTGTCAGTGCTTATAACAAATGGATCTCTCGGGCACAGTGTTAAATTAATTACTATCTCGGCGTAAAGGGTTGAAACACAAAACATGGAAAATACAGAAATAGTATCCCTTAAAATCTTTCTAGCTACTTTTTAATTTCGCGAGTGACTATTTCTATAATGAACGATTATTTTCGAAAGTCTTGTACATTAGTTTGAATACTAACCGATGCTCTTGCGGTGAGGGAACACACTGTGAGGAAACCTGCACATTCAGGTATCGATCCAATATGGGTTAAGTATACCTACAAAAGTTGCGGAGGTCAGATGGGAGTCTCTTCGTGTAAAAAAACTAAAAAATGTGTAAGGCATAGGCCCCGGGCTCTTTTCCAGAGTGGTGAGGATGCAACCGATTTTTTAATTTTGCGAGGAATAGATAATGTTGGACATAGTTTTGTCTGTTCTAATCAAACTATTTAGAAGAATTCAGAAGGGTACAAGACTCTTAATTTCAGGGAAAAACATCTGCCATGCAATTTGTATTGCATTTGCAAGTCAGCGAATAAATATAATTTGATAACATATCTTTATTTATTAGAAACTTTATGCAGGTAAAATTTGTAATAGGTAGACTTAATGCCAGAACGCATTCAAGGCATTTTTTAATAAAAAAAACTACTGATCATCTCATTGAAGTTAATGGACAAGATAGAATGAAATACAAAAAAATACTTATGCCTTATATTGTTCAAATAATGATTCTGAAATAAAGATACTCTGTTCTCGACCTTTTTTAATTTATGTACTACAACTACCAGGGTGATTCATCGATGTACAGAAACTAATTTACTTTTTGCTAGAGATATATAATTTATCTCTTTTTGCATTACATTTTGTGTTCGGATTTCGGACAAAATTTAATTTGAATATAATTAACGCGACGGGCTAGCAACCTGTCACTGTCTCAATCTGTCAAATTCCAATTTTATGATTCAGCGTCCAGCTTAAAGTGGCCTTGGAGTTTAATAACCATTTCACTACCACTGACTCTGGCTACCCCGTAAGGCATAAAGGCATGATTTGCGTGTTAAATGATTCTTCTTTAGCACAGTTTCAGGAAATCCTCTACACTGTTTAAGGATTCCTTTTAATAAATATATCGCTAATTCCAGTTACAAACATACATGAAGTCACATCAATATTCCTCGCGGGGTAGACAGAGCCAACAGTCTTAAAAGACTGACGACAGACGGTTCCTATCGTTTCTTTCTTATAAAATTTTTACCTTTGACATAAATACATCCATATAATCACGCCTTTTTCCCAGAGGGGTAGGCACATACTACTTCTTTCCACTTACCACCATCTCTGCATACTTCTTTTACTTCATCCACATTCATATCTCTCTTCATGCAAGCTCGTCGGTTCCAACTTTTGACCTGACCTTTTGTGAGGACGTCCTTAATTTGATCAAGTCCATTATTTAACCTTTAGTATTAAAATATTTAAAAGTAACATTTGAAAAACCTTTGGCAAGTGCCTTCAAGAGAAGGTCATTGAACTTAACCTCATTTCAGTCAGTTTTCAAATGTCATTGAGAACTCGAGTTTGTTCTTCAGTGTTAACGCCCACGATTCTTTTGACTGTATGAAATTATATCGAAAAAAAAATTATGACCATGACCCTCGATATTAAGAAGCATAGAAATTAATATAAAGGATATTTGTTTTATGTCCAGAAATAAAACATCGAAATCTACATATAATTACGTCTATATCCCTTGTGGTCTTGAAAGACTGATAGGCCACGTTCAGCTGTTTAGCTGATAGAAAAAAGATTCAAATAGTAGTGGAGTGGTCCTATTCTTTTTTGTATTGGTGCCGGGAACCACACGGCACATATACAACCATAGGGCAAGTTCATTCACTGTTATAAGCAGTAAGCTTAAACAATTTCTGAGCCAAGCCTGCGACGCCCAACACGTGCTTGGCAAGCACACCACCTATATATATCCTATCCTATCCTATGTATATCCTAATATACAAACAGAGCCAAGCGAGCGAGCCAACTTGCTATTTATTGGAGCCCCATTGTCTCATTGGTAACGTTGCCGTCTCTGAATCGTAAAGACTTGGATTTGTGAAAGTTGAAATAATTTTATGAATAAATAAATAAATAAAAAAAAAACTGAGCGTGGCCATTCAGTCTTCTCAAGACTATGGCTCTGTCTACCCCGCAAGGGATATAGACGTGACCATATGTATGTATGTATGTATGAAATAGTTTTTTTATGGCATTATCTTCATGACGGCCTCTGTGGCGCAGCGGTAGTACGCTTGTCTATGACACCGGAGCTCCACGATATAGATTTAAGAAATCTATATTTGTCAATTGACGTCCGTTGAAAATGCTGCAGTGTAGTTTGTTCCACCGCTTCTTCTACACATAAGCTTTGGCAGCGGTTATAGTTATAATAAGATTAAAGTGATGTGACGTCATTTAGTGGTACCTTGTATCCAATTTTGAAAATAAATCTATTCTATTCTAAAGCTCAGTACAGCGTTTGTGCCTTACACATCTAATTATCTCCAAAGGATATTAACTGAGTCCAATTATGGAACTCCAGGCACTGAGCCAAATCAACCGTGCTTGCCGCGTTCACTCGTAATTAGTTCATTAGGAATTTACTACAAATAAATAATATTATTTCACTACCGCCCTAGGTGGAACTTGGTTTGAGGAAATCCAGAGTAGAATTACATGTATCCTAATATCTATATACATATAATCACGTCTATATCCCTGGCGGGGTAGTCAGAGCCAGTCTTGAAAAGACTGTTAGGACACGTTCAGCTGTTTGGCTTAATGATGTTATTTTGATTCAAAGTGTCAGGTTGCTAGCTACTGAAAAGAAGAATCTCAAGTTAATAAGTTTCATTACTACATACATACATATAATCACGTCAAAATCCCTTGCGGGGTAGACAGAGCCAACAGTCTCGAAAAGACTGATACGCTACATTGAGCTATTTGGCATTAAGATAGCCCTTCGCCTAAAAGAAGAATCCCAAGTTTATGAGCCTACCCCTCAGTCGCCTTTTACGACAACCATGGAAGCGAGATGGAGTGGTCCTATTCTTCTTCTATTGGTGCCGGGAACCACACGGTACTAAATTACATTACTTGTATAAAAAATAGACATAGTAATTAACTTTTTTTGGTCAAAGCTCGTAAATATGGAATGGCTATTGTTAGAAAAAATACTCTACGTTTCTATCTCTTATCTTGACAAGTTCTTTTTACCTTCAGTTCCTGGTCTATTGATTCCATTATACATAGCAAAGCGAAGTCGTGGCAAGATTTTTCAGTCTTCATTTATCTTTATTTTGTATCTGAAGTTTGGTTCTAGTTTCTATGTAAGGTTATAAGGTACCTATATAAGGCTTGATATAACGCTTGTTACCACGATCCAATTGGTAGATGAGTCAGTAAATTATATTGTAATTATTGAAAATCTAAATACCATCAAAAACGTTAGAAGTTGTGAGATCCATGTAATACCAAGTCGGTAAATCTATTTAGTCTCTACTTAAAGGTCCTTCTGCCTTACGTTATTACATAAGTATTGATGCCAATATATAAAATATTTAACGTTTTAAACAAATAGATCGACTCGAAGCTACGAATGTAGATGAAGCTAAATAAGTGTTCGTGGCAAATGGAAAGATGTGGCCTCTGCCTACCCCTCCGGGAAAGAGGTGTGATTTATGTATGTTATATGTGTATGTATGAATTCAGATCTCCACTTACTCCAGCACTGCAGTGTAATAGCACGTCATGTTAATCCTACTCGTTGGTCTCCCGAGGCCAGACATTGCTTGTTTGAGACGCGACGTCCTCAAACGTTCACAACGGTATTAAGATCGAGGTGAATACGTATTTGTGCCTACAAGTGTACTGTTTCATGTACTAGACGATGGATACATATATGGATTATACATATAGTCACGTCTATATCCCTTGCGGGGTTGATAGAGCTGACAGTTTTGAAAAGACTAAAAGGTTGTATGGCTTTTTGATGGAATTGAGATTCAAATAGTGACAGGTTGCTAGCCCATAGTCTACAAAAAGAATACCTACCAAGTTTATAAGTCTATATCTTAGTCGCTTTTTACGATATCCATGCGAAAGATTTAGAGTAGTTCTATTCTAAAATGCCGCATTTTTACCCAAATATTAGACAAAGATATAAACCTATTGAGAATCTACATATTTTTTTTCGAAAACGAGTAATATTTTAAACTGTGTAAAAGTCTCTCTTGTTTTGCAGACTCTCTTAAAGCGAGACAATGCAGGCTTGTTTCAGACGCGACATCCTCAAACGTTTAGAGCGGTATTTAGGTCGCGGTGAATGTATTTGTGCCTCCAAGTGTTTCAATGCAAGATGGCAGAGATGTATTGTGCGGTAACTTACCGTGGATAAATCTTTTGTTAAATGTGACGTCGTATGGTTCTTCCTTCCTCTTCCCCACGGATGTCGTAAAAGGCGACTAAGGGATTGGATTATAAACTTGGGATTCTTCTTTTAGGCGATGGGTTAACAACCTGTCACTATTTGAATCTTCATTCTATCAAAAAGCTGAACGTGGTCTTGAGTCTTTCCAAGGCTGTTGGCTCTGTCCACCCCGTAAAGGATATAGACGTGATGATATGTATATATGTACGTGACGTCGTGACGCCGTGGGCTCTCCTGAGCCCCTCTTCACAGCCCGGGCGCTTACCGAGATGAGTAGCTCGCTATCATTATGAGGCTTGATTTCGTGTCAATAATTTTCAAATTATTTATTTTAGACAAAAAATAGTCTTCATTTCAGATAAATTATTAATTAAAAGAAAGATTTCTTCTAGAATTGTAATCAACAGGAAATGTGAAGGTCTTTTTAATGTTCTTTTTAATTTAAGGGCCTTTTCATTCATAAAAAAAAACTAATAAAAACTCTAGTCTCATTTTAACAAAAACAAAAGATTTATACTACTTAACAAGTTAAATAAAGTCGATATCTATTTAAATTTTATTTGCGCCATTTGGTTCTCAACACTTAAGAATTAATTTTAAAAGTGTGGAGTGGACCACTCCATTTATAAATAATACAGGTATAAAACGCGCACGTAAATGTACCATTATTTTAGCTCGGACGTTTCGAATCATGTTACAATGTTACAAAAATGCAACAAAAATGCAACCATATTTTGCCATTTCATCACATCTATAAACCACGAAGGTTATAGATGTGATGACATATGTATGTGTGTATAAATATCTACTACCGCTGCAAGATGAAATAAAGAAAAGCAAAAAGTATCTATATTATAAATTAAACAAAATCTGGTATAAAATTACATTTTTTTTTTGTTCCCTTTAAGATTGAACTACGTCCTCTGCGGATTTTCTCCGTGGTGGTGGCACGCTTGCAATGTCGCGTTGCACGCAACATGTTGCGCGCTAGTGGCCCGCACAGGCGCGCTAGTCGCGCGGCTACAGCGCCCATTTGCAGCGCTAGCAGCACTGTTGTTTGCCGTACACCCTATACATACTGAAGCGGTGAGTTTTGGACTTAGTTTTATTTTATTGGTAAATAGGTATTAAATTTGATGTGAATTAGAAATGTGCGCGTGGACGGAAACATTGTTACTTGTTATTTTGGATTTTTTAATGAGGCATGTAGTTTCCAGAATAGAAAAAAGGCGAGGACCACTCCATTTCTTTCTCATGGAAGTCTTAAAGGGCTACTAAGGCATAGGATTATAAACTTGGGATTCTCTTAGGTACCAATCTGTAACCATTTGTTCACAATTCTACTATTAAGCAAAACAACTAAACGTGGCCCAACATTCTTTTCAAGACTGTTGGTCTACCCCGCACGAGACATAGTATGTATGTTTATTATGTTTATTTTGAGTGCACGTTACTAGCTTGCAAAACTTTTTATCTTAATTAAGCAACTAACGAACTCACAATGAGCCAAAATCAAAAGTAACAATATTTTCGTTCGGGCGAGCATTTCTAAAAGCGACAGGACATGAATTATTCAATTCTGTTATGTCAGTGACACAGATGTAGATTTAGCTAGATGCTGCTAGCAACCTGCCTTTTTATGAAAGAATTTTTTTATATAATTAAATATTGTATACGAGTAATAGATGGACTTAATGCCGTAAATCTCAATTAGGTATATTTTAAAACTATTCAAGTTTGTTTGTCGAGTATTGTGACTGTTATTATAAATACATATAATAAATCTGTAGAAAGGTCAATTCTGTACATTGAAAATATTGAAAAAATAAATAGCAGGGGGTGTTACTGGATCGATACCAAAAACAAAAATGTGATTAAAAAAATTTTTGTCTGTCTGTCTGTATGTTCAGGCATCACGTGAAAACTAACGGTTCGATTTTGATGAAACTTGGTATAATTATACCTTATTATCCTGGGCGTAAAATAGGATACTTTTTATCCCGAAAAAATACGAAGAAAAAAAAAATCTTAATTTTTCAGTTTATACATAGACGTTGTTCTGTAGAACCGCGAACACACGTTGCGTTACCCGCAGTGGATTTAGCGCCGTAACCTGTAGCGCCTAAAGTCGGCTTTGGCTTGAACCGTTTGCTGCACAAGCGGGCCGCTACTAATTACTATGAAAAAAATACTACATAGCTACATTAATTCCCATCAAGCTGAAAATGAGTATAATTATTTAAAACACAATCAAAAGCATTATTTCAAAATTCCCCATGATTCCGGTTTAAGGAAAAAAATTTACTCACGGTCAAAGGTAAAAACTGGGTGTATCGAAATTTTCTTTAAAACGTTAAGTTTTTCAAATCGGAAAATTACCTCAGACATAAATTGTAGATCATAAAGTTATCTATAAAAAAGGTATCAGTAATTTTTTTCAGCAAAGCTACCGTTTCTGTGATATAACGATGCAAAAAGTTGCAAGCGTCATAATATGCACACGTTTCCACGCCACCTCTGAGGTAGTGTACTATTAGCGCGTTTTTTTTTAACATTTGTATTATTAAACTTGAAAAAGTCTGAAATAGGTTAGAATAAACACGTGTTTTCACTACGCAGTGGCACTCAAGACTAAATTTCGCATTTATTATTTAAAAAAATAGAATAACTGTAAGTGAAGAAAATCATCTTAGGACAATAATAGAGATTACAATTATCAAATTCAATGCAATAATCAAATTAAAACTAAAACTACTTATGAAAAGAAAGAAAAAAGATGACTACAACCTAAAATTTAATTTATAAATTGTACAGTCCTTGCATAGCATCAACATGCGGGAATGTGCCCAGAAGGCTGGCAGCATTGCCAATTCGAATGGCAATGCTGATTCTCTGAGCCAGATAATTTCCAGCCCTCCGGTCAAGAGATACCTCAATTAGCTTTTTTGACAATTGTCGGAAAAGCTGATGGGCAGATAGGCCCCCCGGTCCCAGAGTTTCTACCCCAAAAGGTTCAAAAGTATAGATATTACCGATAACTACATACATACATACATAAAATCACGCCTCTTTCCCGGAGGGGTAGGCAGAAACTACCTCTTTCCACTTGCCACGATCCCTGCATACTTCCTTTGCTTCATCTACATTCATAACTCTCTTCATGCAAGCTCGGCGGTTTCGGGTACTTTTGACCTGACCGTTTACCAGGACGTCCTTAATTTGATCAAGATATGTTCGTCTAGGTCTTCCCACCCCGACCTTTCCCTCCACACTCTCCATTTATATCTACTTAGTCAACCTGTTTTCATTCATCCTCTCCACATGACCGAACCATCTCAACATACCCTTTTCTATTCCTGTAACTACATCTTCTTTCACATCACAACATTCCCTTATCACACTGTTCCTTATCCGGTCACTCAATTTCACACCCAACATACTCCTTAACGCTCTCATTTCCACTGCATTTATTCTGCTTTCGTGCTTCTTTTGCCATACCCAACTTTCACTCCCATACATTAATGTCGGGACCAACACGCTCCTGTGCACAGCCAGTCGAGCCTTTTTGGATAGTTTCTGACTGCTCATAAAGGCATGCAAAGCTCCATTCACCATGTTCCCCGCGTTCACTCTCCTTTCAATATCACGGATTGTATCATTTAGGGCGGCATGGCGCCCTAAACGGCCGGCACTCCTAGGGCATGAGAGGCCGTGGTGTCCATAGCCGACAACGGTATCCCCGCAAGGACAACTATTACTAAAGACTTACGGTATTTCATGTATTGAGCATTCTGAGATAAAGCAGGTATACGACCCTAGCCACGTACACAATTAAACAGAGAGACAGATGTTGTCTCAAGGTTTCACTACAGTATAAATGAAGGGACTGGGTTTCATTATACTTATGTATATTTTATATTTTGAATTCAAGTTAAAATTACCGACAGAACAATATTTTTAATTATATTACTGCTACATAGAGTATATACGAGACGTGCTTATGCATATTATGACGCTTGCAACTTTTTGCATGGTAATATCTCAGAAACGGTAGCTTTATTGAAAAAAAATATTGATTCCTTTTTATAGATATCTTTATGATCTACAATCTATGTCTGAGGTAATTTTCCTATAAAACTTACCGTTTTGAAGAAAATCGTGAAAATCCCATTTTCTTACCTTTGACCTTGGGTAATTTTTTTCCTTAAACCGGAATCATGGGGAATTTTGAAATAATGCTTTTGATTGTGTTTTAAACAATTATACTCATTTTCAGCTTGATGGGAATTAATGTAGCTTCATTCCTATTTTTTTGGTCTAAATTGACCGGACTGAAAATAAAATGGAGAAATAAACCATCTACGCGAAGACCGACATCCGCGCGGACGGAGTCGCGGGGGAAAGCTAGTTATAAATACAACTTGACGGTTAGAGAAAGCGGGAAATCGGACAAAAAAATATTGAATCGAGTCTATTGTTATTTTTGTGCCATCGAGAAGTACAATCAATGGTAAATGAACAAGACTCCTGGTCCTACAAAGTAAAATCACGTTTTTTCTGTTTGTACCTACATACAGTGGCAGGGTCTATATCGATCTATGTCTGTGTCCGGGACTGTAACAAATGCAGAGTGCTTACTATGCTTCTGATGTTTTCCTTGGTGACGTCAGTGTTACGTATTTATTAACTTAACTAGCATTCACCCGGGACTTTTTTCTTGCTCCGTTGAAAATGAAACCTTAGCTTGTGGTGTTTAAGGTAAAATGTCGCAGGTAAGAGGGAAGAGATATAATTTAAGTTCCATGTAATAACCTTTATTAGCGGACTAGTTTAACAATATTCAAGAATGCGTGTGTTTAGCTAAATAAATAGTTTATAATTTTTAAGATAATCGATGTTTCTATTCTCCTCAACTATTGTATTGAAGGAGGTGACTAAAGGAAAAGAAATAACAACAACTAGTGCAGGCAGGCAGCTGGCTCTAATTTTACATAGTCACATCATATACAAACATATATATATATCTTTACGTCTAATCTCTTGCGGGGTAGACAGAGCCAACAGTCTTGAAGAGACTGAGAAAACGTCCAGCTCGAAGACTTTACACGAAGCGACTAACCTCCGCAACTTTTGTGTTTACCTAACTTAGTTGTACTAAATGAATACGCCTATTTCTTTAGTCCTTTTACGACATTCATGAAACTAAAAGAGAGGAGACCATTCCAACTTTTAGTATCAATATGCCGGGAACCACACGGCACTATGACAACAGATTATGTTCGCTATCGTTACAAAGAGAGTTACGACCCATGTAATACTCTCCGAAAACTGATTGAATCTTCGGCTTCTCATATACATTTTATGGCGAGCTCCAAAGGGATCTATAAAAATATTTTATTATTCCCCAAGCTGACATAGTGCGGTGCACTTTTGTTGCTTGTGATTTTTTGTGGATCATCCAAAAGAGTTTAAAATAGAGAATTCCTTAAATTAATCTTTGATATCTCTGTTCGTCTGTGTACTTAAAATAATAATAATAAAAAAGCAATTGAAACATTTGTATACAACGATGCCGCGTGGTATCCGGCATCTAAGGATCGAGCAGCTCTCTTTGTCTTTCTCATGATTGTCGTAAAAGGCGACTAAGGGATAGGCTTATAAACTTGGGATTCTTCTTTTAGACGATGGGCTAGCAACCTCTCTCAATTTGAATCTCAATATTATCATAATTTTCAATTTAATTAATTAAAAATTACAACTACTTAGTTCATGAAAAAAAGTTCACTAAATCGCATTCAAAAAGTTCACTAAATCACATCAAAAAAAGTTAATTAAATCGCATCAAAAACATTTCAAAGTTCAAAACATCTAACATTATGTAAAACACTGAATGGTCGGTTAAAAGGCACAAAAAGCAGTCGGTCATTACAAAAATTAATTCGTAGAAGAAGCACCTCGTTCTCTGCGGCTTGGAAAAGGTTATTTATGATCCTTTGCCTTTTATTTTTCATTTCCCTTTTGTTTTTAATTAATTGTGAAACGGAATGAGCGGCATTCATGTTTATGAACCAGTTATTTCTTGTTTTTTATCATTTAATTGGAGCTTTTGGTTGGTAGTTTAGTTAGTAGTTTGTAAATTGAATATAAGTTGATTCTTAGAAAAGAGATTTTATCTTTGTTGAAGCACTCGTTGAAAAAGTAGTTGAATACTATGCAAATAAACTATTGATGAATTGAAACTGCATTCTGATTTGAAGTTTATAAAATTAACATAATACTGTACAGAAAATCAAATTGGTCTTATGTTTATAACCATGTTGAGTTATAAATGAACTCAAATTTTTTTTTGTAAGTTGTTCACTTACAAAAATGTTGCAAACCTTTGTAAACAAAGTAGAAATAGGTTGATAATAATATTTATTTTAAATTATACTTAACAATCGTAAATCCATACTTATATTAACTTCATTGCAAAGGTGAACATGTGCTTGTTAGTTCGTCTTTCACATTAAAACTAACTGAACCGATCTTCATGAAATTTTTATTACATATAGCTATCGACATATTATGACATGACATGCTTTTCTAGCTTTCTTGCTAGAGTCGCAGGTGGAAGCTACTATACGTGTTTACTTACTACTACTATACGTTTTTTTTAAAGAAATCGACAATAGTAATAAATGAATTTGATATAGATGCATGCTGTATTAAGGAAAATTAGTGCTTTGAAGCGTGCATCCTATAATTGAAAGAAAGTTTTGAGTTCTTTTCCCGGGCGGTGACATTTAGTTACCTAGGTTATTATTACGCCGTACGAAATAAAGACATAATAAATGTATTTAAATATAAAAGCACAATCAAATTGACAAATTTGGCTCACAATCACTTACTTAACATCTAAAATTCAGGTATATACGTACATTAATAAAAGAACATCTCGCTCCCAAAACATCTGGCCTGCGAGCGAAATATCTATTTAGAAAAAAAAATCAATCTAGACTGAGGACGATAGGCTTAGATATACTAAAAGCACTTTTACTTAAGTTGTGTTAACTATTGTTGCTACTTTTCCGAATAGGTTTGCGCTTAATTCAAAATAACGTGTTAACTAATAAGTCAGTATACTAAAGTACCTTCAAGATATCTCATTAGAATCTGCATCCCGCCAACAGGCGAGATTGCATCCATAACTTATGTTAGTTACACTACCAGCATATTAATGAGCTGTTTTGGTTACTGCTTGCTAAGGAGTTTCTCTTCATATTCGGGTATCAGTTATATTGAATCAATATTTAATACAGTTGGGTATTTGCTAAGTTAAACTGATGTTTGAGAGTTTGTTTGTGTTAAATGATAATAATCTGGAACCTATATAAATCACAACACGCAAATGAGCCTAATTATTTATTTGATTTACTGAGATTAATTGAAAAAGTATTAATTATAAAGAAAAACCCTAAAAAAAATAAAAGCCCTCATTCATCGACATAGAGAAAAAGGCGGACTGTATTATGTTTAACATAATATGTATGTACGTAAAATATTCTGATTTCTATCTTTCTTAACTTAAAAATCAGTTTTTGAATATAAATAGGAAGTATGATATTATTTTAATACGTAAGTGAACATACTACCTACTCCATACCGCACCAATATTCATATCTCCTCTCACGGGTCTACTGGAAGAGATATCTATTGAAAAATGTAGCACCGTTGTACTAGAATTACATATACATATTATGGTCACATCCATATCCATTGCGGGGCAGACAAAGCCTTTAGTCTTGAAAAGACTGAATGGCCACGTTCAGCTATTTGGCTTAATGATAGAATTGAGATTCAAATAGTGACAGGTTGCTAGTCCAACGCCTAAAAACGAAAACCAAGTTTGTAAGCTTATCCCTTAGTCGCCTTTTCCGAAATCCATGAGGAAGAGATGGAGTGGTCCTATTCTTTATCTATTGGTTCCGGAAACCACACGGCAGAAATTGGCATAATGTAGGTACGTCGAGTAGGATATTCCAATTTGAAAAAAAAATATTGATATTTCCTCAGGCATTTGACAGGTTGTTAGTCCAACGACTAAAAAAGAATCCCAAATTTGTAAGCCTATCCCTTAGTCGCCTTTAACGACATCCATGGGAAAGAGATGGATTGGTCCTATTCTTTTTTGTATTGGTGCCGGGAACCAAGAATTACTGTATTAAATGCTCATGTATATATGTAATTTTATGAACATAAATAAAATAAATGGAATATAGCAACAGCTACATATGTGACGTCAGGCCGCGTGCCGCTAAATTATTCGGCCCGAAGCCATTTGGAGGCAAACTTCTGCTTACGAATTTCAAATATTTAAAGTACACTCACGTCTTGAGCATTTAACGCCAAAATCAGGTTGCGCCGGAACTCGGAAACGTCAAGAGTTAAAAGACATTAAAAGTGTGTTTACTTGTACCTTGTAAGTACAGTCACGGAAATAAGTGTTGAGGAAAATATCAATATTTTTTTTTTTCAAATTGGAATATACTCGACGTACCTACATTATGCCAATTTCTGCCGTGTGGTTTCCGGCACCAATGGATAAAGAATAGGACCACACCATCTCTTCCTCATGGATTTCGGAAAAGGCGACTAAGGTATAGGTTTATAAACTTGGGATTCTTTTTTAGGCGATGTGCTATCAACCTGTCACTATTTGAATCTCAATTCTATCATTAAGCCAAACAGCTGAAGGTGGCCTTACAGTGTTTTCAAGGCTGTTTGTTGACTCAGTCTACCCCGCAAAGGATATAGACATGAGTGTATGTACGTACAATATATTGTACTTAAAATCTTAATCGGATCAGTAGTTTTTGCGTGAAAGAGTAACAAACATCCATACTGACATACAAACTATCGCATTTATAAATATTAGTAGGATATTTCTGCGGATACAAGGTGCTATTCACGTGCCCAAAGTGGAAAACATAAATTTATATATATTCATGACAAAGTATCCGTAAGAACGCCAACCACATTTTTCCAATACAATCCTTGGTTCCCAAGTCACGTGCCATTCCCGCGGGACAAATCGGTACATGCACGTAACACTGTTGCGAAGATCTTCTGCAATGCACTGCGTTGGAATACTTGAGTCTGTTTATAAATTCTAAGTCTGTTTCATTTCTAAGTAATCCTATCTCAACTAATATTTTAATGCGAAAGGAAGTTTATTTTTTTGTTAGTTTGTTACCTATTCACGGGTTATCTACTGAATTAATCTTAGATCACGTATGTATATATAATTTTCTACCTATATAAAGCTGTCCCGGCAAAAGTTGTTTTGCCATAGTAAATTTTTTAAAATAATTTCTAGTTAAAAAAATGTTAAGGGTGGACAATCCTTATCACTAAGAGATATGAAAAATAGATGTTGGCCGATTCTCAGATCTACTCAATATGCTCACTAAATTTCATAAGAATCGATAAGCGGTTTCGGAGGAGTACGGGAACGATGAACGGTGGCGTTTAATTCAATGCTTCTTGTAGGTAGTGGTAATTTCGTAGCTTTTTTGTTAGATGACGTTAAATTTAAATTCATTCAGTTATTATAAATTTTTATTTTTAAGTTATATTTTATACCTTTTTATGTTAGCACAAGTAATAAAAGTCGTCAAATTCCGTAATATTTATCGTAAGCATTCCC
This sequence comes from Amyelois transitella, assembly GCF_032362555.1. NCBI lineage: Eukaryota > Metazoa > Arthropoda > Insecta > Lepidoptera > Pyralidae > Amyelois > Amyelois transitella. The sequence continues at coordinate 614,877 of NC_083509.1, read as the reverse complement.
TTTTGAATAAAAAAATACAACCAAAATACTCGTAGTTTTTCAAAAGATTTATGACTGTTTTTCTAAACTAGTAAGTAATGTTAGTTAGGTCTCGTACTCGTAATGTTAGAACTGTAATTTCTAATAAAAAAGCTGTTTACGATTATAAAGTAAGGAGAGTTAATTTGTAATTTGGATAACAACAACCGCATCTTAATTAAGATGAATTTGCATACAGCCAGGACGGCACTGAGTTAGAGAGAGACAGAAAATATACGAGCAAGATGGAAATAACTAACGCTGTAGTAGATAATTGAAGTACTAATATTATTAATGAAATACAGTTTTTATTCTTAGTCGCTTCCTACAACATCATTTTGTGATATCTACGAATATATTATTTTTTGTAAAAGGATTCAAAATCATAAAATTATTGATAACAACATAAATATATCTATCTCTAAATATATATCACGTCTATATACCTTGCGAGGTAGACAGTCTTTAAAAATACTGAAAAGCAACGTTCAGCTGTTTGGCTTAATGATAGAATTGAATTGAGAATCAAATATGTAGTAACAAATTGCTAGCCTATCGCCTAAAAGAAGAATCTCAAGTTTATGGCCAAGCCTATCACTTAGTCACTTTTAACTACTTACATGGGAAGGCGAAAGAGTGGTCCTATTCTTGTTTTATTGGTGCCCGGAACCACACGGCGTTGATAGCAATATGAATAAAAATAATTTAATTCAGGTAAAGACCCAAATCTCAAGTAATTGATAAATTATTTTGTAACATATTAATCTAAAACAATTAAATATCCTCCTTTTAAAATTCCTCTCCTCACAGCCAAAAAGTGGTATGCAAAAACAAACTGAAATACCCTTTGACTGGACAAAAAATTTACATAATGGTAAAATACTTTTGTACAAAGAAAGAATCCGGATGTTTCTGTAAAAAGTAAAGCATCAAATTCTCTATTTGTGAAGGTTTTAGAGTTCCTCTGAACGGCTCGAGTCTGCCAAGCAAAAGGTATTTGATGGAATATATACATGATGAAGCTTTCTGAAGATACTAAGCTTCGTAGTGGACTGTATTCTAATTACAAACAATCTTTAAGCGAAGTACCTAAATTGCTTTTTTTTTAAATTTACTTATTAGAACCTTTTTTCTTCAGCTATTACATAAAGAACAAATAGGTGGTTGAAAAGTTAAAAATTATTGTTCTCCTAAAAATAGATAGTAAAATTTGGTAAAGAGTTTTAATACTACAAATAATCACAGCTCACACTGAGTAGGTAAAGCCGGTAGAGGGTAGGCGGTCAAATCGGTAAGATGCCTGGTTAAAATGCGTGATGCGTAGAAAGGCACAGGTTCAAATCCCACCTCGGCCATGTACCAATGACTTTTTTTTCAAAGTTATGTACATTAGTTTGATTACTGACTGGTCAAACAGGCATTTAAAATGAAACACAAACTCATTGGATAGTAGGTAGGCTTGAAAACAAATGAAATTAAAAAAAAGGAACAAAAAAACGGCGCCAAACCATATTTTAAGTTCGTGTTTATTTTTTAGTTCAACTTATTGTTATTATTATTTATAATCTTTTAACTTGAATAGTTTGTTCATCAGTGCATATTGTCAAAGTGTAAATAAGTATACTTAAGAGTGTTGCGATATTACAGTTGCAATTTCCATAGCTTATTCTGCAGTTTTATTCACGACGCGTACAAATCATTTTCTTTACTTATATTTCAAGAAATGCGTATGTATATTTTGTGAGTTCATTAAACACTGATCGATGCTCTTACGGTAAAGGAAAACAATGAGAGGAAATCTGCACATTCAGGCAACTGGATGTGTAACCATGGATCCAATACGGGTTAGGTTTACCTGCAAAGGTTGCGAAGGTCAGATAGAGTCGCTTTGTGTAAAAATCTGACACCCAATCCAGGATCTGAAGGCATAGCCCAGGCTCCTGAGAGAGGTGAAGATACAACCGGGACTAAAGCCAGGTGGAAGAAGATTGAGCAAACCCAGCTAATACAGCTAGTCAATACAATTGACCGACACAAACGTATAAATATTCACAAATCATGTATCGTCATTTGCGTAGTTTCACCAAATATTGAACAACTAACTTATCACATTAATAATGAGTAAACATAACAGCAACTGTGACTGAAATTTTGCGCCACCCACTTGTGTACACAAAAACTAACTCGCGCTTCGGAGACTTTCACTCAGTGTCACAGACATAGACTTAGCTAGAACCCGCAACTATAATGCACAGACAAAAACAGAGTGGTATTTCTGTTTCGGTCTAAAAGTTTGACTGGTAGAAAATGCCTTATGGTTGCCCGTCTGTTGTTAGAGTTTTAATAAACAAATACATATGATTTTAGTATGTATAAATCATATATACTCGTATGGTCATTTTCATCACCCATTAGCGTTGCAAAATGGTGTCTAATAGATTTTAGAAAATAGTTATAGTAATAGTTCTAAAAATATGATGATGCTGTATTGAACTGAATCAAATGAAATTTTTAGAGAAATAGTATCGAAATCAGAGATAAAATCCCATATTAAAACTAACATAGTTGGTAAATTTCACTAATGTCTTTACAGTTTAGAACTAAAACTTACCTCGCTTATATACAGATGGGTGAAGTAGCGGTATCTAGCCAGATCTATCTCTGTGCCCAGCACACATATTTGTTTAATTATTAACTTGTGTACACACAGACACAACCGTTATTACTGTCGCAAAAACCTTTACAATTCCGTTGAATCTCATTGGCCCTTTTCAATTAGCTCCAAATGGATCTATTATTTGAATAGAGAACAAATATGTTTATCATAAGGTTTTTTTTGGCATCAATTATAAGATGTTCAAATTTTTAATTTTTTTAACTGGTAATACCAATTACATTTAAATCTCAACAAAAGAGCAACACGTAATTTTATTCATTGATTTTGAAAAGGAATACAATTTGTTGTATGCTGTGAAATTTTTAAACAGTTTGAAAGTTATACACAATATACATGAAAGAAGTGAGATTCAAATAGTGACAGGTTGCTAGCCCCATCGCCTAAAAGAAGTATCCCAAGTTTATAAGCCTATCCCTTAGTCGCCTTTTGCGACATTTATGGAAATGAGATGGAGTGGTCCTATTCTTTTTGTATTAGTGCCGGAAACCACACGGCACAGTGACCATAGAATGAAAATAATACATATTTTGCTTAATAACATTTTTAACGATTTATAATATTTACTTGCTATAAGATTAACTTTACTACATTATACATAGTTACACGGTACACTATTATATATTTTGTTATATCTATCAGCTTATACATCAATGGGAGTACATTCGCAGCCAATCACAAGCTCGTTTGTTCAACGGTATTTTAATTATGCTCTGTTTGAATTTGGAATGAATGTCGCGCGTTAATCAAGGTCGTGCTTTTGTAAATAACGGCTTTGCTCACACTGATGAATTTTCTAAAGACTCCATACCAATATAGGTTTGTATATTCTGAAAATATTATATAGCGTACTACTTTCATACATACATAGGTATATTTTGTAATTAGACTTAAATTAAGTAAAAATATTAAAACAATAAAGGTTGTATCGAAATAAGCGACAGAAAAATAAGTATTTTCACGTATTGCAAGGTCTAAAAGTTCTTGTGTTTAAAATATTCATATCGTCTAAGTAAATCAAATTTAAACACACGTGGAAAAGCTAATTTCACCACAAACAAACAAACTTTACATCAACACGATGTCATGTTTCAAATACATTCACCGGTTACAGTTTAATTTTACAATTTCCGTGTGATATTTAATTTTAATCGTCAAAGTATTCAAAGCTGCCGGGAACACCGCAAAAAGTTCCAACATATAATTATAGAATTCCCTGTAAAGCCGTTTTATTAACTGCGTAAAACTACCTATTCCCGCTGGGAACTAGGGACGCGCCGAAATGGCGGCATTCACGGTTGCTACGCTAATAACAGTTTTTAACATTAGCAGTTAAACATTAATTTGCGGTAACGATCCCTCGTTAACAGCTTTATGTAAATACTAGAAGTGGCGATTAAACGCGCGGGTTTTTTCTCATAATATGAGAGAGATTTTATAACTTTTTATATGAGAGGACATTACCTGTAATTGTATAGGGTAAAGTATTTTAATATAATGGACTTAAAAAGTTATTGAAATTATAAGAAAAAAATGTTTGAAAATGATCGTGTTTTACATGTAGTTTACTTATTCTTTTAGTAACCATATAAATATGTATATGACATTTTCTGATAGACAGAGCCACATGTCTCGGGTGAGACTGAAAGGTACTGAACCTTTCAGTACGTTTTACTATTTTTATGAAATCAAAACGTTCATATCAGTAACATACATACATAAAATCACGCCTCTGTCCCGGTGGGATAGGCAGAGACTACATCTTTCCACTTGCTACGATCTCTGCATAGTTCCTTCGCTTCATCCACATTCATAACTCTCTTCATGCAAGCTCTGCGATTTCGGGTACTCTTGACCTGACCCTTTGCCAGGACGTTCTTAATTTGATCAAGATACGTTCGTCAGTTTCATCTAGTTTTATAAATCTTTTGTTATGAGCCAGTGAATTATTGTGAGCAGGTAAATCGCGTTAACGAGTTTAGCTGGCTTCCGCAACGAATAAATAACGTTAGATAGCGTCACAGCTCCCAAATAAATAGGCGGAAAATTGAGGTACAGTAGAATGCAAATTCAGGCGCAAATATTGTCTTTGTTAAATTGTTTTGTCGAATATGATGAATTTATTTATCGATAAACACTGGTTAATTTAAAAGCAAGTAAAAAATAATAATAAAAAGTTACGACAGACTTGCCGGAGAAAGATCAGTTATTAAATAATAGGTACCCGAAACCAACAAGCTTGCGCGAAAAGAGTTTTACATGTGGATGAACCGAAAAAAATATGCAAGGAGTGGCGAAGGGAATAATGAAGTCTCTGTCTACCTTTCTGGAAAAAGCTCGATTTGAATTTATATAGATAACACTGTCCCAAAAAAATACATTAATAAAAATATATGACAATAGAAAGCATCTTACCAAATGTATGATAAAATTGTAACAAAAATATTCGTACGTTTACAAAAATATCATGTTATTATAATGATCGAATTTATCGAAGATTCTCGAAAGAGTTTTATCTTATATCAATTTCGCGGAAAAGCGTTATGAAAACAACTGTTGTATTCGCAATATCGAAAAAATACACAATGCGTAATACACGGAGTGGAAAACGCGCGCTTACAAAGCAAACGAAATGATTTGCTTGGTGGTATGGTCACGGAGTAGAAATTAATACAGAGTCAAGTTCATAGCATAACTGTTATATCTAATAATTAATTTTGTTAGTCTCATTAATGTAATATTGTTTGAACACTTTCATAATTTTTACATAATTGTAAATATCTCAAAAATTACTCAATCGATTTTAATGACCCACGTATTTAAATTTCTATTTACTGATCCCACATATATAAATATTTTAATATCAGTAAAATCAGACCGATTTCTTTACCTCGCTGGAGAGGAGCCCAGAATATGACTTTGACCGTGGATCTTGGATTGGGTGAGTCAGGTTTTTACACGAAGCGACACCCATCGTTCCTCCGCAAGTTTTGTAGATAAACCTAATCCGTATTGCATTTATAGGTACTTACACAGTTGTGTGAATGTACAAGTTTCCTCTCGATGTTTTCCTTTACCGTAAGAGCATCGGTCAAACTAATGTACATAACTTTAAAAAGAATCATTAATATATTGCCAAGGTGGGATTTGAACCTGTGCCTTTCTGCGCATCACACATTTAAACCGGACTCCTTACTGACTCGACCACCGACGCCGACGCTCTAGTTTTGAAGTTAGCGCCTTGGACTATAGCGTACATTTCCTCCATTCTACATTGATAGAACGCAAATATTGATATTTTTCTGATAAAACAAGATACGTTTGGCCAGGAGCATTCTGTCAGCGATTCCTAACTCGTGTCCTATTGGGGATTTGAGCTGAGACACGGATTTTGGTCATCTCACGATATTTAGCTACAATCTATCGAATATTTTTCCTTCAAGTCATATTTCTATCGATAAAGTTAAGCTTCTGATGATATTTTGTAAATTATGTATTACAAATCATTTCACACGTTGTAATATCTCGAAATTCTCGTGGGATGAAAATAAAAGTATTTTTTCGTTTTACACAGACTTTTAAATTCCTTGCAGTATTTTCAAGACTTTGACTCTGTCTATCCCATAAAACATAAATATGTATATACGTCTTCATATGTATGAGGTATATATATTTATATACTCATGTATACTCATATATATATACTCATGTTTTACTACACACTACACTTATAAAAGCACACTTTTACCTAAAACATAACAACCTTTTTCACACTACATATAAACCGACTAACTAACTAGGAGTCTTTTGCAGCACAAACTAATCCTATCAACGGTTACAGCACTGATACGCGGGTTTTACTAAATTAGTTACGTCAAACATTAGGGCCGACGAGGGTGCCAGTTAATTGCTCAAATTGAATTAAACTTATAAAATCACATCGGCTCTCTGATAATGTACTAGTAATATGTACATAATTATTAGGTTCTTTTGTAAACAAAAGTTTTCCATATAATAAGACATTACAACGTGTGATAAAGTGCCGTGTGGTTCCCGGCACCAATAAAAAAAAGAATAGGACCACTCCGTCTCATTCCTATGGATGTCGTAAAAGGTGACTAAGAGATAGGCTTATAAACTTGGGATTCTCCTTTTAGGCGATGGGCTAGCAACCTGTCACTATTTGAATCTCAATTCTATCATTAAGCCAAACAGCTGAACGTGGCTAATCAGTCTTTTCAAGACTGTTGGCTCTGTCTACCCCGCAAGGGATATAGACGCGATTATATGTATGTAATAAGACATATTGGCTAATTTTCACATGTATCTAAGTTTTGTTGTGTTTTGTAGTAAATAACGTTAGCGTTTTGGTGAAAAAATTAATACCAATGACTATTTTCGTATTTAGTTATGTACATAAGTTAGAATACTAACCAATGCTCTAATGGTGAGGAAAAACATCGATAGGAAACCTGAACATTCAGGCAACTGGATGTGTAACCATGATAGATCCAATACGGGTTAGGTCTACCTGCAAAGGTTGCGGAGATCAGATGGAAGTCGCTTCGTGTAATAACTTGACTCACCCAATCTAGGATCCATGGTCGATGGCATACCCTCACTACTCTGGAGAGGACTCCAGAGTAGTGAGGATGCAACCGGGAGAAAGAAGATTACAATATACTTTCTCTTTTGATGTATTTGTTTAAAAAATATTTGCACGAAAAAAAAATGTACGAAAGACGGACTTAATGCCGTTTGGCATTCTCTACCAGTATATTATTTCTAATTCCGAATGCAATAAATCGAATGTCTTACTTAGTGTAAGCATTATTCAATCTCACTTCCTGCTAACAGTCGCAAATCTTACTACGGAAGTGGTCAGGGTTGCCAACTACAAGAGAATAATTGTCTTAATCGCAAATCAAAGTATTGCCCTTGTTTGTCCCAAGCAAATCCGACCGGAAGCCGGCGGGCGACGGAAGTTGGGCAAGCTTCGAATAAGGTCAATAAAGCTTGAAATGAAACTCAATAATCGATTTTAGACTAGATTTTTAGATACTAATTCAGTATACCTCTATTAAAACTATAATACCATATGTTCTTCTACAGACTGATAGACAGACAGACAACAAAAACATAAATTCAGAAGATAACGCGAGAGAAAAAAAAAGACAAAATAATAGGGCCACTTTACCATGGATGTCGTTAAAAACGACTAAGGGATAGGATTATAAATTTAGGATTCTTCTTTTAGGCGATGAACTAGCAACCTGTCACTATTTGAATCTCAATTCTATCATAATCATCAATCATCTTTTCAAAACTATTGGCCCTGTCTACCCCGCAAGGGATATACACATTATTATATGTATGTACAATATAAGTCGGGATTAATTTATATTATTAATGACCACGTCATCGTACCAGGCAGTCACCTTTTGTCATCTCATAATACATCAGAGTACATTACTCAGATATAATACCGCTGAGGGTCGAAATCTCCCAAGAATCAAATTACATTAGCGGCAGCTCCAAAAGAAACAATTAGTTGTATGATGAAAGAAATCCATTTACAGAGTTCATTGTTTGTTGTTTCTTTGTCTGTCTGTTTGTCTGCGGAGGGCAACTCCTGAAAGGGGTCCTCGTGATATAAGAATGACAGCTTTTTTTTATCTAATATAAGAGAGATTTGATGATAATTCGCAAAAGAATTAAAAATACGACTGAAAGACGCGAACCGTGAAGTAAGCCTTTGCTGGGGAAGTTGAAAACAATTGAGGCATCTTGTTCTTCATCAGATTAATGGCAGACTCGGAAGTTCTTAAATAAGAACAGTGACTGCAAAGGAAATGGAGATATCTCTTATAAATCTATACTAATATTATAAAGCTGAAGTTTTTGTTTGTTTGAACGCGCTTATCTTAGGAACTGCTGGTTCGAATTGAATAATTATTTTGTGTTGAATAGACCATTTATCGAGGAAGGCTTTAGGCTATTTAATATCACGCTTCAAAAAGTGAGTGTGTGACTGTATTTCTATACTATTAAGCCCGTCAAAATGCTGACTCTAAACGGTTATAGTTTCTTAACGATAAAGCTACTCGTGCCGCGGACCTCACGGAATACTGCCAAATATTGACAGGGGAAAATTGACAAGGGCTCATTTCAAACGCAGGGATACGTTGATAACACGAATAAGGGCACCGCTTCATAGTAGTATTCATAAATAGTCTGGATATGTACATTGTAAAATTCAATAAGGGGAAAGTATATAAAGTTGGAAGTCTTCATAGCAACCTGTTACTATCTAAATCTATACTAATATTATAAAGCTGAAGAGTTTGTTTGTTTGTTTTAACGCGCTAATCTCAAGAAGTACTGGTTCGAATTGAAATATGCTTTTTGCGTTTAATAGACTATTTATCGAGAAAGACTTTAGGCTATACAACATCACGCTACAGCTTTTAGGAGCAAAGAAATAATGGAAAATGTGAAAAAAAAACGGGGAAAATTATTCATCCTTGAGGGCTTCATTGATGCCCAAAATAACTATTCCACGCGGACGAAGTCGCGGGCACAGCAAGTCTCAATATAAACTATTCAGTTCAAAGTAGCTTTGAAGTCTCGAAAAGACTGTCAGCTCTGTCTACCCCGTTAGGAATGAGGACGTTGGATGTTACATCAGAGCATGGTATGTGAGTAGTAGCTTTAGGTATTTTGATGCTGTAATTATGTATTGCTTAGCTCCTATTTAAAAATGTATGCCGTGTGGTTACCGGCACTTTAGAAAAGAACCACTCCATCTCTTTCCTATAGATTTCGTAAAAGGCGACTAAGGGATAGGTTAATAATCTTAAGATTCTTCTTTATAGGCGATGGGCTAGCAACTACACAATTTTAATCTCAATTCCATCATTACAGCTGAACGTGTCCTTCTAGTCTTTTCGAAGACGGTTGGCTCTGTTGTCTCCGTAAACGATAAAGACGTGATCAAATGTATGTATATATTTTGATGCACAAGTTGTTGATAAATTGCCTCCTACGATATTAACAAGCACTCGACAATTATTGTTTTTTTTTTACTATACACGATATATACTATATATTCTATATACGATAATTCTACTTTTCACACAAAACATAGGTCTATCCTAGCGTAAAATTGATTCAAAAAAAGTTTTAAGCATAAAAAAAATATATTTCAACTTAAAAGACAAAAGTTTCAATAACGAAATTCCCTCTCTGAATGCAGCTTTCAACCTCAGAGTCGCCTTCAATTCAAATATATTTCAAGTCGTTACTCAAGTACGTCGCGCACTTCCGGAAGCTCCTGTCCGCATTTCCGGCGGTAAAAGCTCTCTGCAAATAACGGGTTCGAATCCCGGCACTTAGGTGTTTTCTGTCCGGGAGTGACGCTACCTTTAAATGTAGTTTCCAAATGTATAGATAAGATAGAGGTTCGTTATCGCGAGTTATTTTCCTTATTTTTCACCTTTTTCGCTAAGTATGTTTGATTATATTTTGTGTATTAGGGCTTTATTTAGCTGAACGTGGCCTTTGAGCGTCTTCAAGATTGTTGGCTCTGTCTCGCCTGGAAGGGATAAAGACGTGATTAAAGATGCTATAAGATTACTTATAGTATCGAATCGTCTTCCTATATATATACCTCTCTGAAAACTTCCCTGGATTTGCGAGTCAGGTTTTAAAACGAAGCGACGAAGGATCATGGTAAAAGTTGCAATAGATGAATATGCTTATTCCCTTAGTCGTCATTTACTACATTGACATGGTTCAAAGATGAAGTGGTCCTATTATTTATTAGTGTCAGAACACACCTTAAACAGTAATAAAAATATATTAGTATAAATAAATAAATAAAATATATACGGGACAAATGACACATATTGAGTTAGCCTCGAAGTAAGTTCGAGACTTGTGTTACGAGATACTAACTCAACGATACTATATTTTATAATAAATACTTAGATAGATAAACATCCAAGACCCAAACCAATCAGAGAAAGTTCGTTTCTCATCATGTCCTGACCGGGATTCGAACCCGGGACCTCCGGTGTCACAGACAAGCGTATTACCGCTGCGCCACAGAGGCCGTCATATACCGGCCGGCCGTCGTATGGTCATATTAAATGCGTTAAATTAAACGGGAGAGGTCTATAAGGATCGTAGCTAAAGAAATTCCATAGTCTCTGCCTACCGCAATGGGAAACAGGCGTGATGGTATGTATGTATGTATGTGTATATTAAATGCGATAGTAATAAATATTAAAGCTGAGTTGAGAGTCACTTAAGGGGAAGGCGTTACATTATGAACTTGAGATTTTTCTTTTAGGTCTGTCAGTTCGAGTTTTTGAACATTTATACCTAATAAATTTATTTGAACTCTGGGATAGCGGAAAAACAATTATGTAGGTCGCTGGATTTTTGGTAGAGTGAATATTGTGAAAGGAAGAAACGGGAAGCGGGAATGTAAACGCACAACACGTACCTTAATTTCTTGTATTTTGTTATCTTGGGCCCTGGCCAGGGTTCTTCTTGTTTCAAAGATGCGCACTTTTTCTATTTTTATTATATGAGCGGAGCGGTCAATTTGCGGCCATATTTTTTCTTCAATCACTAGTTTTCAAATTTAAATTGAAATGTTCTATGGCTCCATTCGTAAGCCGTCGAGTGTTTTCGAGCTCCGAAGTAACCACATATGCTGTCACGGTCGTATTGTGCGGAATGAAAAGGGATAGGAACAGTAAAATAAAGCGGCGCGTTCATCCTCCGGCGCCTTGAGAAACATCGCTTTCTCAAAAGAAAAATAAAAGGAAATCACTCATAGAGTAGCGTAAATAGTAGTGGATTTTAATATTAACTAAAGCGGAAAAAATAATATAATAACATTCATAAAATAAGAAATTATTAAGAAAATGCGGTATTGTTATTGCGATGGCAATGGACTTAATTTAACGATTGGTCTTTTAAGAAAACCATTTTGAGTTTTAACTAAAGCTACTCTCACAGTACCGTCTGCACCTGGATAAGTCTTTTCAATGATTCCCATTGGCCATCGTAATGGGGGAACATTATCTTCATGTATCAACACTACAGTACCAATTTTGACGTTCGTTACATCTTTCAACCATTTCTGACGAACCTGTAAATTATTCAAGTACTCTAAATGCCATCTTTTCCAATATGAGCGAATCATTTGATCGAGTAGCGATTTACGTGTAACTAGCGGCGTAGAAGAAACAGGTGCGAGTGGCAAGTACTGTAGTGGAGAAGCCATAATAAAGTGCGCGGGAGTTAAAGGCTCAAGATGCGGTTCTTCCTGTAGTACGCAGAGTGGTCGTGAATTCATTATTGTTTCAATCTGTGTTAATACTGTTAAAAGCTCTTCATATGTAAGTAATTGATTGCCAATAATGCGGTACAAATGAGTCTTCAAACTTTTTATATTTGACTCCCAAATTCCTCCAAAATGCGGAGCGCGGGGAGGAGACATATGCCATTCTATGCGGTGATTTACAAGCTCGCTCGAGAGTAAATCATTATAATCTGAAGAAAGTAAAAAGTGATAAAGTTCATTCAAATGAGACTTAGCGCCAACGAAATTAGTTCCATTATCGGAATATAGATGAGAAACTGGACCCCTACGGGATATAAATCTCTTAAACGCAGAAAGAAATGTAATAGAAGATAAATCTGAGGCAAGTTCAATATGAACTGCTTTCGTCACTAAACAAATAAATAGGCAAATATATGCCTTTTGACTTCGCTGACCACGACGTCTACAAATAGTGATGTTAATAGGCCCAGCGTAATCCACGCCAGTATGAACGAAAGCTTTTGTCTCTTGAACACGAAATGCGGGTAAATTCGCCATCTTAGGAGTTGGATGCGAAGGAGAATTTTTAAAACAAAAATTACAATTATGTACTCGTTGCCGTATAACAGATCGAGATGATATTATCCAATATTTTTGGCGAATCAAAGAGCTAAGAAGAGCGGCACCAGTATGACAATGTACACGGTGAAAATAGTCTATAATCAAGTAAGTAACATGATCATGTTTAGGAAGTAAAATAGGATGTTTCGCTTCGAACGGTAAGTTTGAATTAGTTAATCGACCTCCTATTCTGATTAATTTATCTTCCGATATAAATAAGTCTAATTTATTAAGCGGGGCAGAAGGAATATTACCCTTTTTCAAATCATTTATGACATTTGTAAAATGAGCGATTTGAACTGATCGAAGCAAATAGTTTTCAGCGGTAATTATATGAGAGGTCTCTAACCTTTTAGAGCGGGGCAATAATCTTACAAAGCGTAAAATACATACAATTATTCTTAACAGTTTATTCCATGAAGAAACTTTGCACGATAGAGAGCAAAGAGGAGACAATTCTACACCATGAGAAGCGGTTGCGACAAGCGTTTTACTGTTAAATTCTGGCAAGTCTTCACATTTTTCAGGCTGAAAAGATTCTATTGGCCACTGAGGTACAGGCGTAATTAACCATTCAGGACCGTTCCACCATAACTTGTGCGTAAGTAATTGTTCAGGTAATAAACCTCTCGACAGACAGTCTGCGGGATTCTGAACTCCGGCGACGTGGTAGAAGTTTTTAGACTCTAGATTCTCGTGACATTTAGCTACACGATTGCTGACAAAAATATTCCACCGATGTGGAGATGAATGAATCCACGAAAGAGCTATTTTTGAGTCTGAAAAAGCATAAACATTATGTATAGGCGTGCGCGCTGAATAAGTATCGTAGACTAATTTGGTTAGTTTAGACATTATGACGGCAGCACAGAGCTCCAAGCGGGCAAGTGAAACTACTTTGACTGGCGCAACCTTTGACTTTGCACAAACCAAGCGGACACATATGTTACCAGTAGGATCGGTAACATGTAAGAAAACAACACAGCCATACGCTTTCATACTAGCGTCAGCGAAAGCAACTATATTAACCTTAGAACCCTGAGCTACAGCCAGATGGCGCGGAATTTTTAAATTAGCAAGGAGATTAGGTCCAGTGTGTAAAATATCATTGAGAGATACACCATTATGACATTGAGCACTCGCGTCCAAAACAATCCTGACTTTAGTAGTCTGTTTGTCCAATCTGACAACTGGGTGGTGAGGAATTATATAACCTCCATCAGACTCGTCCGATGGTAACACTGGATCTAAGTATTTGTTATTTATGTAATCCATGATAGCGGCGTTATAGCTCACACGTAAATCTGTGTCGCTAAGTCTGCGTTCCAGTGCCAATAAACGGCGATGAGCAACAGTGTACGAGTTCCCTAAGCTACTGGGATCCTTAGCAAATGGTAACACGGTGCAATAGCGACCAGACGAGTCGCGAGAGACTGTAGAAGCGTAAATTTGTTCACATTCTTCATCAGTGCGACTAAGAAATTTATTCACAGGAACTTCCTCTAATTCCCAGAATTTAGAAAGAGAGGCATCTATACCTTTTTCAAAAGAAGTAAGAAATGTAACGGAAGATGAAGATGGAATTGCGGTTATATCGCCAATGACTGACGACGCGGTATTAGCAGCGGCGTCACCCATGAAAACAAATCCAAAAACAGTTTCAATAGCGGGCGGAGCTGGCGGTGCAATGACTTTTCCACTAAGAAGTAAGAATGGGAATAACTTTGCTCCTAGGACAATTTCGATTTCACCAGGAATATGCCAGAATGGATCTGCAAGCGGTATGTTTACCAGATGCCTAACAATAGATGTGTCAATATAATCTATAGGAAGACGATCGGTAATACAATCTATGACTAATGCGGTTAAGTTAAAAGTTTGTTTATTATTTTTCGCAGAAATCGTAAAATTAGCATACCCTATAACAGGCCGGGAAGTCAAACCAACACCCTTTAAAGTCGAATTTGACAGCGGAATAATTTTCAAATTAAGTTTTTTGCAACAGTTTAGAGTAATCAAATTGTTCTGTGAAGCATTATCAATAAGACATCGAACAGTTTCTTTTATATTCTTATCATTATTATACGCGTAAATACTGGCGGTAGAAAGAAGCACTTCAGTACGGTTATGACAAGATAATGTGGTACAGGGAAGAACATTTGTTACGTCAGGTGAGCGAGCGCAAAGCGATACGTGCTCGCGATCTTTGCTAATAACGGGCATCGATGCCGCGGAGGTGGAGGCGCAATTCTCTGTACCAGTTGTAGCCGAAACAGCGCTGCCTTGTATGGTTGTTCTATTGAACGAATCTCGAAATGACGCAGAAGGTGAGTTTTTATTTGAGGATGAATCTAAATGTAACAAAG
Source organism: Amyelois transitella (assembly GCF_032362555.1). Lineage (NCBI taxonomy): Eukaryota > Metazoa > Arthropoda > Insecta > Lepidoptera > Pyralidae > Amyelois > Amyelois transitella. Next base: position 599,861 of record NC_083509.1, on the reverse strand, counting down.
AATGATGACTTTTTCCACATTGTCTACATTTATACTTCGAATTACATTTTGACACGGAATGTGTCAAGCTAAGGCAGTTTACACACCCTACTTTCGATTTAATAAATTCAAGGCGATTTTTCGGTGACAAAGATTTAAATGCGGGGCAAGTATAAAGCTGAAAGTGTTCAGACGTATTACACATTGAACATACAGAGCGGTTGTCGATATTATTATTATTGCGGGTTACGAACGAATGGACTGTATGGCGGGAGCGGTTTGAATTATTAATAGTAGCATTGTTATTTTGATTAATGCGGTTGAATGAATTATTATTATTAGTAGTGCGATCTAATATTTTTACTTGACTTTTAATGAATTCAACTAAATCTGAATAACTCGGAATCATTTTATCTCTAGCAGTCATTTCAAACGCCTGAGCGGTACTTGAATCTAATTTGCGGAATGCTAAATTAAATAAAATAAAATCATAAGTATCTTCAATTTTTAATTGATTTAGTGCAGCGGCGGCAGCGTCAAATGTATCTATGAAATTATTTAATGCGACCGAGTTATTTGAAGCGGCTTTAATATTAAGCAACGTAGAAACATAATACGAACCTAGGGCTCTCTTATCCTGATATTTCTTTGTCAAACTGTCCCAAATGGACTTATAGTTTTCGCCAGAAGGAATCACGCCTGCTATAATTTTTAATGCATTTCCGGTGAGCCTTCCAACTAAATATTGAATTCTATGTGAATCTGTTAAATCTGGATTACAATGTATATTAGCTTTAAAAGATTCATAGAAAACGGGCCAATTTTCAATTTTTCCGTCAAAGCTAGGAATATTAAGCGGAGCTAGTTTGAAGGGAGCCTTATTCGTTGTTTGCGGAACTGCACTCGAAGAAACGGATTTACCTTTTAGATTTACACGGAACCTTACAACACGAGCATAAATATCTTCAAATGATGAAAGTGACTTATAATTTGGTTGGAATTTGGGATCTAATTCCATGTGTAATAGGTTAATTTCATCCAAAGTTTGCATGAAATCATTACGCAATATGTCTACAGTTTGACTATCGGACATAAAAGTCTCAATCGAGCGCAATTCGGTAGTAGATGGAGACAAATGTTTGCCTACCTCGTATAATTTAGTAAGACGTTCAAAGCGAACCTTATTTTTCTCTTGTAACAACTTGAGTTTAGATTCCATGGTAAAAGATGGCGGATAGAGGTATTTTACGAAATAAAACACTTAATACCAAAATCTTATTTAAAATAAGCGGTGAGCGGTGTGAGAGTACTCTGAGCGGACGTTTTTATTTAATTGTGTAGGTAGATTCTACACAGAAGCCGGCCGAATGTCGGCGCAATGCGGTTATGATTATCTACAGAAAATCGCGGTTTTAAACAAATCTCGTCAATAACAATATGCATGAAGCGGGTTTTATCCGGCTCGAAGGACCACAAAATGGGATAGCGGAAAAACAATTATGTAGGTCGCTGGATTTTTGGTAGAGTGAATATTGTGAAAGGAAGAAACGGGAAGCGGGAATGTAAACGCACAACACGTACCTTAATTTCTTGTATTTTGTTATCTTGGGCCCTGGCCAGGGTTCTTCTTGTTTCAAAGATGCGCACTTTTTCTATTTTTATTATATGAGCGGAGCGGTCAATTTGCGGCCATATTTTTTCTTCAATCACTAGTTTTCAAATTTAAATTGAAATGTTCTATGGCTCCATTCGTAAGCCGTCGAGTGTTTTCGAGCTCCGAAGTAACCACATATGCTGTCACGGTCGTATTGTGCGGAATGAAAAGGGATAGGAACAGTAAAATAAAGCGGCGCGTTCAAACTCACTTACCTGACTGAAAAGAATAATAAATGTTAATCAATCAAAAGAAGAACGATCTTGATTCATTTATTAATTGCAAGATTCTAATACTGATTCGTACAGTAATTATAATGCTTGGCTACATCTTAATATAGTACTTATGCTATAATTAAACTTTGTTATCAAATAAAAAGTTTAGGTTACAAATTCTATTTCAACTGAATAGATACAGTGTTAAAACCACACGGTAGAGAGTACAGTGTAATTCGCAGTCCTATTTCGGTGACACTTCTGTTCATTTAAATATTCCAAACCCATTGTAACTCTTTTGTAGGTATACTCGGAGTGAAATAATATTTGTAAAAAATTTATAACATTTTTACCAACAGCCTAAAGTTCTGTATAATTCGTTTCATTTTTTTCGTTGATTCTACCTTTTTGCGTTTAATACATATTTGCTAAGTGAAAATATAATACCTTAGTTTCGAATTATTTTCAAATATGTTACTTTATTTAGTAAGTTATTACGGTTATTGTCAGGTAAATTGAAATACTAAAAAATGTAATAAAATGGATTCAACAGAGTTTCACATTGCAGTAAGGTAAATTTAGTTGTGAAATTAAAATTTATCAACAATTTTTTTTAATATTTCATAATTCATATAAAAAAAAACAACTTGCTTTCATTAAATTCTCATTAAAATTGAAATTATGGATTGAAATTTTGATTAATTTCTTAATGTCTTTATTATGTCTAACATGTCATATCATAGACAATCAACTATGTTCAATAGTTGATTGTCTGTGGAAAGACAAAGCTATACTTTCTGAAATTCCCACAGGAGACACGCTTTGGGCAAAAGGTAGTTACAAATCAAATCCAACATCTTTATTGTGAAATACAAAAATACCGATCCTCAATCTCGACAACTATGAAATCCTATCTCCGATAATAACAAGTTCGCTGAACTATTTCGCACACGACTGTACATGGTAAGTTCCGAGCGGGCCGGAGTTTAGTTCCGGAGTCTCGCACGTGCCAAACTGCCGGCGCCGGAACGACTCACTTTTGTTGCTCCAGTTCTCCAAAACACCATTTTCGGTCTATCTCTAGAAAGTTCTAGAGTGTGTATAGTTAGTTACGATATGAAGAAGTGGTACAGATTTTATTTATTTATTTTTTATTGTCACAATTACAATTTTTAAAGTACAATAGGCGGACTTAATGCTAATAGCATTATCTAACAGTCTACCATTGGGTTAAGCAGAGAAGCTTAATGTGGGTGATAATAATAATGTATAATAAACATACTTAGTATACCATTTATACTATAAACCTATACTTAATATATGTATGTATATATACCTATAAACCACACTACACATACATACATATATATACCCTCAAACTGGCAAGAGGGGACATGGAGAGGTTACAGTAAAAAGGCTGACACATTAGGTGTCAGGAGACCCTCGCTCTCCAGGGTAAAGAAAGGATTTCTATAACAAAAAAAGCTCCAATACGCTCTTATTTTAATGCTTTTAATCTTCTCTCATGCTTCTTATCTCTCTCAAGATGGATCCAAAGACTACTTTGTCATCTCGACCAAACTTTTGAAACACTCGTTTCATCTCTTCAACACATTTTCTTTTCCTTTTACGATGCTACCTCCCTGGCTAAATTGTCATCTGATTCTAGTCGCGAATAATTAACAGTCAAACTATCTCTGAATCAACAAGCATTACTTGGCCTCAATTTCAATATAACCTAACTATAAAATTACTTCCATACACGACAGTTCTGTGTAAGTTAGCAAGCGGACTGAGTTTCGCCAAAATTCTGATTATACGAGTTAATGCCGAACTTAGTATTGGGAACGATTCTCTTTTGTGTGGATTCTGAGAAATGCTACCTTTGGTATTCATACTCCCGTTTAACTCTTGGCGGTTTTTCGTTCCTTTGAAATTTACCGTGTACTTCTGAATAATTCTGAGTTGAGACAATTGTTGCCAACTCCTAGTATTCCGGGATTGACTTGGAGACGGATCAAATAAAAAATAATCCTAGGGTGATGCAAAATTTCTCGATAACAAGTATCTACCCTAGAAATAGCATGTTGATAAATTTAGTTAGGACTCTTACCCTTACCCATTTTATTACTCACTAATCTATTCTAATATTATAAAGCTGAGGAGTTTGTTTGTTTGGACGCGCTAATCTAAGGAACTACGGGTTCGAATTGTATTACATCTAGCTGCAACTATTAGGAGCGAAGAAATACCTAATGGAAAATGTGAAAAATTCAATTATGCCCGAAATAACTTTTCCACGTGGACGGAGTCACGGGCACAGCTAGTTACTTTATGCCTACAATGTTATTTAATGCTATCATTATCTGAAAAACCAATGACAGCGACCTTGCCAGAAGAGAATAATGAAAGGATCGTGTAAAGATGTAGCCTCTGCCTATCCCTCCCAGAAATACGCATAATTTTATGTATGTAAATAAACAAAGCGACAATAATTCCAGTATTAAATGAACCAACAAAAAGCCTATTTATTTTTTTAATGGCCGAAAATGGCTGCCGTCCGGATTACAGCAATAAACGGGACATTCACATTTAAATAGAATTTATTATCTTGTGACTCATGACACCTATTCGTGGGTTAATGTTATCCGTAGAAATTATATAAAATACTAGCTGTGCCCGCGACTTCGTCCGCGTGGAATAGTTATTTTGGGCATCATTGAAGCCCTCAAGGGTGAATAATTTTCCCCGTTTTTTTTTTCACATTTTCCATTATTTCTTTGCTCCTTATAGTTGCAGCGTGATGTTTTATAGCCTATAACCTTCCTCGATAAATGGCCTAAACACAAAAATATTTTTTCAATTCGAACCACTAGTTCCTGAGATTAGCGCGTTCAAACAAACAATAAAAAAATCAGCTATATAATATTAGTATAGATATAATATAAATGATATGTATATTACCTAAATTTGGCTTTGATCTTGAGTCGTGTATCCTGGAATTTCAATCGAACTAGATAATTTTGATTTTGCAATTTCTATATCTACAATTTAATCTATTACTTATGTACTTCATGTTTTGAGAGCTTTACTCGACGAAAATCTGTCATGAACAATAATATATAAATAACTGTAGGAGTACACAAAAAAATAGAAATTCGTCTCGCTGGTTGTAGAATAAAAAAAACTCAACATTGCATACATAACTAAACAAGAATCGAAAAAACCTTGTTTTTACGTCTTTATTCCTTGAGGGGCAGACAGAGCCAACAGTCATGAAAATACCGAAAGGAAACGTTCAGCTGTAGAGCTTTATAAAAGAATTGAGATTCAAATAGTGACAGGTAGCCCATCGCCTACAATATGAATCCCAAGTTTATTAGCCTATCCCTTTGTCATCTTTTACGACATCCATGAGAAAGAGTGGTCCTATTCTTTAGTAGCCTCCACACAGCAAATAGAAAAAAATATAAAAGTATAAAAAAGCACGAAAATCTAGCAGAAGTCACTTAACCAGCTTCGCGACAAAAAACGTCAGGATAACAGTATTATACGTGTACTACACAACCAATACACGTCAAGCGTTCGTGTCAGAATGTGACGTGCAGTTGATATTAGTTCCATTCGCTCGCAGTATGTGATGTCACAGAACACGAAGTAGTCGGCGAGTTATGTTCATTTCTTTATTGTGTTAATACGCTATTAATGACGTTGAACCACAATTTAAATTGCAGACATACATACATATAATCACGTCTATATCCCTTGCGGGGTAGACAGAGCCAACAGTCTAGACTGACAGGCCAGGCCATGTTCAGCTGTTTGGCTTAATGATAGGATTGAGATTCAAATAGTGACAGGTTCCTAGCCTGTCGCCTAAAAGAAGAATACAAAGTTTATAATCCTATCCCTCAGTCGCCTTTTACGACATCCATGGGAAAGAGATGGAGTGGTCCTATTACACACAATCTAGATTGTTAAGTAGTAAACTATGCCCGCGGGTTTGTTCCCGTGGGAATTTTGGTAAATCCCCTCTCAGTGCACCCCCAGGGCACGTACCAATATACAAGATCTTTCACTTAATATTATCAGCTAGTCAGTTTATCTTTTGTAGATTCTGATTTAAATAATGATATTTGAAATCGGTAAATTGTTTTTTTTTTTCTATATAAAAAAAGAGCTGTAATTACCGAGTTCCTTTTAAGGCGGTCTATTCTGCGCGGATCATCACGACGCATTCATACATACATACATATGGTCACGTCTATATCCCTTGCGGGGTAGACAGAGCTAACAGTCTTGAAAAGACTGAATGGCCACGTTCGGCTATTTGGCTTAATGATAGAATTGAGATTCAAATAGTGACAGGTTGCTAGCCCATCGCCCAAAAAAGAATCCCAATTTTGTAAGCCTATCCCTTAGTCGCCTTTTACGACATCCATGGGAAAAACATGGAGTGGTCCTATTCTTTTTCGTAGTGGTGCCGGGAACCACACGGCACGCATTTATTGAAACCTAATTAAGCGTAAGTACTCAACATTTAATTGGCAAATTTATAAGGCAGAATACACAATGTGCCTACAAGGATTTCCTTCGCACGTTGACTGACACCAAAATATGTTGAGGCGCCCTCCATAAATGTTGGTGGCTTGGTCGTAAATGTCTTCTTGTAAAATTCGGCGCCGTTGGGACAAGGCGTGAGACGTGACATGAGATAATGGCGCTCTTCCTGGTTTTTTGTATTTTAGAAAATGATTGCCGTGTGGTTCCCGGCACCAATACAAAAAAGAATAGGACCACTCCATCTCGTTCCCATGGATGTCGTAAAAGGCGACTGAGGGATAGGCTTACAAACTTGGGATTCTTTTTTAGGCGATGGGCTGGCAACCTGTCACTATTTGAATCTCAATTCTATCATTAAGCCAAATAGCTGAACGTGGCCATTCAGTCTTTTCAAGCCTGTTGGCTCTGTCTACCCCGCAAGGGATATAGACGTGACCATATGTATGTATGTATGTTAAATATATTCTTTTGGATGTGACGCGGCTGACTGACGCGGTGGGTGAGAACCGCAGATTAGTGATGCTCGTATATTCCTATTTCGCTGCAGTATTTTGTTTTATTGCGTGCACCGTGATTGTAAACGACGGTTACGGGATACGTGACACGAGGGCTGAATGTATTACAACATAACGTATTTTTATGCCGTGTGGTTCCCGGCACCAAAACAAAAAAGAATACGACCACTCCATCTCTTTCCTTTCTTCTAAGGATGTCGTAAAAGGCGACTAAGGGATAGGCTTACAAACTTGGGATTTATTACTCAATTCTGTCAAAAAGACAAATAGCTGAACGTGGCCTTCAGTCTTTTCAAGACTGTTGGCTTTGTCTACTCCGCAAGGGATATAAACGTGATGATATGTATGTATGTAATGGAGTAGCGTCGCAAATAATGTCAAATTAAATACATTCCCTTAGATGTGACGCGGCTGACTGACGCGGTGGGTGAGAACCGCAGATTCTGATGCTCGTATATTCCTATTTCGCTGCGGTATTTTGTTTTATTGCGTGTGCACCGTGATTGTAAACGACAAAAGAAGTTTTAGTTTTTAGTAACTGCGTACTTACCTATTAAATATAAAATTCATTTTTAATTATATATCTTACAAGAGGCCGCCCGCGACTTCGTCCGCACGGAAACCCTATCAATCCCGCGGGATCTTCGGGATAAAAAGTAGCCTATATGTTATTCTGGGTCTTCGGCTACCTACATACCAAATTTCATCGTAATCGGTTCAGTAGTTTTTGCGTGAAAGAGTAACAAACATCCATACTGATATACTCACACACATTCGCATTTATAATATTAGTAGGATGATCGAAGCTTTTACCTTTAAATTATCTTTTCTGTCTGTTTTTGTTTCTGCGAAGAATCATTTGATCATTGTGATTATTAAAAAAGAAATAACAGAAAAACAAAACAACAAAAAAAATTACAGAGAAAAGAGATCCATTTAAGTCCACAGAAATGATTTTTTAAGTTAGATTAAATTTAAGAAGTAGAAGAGATTATACATACCTATACTACATATTTTTTAGTCTACGTAATATAAAATGTACTGAAACCTAGTCCAAAGAACAAAATAACTACAGAGCTTAATCTATTTAGACATTCCGTTCCAATTAACGCAATCAGCGATGTTCAAACTCACAAATCAAATTAATCTGAACTCGTAACTCTTGTTGATTCTAGCGCTATTTATAAACATCTATCAAGACAGAGGGGGGATTCAGTAAATACTTTCACTGGAGGTATTATATTGTAATTATAGTCTATTAAGATCTAAGTGGTTCTACGAATCTTATATCTCCAAATTTATCAAGAATGAATGAAAACTGGTTGAGTAAGTAAATATACAAGAGAGTGAATGGAAAGGTTGGAGTGAGGAGACTTGGGTTAATGTTATCTGATCGAAAAGGGGACATACTGACCTACCTACATGCTTGACCGGCCAGGTCAAGAGTAAGACTAGGATTGTGGCAAGTTGAATGATGTAGTCTATGCTTACCTCTCCGGGAAAGGAGTATGATTTTATGAATGTATATAGCTACATATTTTGGTTACTGTTAATGGAAAAATTTGTCAATGTCAAATATAGTAGTCGTAACACAAGGTTTGAACTTACATCGAGGCTTAAATCTGTGTAATTTGTCTTGCATAAAATAAATGTCAGGCATCAGATGCTCTGCACATCATAACAATAAAACAAGATGGCAGACACTTAATACTCGTAGCGAAATTTAAGTAGAAAAATGGTATGAGTTAAATTAATCAATAAGTAAGTAAAGTGTAGAATTTTGGATTGATCTTTTTTAATAGGACTTCTGAATTTTTTCATGTACTAAATAATATTAGGACACCTAGTCTTAAGATTTAAAAATTACAAACAGAACAATGAGCTTACAATCTGATAAATGACCAAGTCAATAAAATCTTGAAAAATATTTTAACATTCTGATAATTATATAATCAATTAATTATGCATGTTTCCTTACAAATTTCCGCTTGCCACGATCACGCATACTTCATTTGCTTCATCCACATTCATCAATCTTCTCATGCAAACGTCGTTTTCATCGTAGCAATAGCTGCTACTATTCTAAATTTGTGATAAAAAATCAAGTTTCCTAAGTAAACGCGTAAAAATCCATACTGCGGCGTTCCTGGAATCGCGTTATAAAATTTAAATTCCTTCTGTGTAGTTTAAACATTACCTATTCAAGAATTCTCCGTATGCAGCGGGAAAAATGTACATTGTAATATTGTTCCACACTAGCGAAGCCAGCGGCGCTCTCTCAAATACATTTCGATTTCCAAACGATATAAATGCATTAATTTTGTACTGTGCAGTTCCTAGCACTTTGAAATAGGAGTGTTCCATCTATTTACCATGAATTTGTTAAAAGCTACCCAAGCTTAAGAACTGCTAGATTAAGAATGGCATAATATTAAGAATGGAATAACACTATTTATTCTTACTCCTGGCTTTAGTTCTAGTTGCATCCTCATCACTCTGGACTTAGTCTAGCAGCTCGCGGTATGCTTTTGACCATGGATCCTGGATTGGGTGAGTCAAGTTTTTACACAAAGCGACTCCTGTCTGAATTCATATTTCTGTGAAGGTTGCGAAGAACCTAAGAACCTGACCCGTATTAGAATCGATCATGGTTACACATCTAATTGCCTGAATGTACAGGTTTCCTGACGATGTTTTCCCTCACCGTGAGAGCATCGGTTAGTATTTAAACTAATGTACATAACTTCGAAAAAAGTCATTTGTACATGACCGAGGTAAGATTTGAACCTGTGCCCTTCTGCGCATCTGCATTTAACCAGACACCTTACCGATTCGACCACCGACTCTCTGGCATATCACTATGTACATACATACATACATAAAATCACGCCTCTTTCCCGGAGGGGTAGGCAGAGACTACCTCTTTCCACTTGCCACGATCTCTGCATACTTCCTTCGCATCATCCACATTCATAACTCTCTTCATGCAAGCTCGGAGGTTTCGGGTACTTTTGACCTGACCCTTTACCAGGACGTCTTTAATTTGATCAAGATACGTTCGGCTAGGTCTTCCCACTCCGACCTTTCCCTCCACACTCTCCTTGTATATCACTATGTAGGGATTACAAAAGAGAATTTCTTTAGTCATAGCGTTATTCCTCAATTAACGCTGTAACAGTGACAGCCTGCAAGAATGGCGCAGCTCATCAATAATGCAAAGATTGACCCAGATAGGAGCGTATTCAATTTTGATTTACACTGAAAACCGGGCTGAACAAACAATGACGGTCACAAAGCCAGCCCCAAAACTACGAACAATGAATGGTTTCAGCCATTTAATGGTTTCCTTTCAACTCACGAGGGTCCTAATTGTGTCTTTGGACGGCCTCCACGAGCACAAGACGGGCTAAAGTTTAGGATTTACTACATCTGCTAACTTTCGCCTGCTGTTTATTTTATGTATTTTCTTTGTCGTACGAGTAAGTTCTTGATAGACCAATCGTTGAAACCACACGGCAACAACAGCACCGATAGAAAAAGGAAAAGACCACTCCATCTCTTTCCCATGGATGTCGTAAAAGGCGACTATAGGATATATAGCAACCTGTCACTATTTGAATCTCAGTTATATAATTAAGCCAATCAGCTGAACGTAGCCTTTCAGTCTTTAGATGACTGCTGACTCTGTCTACCCCGTTAGGGATATAGACGTGATTATATGTTGTATAACATGTTTGTACGAGATTTTTCTTTCACGCCGATTGAGCCACGGTCGAAATTGAGTATATTTAAATTATATTGATATTCTGTACTTCCAACCACCCATCTATTGTATAACGATTCAAATTGTACGCAAATGTTAACGCCGCAGTTTTAGTTAAACCCTGTTTATTGTCTAAACAACGCTTGTCTGACTAATGGGTCTCGAGTTGCGTTAATTAGAATAAATACGACGCCAATCGATATGGATTCCGTAAATGACGTTAACTTGTTACAGAGACACTCGTCTTTTGTTACTTGTGTGTAATACATACATACATACATACATACATAAAAAAGCCACTTTCCCGGAGGGGTAGGCAGAGACTAAGTATGCCTTATAAACTAACTTTTATGGTTTTAGCAAATGGTGCATGCAAGTTTGTCTTTGCCTTGTGGTTCCCGAAAGTAAAAGAAAAATATGGAACACTCCAGTTAACACTGTTTATTATATAATACTATTCTTTTTTTTATCTATTGGTGCCGGGGACAACACGGCACATACCTTAATACATCACTACATAGTATAAAACAAAGTCGCTATTTTAGTCTGTTTGTCTGTATGCTTAATCTTTAAAATTACGCAACGGATTTTGATGCGGTTTTTTGTAACAGGTAGAGTGATTCAAGAGGAAGGTTTTTATGTATAATAACATTTATAATTTTGCACCCGTGCGAAGCCGGGGCGGGTCGCTAGTACATATATAAAATCACACCTCTTACGGACGCGACTACGGTAAACTACATTCCCAATTTTAAATCCAGAGGTTTGAGAGCTGTTTAAAAAAAATGGATAAAATTAAAAGTAAGTAAAATCTCTCTCTGACAGAAAATTGACGTTGATTTATAGTTTATCTTAAATTCAAGAACGCAAGATTCTTTTTTAATACACGCTGGTTTTAAAATTAAAGTTTAAAAATGTAAAAGGACGCCTCTTCCTAAAACAAAGTTTCCTAACAAAAAGTCTAAAAGGCTCGTCATTTCCGTGACACGTTTCAAAGACGTACTATTGAAGTGAAGTTTCGGAGTTGCGAGACGCTACACAAGTGTCTCAAACTTTCACAAAAGACGACCCTCGTTTTATAGAAATCCTTGTGTAAAACAGGTACAGATTGAACTTATTAAGAACTAACTTAAAATTTTCATTTGGTTACAGTGAGATTTTTTTTAAAGTAACATCTGTAACCTTTCTCTTCAAGTTTAACCTTTTCGCATTTAAAACATTCCTAAAGTAAATTCAATTCGCAAAAAGTTATTAGTATAAATATTAAGCCCGCAGTAAGACTTAAAAATCAATTTTGTGTACGTGTGAATTTTGGGATTGCCTCTCTTAGTGATTACATACATACATAAAATCACGCCTCTTTCCCGGAGGGGTAGGCAGAGACTACCTCTTTCCACTTGCCACATTCATAATTCTCTTCATGCAAGCTCGGCTGTTTAAGGTATTTTGACCTGACCCTTTACCAGGACGTCCTTAATTTGATCAAGATACGTTCGTCTTGGTCTTCCCACTCCGACCCTCCACACTCCTTGTATATCTGCTTAGTCAACCTGTCCTGCTTTCATTCATCCTCTCCACATGACCAAACCTTTTCTACCCTTTTCTATAGGAATAGAAAAGGGTATGTTAAGATGGTTTGGTTTGGTTAAAATGTAATCACTAAGGATACAGTGTTATAGGAGTAACACTGTATCCTTAGTGATTACATTTAAAAAAAAAAGATCTTAGGAAATAAATGCCAAATTTCAGTTGTAGTACCAGTACCCAGTAGTTGTTTATTTTAGTAAATATATTATAGCGTATAGAGTAGATTTCAAATATAAACGAAGTTATAGTGGACTCGCTAGCTACCATCTCTTTTTCACAAACCCATTTATTTTCATAAACCTATCTCTGCAGCTACTAGATTGAACAATTACATACAGCAGCACAATCAATATAAAACAGATTTGCCGTGTGGGCTATTTGCAAATCCTAGTTACCAACCAATCACAGATGTCAATCAAATCTCCAATCGTGTACGGGGCAAATGGAAAACTGCATTCGGACCAATTGAAACCATTTCGGTGATAAATTGAGTTCCTTTTGGTCCTGTTGATTTGTCTCTACTATTATTTTTTAGTTTTTTTTTATCATTTTATTAAGCTTCCCACCAATCGAGATACATGTTAATTCCTAGATAATTTAGTGGTGGGTAGTTGAGTGACGAATTCAAGGATAGCTGATACTGTAAACATTTAAAATCGTAAACTCTGACTTAGTCAATATATTATATCACATATATATCTTTTTTACAGCAGATGGAACCTTTGTCACAAGATTCCAAGGCCACTTTACGCATAATTTTCTAGTTTATTTTCCTTTCTCTCATGAAAAAATTGTACAGTAATAATAATAATAAAGGTTTTTGATTCATGTCATAAATTTTCAAAAAGCTCACCTCGCTTTACATTAAGGAAATAAAATATATGTATATTTTCAAATAGCTATTAAAAACCACAATGGATTTTTCATTCTTGTGAAAAAATTACAAAAATAGAAACAGGATACAATGAGAAAACCAATTATTCGTGAAATTTGTGTAAAGCGTGAATTCGTAAATAGATATTTCTGAAGACACAAAAGGAAGCCATCAATATGTAGGTGTAGATGCGTCTCGTTCGAGTTTTATTCGAAAAGGTTTCGATGGCAGACTCTTTGTTCGCACGAAATCAATGGAGATTAATCAAATTCGAATATTGATGCTTTTCAGGCGCGGCCTTTATGCCGGTGTCAGGGAGAACGGCACATTTTGTGCTCATTTTAATTTCGATTCGAATATTTGAATCTTTTTTTTAGTCTTTAGTATTTCTTATTGTCTTGGGTATAAAAGATTTCTATTGGTATGGTCTTTTCAGTATGTAACGCTGTGAAGCGATGAGGGACAAGGTTATATGGAAGAATCTATACTAATATTATAAAGCTGAAGAGTTTGTTTGTTTGAACGCTCTAATCTCAGGAACTACTGGTTTGAATTGAAAAAATATTTTTGGGTTGGATAGACCATTTATCGGGGAAGGCTTTAGGCTATATGATATCACGCTGCAACTATAAGGAGCAAAGAAATAATGCAATATGTAAAAAAAACGGGGAAAAGTATTAATCCTTTAGGGCATCAATGATGCCCAAAATAACTATTCCACGCGGACGAAGTCGCAGGCACAGCTAGTCCAACATATAGCTGGTCGAACTTATGAAGATAAGGATAAAATGAAATTAATTTTAAATAATATCTTAAGACCGATATGAATGGTGGAGTTATACAATAGAACTCATCTTAGACTAGTTCTAATCGGATCGGGCCACATCTACACTAATCGCGCCTCTAGCTATAAGGAGTGCTAAGTAGGACAAATTGTTCCTGTAATCCCGGAAAAAGAGTTGTTTTCTTAGGATTTGCTATAAACGGTAAAGAGCACTGTGAATTCTGCTATTCTCAGTGACCACAGACCATTGTCACACGATTCGAAATGTCCGAGATAAACTACAGTTACGTTACGTGGCGCGTTAAATACCTGTAGTTTTTTAAATAATTACGATTACTTTCTCCGGAGGATATATGTAATCTTACTCACTTATTACGTCACTAAATATTAAAAAAAAAAATATATATACGGGACAAATTACACAGATAGAGTTAGAGATACTAACTCAACGATACTATATTTTATAATAAATACTTATATAAATGAACATCCAAGACCCAGGCCAATCAGAGAAAGTTCGGTTCTCATCATTACTGGCCGGGATTCGAACCCGGGACATCCGATGACTCTGACAAGCGCACTACCGCTGCGCCACAGAGGCCGTCGAAATGAATCCATTCTTCAGTTTAATAATAGGTAACGTAAAACACTTAAGGTAATAGGTAACGTTCACTTAGAGTTTAAATTAAGTTGACGATAAAAAGTGAATTGTCGATTATTTAAAATTTCGTTGAACATCTAACACACCACCCCATGTTAATTTGACGCTGGAAACACCTACTTAGTCAAAACGAAACTCTTATTTCGCCTAACGACGACCATTATGCACGTTGTAATTTACAATGCCTTGCCTTGATATAGATTATATCTTCTAGAAGAGATACCAAGATATGTTACAGACACAATCATGTTATACCCGTGGTTCTAATATTTTGATGTCATTAGCTAACTCGGCTTTGGCAATGTTTTCTTTAAAAAGTGCTCGAATTAGGATTATGGTAACTGTATTTATTATTTAAAAAATATAAGTTTTACTTACTCGCCGCAATTCTGCATCTATTTGCAGGGGGTTTTCTATGAAAGTTTTTCTGAAAATAAATATAAATAATACAAACAAAAACACATTTCTCTTGTTCTTAAAAATTGAACTTCATAAACCCATTTATCGCAAGATTACTCTACGCACTCCAATTGTTCTACTTAATTTTTTCTTCTATATATCTTTTATATTATTGATCTATTTTATTGTCATTCATTGATATTGGTCAATAAAAAAATCTCAAATCTCCTGTCCATTTACGTATTAAAACTAAATCTCATGCATATTTAATTGCTCGATCATGTTCGATTAAACCTTGTTCAGATCATCCATCGAAGAATTGATCTTTTTATATATTCCTCTGTTCATTTTACGCATTAGAATAAGTTTTACTGTCTCATCTAGTATATCTAATTCGGCGTTCGTGTAGCCCTCATGTCGCGCGCTACAAAAGTGGAAAGTACCGGGTAAGTGCTGAAGTTTGTTTGTAAACATCAGCTCTGGTGAAGGAGGCGGCAACTTTGCTAAGCGCTCGCTAGTTTCATTGATATTTCATTTACATGCGTTTTGTAATTCACTTTCGTTTTGTAAACCTAATTGAAGATTTTGAGAGGGCTGGTTATTATCATCATCATCTTTCGATTGCGTTCTGGATAGGATAAAAACTAACTTAACTAAATTTGACTAAAGGTACGTATTAGGTACTTTTTTTGGAAATTCCTACGGGAAGCCTTGTGAGAAAACTAGTGTAGAATAGCATAGAATAGATTTATTTTCAAAATTGGATAAAATGTATCACTTATTGACGGCACATCACTTTAATCTGATTATAACTTTCCACAGCGCATGTGTAGAAGAAGCGGCGGAACAAACTACACTGCAGCATTTTCATCGGACGTCAATTTACAAATATACATAGATCTCTTAAAACTACATCGTGGACGAATGCAAATTGTCTACATTAAAAAACATGAATGAATGTAGAACTAATGTTTAATTTTGATAATAATCTACTCGAATAGACGATGAGCGATAGAATTACTGTAACCATACACGGCCGTTACCCAATTAACATTTCCGAATATTTGTTCATTCATAATCATTATCATAACAAAGTTTATTACTGCCGTGATAAATAATTATTCGTTAATTAAAATAAACACAACCACCATAATGATGTCGGTTATTTAAAAATAAATGAACACAACCAGAGAGACCACGGCGTAAATTAATGTAAATTCAGTTTCTGTAGCGCAAACAGTTTTGTGTGTTTTTCATTAAAATAGTTTCGAAATAATGTAAGTAATTAACAAATTTGTGGTTAGACAGTGTATATTTTTTTTATTATTTGTAATATTTAAAGATTACAATGAATTTTCGAAGCGTAAGTGTCTTAAAATTTTCACTTGTCACGATACATAAGTACTTTTTTCGTAAGTCTGTGCCTTTTTTCATGTAGACTCGTCGCTTTAAGGTACTCGAGCGTTAAGAATTATGGTTCTAGGATTGTTGTGATGTGACATACGATAATAAGTAGTGAACATATACTTACCTACCTTCTTATATATACATACATACATACATATGGTCACGTCTATATCCCTTGCGAGGTAGACAAAGTCAACAGTCTTGAAAAGACTGAATGGCACTATGAATGACTAGGGAATGACGTTCAGCTATTTGGCTTAATGATAGAATTGAGATTCAAATAGTGACAGGTTGCTAGCCCATCGCCTAAAAAAGGAATCCCAAGTTTGTAAGCCTATTCCTTAGTCGCCTTTTACGACATCCATGGGAAAGAGATGGAGTGGTCCTATTTTTTTTATATTGGTGCCGGGAACCACACGGCTTATATTTATATTAGGTAAGAATATGTTGAACGTGGTACGCGTGAGTTTCTGCTATAAAAGACTTTCATTTGTTACTTTTTATTTACCATTGAATTTGTCAAAAGTACTTCCGTGGAATGGAATCGATAAGGATTTATTTTTTGCCTAAAACGTCGGGTATGGCTGGTAAAAGCAAAGTTATGTCACCTTTGAGAGCAAGATAATTCATCAAACGAACAAATGTTTACCATTTTTCAAAGATTTTCCCTTTGATAATTATTCAAAAGGCACTTTAGCCGGTTTTAATACAAAGGACGATGTCAATTTTACAAGGAAAATATTTTAGGAAGATTTGCGGTAATTGGTAACTGAAATATAATGTCTCTTTTATATATGAAAGCGGATTTATAAGTTACTTTAGATAGATTTTTTATTAAAACAGCTTCTAGCGTCTTTCAGATGAAACGTTAACTATCAAATCCATCCTATATATGTATAGAGTGATCAGCTCATGAAATACGTGAGCCTTTAGCTTTCTTTCGGCATTAGTTTGAGTAACGCCTTGGGTACCTAAGTCTATGACCACAATCCGATTTGGGTAAGTAAAATTTTTACAAAAAACGACTTCCATCTGACCTCCGCAATCTTTGCACGGGAACATAACCCATAGAACCTGTTAGAGCTTTAGTACATATACATACAAACATATGGTCACGTCTATATCCCTTGCGGGGTAGACCGAGCCAATAGTCTTGAAAAGACTGAATGGCCACGTTCAGCTATTTGGCTTAATGACAGGATTGAGATTCAAATAGTGACAGGTTGCTAGCCCATCGCCAAAAAAAAGAATCCCAAGTTTGTAAGCCTAACCCTCAGTCGCCTTTTACAACATCTATGGGAAAGAGATGGAGTGGTCCTATTCTTTTTTGTATTGGTGCCGGGAACCACACGGCACAGAGCTTAAGTTTGCAAATAAACTAAGACAGAGACAGCGATAGTTTTTAACGCGATAACATGGGCGTCGCGCGCGCAACGATGGCTGGTCATACTTTTGTACTGGCGACTTCATCCGCCTGACTATCAATGCTCGAAATGCAAGACTCACGTGTGTATAATGATTCGTTTTTGTTAATTGCTGTATTGCACCCACTCCGGGGCCAAAGCGAACATGCTAATTCTGTTTGATGTAGTTTTGCTTGCAGTGATCTTAGGGTTGTCACACGTTAAAGTTTTATGTACTTATTTGGGAATGTTTTTAAATAAGTATAAGTGGACCGTTTTCTAACTAACTTACATTCAAACATAAATCACGTTTCTTTCCAGGACGGGTAGACAGAGACCACATTGTTTCCACTTGCCACGATCCCTGCATACTTGTTTCGCTTCATCCACATTCGTAACTCTCTTTATGCAATCCTAGAACTTGGAACTTGATATTACACTTGAAGGCGATGGGCTAGCAACCGTCACTATTTTGATATTATTAAATAACGTCTATATCCCTTGCGAGGTAGACAGAGCCAACAGTCTTGAAAAGACTGGATAGGCCACGTTCAGCTGTATGGGCTAAATGATAGAATTGAGATTCAAATAGTGAAAGGTTAGACATAGACCTTGACCTACTATCAACGAAAAATTCAAGAAAGTCTATTCTGTTATTTTTATTACACCATACGATTCTGGAGAAGAGCCCGGGAGCCATTGATCATGGATCCTGGATTGGCTGAGTCAGGTTTTTTACACGAAACGACTTCCATCTGACCTCCGCAACTTTTGCAGGTATACCTAACGCATATTAGGTTCATGGTTACACATCCAGTTGCCTAAATGTGCAGGTTTCTTCACGATGTTTTCTCTCATCGTGGCAAGTGGAAAGATGTAGTCTCTGCCTACCCCTCCGGGAAAGAGGCGTGATTTTGTGTATGTATGTATGTATACTGGACAGCCCTAAGCGATCTGCAAACTGCCGCTTGACACAAGTTGACACGAGTCGGACGGCGAACGCTAATTATATTAATGAGCTGCCTGCCATTGGGCTATACCTTGTTTGCGATTATGGTAACACGACTGACAGTTGCTATTGAAATATATATATATATATATACGGGACAAATTACACAGATTGAGTTAGCCTCGAAGTAAGTTCGAGACTTGTGTTACGAGATGCTAACTCAACGATTCTGTAGGTATTTTATAATAAATACTTATATAGATAAAAATCCAAGACCCAGGCCAATCAGAAAAAGTTCGTTTGTCATCATGCCCTGGCCGGGATTCGAACCCGGGACCTCCGGTGTCACAGACAAGCGTACTACCGTTGCGCCACAGAGGCCGTCAATCCTACTAAAATAAACTAAAATCCTACTAATATTATAAATGCGATAGTTTGTATGTCAGGATGTCAGTATGGATGTTTGTTATTCTTCCACACAAAAACTACTGAACCGATTACGATGAAATTTGGTATGTAGGTAGCTGAAGACCCAGAATAACATATAGGCTACTTTTCATCCCGGTGTTCCTGCGGCAATGATTCCACGCGGACGAAGTCGCGAGCGGCCTCTAGTTGAGAATAATTGAGCAAGCCACGATAAGCTCGCAAGGTTAGTGTGCATTGCTAGTAAACTTAAATGTTTTATCTGAAAATAAACATTTCTTTCTTTTTTTCTTTCTTTCCTTCTTTCATCTATAAGCCGGACATTATAAAAATACATACATACGTATAATCAAGTCTTTATTTTTTCTCTGGGTGAAGGTTACCTGGAAGAGATCGCTTTGAGTGATAAGGTCACATTTTGCTGCTATGTTTTTAAATACATGATTGTGAATTTGCTGTAGTTTATTTTGGTGCAATAAAGAGTTATTGTATTGTAAAGCCCTTGCTGGTAGACAGAGCTAACTTGAAAATACTGAAAATCCACATCCAGCCGTATGGAATTGAGATTCAAATAGTGACAGGTTGCGAACCTTTCGCCTAAAAGAAGAATCCCAAGTTTATAAGCCTATCCCCTAGTCGCCTAGACATCCATGGGAACGAGACGGAGTGGTCGAATTCTATTTTTGTGTACCAAAATTCCAAAATATCTTGTTTACTCCATCTAAAGGTACTTAATTTTATCTAAAACACGGATTCCGCGAGTTCATACTTTTAGCCAAGGAGTTCCATATTAAAATAAGCGAAGTTCCAAGCCGTTGAGGAGGTCGTGGGAGGCAGTCAAACGGAGTCGTGACTCGCGTTCAAATCCGCCGAAAAGTGAGCGCCCATTTATTTTGATTACCGTGGAAAATTCACCACGCTTCACAATTTGCTGTAAAGACCGGTCTGAGTGGAAAAACCGTTTAGATTTATATTAACACTAGCCAACTGCCCGCGGTTTTACTGCTGTGTGAATTTCCGAATACATACATATATACATATGGTCACGTCTATATCCCTTGTTGGGAAGACAGAGCCAACAGTCTTGAAAAGACTGAATGGCCACGTTCAGCTATTTGGCTTGATGATTGAATTGAGATTCAAATAGTGACAGGTTGCTAGCCCATCGCCTAAGAGAAGAATCCCAAGCTTGTGAGTCAATCCCTAAGTCGCTTTTTACGACATCCATGGGAAAGAGATGGAGTGGTCCTATTCTTTTTTTCATTGGTGCCGGAAACCACACGGATATCCGAAATCCGAACCACACGGATTCTGATTATCTATAAATCAATAAATATGTACGGGAGAGATTACGCAGATTGAGTTAGCCTCGAAGTACGTTCAAGACTTGTGTTACGAGACACTATATTCATAATATATACTGATAAAGATAAACATCTTGGACCCAGGACAATCAGACCCGGATTCGAACCCGGGACCTCCGGTGGCACAGACAGCTTTACCACTAAGCCACATCTCTTCCTACTGGCGTTAACCCTGGGGTGATATTTAGGATGCCTCTTCAATCAAGTATAAATAAAATATCTTATTTATTTTTAAGTAAGTAGCTCTTGACTTATTTCTGTTTAAGACTAATCCGCTTTAGTAATTTTGGATGTTCTACGTTATTTTGTCATTTAGTCTAATTTTCATATATATCGTCCTCTCTTATAGCATTTACCGATAGATTATCCTTTGGTTGATGCGTTTCTGTGCCAGAAACCACGCCCTTTATAATACTAGCATTAAAAGTTTATGCCTCTAGGGCGAAGACCGTGATAAAATGTCAATACAACTCGTAAACAACTTTTAGTGTTCCATTTTTTTTTCATTGTATTATATAAGTTATATAGTAGAGAATTAACCTATTCTTATCAATACATCCATTGCACAATTTACATTATCATTTTTAAGATAAACGAGTTAGTTTTTTTTATGAATTTTGTTCTGTCCTTTACCATAAAATTTCGAGCGAGATTTATGCCCCATCGTCCTGACATGTCCATCCAATGCTGTTATCAAATCATAGAAGTTTTTTGTAGCTGTATTTTGTACTGATTTTGTGATAAGGAATAGAAATTCATCGGCTAAATTGTTGTCGCACATACATACATACATATAATCACGTCTATATCCCTTGCGGCGTTGACATAGTCTCGAAAAGACTTATAGGCCACGTTCGGCTGTTTGGCTTAATAAAAGAATTAAGATTCTAATAGTGACAGGTTACTAGCCCACCGCCTACAAAAAGAATCCAAATTTTTAAACCTATCTCATGGGACTCTGTGGCGCAGCGGTAGTGCGCTTATCTTTGACACCGGAGGTCCCGGGTTCGAATCTCGGCCAGGACATGATGAGAAACAAACTTTCTCTGATTGACCTGGGTCTGGATGTTTATCTATATGTATAAGTATTTATATAAGTATTTATTTATTATAAAATATAGTATCGTTGAGTTAGAATCTCGTAACACAAGTTTCGAACCTTCTTCGAGGCTAACTCAATCTATGTAATTTGTCCCGTATATATTTATTTATTTTATTTATTATTTTCCTATTAGTGCCGTTGAACCCAAAATGTCTCATAAGCGTGTTTAAAGTTATTTATATGACAGACTAGCTTTTGCCCGCGGTTTTCCCGCGTCAATAGAGCCGAAATAGATTTTGTGGTATTGACGTGAAAGACGGACAAACAAACAAACTTTCACAATTATAATAATCATGTAACCGCAGTGAGCGATAGAAGACTTAAATAAGGTTAACTATAAAATTTTAGATGAAACACTAATGTTCAACTGTTTATTTCTTCAATGCGAAACAATGTAGCCGTTTAAGGAAAATATATCTTAAAAGTACTTTCATACGATCCCATCACAATCTGCTTAAATAATTTCGTGAATGTGAAACCGGGTAGTTAACTTGATGTAAAGTATGATCAACACAGAATATTAAATGCGCTAATCTTCGAAATGAACGAGGAAAAATCTGGAACGGTGAAAAAATATAAAAATCTGTTTTATGATTTTGCGAATTAGATTATACCTACCTACTAAAGAAGAACATATTACAAGCAAACGCTGACTTTTACACTGAACAATGTGATCTAATCTTTTAAAGAAAATGGTGGATAATTTGATCATGATCTTTAGGTATTGCTTTATGTATAAAATTTGTATGTTTTCATAAATGCATAATGCCGTGTGGTTCCCGGCACCAATAGAAAAAGGAATAGGACCACTCCATCCCGTTCCCATGGATTTCGTAAAAGGCGACTAAAGGATAGGCTTATAAACTTGGGTTTCTTTTTTTTAGGCGATGGGCTACCAAACTGTCAGTATTTCAATCTCAATTCTATCATTAATCCAAACTTATCAATCCTTAGTCGCCTTTTACGTCATCTACGGTAAAACAATAGAGTGGTTCCTATTCTACATAATGTGCCGGGAACCACACGACACGTTGATAATTCGAGTAGTAGTTAACTTGAGCGTTCGAAGACCGTCGCTCCCATTTTGTTCCACATCCGTGTGGAAGGAACTGTTTCCTAACAGAATAAATCTCCGCGCTCAGTTCGGTCATTTCTTAAGTCAGTCAGTAATAAAAATCCGCAATACAAACTTAGATTGAGTTCGCTATCTCTCAGTCTCGAGTAAGTTAAATTGCAGACGGGTTGCGTTCAAACTGAATGTATTTCTTTACAAGACTTCAAATAGATTGAGATTAAACTGATGTTAGATATAGAAAAGACGGGTTAAAGAATTAGAAGAAGGGTAAATTCTTCTGTACAAAATTCTTTCATTCAAAGCGTAATGTTTGGAGATGTTACAATTATTGATGCTCGACTTGTCATTGCTTTTGTTCTACAATTGCATTGTATGAAATTAAAAAAATGGACATGGTGCACTTTCATTTATTAACTACAAGGCGCAGGTAAATTAAGAATTCAAGCTTAAAAAAATATTTGCTAGTAGTCAGAAGAAAAAGTAATTATTAGTAAGTAAGTATCAATATCAATTCTATTAGTACTAACCTATGAATATTTATATATACATACATAAAATAACGCCTTTTATGGGAGGTTTAGGCGGAGACTACTTACATATTTCCACTATTTATTTCCACTTTCAATTAAGGACGTCCTGGAAAAAGGTCAGGCCAAGAGTACCTACCCAAAACCGCCGCTTACATGAAGAGAGTTATGAATGTGGATGAAGCGAAAGAAGTATGCAGAGATCGTGGCAAGTGGAGAGATGAATATTTATGGCTGCAAATATCCGTACAATGGCGGTTGTTGACGAAGGATGGTCAGGCCAGGTAAAACACACGCGTCAGATTTATTTATATGATTAATATTTTGTTTCACACAGACAATATTGATTAAACAGGTAATTAAAAATAACGCAGAGAAAACATTTCATTTAGGCGCGCTTGGTTCTCTGCGCGCGGACCAAGTTTCCAAATTTAAAATTGGCGCGAGCGTGCGTTACCACAGACAAACTCGAATATTTTTTCCAAAACAAACATATGATATGGGCGCCTCGTACATGTAACATATAAAATGGCGGAACAACTAAAATGTAAAACTTTAAATATGAATAAAATGACCCTACCTGTATATACAAATAAAAACCTTAATTCTATCAAATTTCTATCAGATTCTCGTCAAAACAGTATTTTTGAAGTCAATGCCAGTTTCCCGATAACAGTCCCGTAATCCAGGATAACAGCGGGATATCTCCGGGCCATTGAGGGAGCGCCACGGGATTTAAACAGATACGTTGTGGTGTACGGTTAACAAAATAGAAGGGTAGTTAGATGATGTTGTTATAAGATGTTAGTTTAACGACGTGGATCTAGTCATTATAATAAGTGATATCTTGCATTCTATTTCAAAAATATATCTATTGTGCAGTACAAAAACAAATGAGTGACTTTAGTCTAAAGATCTCTAGTTTAGTCCTAACAGTCGAACATCTTGCTAACATGATGCAAATGAGTACCTAGGCGATTGTTGGTTGCCGGTTAATAACTTGGAAAGACATAAACACATACATACCAACATACATACCTATAATCACGTCTATATTTTTACTTCTTCATTATTTAGGTAACATTTGCCAATCAAAATTATTTTTGTACATTCTTAGTACCTTACTTCAATGATTTTTAGACGGATAAATAGTTTTTATATATTTTTATTGGTTGCTACAAAACAAACACACATTAGAAACAAAAAAATTACAATTAAGTAAGTGCTTGAAAATTATTTTTCCACGGAAAATTTTGGTGAATTTTTACTTTACAATTACTTTGTCAATTTTTACCTAGTAAGCAAAAGTAGTACTAAAATTACATTCATTTTAATGTAGATTTATTTTACCTAAATACAGAATTAAAGTTCCTATTTTAAAATGAATGTTCCTGATATCACAACGTATCAATGATATAGGTAACGTTGGGTAACGAAATTCAGGCTAAAATCAATTTCGCTTCATGCCACCGCAGAGCCATCGACCTTCAAGCGTAATTTTATCAAATTAATATAAATTCAATGTGGCCCGAGCGTCACTAAGTTATGTAATAAATTAAGGTATACTTATTACGTAGATATATATAATAGAGATAGATGTAATAGAGAGTAATGCGAGAAATATATTATCAAATGAATTTAGTTAAATACTAACTTTTTGAGAGTTCAAGAGTACCCGAAACCGCCGAGCTTGTCTCAAGAGAGTTATGAATGTGGATGAAGCGAAGAAAGTATGCAGAGATCGTGGCAATTGGAAAGATGTAGTCTCTGCCTACCCCTGTAGGAAAAGGGCGTGATTTTATGTATGTATCAATTGACTTTGGTGTTGTACCATTCGCAAATAAAAAAAAAATATAGTCGGTGGGAAAGAGGCGTGATTTTATGTATGTACCTTTTTAAGGTTATATAGTAATGTATGTGTTTTATTTTTGAACCAACTTCAAAGTAATCAATTAAATTCTTTTTGAAATGATAACACTTTATTTATATACAGGATGGTCAGTAAACTAACATAAAAGTCAAATTATTAAAAAAAATATTTAATTACATATCTAATTTTCATTTCATAAACAATAACACATTATTCCAAAGCAATGCCATTGTAAAAGTAGTCAATACTCACTTCAAATTAATTAACACGCCATTGTTATTAATTTCTGATTCTCTGTGGCAGTAATTAATAAGTGGAACTGTTTTACATTGATGAAATTACCAATATTGTGTATTTACATAGCTTTTGAAGCGGGAGTGCCGTTTGATTCCCGGCACCAATACAAAAAAGAATAGGACCACTCCATCTCTTTCCCATGGATGTCGTAAAAGGCGACTAAGGGATAGGCTTACCACCTTTTTTTAGGCAGTGGGCTAGCAACCTGAGCCAAATAGCTGAACGTGGCCATTCAGTCTTTTCGACTGTTGGCTCTGTCTACCCCGCAAGGGATATAGACGTGGCCATATGTACGTATGTATATATGTTTGAAGCTGAATGGGATGATATTGTGGTAAATGCAATAAAGCTCAGAAAGGGTGATTGTTAGGATTCGAACCTTGTACATCACGCTTTTTATTCCGGCATCTTTAACGTTCGACCAGCGACGCTCTAAAGCGTACGTGTAACAAACTAACTAAGAATTTAACCGTGAAAGCAAAGTAACAAAATAACAAACAAAACCTTGCATAAAATAATATAACAATAAAGCGTTTTAGCTTAACAAATAACCATTAACATTGATTAGGGTTAATTGTGTATTAATTAAATATTAAAACGGCAATGGTCTGGAGACGATTCCCTTTGTAAACTGTTATGTGTGGCGCAAGTTACAAGAGATAAGCGATTTTCAAGACTTTATTTTTATAGGCTTATAAACTAGGAATTCTTCTTTTAGGCGGCGGGCTAGCAACCTGTTACTATATATGAATCTCAATTCTATTATTAAGCAAGATAGCTGAACGTGGCCTATCAGTATTTGCCAGACCGTTGGCTCTGTCTACTCCGCAAGTGATATAGACGTGATTATATGTATGTATCTTATATATATAGATACTCCCTGTTTTAAGTCTTGAAAATATATGAATGTGTGCATTTTAAGTTTTAAATATCCTGCAGTACATAAATAAAAGTATTATTTGTAACTTTATATCTCACTATAAAACGAGCAAATAAACTGATTAGTTCATCATGTCATCAAAACCTCACTTTAATTCGTAGAGTATTTGCTACATAATAACAAACAATATTTTATTTAACAAGGCTTGATTGACGTTAATCTAAGTAATTATATAACCAAAAAGAAAATATTTTCATGGTCGCTTTTTTTGTTATTTTTCTAAAAACATCGTCTTATGATGCCCACTTTATAAATTTGTGATGATGTGAAACTTAGAATTTAAAAACGTGTTCCCTCATCCACATTTCAATTCTAAGTATGGATAATTGAGAAGTTGACTTTACTGAAGAAAATGCTACAGTGCAGTTTTTTACCGCTTCTTCTGCACTGAGATTTAGTTCTAAGTAGTTTATTTGATGTCACCCTATGTTGTGAAACAAAAAGATATGACAATTATATATAAGTGATGTTTGAAAAATCCCACTAAAATAAAAAATTAAAGTTGCTGTCTTCTATGAGTTGAAACAGCTCTCATTGTACCTATCTCTAACAGTTGAACACCTATTTTAAGATACGCGCAGAATATGGCCGCATTTCCTTATCCACAAAATTTATTCCTTGTCCCGCTATCTTCTCCAAATTCTCCAAAACGGTGGGCCATACTGACGATTATAGTCTCCTAATGGCCACTTAAGGCGAATATCTCTTTAGGAAGGAATAAACGCAATCCTAATGCAGTTTAAGCCCCTTAATTGCGGACACAAACGTATTGTACTGATAAATGATTATGGCTTTGATTTTCTTAAACATGTTAGCGATACAATTTGACTTAGTTTATGCATACATACATATAATCACGTCTTTATCCCTTGCGGGGTAGACAGAGCCAACTGTCTTGAAAATACCGATAGGCCACGTTCAGCTGTTTGGCTTACTGATAGAATTTAGATTCATATAAAGCGACAGGTTGCTAGCCCATCGCCTAAAAAAAATCCCAAGTTTATCAGCATACCTATCCCTTAGTCGCCGTTTACGACATCCATGGGAAAGGGATGGAGTGGTCCTATTGTTTTTCTATTGGTGCCGGGAACCGCACGGCACACTTAGTTTATGGGAGGTAAATATCCACTGATTTATCTACCTACAAGTGGTCATGATGATAGTATATTGTATTATATATCCTATTTATTTAATAACTAGCTGTGCCCGCAACTTCGTCCGCGTAGAATAGTTATTTTGGGCATCATTGAAGCCCTCAAGGATAAATAATTTTCCCCGTTTTCACATTTTCCATTATTTCTTTGCTCCTTATAGTTACAGTGTAATGTTATTATAGCCTAAAGCCTTCCTCGATAAATGGTCTATTTAACACAATAAGAATTTTACAATACGAACCAGTAGTTCTTGAGATTAGCGCGTTCAAACAAACAAACTCTTCAGCTTTATAAATATAAAAGTAAAAAGTAAAAAGTAATAGATTTATTTGAGCCTACAAAAATTATAAAAGCAAAATCACAAGACTATGTCTCCTTGTTCCAGGTGTCAGGCGTGGTCGGCCGAGCGGACGTATTAGCTTGCCTCTTCTTTTTGTGCTCATTGCTTCTTTATCATGGGTAAGTTGGTATTTTTTATAATAATTTAAGAGCGTCTGACCTGGTGGTAATCAAGATGAGGCTTAAGGTGGCGCATGTAAACTCAAATAATGCCTACTTATTCACTCTTGCCTTGATAATCCTCAAGTTGTATTATATATGCCGTGTGGTTCCCGGCACCAATATAAAAAAGAATAGGACCACGCCATCTCTTTCCCACGGATGTTGTAAAAGGCGACTAAGGGATAGGCTTATAAATTTGGGATTCCTCTTTTAGGCGATGGGCTAACAACCTGTCACTATTCGAATCTCAATTATATCATTAAGCCAAACAGTTGAACGTGGCCTATCAGTCTTTTGAAGACTGTTGGCTCTAACTACCCCGGAAGGGATATGGACGTGATTGTGTGTATGTATGTGTATGATACTCTAATTTTGGGGTTTGTAGTGCAAAAATAAACACATCAACAACTTAGTCCCAAGTTGGGGTCGCATAGTTATAGAACCATTTCTCGAGTGGTCCAAACTTCCCGCATTGTTGCGTTTGGGCAATGTGATTCATGTGGTTTGCGAAGCATTTGAGAACTTCCAAATGTACCTTTACCCACTTCAAAAGAAAGGGTGTATGTGTGTACAGAGGGTATCGTATGACCAGTAGTGGAAATGAAGAGAATTCGCGACTGACTATTTGGAATTGTGGAGCGTATACAAAATGGCTTCATGGTGGAATTGAGATAAAAATAATGATAGTTTGCTAGTCCATCTCCATCCATCCATCCATCTAGAAGAATCCTAAATTTATCAGTCTACCCCTTAGTCGCTTTTTACGACAACCATGCGAAAGATATAGAGTAATTGTATGCTAAACACATGGCAAAAAATGCGTTAAAAATTAACAAACATAAACACATACGCATTTATAAATAACTAGAGGCCGCCCGCGACTTCGTCCGCATGGAAACCCTATCAATTCCGCGGGAACTCCGGGATAAAAAGTAGCCTATATGTTATTCTGGGTCTTCAGCTACCTACATACAAAATTTCATCGTAATCGGTTTTGCGTGTAAGAGTAACAAACATCCATACTGCCATCCTGACATAGGTACTCACAAACTTTCGCATTTATAATATTAGTAGGATTGAAACTGTGTAATCAACAAGAAATGCACGAAAAAATACATTACATATAATCACGTCTATATCCCTTGCGGGGTAGGCAGAGCCAACAGTCTTGAAGACTGATAGGCTACGTTCAGCTATTTGGCTTTAAGATAGAATTGAGATTCAAATAGTGACAAATTGCTAGCCCTAAAAGAAGAATCCCAAGTTTATAAGCCTACCCCTTAGTCGCCTTTTACGACATCCATGGGAGAAAGATGGAGTGGTCCTATTCTTTTTTTCAATTGGTGCCGGGAACCACACGGCACACGAAAAAATATTAGATAAATAATATATCTCAATACATTACATTGCATATTTTACGCCGTACCTACCAAGCAATTTCGCGCCGGATCCACCTAATTTTATTTCGCTGGATTAGATACCGTAATAATTATTTAGTTTATGAGGTTTCCGAAGTAATAACAACTGCCACGGGCGGGCAAAACGTAATTGTTAATTTAAAAACTTTATGATTCACAAGTCTTCGTTACCTATCAAGTTTTCAAGGCAAAATAGATATTTTTTTACAAGTCAAAATGGAATTTCAACAATAAAATCACTGAATAATCTAGCTAAACTACTGTCTACACCGTTAGAGTTAACAGACGTGATGTGCGTGAATGTCTTGTTTTATTATGATGTATACCTGTGATTTTTCGATTCTTAACAGACACTGGCCAATAATCGGAGACGGTAGAAAATTTGAAAATTTTTAGAATGGAATAAAAGCGCGCGAACTTTATATATACAGATAATTATTATATCACGCAACATATTTTTTTTATCACTAAGTATTACATTTATGTATTTACTAACTTTTGCCCGTGACTTGGTCCGCGTTGTTTCTTTTTTCGCAATGACAATCGGTTCAGTGGTTTAGGCGTGATAGCGCAACGGACACACAGACATTCGCATTTATAAAATTAGTACGGAAATAAGGGTAGAAGTTATTAAGTCTTATACTTATTAGTTCTTGATGACAAAGAGTAAAAGTTAAATAAAAAGAATATATTCGTATTTAAAACACCAAAACAATAAAAAGACTAAACAAAAACAAACAAGAATATATAAAAAAAAAAGAAATGCAGTATGATGCTCCCGAAAGGGTACCCCCTTATTGACGTATATAAAGCATAATTATCATTGAGTTACTTAGTAATAAAATATCTACTTTTGTGGTGGTCCAATCCGTAGGTATGTTATTTATCCTCCTTCTATCAAATTCCAGGTCATCAGGCCGCCACCGCGTATGGGCCAGCGTGGTTTTGGCGGCTCTCAGTATGCTGGCCAAGGAGACTGGGCTGACTGTGCTGTTATTTAATATAGCCTTTGACTTGTACCGCTGTTGGAGTCCAATATCAAGGTAATTTTATTTATAAATATCATTTTTCTCCCTTTGTAGTTCCCGGCACTTGAGAATAGGACCACACATATGGACGTCGTAAAAGACAACTAAAAGGAAATGGTAATAAACTTAGGATTCTTCTTTTAGGCGATGGGCTAGCAACCTGTCACTATTTGAATCTCAATTCTATCATGAAGTCAAACAGCTGAACATGGCCTATCAGTCTTTTCAAGACTTTTGGCTCTGTCTACTTCGCAAGGGAGATAGACGTGATTATATGTGTGTGTAGGTATGTGATTCTTCTTGTCGACTGTAAGCGAAATATCATATCTACTAAAATTAACTTTTTTGTACATCGATGATTCAAATGACCTGATGACCTTAATTATAATGTCAACTATCAAAGTGCTGTGTGGTTCCCGGCACCAATACAAAAAAGAATAGGACCACTCCATCTCTTTCCCATGGATGTCGTAAAAGGCGACTAAGGGATAGGCTTATAAACTTGGGATTCTTCTTTTAGGCGATGGGCTAGCAACCTGTCACTATTTGAATCTCAATTCTATCATTAAGCCAAACAGCTGAACGTGGCCTATTAGTCTTTTCAAGCCTTTGGCTCTGTCTACTTCGCAAGGCTAGATGTGATTATATGTGTGTGTATGTGATTCTTCTTGTCGACTGTAACCGAAATATCATATACATATATTAACTTTTTAGTACATCGATGATTCAAATGACCTGATGACTTTAATTATAATGTCAACAATCAAAGTGCCGTGTGGTTCCCGGCACCAATACAAAAAAGAATAGGACCACTCCATCTCTTTCCCATGGATGTCGTAAAAGGCGACTAAGGGATAGGCTTATAAACTTGGGATTCTTCTTTTAGGCGAAAGGCTAGCAACCTGTCACTATTTGAATCTCAATTCTATCATTAAGCCAAATAGCTGAACGTGGCCATTTAGTCTTCAAGACTTTAAGCTCTGTCTACGCCGCAAGGGAGATAAACGTGACCATGTGTATGTATCAACTATCAACATCGTGCTTCCAGATTATCGTCAGTCATAAGATGTCGCTGGAGAGGCGACGGCGTGTGGGGCCGAGTAGCGCGCGTGCTAGCGGCGCTGGTCGTGTTAGTCGGCGTCAGACTAGCGCTGCTCCAGGGATCGCTGCCAGCCTTCTCGCCACAGGACAACCCGCCTGCCTTTCACTCTTCATTTATTGTGAGGTAAAGACTCGGAAAACTTGCGAATCATGACCAAAAAGTTTTTGTAAAATCTCTTTAACTTCAAAACCCCTAGACCATTACTATAATACTGAACTAATACTAAGTTCGCGAATTATGATCAAAATCTTAAATAAAATCTCGTTTATTTTAAGACCCCTGGACCAATACTATAATACTGGACTAATATCATGTTCTATGCTTAACCCAATGGTAGACTGTTAGATAATGCTATTAGCATTAATTACGCCTATTGTACTTTACAAATTGCAATTGTCACAATAAATCTATACTACTATTATAAAGCTGAAGAGTTTGTTTGTTTGTTTGAACGCGCTAATATCAGGAACTACTAGTTAAAATTGAAAAATTCTTTTTGCATTGAATATATCATTTATTGAGGAAGGCTGCAACTTTAAGGAGAAAAGAAATAATGGAAAATGTGAAAAAAAACGGGGAAAATTATTCATCCTTGAGAGCTTCAATGATGCCCTAAATAACTATTCCACGCGGACGAAGTTGCGGGCACAGCTAGTAATAATTAAAACCCTATGTCAACTTTCTACGAACCATTGACATAAAATGAACAACCAGTTGTCAGTCAGATTGTCTATACATACATACATATAATCACGTCTATATCCCTTGCGGGGTAGACAGAGCCTACAGTCTTGTAAAGACTGATAGGCCACGTTCATCTATTTGGCTTTAAGATAGGATTGAGATTAAAATAGTGACAGGTTGCTAGCCCATCGCCTAAAAGAAGAATCCCAAGTTTATAAGCCTACCCCTTAGTCGGCTTTTACGTGCATCCATGGGAAAGAGATGGAGTGGTCCTATTCTTTTTTGTATTGGTGCCGGGAACCACACGGCACATTGTCTATTGACGGCCTCTGTGGCGCAGCGGTAATACGCTTGTCTGTGACACCGGAGGTCCCGGGTTCGAATCCCGGCGAGGGCATGATGAGAAAAGAACTTTTTCTGATTGGCCTGGGTCTTGGATGTTTATCTATATAAGTATTTATTATAAAATATAGTATCGTTGAGTTAGTATCTCGTAACACAAGTCTCGAACTTACTTCGAGGCTAACTCAATCTGTGTAATTTGTCCCGTACCTATATATTTATTTATTGAAATCTGGAAATGTCTTACCAGGTTGCTGACCTTCTGTTACCTGGCCGCGTTCAACTGGTGGCTGCTCCTGTGCCCGTGCTGGCTGAGCCACGACTGGCAGATGGGCTCCGTGCCGCTGGTCGCCGCCTGGGACCCTCGGAACCTGATGACTTGCGCCGCCATCTTGGCTTTGGTGGCGCTGTCGTATCGGTGTCTCGTGGATTTGGAGGTGAGAACATACATACTGCACGCACGAAAAAATATGACTCATGCGGCGTTACCTCGCTCTGAGGCGTTCCATGTAAGGCTTGAAGTGCAAGCGAGAGCGCGGAACGAGCGACAAAGAGGCACAATCGGCCTTCGCGTTCGGCAGCGTATACCGCCTTCTCTATATACATACATACAAATCTATTAAACAAATGAAATTAAAATTTTCTTTTGAAGAATGCTACCATTCCATCAGTATTTTTTTAAGACGTTGTCACGTTCAACTATCGTCAGTAAACCGACTTTACAGACAACCGACTTCTTTTTTTCATTTTTGTGTCCTGTTTACGAAGTTTCTTTATTGTGTCCAGTATTTACAGAGTTTGATAAACTGATAATTTGATAAGAAAGAAGGAAGGAAGCTGTTGACTTCAGCTTCAGGCTTCAGATTGTATGTTTTATACTGAATGTAAACAGATGAGACTTTGCAAAAATTTCTATCATTTTCCTTGGATAAACTGTGGCATCCGCTTCGGGCGGTTTTACTTAATATTACTTAGGTTTTCAGAGCAAGTCACTATTTGGATCTCAATTCTATCATAAAGCCAAATAGCTGAACGTGGCCGATCGGTCTTTTCAAGACTGTTGGCTCTGTCTACCCCGCAAGGGATATAGACGTGACCATATGTATGTATGTTTTCAAACAAGAAAGAATAGTCATATCTTACCACCTCCCATGGTTCTTGCGTTTGCGCTGTTAGAGAAACAGCGCACTCTTTCTCGACAAAATATTATTAGTGTCTTTTAGTAGTGTGTCACTCACCCCCTATTCTTGGGGGCTGACGATACACGGTACGCCTCGCCTAGCCTCTCCATTACCGAATGGTCGCCCCGATCTGTGAACCTGAAGTCTGCCGAATTTGATAAAATCCTTAACACCATCCTAGTTTATTAGATTTCTTTTGTTGCTTGGCAAGAATGAATACACATTATTATAGTTTGCGCGTCCCAACTCAGAAGGAAAAGGAAAAGATAAGGATATTTTCCTTCCAAATAAACCATTGTAACTCAAAACAATTTTCTGCCTCTCCTGCTCTTTACATTTGAGGCGAACTTTTACTTAGTTATTTATTTATTTACGCCAAAAATACAACGGTAGTAGTTCACCTCTTACAGTATTTGGCAAGGAATTCTTATAAGTATAACAAAATAAAATCATTTCAACTAAAATGACAAATAATAAGTATAAAATAATAAGAAACAAAGAAGTAACTTACAGAAACAAACAAGTTGAAGTACATTCACCTTTCTCACAAAATAACAAAGCCGTAAGATCTTGGGTTATCTGTATGTTTTAACTTCGCACACAAAGATGCAAAAAACCCAAATTTTCTATTTCAGCTCCAACGCCACACGCCGGTGGTGGTGGGGCTGCTGTTGTTGGTGATACCATACCTGCCAGCTTCCAACTTGCTGGTCACCGTGGGGTTCGTCGTGGCTGAAAGAGTTCTTTATATACCCAGGTAATATACCGATGTTAATGACGGATGGTGCCGTGTGGTTCAGCACTTAATAGGGAAAGATTGCTATTAATATAAGTGATATTAATAGCAATCTTTCCCATGGGTGTCGTAAAAGGTGACAAAGGAAGTAGGTAAGGTAGAAAAGTTTATTGTTGCTGGACTGAGTGATTCCAGATCACTCCGACATGCGACAGTCATTGACTCTTTGATATATCTTTAAATTAAAGTAGTATTTCCTTATAATTTCAGTATCGGCTCAGTGATCCTCACAGCGTACGGCATGGAACTGTTGTGGCGGCGAGCGAATTCAAGATGGCTGCTGTTTTTGGTCGCAGCAACTTCGGTAGCCTCAGGAGTGGCCAGGACTCATCTGAGGAACCGCGATTGGAGGACCAGGGAGACTTTGCTAAGGTCAGTCGGGCTGTATATAATGAGGAACATGATGACGATGGAAAAACAACGTAAAATACTAGCATCATCAATCAAGATAGTTTTACATGCTCCGGTAATAGTTTCTTTTAATTTAATTACCTTGGGTGATATTAGGGATGGCATACGAAAGACGTGATGGCAGTGAGTGGAACGAAAATGGACATACATCAATGATGAAAAAAAATATGAATGAACAATATGTGCTGTATCATCGGGAATAATTAATGAAACTTTTTGTACTACACAACTTATTGTAATTAAATGTACAATAAAGCAATTAAATATTATGGAAAAACGTACTCTCATACAAGAGGTAAAAAATAAGGAAGAATGCTTTTTTAATGTTGAATGTTACGGTGCATAAACAAACAAAAGAGTAATCCTATATTTATGGATACATCACAATAGGAAAGTCCTAAAAGAATAAAAGATCACGATAAGTTTCCTTGCGGCTATACAGGGTGACATTTAAAACAACTGCATCCTTTTAAACATAGACTATACCCATGCTTCTGAGCCGTTTGAGCCTATTTTTATTTAAATTAAACGTCATCATTTTTACATTTAAATAACCCTCAAAAACTACATCACACGCTTTAATACAGACCAATACTACAAAAAGTAATTAAAACTAAACAAGTAAATAAATGTCTGTAAAATAAATTATTTTTCTAGTATCAAGATCAAGTAAAGTACAGAGTTGTCGAGATCGCTCAGCTGAATGAATTGTGTCGTTGACCTCTGAATCTTACGCGTCGCTTTTCCGGCCGGGGTGATATGACGTATTTAGGATCGTGGATTTTGATACTTTTATTTTTTTCGTACTTTCTGAAATATGAACCGATAATTTTCTTTTAACGTTTTTAAATATCCTTTAGATGAGTACACTTAACAGTTAAATTTATGCAGTTGAATTAAAAGTCACCCTGTATACCAAATACCTTTTTATATTAATAATTATTTATATTCTCTTTCAGAGCGGACTTAGCAGTACTCCCTCACAACGCTAAACTCCACTACAACTTCGCCAATTTCCTCAAAGACATCGAACAACAAGAAAATGCCATCAAACATTACAAAGAAGCATTGAAGTAAGTAATTCTTTTAAAAGATTTTTTTATGATATTTGGCTTTTTAATAAAATTTCTATGATTATGCTGGTATTCTATATTCCCATTTTCAATTGTAGTCAGTTGTCATTATCGAATATCTTACAGGATGGACAGAGCTTATAGTCAACAGACTCAAAGGTCACTAACTGGACAGAATTGAGATTCCAAGATAGTGGTAGGTTGCTGGCCCGTCCAAGACGAAATTATTTCCTTAATTGACTTTTATATAAAAATCATCCAATTGGTTTTTATTAGTCCGTCCGGTGTCCAGCACTTTGGAATAGGACCATTCCTTATCTTTCCCATGAATCTCGTAAAAGACGCCTAAGGGTTAGACTTATAAACTTGTGATTCCTCTTGGAAACGATGGGCTAGCAACCTGTCACTCAATTCCATCATAAAGTCATACAGCTGAACGTGACCTATCAGTCTTTTTAAGACCGTTGGCTCTGTCTACCCCGGAAGGAATATAGACGTCACTATTTGTATATATGTGTATGTTAGCAAGGCATATCTTTTATTCTAGATTATGGCCAAGCTACGCCAGCGCTCACAATAATCTAGGAACACTAGTTTCCGGCTGGAGTCGAGCTGAACATCACTTTCTCCAGGCGCTGAAGTATAACCGGGACCATGTGAATGCTCATTACAACCTTGCTAAATTGTACAGGTATGTTTACGCGAAGAGATAAGCTCTGAGACAATGTTCATATTATTCAGAGGATTTAAGACGAAATGTCACAAAAATCAATGATGTGTTAGGAGAATATAATATTTTAGACCTTTCGAACTTGATTTGGTGATAGTGAATACCTAAACTTATAGGAACCAAAAAATATAATTGAAAATCTTCTCATTATTAAAACTACAAATGACTTAGCTATATTAAGCATTAATTTTACTAGTCGTTCTATATTTTTTTCAGCCAATCATGCTACTTTTGATTAACTTTTTGATGATATTAGTGGTACAAATAGTATAGTAGTGCTCTTACGGTGAGGGAAGACATCGTGAGGAAACCTGCTCGTTCAGGCAACTGGATGTGAAATCATGATCAATCCAATACGGGCTAGGTTTACCTCAAAGGTTGCGGAGGTCAGATGGGAGTCGCTTCGTGAAAAACCTGACTCACTCAATCTAGGATCCATGGTCAAAGACATACCCCGGGACCCTCTCCAGAGTGGTGAGGATGCAACCGGGCCTAAAGCCAGGAGGAAGAAGAAGTAAAAAAAATTGAAATTATTATTTTCAGAAAAAAGAACCGCAACGCAGAATCTCTAAAGATGCTGGAGAGATGTATCACATTGGAGCCGAGATTCATCCAGGCTTACTTAGAGATTCTGCACCTCACTGACGGAGAGGAGAAGAGGGTGATATTAGACAAACTTGTGGAACTAGAGCCGGGGAATTGGGAACATTACCTTTTGTACGGGAACTGGTACAAAGAAAGAGGTAAGTAAAAGCAAAGTTGTGGATATTTGGAATCGAGGTAATTGAAGTTTGACTTGTGGTAGGTATTAGATTAACCTGTGGAGACTGAGAACTGGGAACATTATCCGCTGTATGGGAATTGGCTTCTTCTAAATTTGAAGTCGAGGTTCATCAGAGCTTACCTAGGGATTCTACACTTTATTAATAGAGGAGATAAGAGAGTAACATTAGGTGTCTATTGTATGGGAAATATTTGAAGGACAGAGTTTAGTGGATTCTATATTACCTACCCATATCTTCTTTTAACGCTTACACAACTGAAACTGCTGAACAGATTTCTTGCAATTGGGCAGACTAATATGATAATTCGAAGGAATAAAATTAGATTCAAGCTAGATATAAAATAATTGCTCATCAAATTTATGCTTCTAACCGAAGTGTTGAAAAAAAATGAAAATAAAAAAAAATATTTATTAAGTAACTTACTTGTTATTAAGAATGATATTATCACACGTAATATGAAAGGTTTATTGTATAACTGCACTAAACTTATTGATGTAACTATTTAATCAATTTTATTTCCTACAGGATTACTCCCATTATCCTTAAGGTACTACACCACAGCCATGCAGCTGTCTTTCAGCGGTACCTCACAGAACCACGAGCGAGGCAAGATTTTGTCCACACGAGCCGCTTGTCTTGCTCATCGGAGTAATGGACAGACTGCCAGGGTGGTGCAATTAGTTACCAGGTAAGGTCTTGGAAATACTGAAAACAACAATGTCAAATTTAAAAAAAAGCAGAATAAAATTGAGCGACCGGATAAGCAACAATGTTTTATGGAATGTTGTGATGTGAAAGAAGGTGTAGCTACAGGAATAGAAAAGGGAATGCTTGAATTTAAATTTAAAAGCGAAAAACATTTATAAAGATGTTGGTGTGATTAAGTGATAAAGTGATACCATGTAGTTTATTACAAAATCAATATTTTATGTTTTATTCAGTAAACAGGCCTATTTTCACGTCATTTTACATGTCAACAAATTAAATTAAAATTATATCTTGTATATAAATATTTGTCTAAAAGCTAGATTATAGTACCTACTGAAGCACTTAACCATCTCGAGGCTAGCGTCCCTTTCAAAGAACAGAAAGGAACGCTGTACAAAACGGACATAGAATTCCTTTAAAGAATAGAACCCCAATTTTGAAAATGAATGAATATCAATGGTTTGTTAAGATGGCAAGCGTCCGGCGGCGGGCAGCCGCAGTGGGCGCGCGCGCGCGCGGCGCGGGCGTGGCGCCTGCGCACCGAGCTGGCGGGCCGCGCCGCGCTCTACGCCCGGCCGCACGCGCACCACGCGCAGGTATGACTTACTTGACTTAAGGTCCTATGACCCCTAGCTGGGGCAGAGGGCATCCACAGTGCATCGCAGGTATGACTTAAGGTCCTATGACCCCTAGCTGGGGCAGAGGGCATCCACAGTGCGTCGCAGGTATGACTTTAGGTCCTATGACCCCTAGCTGGGGCAGAGGGCATCCACAGGGCGTCGCAGGTATGACTTACTTGACTTAAGGTCCTATGACCCCTAGCTGGGGCAGTGCGTCGCCATCCCGGTATACCGCCAGTTTAATGCTATTATAGCATCATCTATACTATAGCATCATCAGGTTGCTTCCCAGCTAATACAGTTGTGTCCTCCCCAGTAATGCTAAACGGACCCAGGGTGCCTTCCAAATTTTCTCTCTCTGTTTTGATCCGGTTTTCGGCGTACTCAGTTTTCAGTCCATTAGCTCGTATATATATATGTATATCATCCTTCATGTTGTTCGCCAGAATTTATTCAACCTGCCAATTTTTTTTCAGTTATAGCTTATAATGTCAAATGTGGCGAAATTAATTATATATAGTATCTTTAGCTGATGGTGATGATTACTGGTTTGGGACGATATAAGTTAATACATTTTAGGTTTATTACTATCAGCAAGTTTATGTGGATATATATCTTAATATACACAAACCAATGACTTTTCTTTATATTTTACTGTCCGGGCCTACTTGAAGAAAATTCTTTAGAAATAATTAGTTCTCACAAAATTTATCTTTTGTCTTTGGTATATTTAGTCCGAATTCCATGGTACACTCCCATATTTACTTCTACTGTTAACAATGATTAATTATTTTACGCTATACTTTCAGACAACGTCAACGTGTCTCCACCACAGCAAATTAGAAATATCATCCAGCGTCTACGTCAACGGCAATCAAGACGCGAAATCCGACACAAGGACACTAGTGGCGAAAACTGACGTGCCCCGTGACAAAGACACCGTTGTAGCTAGTGTTAACAAAAACCATTGTGAAAACAAAGATTTGAAAAAAAGTGTATCAATCTCCGCTCAATACAAACCGACACACAATAAATCAGATATAGGACATAAGCAGAAGAGTTGTCCTCTGCACAATAAAAAGAAAATTAAAGAACCTGAGACGTTTACGCCATTCGTTTCTGACCATTTGATAAAGACTTATTAGGATAAGATTATAATTTTAAGGCTAAATTTTGGCATAACAATATCGCTGTTGATTTTAAATTTTATAAATAACAATGACCTATTGAAAATAAGAAAGGGTTCTTCAAAAATACGTGAAACTGTCCCAACATTTGCACGAAAATTTTGGCAATTGTCACTATTTCCTTGATGTGAACTGTAATTTCATTGCTTCATGTTTCTTTTCACTAAAATCGATCTCGACTATGATTGACAAACAATATAATTATTGTTGACTGCAATATTGGTCAACTGTTATTATTTTCTAATGAAAGGAAAGTATGTACAGTATAGTTAGTTGCTAAACAAATTTGTGCCATAATAAGACTGCATGCATTGTTCAGTTTGTTATATGTCATGATAATAATATATACGAGTAATTATGT
The DNA here is from genome assembly GCF_032362555.1 of Amyelois transitella. Lineage (NCBI taxonomy): Eukaryota > Metazoa > Arthropoda > Insecta > Lepidoptera > Pyralidae > Amyelois > Amyelois transitella. The sequence goes on along the minus strand of NC_083509.1, from coordinate 559,426 downwards.
AATTGTTGTTAATTTGTTATAATCACGACCACTTCTAATTCAGTTATCATATAATACTGTTATTGTATTACGAAGAAGTTTTTGTTTAAATTGATTTACTTCCTGAGCGTTTTTACATAAAATCTGTTGGGAGATTAATGATATAGTGTTTTCTATACTTAATCATGTCTTAACGCATTTTCTTCGTTAAATTATTTCGACAAATATGAATAATGTCAATCTCAGCTTAAATTTGATGTTTAAAACTTGGTTTCAATCGTAGAGTTTTCCTCCTGGCTTAAGTCCCGGTTGCATCCTCACCACTCTGGAAAGGAGCCCGGGATAGGTATGCCTTTGACCATGGATCATGAATTGGGTGAGTCAGGTTTTTACACGAAGCGTGGTCTTAATCTTAGAGTATCGACTTAATTTTAAATAATTAAAAAATTTCAATTAACTGTCTACACAAATCAAGAACTTACTCAATCAAAACTTACTACGAGCGAAGCCTATCTTAATGAAAAAATTGCGTTTCATTGAGCTCTCAACATCAGAAAACAATGCATGCGGTAATTACTCAAATATATCGTTTGACCTGAATATATAATCAAATAATGTAAATAATTGTAAATCAAAATAAATACTGTAATATATAAACGAGGCATCGTAATATATAAGTAAAATGGTAAATAAGATTTCTCATGTAAATATAATAATTCTGCTGAAATATAAAATTTGACGAAAAAGCTGACATGTCTTTATTGTTTCAGAAAACAGGTTTTTATTATATAAAAAGAAATAAGTAAATACAAATTGCACAGTTTAAAAAATATACATAATTGAAAAGATTAATTAACAATAATTGCAATTTCTTAGCGCGAAGTTGAAGTTGATTGATATAATCGTATGTTCTAATCGGAATAATATTCTAATTTCTATGATGATTTTTGACTTCACTTTGCATACATTTTTTTATACGGTTAACTTATTGTTTTCTTAACCGAACGAGTCAATATTAAGAATTTCCATCGCGTAGATGTAACATTTGTTTACGACACACAAATAAAATAATTGAAAGACATTTTGTTTTATTTTTCAATTAAATTCTTTACACAATTTTATTACGACACCCAAATTACATTCTTTGTTTGTTCAATGATAGAAAAAGTTAACCAGATTTTACAGTACTTACCTGTTACTGTGGTTGAGTTGCTAAGTGAACCAAAGTTAACTTATCGATAACAACAATTATTTGTTCTTAATTATAAGGTATAACCTAGAACACTACAACTATAGTTATAATGTAAATATAGCTATAGTGTTCTTGTCGAATAAATATTATTATTTATTTAAAAAAAATCTATATATTTGCTGTGTGGTTCCCTACACTTAAGAATAGGACCACTACATTCCTTTCCTATTGATGTCATAAAATACGACTAAGGTAGGTATAGGCTAATAAACTTGGGATTCTTTGAGGCGATGGGCTAACTACCTGTTACTATTTGAATCTCAATTCCATCTTTAAGTTGTAAAGCTGAACGGCCTTTCGGTCTTCAGGAGACCGTCGGTTCTGTCTAACCCGTAAGGGATGAAGACGTGATTAGTATGACCTAAGTATGAGCATAACGGACGGCTTTTTCAGGATTTAGTTATTGTAGGTTAATTTTAGGTTAGTATGTACGCAACCCACCTTAAAACCTTTGTTACCGTAATTGTAAAAATATAAATAATGTGGTAAGGAAAACACAATTTTCTCACCTGAAGTAAATTTGACGATTCGTAAGTATTTGGTAACAGATATGCATATTTTAAGATACCTGAAGACATTTGCCTCAAAAAATTGATGCAGGTAGGTTAGGTACCAACCCAATAACCGCTTAGGTTATTGGTTATCATTATTTTTTTTTAGCATTTTAGTGTATTTTTAAACTAACTAAAAAGCTAATAAATCTTGGTTTTTATTTTCTTCGTTTATTTTCCCTTAGTCTCTAAGATATCTATGCTATCCTAAAAAAATTGGTGAGAAAGTAATGCACATGTTTACTAACCTGACTCTGTGGTAGGTATATTAGCGTTGAAAGTGCAAGGAATCTGTTTTACCAAAATATTGACGTGCATGCAAACTTTATTGCTTGTCTTTACAAGTATGAGATTTTACTTTTTCGACATCCATGGGAAAGATATGGAGTGGCCCTATTCCTTTTTATACTGGTGCCGGGTACCACACGGCACCAATATAAAAAAAAGGTTAGAATATGCCAAAAAATATTAAGCAAACTCACGACTGGAGTCACTAGAGTTTGAAGTATCGCAATCTGATGAAATTCTTCTGTTCCTTCATGACTTCTTAGGAGTACGAGTCATGACTCTGTCATTTTCAACAATACAAGTCGATGATGGATTAATGTTATTGAGAATCAGTTAGGAAGCGATCGTGCGGAAAACGCGCGGCCCTATTCTGTAATTTTGGTCAGCTAGTCGACAAAGTGAAATTGGATCTCGGTAAATAATTTTATAGAAGGTGATTAAAGGACAAAAATTGTTGACAATAACTGCTTTCTGTCGAGTTAACAGCCATTCATATTCCAATTATTACACAGAAAAAAAACCTTATGACACATGCTAGGTTTAGTTTTAAATGTTAACTTTGAAGTAAGAAGCGGAAATTTTAACCCTACACCTTGCAATTTTTGAGTCGAGCCATTAAGTTGAGTAAAATAAATCGATCTGAGCGTACTTCTCTGGCAATAAAGAGTCTTCTTCACGGAAAGTGTGACCAGAACAAAAGCCAAGACCAAAATGACTTACATCACGTATTCATTTGTTCACAAGAGAAGTAACTAGTGTCTCAGCATTTTTTTATTTATAAATTGTGGTTGGCGATGTTGAATTTTCATTTACATATAGTTATTAAATACAGTACAAAAGTGTTTAAAATTGTTGGTTGACACCTAAATAAAAAAAAACTCCGCTCTGACGTTTTCTGATACAGATTCAGAATAAGCCCCGAATCAAGTACGTAGTATGACAACAATTGAATCTATTTAATCACCTATTGCTTCACAATCATGATATTGGTCAAGGAGAGAGGTTACGGAATGTTTGATGACATTATTATAGCTGAGGTCAGAGAGGAAAAGTGTAGCAAATTGTCAAGAACCCCTTGACACACTGACTTGATCGTCATAATTTTAGTATTAGAGAGTCAGGAAGCTTCTTTTTTCCCATGAGCCGGTTACAGCCTCACTTCTTTGGAGAGGATAATACCAGGTGCCCCTATGAGCCTGATCCTGGGCGAGTGAGTCAAGTTTTGTCACGAAGCGAATTTCCCTTGGCTTTTAAAGCTATTTGACGGCCTCTGTGGCGCAGCGGTAGTACGCTTGTCTGTGACACCGGAGGTCCCGGGTTCAAATCCCGGTCAGGACATGATGAGAAAAGAACTTTTTCTGATTGGCCTGGGTCTTGGATGTTTATCTATATAAGTATTTGTTATAAAATATAATATCGTTGAGTTAGTATCTCGTAACACAAGTTTCGAACTTACTTCGAGGCTAATTCAACCAGTGTAATTTATCCCGTATATATTTATTTATTTATTTTGGCTACCCATTCTCAATGTGCAGGTTTCCTCACGATATAGGTTACTTCATAAATTTTTCTGCCCTATGACAGTTACTTTCTACCCCATAAAGATAGTAGTATATCTTAATTTGTTTTAATTCATAATAGGATTAGGCATTTGTCTTTGATTTCACCTGATGGTAACTGACGATGAAGACATTACATGACATCTAAGAGGTAGCCATTTATGTTCTTAACATCCTACTAATATTATAAATGCGAAAGTTTGGGAGTATGTCAGGATGTCAGTATGGATGTTTGTTACATACACTTTCAGGTAAAAACTACTAAACCGATTACGATGAAATTTGGTATGTAGGTAGCTAAAGACCCAGAATAACATATAGTAGGCTACTTTTTATCCCGGAGTTCCCGCGGGATTGACAGGGTTTCCATGCAGACGAAGTCGCGGGCGGCCTCTAGTGTTAAATAATGCTTTTGAAAGTTTGCGGACAGTAAAGGTAAGTAAAGGTTCTATTTGCTGAAAAAGTGGCTTTGCACACTCTCCAAACTGGATCCTACAAAACACAGATAGACAAGACAATAGGATAGAATAGAATACATTTATATTCAAAATTGGATACATGGTATCACTTATTGACGTCACATCACTTAAATCTAATTATAACTACTACCGCTTCCAAAGCGCATGTGTAGAAGAACAAACAACAAAAGATGACTGAAAGACAAAACAACAATATTTCCACTTTGACTGGTTGAAAGCTTTTTGTACATTCAAACATACATGCATATAGGCACGTCTGTATCCCTTGCGGGGTAGACAGAGCCAACAGTCATGAAAGGACTGAAAGGCCTTTCAACCTTTCATGACTCGTTCAGCTGTATAGCTTTATAATGGAGTTGAGATTCAAATAGTGACAGGTTGCTAGCTCATCGCCTACATGAAGAATTCCAAGCTTATAATTATATAGCCTTTGTTTGTTATCGAATGGAAAATCCTTGTAACGGACAAACCCCCCAACTTTCAACCCCGGGACTCCTGACACCTAATGTACCAGCCTACCCACTAAGACACCTCCGTGCGCCCTTCTTGCAAATTTTTATGCCATCATGGGATTGCAGGCATTTCCCCACGATGCCTTCTATGTATGTAGACACCTATGTAGTTTAAGTTAGCAAGTGCGTCAAAGCATAATTAAGTTTATTTACTTAGGTATGCGTTGTAAGAAATATTTATAAAAGACAATGCAGTGGTTGCATTCTATCTTATCTTGTTTGTGTGTTGATGTCCTTATATTATTTACGGTACAGTAGTGATGACGTTCATAAACTGTTTATTTAAAAGAGTTATTTACAAATGATGCAAGTAACCAACAAAATAAGATAACTACAATTGTGTTCATAATAATGTCCCTTAAATCTATTTCTTCGTTCCTCATGAAATAGACACAGCGAATAGTCTTAAAACTCAAAATTCAAATTTAGGTGCATAACTTCTTAATCGAAGTACTAAAAACTAAATATAGATAGGAACAGATGTAGGTAGTTAAAAAAAATATCGATTATCGCACTCTGAAACAGATTCGGTAGTACCTGTTCAGCGAATCGATTGCGTGATATTGCACAACCGGATCTCACGGTCGCAGACGATTTGTAAAAGTATCAATTCAATAATTCACGGCCGAAGTTTTCTCTGTTCGGAAAAATAGCGAAAATAATTGACGGGAAAATAATTTGAGACGGCGGTTTTGAACGCTTTCTAGACCGCGCTTAGCCCTGCGCGGGCGCAGTGGCCGACAGTACGCGAACTCGCGCGCTCGTCCGTCTCGGCAAACACTAATGTTGATATAGCGAACGATATAAAACACGACACAACGGTGACGAACTGTCAGACGCTTGGAACTCGAGTTGGTACCCGCTATTGCAAGATCCTTTAGTGAAAGGTTTATAAGTTACAAAAAACGAGTCGATCGGTACAGTTCGGGCGAGATGCGGCCAGCGGTGATCTGGCTTTCGCTATTGGCAATCGCGGTTGCCGAAATAGCTGAAGAACCTTGGGTGGAAGAGGAAGTTGAGGAACCTTACAATGAGGAAGTTGAAACGCACGAAAGGAGAAGGCGCGAGGCGTATGTTGAAGAACCTTATGAGGAACACGTTAGAGTTAAACGGAGGTGTTATGATGAAGTGATCCCTGAGCCGCGTTATAGGGTACGGCGGTCAGAAGAATACGTGAGAGTTCCTCGGCAAGTTCATCAATATGAAGTACACGAATTCACGGAAGACGACGCGTACCCGTCTTCAGTGCCTTACGAAGAAATGCTCGCTGCGAGTGCAGAGCATTATCATAGGGTTTACGCCGCGCCCGGTGCGCCGGCGTCCGCTCGGTATCAAAGTCCTGAAGTGAGTCAACCAGTGGGACATTTTGTGCCTGTGGGACAGCCTATTCAGTATGTTGCTCCTCCAAATGTGCCTTCATCCAAACCCGTTCAATACGCGGCACCGCCAGTATCACCCGTGGCGGCGCAACCTGTTCCATTCTCCCCTTCAAGTGTGCCTGTGTCTCAACCCATTAAGTTTGTCGCTCCTAATGTCAATGTCGCATCTAACCCTGTGAATGATCATGTCCAGTTTGTGGCGCCCCCCGTGCTTGCTTCTGTGTCTCCTATAGCCGCCGAGGCGCCGGTTCTTGGCCCTGTGCCGGTGCAATCTGTACCTGTGCCGCAGACGAAGAAGCTGGCTGGTGATCAGTATGGCTCGGCGGCTAATCATCATCATGGACATAAACATAGTGTTTCTCAAGGTGGAGGTCATAAAAATCATGCAGGTCATCATGCTGATCGGGGTGGAAAGGTAATATGTGTTGCTAATTGTTAAATGTCTTTGTGCTTTTGTATACAACTCAGAAAGCTACAAATAATAAAAATCATGATGTGGATTAATACGAGTTAGTCTAGATTTTTAATTGCCTTGTGATGTTAACTGAAATGTGCAATGAAAGGTCTCGTGTAATCAAGTTGGAATAATATAAGAATATAAAGAAACCTTAACTTGGCCTAATGTTATTATTATAGCACATTTTTATTGTTCATTGTTTTTCTTTTGCACATAAGTTTTCATTAATTTACTTTAGAATTTGTATATGTTTCTTCACATCCGTTTTTTATTTCTAGATACATCTATGTATACTTATTAAGAATTCCTCACAATGTTTACTGCTGAAGCAATCGTTTGTAAAATTATTTCATACCTATAACTTACATCATAATTTTTTCTATTTTCATTCAATTATCCTGAAATTATACTAAAAAGCTTACCTTACAATTATAATCCTAATATAACGTAAGTAAATTGAAAAAAGAAAAGAATATCTTATTTTATTATCTTAGATGAGCTTCCATTAAAAAGTTGATAAAATTGTAAAAAACAATTGCAAAAAGAGCTAATTACTGGCAAATTTTTCAGAGCTCCAAAGGTTACAAATCTGATCATCACTCGGACAAAGGCGCCAAAGGTCACAAGACCGACGAGATCCATCGCAAGGAGTATGAAGAAGCAGCCGGTAAGAAGCATAAGCATCACGACAAGGCTGGTCACCAAGGAAGCCATGAAGAGGAGGCCCATGGCCATAGAGGCGCACACTTTGGAGAGAAGAAAGGGCATAAGAAAGGACATAAAACCAAGGGTAAGTTATTTATTCATTGCTCTTTTAATACACAATTGTACTGGATTAAAATTACACACAGGATGCGACGTTAAGTCAAACAATAGTTGGATAGTTTGCGGACCGTAGAAATGTATAAATCTTTTCATGCTAGGTATTTATTTAGGTTTAAATTAAAAGCGAGAAAAACAGTGATTTATAGGATCCTGTTAATGAAAATCATAAATTTGGAAGAATCCGTTATAGTAGTTCAACCTCCGGGAGTGCTAATTGTAATTATTGCATACAAATGTTGGCGACTGACAACAAGGTATTAACATATCTCCACAATTCAAACAAGCATGCAAGTAAACATGGTCTTCATTGTCATTCTATTTGTATTGCAACTGCAAATATGCAACATGCAAATATGTACGGAGGTACCTGGAATAAAGCCACAAGTCACAAGTTCGATCCCCGATCAGTCTTCTTCTTCCTCCTAGGGTTAGTCCCGGTTACATCCTCACCGTTCTGGAAAGGAACCGGGATCCATCCATGACTAAAGATCCTGGATTGGGTGAGTCAGGTTTTTATACGGAGCGACTCCCGTCTGACTTTCAAAACCTTAGTAGGGAAACCTAACACAAATGGGATTATAGTTACACATTCAGCTAGGAACAATGGGCCAAGGTCTTGGCTAAATATAGTATCGTTGTTTTAGTATCCCATGTCACAAATTCGAACTAGGTAATTAGGTATTTTGGGGCCAATCAATCTTCCCTGTACGTTGAGTTAGTATCCCGTATCACAAATTCGAACTTAGGTACTTCGAGGCCAGTCAATCGTCCTTATATGATTAAAGAATATCCCCCATTGTAACCAATTAGTTAAAATTAAACTCGCTTCACGCTAAAATTACAACTAAACAACAAAAAACGAAACAAAAATGGTGTTGACTTCGGAAACGTTCCGTTATAACTTATTGAATTTCATGGTGTTTACCGGATAATGGCTAAAAAAACTGTTGTAGGGGTCAAACGGAACGCAAATAAAACTTATGTAATATCGAGCGCTTTCTAACCGCTAATATTGCTTCTAGAATTGTCATGTACGTGTTGTGGGATTTTGTAATCGCCATTCTATCTACTTAGTTTATTTGTTCAACTATTTCAGATGGAAAAAATCCATTTGTTACAACGTTTTAGGTGCCTTTATTAAATAGCTGGTGTTATTTCGGTGCCGTGCCGTGTGGTTCCCGGCACCAATAAAGAATAGGACCACTCCATTTCGTTCAAATGACACATGCTATACATGGTTATGGATGGTCTAGCAACCTGTCACTATTTGAATCTCAATTCAATAGAATTGTTGTTGATTAAGCCAAACAGCTGTATTGTTGGCTCTGTCTATCCCGCAAGGGAGACGTGATTAGATGTATGTATGTAATTTCGATATAAACAATCAATATGTTGGTATATAATACTTATATACTTCTTTAAGCCGCGTGATTTCCACCATATAGAAGATAGAATTACATACATACTCAGTCACATCTTGTTAATGTGCAAGGCAAAAACATTATCCGATCAAAACTATTAAATTCATATTTGTCTCAAATAGATGATCATTAAAATTAAGCCGTAACTTCATGAAATGTAATAGGTATTACTATCCTAGTACCTGTCTTATTACAGACAGGGAGTTAGCAATCAAGAATCTTTAAAATTTTCCGCAATAAAATTACCAAATTTTGGAAAATATTTATGCTTCATAGTACACGAAGAGTTAGTTAAAATTGCAAACGATGCAGATGTAAAACCAAAATAATCTTGTTTGTATATCTGTATGCCACATGTCCAAAACACGTAACGGGTAGGGTAATAAAAACAAACATTTTAAAATTCTTTGAACTTATCGTGGGAATATTGTCGAATTTACTTTTAACAATCGCCCGCGACTGCATCTACGTGAACTGAATTCGTTAATTACTTAGGTATTAAAATAATAAGTGCGAATAAAACTTTTATGGTTTCAAAACAGTTATGTACTTTTATCAGAAAAGCTATCTACTCCTACATTAGAAAAATAATTTCTTTCGGGTATTCAAGTAAAGTAGTAAGCCACATTCTTTCGCTTAATTATCATACATACATACATAGATAACCAAGTCTTGTAAAGACTGAAAGGCCGCGTTCAGCTTTATAGCTAAAAGATGGTAATGAGATTCAAATAGTGACAGGTTGCTTGCCCATCGCCTAAAAGAAGAATCCAAAGTTTACACTGCGATGTTTACCACATCGAAAACTTACTTCTGCAATTTTCATAAGAATTTTCATGTTCTCTTAGAGGATACACTAACAAAGCCCCATTCCCTACATTTTAAAGCCAATCCCAAAGAAATCATTACAAATAATAATGGAATAAACCCAAATTCCCCAAATTTCCAGGGTACCACAACAAATACCACAAGGACGAGTTCCACAAAGAGCATAAGTTCTACGATGACTTCCACAAGAGCGGGGAACACCACAGATACGGCAAGTTCAACGCGAAACACGCCAGCAACGAGAGCGGGAAAAAGAAGGCTCATCATGTGAACGCGGGCCATGACTTCGTGGAGAGAGGCAAGAAGGGATACAGGTAATTTCTACAGACTTTCGTAATTTCGAGAATTTAGTAGGAAATACCACAGATATGGGTAGTTCAAAGCAAAAGACCCGAGCAACGACAACGAAAAGAAGGAAGCTATCCATGTGAACGCGGGTCATGACTCCGTGGAGAGAGGAAAGAAGGGATACAGGTAATTTCCACAAAGACTTTTGAAATTTCGAGAATTTGGTCGAAAATATCACAGATACGGGTAGTTCAAAGCAAAAGACGCCAACAACGAGAGCGGGAAGAAGAAGGCTCAGTATGTGAACGTGGGTGATGCTTTCGCGGAGAGAGGCAAGAAGGGATACAGGTAATTTCTACAAAGACTTTCGAAATTTCGAGAATTTGGTTGGAAATAAAACAAATGAGGGTAGTTCAAAGCAAAAGACGACAGCGAAAAGAAGGAGGCTCACTATGTGAACGCGGCCATGACTTCGTGGAGAGAGGAAAGAAGGGATACAGGTAATTTCTACAAAGACTTTCGAAATTTCGAGAATTTGGTAGGAAATAAAACAGATGCGTGTAGTTCAAAGCGAAAGACCCGAGCAACGACAACGAAAAGAAGGAGGCTCACCATGAGAACGCGGCCATGACTTCGTGGAGAGAGGCAAGAAGGGATACAGGTAATTTCTACAAAGACTTTCGAAATTTCGAGAATTTGGTAGGAAATACCACAGATATGGGTAGTTCAAAGCAAAAGACGCGAGTAACGAGAGTGGAAAGAAGAAGGCTCAGCATGTGAACGTGGGTGATGCTTTCGTGGAGAGAGGCAAGAAGGGATACAGGTAATTTTTACAATGACTTTAGAATTTTCGAGAATTTGGTAGGAAATACCACATATACGGGTAGTTCAAAGCAAAAGACGCGAGAAACGAGAGTGGAAAGGAGAAGGCTAACCGTGTGAACGTGGGTGATGCTTTCGCGGAGAGAGGTAAGAAGGGATACAGGTAATCAATGTATTTGTAATTGCAACATATACCAGAATCGAGTAGTAGACCTGTGTTCACCACACGGCACTTCATTGATGTATAAACCAAATGTCATAAAATTCACATTCTGCATGATGATGTGAAAGGCATTAGCCCGTTGATGAATATTAGTTTTGACTTCATGTTGTATTATACATACACACAATGTTACAATTTTAGATCTTGGCCCTCAAAACTGTTTAGTGTCGTCATTTGTATATTCTTAGTTAAGATATAAATAAACACAGACGTTAGCAGAGTTGAACAAATTCATTTCATGTGACTTATATATACATACATACATAAATCACGCCTCTTTCCTGAAGGGGTAGGCAGAGACCACATCTTTCCACTTGCCACGATCCCTGCATACTTCTTTCGCTTAATCCACATTTATAACTCTCTTCATGCAAGCTCGTCGGATTCGAGTACTCTTGACCTGACCTTTTGCTAGAACCAATCCGATTTGATCTTGATGTGACTTATGTAATTCAAAATTTAATATAGATGTAGTTTCATATCTCTTTCTATCTATAAAGATAGAAGGAGATGCATGAAGAAGGTTAACCATTTAGGAATAGAATTACTTTAAGCAAGAAAGCGAGTAAGGAAAAGATATCAATTAATATTTTTTTTGTATGTACGTTTGTCATGCGAAAACTTTCGAACTGTTTACATTTTGATAAAATTGAAAATAAATTTAGGATATGTCAATGTACCTAATTTTTAAATCCGCGCGGCATCAAATCGCTTAGTAGTTTTAAGTTCCTGGTCTAAGTGCGTGGCGAACGACTAAAAATACATACATATAATCACATCTTCATCCCTTACAGGGTAGCTAGAGCCAGAGTAGAACAGTCCAAATAGGCTACGTAACATACATTCATAAAATCCCGCCTCCTTCCAGACAACATCTTTCCACTTGCCACGATATACTTCTTACGCGTGACTCAATAAAATGGTAGTAATAGTGTTTTTATTCTCTTTTCAGCAACAAGGGTCACCTGGACGAAGACCACACCGGCTACAAAGGAGGTCAGGGTCACGAGGAACACAAAGCCCACCACTCACAGCACGGCAAGAAGGGGGGCAACGAGGGCGGCTCTCGTTGGGGGTATGAGAAGAAGAACTGATTATGAACCCAATTTGGTTATCATTATAGAATTGGGACGAATAAGTCTTTATTCTGAATTCTACGATTTTGTAAGAGTTTCAGTCCTTTTAAATTTTGACCGAGTTTAACGAACAATGCCAATTCAATCTTGGTTGCTGTAGCAGTAACTAGATTCAATGCGAGAGTTTCAAAGAGCGTTTTATACTTTTAAAATAGAAATGCATGCATGACAGGCATATTTTGTTATTTTTTTTTTGGAGACACTATATCAGGGGATATTAAATATTATTTTATAGGTATTATTCTATTGAATAGGTATCTAGAATTTGATTTATAGTTCTCATTAATAAAAGTAAGCTAACACTTGCATGGACAAAAAACGAGCAACAAAGCTCATTGCAGGTTTTCCTCGGAAAAGTTTTTCATAAAAAATAACAAAATGAGGCCGGTCAAAAATAAATTCAGTCGAAATTAGACGGAACTTTTGCACAGAAATCTATTATAGTTGAAATTAATCACATTTTACGATCAAGTAGAATTATGAATTGCAGTGCTATGAATCAATATGCCATAGAATAAATAATTAGGATGATAATAAAGGATTTTTAGTTCCAATTATATAAATCACTAACAAACACCAATATACAAGAACGTCACAATTAATTACATCTGTAGCTAAAATTTTGTTTTGTTACCTATTCTTATTAATTACATTCCAAATAGGTATTTAAGGAATTAAAGCCGAGTATTTAAATAATCAGGTAAGTAGAAGTTGTCAGGATTTTACCGAACTCATGATAATGTAATAAATCTTAATTAATGTTATGTCACATAAATAATCCATATCAATGGGTGTTACATACAAAGTAGATATGTAGGTTATAACAATTTCATGTTTCTTTTCATATTGCCAACTTTCATAATTATATTTTGTCTTCCATTAAAACACTTGAAAAATACCTTTTTATTTTGGTAAATTATTAGATAGATACATTTTTTTCTAACAATCATTAGTAGATTTTCTCTTCAAATTCATATCTAGGTTAATGACGTATCTAGGCAACAAACAAACCCAATAAGTCGTCCTACTCCCAACCAAACCATTGGTATTACCACTTTTTTCCACTTCACAAAAAGCCAATTCAATACCGTTGCAGTAGTATCTAATGCAATAAATTAACCAGTAAAAAACTTATTGATACTCTCTGTTGTGCAAGCAAGTCCAATCGGACGGTGACCGATTGGGTTAAGCAAACATGTGGGTTTTTTTTCTCTTTTTTTTTGTCTATTCGTTATCGTTTTTTCCTTAATAGGTACTTAGATGATTTTCTTATTTTGGGTTCATAACCATATAAAACTAAGAAATCAATGAATTTACATTTTATTTGCCGAATATTTTAAATTCTAAGTACGTCCTCGCAATAGAAAAAAATTGTTTTTCTTTTTTTTTGTAAATAATGATCTACCTTACCGAGTATACATTTATATGGTCAAGTTACCAGATAAGTTAGTTTTGTAAATAGGTTTTATTTTAGTGAATGAATATCTTATTACTAGGTATTTTTAAGTCTGTTAATTTTATATTTTTTGCAATATTTTACGTTTTTGTGATACTACAACTAAATTGATCATATTTGTATAAAATATATTCCGTTTCAAAGTAACAAACAATTTTTATTGTATTTTTTTAGTTTGAAGTGTTATTCTATAAATTAACGATTATTCATTTTAATTTTTTTTTATATTTTCCTTTCAGTTTTGTAGGTACTTTTTTTTACTATCTAGAAGTATTCTCAGATTGTTAGTCATTTTTAAATAAAAAAAAAATTGTTTTTGTAATGTGTTTTATTCAATAATTTAAACCACGTTTATTACAAAAAATACTTCATCTATAAGTTTATTAATTTCATCTTTTTTCTTTTTAACAAAACCAAATATTTGTATGCAATATAAATAAAATTTTTGGAAGCAATATACCTACACAATATTCATATCAACTTTGGTTGAAATAAGACCCCTTTGTTGTAGAATAAATTTGCATCTTACTTACGGGAAAACTACTCATATACATATTAGCGATATATATACAGGGTGACTTTTAATTCAACTGCATAAATTTAACTGTTAAGTGTACTCATCTAAAGGATATTTAAAAACATTTCTTTACATGTTTAGTTTTAATTTCTTTTTATAGTATTGGTCTGTATTAAAGCGTGTGACGTAGTTTTTGAGGGTTTTTTAAATGTGAAAATGATGATGTTTAATTTAAATAAAAATAGGCTCAAACGGCTCAGATGCATGGGTATAGTCTATGTTTAAAAGGATGCAGTTGTTTTAAATGTCACCCTGTATATTAGTTGTTTTGTTATATGTGATATATATATATATATATACGTCTATATATCACATAAGTTGCGGCTTGCACGGCACAATTGCTCCAATTTTGGGATCGAAGTACTTGACATAGATGGCGACAGTGTGATGAGGGCTGCGGGGGAAGAACACCCGCTGGCCAAAGTCGTCCACAAAGTCGGTGTAGCTCATCTCCCATTCCCGTTTCATGCCGCATTTCTCGCAGATTCTTGCACTGAAATAAAACAATTTATTTACTTTATTGTCTTTACCTTGCTTTTTACTTTTAATTCCTAAAGCTTTTTAAGGAACTAAAGTTCTGTTAATAACACTGTGAAATATACGGCTTTAAAACATAATTTGAGAACTTATGATTTGTACCGTTGTAGCGGGAGCGTATATTCGACTCGACCGCCACCAAAGGGAAGAAGGCTAGGTGTGTGCCTGGGGAACCGCGGCTCCAACGATGTTGTGTCGGAGGTTGTATATTTGCTCCACTCCGTGAAATCCTTGCTTGTGTGTTTTTTCACTGTTTTTGACTGATAGCGTCGCGTGATTTTATTTTTTATTGTTGTGACGTGTGGCGTAGGAAGTCGCCACACAGTTATACAAGAAACTAGCTTTTAACCGCAGATTCGCCCGCGTGAATTTAGAAATGTACAAAAAGCTATGAATTTATATTTAACACCATCTATAAAAACAAACGACGAAATTAGCACTACGTACAAAAAGCATCGAATCAAACGCCACTTACAAAAAGCGACGAATTTAGCGCCACTTACAAATGAATACAGTGTTTTTTTTTTTTTTTTGCAAATCCCCGATTGTAACATACATACGTACCTACATAAAATCACGCCTCTTTCCCGGAGGGGTAGGCAGAGACTACCTCTTTCCACTTGCCACGATCTCTGCACACTTCCTTCGCTTCATCCCGATTGTGAAACTGTGTAAAATCTGATTTATACGCACGTATACTGGCTGACTGCAACAACTTGCACCAATGGGTATCTGAGCTCATACGCATTGTCTATGGCAGTCTTCAATAACAGGGTGCCCACCCCCTGGGCAGTCACTTCGGATGCCGTGACTAGAACTTCCACCTGACATGATCAGAACTTGGGTTAGCTAAAACTAACTCGAGGTTTCCACGGGAATAAAGACAGCACATACATACATACATATAATCACGTCTATATCCCTTGCGGGGTAGACAGAGCCAACAGTCTAGACTGAAAGGCCACGACCAGCTGTTTGGCTTAATGATAAAATTGAGGTTCATATAGTGATAGGTTGCTAGCCCATCGCCTATAAGAAGAATCAAGTTTATAAGCCTATCCCTTAATGGCCTTTTACGACATCCAAGGGAATGAGACGGAGTGGTCCTATTCTTTCTTTATTGGTACCGGGAACCACACGGCACGTCAACTAGGACATCACTGCTGTAAATTAATTATTTAAACCTGTTCACTGATTTAATATTTAAATCATCAGAATTACTTTTATATTATATTGAGCGGATACATAAGATTCAAGTGTTATCACAATCATAAACAACTTCCTCTGGAACATTTATCCCGCTAAAATTATCTTTCACAACATCTCTTTTTCTACTTTTTAAAAATAGTCTATATGTCTTTCCAACCCTTTAGAGCGACAGGATATTATGAAATTAAGACATAATTTGATTTTGCTACTAGATTTGCACTTCGTAATACCAGTGGCAAAAAAAAAAACATACATACATACATATGATCACGTCTTTATCCCTTTCGGGGTAGACAGAGCCAACAGTCTTGAAAAGACTGATAGGCCACGTTCAGCTGTTTGGCTTAATGATAGAATTGAGATTCAAATAGTGACGGGTCGCTAGCCCATCGCCTAAAAGAAGAATCCCAAGTTTATAAGCATATCCCTTAGTCGCCTTTTACGACATCCATGGGAACGAGATGGAGTGGTCCTATTCTTTTTTTTACTGGTGCCGGGAACCACACGGCACACACACACACACACAAAAAATACCTTAAATTCTAACGCCTACAGCTAATTATATTTGACTCACATCATAAATGAAGTTTATGTTGTACTTGGTGAAAAGATTCGGACTCCTGATGCAATGGGCACAGAAGTACATGCGGTGGCGCTCTGGCCTCGATGCGGTGTAATGAGCCCACTCCTCCAGCTCGTCAGCAGCCCATGGAAATAGTTTGTTGGCTATTAGAACTCCTATCATCTTCCTCTCACCGGTTCTTGGGATTTTCTCGTAGGCTATGAACCTATCACCTGGAATAAAGAGTTATTTAAATGAATATTTTTTAATAAGCTTTAAAATATATATCAATTAAGAAAGTAAATATGGTAAAAGAATAATTTATCTCATTTCAGTTGAAGTAAGTAGGAGCAGTGTCATTAGATAAAGCATGTTACATGAGTTTTGAACCAATAGCTAAGATATAGATATAAGATATAGGAAAGAAAGGTAGCACAGTGACCTTTTTATTCATAGTGAATTCTAATCCGTCTAAATATATCGTAAATCCGTAGAATTTTGAAAGATCCGAAGGATGTAAAACCTTAGGAATATACTATCTTAATTAGATAAAGACATCCATAGAAATTGGAATTGAAACTGATAGGAAGTGTAAACATTCCAATACCTGAATGGGAATACTTGTCGGTGAGGACATCTATGTACGGACAGTTGAGGTCCATCCACAGTCCCACGACGCTGGGCTCCCTGGGCCAGAAGTGGTTGTAGAGGAAGGACCTGATAAACTTGGCGTGGCATCGATTCCCCCGCTCGATTGTCACATTGCGAATGTCGAAACACTGGGAAGAGAAACAATGTGATAAGACCACATAGTGCCGACCCTGAGTCAGGAATGAATAAGAGCTAAAGAGAAAGAGAGGTTCTCCTGTATTTAGCGTTACCTTTTCCTAATATCAAATCACTTGTTATTCATTTATTCTTCTAGCATTTGTCTCGGCTATTTTATTTTCAGAGAAAATCCTATAATCACGGTTTCCCAGAAGTAAAGTCAGGTAAACGAACCGCTTCTGACTGACCTCAGAGAGTATATTAACACCAATTCAACACGCCTGGACCATAGTTGTTGCAGTGGGTGAAATTGCCACACACAGAAAAAAATGGGTCCTATTCTAAAGTATCAGACACCATAATGCACAAACAATTTAATCCTTATACAAAAATTTATTACGCAAGTATTTGCAAAAAAAAGGTGCTTATAAAGCTCAAAGACCTTTTCATTAAATAATTAAAAATCTGAAACTAGAAGGCGATAGGTCAGCAGCTATACAAACTGTTTCCCAGTTTGCCATCATTAAGTCATCCAGCTGAATGTGGCTTTCAGTCTTTCGTAAGTCGTTTAACCCGTAAATATTACAGACGAGTTATATGTATGTAAGTACCCACTTATGTGTCTGCTAGTTTACTTACTGGCCTCTTCTCTGGTGGGAATGCGCAGACGTCGCAGGGAGAGGGCCTCCTGCAACGCACCGGCTGTCGCGTGTTCACCCCAAATTGGCTCAGCAGATTTCTAGACAAAATACTACTTGATAACGCCTTAATCATTGTTCCTCCTGCTCTGGTCACATCCTGAACTGATTCACTTTTAATTTCTTTTGCTTGTTTTAATATATTTTTTTTAGTTTTATTGTTAGAGCATGTTTTTTCGATTTTTTTATGTGTTTTGATTTTTTCTAAAAGTTTTAAGACAACTACTGTCATGTTGTCATAGAGGTATTTGAAGAAGTTTAATATCGTTCGATACATCATCTAAAACTATTGACGAAAAATTTGAAAACGATGATAATCGCCTTCTTATCACACGAAGGTGCTCATCATTTACAAAAGACATTTTATCAAAAACATTATTGATGTATAATATAGTCTTGTGGTTCGTGCCTCAGTAGAGAAACACTGTAGGAGATTAAAAATTTTGAGTTACTTAATATACATTTCATTTCAATGTCGCAAATAATTGTAGGTGTAATCTACAAATAAATTTACTGAAAAGGACAAATAAGTCTTTGTGACGTATGCATAATCCATGTAAAACAGGCACGCTATGAAATTAACAAATAAAAAATAAATCAAATGTCATAGCAGGCGTCATTAAGTCACCATTATTATATTTTTGGATTTTTAGAAATTTAATAAAATCATTCACAAAACAGTCAACATGATTCGGAGAACTAAATTTTATGTGTGAATAAATATTGCCCCTCAATTCTTCGGTGCCCATTATGTCCTTGGTGACCAATTTCTTAAAGTGTTTCTCTGGAGGTGGTTTCAGAAAGCCGGTCCTCAATATCTTAGCCCATCAGCTCAGAAGAAACTACTCAGATACTCCTAAAGCGGATCCAGATTCCAAGCAAGTGACGGTACAAAATGTAAATTATCCCTGTCCATAAAAGTATCTTGGAATATAGGTTCAAGGTTTTAAGGTAGTGGTAGTGAAGCTGCAACTATTGTTGCCAAATTATATATGTCTTAGTTTAAATATTTATACTTTACCATTCATTTAAATTCTAAATAATCAAACATTTACTTATTTTGATACCTTATTTAAATATGAACCTGCTATTGTGAGAGTTGATTTGTGTTTCTACTTAATATTCACTTACAGTATTTCATCGCTTCTGCTTTTTTTATAAAATCCAGACAATAATTAGAATTCTTCAGTTAAAATAAAAATATCATAACCTGATAGCAATTTCACGTGCTAAGGAAGTCGGTTAAAAATGAATTTCATTAAAAACAAAATCAATAGATTTGGGCGAAGACTGGCGATCAGGAGATCTCAAGGTAGGTAATTCAGATTACGTATCTGATTTTACTTACTTATAATTCAAAAATTAAAATATTAATAGATCTAAATTTCTTATTTTAGCTAATAGAGTCAGCTTCGACATGGATAATATTGAAATTTCCACCGTAGATATTTACCATCCTCTTACTCCTCCCCAAAACTTGAAAAGACAAGCGCTAGTTATCAAGCATCACGACCGTTATTCAAATTCATTAGATGATGTTGTCTTGGAAATAATGGGTGCCGATCCGTCCATAGCAACAGTTTATGGTAAACCTATTCAAAACGATCTCGCTGTTCGTTTTGAATTTATAGCCACTTCTGGCCTAGAAAATGATCACAGAAAGGAATTGCTACGTGCTCATCTACCTCCTGTTAATTGCAAATTGATAGATGCACCGTCTTTAAATCCAGAAATAAAAGCAGCAATCACAGATAATTTTGTGAAACGAGATAAAGCTATATATAATAAACAAAAACAAATAGCCAGTGCTATTGCTTGCTTGAGTGAAGCAATCACTCTCCTTTTATCAAAAGATAATAAAGATCCTGTCGTTCTTTCGTTATTAATGGATACGGGACGAATTCTTTGTGATTCTCAGCATAACGATTCAATTACTAGACGTAATACCCTTTTATCTATATTGAAAGGAGAATTGAAAGAACAAATTATGGGTACAAAAATTGATACTATGCTTTTTGGGAAAGAACTAGCGCGTACTTTAAGAACAGCAAAAGAAATAAAAAAGTCTGGAGATGACTTAAAGGGTCAAATTCTTAACGCCAATCCAAATGCAAAAAAACTAGGAAATTCCAAAAAGAATTCTCATAACAAGGGTTCGGGTCAAATCGCTCAGGTTCAACGCTCAAAAGCTCCCATTACTGATTACATTGTAGTGGAGAATAATGATGATAATATTAAAGGGAATAACAGTAAAAATAAGCCGAAAGAGTCACTTCGTCCTTCGAATCAAAGCCACAAAGTAGACTGTTGGCAGCAGGATAGATTCTGCAGATCACCGAGAGAGTCTCGTCCGAGTACTAGTTCCAGTCAACAACGTGGATGAAAACACGGTAAAAATATTTTTAGATAAGTTTTGATAGTACAATTTTGATATATGGAAAATAAATTATACATATCATACTGATTTTATAGTTTTATTTTTGATCCATATCAATAATCGCCTAATCAGCATGTATTTTGCAGACCAAACACGGTCTTTTTTCTTTTTTGGAACTTTCTTGTATTTTTGCGTAGATATAAGTTTCTGTTGAGATTTCCTTCCCTTCAAATAGTCTCCTGACTTATTTATAGCTTTTGGTGTACTTAAAGTTTTAAGTTTTGCCGCTTGTGTTACTTCATTTTCTCGCTAAATAAAATTAATAATTTTGAAAACGTGAATTTTAATGTGGGTATTTTCAGGTGCAGGGCGCCGAGAGTGAGGAGCGAGTTCGGGTTCGTCGCGCACGCGCATCTGATGTCCCGCGCGTGCTGCGTTTCGTCCGGGAACATGCCCGAACAGCATGGCCGGGCCTGGCGGCGCCACCTAGCGGGTCGCACCTGATACTGGCTGACTATGTTGCCAGGGCCCTCGCTCAAGGTCTGTCCGGTTTTCTTTGTAAGTACCGTTGTGTTTAGGACTGGATGTTCAGTCAGAAACTTCTGGAGTCATTTCATATTATATTTGAAAGTTGATCTCGCTTTAACTGTATAGGTTCGTTACAGTGGTATCGCTCGTTTTCTGCTTAATTCACTCATTGCCATTCAGGGCCATATTTAATAATCTATGGTATTAGACGACTTTTTATAACAAATTCCACCATCAGGGCACTCCATGCTGGCTGAGCAGCAAGAGGCTCGTCGTGGGTGGGGCACCGTCCGAGGGTTAGCTCTGGGGACTTCCATCTGCCCCTGGGACGCGGCAATGCTGGAGCGATGGGCGCGGTGCGTGCGCTGCACCAGATCACGGCGACTCATGCATTTCACCGCACATTGCCTGCGCGCACCCGCTTTGCATGATAAATATAATGTGCATAAAATTCTACAGGTAATATTATAATGTTTAATATTTTAATGTTATTGGAACTCTTTCCCCGTTTGGTTTTTTGCATAAACACATCCTGTGGGATACGACCCAGATCTGTTGCTACTATTTCTTTTTTATCTTATTATATGTACTTAGTTGTATTCTGTTATGTATATAATAAATAAGTAAATGTCAATTATTCTTTCTATTTTTCTTTACAAATCGTTTTACTATCATAAATAACTTGTTACTTACTACTTTCCAAACTTGGGAATACTTTGCATCATTATCAATTAAGACATAAACATTCTGGTATTGCATTTTAGTATAAAGAAGATTGCTGTAAACTTTTTCAAACTTGATTATTTAATTACAGATATCCTTGATAGTGCCGTTGGACGCTCCAAAGAGATCTGAGATCATCAATGTGCTCGCTAAGAATGCCATTCAGCGCGGAAGAGACGTGGGTTTCCAGGTCATCAGGTTCGACACCTGCGACAGTATCATGTTAGTGATATATCATACTCATTTCAAAATCATAAATTCAAAAGTCTGTCTATACTTTTGTCTATCTTTCTATCTGTTGCGCTTTCACGCCTTAACTGCTGGGTCTTTTAAAAATGGCAGTCATTACACAGGGTCAACCACACTTACTGTACTTTGATTTGGGAATTGTCACGGGACCAATGTCCCGAGCAAAACCTAGTCAAGCAGGTAAAATTACCATACTAACGGCAATTGCACCACTAAATCACCCAATCAATATAAACTTAATCATTATTCAAATTAAATCTGTTTGAAATAAAATTGAAACTTAGTCATTGAACTAGGTATGTATAATCACAATAGCTGTAGCGAGAGCGATGATTCGGCTCGACCGCCACCAAAGGGAAGATCTTCCGCCAGGCTAGGTGTTATGCCTGGGGAACCGCGGCTCCAACGGTGTTGTGTCGGAGGTTGTATATATAGCTCCAATCCGTGAAATCTCTGAAATCGCGATTTAGGTTCTTCGCTGCTATTGGCTGAGCACGTCGATTTCTTCGAGATGATTGACAGTTGTTGTGTGATTTGATGTTGTGACGAGTGGCGTAGAGATGTCGCCACAATACTCCCCCCCAAGACCGGAGGTCTGAAGTCTTGATCTTGCTGTGCAATCTGTGCTTCAGTAGCTTGCAAGTGCCAGTTGTCTTCCAGTGAGTCGGAAGTTGCTCGAAGTCTGCGGTGAGTCGAGACAGTAGAGAGCGAAGTCGACTTGTTGGCGCCGGTAGATATCGTGCAGAGCTGCCACGCTGGAGAGAAGAGCGGCCGTCGAAGAGATCCAGGCGTGGGCTGCGGTAGATGCGTCGGTCGCTGAAGTCGATGAGATTGAGTGCGGGTGGAGACAGGACCAGGAAGCTCGTTGCGTTGGCTGCGATGGACCTGCTGCGATACCCCAGTTGCTGGCTTGCTGTGAGACTGCTTGCAGAGTGAGGAGTGATGCTGAGGATTGGAGTTGATGATAAGAAGGTTGCTTCCAATCACGTCGGGGTCACCAATGTAGCGAGAGCGATGATTCGGCTCGACCGCCACCAAAGGGAAGATCTTCCGCCAGGCTAGGTGTTATGCCTGGGGAACCGCGGCTCCAACGGTGTTGTGTCGGAGGTTGTATATATAGCTCCAATCCGTGAAATCTCTGAAATCGCGATTTAGGTTCTTCGCTGCTATTGGCTGAGCACGTCGATTTCTTCGAGATGATTGACAGTTGTTGTGTGATTTGATGTTGTGACGAGTGGCGTAGAGATGTCGCCACATAGCCAACAATTTTTAAAACAAAATTAGAACTGAAAATATTAGTGTTCTAGTGTAAATTCAGTGTAAATATAATTTTTCAGAGCACAATCGTTGGAGCAAATGGATCTGAAGAAAGAATGGCAGTTTGCGTACGACATTTATCCTGATTCTATAAAAGAAATGACTGATAAACCCCAGAAAACTGAATCCAATACTATGGAAGGCAGTACTGATGGACCTCCAAAAAATGAAAAGCAAATGTCTAATTTTATTGCAGTTTACACCTCACACACTCAAGCATCGAAAGCTGATCAAACTTGATACAATACAAACAAGACAGTGAACAGCAACATAATTTTGACGACTTAGTGACGGCTGCTAAGAAAAATAAAATAAAAAATTAAAAGTTGCAGTTTTATTTCATAAATATGAAGGAGAATCTAATCACGCGAAAGGCTTACAAACTAGAGTTTCTTTCATTATACGATACATGTGCTACTAATCTGTCGTACCTATAGATATATAATATAGGTATATTTAAAACAAAACATAACTATGAAAGACAAAGCGGGCATTAACTATATAGGTTTTTATGTAAAAGTGTCTAAAAGTGTCGATAGTATAGCGGGGCGAGATTGAGAAGTAAAAGCCAACTACGGGATAACAACTTTACTTCGGTAACTTATAAAAAGAAATAACAAAACTCGCTCGCTAATAAGAGGTGCATACCGCACCGGTCCGCGCGTTGTTTAAAGACTGACTTGTTCAATGAGGCGCACGGGCGGTCCTCTGCGCGGGCGCTGGGAACGGCGTGGTATGGACGAGGGGGGCGGAGAGTGACGCGATGTCTCCCCGGAAGGGCCTACAATGTTGCCCGCTATATCCTCCCCCTCCAAGTTACATGGTCGACCCGACTGTGACTTGGCTAGTCTACCGCGATGGCGCTGATGCGCAATAACAGGAGATTTACCCACGTAACGCGTTAAGGCGCTGGCATCTCCGGTATCAATGTGGTGAACAGCAAACTGAGTGGGTCCTCCCCCTGGAGTGAAAATGTCCTCATTGACATTCAGAAGGTTGGACAGCTGCTGTCGTTCGTCCTTACCTAAGTGGAATCCTTCATCGTCGCGAAGATCCACAGACGAGCAATGTAAAGGTTTGTATGACCTACCACCATTAGGTTCAAAGACGATGGGCTGAGAGACCCTATCGTGGTTCATAAACCATATACCGCGAGAAAAATCTAATACCATGCCAGCGTCCTGAATAAAATTCATTCCCAACAAACTTTCAGTAGCATTGGGCAACATTATAAACATAACATCTAAAGAGACATCGCGTACCCTAACCCTAACTTGCGTACGTTCAACAATTTGCGCAACTGCCCGCCCGTCCGCGTATTTAAGCTCAGTAAATACATTTTCAAACTTATGGCCATACTTAACTAAATGAGCTCTAAGACTAACACTGCCTATACAATGTTTAGCACCTGTGTCTATAAGCACTTTACCACGTTCACCATAAAGAGCTATGGCAGATTTTTAGGTCAAGGTTTTAAAAGCGTCTATATATGTCGGCTATACCAAAAATCATAAAATATTTTTCAATAAATTATCAAAATATCAATACCATTTCACAACTAGCTAGATAAAAGAGTGATAATTAAAAATAGCTATTATGATACCTATTTGATTTTCTATAGAACTCGCCATTTGTTGTTGTCACAGTGTTGACAGCCTTAAAAATGTTTTTTGTGTGTATTACAATACATCAATATTATTTTTCTTGATTGAATGATTTAACAGATTTTCAATATAAACAAGTCTATTGTTTTTGCTTTTTATAAATTCATATTAGATAGCTTTGCAATGAAATGCAGCCATAATAAAGCCTCCTTGACCGTTGATGGACAGGAAGCTAGCTAAAAGGCTGCCAATCAGAGCTGTCAAAAAAAAATGACATTTCTTTTCATTCTTTCCGATTTGAGTTTTCATTTCACACATCTCACTCGCTTGCGCCCGCGTTTCGTTGTGTTCTGTGTATTTTCGTAGCTTGGCATGCTAATATTATATACTTACCTAAATATCATTTGTAGTCACTGATACGAATGGTACCTAACCATAAGTGCTGTAGCTTAACATGCGTAATTGTGAATAATATGCCTTACTCAGTTTCCGTAGTAAAGTATTTGATACAACATAAACTAATATTAAGGTTGATGGTGACATAACCTACAAAACTTCAAAACAGTATATTTCAAAAACCTGAAGTCATACGGCTATATAGTTTTTTTCACCAAGATCCAGAAAATAAGCTCTATTAGGCAAGATATATTTCATTCGTAGACGCTAACTTTAGACATGACCTAAAATGATGTATGGGAAGCTGCCATAGCTCTTTCTATTTCTAACAAAGGTCGCACTCGCGAATCTATATTAACACTATTTGCAGAAACAGATTGAAACGAAGTTGATACGGACGGAACAGGTTTTGTCTTTTTACAAGTCGAGCAGTTGGATCGGATCACGCCAGGCGCACCGCACCCGAAACACGTGATAGTTGAGACGCGTGGTTCTCCATCAGTGCCAAGTTTCTGTTTGGCTAACTTTTTACAGGCATATTTCAGATGACCATACTTTTTACAGTAATTACAGTGTGGCCGAGATTTATTCTTATAAGATATTGTCGACTGCGAAGCCGTCGGAGAAATGGGTAGAGTAGTAGGCTTTGCCGTCAAACATAACGGTTTAACATCGCTGGTCGATGTTCGGCTTTCATCCAAAATATCTTCGACACGACGGGCCATAGTAATAAGCTCAGCGAAGGTAGAAAATTCCAAACGCGAAACCTTTTCACGAATACGTCGATGTAGCAAACCGTACGTCATATCCAATTGCACGGTCATCGACAGGGAATGAAGTGGTAACTGTGACATTAATGCCCTGATGTGGCATATGAAAAGGTCTGTAGCTTCGTTACTACGCTGTTCCCTTTCAAATATTTTTCTATAAACTTTGTGTGGGGGCAACCTTGGTCCAAACGTTTGTTTGAGTGCTTCGATGGCGGCAGACCAGGTTGGGGTATGATCCTTCACACCCTGCCACCATGTCGCAGCCAACCCGGTGAGTAACATAGGCAAGCCACGCAAGGCGTTTTCGTCGCTTACTCCAACACAATCTTTATAGACCTCTATGGCGTCTACAAAAGATTCCACGTTGCTAGACTTCTCGCCGTCGAATCGTGCTGTGCATTTTGCGAAATTACCATGTAAGGAACTACTTACAGTTGGTGGGCCATTTACCCTTTCCATTAAAAATCTCAGCTGCTCGGTTGTTATCATGATCGGAGCAAGCGGAGGCAATGGAACAGCCTCTGGCGCAGGTGCAGGTTGTTGTACAGCCTCCGGAGTGGGCGGCGGCGACGCCACCACATTAGCTTGGGCCGCGCCCGCCGACGAACTCTCTGCGCGAGATCTCGTAAGCACCATGGTAACACGATGAAGCAATACGTGTATGTCGAAATAAGAGTTCACGAAAGTCCAGACGCACTATCACAACGTTTACCAGTCTTTATAAATAATGTCCAACACACACAATAGTTGTATAAAAAGTCTTAAAAAAAGTCAGGCCGCGTAAAAAGTCGTAACTATTGTAGTACCTACACATGTATCGCGAGACAAAACAGTAACACTGTCGCGATAACGGTTTTTTTTTTTTTTTTTTTTTTTTTGGGTACACTAAAACTTTTTGGTAAGTTTTTGTTCACTGCAGGTAGGTAAAGTCTCAACACAAAAGAGTATTTAGGTACGTTAACTGTTCACGTACCCAAACAACGGTTCTTTTTTTATGGTACACGAAACTATTTTTGGTAAGTTTTTGTATTATTAAAACGGTATTTAGGTTCGTAAACTGTCCACTATCGTGGGAACAAACAGACACGCTGTCACGATAGGTACACAAAACAGTTTAGATACAAAACCTAAATAAATTATGCTGTTCGCGGAATATAACAGACACTTCTGTCGCGAAACTATGTCCAGCTTTTGAGTCTTCGTGACTACGTGACAAACGGCGTTTTTCCGTCGTAGAACACAACAACACACGCGAATAACTAAAAGAGCACACGGCCCACACGTTGGAGCGCCAATATAGCGGGGCGAGATTGAGAAGTAAAAGCCAACTACGGGATAACAACTTTACTTCGGTAACTTATAAAAAGAAATAACAAAACTCGCTCGCTAATAAGAGGTGCATACCGCACCGGTCCGCGCGTTGTTTAAAGACTGACTTGTTCAATGAGGCGCACGGGCGGTCCTCTGCGCGGGCGCTGGGAACGGCGTGGTATGGACGAGGGGGGCGCAGGGTGACGCGATGTCTCCCCGGAAGGGCCTACAATGTTGCCCGCTATAATAGTTATTTTGTCCGACAATGGGTCTGTTCTACAGTTCCATTCAAAGACACGATAAAATTGTCTCAGTTTTATCACACTATGGTAAGATTCCCAATGAAACTATTGAGTTGAACAAGCATTCAAAGCTTCAAATTATAAAAAGTATAGATATCCGTCATAAACTTGGGATTCTTTTTTAGGCGATGGGCTAGCAACCTGTCAATATTTGAATCTCAATTCTATCATTAAGCCAAATAGCTGAACGTGGCCATTCAGTCTTTTCAAGACTGTTGGCTCTGTCTACCCCGCAAGGGATATAGACGTGACCATATTATGTATGTAAATATCCATGCATTATTCAGTTCAACTCATTCATAAGTCGATGGTAAACTTTTTGGTCCCGCTAAAATCAGCATTGTATTACGGACACAGGTCACGTACAAACTGTAGCAATTGTACGTAATGAATAGGTAAATTGAAGTGCAATTTCTCTTAATGTTAACACCGTAAGTTGTAATACCTTTGTCGACAAATTAAAAATCGGTGTTAATTTCAGCAATAATGTTAATTAAACCAACGTCTCCATGGTAATTACTTTCACAAAATATTTTCAAAGGTACCATAAGATTAACGTACATAAGTACTTGTACTTGAATGCAAATCTCGTTTTTGTAGGAATATCAGGATAGTTCAACTTAACACTCACCTACTGGTAGGCTATTTTAGAATTTAATTAAATTCTGTTTTTGAAATTCTACAAGAGATATACAGATATATAGAATTCATTAAGTCTACAAGAGAGGAGCCTCTGTCAAAAATCAGCAAAGCTACAGAAAATAAATTGTACCAAGATAAAACAAACACCTATGAATTTTCCCTTTCTATAATGAAATTATTATATTTTAATGGTTAGAGATTCAGCCTTCACTCCTTATTTTCCTTGGAGAAATCAATGGTAATCGGAAATGCAGTAAACAAAACCAATTAACATCTGACAACTCTCACAAAACCACACGAAGAAGTTTGCCAAGGGTCAGTCAACAGTGAGACATTGTGAAAGATCGTCTCGGTCGCAATCCGCAGTTATATAAATCAGAAACTCTGGATTTTTGTTGAGTCGCACCGAAAGAGCCAAGCTTTGTTTTTGTCTGGCCAAAAATCACGAAGCATTCCGTAATTAATACGCGTGACTTATTACAAGGTGTCAAAATGTCTAGGCTCTTGCCATTAGTTCTGGGTTGTCTGCATCTGGTGATGGGAGGTCCGGCTGTGACGCTGCAGGACTTGGAAGTGGCAGATGATACTGTATCCGTCGGCTCTTATATACGGGAAGTGAGGGCAGCCGCGGTAAGTTGGCTTCATTTATATCGATTGTAGTGTCATCAATTACGAAATTGTTAAGGAGTTTTTGTGGTACAATTCTTCAATTTTTGTCATGTTTTACATACTTAACGTAGAAAGTATGTAAAAGTAATTTACAATTGATATTAATTAAAATTACTAAAATAAATATAGACGTACCTAAACTTACTTTAACAAATAAAGGCAAAATTTCCAACAGTGTAAAGGCATAATTTGAATTTGTGTGCGCCATCTTAGAACTCATTTTGCTTACCATCAGACTGATAGAAGTAGAGCTCAAAGACACTATTCCCATTATAAAATAGAGCAAAAAAAATATTATAAAAGCATAATCCACTTTAAAATAACTAAAAATTAATATTGTACCTATTGTGGAACCTGACCGTAAGCCTCGTCACGCTGATCAGTCACAGAACTGATCATGCAAGACTGCCAATGAAAAGTGAAATTAATTTGAGTTCTAATTTCTTTACGCAAATTATTAGGTAGATACCTACCTATACCAAATCAGTTTTCAAATTTCATCAGTGATAATTACAAAATGACGTTAATTACTTATTCAAAATTAAAGAAACAGTTCAATAATTTCTCCAGTAGACTCGAATCAAGATTCTTCTCCAACCTGGCCTTAGTTTCTGTTCTAACCTGATCTCAATATAGCTGAGTCCCGGGTGCACCTTTTGACCAGACTTTCCCAATGTCAGGTTTTTACACGTCGACATCTGTTACCTTTGCACGGGAAACTAACCCATTTGAATTATGGTTAATGCTACTGAAAATAAATTCCCTTATTCGCCTTTTACGACATTTATGGGAAAGTGATTCTATTGTAAAGCATTACAAAACAAAAACAATATAATTTACATTTTCTGCAATCTGTTCTGAAGTTCTTTGTCGAAGGTACTGTACATATTTTTTATGTTGTTGATAGTACGATTAATAAACTCATATGTTTGAAAATACCTACGTGTGTGTCAAAAAAAGTATCGTCTATAATAATCATCCCTAAACCGCATCTCCACAGCCTGATGACTGGCACAAATCATACGAGAACGAAGGTGATGGTGAAATCGGTTACTCTCGAAAGAAGTCTGGAGGCGGCAAAAAGGGCTACCAACACTTCGACTCCTTCCACAAAAAGGCAGGCGACAACTACGAATTTGAGAAGCAGGATTCCTACGGTCTCGATCAGAAAGAGCAAGATGGCGCTTACAGCAATCGCGATGAGAGGAAAGGTGACCTCAGGAGACCCCCAAAGATAATTAGGCGACCGTTCAAATTTATCAGGCGTTTGATCAATTGGATCTTTTGAATTTATACATTTGGCCTTTGTTTGATGCAATAAATATGAATGATGAGTAATGCTTTTGATTGCTTCAAATCTGATTTTTTAACGCTTAGGTAGGTTCGTGTGATAGTAATTTAATGAGATATCAGAAAGAACCTGTTTGATTTCGATATAGAAAAATAAATGCTTCACCAACATTAAAATTTTGTTTTCCCATGAAATACAATTTATATTTTTCTTACAGTTGAGCAAAAAAGACGACGACCTGAAGATGTTGAAATAATTGGTCACGATGAAGATAAAGCAGAAATTGAACATGAAGACTTAAAGTAAGTAGATACTAAAAGGAATGTCAATATTCCCTTGTCATCAAAACTGTTTGCCATCTCTAGACTTAAACCATCCAGCCGGATGGTCGAACGTGGCCTTCGAGTCCTGTCGAGACTTTTGACTCTGTCTACTCGTTCAGAGATAAGGTCGTGATGTGTGGATATCATAGTCATTTTCATGGCGTTAATGCCATTTGCGTCCTCTCCCCAGAGAGGAAGCCCGAAATTTGAATTCCAAAATGATTGGCTATAAAAGGCAAATGCGAACAGTTATCTGGTCATCCTGAAGACAATATAAGCATGTTTATTCCGTCGTCTCAAGAAATAAATATTGTGGTGCTCCTTCTAATGGCACAATATTTTTACATTATCTTCTTAGGATGTCGACTCTGGCAGATCATTTTTGCGAGGACCAGTATATCTCACCGATATAGCATCATTAGAGGCATTATACAATTTGTTATGTGTGCTGGTAGTAGGATATGCAGGAATACCTTTACGTGCGCCATCGTCTGAGAAGAGACGCTACAAAGACCAACCATATCTATGCTATAGCCACACCTATTATATGCTAGCAGTTATGCTATATTATGCTAGCTGTTTAACTCTCGATTTTTATTTCTTTACAGAGAGGGCGCTCCTGATGGCAACGGTGGAATAGAAGCTCATGGACATGACCCCAGGGACTACGTTCTTCCAGAAAAATACACGTACGGTTCAGAAGAAGAAGACTAAGTGGATTTTAATATAATAATAGATTTAGTGTTACTTGTATTGTATGTACTTAATTTTTGACTGATATTGTTAATTATTCTTGTACACTCGTTTTGTAGGTGTAATCCTACTATAAAATAAAAATTTGTTGGTTTTACTAGCCTCTTTTTTTATTACTCCCCTGTTATAACTTTACACATTAAAGGTACATTTTTATTATGGTAAGTAGATCCTATTCAATTAACCAATGTGAGTAACAGATAAATAGGTATATATGTAACTAGCTGTCCCGGAAAACGTTGTTTTGCCATATAATTTCTAGTTAAAAAAAAAGTGGACAGCTCTTATCACTAAGGGGTATGAAAAATAGATGTTGGCCGATTCGCAGACCTACCTACTCAACATGCTTACAAAATTTCATGAAAATCGGTCAAGCCGTTTCGAAGGAGTACGGGAACGAACATTGTAACACGAGAATTTTATATATAAGAAGACAGAAAAGATTGCGATGTAAATTTGTTTTACCACACATAAAACAAAAGTTGTATCGGAAATATTACTATTTTACTTACAATTTATACCTGATTTACGACACATTGCCGAAATAAGGGTTTAGGCAATAACAAAACTTAAATTAAAATTTAAGTAAGTAAAGGTTTAGGAGTTTGGGCTAAAGATCAACCGGTCGAAGACTAAGGTGATGATTGTGGACCGTGTCAATAACAACCAGCCAGAAGTCACTAGTATTGCGGGTTGTGAGGTTGTTCATTCATACATATATCTGGGAGCGTTGATCACCAACAATGGAGGATGCGACGAGGAGATAAAGAGACGCATGGCCATGTCAAGATCTGCCATGGATAGGATGAGGAAGATCTGGAAGAGCCGGAAAATCACAAAAGCGACCAAAGTACGGCTTGTACGTGCATTGATCTTCCCAATTTTCCTTTACGCAGCGGAAACGTGGACCCTACGAGACACTGAGAGAAAACGCATAGATGCCCTGGAGATGTGGTGCTGGAGAAGAATGCTTATAGTAGTATGGACAGACTTTCGCACCAACCAGTCCATTCTCCAGGAACTCAGAATCAAGCGTCCCTTATCTTCCTTAGTGCAGGCTCGAATTCTCACTTTCTTCGGGCACGTGTCGCGTCGTAACGAGGCATCCATTGAACGACTGGTGGTGCAGGGGCGAGTTGAGGGTACTCGACCTCGAGGCAGGTCCCCCATGAGGTGGACAGATCAAATAAAATCAGCACTAGGTGACCCTCTCTGTGAATGCTCCAGAAAGGCAGCGATGCGCGACGAGTGGCGAAGGATTGTAAAGCGAGCCACTAACCCTTCTGTACGACCACGACCACTCTGACAAGAGTGTAACGCATAAGAAGAAGAAGTAAAGTAAAACTAAACGCAATACGCTCTAACATTTGATTATAACGAAACGCAACGTAGCTTGACATGACATGACATTTGACAGATCACCACCACTGACAAGTCAAATTGTTTTCTTCCTTGCGATTGCGACTCGTGGAAGTGAAGATTCATTGTCCGCATAAAAACAAAAAGATTTTGTTCCCCAATACGATAATATTTTGTGATGTGATAATATTTAAGCCTAGGATTTGCAGACATGAGACTAAGAACATTTGATGTAGCTGCGCTAATCCTAAACCTCGTACATTTCGCTTACACTGGTAAGTAGCCGACAATTATTTAATTGAATCAATTTATTGTGGCGGTGTTATGCGAGAACTTTATTCTTTTTAACAGAGCACATCCTGTCCTGCAATGTGACCTCTATAGATCCATGCCCTGGGGACAATCAGCAGTGCAATCAGGTTACAGGGCGCTGTGAGTGTGTAAAGGGGTTTACCATGACAGACGAGGATTGCAAACCTGAAAGTGCCTCTCCGCCGAGCCATGCCACGGCGGCAGCTCTCGTGACACTGTTCACGTTAGCACTGATAGCAGGAGGCCTTGTATTAGTCATAAGAAAGTACAACTTAGTAGACTATGTGCGGCAAAAGATCAACCAGAGAAGAAACAACCATGTCATGTATGAAGATGTGATGATTGGGCAAGATGACCCGCCCCTGAGCCCGTGAAGATGCCTTCATAGTTAACAAATGTCCTGTTTTGTAGTTGTACACAAATTGTATTGTTTACACATACAATAATTAAGGTATTTGTAGTGAGATAAAATTTCATTATTTATTATTATGGTAGCTACTGTGAGATGTAAATATTGTCATTAATTTAAGTTTGGTTTATAGTTACAACTCGAAACAGGGGAACAACTGAGTATTTTGTATTTATTCCTGTAGGTAGTATAATTGTTGTATATTATATCTAAGTTCAAGTCAAATGGTTAATATAGACATAATTTTGTATATTGTTTATTGGATCTCCTAACGTAAACATCCCAACCACAATTGTTTGGATGTTTTTCCTCCTGCGTGTAACTATTGTATGACCTATACTTTTCCTAATAACCTTAACCTGAAGCATGTGCCTATTGAAATAGAATTATTGATAATATCATATTGTTGGTTAGCATTATCAATGCAAGGCCAACAAGAGTCATTAGTATGTATGCAAAATCTCAATTTCATGGAAGTGAATTAATTGGAATTACGTGTATGATATCATCAAAATAACGAAATTGATTTATCCAAAGTTCTTAACAGGAAAACTAGTTCTTTTTTTCTAATAACAATTGAATCTGGTATAAATATTTTTTGCATGAGATAAAAACTTACAAACCAGTTTTGATATTAAGCTATTTTTGTATCGAATACATATTTAGTCACAAAACAGATTATGTTATTTCCTGAGATATACTACTTGCTTCGTTATATAGAAATCGGTGGTTTAAACAATTTTGAAGGCCTTATACATCTTTATTTTTGTAACTTTTTTGATCATCACATAATACTTAATCAAACCAACTTACAATTGGCTAATATACTTTCAACTGCAAAATAAAGTAGTTATACCATTAGTTTTGTTGGATAACAATTATATGATGCGGGACACATATTAAACCTACTATAAAATAAAGATTTCTGACAAGTTTTAGTTCCAATTTACTTACAATTAATCTCTATACAAATGGGAAAATTAAAATCAAGGTGATAAGATTTGGTCAAATGGAGCAGAGGTATTATATATTGGTGCAAGGCAATTGAAGTATTAGATCTCCCTTGAAAAAGATCTCTCGTTAAATTGATTATGCCTTCGGGATAAAGTTTGTAAAAAATAATATGGTAACACTGTTTCGATAGTCCCAGTGAAATAATATTTTCGTAGCTGCGCACAAATTATCAAAAAATATTCCACATAAAAACCGTTCAACACTATCAATACAATTAATTTACAGGCATGACCCCCCTCTTTTTTGTTGAAGATAATGACGCACAAATTTAAGCAATTTTATATAGTTAAAAGGCACTGTTTATTATTTTATTGGCACATTTACCTGGCTAAAAATATATATATCTTTTTCTAAGTATGTGTACTGAAAGATAATACTTTTTTATATTTTACAGCAACCTTTACATGTTCCTTATCTGCGTATTTTTTTGCAAATTGTTAACTAGTTTACATAATACCTAGCGGCTAATAAAACCAAGTTTTTATGGTATTAATGGAGCTTATTATGTGGTTATATTTAATTTTATTTTTTGTAATTACTATTTATATTTCTATTAGTTGTGGAGTTTAAAAAAAAATGCTCTGAAACGATTCTGTTATTGAATATTTTTCTACGTCCATCCACGTGATCTTCTTATCAACTTCATCCATCAACTGTTTCATTGTTTACGTTTACTAGTGATAAGATATAAGTACATAATAAAAGATAGCCTTTAATGTATATCTAATAATGATGTATTCAAATGTGTATGTTATGTGCCTACAAGATATTACGGACCTTAACTGCATCAGACATTTCCTGTTAGCGCATTATAATTTGTAGGGTAAATGAAGAGGATTCTATTTTTTCGGGCAACTTATTAACTGTAGCTTTTTAGCCTAACAGCCACTTCATCAATTGAGACACTGTGTTGTATAATTCACATTTTGCGAATATTGTAATTATCAATTTAACGCCAAGGCTTATGGGCAAAAGGTCTCTTTCGCAAAATGACCCCTGGTCCTTCCCAATATAACCAAGGAACATTCATCTATCATCTAACACGGTTCCAATTCACACTCTTCTTTTATATTTGCTTAGTAAATTTACTTTCATTCATCCTTTCTATATGATCAAACCATCTAAGCACTCCCTTATCTATCACTTATAAGTCTTCATTCATATCTCAGCATTCTATAACACTGTTCTTCATACTATCAATTAAATTACACTGATCACACAACTTAACGCTGTCATTTTTATAAATTAAAAAACGCTGATTGACTAGGCAAATTGCTATTATATTATTATATTACCAGAAAAACTGGGAATTGTTTAAAGCAGTATAGTAAGGGAATCTCATTAGCAACATTTTATCTTGCCGATCGTTTGAGAGATAGCTATAAAATTTTTAGATAGAAAGAATTGTGGGGAAGCACTCGGGAAATATTTTCCTTGGCAACTCTGCTAGCACAACTGATGCAGTGTAGGGTCTAAGCTAGCTTTCCACTATTGCTTACGAAAACTTGTGATTAAGGTCCATCAGCAAATAGGTAACCAGTTAAAAAATTTGCCTGTCGTCTTTGGTAGCTGGAACCAGAGGAATTAGTACGAGTTTTAATCGACCAAACGAGTCGAGCAAGCGAAAGCGTATTTGTATGTGGTTTAATCAGCGCCATCTAGTGGTAACGCGATGGCACTAATGCAATTCCATACAAATTCGCGTTTACCCGCTACTCTAGTTCGATCGAGTAAAACTGGCACTAACCCCATACAACAAACTATTACAGACTTGTTTACTAGCTCATATTACAGGATGTGAGTAATCGAATGATTTTAAACGTATCTTCCTCTCTCCATAAAGGTGTATTCATAGCTCTTTGTGGTGGAAAGTTAGACCTATTTTAATCGTTAGATAATTTTATAATTGAATTTTGTGATTATTTGCTTATGCTCAATTAAGCCAAAGACTGAACTATTATTTACCCAAATTATATGTTGAAGATATGTTTGTATATTTAGCATTGTTTTGTAACTTCATATTCACTTAAAAAACAGTAAGTATATTAAATAACTACATTTTCAGATGTATTGTGAATTTGAAAAGGACGCCTCTAGGCAGCTACAATATCTATGGGGTGCCACAGATAGTACCTATAGATAGAAGAAAGGAAGCTTATTATAAAAATCTATTTTTATTTTAACTGGTACATACAATTTTTTTTATCTCGAACTGAAAACCGGACTATTTAATTTTAGCCGTGCTGTTTTAAAAAGGTGATAATGAAAATTGAAGCTAATAATTTTTTGGTGCATTCTGCATTGAACTTATTTTTGACCAAATGCTTACCATGTAGAACACAACGTTTATGTTTAAAGTTTCAAATTATAGGAACCTACATTATACACTATTTATATTGCAATGTATGAACAGTGTATGTATACACACATAATTTATTTATTTATTTATAATAGTATTAACTATAATTATAAAATGCGTACACACAGCTTCACAAGCATACAAAATAATATAGTGAATATGAAGTTAAACATGTACTAACAGTTCTGATCTTTGAATTTTTGTCAAAATTTCATTAAGAATTTACACTTATTTGGACTCGTTTACAGTGGTAGAAAAAAATCTCTTAGTGTTGCATGTTTCTAAGTCTTAATTAAGAGCTGAACAGATTTAATGCTCTTATTTTGGAGTCTTGTTTGGCTCCTTCTCATGAGCCTTTTAAAATCTGCAACCCTATTTTCCCATTTTGAGGAGTCCACGTTGAAATGATGGTAGCTAGTATTTATCAATGTTTATTTTTGTATTTTAAATATATTTCCACTTGTATTGTCTGCAAGTAATAATTTGAATAAATAATTATGTTTTGATTTGTTTTTTTTAATTACCTCTAAATTCTAGTAAATATTTCAATATATATTTTTCTTATTTTGGACATTTCTTTGTAATTAAACAAAAAGGATCAGGCAACAAAATAATTTTAATTAATAACATTTTTTGGTATAAAAAATACTTCACAACAACTGATACAAATGTGAAAAAATCCTTACTTATACTTTATTTTAATGGCTTTAACCCCCTGAATTTTTAATTATTTTTTTTATTCTTATTCCTTATGTGGTCAACAGTCCAAAGAGTACTCCATTTTATCGTCGAGGGGAAAGCACTTTAGTTAAAATTAAGTACAGTTCTACTCGTATATATTAAAAACTGTTTCATAAATGATCACTTCTTTTCAACCTGTCTTAAGTCGGCATCACTTCATCATTGTACCATTGAAGTTGACAATCATGTGGCTTCAACACTTAACGGTTATTCACGAGAGTTTGTTCAGTCATAGTCACTGTCCACCCCGTAAGCAATGAAGACGTATTCGCGGTCACAGTATACAGTCCCTGAGGGCGGGCGTGACGTACAAGCTGGCGAGGAAGCGCGCGAGGCTGGCGGCCGCCACCGCGCTCAGCGTGGCGAGCGTTGAGCGCTCGTATATAACTGCAATTGTAACAGCGACGTTGTTTTAACATACATACATATGCTCACGTCTATATCCCTTGCGGGGTAGACAGAGCCAACAGTCTTGGAAAGACTGAATGGCCACGTTCAGCTATTTGGCTTAACGATAGAATTGAGATTCTAATTATGACAGGTTGCTAGCCCATCCCCTAAAAAGGAATCCCAAGTTAGTAAGCCTCTCCCTTAGTCGCCTTTTACGACATCCATGGGAAAGAGATGGAGTGGTCCTATTATTTTTTGTATTGGTGCCGGGAACCACACGGCAACGTTGTTTTAATTCAGTTTTAATTAATGATACAAGAACAAAAGAAACAATAAAAGGACCACCCCCAACTCTTTCCACTGGATGTCAGAAAAGCGACTAAGGGATAAGTTTATAAAACTTGAGATTAATTTTTAAGGCGACGAGCTAGCAACCTGTCACTATTTCAATCTCAAATATATCTAAGCCAAACCGCTGAACGTGGCCTATCAGTCTATCAAGACTGTTGACTATCTACCCCGGAAGGGATATAGTCGTGACTATATGTATGTATGCATATTTTAAAATAAGGACTACACTCTCGTAATATCCCAAAGGTAAATTGGTTGACTGTGCATTAAATTTTAACTATTGTAAATAGTCTTATTAAAAGTGTGTGCAATAAAATTAATTATATGGTGCAATAAAATAAATAATTACCTACCTGTGAAAACGTTAAAAAACACCATGAAACTGTATCCGAATACCAGTAGATAGTGTATCGTCTTAGTTTCTTGTGAGGTCTCAGTATTACCCCACACTAGCATTGGCAGAGTGAATAGAATACTCATGTTGGCGAGAGAAAATCCTTTCACTACTCGGAGGAACGATACTGTAAACAATAAATTGAATGTTTGTTATGAAACATACATTCATATGGTCACGTCTATATCCCTTGTGGGGTAGACAGAGCCAACAGTCTTGAACTTGAAGACAGAATGGCCACGTTCAGCTATTTGGCTTAATGATAGAATCGAGATTCAAATAGTGACAGGTTGCTAGCCCATCGCCTAAAATGAATCCTAAGTTTGTAAGCCTATCCCTTAGTCGCCTTTTACAACATCCATGGGAAAGAGATGAAGTGGTCCTATACGTTTTTGTATTGGTGGAATACATACATACATAAAATCACGCCTCTTTCCACTTGTCACGATCCCTGCATAATTCTTTCGCTTCATCATGATCGAAAAATTCCATTAATATCCTTTCAATGGTAATTTCGGGAAATTCTGTCTTAATACATTGGAAATGTTAAC
Source organism: Amyelois transitella (assembly GCF_032362555.1). Taxonomy (NCBI): domain Eukaryota; kingdom Metazoa; phylum Arthropoda; class Insecta; order Lepidoptera; family Pyralidae; genus Amyelois; species Amyelois transitella. The sequence continues at coordinate 520,485 of NC_083509.1, read as the reverse complement.
CACTGCACGACCATAGAGATGTGTAGATTTGCAAATTGTAAAGACGCTTATTACATATAGCTGTACCCGCGACTTCGTTCGCGTGGAATAGTTATTTCGGGCATCATTGAAGCCCTCAAGGATGAATAATTTTGCCCGTTTTTTTTTCAATTTTCCATTATTTCTTCGCTCCTAATAGTTACAGCGTGATGGTATATAGCCTAAAGCCTTCCTCCATAAATGGTCTATTCAACACAAAAAGACTTTTTCAAGTCGAACCAATTCCCTGATTTCCTGAGATTAGCGCATTCAAACAAACAAACAAACTCTTCAGCTTTATAATATTAGTTTAGATTTTAATGCTATGTAGGCATTAACAGATACAAACCTTCGTAACGCGATGACAAAGGTTTCGTCAATTTCATCAGACCATGAAGAATCATCATAAACATGACTATTCCTGAAAATTAGTATAAAAACAATCGGTTAATGTTCTTCTTCTTAGTTATACATACATACATAAATCGCACGACTTTTCCTGGGGGGTAGGCAGACACTACATCTTTCCACTTACCACTATCCCTGCATAATTCTTTCGTTTTCATCTACATAATTATTACTCTCCAACATGGCTTTTTAATAAAGAGAACGGAAAAAGTACACAAATAAAAGCTAGCCCCTAGTAAGTTCAAGACTTATGGTATACAAACACATTAACACTATATTCATTTAATTTATTTAATACTAGCTGTGCCCGCGACTTCGTCCGCGTGGAATAGTTATTTTGGGCATCATTGAAGCCCTCAAGGAGGAATAATTTTCCCTGTTTTTTTTTCACATTTTCCATTATTTCTTCGCTCCTAAAAGTTGCAGCATGATGATAAATAGCCTAAAGCCTTTCTCGATAAATGGTCTATTAAACACAAAAAGAAATTTTCAATTTGAACCAGTAGTTCCTGAGATTAGCGCGTTCAAACAAACAAACTCTTCAGCTTTACGATATTAGTATAGATATTTCGCCGTTCATTTGCCTGTGTCAGCAACAGTACTTTACTGAAGAAGTAGCTTTTTTCAAGTTGCGGGACAGAATAATAAACAGGCAAAAATCTCTTCATTTAAAATATATGTATGGAAAAATGTCCAGTCTCTGTCAAGCTTTTTGGCGCAGTAGGAGGACACCCCGCAAGTGATATAGACGTGATTATATCTATGTATGTATGTAACAAACATACCACTAAAAGTAGAAATGAACTGGACATAAAAATCCTTCTCCATTATGAAGAGATCATTGTCATTGCTCCTGTCTTGTTGCTCCCACGCCCAACACTGGTCTTTCAAGATTTCCGGCACTGCCGTGTGGCTGAAAATTGGGAAATAAAATATTTAAACATATCCAAACATAAATGAAACAAATTAATACAACTATCTAATATAGTTGCCTACCCCTCTGGGAAAGTCTATATCGGTTCAGTCATATGGTCACGTCTATTCCCTTGCGGAGTAGACAGAGCCAACAGTCTTGAAAAGACTGAATGGCCACATTTGGCTGTTTGGAAAAATGATAGAATTGAGATTTAAATAGTGACTGAGGTTGCTAGCCCATCGCTTAAAAGAAGAATCCCAAGTTAATCTCTTAGTCGTCTTTTACGTCATCCATGGGATGAGATGGAGTGGACCTATTCTTTATTCTACTACTGCTAGGAACCACACGGTACCAGTATATCACAGATCTTTTTTAGCTTTCTTGTTTCAATGTTTTATATTATTTTATACATATATTTATATCATTTGCTATGTCAACATCCATCGTTAGAGTAACAAGTAAATCGACATACAAAAACGTGTTGTTATAGGATCCATTCCGCATGCCGCACAATGAGTCTACAGCAATATTGAACAGGCTGTCTCGTCTCCACAACCCGTACGTTTCCACCATGACGAGGATTATAAACAGCTTCCAATATGACTGAAAAACACATATTTAGATAATTAGTATCCCATTTAGTTTTGCTATAGGCTATACGTACATAAAATCAAGCCTCTTTCCTGGAGGGAGACAAAGACTACATCTTTTCAATATTTTGTGATCCCTGCATACTCTTTCGCATTATCCACATTCTTATCACTTTTTATGCAAGCTACTCTTGACCTGACCTTTAGCCAGGATAGGCCTGATACATTCACCCAAAGAAAAACTTGGCAATCATTTCAAGTGTTAATTGTATGGTGATTTAGTGTACTTTGTTAACATAGAGAGTGTTTCTGCATTTCAAGAAGCATATTCAAATGTATTGTTTACAATTTTTTGTTTTTGACAAGCTTATTATTAACATATTCATTCATTCATATAATCACGTCTATATCCATTGCAGGGTAGACAGAGCCAGCAGTCTTGAAAGGCTATGTTCAGCTGTTAGGTTTATTGATAGAATTGAAATTCAAATAGTGACAGGTTGCTAGCTCATCAGCTACATGAAGATTTATTTCTAGGAATTTTGAGCAAAAATAATTCTACTTTCTTACCTTAAATTCTGTATTATACAGTACATGCCACTGTGCTTCTTTGGTTATTAAAACTATATCTATCATAACAATAACTGGATCATATTCTATGTATTTATCTACTATTCCTTTGCATTTATCCTGAAAAAGTTAAATTCATAATGTATTAGTGAAACTGAAAGTACAGGTTTATGCTGGGTATGTGAAGAAATAAAACGATTACACGAGGGGCTTAGTACATTTACATAGTTATTACATGTATGATTTGTCAGTTTATACTACGAATAGTAACTAGGATTAGCAGGAGTGGATAAGTTTAATAAGTTTGTTTGAGCTTAAGAGAATTACGTGTTTTTAAGAATTACCACAAAACGTAAATATAAAACGAAGAGACTATTGGTATATGGACTGTTCGAAAAAACTATTGTAGATAACATAAATGTTCATATAATTTTCCAGGAAATGATAATGTTTGTCCAAAACACTTACACATTTGGTAAGTTTCAAAAGTGTAGGTCCGTATGTTTTGTATAAAGCACTGTGCGGTTTGCCACAATTTACACATCTGTATTGCTTATTTTCTGTCATGATTTTCAATATTACACTGTTTTTCTTTAATAAAAATTATTACGATTAACTTAGCCACTACATAGTCACACGATAACAAACGATTTGAAACGAAGAGAAAGGAAACGTCAAAACAAAACAATTATCTGTCAAAGTCACGAGCGAATGAGATGTCAAAACGCTTTAAATATTTTCTTTTAGGTACCTACTTACATTTTTCGTAGTACCTAGCTATAAGGCCTTTGTCAGCTTAAATTTTGGACGACTTTTTGCATTTTTATATTTTTGGGTAAGACGTGGTATTCTACTTCATTACAATGGAGACCCGCACGTGTTATTTTGCTTTAAATTAAAAAAAAAAAACTTTTCGCTACCGTATAAAATCTGCTTTGTAGTAGGTATGTAGAAATAAGGTACACTAGCGCCACTTCAGTTGCCGACCCTAGATGTTAACGGCCGGCTCTGTCCCAGGACGCGAAAATCTGTTCACAATGTTAGGTAATATATTCTCCTTTTAATTTTTGCGTGTTATCCCCGGTCACACGTTACACTATTTGTTCAGTCTTCGTACAAATTGTAATGATGGGGCGCTTTTGATCACATTCTTTAATCTATACATAGGTATGTATAATAAAAAAGTTACTGACCATGTCTGCACCAGCAGAAGGCTGTTTGAAAATACACACCTAGTCCGTCAACCTCTTTGCAATAAATAAATAGGTTAGTACTGGCCACCTATAAAATATTATGAGAAAAAGAATACATCGCGGGATCGTTCGTTTTTTGTAACTTTTAGTTTAGAATCTTATAATAACCTAATGATCATCCGAGTTCTCTAATTTAATGTATATTTATGTTAATGAGTCCTTATATTAATGTACAAGTTCAGTGATGTATCAACCTTATGTGCAGTTTTTCTCCATTTATTTCAAGTTTCAACCCACACTCAACATTTCAGTATTAAACAAGGCAAAAATATGATTTTAAGAATTGCTGTCTGTCTGTTTGTAAGCACAAAACACGAAAACTTTAACTTTGATTTTAATGCTGTTTTACAGATGTCTTAAGCTCGGTCCAACTTCAATACTTCAATACTGGTATATAAAATTTCCTCCTCCCATCTTATGGGTAATAAAGGTGGACAACTTCTTCAGTGAACTTTTACGGCGAACGAAGTCGCGGACAATAGGTGGTTATTGTATGTTAGGTTTTTTAATACACCAAGCTATTCCCGTCAGCCTTTGCAGCCTCTCATATATTTTGATTTTAGATAGATACTTAGATAGATTTTAAATATTTGAGAGATATTTGTTATAATAGCATATGGAGTATGTCAGCTGTTGTAATATCTCATATTATAAATATTATAACTGGGGACTTAGCATTTATATTCAATAATTGTGTTGACAAAGGGAATATGCCAAATTTAATGAAGTATAGTTAATTAATTCCGCTATTCAAGAAAGGTGAAAAATCCGAGCCTGGTAATTATAGACCAATCTCAATTTTACCAATTTTGAGCAAGGTGTTCGAGAGAATCATGCTTAATCAAATGCAGCTTTACTTTAAGTGTAATAAATTATTTCATAGTCAGCAATACCGCTTTGCCCGTCACCTACATGAAGAATCCCAGTAAATCTTAATCTTAATAAATCCCATAAAATACTTAGGTACATACCTATCTCTAAAAAAACATCTGCCAATTAATATAACAACACAACGATTGAACAAACGTTTCCCGGTAAAAATATACATTTCCAAGAAAATTATTCATTGGAAACCATACAATTTCACTATAATAAGCTCCATTCAAGTGAAACAATTCAATAGAAATAGCAGTCCATGCATATTCTAGTGAGAATATTGTAAAAATCAGCACAGCGCTGGCGGGTCGTGCAATGAAAGCATTGAATTGTATTTCCACTCGAGATTCCAAGTAGAAATTCAATTGAGCTCGTGGTTATCTTAGATTCATAAAAAATATATACCTATTTATTCTTAGTTCTCTTTCATTTATAAGTAAGTCAATGAGAAATTATGCGCAAGTTTATTCCAACTAATATTATGAATGCAAAAGTAAGTATATCTATTTGTTTTGTTTGTTGGCATTTCTTCTTCCCTTAGTTGCCTTTTACGACATCCATTGGAAAGAGATAGAGTGGTTCTTTTCTTTTTTATATTTGTGCCGAGAACCAGACTTCTTGCATGACTGCTGGCTCTGTCTTCTTGGCAAGGGATATAGACGTAATTATATGAATTAATGAAGGACATAGGGTATTATATATTTTATCCCGACAAAAATGTTATTCCCGTGGGATTTGCTAAAAAACCTGTATTCTTTGTAGGTGGCGCTAAATTCGCGCGGGCGGCAGCACTCGTGTCATGAATCTTTACTTAACAGACCTTGTGACAATATCACTGTCAATGTCAAGAGTCCTGTATATTTATCTCGCTTCATCCGCATTCATGTCTCCCTTCATGCAAGAACGTTGGTTAAAAAATCATTTGACCATACAGTTCGCTAGGACCATGACATGTCTACAATTTGATCAAGATACTTTCGTCAACGAACCAGAAGACCACTTTAACGTTCTGGAATAAAATAAATAAACAAAACAGACCTCAGAACGCCATGACTGTCACCGTTGACATTTAATTATAAAAGAGCTGTACAGTATTGTAGCTAGGACAATGCGGCTGGAATCTTTCTTTGAAAGGCAACGCTCAAGATATCGCAGACAGAAGCTATTGAAAGCCTATTGTGGTGAACGTGGTATTGAAACAATTGTTTGAACTGAATTCAATATTATATTAAAATTGATGATTTGGCAATGGTTTTCAATGCCTACATACATACATACGTATAATCACGTCTATATCCTTTGCGGGGTAGACAGAGCCAACTGTCTTGAAAAGACTGATAGGCCACGTTCAGCTTTTTGGCTTTAAGATAGAATTGAGATTCAAATAGTGATAAGTTGCTAGCTAGTCCATCGCCTAAAAGAAGAATCCCAAGTTCATAAGCCTACCCCTTATTCGCATTTTACGACATCCATGGAAAAGAGATGGAGTCGTCCTATTCTTTTTCCTATTGTTGCCGGGAACCACACGGCACACGGTTTTAAATGGCAAGCAGAGAAAAAAGCTGCCTGAAAGAAATTCTTCTTGAGAATAAAATAGATATATTTTCAAAATTGGATATAAGGTGTCACATATTGACATTACATAACTTAGGTAAATATAATATATCACTTCCAAAGCGCATGTATAGAATAGAAGAAGTTTCAGAACAAACTACCCCGCAGCATTTTCACCGGATGTCAAAGTACAAATATAGATCTCTTAAATCTAAATCGTGGACGAATGCACATCATCTACATTAAAAAATGTGAACAAGTTTAAAATTATGTTAAATAGTATTATAAGATATGTACTTAAGAAATAAATATATACGGGACAAATTACACAGATTGAGTTAGCCTCGAAGTAAGTTCAAAACTTGTGTTACGAGATACTAACTCAACGATACTATATTTTATAAAAAATATTTAGATAGATAAACATCCAAGACCCAGACCAATTAGAGAAAGTTCGTTTCTCACCATGCCCTGACTGGTATTCGAACCCGGGACCTCCGGTGTCACAGACAAGCGTATTAGGTACCGCTGCGCCACAGATGCCGTCGAACACTTACTCACTTAGTGTACAAATTATGTCAATACCATTATTTTAAAGGGACAGGCTTTTATGTCGAGTATTGTTTGGATATAAGATTAGGAGACTTTTCGGGTATCTACCTACTTTAGAACTCTGAAAGACATCTCTCCAAATTCCCACCAGTATTTATTTTTACGCGGACGAAACTCCAGATTCTTTTTCATACATGACCACTTCACAGAATACTTTTATATCGTTCAGAAATCGCAAATCCATCCAATTTTCCGGCGGTTCCAAGTAAATCCGATATTCACCGCTCAAAGGCACAGCTAATGCATTGGTCACTGGCTGCACTTTTCGTGGCGAGTGGTCAATAGGCGAGAGGTCCTGGTCCAGGATATACTCGTAAATGGATTCTGGTGCTTATTGAACTTTAAAAGTAAGGAAGTGAATGCTTTATTGTCCACTAAAGGAGTACATAACAAATATAAAACAGTAGTACAGTACAAAGGCGGGCTTATCCCTAAGTGGGATCTCTTCCAGGCAACCTGACAATAAGAGGATCGCATACTATACATATGTGGGAGATGTTTTGTTTTTTGTTTTTATTTAAATCCTTTTTGTTAGCTAACCTCTTTCTTATTTTTACGTTGGTAACATTAAGAGATAGAATAGTGAGTCTGTGGTACAAGAAAATAATATGATTTTTTTTATACACTTGATTTTCTTGTGCTCCTCCCCCCCACAAGAAAATAACATGATAGGTACAAGAAAATGAGGTTTTTATTTAAATAAAAGTTAACACATACAATTCCTAAATATTTGTAATAATGTGATGGGTATGCTTGTTTCTTGTCACAAATGTTAGGAGTAACGCGTACGCCACTTTTAAAAACCCTGTTCTAAATGAAACATATCTTTTGTCCTCCACAGTTTGTCCATGAAATCTGAAGATTGCACCGCCGACGTCGGCGCGGCCGGCTCGCAATTTGTCAGTCTGCCCTCGCTTTCCTATTATGTGTTACAAACAACAATGACACAAAGACAAACTTTGCGCCGGGCCAAAATGTACTACTGAGTTATTTTGATACATATGTATAATCACGTTGTTATCACATGCGGGGTAGAAAGAGCTAACAGTCTCGAAAAGACTGAAAAGCCACGTTTAGCTTTACGGCTTAGTGATGGAATTTAAATTCAAATTGTGATAGGTTGCTAGCCCATCGCCTACAAGGAGAATCCTTAGTTTATTAGCAATTCCCTTAGTCCTCTTTTACGACATCCACGGATAAGAGATGGAGTGGTCCTATTCTATTAAAGTGAACGGGAAAAACACTGCATTTTTATTTGTGTCTGTTCTATTTTATTTTTTTTGGTATCTCTGTAGTAAGATAAGACGACGATTCGGCTCGACCACCACTGAAGAAAAGATTTTCCGCCAGGCTAGGTATGATGCCTGGGGAACCGCGGCTCCGACGATGTTGTATCGGAGGTTGTATACGCTCCAATCCGTAAAAACTTTGCTTGCGCGATTTAGACTCTTCGCTGTCATTGGCTGAAAGCGTCACATGATAAGTTGTTTTGACTTGTGTCGTAGAGATGCCGCCAAACCTCAATCACTGCATCACCAACCACCCATGGCTTCAAATCAAACATCCGATTACACAAGCCAAATATGTACATGGGAGGGCGCACTAAGTAGCCCCGTGTAATTAAACGTCATCATTTTCACATTTTAAAAGCCCTCAAAACATACGTCTCACGCTTTATTAAAGACCAATACTACAAAAAGAAATAAAAACTTCACATGTAAATAAAGGTCTGAAAAATAAATTATTTTTCTAGTATCAAGGTCAAGTAAAGTACAGAGTTGTCGAGATCGCTCAGCTGAATGAATTGTGTCGTTGAATCTTACGCGTCGCTTTTCCTCTGGCCGGGGTGATATGACGTATTTAGGATCGTGGATTTTGATACTTTTATTTTTTTCGTACTTTCTGAAATATGAACCGATATTTTTCTTTTAACGTTTTTAAATATCCTTTAGATGAGTACACTTAACAGTTAAATTTATGCAGTTGAATTAAAAGTCACCCTGTATAGATAAACATCCAAGACAAGGGCCATGATGGCCAGGTGTATGAAATTACAAATAAAGATTTACTTTCAAAGAAGTAAAATAAACACTCAGAAAAGTGTAAGCCTACAAATAAATACTATTACTGTAAGTGAAATATTTGGCTTGGCAGAACGATACCTCTCTACTTGTTTAGGGGTTTATTTTCTGTCAATATTTAAGGTTGCTGAGAAATATATGGCTTTCCATTGAACTAGGTAAACAGGGTGACACAGGGTTGGGATTTGGGCGGATTATACGAATACGATAACACTGAAGTGTGGTCACCCTTATTTTGGGGTACCGATCCACTTACCTATTTCCTTCGTAATTATTGTGAGATTTTGAATTATTTTTTTTTTGGAATTTTAATTATTATAATATTATGCCGTGTGGTTCCTGGTACCAATAATAAAAGAATGGGCTAACTCTACCTTTTCACATGAATGTCGTAAAATGCGATTAAAAGATGGGCTTATAAACTTAGGATTCTTCTTTAAGGCGGTGGGCTATCAATCTGTCACTATTTGAATCACACTTCTATCATTAAGCCAAACAGCTGATCGTGGCCTTTCAGACTATTGGCTCTCTCTACCCCGCAAGGGATATAGGCGTGATTGTATATAAGTGTGTAAATATTTATTAGATAATGAATGTTTATTATTTAATGACCTTTTACCACATGGCAAAACTTAAATAACAACGAACTGGAAAATAAGCAGAGAAATATGGAAATCTACAAACTTAGAAGCAAAACATTAACATTTTTCACGTCAATCATAATGCGAAATTTAAGTTTACAAACCAAACTTCAAGCCAAAAGTAATATTCTACAAAGAACTCATTGCAAGAGACATCTACTGAAACAAGAGTATGAGCTACTAACTACCAGGACCGGATTAAGGCAATGAGAACTATTAAAATTTAAAATGTTTGTATACCAGTGTCTGTAAATTTATTTTCATCTAATTTAGTTAGTGCCGTGTGGTTCCCGACACCAATACAAAAAAGAATAGGACCACTGTCTATACTCATTATCACACTATCTCTTTCCCATGGATGTCGTAAGAGGCGACTAAGGGATAGGCTAACAAACTTGGGATTCTTTTTTAGGGCGATGGGCTAGCAACCTGTCACTAGTTGAATCTCAATTCTATTGTTAAGCCAAATAGCTGAACGTGGCCATTCAGTCTTTTGAAGACTGTTGGCTCTGTCTAGCTCGCAAGACATATAGACGTGACCATATGTATGTATGTAATTTAGTTATAGTCCGTTCGATTGTCCGACACGACAAGACATATTGCAACCACAAAGAAAGGAACAAAAAGTTTAATGTTATCTTATTTTATTATATCTAAAATCTTTCTTATATTTCAAATGTGCCGTGTATGCACTTGAGATTCCTCTTTTAGGCGATGGGCTAGCAACCTGTCATTTTTGGAATCTCAATTCTATCATTAAGCCTAACAGCTGAACGTTGCCTTTCAGTCTTTCAAGACTGCGGGCTCTGTCTACTCCGCAAGGGATATAGACGTGACTTTGTATGTGTGTGTATTAATTATAAAAATTAAATGCAAAAATCAACTTTATTTTTGGAATAATTTACAAATACATTCAATTTAACATTGTAAGTGAGATCTTAGTAAAATCCAGCCCTGTATCCCAGCTACTTCGTTTACATTTCCCCTTCTTCAAATATTAAACAGTCGAGTCTTAGTCGAGTTGTTTTTGCCTCTTATGCACCGAGCACTCTTGAGCGTTTTAATTTTAATACCTTAGTTTCGGAAAGTTACCAGCTCTGCTTGGTATACTCCTTTATTAGTTAGTGTACTGTTTTCTGTAGTTTCATCGTCTAAGTGTGAGTGTCGTCGGAGTAAATAGGTCTTTCTTTGTACTAATGTAAGAAAATGGTGTAGAATCAAATTCGGTCTACCAAGTGGTAAATCTAGATCTAGGTCATGTGTCGTCCTGGAATATCTATCCGCTGAAAAATTCGTCAATGCTGTTACGGTGAGGGAAAACCTTCACTTATATTGTTAACATTATTATAAATTATTATAAATGAAATAAATATATACCTACGGGACAAATTGTGTTAGCCTCGAAGTAAGTTTGAGACTTGTGTTACGAGATACTAACTCAACGATACTATATTTTATAATAAATACTTTTACATAGATAAACATCCAAGACCCAGGCCGATCAGAAAAAGTTATTTATCTCATCATGCCGGGATTCGAACCAGAAACCTCCGATGTCACAGACAAGCGTACTACCGATTATGAGAAGATTCTCAGAAGTAGAAATGAACGTTAAGTATTTTGCACATTAAATTTGTATCGCTTTACAAGTTACCGTTCACAGCAACTTTATCAAGCACGAAGCAGTTCAAGATTCCAGCAGGCTACATTCCAGGAATATTGGAATACTCTGGAACACGACAATATTGCGACTAAACAATTTGGCGGCCATTCCCGATGGCTGTAACGTAAAACTCAATCGACCGACGATGTGAAAACATGAGGGTTGTAAAAATAATTTTGCTTAGTGGATTTTGTTTGTATGAATTGCTACCTTGCGAAGTTATAATTTTTTTTTATACATTCAGTCAGAAAAGTATCGGGAATGGATTATTTATTTATGGTTCCAAATTCAAATTTTTGTTTTTTTTTGTTGTTGTTAGATTGGCACAACTGTTTTCCATTTTGGCGCGGAGTTTGAGTTGCATTTGTTGTTTACATTAAATACAGTGCTATTTTTAGTTATATCATATCTAGTGTGTATTGCTAATTTCATAATGGATAAAAACATCGAACAAAGAGTTTGTCTTAAATTTTGCATTGCCAATGGAATATCGTGTTCGGAGTCACTGAAAATGTTACAGAAGGCTTACGGTGAATCGACTTTATCAAAAACTCGTGCTTATGAGTGGTACAAAGCGTTCAAAAGCGGTCGAGATGTGATGGAAGATTTGCCTCGCTCTGGTAGGCCATCAACGTCTGCAACTGAAGTTAACATCGCAAAAGTGAAGGAAATAGTGACTGAAAATCCTCATTCAACTTTGAGAGAGATAGCCACCGAACTTTCTGTATCTCACGAGTCGATCCGTACCATTTTAACTAATAATTTGGGTATGAAACATGTTGCCGCTCGGCTAGTCCCAAAAGACCTGAATTTTTTTCAAAAACTCAATCGCATGAGAGTCGCTGAGGACATGCTAGAACGAGTCAATTCCGACCCAACATTCATGAAACGCATTGTTACTGGTGACGAGACGTGGGTTTACGAGTTTGACATGCAAACTAGTCAACAAGCTTCGGAGTGGCGCCTTCCAACTGAACCGAAACCGAAAAAACCACGCCAAAGTCGTTCAAAAGTCAAAGTCATGTTGACTGTTTTCTTTGACTATCGCGGTGTTGTGCACTCGGAATTCTTGCCGGAAGGTCAAACGGTAAATAAGGAATATTATTTGAGTGTTATGCGGCGTTTAAGAGAGCAAATCCGACGAAAAAGGCCAGATTTGTGGAAAGAAAATTCTTGGATTTTGCACCATGATAATGCACCTTCGCACAAGGCCATCATTGTGAACGAATTTTTAACCAAACACTCAACAAATACCATCGAGCAACCACCATATTCACCAGATATGGCTCCAGCCGACTTTTTTCTTTTTCCTAAACTCAAATTACCACTTCGTGGCACCCGTTTTCAATCGGTAGAAGACATAAAAGAGAATTCGCGGCGAGAACTGACCTCAATTCCGGAAACAGCGTTTAAAAAATGTTTTGATGATTGGATTATTCGTTGGCGTAAGTGTATCGTTTCTAAAGGAGCATATTTTGAAGGTGATAAAATAAATTTGGATGAATAACAAACAGTTTGTGTATTATTGATCTTTTCCTGCTACTTTCTTGACAGAGTAGTATTTATTAACAAAAATATGCATAATAGCTTATGAAAATTTTGTGCCGTGTGAATCCCGGCACCAATAGAAAAAAGAATTGGATCACTAATCTCAATTTCCATAGATGTTGTAAAAGGTAACTACGGGATAGGCTTATAAACTTGGATTTTTTTGTATCTGAAGTTTTATAAAGATAAAACAAATTCAGAATTAGATGTCACCTAGTAAAACATACTTTGAAGGTCGGTTACCATTTGATGAAGCCCTTAGTCGCCCTTTACCGGGTACACGTGATGTAAAATGTTTTATAATGTCATAAAAAACCCCTTGTGCCTAAGGTCTTGTTGCTTGATTCCACTTGAACCTTGCTTTATTTTTTAAAGTTTATACATGGAAATATATAGTTAAAATGCGCGAAAGTTCATTCTTCGTTACCTTTTTCCATTTTTCGGCGGCACAAATAGTGGGATTTGCGATAAGCAACTCATTAACCGCCATAAAAAAAAAGATGGTACTCAGTTCGATATTTGTATGTTTGTATGTTTTTCCGCGTTTATCTCGCGTTTCGCTGAACTGATTTTGATGCTGTTTTCAGGAAAATGGAAGTGAAAAGGACTGACTTCAGTATGCTAACAAAATCAGCATCCATGGAGAGGAACCTGAGGTGCACTATAAGTGAGTCAGATTTTTTTTTAACACATCATTAATCAATATATCTTGGCAACATATTTAATATTCAAATTCCTTTAACTCCAAAAACAAAGCGCCAAAAGGCACAAGCCTAGACTTGTTTATGCTCGCAATTGAGGCGGATATTAAGAAGGTTGCTTTGTCATAATCTCTGTCGTTACCCTCAAATCACCTCACCCCTCTTAATGGGGAGGTTATGAAGTTCTTAATTATCGGGTGCTCAGGGAACTGACGTGGCTATCAGCGCGGGTAAAGGAATTTAATATTCTCTTAAATACTATAATAAGGCGAAAATTAAGGGGAGACAGAACCTTAATAGTGATACATACCTACATATAACCACGGGGTAGACACGGCCAACAGTGTCTCATAGACTGAAATATCACGTTCAGCTAAATGGCTTGCTGATGGTATTGAGATTCAAATAGTGACAGGTTGATAAGGATCCAAAAGTCCAATTCCTTACGATCCAAACAGATCTCGCCCGTTTTATATACACTCATCGGCCTCTTTACTTTATTATTTAGATAATTTATAAATAAATCTTCGAAAACATCGTTTTTGAATAGAGCTAAGGTTCTTATAAAATACGAAAGAATCCGGGGAAATAAAGCTTGTAAAATACTTTACTTTTCCACCTAAATGCATACATTGGCCAGCTGGCCTTTTTATATATTTTTTATGCAATAATTTTTTTTAATATTATAAATAAATAAGTACATAAAATCAAGCCTCTGTCAAGCAAAGTAAGGAGTGGAAGGTACTACATCTTTTATTTCTATCGCTTCATCCACATTCATTATTTCTTCACGCTCTTCATCTCCTTCTTGTCTCCACATAATATTACCAGCAAAATATAATATAAATATCATCCGTCTGCCTATTAAATATTTATGACGCGAAACGTGAAATTATTTCCGACCTGATCCCAATAAATCCAGAGGCTCTGAATTGTCCGCCATAGCTATAAATCTATCAGTCATATTGTGCGTGGGATAAATAAAAAAAGGAGAGATGAAACATGGCCCGCCCTCCTCGCACGCACTTGATTTTTCTGCACAGAAGACAATTTATTTAAAAGGGGTGTAAAATATGGCCGGCATAAATGCTGATTTTGTGAGCCATAGGCAAAATTTTAAATAATTTTGCGAGAGAATGAATTATATTTATTTTTTACTCCGAAAAACCATAATTGGATTACATAAGCGCTTTTTGCCATGATTCTGGGTTAGAAAAATCAGGTTTTTACACGAAGCTATCCCCGTCTGATCTCCACAACCTTTACCGCGTAACTATATTGATGATTGTATATATTGTTGAAGTCTATTAGATATGTTTAAAATCATCAAAAAAATTTTTTACCGCGATTCCTATGAGTTACGTTCCTCTGGAGATCGGACGGGAGTCGCTCGTGTAAAAACTTGACATAACCAGTCGGATTATGGTCAAAAGGCTCAGACTCCAAACATGAAGATGAAGAAACTGTAAAATAGCCGAGTAGAGATTTTTTTTTTAAAGTAACCTTACATAATGGATATCTTTCATCTTACCTCAAATTACCATGACTTTTTCATGCAAATGAAATTAACCCATATATCTCAAAGGTGCAAAGGAAACTTGTCGACCATCGCGAGGAAAGGGAAGCACATAAATCAGCGGCGGGATTCGAACCCGGGCCCCTCGACAATTAACCACAGGACGCGTTGAGCCAGCACCTCATTTTTCCTATATTTATGTTTGGGACCTCTTATATTATTACTCGTAAATCTTAACTTGGTTAGGTTGTACGTTTCTGCGGGTTTCTATTGTTTTTCTGTAGAATCGCGAATGGTTAACAACATACTTACATAGCCACGGCATTGTCCTTTATAGGGGTAGACAGAGCCAGCAGTCTTGCAAAAATGGAAAGGCCACGTTCTGCTGTAGGGCAATTAGATTTGTGTTAATGCAGTGATTTCATTTTTCATCGCAACGCAAAATTTGATTTTCCTAAAATTTTATTATCGACTAGCTGTGCCCGCAACTTCGTCCGCGTGGAATAGTTATTTTGAGCATCATTGAAGCCCTCAAGGATGAATAATTTTTTCCGTTTTTTTCACATTTCCCATTATTTATTTGCTTCTTATAGTTGCAGCGTGATGTTATATACACTAAAGCCTTCCTCGATAAATGATCTATTCAACGTAAAAAATAATTTTTCAATTCGAAGCAGTAGTTCCTGAGATGAGCGCTTTCAAACAAGCAAACAAACTCTTTAGCTTTATATTAGTAGGTATAGATTAAGTTTTGCCATAATTAAACCATACCATGAAAAGGTACTGTTCATACAAAGTTACTTTTGTATATGTGTATTAATTACAAAGTGAGTTTAACAAAATGTGTGCCCAAATTACTTATACTTGACTGAAGTTCAAAACGGTTAACACGGTTAAAGTTAACTCTTTGTTGTCGAAAACAAAACCATACCATAATTCATACTTCACGCGTGAAATGGCGGCTTTGGGTTCGTCATGGGCATTTGGGCTTTGAAAGGTATCATTATTCTATTATTTTAGTCTCATTATTTCCGCACACTTAGTGGTTGGACCGATAAGTCCCTTCTTTTCATTATTATTTTATTTACCCATATCTTTAGGTTCTTCATTCAAGGCTAGCACCATCTAGGTAGTGGCGAGGTACCTCCTTCTAAAACCTAATGCGGAAGGCCTCTTTGGTTAGCGACTAACCTTACCTAGGTACCTTCAAACTGCCTAGTTATACGGTCGTCTAACCTTGAATAATGTCATATTTTTCCTCCATTTCCCTAGCTCCCATACTTCTTTTTTTTTGGTTACGCTCCCCGCATCTAGTTACGTGTGATTGCATCTCGTTCCCATTGATGTCGTAAATGTCGACTAAAGGATGTGCTTAAAAACTTCTTAATTTAGGCGATGGACTAGCAACCGTAGTAGTAGTAGTAGAAGTCAGTATTTGAATCTTAATTCTTTTCAGTCTTTTCAAGACTGTTGGTTCTGTCTACCCCGCAAGGGATAAAGATGTGATTCTATGTATTTATATAGGTAATTAAGGAGAGAGATAATGGGTATTTTTTCAGTGACTAGTCACTACTTATTTTGTTAGTCCTACTACTATTATAAAGGCGAAAGTTTGTATGGATGTATGGATGTTTATTACTCTTTCACGCAAAAACTACTAAACCGATTACCATGAAATTTGGTATGTAGGTAGCTGAAGACCCAGAATAACACATAGGCTACTTTTTATCCCAGAGTTCCCGCGGGATTAATAGGGTTTCCATGCGGACGAAGTCGCGGGCGGCCTCTAGTTTTATTATATTTTCTAGTCGATTAGACGAACTCTCTTCAGAAAATAAGTTGCAATTTTTCCGTTTTTTATATATACGAGTATAATTATGTTCATGTTACGTATATTTCCAATTAAGATATTGCATATACAATAATTCTGTGGTCCCACAATCGCTATCAACCAAACCTAAGGCCCCAAATATACATATAAGTATAAATATATACTCGTATGCGCAATGTTTACCCGAACACTCGTGACATAGTACATTCGACCCGCCTTTCGCTCATTCCCAAATTGAATTTGTTGCGTAAACGGAATAAACAAACACACGTAATGCGGATCTTATCAGCGCCGGGGGAGTCCCCGAGATAATAAGCTGTTAGATATTTGGGCACATTGTTTGTATGGAAGAGATAACAGTAGTTTTCTCGGGACGAGCGGATTTGTGGAAGTCTTTTAAAAAAAACTATTTATTTAACACTCGCGTTTATTAGAAACTGGATATAGAACTTAAGGATAAAGAACTTTTCGCATTCATACATATATACATATGGTCACGTCTATATCCCTTGCGGGGTAGACAGAGCCAACAGTCTTGCAAAGACTATATGGGCACGTTCAGCTATTTGGCTTAATGATAGAATTGAGATTCAAATAGTGACAGGTTGCTAACCCATCGCCTAAAAAAGAATATCAAGTTTGTAAGCCTATCCCTTAGTCGCCTTTTACGACATCCATGGGAAAGAGATGGAGTGGTCCTATTCTTTTTTTTCGAATGGTGCCCGAAACCACACGGCAATTATCGCGAGGAATTATTATCCTTGGGCATCCACTCGGTCCGTCCACGAGGTGAAGTACTGAGTCAAGCCTGGAGAGGAGGTCCAGGGGCAAAATGCTGAGTGTGCAACCTTAGCGCCTAGGAAGGCACTAAGCCTAACAATTTAGGGATGAAACAGAGCGAAGGGCTTGTTGTTTTTTTTTAAAGCTTTTGACTTTGACATGCTTAGGGATTTTGGAAAAGATCTAGGATGTCTGTGAATGTCTACAGCTTCGTCTGCTTAAAATAAAAATTAAGGTATGCAAAAGGATGAAATTGTCAATAACTTTATGAATATTTCAATAGAATTCCAAGTAAGGGAACTTTATGCAATAATTTTTCAATATCTGTACCTACCCATGTAAAAAAAAAAACTGAAAATGTAAGAAAAATACTATTGTTATTATTAAAAGTTATGTTGGCATTATGAATTTTTAATGTCAGAAAAGAACATGAATTAATAAACTAACATGAATATTTCATATCATCTATTTCAGCTTCGAGAACCTATTACATTTTACCTGTAAGCCTATTTCCTAAAACCTCATAAAAATTAATAGTCTGTCCACTCGATTGGCGTTCCTATCGGCTGAAAAAAGATATAAGGCCCTCTTAACATGGTATGTGAACTTTCACTATACAGAATTATCGAAATATTGAACAATCAATTTTGATAGGAATTGGATTTTATGAAAAATATTTCGGCAATGGCAACTATATATCGTTTTGTAAAATTTTTTATCAAATTGTACGACGTTAGAAATAAAATTTGTGATGGACTTCCAGATGTTACAAAGCTGGAGTGGAGTAAAAAAAAACGTGTGAGCGAAAAACATCTAAATTTTCGGTAAAATTTGAAAGATCTTCTTCTTTAAGAAAACTTAAACTTGCCGTTTGATTCCCGCACAATAGAAAAAAGAATAGGACCACTTTTTCTCATTTTCCATTGATGTCGTAAAAGGCGACTAAGGGATAGGCTTATAAACTTGGGAATCTTATTTTATCCGCACCCCATCACGTCTCGTTCCCGGCGGGAGCGGTATGCGGTCTGCTGAAAGCCGCTTTGCGACGATGAATGTAAGAGGAGGAATGAAGGATAAGATTGAGGAAGTATGCCAGATGATGGATGAAAGACGTTTGGATGTGTTGTGCGTGAATGAAACGAAGCGGAAAGGATGCGACGCGACGCAGCACGGCCCTTACACGGCGTATTGGTCTGGAATTTCCAGTACCAGCCGAGGCTGTCAAGGGGTCGGTCTAATTCTTTCTGCACGAATGGCTGAGTGCGTGAATGAGTATGAGTGTGTCAGCCCTCGTCTTCTATGGATTAGGCTGAAAGTTGGAATCACTCGGATCTTCGTTCTAGGTGTTTATGCACCTTGGGATGTGGGTTCGAGGGGTACAACATCAGCAAAAAGCGAAAACGAGGAGTTCTGGAATAGTGTAAGAGAAGTATTGAAAGTTACCAAGCCAAATGAGAAGATTATTATGTTAGGTGATTTTAATGGATGGGTGGGTGTAAAGCGTGATGGATATGAAAAGGTGCTTGGTGCGTTTGGTGACGAAAAGGTGAATGATAATGGAAGAAGTGTATTAGAAATTTGTCTAGAGTGGGATCTTTTTGTGTCGAACTCAATGTTTCAACATAAAGAGATCCACACCTACACAAGAGTGGAAGGTATTTTAAAAAGTATGATAGACTTTGTGATTGTAGATGAAAGATTGAAGAACAAAGTGCTGGATACCCGTGCATATCGCGGTGCTGGCATTGACTCGGACCATTTACTGGTGATATCCCGGATAAGGGGTATCTTCAATCGCTGGCGGCACAGGGTAAGGGAGCAAACCAGCGCTTTGGAAAGAGTAAAAGTAGAAAATTTGCAAGATATGGATGTAGGTAAGAAGTATATTAATAGACTGAAGGATGAATTTGAAGATTTAGATGAAATGAGCGATATTGAAGATGGATGGAAGGAATTTAAAGAAAGAATTGTGAAAGTAGCTGTTGAAGTGTGTGGTGTAAGTAGAAGAAGGAAAGGAAAAAATCACAAAAATGCGTGGATGAGTAAAGATGTGCAAGAACTTGTGCGATTAAAGAAGAAAGCATGGCTGGATTTGTTAGCAGCAAAAGCTAACTTAAGAATGCAAGAGGTTATAGATGAAGATGTGAATGAAGCACGTAAGGAATATAAGAAAATGAAAGATTTGGTTAAGAAAGCTGTGATTAGAAAGAAAGAAGAGTATAAAGAGGATTTTGATAAAAGGCTATCAGAAGACTTTCAGTCAAATCTGAAAGTATTCTGGAAATCCGTAAGGTCAGCCCGAGGAAATACTATAACCAGAGAGCTGACTAGGATCAGATGCCAGGATGGTAGCGTTGTGAAAGGAGAAGAATGTGTACTAAAGATATGGAAGGACTATTTTGAAAGTTTATTTGAAAAAAAGGAAGGAAATAAGAAAGATTTCTGCTATAGCGAAGAAAAAGAGAATGAGATGGAAGGCGAAATTGAAATGTTCGAAATTGTGGAAGCACTTAAGAGTATGAAAGCGGGAAAGGCTGCTGGGTGTGATAGAGTGTCGGTCGAGATGCTTAAAGCAGGAAAAGGCGTAGTAGCTAGTCAGTTGTACTGCCTTTTCAATTTGTGTTGGAGAAGCGGCCGAGTACCAAAAGATTGGTGTAAGGCTGTTATCGTGCCACTTTACAAAGGAAAAGGGTCACAGCTGGACTGCAAAAATTATCGTGGTATAAGCCTGCTTAGCGTCGTCGGCAAATTGTATGCTAAGGTATTGATTAATAGAGTCAGGAATGAAACTGATGACAAAATATGGGATGCTCAAGCGGGATTTCGAAAGGGAATGGGATGTACTGATCAGGTCTTTTCCTTGCGGTGCATAGCCGAAAAGTTTTTGGCCAAGAGTCAAAAAGTCTATTGCACATTCGTAGATCTGGAAAAGGCCTATGACAGAGTTGAGAGGAATGAATTGTGGTCAGCACTTTCTATGCATGGGGTGAGCAGTCTCTTAATACGAGCACTGAAATCCTTATATGAGGATTCGAGTGCTTGTGTCAGGATAAACGGAGCGCACACTGAGTGGTTTAAGATTGAGAAAGGCGTTAGGCAAGGATGTGTTGCGTCACCGTGGCTGTTCAACCTATTTATGGATAGCTGTTTGACAGATTTGAAAGAGTCTAAAAGTGGATTAAGGATGAATGAGTTACTCGTCAAATGTCTGCTCTATGCCGACGATCAGGTTATACTGGCGTCATCAGCGGAGGAGTTACAGGAGATGGTAAACTGTATGCATGAAGCTTTAAAAGAGAAAGGAATGAAAGTGAACGTAAGTAAAACTAAAACACTGGTTTTTGAAATGGAGAAAGAAATGACAGCATGTAATATTTTGATTGGAGGAGAAAAAGTGGAGCAAGTGAAAGAGTTTGTATATCTAGGATCAAAGTTTACATCAGATGGCAAGTATGATAGTGATATTGAAAGGAGAGTGAACGCGGGGAACATGGTGAATGGAGCTTTGCATGCCTTTATGAGCAGTCAGAAACTATCCAAAAAGGCTCGACTGGCTGTGCACAGGGGCGTGTTGGTCCCGACATTAATGTATGGGAGTGAAAGTTGGGTATGGCAAAAGAAGCATGAAAGCAGAATAAATGCAGTGGAAATGAGAGCGTTAAGGAGTATGATGGGTGTGAAATTGAGTGACAGGATAAGGAACAGCGTGATAAGGGAATGTTGTGATTTGAAAGAAGATGTAGTTACAGGAATAGAAAAGGGTATGTTAAGATGGTTCGGTCATGTGGAGAGGATGAATGAAAGCAGGTTGACTAAGCAGATATACAAGGAGAGTGTGGAGGGAAAGGTCGGAGTGGGAAGACCTAGACGAACGTATCTTGATCAAATTAAGGACGTCCTGGTAAAGGGTCAGGTCAAAAGTACCCGAAACCGCCGAGCTTGTATGAAGAGAGTTATGAATGTGGACGAAGCGAAAGAAGTATGCAGAGATCGTGGCAAGTGGAAAGAGGTAGTCTCTGCCTACCCCTCCGGGAAAGAGGCGTGATTTTATGTATGTATGTATGTGTGTATCTTATTTTAAGCGACGGGTTAGCAACCTGTCACTTTATAAATCACGTCTATATCCCTTTTGGGGTAGACAGAGATATATATAAATAAACTTCAAAATACTTCATAACCGTTTCATATAATCATCGGAATTCCTCTTGGAATAGTTTTGCACCTGTAAAAGTAGAACTATAATGCCCTTCGACAGCGGACCCGACCTCAAAGTTAGTAATTCCGGTCCTTACCTCGTTAATTATTCGGGCCCTAGCTCGTATATAGTAAACAGTTAGTGTTGCAGAACTATCGATAGATAGGCTATCGATACTTGCATATATACCTACATATAGTCACGTCTATATCCGTTACGGGGTAGACAGAGCCAATAGTTTATAATTGAGATCCAAATAGTGACAGGTTGCAAGCCCATCGCCTAAAAAAGAATCGCAATTTTATAAGCCTATCCCTTTGTCGCCTTTTACGACATCCATGGGAAAGAGATGGAGTGGTCTTATTTTTTTTGTATTGGTGCCGGGAACCACACGGCATCGATACTTGACTTGCGGAAATTGATGGATGGTATTCTTCCTCCTGGCTTTAGTGCCTCACCACTTTGGGAGAGGAGCTCGGGGTATGCCTTTGACCATGGATCCTAGATTGGGTGAGTCAGGTTCTTACACGAAGCAACTCCCATCTGACCTCCGCAACCTTTGCAGGTAAACCTTACATGGATCATGGTTACACATCCAGTTGCCTGAATGTGCAGGTTTCCTCACGATGGCTTCCCTCACCATAAGAGCATCGGTTAGTATTCTAACTGTAAAATTGATGGATGGTATAGCTCGTTCCAAAAAGCTCATTGATCTTTTATAATACCAAATTTTGTCACTTGGGTTTTTATGTCAGTTACTTCCGTACTATGTTATATTATAAATACGAAAGAGACTCTGTCTGTCTGTAACGCTTTCACGCTTAAACTACTGAACCGCTTTGATGAAATTTGGTACAGAGATAGAGTTGACCCTGATGAAGAATAAAGGCTACTTTTAATTGCAAAAAAAGGGAAAAGACCACGCTGACAAACTCAGAGACAAAATCTACTATTCTGTATCTACTATCGATAGGCTGATCGAATTATTGACTCTCGATAGACAAATTATCGATAGGTTGGCAACTCTATTCGTATCTATAGTAAACAGTGGTCGATTGTCTGCGTGATATATCGGAGGTCTTCGGCGAGGCTAATTGTGATGTATAAGTTTTACGTAAGCAAATTTTGGGTCAATTTTGTGTTAAGTTTTAGGGTCTTGATATCGGCCTTTGAGAGGTACGTATCTAAAATTTGCGGCCAAAATAGCAATTCCGGTAATTTTACAGTTATGTGTGGCTCCCAACACTTAAGAATGGGACCAGTCCATGTCATTTCTATAAATGTTGTAAAAGGCGACTAAGGGCAAGGCTTATAAGCTTGTTCTTTTTATTCTTGTTGCAAGCGATGGGCTACCAACCTGTCACTATTTTCATATTTAATTTCATCTCTAAGTCTTACAGCTAAACATGGTATTTTGGCTCTGTCTACCCCGCAAGGGTATATCCCTTGATAGACGTGATGCGTAACGGAAATGTAAACTGTGACAAAAAACGCACTGCCCAAACCGCTGGGTCTAGAAATTTGGCATGAACCTAAATGATAAATATGGATCCAGAAATTTTCACGGGAACGACAGTAAACGGGGTTTTCCTATTACGCGATTGAAGCTGCGGGCGTGGTCTAGTTAAATGTCAAAAGTATAATTATTTATTGACCTAATGATAAACGTGTAAATAGTAAAAAGATGACAACCGAGATACTTAAAATTCTGTTGAACCTAAACTGTTCTTAACTGCTGAATACCGGTTTGGTGGTTGGCGATCTATGATAATATCACTTATAAATATTATGTAGTATGATAAAGCTACTAAAAATAGATGACAATTAAATCAAATTAATCTAACTATACTTATAAAAAAGGCTAAACTTAATTTTCTAACTACCAAAACCCAATAGAAAGCAAACTTAGAAAGGTGCATACTTACCTGTTATTTGATATAATACCCGCCTTTAATCGAAGTCGGATAAATAATATCAATTTCAAAAATCTTCAAGGCGTCACCAAATCTTTATAGGCGCATAGCCGCTCAAAAACTGATCCTTTGAAGTAAACAAAGAAAAACGGAACATAATCGAATCCCACCGTATTCCGTGCAATCGGGACCGAACGGATATCGGATACGGCACGGATACGGCGCGGATACGGCGCGGATATTACGCGGAAATTACGCTGGGCCGCGACGATTCCAAAGCTTATTTGCCCATATATGCGGGAAATTAATAAACCTGACTTTCGTGCAGATTCTGACTAAATATATGTAAAATTTTTATTTAATTTTTTTTTTACACTCTAAATTTGTTTTGAAACTGGCACCTAAATTGGAGATCCTAGTAGCGTAAATACAGGTAAGTAATATACCCCTTGATAGGACAAACTCCAGGTTGATGTCTCAGCTTAGAAAAAATATACTTAAATGCGAGTATGTAACTTATTTGTGTGACTTCGTTCCGCCTTGGTCTCCTCTGCGCCTCTGAGCCTTCTCCTTTGGTCTACTCCGGTGCTTACCATGTTGCTCGTTATCCTCAGGTGGTTATTTGCTGAATCTTGTGTAAAGATGTCCACGCTCTCTTAAAACTATTGCAATAAATGTCGGCCTTATCCTAAACGTATAAATTTTTAAATTGTTTCTCGATACCTTTACCTGCATAGTTTTATTGAACCGTCACATTTACTTTGATATTATGAATGTGATTCTGTGCATATACATTAAATAAGTAACAATTTTGTGCCATATCTGAAGTGATAAAAAAAGAAGTTTCATTTCGTAGTCACAAATATCTTGAAGCCCAGAGTGTGCAATGCTAAGTTATACTAAATGCTAAGCTAACTGCGATGTAAGCCGGTAAATTACCTGCATTTCTCAAGTTAATTCTTGATGTTTAGTGGCTGATAAGCGCAAGTTACGGAGATTCACGGGAGCATTTAGTATTTAGTGCAATAATTTAGGTAGAAAGGAACGTAAAGTGTTATTTGTTGGCCTGATAAAACTGTGTGGTTACTGTTAATGACTGGTCGATTAGGGGTGTAAAGTTCTATTTGAAAAAAAGTCATTATGTAACTTGAATAAGCCTCTAAATGCCTTATTTATGCTACTAAATATTCTACTTTTTCACCTAAAAGAGACATCAATGGGAAAATGTGACCTAAACTATAAAAAAGATGAAATGCAAAAGCCTAAATTTCATCGAATAGTCTTGATATCTTTGATATTGTAATTACTTTATTCATTATCATTATCCTCAGAACGTAAAATTTTGAACAATTATTTAAGAAAGTTATCTCAGAAACATAAAAAGAAGAGAGTCTTGTGTTTATCTAGTCAATGTTTAATACCAAAAGGGGTTTATGTATTTCTCACTCCTTGTCTTAATTATGGTTTAATTTCTTATCAATCAACTATAGTTAAAGAATGTTTACAAATTGTGAACTAAAAAAAATGTCATTTCTAATCTAAACCTATTATTAAAAACACACAAAAAAGAAATTAAAATTCCCAAAACGTTAGTATTCTTAATACAAGCTTTTCAATCTCGTAAAATACTTTCGAGAATATTCTTTTGAACTGATACTCGCAGACACTTCAGGTTTCAGTCGTAAATTTATGTTTCTTGAAACTTGTCTGCAAAGCCAAACTTTCCACTGTGGGTATAAACTATCAAAGCTCGCGAATCAAATAACTCATGTTTGTTCTGTCAACTCGCTATTGATATTGAAAAGTTAGACTTTCGGAATTCAAAATGCTTTATTTGTAAGCTATTTGGAAATATAAATAATGAGAAATGTATTTCTAGAAAGTATGTGAAAGAATAACTTATAATTGTTTTGCAAGAAAATTATACTTATTCGTAAATGTAAATACGGGTTTTAAATTTGAGCTGAGGCCTTTGGAGAATGATAGCTATTTCTTTCCCGTGGAATAGAGATGTATGTATGTCTGTTTGTAAATTTACGGTTATATATTTTCACTGATTGTCTTAATAAAACTTCATACTTGTTTTCAGAATGATTCATTTAAATAAAAGCTGAATATCAACTGTAATAAGTTGAACGACCTCTTCTGACAAGGTCAGCTGAAAAAAACGACCGAAAAAATTCGTCTGAAAAATTCTCTTATCATTTTCAACGTTGCGACTCATTTAGGACTCCTAAGTTTGCAATTTAGGTCTCTATAAAATGTGAGGTTTTGTAAAAACTCTTAAAATACCGATAAGTATATTAAATTGGTATTGGGAATTGCAATGTAAGGATACGTACACCATTATGCTAGTTTTTATAATCAGTAAAAACTATAACTATAACAGAAACTTGAACTATATGAACCATTTGATATATTTTTCTCACTTCTCGTTAGTCAAAAGCGCACTTCAATAGTAAGATAGTCGGCTTACAACAGCCCCTTTAAACTGTATTATCTGTCACTGAACGCTGCAAAACGGTGGAGTGTCTATGTGAAGTGCATTACAAACAAGGGGCGACAATGCAACGGATTACCGCAGGGATGTGTGTTGGGACCGGTGTAAATGATAGATAAATAGTAACATTGCGATAAATGAATTTACCACTGGCTTATTTTGTATATCATGAACCGTATATACAAGCAAAGCTTTCAGTTTATGTTTTCGCTTGAATGTAAACTGTAGTCTGGGCTCTTCCGAATCCGTTTAGTAGATAATCAAAATATTATACCTTTATACATTGCTTCTTCTTCTGATTTTTTGTGCGTTAGTACGATGAGTGAGTCTGCCTTAGCTTTATTGACAATAATATTATATTTGTTTTAAACACTGATTTAAAAAATATGAATAACCTCTCTACAGTTTTAACACGTCAACAGTATATTATTTCTTTTATTATGTATACCTATGCGTCATGTTACTTTTGATACAAAGTAAATTTAATCCGATCTCCCATTAGCGAGATTGGATATTTTAAACACTAAAATATTCAGAACTGTGGCACTAAAATCTGTTTCTACATCGAGACTAGCACCTACGCAGTAAAATCTTTACAGGCGCATAAAGCTAAGCTTTCTGAAATGATGGTTTGTTAAGGTACTGGTTGTAGTGTGTAAGCTAAGCTAAACACATAATATATCAAAGAACCCGACTGATGTAATCGCAAGATAAGTTGATGATATCTGGGTTTTTTTATCGTTGATTATTTTCAGTAAAAGTTAAAGCAGGCAATATGAGACATCCAACGGGACTTCCGCAGTAGTAATCAAATATGAAAAATAAAAGATCTGATAGGTTTATTAAGACATTAAAATAAAATTACTCAAAACTGCCATGTATTGAACTGTCTCCATTCCAAATGTCCAATCAATCAGTTCAGAGGTGAAGATTTAAAAGGAAAAGAATTAAGAAGAAAGTAAAGATATTACTTATCGACGTCTTAATTATTTTATATTATTAAACACCTTAGCTTTTAGTGTGACAATTGCCTTACTCTCTCGAATGACGGCATTACGAGGGACCCGTGTCTGATTATTACACGACCTCGTCATAAAAGATGTGCGATTTCATCCGGAAATTGGTCTCCATGTCCTATTTCGTGGGATTTGGAAGGCCAATATGGCTGTAGGGAAAATGGTTTTATTTTGATGTATTGGGCATTGCTTATAAAAATGAAGAAAACTTTATTAGAATACCTTCAGAAAGTATATTTTTTATCAAAGTATACATGCGGTTAGTACGGAAATTATTATTTTTTTATCTTTTTATTTATTAATTCTTTATTGTATAGTACGATACAGTTTATTAACCTACTAGAGAACGCCCGTGGCTAAATTACCATATTTCCCGTTCCCCTTCTTAAATAAATAAATCCTGACTGAAATACACCTTGTAGTACAAATGTGTAAGTGCAAGAAGCTACACATTTCAACAGCAACAGCCCAAATTTTAAGTCTGCCACAGTAGTTTGGTCTGTGCGTTTATAAGTCAGTCAGTCATTCACTACGTTTATATATTTAAATCTGTCAAATAATACAAAAATCACATCTTTACTTGACTTAATGACATAAGCAAAGGTCAGCAACTGGTAGGAACTGATAGGAATCGAAGCTACACCCCAAAAACACAATGAAATCCTATCAATACGATATTGTGATAAATGGCCGGGCTAGGTGACAGGGCGCAATTTATTCGACACATTCGTGGACTAAGTGACCCGGGAGTCAACCCTTTTTGTGCCTTGTTGTGTACCCCTGAATATTCAAGGTGTGTCAGTTTTGGAAAATTTATATTTTTATTAAGGTGAGCGAAAACAGCGTATGGAAGAAAATTCAGGCCACTGGATATGACACCATGGTCGATCCAATACAAGTAAGGTTCCCCTGCAAAGGTTGTCGTCTTTTACGACATCCATGGGAAAGAGATGGAGTGGTCCTATTTTTTTGTATTGGTGCCGGGAACCACACGGCACTATAACAATATAAGATTACACAATCGGAAATAAGTGAAAAGTAAATCAAAATAATGTACATAGTTCAGAAAAGAGTCATTGATCCATTATTGCAGTAGAATTGAAACCTGTGCATCACGCTTTATTACAGCAACGTGGGTTTCCGATCCGGAATGACATTGACGTCCGATGAAAATGCTGCAGTGTAGTTTGTTCCGCCGCTTCTTCTACACATGCGCTTTGGAAGCGGTAGTAGTTATAATTAGATTTAAGTGATGTGACGTCAATAAGTGATACCTTGTATCCAATTTTGAAAATAAATCTATTCTATTCTATTCTAGAATTTTATTAACACTTAGACTCTCACTGCCGACCAACGAACGAATTCGGTAAAGTTCCCCGGCTATCAGGGCCTAAAGGTCAGGTGATAGTTATGTAAGGGTGTAGAGTCGGAGGTTGTATACATACATATGTAAATATGGTCACGTCTATGTCCCTTGCGGGGTAGACACAGCCAACAGTCTTGACAAGACTGAATGGCCACGTTCAGCTTTTTGACTTAATGATAGAATTGAGATTCAAATAGTGACAGGTTGCTAGCCCATCGCCTAAAAAAGAATCCCAAGTTTGTAAGCCTATCCCTTAGGAGGTTGTATTTATGCTACAATCCGTGAATATTTGTTTGCGCGATTTAGATTCTTCGCCGCTATTGGCGGAGCGCGTCAATTTCTACGCCTTCGATGTCGCCACAGTTAGGAACTTCATAAATTTACTTAACGTTCCCGAATAAATGCAGAAAGCTTGCCCAAGGAAAAAATATAACCAAGCCAAACGCTAAGTGGATAACAATAACTTTTATAATAAATAAATATATACGGGACAAATTACACAGATTGAGTTTGCCTCAAAGTAAGTATGAAACTTGCGTTACGAGATACTAACCCAACAATATTATATTTTATAAAAATATTTTTATATATATAAAGATCTAAGAAGACTTGTTTGCCACTAGTTCGCTATTTATTCAGTGCTTCAGAAAGTTTGGTAACAAATCAAGCTTTTTACATACAAACTTTTATCTATCACCGTGAACCACTTAACTTCGCTCATCCTCTTAAGACTTAATCCGCTCACCTGTGGCTTGAAGAGCTTCAAAAACATATTTAAAGTTCATATTTTATGTATCAAGTTCGGTTTATTAAAATTTGGGAGCCGTTCATAAAAGTGCCATTTTATGTAGGGCTCGGAACTCTCGGCTTCAACAAATTTACATTTATATTGCCGTAAGTACGTATTTCTTCCGTTTAAGCCGGAGCGACAGAGGTGCCTGATATGAAATAAGTTTTAGAGCTTTCATACTATGTAATGTGACATTTATAAGTTAATGTATTTTTATTTGTACATATATTTACTACGTTAGGAATGGTGAAGGCGAATAATCTCGAAAGACTCTGAGGCCATGTTCAGGCAAATGTTTGAATGATGCAATAGCGTTCCGATCAAGGAGTTTAAAGTAATATCATCTTCTTGGTTCCGATAACGACAGTGTTTCTAGCACATTAAGTACTTAAAAGAATCATCAATCACTGATGACCTCATAATGATTTTAAGAACAATCAATAAATGATTATTGTGCTTACTTAAAATATAAATAACAATATCTTTGCAAACATCACGATTCAAGAGAAACATCTGGGAGGAATCTTAAAAATTTAGACAGCAAATGTCAAAGGACCTCATTTGGTAGGACAAATGTTTACTCTGTCGAATTTCCCCTTAGGTATCTAGTTAAAAAAGTTTAAGTAAAAATATTTGGCTTGCTCGTATATTAGCTGGAAGTTACTTCGGAATATACTGACCTCGCATTTAGGTTATTCCATCAGCGAGGCCGCGCCGCTTTGGCGATTTTAAAATAATTGGCGGTCGTAACTGCATCAACCTGGGAGACAAGGCTTGTTGTCCACTGCAAGATATATTTTGTTGCGGGATTTTTACATGTTACAGGATATGTTCTTCAGACTGTTTCTATCAGATAGTGCATGTAGGGATTCTAGCAACACACGCCTTCTAGGTCTTGAACTTTCCTTGTCCATCTTTTTCCAGCAATCTCGACTAGATAATGCGAAATCACATACGCCACACTAAAAGTTCATATAAAACCCGTTATGTACAGGAATAAGCAAAAAAGTGACTCATCTAAAAAAGACAAAAAAAGGCAAATGAACTTGAGATTCCTCTTGTAGGCGATGGGCTGGCAACCTGTCACTATTTGAATCTAATGAAGCCATACAGCTGAACGTGGCCTTTCAGTCTTTTTAAGAACAGTCTCAAAGATGCTAATAGTACAATCGAACCACGCAGGGGATATAAACGTGTAACTATGTGTGTGTGTGTATGTGATGTGTATGACTCATCTGAAAAATCTTGCTCGATCCAAACCTACCATCTTTTGACCGGTTTATTCTGGTCAATAATTGTTTTATAACTTTTGAAACAGAAAAGAAATTGTGTTAGAAATCGCAAAGGCAGGTGAGAACCGGCAATAGAGCGGGAACCGATTCGCCTGAGCTGTAGTAATTACCGCGGGCGCTGAGGAAATAACCTCGTAAGTCGCGAACAACGATCTAAAGATAATAAGCTTACGGAAAAAGAAATAAGGAAATATTCGATTTGGCCTATGTTTTATTTGTAAACTTTTTATTGCACAAAAAAAAAATATATATAATGTAGCTAGCGATAACTCAGATAATATATGTATATCATATGAGGTATATTCTAATCTGCAGTAGTTTAATTAATTTTAATGTTTTTGATTGTTCCCCTAAATTCATTTTTTTTTATTATATTTATATTTTCTTCTTAAAACTCCACAACGATTAAAATGATGCCCTGTTATGTTCCCTTTGTAGTCGGTTTTTATCATCAGTTCTGGGTCAATATGCAAAATTTCAGCTCAATCGAATAACGGAAAGTGAATCAAATTAAACTTGAAAGATTTGTTAACATACAAGTCAAACTAAATAAAAGCTTTTAATAATTCTTTGTAACTAGTTTCAATGGGACGGTTCATAGAAACGCAATTTGTTGCTGGCAATTAGTAGTGGAATAAAAACGAGCTTTGTTGCTGTTGAAATATCAAGATGTACTTTCTCTTTTAACTCCCTGCAACATCCATTTGTTACCAACTTTCTTTACATCCATTATTCGTTCGTGAAGTGTACTCGTTATTCTCATTTTTCTTTGAGTCTTAAGCACTGGAAGGTCTGCTATGTCAAGATTTTGTAAGACTCAGATTTTCTGCTATTATTTTTGATATATATACGGGACATATATATATAAATATAATATATATATTTAAAACATACATATAATCACGTGTATCCCTTGCGGAGTAGACAAAGCCCAGAGTCTTGAAAAGACTTAAAGGCTACGTTTAGCTGAATGGCTAAATTATGGAATTGAAATTCAAAATAGAGGTTGCTAGTACATGGCCTACAAGAAGAATCCCAAGTTAATAAGTAAATAAATAAATAAATATATACGGGACAAATTACACTGATTGAGTTAGCCTCGAAGTAAGTTCGAAACTTGTGTTACGAGATACTTACTCAACGATACTATATTTTATAATAAATACTTATATAGATAAACATCCAAGACCCAGGACAATCAGAAAAAGATCTTTTCTCATCATGCCTTGACCGGGATTCGAACCCGGGACCTCCGGTGTCACAGACAAGCGTACTGCCGCTGAGCCACAGAAGCCGTCCAAATAAGCCTTTCCCTTAGTCCGTTTTACGACATCCATGTCCATAGCAATACATTCTACAAAACTATCGGGCATAAATCGAAGTTTCCGACATTTATCTCTTAGTATGTATAGCGTGCTGTGTGTGGCTACACTATGCATCACCCATCGCTATTTCCTTTACGTATTTCGGTCCAATAAAGCCAATTTAGTGGTCGAATGCGGCCCCACTTCCAACTCTATTTAATTATTATGCTGGATCTTAATTTTTCCCATTTGGCTTAAGTTCTGTATATATTGGATCCGATAGGTTTTTGGTCAGTAGGTATTTGAAAGCATTTCAAATGAAGATTCTTAAAGTCTTCATTTGCTTAGTTTCATTATTGTCAATATTGTCTGATGATAGCTACTTTTGTCTTTAAAACAGTATAATGCAGAAACTGATGAACTTGAGAACTTTAACTTGGCTAGAAAGAACTTATTTGTCACGTTGAGAAAGTGATTTCTGCAAGAATATTGTAGCTTGAAGAGAAGTGAAAAATCATGGTAATAGTCAATTGTTAATATTTGTACCAGATTTGTAAAAGTTATGATGTCCCATTTTATTCATGGCACTTTGGAGTTAACTGATACTAACACAAGTACCCGCGCAACCAGTTTGTTTGTTTGTAATATCTTTATTGCATAGAAATTTACACAGTAACAAGAAAATAGTACAAAGTTATAAAATAAACAAATCACTAGCAATGGCGGACTTATCCCATAAAGGGATCTCTTCCAGTCAACCGGCAAAACAATAAAGGAACTAAATAATTCAGTAAAAAGCGGCAAGTCACTGTGTTTCTACTATTTTACCAACCCGCTCAACTCAACACCAGTTCTACTATCTTACCAACCCGCCTTGAAAATTTGTCCCGAAGTGTTTTATTACTTACGATGCTTCTTTGATATTCACTTCACAAGAAAATAAAGTGTTCTTACTCTTCCGTAAACCATACGACCAACATTTTTATTCAGTGAACATAATCCAACGGGTGTACCAAGGCTACACGGTAGAACATTTTAAAGTGAAGTTAGTAGAATTGTTCCAAGCTTTCCACCGATAAGAAGCCGCTCGGAATAAAATCACAATATTTTACAGACTCTGCTGCCGTAATCTTCCATTCAGTGTTTTGAGAGCTTGTCACACGAACACATCTATACTTTCTAGAAAATAAACATTTGTGTCCTGTGTGTATTATTGATTGTAAGAAATAAACTCACACTGAACGAGTGATTATAACAAAATTTGAAGAAAAGTAAAATTTCTCAAAAGTTACCTGACTTCAAATCCACGGAATTCTAGCTACTTTATCAATGCAAATTTTACTTACGAGTACAACTGAGTCGATCATTGCAATGATGTGATCACTATCCGTGATCGAGTGACTTTAGAGGAGCATAGGTTTATGTTTCAATAGGGAGAAACTTAAGTATAACGGAGCGAATCTCGTGGATCGAACTCCGTAGCTATTACAGGAACCACTCATATTACCTCATGGTCACTCATCCAGTTGCCTGACGGTTCGTGTTCTCACGATGTTTTATCTTACCGTAAGAGCATCAAATTCTCGAAGGGTTAAAGGCCGATGGGGCCAAAAAGTTTTCAAATGGAGATCACGTACTGGAAATTGAACCCCCGCGAGATGGACCAATGTTCTGGTGAAATTAGCGGGGAAATGTTCGATGCAGGTCGCCTCTTATAGAGTGAGGTGAAAGTCATTGTGGGGGGCCTATGTTCAACATTGGAAGTTCTACGCCTGAAATGGTGATGATGAAGAACATCAATCAGCAATCAAACTTCCACATAAATTTCTAGCATTCACATATTTATTTACTGAAAACATTATAAAAAAAAACTTTCCAAATCTTTCCGATTTGTCTGCTAAAGCTCTTAAATCAGGACGAATGGATTTATGCAGAATCTTCGGAAGCACTTTCCACCTCCCCGGCGGAGCGAACAGCGGAGAATTGCTAACTAGCTGCAGCGGGTTTTGTTTGTCTTTCACTTAAACTTTGCTGTTTTGAAAACTACTTTACATTTTAAAAGATATCATATATGTGGACAAAATCGTTGTATGCTTGCTTCTGAAAGCCGTGGATGAAGCGAAGTACATAGTGGTAAGCGGAAAACGGTAGTCTCTGCCTATCAGGTACATTATTACACGAAGCTAACTCTGCCGCGCAATTTAAGAACGCAGTAAAGAACACGAGAACAGTTTCGAGAAAAACGCGGTCAAAGTTTTAAACTTATTTTAGGCTACCTAAAATATGTTATGCAAAAATTTTTAAAAATAACTATACTGACTTAAAGAGCATAACTCGAAGATTATCTTGATAGTGGCGTTTGGTGTTTAAATTATTATATAGTGCATAAAATTTAATTAAAACTGTTTATGTTATGGCTTAATTATTTTTTTCATAAGACATTATTTTCATGAATGCAGTAAAATTGATCCTTACGGCATTTATGCTAAAATTCTTTTATTTACAGCACATAGGTTACGTGAATTAATGTTATTTTACATTTTGCAACACAATATATGCGCCGTAACTTTATAATATACTGCATTTATGATAATAAAAAACATGAAAGGAAATGACTTATCACAGATTATATAGCGCAGTAATATTGCATTTACATTGCATTTATCTTAAGTCAGTAACGCTTTCATTTTGAACTATACCAAAATAAAAAATAAAATGAATTAAAGATCTTCTTGGTCATTAAAAAAATATCTCCGTTTGCGTAACATAATAAAATTATAACTAATAATTAAGTATAAAATGGCACCCATTTCGAGGTTCGTAAGGTAACAATCAGTTCAAAAACTTATAAAATAAATAAAAAACCTTCTTGGTCATCAAAAAAATATCTCCACTTGCTTAACAGAATAAAATTATAACTAATAATTAAGTATAAAATGGCACCCATTTTGAGATTCGTAAGGTAACAATCAGTTCAAAAACTTATAAAATAAATTAAAAACCTTCCTGGAACATGTCCATTTGCTTAATAAATAAAATTAATAATTCGATAAGTACGAAATAATAACCTCTGAGGTTCAAAAGTTTGATAATAATGTAAATGTTTCATTATAAGTTTTATTTAACAATTACTAATCATATTGAGAAAAATAAATCTATATTTAATTTAATCTATTAAATCTCATATAAGTAATTTTTTTTATGTACTTGAGAGAGATGATTTAACATTTTGAGCATTTTGTTTTCGATGTGTTAGAAATAAGTACATTTATATTGGCAACACTGAAGTCTATGATTGACTATTTCTAAGTTATTGTTTGTCTTTGGTCTTTCCCTTCTCTCCCCAAGACGCAACATGGCGTAATGTGCTCTTACTTTATTTTGTAGTAGGTAACAGTAAAATAATAAAGAATGTAAGGAACTACGACTTTTATTCAGAAAATATAACATGGTAGCAGAAAGTAGTTTAAAAGTTTTGTTGAAAAGTAGTTTAAAAGTTTTGTTGAAAAGTGATTAAAAGTTTCGAAAAACGACAAACAAAATGGCAACCAAAAATAGTGATATAAACATTCCAATCTTCGACGGTACAGATTATAGCAATTGGAAAATACGAATATTAAAATTTCTGCAGTTCAAAAAGTGCAAGGATGTTGTAATGAGAGCGAAAATTGCAACCGACAAGGATGATTGGGACGACAGAGATGTCCAAGCAACAAACTATATTTATAGTGCAATAACCAACAAACAGTTGGAATATATAAGTGAACTTGATTCAGCCTACGAAATAATACAGAAATTCGACGAAATGTATCTGAAGAAATCAACAGCGTTGCAAATAGTATGTCGACATAACCTTGAAAGTGTCAAATTGAAAAATTATTCTGAAGTGTCGCTATTTTTCGATTACTTTGAAAAAGCTGTAAATGAGCTAAAACAAGCAGGTGCAACGGTATCAGAAACAGAAAAACTAAATTATATGTTAAAAGCACTACCAGCAAGTCTCAGTTACATAGGTGATTTAATTGATGTCCTGCCAGCGGGTGAAAGAACAGTTGACTATCTCAAAAGTAAAATAAAATTGAAAAGTACGGAAAATATGAGTGAAACGCCAAATAATACATCAAATGTTTTTAAAGTAGACACAAAGCCATCATATAATTGTTATAACTGTGGAAAACCTGGCCACCTGAAAAGATACTGTAAATCTAGAAATGTAAACAGTGGTCGTGGGCATAGTTTTTCAAATAATAGAGGACGTGGTTTCACTAATAATAGAGGACGTGGTTTCACTAATTATAGAGGACGTGGTCTCTATAATAACAGAGGACAAGGTTCAGGAAATGATCACCAAAATAATCAAAATAGTCAAGGTAACAGTTTTCATACTACTATTGTAAATAATACCTACACAATGGAGGAGAATGATAAGTCAAAGAAAGGTCAAATAAATTGGTTACTAGACAGTGGATGCACAGACCATATTATTAATACTGATGAATACTTTAATTGCTGCGAGATATTAAATAAACCTGTTAAAGTTAAAATTGGTGATGGAACAATATTAGAAGCTACAAAAATTGGTAATATTAAAACTTATTTCTTAGTCTATGGACAAAAATCTGAAGTGACTCTGACAAATGTTTTTTATGTAAAAGAAATGAAGGCAAATCTATTGAGTTATTCCAAAATTACTGACAAACATTCAATCTGTTCAAGTGGGAGATTGTCAAAAATT
The DNA here is from genome assembly GCF_032362555.1 of Amyelois transitella. Lineage (NCBI taxonomy): Eukaryota > Metazoa > Arthropoda > Insecta > Lepidoptera > Pyralidae > Amyelois > Amyelois transitella. The sequence goes on along the minus strand of NC_083509.1, from coordinate 483,816 downwards.
TATAACAATTATGGAAAGGTTATGGCGATTGCAATTAAGGATGAGAGACTGTATAAGATGACAAGTTACATGTACGAAGAAATATTGCAAGCAAATATGAGTATAAAGGAAAAACTACATCGCACTATGGGCCATATTAATTTTAAAAATTTGGAATTAATGTGTAAAAAAGAGTCATTAGAAGGATTACCTAAAAGTATTGGATATGAATATTTAAAATGTGCTATATGTATAGAAAATAAAATGCATAATTTACCTTTTAACAATAATAGGAGAAGAGCAGAAGATATTTTACAGATTGTTCATACTGATTTAAATGGCCCACACCAAACAACAGGAAACCATGGAGAAAAATATTTCTTAAGTTTTATAGATGATTATAGCAAGCTTGTTAAAGTTTATTGTATACGCACAAAAGACGAGGTGTATGACTGTTTGGTCCAGTATGTAAATGAAGTAGAAAATTTAACTGACAAGAGAATAAAGGAACTGCGATGTGATAATGGTAAAGAATATATAAACACTAGAGTTTTTCAGTTTGCAAAACAAAAAGGAATAATAATAAAGCCTTGTCCAGCTTATGTACACGAATTAAATGGCACAGCGGAACGCTACCATCGTTCTCTGATGGACATGGGAAGGTGTCTCTTAACAGAAGCTAAAGTAGACAGAAAATATTGGCCAGAAATAATTAAAACTGCAGCATATTTGAAGAATAGGACTTTGACAAATAACTTTGAGAGAAAAACACCATATGAAATATTTTTCAAAACAAAGCCTACAGTTAAGTACTTAAAAATGTATGGAAGCAAAGTGTTTGTACGAATACCAGAAGAGAGAAGGAAATCTAAATGGGACAAGAAGGCAGAAGCAGGAATTCTACTAGGATATTGTGAAAATGGATATAGAGTATTGATTAATGACAAGGTAATAGTAGCAAGACATTGTGACATTATAGAAGAAGATGTAACATTATGTGGATTTGAATATGAGAGTGAAAATAAGTCAGAAGGTGAAAATAATAGAGAAGATAATATAACAGAATACTCAGATGAAACTAATTTACAGAAAATGAAAAGTGATAATGAAATTGAAGATACAGAACATAATATTGTAGAGAAACGGAAGAGACAACCACCACTACGATTTGATGAAGAATATGGATACTATTGTATAACTGCTAACTACTGTGATGCTATGATTCCAGAAACATTTCAGGAGGCGGTTACCTGCAAGGATTCAAGTAAGTGGAAGGCAGCTATGGATCAAGAGATGGAGAGTTTAGTGAATAATAAGACATGGATACTAGTTGATAAGCCACCAAAGGATAAAAAGGTATTAGAAGTGAAATGGGTCTACAAGAAGAAAAGCGAAGGTAAATACAAAGCAAGGTTAGTAGTAAGAGGTTTCCAACAGACTGATTGTATTGATGATACTTATTCCCCTGTAGCAAAGATGCCTACCTTAAAGTTATTATTGTCATATTGTTGTCAAAATTCTTTAGAGATTAATCAGATGGATGTAGAGACAGCTTTTCTTAATGGTCGAGTTATATCAGAAGTTTATGTAAAACAGCCTGTAGGGTATGAAACTGACACTGATAAAGTTTACTTGTTATACAAATCTTTGTATGGACTGAAGGAAAGTCCACGGGCGTGGTATGAATGTTTTAATAAATTTATTACAAGTCTTGATTTTAAGAGATCTAAATATGATTTTTGTTTGTATTATAAAAGGCATAAGGATTTAGTTGTTTATATTTTACTCTTTGTGGATGATCTTTTGATATGTTGTAGAGACAAACAAATTATTGCTGACATTAAAAGTAAATTATCAGAAAAATTTAAAATGAAAGATATGGGCAAAGTAAAAACTTATATAGGTATAGAAATTGAGTATAACTATGAGCAGGGTAATATTTTAACGTTGAGTCAAGAACATTATATAGAATCATTAGCTAAAAGATATAAGATTGAAAATACAAAGTTGTATAAAACACCTATGGAAATAAACTTAAAGTTAGAAAAGGCAGAATTAAATGAAGATTTAAAGTATAGAAATTTGATTGGAGCTTTGTTATATATTAGTTCAGGAACAAGGTCAGATATTTCTTTCTGTGTTAACTATCTTAGTCGATTTCAAAATTGTTGTAATGAGACTCATTATAAGTATGCTCTTAGAGTGTTGAAATATTTGTATATAACTAGAAATTTCAAATTAAAGTATTACAAAAACAATGATGCTGATATATTAGATTGCTTTGTTGATTCAGATTGGGCAGGAGACATAATTGATAGAAAATCTACCACGGGTTATGTTATAAGATTTTATGGAAATGTTATCATGTGGAAATCTAAGAAACAGAATTGTATAACAAAATCCTCAACTTTTGCTGAGTATATAGCTCTTTCTGAAGCTGTTACAGAGATTAAATTTTTGATATGTTTGGTAAATGAAATATTCACAAAAATTTGTAAACCTATAAAAATATATGAAGATAACTCTGGAGCTGTAGCTATAGCTAAATATGGAAATTTTACTAAAAATTCTAAACATATAGAGGTACAATATCATTTTATTCATGAAAGTGTAAAAGATAATATTATTGAAGTTGTTAAAATAGAGTCTGAAAATAATTGTGCTGATTTGTTAACAAAGTCTTTGGGAAATATTAAATTTTGTAAATTTAGACAAATGTTAAATATAGCTATTTAAAAGGATGTGTAGAAAAGTTTTAAGAGGAGCTGAATGTTATAATAAGTGAAAGAGAAGATAGTTATATAAACATATTAGTATTAAGAAGTTTAAAATTTATGTTAATTTTTGTTGCTAGTTGCAATATAAATGTAAGGAGGCGTGTTAGAAATAAGTACATTTATATTGGCAACACTGAAGTCTATGATTGACTATTTCTAAGTTATTGTTTGTCTTTGGTCTTTCCCTTCTCTCCCCAAGACGCAACATGGCGTAATGTGCTCTTACTTTATTTTGTAGTAGGTAACAGTAAAATAATAAAGAATGTAAGGAACTACGACTTTTATTCAGAAAATATAACACGATGCATTATTTCAAATTCAATTCAAATTCAAAATTTTTATTCATTACTATAGGAAAATTGTCAAAACGTATGGTTTAACAACATTGGTTGACGTCAAATAAATTACTTAAAAACTAAGTTTACTGCCGCTTCCAAGGCGTCAGTGCAGAAGAAGCGGTAACAAACTGCACTGCAGCATTTTCTTCAACAACGTCAACTTCACAATATTAATTAAACTTAGAATAGAATGTGGACGAGAGAATACATTGTTCATATTTATATATTTATGAGATTTAATATTGAAAAAAGAAAATATATATATAATATATATATATATATATTATGGATTGCCAATTTTAAAAAGATTTATGTACAGAGTGTACTGAATTTTCATTTAAGTTCAAATCAAACTACAATTCATTACGAGGTTCCTGTGCCAAGCTCAAGCCAGATGTTTTTATCATTAAGGTAATCATCAGTCCTATAATAAGCCTTCTCACAAAGTACTTTCTTTACATACTCTTTGAATTTTCGGTTGGGCATATCAAGAACAGACTCCGGCAACCTATTATAAAATGGTATACAGTTCCCCATAAATTATTTACTGACTTTGCTAAGCCTATGAAACGGCATGACTAATTTATGTTTATTACGTAAATTTCTATCACTTGTGGCACTAACTTTTTGAAAAAAAGAGGTATTTTTCCTAACATACATTATAAGATCAAAAATGTACTGGGACGCTACTGTCTGTAGGTTTTTTTCTTAAAGAGTTGTCTTAACGAGTCTCTTGGTCCTAAACCGTAACTTGCGCGAACGGCCCTTTTCACTTAATAGTAGACGTATATTGCTGAAGCATTAATGCAGTAAGTGATCTTAAGACATTAAACTAAATATCGTTCTAGTGATAAACAAATACATGAACGTACAATAAATGCCGTAATTGTCAGTTGCCGCGTTCATGACTTGTTAAACCTAAAAACAATTCCGACGAGCTTTTCGATAAACGCAGTATAATTGTAGTTGCTGCATGAATATTATGTGAGAGTCATTTGCTTTTACCATGGCAACATATAAAAAATGACGTTATTGGTAAATACTGCACTATTGTTGTGTTGCTAATACCATTATGAAATGTTTCTACATAATACTAAATAAGTAAGTGTTTTTACTGCAGTTATATTATGAAAGTGAAATTAAAATCTGCTCATTACTGCATTTATGTTATAACGTATTTCCGTTTCTAAACGAGATAGAAGAAAACGGGTCTTTGATTCTTGTAGATCGCAATGTCAGCATCTCCTACATATAGGACAACCATAAACGTAGTAAGTGGTACTTACTGCGTTCTTAAATTGCGCGGCAGAACTGTGAAAACCAACCCAAGATCTTCACGTTTTATTTTTTCAATATCTTTTATCTCTTCAATATCAAGGGAAAAAGATGGAGAGTTCTTATTTTTAAAATGTGGACAATCACACGACACAGACTTTTGTTTGCTCAACATGTGCCCGATCAATCGCCTTTTACTTTAAGTTTTTTAACGAATAAAGTTCAGAAAAGTTTTTTTATAGGAAAAAATATAAATATTTCCACGTAAAATAAACCGCAGTAAAACTATCTTTTATTAAAATCCATCAAATTTATTTATCGATGCGTAAAAATGAGTTTTCAAGTCAATGGCTTTGTAAAGATTTAAACGGGGATTCAATTAAACTGAAATGGAGTGTAAAATTATTATGGACCGTAATTTTTATAGCTTGATTTGTTAAATCCAGATTTATGTCCTTCGCGATAGGACATTACGGATAATTTAAAGGCACTTCTCCGATGCGACGAAATTATAAAGTCATAAAACATAAGCCTATGAAAATTCAGAATCGACTTGAGATCTCTATAAGTATATCCAATGGACTAATATTTACATGATATGACACAGACAGAAGAAAACTAAGACATATCTTTGTCTTATCAACCCCAGTTAATAAACTTATAGATTCTCCTCAGAAAGAATACAATCATGTTCATGTTACCTACAGCACAGTTTATTTAGTTGTATGACAATCTACAGAGTTGCTAAAATAATAAAAATAAAGTAATAGTTATTAAACGTAACTATAAAAGAATGTCTAGATTATTCATTCATTGGGCTGCTTTCGCATCAAGAGAAGAAACGTTTACAGTTTCTTCAGGGAATTTTCATCACAGTGTTACTGCCAACATCCAAAGTTGGTCACTACACCTTGGTCTGACCGTTCAGAACTGAGTAGGGCTGATATCAGTTGGTTTTTTTATTTAAATATTTTATTAAAAAGCGAGATTTGTTGATTTAAATTTAAATTTTTATTTTATTAATGAATGATTTAATTTTAATTTAAAAAAAAAAAAATGATCTGACTGAATTATTGTACGTCTTGTAAAGACAGGTCACAGTGACACGAACAGACTGTATCATCTTTTCTACCTGTGTTTCTGCAATAAAGAGATTTGTATTTGTACATAAGTATATTTAAACTCGTTTTTTAAATGTCACCTTTATATGAATACCAGGATAAATTATTCAGCGTGCGTAAAAGATAAATATAGCAATTGAAGTGCACTCTAATTATTCATTTGTACTTCGCGAAATATAAATTTATAGAGCTGTTTATATTTTCAATAAATCTGTCGAAAATTATTCCCCAAATGCTGGTTTGTGAATGCGTCATTTAATTACCATTAATTTATTTTCAATATCGCCAAAATAACATTGTATGTAAATAAAACAAACGGGTCTACACTAACAGGGTGATTTGACATTACAGAATTATTTGTTTGTTTATTTGTAATATCTTTATCGCACATATATGTACAGAGTTACAAGAAATAGTACATAGTTATAAAATTAAGAAATCACTTGCAATGGCGTGGCGGACTTATCCCATGAAGGGATTTGATTAAGTTAAATTTTCATTTTTAGATGTTACGTTAAGTGTCTATGTTTATATTTCACGGATATTAGGAAAATTGATAAAAATAATAACAAACAAATATTTAGTTACGAATCATTTTTGTTCTAATAAGTGAAAGTGCATATTTCCTTAACGGTTTATTTTCTTTTTTTTATCAAACAAGTAAGCATAAAATAAATATTAAAGCATAAACATTCCACCATAAAGCCAAACAGCTGAACGTGGCCTTTCTGTCTTATCAAGGCTGTTGACTCTGTCTACGCCGCAAGGGATATAAACGTGATTATGTATGCAAGTAAGCATACAATCGTGGAAATAAGACATAAAACGATAAATCCAAACACACCACACCCTGTTTTCGCCGAGAGCAACCATCCAATCGATTCAATTTAAATAAACGATTTCCCATTGATAACATTGACGCTGAGCTGGATAATCGGGAATGCCAGGGATTATTCGGGAATATTATAATAGTGAAGCTGGCTTTTGTTATTATCTAAAGCAGACCCGCTCAAACAATAGATACAGTTCATATAAGAAGTTCATTTGTATTCAGTCGGTGAAGCAATGTCCAGTCTAGATAAACTGAGAATATGAAAATCTATACTAATATTATAAAGCTGAAGAGTTTGTTTGTTTGTTTGAACGCGCTAATCTTTTCGGTTTGAATTGAAAAATTATTTTTGTGTTGAATAGCCCATTTCTCGAGGAAGTCTTTAGGTTATAAAACATCACGCTGCAACTATTATGAGCGAAGAAATAATGGAAAATGTGAAAAAATATTCATCCTTGAGGGTTTCAATGTTGCCCAAAATAACTATGCAAAAATTTCTATGCAATAAAGATATTACAAACAAACTATTCCACGCGGACGAAGTCGCGGGCACAGCTAGTGGTAAATAATAATTTTACTGTAAAATTATCTTGAAACCACTTATTTAGATAGGTTATTCGATTTTGCAGTGCATGCGGCAGACCACTGCAGCGAAACTGACTTTCCGGTGAAATAACTGCTGAGTTTAATAATAAAACTAGCTGTAGCCGGCGACTTCATTCGCTGTAAAAGTTTACTTTAAAAAGGTGACCAGTCATTTCAAGACTGTTGGCTCTATCTACCCTGCAAGGAATATAGACGTGACCATATGTATGTATGTATTAACAAACTGTTTGTTCGGTTCATAACGTTTTTCAGCGGTGGAAGACTGTTTAATCGGGTGCCTCTTCGATTCTGGATTGCCTCTTTCCTAAGTTAGATACATTTTAGGTACTTACATCAAATTAAAAATAAAAAAACTTGACCGGCCAGTCCGTTTTAATTACATTAACATCTCTTTTTTGGCGGGACAAACAGAATTTTGATGTAATTGTTGCACTAGGAAGTCAACAGTGGTTTCTTTAGTCGCCTTTTACTAATTCCCCAGAAACAGATGCAAGAACTACATTATATTCGTTCAATTACATACGGCCGTTATCACAAGTAGTTACGAATTAAACCGATTCATGAATATTGTATTAGGAAGATGTAGTTATACGCTAAAATTGGAGAGCCCTCAATAAAGACCGCCATTATCGTTTCCGACTATTGATATTTCATCTAATGAAGACTTATTTAACTCATTAACTTAGATATCTGATAACGGAATATTTACTTACCCATCGAAGGTTTCAAGGTGAATCAGTTTATCATTTTTAGGGTTCCGCAACTAAAAGGTAAAATCAGGACCCAATTACTTAGCCTTCGCTGTCTATTACCAGGCTGAATTTTATGAACTGTGCTGGTTAGAAAGCTGGAATTTACACTAATTATGTATTTCCGTTGCCGCTATGACCACGATTATTACAAAATAAATACATTATTAACCTTCCCTTACCTTGTGGCATTAAGTCCACCTGTGGTACATTTTGCGTGCATAAAGTTTAAATAAATAAAAATGTGATGATGGTACGGAACTTTGAGTGCGCGAGTCCGCTTCGCACTTAGCCGGCTTTTTTTCCAACTAAATAATTTACTAATATAATTATTATTAATAGATAATTATAATGATATACTAATAGATATACTAATATATAAATACCTTGTTCTTTTATGTATTACTGATTTTGATGACAGTGACAGACAGACAGACAGTGATGTATATCGTGAGAAAATATAGAAGGCAACTGAATGTGTACGCATGGTACCTTGTGTTTTCTGCTGATAAATTCGCGAAGAAAGGAAGGCTGCGTGGTCGCGGTGCCTAGTAATGGCCACATACACATCTCGTCTGTATTCTTTACGAGGTAAACAGAGCAAAAATTGGAAGGCGCCATATATGACTGCTGTCGCCTCAAGAGGAATTCTAAAATGTGATTGCAACATAACTCACTTGCCTCTTTAAATTAAAACAAAAATGAATTTGAAGTATTTTTCAAATTTAATCGTATCCGAAACATAACTTTCTTCAAACAAAATTAGTCTGAATTCTTTCCAGCTTCTTACACTAAGTTGTTTCAAACCGAATGAAGAATTCACAAGTTGAAGTATGCCAGAGATTCGTTCGTTCTTTGTTTCGATGTTTTTAAACCTCCCTCGGCTAATCGCCAGCGAAGTCGGACAGACGGAAAATTATGTGACAGTTTGTTTAGCAAAGAATTAAAAAGTTAAGAAAAGTATCACTGCGATTTATTTGAATTTTTTGAGAAAAATTTATATAACTCACCAAATGAAGAAATTTTTTAATTCAACCAACGACATTCTGGATGTTAACTTTAGTCTCAGATGCGTCCTTAACTTTCCGACAGAGGCAAAAGAATACGAAATTCAGTATTTTCTTAAAAATAATTCCGATAGAGGCAAAAAAAATAAAAAATTAAGTATTTTCTAAAAAAAATATGTTGTTGGATGATGATTGATAAAAATACAAATATTATTGTATGTAATTACATTTTTCAATTAAATTATATTAATTCGCATTAACAATACATTACATTGCATTCGATAAATCGCTTAAAAACTAGTCAATTAAATTATTATCTATATTTCAAAAAATATAACTCAACAAAGTGCTCTTTTAATGTTCGTTCGCGATAGTATTTAAGTTGTTTGGTAGAGTAGCTACCCACCATCATTAGAAAGGTCTTCACAAGTCTATTACAATATGTCTATTACTCCAAAATAATATAAGTTTTGATATCAACAAATAAATAAATAAATATTACAAAAATTGAGTTGGCCTTTGAAATAAACGTAACTTTATTTTGTAATAAATACTTTTATAGTTATGTATTACTAGATCCGCGACTTCGTCCGCATGGAAACCCTATCAATCCCGCGGGAACTCCGGGATAAAAAGTAGCCTATATATTATTCTGGGTCTTCAGTAACCAACATAAATTTCATCGTCATCGGTTCAGTAGTTTTTGCGTGAACGAATAACAAACATTCATACTGACATAGTCACAAACTTTCATTTATAATTAATTCTTCAATCATTAGGAGCAGTCATATCATACAAGATACCTCATCACATTTTATTTATTTCTTGTCACAAATTTGTATATTCTATCACTCCGTGTTATTACAGATTTGGCATCAGATATCTAATGAGCCGTACACATTAATCCCGGATCGCGTACGGTCCGGACCGGCTGGCAGGCCACGTGTGTCCGTTCGTACAGTCAACAGCAAATCAACTTGCCCAAATGCATTGTGATATCGCCTCTATTACCGCGACTTAAAGTTCCGTGCAGAGTAACTTGACACGTTGACTGTACTTGATTGATGGCGGCGTCAATCACGGCTCCTAACGACATCTCTAACGAGCGGAGTCTGGTCCAAGTTTCATGGTTTTGTTAAGAATCCATACGATGGCAGATGTAGCATCTGTATGATGATGAAAAAAAGATGATAGTACGATCATCTTTTTTCTCTCATTATTCATACCAGTAAGTATAGAATACGATCACTTGATATGTTGACAAAATGGTCGCATGCTTATCTGATAAATGAATTCACTTTTATTAATATTATGTTTATATCGCTTGCGAAGCAGACAGAACCAACAGTCTTGAAAAGTCTGAAAGGCCACGTTCAGCTGTTTGGATTAATGATAGAATTGAGATTCAAATAGTAACAGGTTGCTAGTCCATTGTCTACATGAAAAGTCAATTGTCTAAAAGAAAAAAAGTTATTAGCCTATCCCTTAGTGGCCATACACGATGTCCCTGGGAAAGAGAGTATGTTTTTTAAATCTGCTGAAAACAAACCAACATCTGCGACATTCCATTACGTTCTAAGTACCAAATAATAGATGGACAAAAATTTAAAACAATCATTTTAAGTCGATTAGTCTTGCAACATCTGTTCTGGTAATTTTAGTATCATTCCAACGGTCTCAAGGAAACGATTCTTTTGATAAATCACTTTTAATCCGTACAAAAACAGGATTATGCCAATTCCGGTACGACTGGAAGAGTTCCTTAATGGAATTAGTTCGACTCAGTTACTCGGTTGAAGACGCGATGAATCTGAAGATACATTTTATTGTTTTTATATACTTTGCGGGGTGACAAAGCCAACAGTCTTGAAAATACTGATAGATTTAATGATAGAATTGACATTCAAATAGTGACAGGTTGCTAGCCCATCGCCTAAAAATGAATCCCAAGTTTGTAAGCCTATCTCTTAGTCGCCTTTTACGACATCCATGGGAAAGAGATGGAGTGGTCCTATTCTATTTTGTATTGGTGCCAGGAACCACACTTCTATTGTCTCAGCTTGATAATGAAAACTCCACCTTATCTCCATTCCCAATCACTTACAACCTTTTGATAACGCATCTACCTACGTTTTGTCAATAAATGGGGTCCATTTGAACCCCACGGTTAATTACTATGATACTATTCCCTTGGATATGTAGGGATTTCAAATGTCGCCCCTCGAATTATATGGCACCGGTTTATTTGGTATTGTAAACTGTTATCTTGTTTCAATTAGTTTTAGCGATTTGGTATTACTGTTTTGAGTGAAACTAGTGTAGCTTTGGAAATTAATTCAATTTACGTTATTTGCTTGAAACAATACATCTTTATTGGCCTTTATAATAAGAATGATTCAAAGTTTTCGCTGCGAAGTTTGTTGAGTCGCTGCGTGTAAAAATTGGACTTATTTATCCAATCTAGGATTGTATTCATTGGCACATTCCAAGCTCCAAACCCGAAAGGTGAGGATGTATCAGGACTAATTGTAGGAGGATGAAGAGTAAAGTTTTGTTAAAATTTTTGTAACTATACATACGTGAACCCTGATCTAAAGGCGATATGACAATGAAAATATCAACCTATCAATTTATCAAACTCATTTATGTATAACAGCTGCCAAATGAAACAACGCACAACATTAAACAAACTTAATTATAATTAAAAACTCTGAACCCAATTTATAACGAACATGGAAGCCACAACATATGTACACACATACATACAACAATTGCAACAGTCACGTCTATATCCCTTGCGGTGTAGACAGAGCCAACAGTCTTGAAAAGACTGATAAGCCACGTTCAGCTGTTTAGCTTGATGATAGAATTGGGATTCAAATAGTGACAGGTTGCTAGCCCATCGCCTAATAGAATAATCCCTTTTAAAAGCCTATTCCTTAGTCGCCTTTTACGACATCCATAGGAAAGATATACAGTGGTCCTATTCTTTTTTTTATTAGTGCCGGGAACCACACGGAAGCCACAAAACGTATCAAATTAAAAGAAAGACACTTAACAAATTTCGTACAAACTAATTTTGGTGGGATATTACTTTTGCAAGTCTCTAAACGTATTTCTGTTTGGCCAATTAGATCCTGCGGGGGCAACATTCGTATTCTTGAGACAAAGGGAAACAGACAAACAAAACTTTCGAGTAATTAATGCGAGAAGCGGCCTCTTATAGCAATAGAATTAATCCGCGGATCGCGTCGCTTGCCAAGCTTGGCATTTGTCTGAAACTGAATTTTGAAAGTTGCTAAATGTGTTTTCCAGTAAGTTGTTTAGCCAGATGCTACAACACAGATTTAAGATTGAACTGTTAAAGTAGAGTTAGGTTAGAAGATTGGGTGGCAATTTTCCAGGTCACCAAATTCCGTTTGTCAACGAACTTCTTTTTACGTTTGTCAAAATTGACGGCCTCTGTGGCGCAGCGGCAGCACCGAAGGTCCCGGGTTCGAATCCCGCCTAAGGCATGATGGGAAAAAAACTTTTTCTGATTGGCCTGGGTCTTGGATGTTTATCTATATAAGTATTTATTATAAAATATAGTATCGTTGAGTTCGTATCTCGTAACACAAGTCTCGCGCTTACTTCGAGGCTAAGTCAATCTGTGTAATTTGACCCGTATAAAATAAAATCATTATTATATCACAATTTATATCACTTAACAATTGTCATATCTTTTGGCTTCACAACATTGGTTGACGTCAAGTAAACTACTTAAAACTAAGTTTAGTGCCGCTTCCAAAGCATCAGTGCAGAAGAAACAGTTACAAACTGCACTGCAGCATTTTCCTCAATAACGTCAACCACACAACTATCCAAACTTAGAATAGAAATGTAGACGAGAGAATACATTGTTCAGATTAATTGACTTATATGAAATTTTAATAATAAAAATGCCTGGTTATATATTACCTACTCAGAAAACGTGGTAAAATACTTAATCTATTTACTTGATATATTTATTAGATATGATTCCTTACCTACATGATTGGGTGAACTTGTACGACCTTATTATTTATATTTCACCATAAATGAAACAGTTTTAAATAACCACTAAAACTATTAAATTGTCCTGGAAAAATACTGATTATAGTTATTTAAAGATTCGTTTCGTTTTTCGTTTTTTTCTTTTTCGAGACTTGTTTAATTTATTATTATGACTTATTTAAAGATATAAATGTTTACATTTTTTTTTAAATATCTTATAAACAGAATAAGAAAAATAACAAAGCAGGGACAAACATAACAGGCGTAATAATTTACTAAGAAGTACTGCAGGCAGCGGAAATAATTCTCAACTCCAGACTCCATTCATTATTCTGTGTCTGAATACGGTGGAAAATAGAAAACTAACCGCTTTATTATGTTTTATGTCAGATATATATTATAACATACATACATACATATAATCACGTCTATATCCCTTGCGGGGTAGACAGAGCCAACAGTCTTGTAAAGACTGATAGGCCACGTTCAGCTGTTTGGCTTTAAGATAGAATTGAGATTCAAATAGTGACAGGTTGCTAGCCCATCGCCTAAAAGAAGAATCCCAAGTTTGTAAGCCTACCCCTTAGTCGCCTTTTAAGACATCCATGGGAAAGAGATGGAGTGGTCCTATTCTTTTTTGTATTGGTACCGGGAACCACACGGCACGACATATATATTATTTTAAGTCTTTATGCCTTATTAGCGACCCGCCCCGGCTTCAGAGCGTTGGTGGTCAAATTTGTAACGCGCGTGATGCGCAGAAAGGCACAGGTTCGGATCCCATCACGGCCATGTACCAATGACTTTTTTCGAAATTATGTAAATTAGTTTGAATGTTAACCGACGCTCTTACGCTGAGGAGAAACATCGTGAGGAAACCTGCACATTCAGGAAACTGGATGTGTAACCATGATCGATCCAATACGGGTTTACCTGCAAAGGTTGCGAAGGGTCGATGGGAGTCGCTTCCTGTAAAAACCTGACTCACCCAACCCAGGATCCATGGTCAAAGGCTGACCCTGGGCTCGTCTCCAGAGTGGTGAGAATGCCAAGACTAAAGTCAGGAGGAAGAAGTCAAGTACAAAACAAAGATAATGCGATTCATTGTACTTTTTCTTTTGTTGTTGAGATAAGAACTTAATTTTAAGTAGAATTGAACACTTAAGTACTTAAGATTTATGTAGTTCACAGACGTTACTTACATCGTCTTTATTTCCATTATTCGATACTAAATTGCCTACAGGCTTTTATCTCGATTGCTTAGGAAAGTATATTTCATGGATTGACATGATAATGGATATGTTTGTGAATAGTTTTTTTTTTAACTTTCGTCTAAATAGAGAAGTGATTTAAGCTATTTTTTCTGTATTCATTGACTAATTAATAATAATTTCGATTAAGATTCTGGTATTGCGACTGCTATACGAAGAATTAAAGCTTGTCAGTTTTTTTTTATTATCGACGTAAACATATGATTTGAGCAACTTGGTCAAATAATAAATCATTTGTTTCAGCAGTGCCGTGTGATTTGCACTTCAGAATTGAATCACTACTTATATATGTTTCCCATGGATATCATAAATGGCGACCAAGGGATTGGCTTATAAACTTGGGATTCCTCTTGTAAGCGATATGCTAGCAATCTGTCACTTATTGGATCTCAATTCCATCATAAAACCGTAAGCTGAACGAAGCCTTTCATTCTTTTCAAGACTGTTGGCTCTGTCTACCCCGCAAGAAAAATATACGAATATACTGGGAATAACGGAAAGGGGGTTATCATATCGTGTACCACGTGAGACTTTAGTCAATTTTTTTCTATTTCAGAAGCTACTTATCATAAATGAAAAGAGAGGTTAATACTAACTTGTTCATTTTATTTGTTTGGAATGATTGATACATTTGACAGGCATTTCGTATCGTCTATTCTCTTTACCTCCAGGACCCTCGAACCTGCCAAATTTAATTGCCATCTCTAACTTTATCCGAAAAACGCTATGTATTTTTACTGAGGAGGTCGCCAAATTTATTAAAGCCATACATTATTTATGAGAATGGTAAAATTCTCATTAGTTCCCGTAATTTATAAATTTATTCACAATTTGTCGATATAAAATTTTTGTTTGTGACTTGGGCAAATTTGAACCAATTTTTTGAATGGGAATGAGACGGAGTGGTCCTATTATTTTTTTATAGGTGCCGGATACCACACGGCAAGTTTGGAGTTAGTCGACCAAGGAAAATCTTGATCCGAACTTTCATTAAAAAATCACCGTCTTAATCGATATACATACATACATACATATAATCACGCCTATATCCCTTGCGGGGTAGACAGAGCCAACAGTTTTTCAAAGATAGGCCACGTTCAGCTGTCGATCATAATATACTAGATAATCGATATACCTTATATATATTGGTTATATAGAAAATGTAAAAAAAATATCCCATCTCCTGAACAACAATATCACTGATTTCAATCATAAATTATCCTACGAATCCAATCACACAAGCTTTGATATTTGATATATCTAACATGCAAAATTAATCAATGTTTTAATTGAGCTATACATTTTAAAAGGATACACTTTCGGGTGTAATTAATTCGTGAACACGCTCAAATGCGAGTCCAGCACAATTCAAAGATCCGTCTCGGACAAACATGGATGCGGTGTTAATTCATTTCGTTTTAAATTAACACGTGGTTTGCGGGTTGGGTCAAATGCTAACAAATATTTGAAATAATCTTAAAAGATCAAACATTGGAATACATACAAACATACGATCACGTCTTTATCCCTTACGGGGTAGACAGAGCTAACAGTCTTGAAAATACTGATAGGCCACGTTCAGCTTTTTGGCTTAATGATAGAATTGAGATTCAAATAGTGACGGGTTGCTAGCCCATCGCCTAAAAGAAGAATACCAAGTTTATAAGCCTATACCTTAGTCGCCTTTTACGACATCCATGGGAACGAGACGGAGTGGTCCTATTCTTTTTTTTATTGGTGCCGGGAACCACACGGCACATACATATGCACATAAACTCATGCCTTTTTCCTGGAAGGTTAGGCAGAGACTACATCTTCATCATCGTCTTCATCGTAATAAAAAATTAGTAAGGACGTTATTGTAGTGTACATCGCTCATCAAAAGGTTTGGTGGTTGAATGGTTTAGGTGTTCGAATAAAAAGCGCAATGCACTTGGAGGCAGTAGTTCAAATCCTCTTTTCTGAATTTTGTACATACGACCCAGGAGATACATGGGTCCCTTAGTCGCCTTTTACGACATCCATAGGGAAGAGATGGAGTGGTACTGTTATAATGCGCGATAAGTAACTATGAAACCTAGCAAAGCCTTCAGCAAAATCTAGTAAGACAATAATTATGTTTCAGTTGTAAACAACAACAAAAGGATAGGACCATTGCAATTGTTGCCAACTAAAATTGAGTGGCTCTAACTTAAACGAGTTTTAAAATGAGAATTGTTTCTGACGGCTCGCCGTTTGTCTATCTGCAGGTGTATCACTTTGTCTGCAAACTTTACCTTTTGCAGAGGTTCATTGAAATACGTAATTCGAAGTACAGTTATGAGTAATTTTATATTTTTAAATAATATCTTCAGTAACAATAACAGTTTTTAAACTTTAGCGTTGCATTATAGTCTTGTTTTATTATTATATAGTATTGTTTTTATTGACGGCCTCTGTGGCGCAGCGGCAGTACGCTTGTCTGTGGCACCGGAGGTCCCGGGTTTGAATCCCGGCCAGGGCATGATGAGAAAAGAACTTTTTCTGATTGGCCTGGGTCTTGGATGTTTATCTATATAAATGTTTATTATAAAATATAGTATCGTTGGGTTAGCATCTCGTAACACAAGTCTCGAACTTACTTCGAGGCTAACTCAATCAGTGTAATTTTTCTCGTATATATTTATTTATAAATAATACAAAATTAACGACGCGCGATTGTGACAACGCATCATTGTATCATTATTTGAAACGTCCGAGATAAAATAAAGGTACGTTATTTGTTCGTTTAATACCTGCATTAATTCTTCTTCCTTCTGGTTTTAGTCCCGGCATACTCATCACTCTGGCGAGGAGCCCGGGGTATGCCTTTGACCATGGATCCTGGATTGGGTGAGTCATGTTTTTCCACGAAGCTACTCCCATCTGACTTCCGCAACCTTTGCAGGTAAATCTAACCCGTATTAGATCCATGTTTACACATCCAGTATCCTGAATGTGCAGGTTTCCTTACTATGTTTCCCCTTACCGTAAGAGCATCGGTAAGTATTCAAACTAATAATAATTTTCTAGAATAGTCATTGGTACATGGCCGAGGTGGGATTCGAAGCTGTGCCTTTCTGCGCAGCACACATTTTAACCGGGCACCTTACCCATTCCACCACCGACGCTCTAGACTGGTTCCGACTAGACTATTTTTCCTATCTTCCTCATAATATATTCAAGATTTGATTGACACAGTTGCAGTGATAACAATTTCACTGTATTCTTTTTTCCTCGACAATGTTGTGTTCTAGAGAGCATTCGCGGCTATATCATGTTTATACATCAGTCAGTCAGTGTATGTGATATTGAGATAAATCTCTGTATTTTCTTTACAATAATACGAGTATATATAGAAAAATAAATGATATAGTGAAGAATATAACACTTGTTCATTAATTAGGTAGGTGTTAGATGTTCAATGTGACAGATATACTTCGGAGCCTAGGATCTACTTTCGATATTGATATTAAATCTAGATAAATCGCATCTGATTCATAAAAAATACAATACAATAATTCTTTATTTCACCACAAAAAATTATAGCAAATCCACATCTATGTTTTAAGTAATTATTTCCTTAAAAAGATATCTTTTTTCATAAAAATTATTAGCTTTCGCCCGCGTTTTCACCCACGTGTTAAGTAATCCTTGTATAAATGTTCTTTTCTGTTTTTCTTTTATATACATATATACAAAATTTCTTAAAAATCGGTTACCTAGTAATTTTTGTGAAGAGATAACAAACTTCCTTTCGTATTTATAAACTAAATAACATAGGTAATTTAGGCGGACGACGCAACGTGCAAACGTTAGTAATTTATAAATTACCTTGTTAAATTGTGCTCAGGTTTAAATACATACAAGTAAATTAAGGGAAAGGGTTTGTTTGTGCTGACATAGGGATAGGATTAGGGATATATTTAAATGTTTGTTTTGGTGGCACGGAATTAGTGAGCAAACAAAATGGCTGCCTTTTAAAAGGGCTGAAGTAAGGACGTCGGTACTTTCAGTTTTCGGGGAAACGTACTACGTTAATTATAAAAAGAGTATGATCGCGCAACTAAGTGTCCTTTCATGTGTCGTAAGAGAACGATTATGGGACAAAACTATACAAATAAGTGTTGAAAGCACCAACGACTGTCGAAGACTTTCAATGTGGCTGTAGCATATCTGTTTTTATAAAAAAAAAGATTTAACTTACGATTGATTTTATTCAGTATTTGTTATACCACGTTTTATAGTGACTGACGTTTCATGTCAAGTCACACGGGAACGCTGTCGAACGGGATAAAAAGTATTTTATGTCCGTCTCCTGGCTCTAAGCTACCTCCCTACGATTTTTCAGCCAAATCTGTTCTGCCGTTCTTGAGTTATAAGTGGTGTAACTAACACGACTTTCTTTTATATATATAGATATTTTTACATTTACATTTACTAAAATTTATAAATATAAGAGGGTATATCTCGTACCAACCACCAATACTAAGCATAGAAAACAAATAATTTAATAGTATTTATTTTCATGTAAACAAAGTATGAGTTGTTTACATGAAAACAAAATAAATACTATTGCCAGATTTTTAACATTTAATCATGATTTATGTATCTTCTTTTACAATATTATCACATCTATATCACTTGCGGGGTAACAGAGTCCACAGTCTGAAAAGACTGAAAGGCTACATGTAAGTGACAGATTACTTACCCATCGCCTACAAAAAGAATTCCAATTTTTCCAAGAAATCCATTCTAAATTTTATCAGCCTTTCCCTTAGTCGTCTTTACCAAATCCATGGGAAATATAATATGGAGTGGTCCTTTGCTGAAGTGCAGGAAACCACACTGCTTTACAATATTAGTTTTCTCAATAAATAAATAAGCCAAGTAGTATCCATTACAATTATAACAGTTTTACAAAAGCAGCGATCCAGAACATTGTAAGACCCATAACTCTTGCGCAATAAAACTGACATAAAACTCAGATGAAGTGGAATTGCCATATCTCAATCCAACGACCATTTGAGAATCACTTTGTATTATTGCTGTGTAAAATTAAATTTAACTAGCTGTTGCCCGCGAATTCGTCCATGTTTTCGAGTTGAATCTACAACAATGCAAACTCATACCTTGAGTTCATTCAAGTGACTATAACTTTTTTAAATAAACCGATTTTGATAAAACAAAATGTAAATATTTTGATGGGTTAAAACAAAGCAATTGGTGGAGGTTGTAATTAAATCGGTTTAGTACTTTGGGAGATAAGCGTGATCAAACAGTCAGATACAGTAAGACACACAAAAAATGTCAAAAGAAATATACTCTATCCATTTCAATCAAAATACTAAATGTACTGGAATGGAGACCCAGAACTGGTCGCCGAAATGTGGGTAAACCACCTATCAGATGGACGGACGATCTGGTCAAGATTGCTGGAAGGAGGTGGATGGGAGAAGCACAAAACCGTGGAGAATGGCGTGCATTACTAGAGGACTATCCAACTGTGGATGAATATTGGCTGAAGAAGAAGAAGACTAAATGTACAGACAAAATATTTTTACTGTTTAATTATATGTATAGATAATTTGAGTGCGTTTGACTTCAATCTGCCTGGTGGTAAGCAAGATGAGGCCTGAGGTGGTGCACGCTAGCTCAAATAATTCCTATTCATAAACTTAGTTGTGAAATTCTGCGCTAGTAAATAAAGTGAAAATACTTGGCCGCGGAATAAAAACGTAACAAAGATTATAGACATGAAAATCAGTGTACAATTCTAAATCGCACATGATTTAAGAAACCACATTTTATTGAATGACCAGCTCAGTGGGACTTCTACGACTCTATTGGGGAAAAGAGGGAATATTGGAACGGTCGCACCCTTCAAATATATGGTTATTCGGCCCCGACACAACGATTTGGCTTGAAAAAAGAGTCGGCGTAGGACGGGAGCTTGTGCCATTTTTTTTAATGTAAAGAATTGAATTTAAGTAAAAATGTAGCACCACTCCTATGAAGTTCCTACACTCATCACTAGATGGCGCTGTACCAAGTTAGATCGCGCTATGGTTTGCCTCACGGCCGAATTCAAGACCTCCGGAGAGATTTTGTATTGTGAACCATTAGGGCCTAGGTACTCCTTTGTGTATACACAGTGCCTTCTGGGCATCCACTTGTGGGTCCCGCACAGGACTGTAACTACCTGGGAAATAAGGGAATTTTGGGGATTTGTGGATTGTGGAATATTGGATTACTTCGGGCGTCCACCTAGTGGGTCCCACACAAGTGATTTAATGTTTCATGGTCTATAGTTCACCAAAAACAGTTTGATTATTTGGAGCACTGCGCTGTCACATAGTGGGAGCACTGCGGCGACACTTAATCAAACTTAGTTAGCTCGTTTCGTTATACTTCTTAGTCCTTTGCAATAAAACCTTTGTAATTTCCATCGCACGTATTTTCTTTGTCGCCTCACACTTTCCTTACAAAGTGGCGACCAACGCGGGCACAACTCCTGAGCGACAACCAAGATACGTGACTCGATCCGGACGAATAACTTCAACACCTGTCAGGCAGAAACGACAAGGGAAGATGGCTATGAGTCAGGACCAGTTTCTGCAGCTACTGGAACATCAGCGGCTACAGCAGCGAGAACTCTTAGCAACCCTACACCAAAGGAAGTCGATGACGTCATGCACCACCACCTATGATGGCAGGAAGGATGCAAAGGCAGTCGAAGCTTTCCTCTGTGCTCTAAATATTTTCAGACATACGGAACACATTCCTGAAAAGGACGTTATTAGTGGACTGCCATTAATTCTCATTGGAGAAGCTGGTGAATGGTGGCAGGGAGTCAAAAGTCAAGTGACAACAATGAGCGGCTTCGAAGCATTGATAAGAAAAACATTTGCACCACAAAAGCCAGCCTTCGAACTGTACCATGAGATTAACACTACTAAACAACATCCTACCGAAAGTACGGAAAAGTTCATCTCCAAGAAAAGAATGCTGTTTGCCCAGTTGCCGGAACCACATCACATGGAAGTTCAGCAAATAGATATGATCTTTGGCCTTCTACGCGTGGATATAAGAGACAAAGTACCTAGAAGTTCGATTAGCACCTTCGATGAGCTTATAGCGAGCGCTCGAGAGGTAGAAGGAGTTCTTAAAGAAAAAGGTGACTTTGAGACACGCGTGGATCATAAAGCTGGTAAGAAGCCAAGATGCACTTTCTGTCGAAATCTCGGACACACGGAGGAAGTATGCAGGAAGAAGAAAAGAGCTGAGAAGGACTCTCCGCTAGCACCACCGACATCGGGGCCCTCATCTGTTCAAACGCAAGCACCTTCCCCGTCACAACCAAAATTTTCGTGTTACGGTTGCGGCGCACCGGGAGTGGTTCGTTCCAACTGTCCTAAATGCGCTAATAAGTTATCTGCAAATGTCAAGAAAGAACGTATTGATTTCTGCTCGCTCAACATTAAAGTTGCCCCGAGGCCCCGACCTGTAGTATTCATTAGCGTCAATGGTATAAATGGCAGCGCTTACATCGACACGTGTGCAAAGACGAGCGTCGCATCATACTGGCTATACCGTCGTCTACTAGAAAAAGGCTTCGCCTTCCGACAGCAGTCAGTTCAAATTACCCTAGCCGATGGTTTTCCAAAACAGCAAAATGTTTTGACGATTGATGTAGAAGTTACATTATGTGGACGTGTCTTCACTACTTCATTCATTGTACTACCTGAGGCTAGAGATAACCGCACCCTACTTGGAGTAGGATTTATACAACAGGCGCAGATGATTTTGAATCTTCCTCAATATATATGGCATTTTATCGATAATGATGACGAAGTTTACGAGCTATACATGGAAGATTTCATCAACTTTGAAAACAAGGGCCCTGTTGCTACAAGTATAACTAAAAAACGTCCAAATCCGGAATATGCTGTCACTCCAGTTTCTGTAGCAAGTGAATCAAGTAACCCCGAGAACTGCAGTACAGCGATGAATGGAAAATCAGCCAGCGTTCCGAATGAATCCGGAAATAAAAATTATCAGTTACACAGATTACAGCCGTCTACTCCTAAAAAGACACGAACGTTGTTTGATGGCCATTCGCCTAGGCTGAACTATATGTTCCGAGATGCCCAAATGAACATTCATCAAGAGGAAGTTAATTTATCCCCTCACTCGATGTCACTCTTTCCTGACAGTAATTTCGGTATAAACTCAATGGATATCGAATTGCCTGTCAACAATGAGCTTAGTGCTCAACAACGTGATCAGTTGAAAGACTTATTGAATAAGCACGAACGAGTCTTCCAGCCAAATGGGAAACCAGCTAGAAACGTAGTACATACAATTGATACTGCCGGGAAAGGGCCTATTTCAGTTCCTCCTTACCGTCTTTCGCCGCCCCGGAGAGAAATACTGCGAAAAGAGATTGACAAAATGGTCCAAGAAGGAGTTATGGAGCCGTCAAACACGCCTTGGACTGCACCAGTAGTACTCGTGCCGAAACCAGATGGGGACATCAGAGTATGCGTCGACTATCGCCGGCTAAATGCAATTACTGTTCCGGATACTTACCCAATACCAAGATTGGATGATCTATTGCATGAGGCTAAACCTACCCCGTTTATGTCGACTCTTGATTTAAAAGCAGGATACTGGCAAATAGAAGTCTCTCAAGAAGACAAAGCAAAGACTGGCTTCATAACACCCTTCGGAGTTTATGTTTTCAATCGCATGCCATTTGGTCTACGAAATGCGCCAGCCACATTTCAACGGCTAATAGACAAATTCAAGATTAGCCTTGATATAAAACTGCTAGCCTACCTAGACGATTTGATCGTGTTTTCTCCCTCTTTCGAAAGGCATCTTGCAGATCTGAACAAAGTTTTCTCCAGATTATGGGAATTTAATTTAATCGTCAATCTAAAGAAGTGCCGTTTTTGTTGCTCAACGGTGAAGTACTTGGGTCATTATATAACACCTAGAGGTCTCGAAGTTGACCCTGAAAAGACTGCAGCGATCTTAGCCCTGGCTAGACCAACCAACCTGCGTCACTTGGTCTCGTTTTTACAAACCTGTTCTTGGTATCGCCGCTTCATTGAAAATTTTTCTGCAATTGCTGAGCCTCTTACGCGATTGACAAAGAAAGGCGTCCCATGGACCTGGAGTAATGAACAAGAAGACGCATATGCAGAATTGAAAAAGAAACTTACGTCGGCTCCGATTCTGAGACAAGCTGACGAAACCAAGCCGTATATAATTAAAACAGATGCGAGTGCATATGCTTTGGGAGCAGTTTTAGTCCAGGGGGAGGGTGAGTCTGAACACCCAGTGGAGTATGCAAGTCGTCTTCTCACTCCTGCTGAGAAAAATTACTCAACCACAGAGCGAGAAGCCCTGGCGGTCGTTTGGGCGGTCAACAAATTCCGTGGCTATATAGAAGGACTTCCGACCATAGTCATAACCGATCATCAAGCCCTACGCTGGTTGATGTCATTAAAGTCACCAAATGGTAAACTCGCAAGATGGGCATTGCAACTTCAAGCATTTGACCTTACCGTAAAGTATATTCCCGGACGAGCAAACGTCGTCGCTGATATGTTGTCTCGACCTCCGTGCACAGAAGAGAATCGTTCCGAATGCAGTATCTGCACAATGACTATAAGCGTTGATATGCCAAAAAGAAACCCGAAAGAAATCCGAATTGAGCAGCTTAAAGATTCATCTATAGAAACCATTGTTCAAGCATTGGAAGCACCAGATATATCAGAAAATGCTGTTTACTGGAGTAATAAAGGATACTTTCTGAATAATGGTCTCCTATATCGATTAGCGCCAGACTCAGACTCCGATGATGCTCAATTGGTAGTGCCCGAGCATGAATGGGCCAATGTGATGGATGCTTATCATGATGATCCACTTGCTGGGCATAACGGTGCAGAAAAGACATACGCCAGAATTTCAACGCGATACTTTTGGAAGGGTATGCGTAAATACATCGAGGCATACATCAAAAATTGTGTGGCTTGTCAACGATTTAAGCCATCGAACACAAAACCTGCTGGTCTGTTGCAGACAACTCCACTCAATAAGCGATTTGAGTCAATTGCATTTGATCTTTTTGGGCCGTTGCCAGCCTCCATAGACGGTAAAACCTGGATTCTTATCGTAGAAGACTGTGCAAGTCGATGGATTGAACTATTTGCATTAGTACAAGCTACCGCGGAAGCCTGTGCAGAAAAACTAATCAATGAGGTTTTTCTTAGATACGGGGTACCCAGAAGAATGACTAGTGATAACGGTCCGCAATTTGTTAGTGCTATTATGCAAGCTATCAGTTTTTGCTTCAAGATCAACCATTCGTTTACGCCTGTGTATCATCCCGAAGCGAACCCTGTGGAGCGCCGTAACAGAGATCTCAAAACACAGTTAGCCATTCTCATAGCTGGGGAAGATCATGGCAACTGGCCAGATAAATTGCCATCCATACGTTTTGCTCTGAATACAGCAGTTAATGCAGCAACTAGCTTTACTCCAGCGTATATAACATTTGGCCGCGAGTTGAGAACTCCCCGAGATAATCAGGAAGATCTTCGTGAGATAATACTTGGCGAAAATTTCATTCCCGAAGTAACCCCGAAACTTTTAAGAATTGCAAATATTCTTAAGAAGACACGGGAAGTTCAAGAAATGAAAGAAGAAAAGCGTAAAGAATTTGTAGATAAAACACGAAGAGAGAGCCCTATTTACAAACCAGGCGATCTGGTTCTAGCGGATGTTCACCCGATCAGTAAAGCATCCAGAGGCCATAGTGCCAAGTTTGCGCCTAGAAGAGATGGACCATTCGTGATAGTAGAGAGACATGGGCCTGCCTCCTACAAGCTAGCCAATAAAGAAGCTCCTGAAATAGTAATTGGCACATATCATACTTCAGCGTTACGACCATTCCAAGGAAATAATGAGACTATCCCTTCACCTTTGCAGCCTCTACGTCGACGAGGAAGACCACGAATCCAGAGAACTGAAGAAGTCGCTTCTGCTACTCGACGTGGACGGGGTCGCCCACGAAAACATTAATTTTCACTTTCTTCCAGCCTTCTTCGTCGGGACGCCTTCAGAGGCCGAGGGGGAGACTGTAGCACCACTCCTATGAAGTTCCTACACTCATCACTAGATGGCGCTGTACCAAGTTAGATCGCGCTATGGTTTGCCTCACGGCCGAATTCAAGACCTCCGGAGAGATTTTGTATTGTGAACCATTAGGGCCTAGGTACTCCTTTGTGTATACACAGTGCCTTCTGGGCATCCACTTGTGGGTCCCGCACAGGACTGTAACTACCTGGGAAATAAGGGAATTTTGGGGATTTGTGGATTGTGGAATATTGGATTACTTCGGGCGTCCACCTAGTGGGTCCCACACAAGTGATTTAATGTTTCATGGTCTATAGTTCACCAAAAACAGTTTGATTATTTGGAGCACTGCGCTGTCACATAGTGGGAGCACTGCGGCGACACTTAATCAAACTTAGTTAGCTCGTTTCGTTATACTTCTTAGTCCTTTGCAATAAAACCTTTGTAATTTCCATCGCACGTATTTTCTTTGTCGCCTCACACTTTCCTTACAAAAATATATTTTGCTTTCGCATTTTAAAATTTACAAAACTAATTTAAAAAAAGGTTTTTTGATTTGCTTTCTCCTTCATGTTTCTGCCTTCCGAAGAAATTTATTCACTGTTCATTGTTTCACGAGTTTTTGCATGAATAAAGGGATGAAATTTCATCATTTTATTCATGCAAAAACTAAAACATCTAATTAGATGACGCGAAAAATTATGTAAAAATCGCGCATGTTGAAATATTTTTACGTAATCTCAACTATCTGGAATGAGGATTTTTTAATATACGGTTGTAAAGAAGTATAATATTATAATGTCTTACGGGGTAGACATCCAAAACACTCAAATGCTACGTTTAGCAGTATTATATACCTAAATTAAATTGAAATTCAGAAACTGATAGCCCATCGGGTAAAAAAATATGTGAAGTTTATGAAGCTAATTATCTTAAGTTTTCCTCAAGTTATATTACAATATGTGTAATAGCGACATGTTATTCGTTAAACCATCTCTCGTAGGGTCACATTTCTCACTTCTTGTTGCTGTAAGTGGCGATTTGTAAATTACAATTTTTTAATGCGTTTTGGTAAACTATTTTTATTGTCGTTAATATTCTTAACAAATAAATAAATAAATGCTTCGTTTTTCATGCCATGTATTTTTTCAGTCGATAAGCTCTCATACTATGTTGAATGGCCGGCCCCGCGTCCTCGTATTACGGTGTAATCGAGAATTCATTTCGTTGCGACTGCGGCGTATGCTCGATTGAGACATGGACAGGAAAAGAATAGTTCTATGTAGGTACATCTCTTTTATTTTCTCGTCTGAATTGGTATTTACTTTGATATTTTTGGTGTGATGTTGACGTTTAATAATTATGATGATAGTGAAAATGTTCAGATCGTGATCCAACGTCTTGCAAAGGTTGCGAAGGTCAAGCGGGAGTTGCTTGAGGTGATACAAAACTTACCCAATTCAGGATCCAAGTGGTGGCCCCTGGGCTTGTCTTCAGAAAGGATTGTAAACAAATATAATTAATATCTCTTCAAAACTTTATGTGGATGAAGTGAAAGATATTATACGCAAAGATTGTGGCAAGTGTAAATATGAAGTTCTGCCTTTCCTTCCGGGAAAGAACATATGTATGTAGTGAGACTATCACTGCTCGTTACACAAAATAATAATATTTAAAAAGTGATTTTGTTAAATGATAATATTATGGCAGACTTTTCATCTTATTAACAAAGTCCGCGACCACAGATAGTTGGTAACTACTTCACTTTGACTGCAACACTGTGCTTTACTTAGGTGTGTTCATTGTGCGAGTGAAAAGCGGAATTTAGATTTGAGAATAATCCGAAATCGACGATCTTGCACGAAGATACTTATGAATGTGGATGAAGCGAAAGAAGTATGCAGGGATAGTGGCAAGTGAAAAGATGTATGATGCCGTGTGGTTCTCGGCACCAATGCAAAAAAGAATGGGGACTAAGGGATAGGCTTACATACTTAGGATTCTTTTTTAGGCAATGGGCTAGCAACCTGTCACTATCTGAATCTCAATTCTATATTAAAGCCGAATAGCTGAACTTGGCCTATCAGTCTTTACAAGACTGTTGGCTCTGTCTACCCCGCAAGGGATATAGACGTGATTATATGAATGTATGTATGAAAAGTTATAATCTCTGTCTAGCTCTGCGGGAAAGAGGCGGAAATTGATGTATGTAGATTTCATTTGACGTCGTTCAAAAACCGCTTATTTGGTTTCGCCGCTTCTTATACTTGTACATACATACATACAGTTACAACACACACTTCATGTGATATAATTTATGTTTGCTTATACATCACGACGGGTAAGTTTCAAAATCAACTTTGTAGGCTTTTCAAGGCTTTGTACCATTCTGGTAACTTTAGCTAAATAGTTGCAGGTCCATCGATAAAATCACTCTTTAAATTTAAACATCCGATCAAAATATATACAGAAATAAAACTTTTTGCGTAGGGCTAGGCAGATACATTTACCACTTGCCACTATCCCCGCAATCTTTACCTTTATCCAAATTCATCACTACCTTCATGCAAGCTCGTCAGTTTAGAGTACTCTTGACCTGACCTTTCGCCAAATTTCGGCCAACCATAGAAATCGTAGTCAGTAAATTGTTCCGCGATTACTGTCAAAAAATCGCTACCTCTTATCAGCAAGCTCATACCTTGCGGTCAAGCACTGCACAGTTTGAGAACGCATTTCCTTACAAACTTGGCACGGAGTTGTTACTCAAACTCACTGACGCAGTGGTTAATTAGATTCACCTATTTGTTGCACTGCATCGGATCTTCACGAATTCGGAGTTGCCATTTCTGTATTGAGTTGAGACTTCAATGTTGCTATCGATGTTTGCTAATTAAATATTATTAACTTCGTCTTTAATTTCTTTATAATTGGATAAGTTGTTTGTTTGTTAATGCCGTGTGGTTTCCGGCACCAATACCAAAAAAGAATAGGACCACTCCATCTCTTTCCCATGGATGTAGTAAAAGGCGACTAAGGGATAGGCTTACCAACTTGGGATTCTTTTTTAGGCGATGGGCTACCTACCTCTCACTATTTGGATCTCAATTCTATCATTAAGCCAAAGAGCTGAACGTGGCCATTCAGTCTTTTCAAGACTGTTAGCTCTGTCTACCCCGCAAGAGACGTGACCATATGTATGTTGTTTGTTACGAATGTTTGGTGCGCATTAGCAGTTTCAGCTGTTATAATTAAGGTGATGGCCCCTGTACCTTTTACCTTACCTTACCTTACCTTAGATCATAATAGTTTACATTTATCATTAAAAAGCCATGCAGCCAAATAAGGCGCTTAATCACTGACATATTAGTTCAACGAATTTAAAATGGCATGGTGTCTTAAGAAAATAACGTCATGATGACCAATTACAAATCAAATAGTAAACTAATAATCAACGATGGTATATTTGAAAAGTGCCAATACACAAGGTCAATGACGAACAACAGTTACATGTGAAATTTTATTTACTTCAGTAGTTCCAGAATTCACTATTGCAATAATGACATGTAAGTTAGTATATAGACTATAAAACTAGACGATGCTTAAGATCACGTCTTCTCAGCGAGCCTTGCATAGTTACCGTAAAGTTTTCGGATCAGTTCTGGAAGTTTCCAGAACCGTTGGCGGATTTCAAAAGGCGGACAAAGAAAACTCGAGGAGGAAAAGTTTGGTTCAAATTGGATTTCCTCGATTTTAATCTCAAACGAAATATACATAGGAATGTTTTTAGTATCATTGATACTACGATTGAATGAGTGTTCTTTGAATTCGTCTTTTTATTTTTTAAATTCATTCATTTATATAATCACGTCTATAACCCTTGCGTGGTAGACAGAGCCAGCAGTCTTGAAAGACTGACAGGCCACGTTCAGCTGTAAGGCTTAATGATGGAATTGAGATTCAAATAGACAGGTGGCTAGCCCATCGCCTATAAGAAGAATTTCAAGTTAATAAACAAATCCCTTAGTCGCCTTTTACAACATCCATGGGAGAAAAATGGAGTGGTCCTATTCTTTTTTTAAATGATTGTTTATTTTTGCGATTGAGCGTGTGGTTACCGGCTCTTTAGAATAGCACCAATCCCATCTCTTGACTCAGGGGATATATGCACATCTAGTGCAGTTTTTGTAATGGTTTGTTACATTTGTATGTTTCGTCTCTATAACTCAATTTTAATTTACTCTATTGATTTGTCTTGACTCTGCTTTACTCTTTTAACGCAAATATTAGAAATACAAAGATATTTATTTTAAAAAAAAATACAAAGTATCACTTATTGACGTAAATATTACTAAGTCTAATCATATTTACTACCGCTTCAAAGCGCATGTGTAGAAAAGAATTTCATGACGACAGACTGACACGATACAAAAAACTCTCCTACAGATGAACCTTAGTTTCCAGTAACATAATTTATTCCTTCTACATCATTCCCACTTGTTTTTGCAACAATATTTTACTCTGAAGGCTTTGTACCATTCTAGCGTTCATAATGTCCAAAGGATAAAACGTGGAGAACCTACAATCTGTACATTTATCATCGCCGACTTTTCAAATGGCAGCGAAAATTCTCTTATCCGGATTTTGCTGATTTTTTTTAGGTCCAGAGCCATTCTTGCGATCCAATTTTCTATTGAAAGGGAACATGTGTTAACCTGAATGGTAAGAATTAAGTTGAGGAAAAGATTTTCATTTTAGATTTTCTTGTTAATGAAACGAGTTTTTCTGTTTTGATGTT
This sequence comes from Amyelois transitella, assembly GCF_032362555.1. NCBI lineage: Eukaryota > Metazoa > Arthropoda > Insecta > Lepidoptera > Pyralidae > Amyelois > Amyelois transitella. Next base: position 453,865 of record NC_083509.1, on the reverse strand, counting down.
AGCGGATAAATGAAAACATTGCAATAATCTTTCGTTTGTTAATTTTAAGAACAAGTTTCAGGACTACTTTTATGTTCAAAGTTTGTGAAGTTGCTACTGGTTTTAACTCCAGGACGATAAAAAGGCAGATGTATTATATACTCTCAAGTATATATATAGGATATTTTATATATACTGACTTAAAAAGAGATATAATAAATTATGTATAAATATATATATCACTATACAAACACGTTGATTTTTATTGAATTTTTAATTGATGGCATAGAAATATAAGAATAATATTATATCTGACGAATATGACTGATATCTCAAACCGCACTCGAGTAAAATGAACAGACTCAGATTGAGTGGGGACTTCCAAAGTGGTCATTGTAGAGGCGGGAAATTGTATGATTAGTGAATTTGTCCAGATCATAAATCGCAGAAGAAATCTCTTTATAAAAAAAAGCCGTATCTGAATGAAAAATTTAATAAAAATATAAATTCGCGCCTCTTTGCCAGAGGGGTAGGCAGAGACTACATCCTTAAACTTGCTACAATCGCTGCATATTTTTATCTATACATATTTATTCTTTCGCTTCATCCACATTCATTAGGCTCTTCACGCAAGGTTCTACCGTCCATAAATTATATGATATCTGCAAAATATACCTCACATGTAAGCACTAAGTGTGAAAATTTTATTTAAATTTCACATACATACATACATATGGCCACGTCTTCATCCCTTGTGGGGTAGACAGAGCCTACAGTCTTGAAAAGACTGACAGGCCACGTTCAGCTATTCGGCTTAATGATAGAATTGAGATTCAAATAGTGACAGGTTGCTAGCCCATAGCCTAAAAAAAGAATCCCGTTTGTAAGCCTATCCCTTTGTCGCCTTTTGCGACATCCGTGGGAAAGAGATGGAGTGGTCCTATTCTTTTTTGTATTGGTGCCAGGAACTACACGGAACAAATTGAAATTTTATTTTTTAATATCATTTTTCTTATTCTATTGGTAGCGTGTGGTTCCCGGCACCAATAAAGAATAGAATTACTCCACCTCTTTCCCATGGATGTCGTTAAAGGCGATTTAGAGATAGGTTTATAAACTCTTAGGTGATGGGCTTACCGCCTGCCACTATTTCAATTGTTTTGTTTCACTATTTCTATTTCAATTCATTAAGCCAAACAGCTGAACGTGACTTATCAGTCTTTTCAAGTATGTTGGCTCTGTCTACCCCTAAAGGGACATAGACGTGATTATATGTATGCTTGTATGTATGTATGTTTCTTAAATTTTAAAAATATCACCTTGTATAATACACATAAATGCCCCAGTAATGATTTTTAAAGACCTTATATTAAGAACTTAAAGGCATCTATTTACTTTTAAAATATCCTACTAAATAAAATTCTTTCTAACATTTTCTTAAACAATTTAATTAATTCTAACATGCAACTGCAGAAATCCCACGAGCGAACTGCTGAGAGGTAACACTTGCCTTTATTATACAAGTAGACGCAAACTCTATTGGAACTTGTTAAGTGAAGTTTTTACTATCAACTTCGTGTATAAAGCTAATCCCGCTTTAAATACGTAGTTTTGTAATTGCTTAAGAAATTCACTTTTACAGTGCTCACCTACAAAAGACGATTAAGGGATGTAAGGGCTTATAAAATTAGGATTCTTCTTAGGCGATGAGCTAGCAATCTGTCACTATTTGATTCACAATTCTATCATTAAGCCAACTAGCTGAACGTGGCCTTTCAGTCTTTTCAAGACTGTTGGCTCTGTCTACCCCGCAAGGGATATAGACGTGATTATATATTTGGATGGAGAAAGTTATGGTTGACCGGTTTGTAAATGATGACATGATATTCTTAATTTTTCCAAAGACACAACTGACAATCATAGACATACATCTAAATGGATACCGTGGGCTTACTTAACTATATTGCACGAAAACAAAAAAAAAAATATTAGTTTAGTCTGAAGTCAACATGACATTATAGGTAGTAATGAGGTCATAGAAATGAAGTCAACATGAAATATAGGTAGTATAAAGTTTTTATTCGACAAATGTTTACGGTAAATTTTGTAAATATCGCAAAATACAGAACCAGAATTCGTTTTACTATTTGTATTTATTTTTATTTGAAGGTTTTTTTTATGTAAAATATTATACGTATGGCGCAATAAGACTTTAAGTATAGCCAACAAAAATCTAGGTACTCGCACTTACTTTCGCGAAAGGCGATAACTGCAGATTCCGAACAAAAATTCCGTTCTATGAATATCATTTTGTGACGCGATTCAAGACGCTAAGTTTTCGCTTCGTGGGGTCTACCTTGACACATGTCTGTGACCACAATATAGGCACCAAAGCTGTTCAAATTAGCCCCGAACTCGCCCCATTTGGAGGGCGCCCCAAAAACAGCCAACTCAGCCCACCTTGCGATTTTAATCCATTCACCTCTATTACAGGCGATTTCAGCCTCTTTTGTCTGTGGTACACATTTTCCGATGAAAAATCTATTTTTATTATTAAAAAAAAACTGCGTTGGAAACAGGAGTCGGCGAATTTTGACGCCGGAAATCATTACAACGATGATCACACCAGAAATACATGTTTTTATTTATGCAGCTGGGCGTGGCCTATTAGTCTTTTCAAGAGTGTTGGCTCTGTCTGCTATGCAAGTGATATAGACGTGAACCAAGTTAAATTTGATAATATTTATGCATATAATAAAACATACATACATACATATGGCCACGTTCAGCTATTTGGCTTAATGATAGAATTGAGATTCAAATAGTGACAGGTTGCTAGCCTATCGCCTAAAAAAGAATCCCAAGTTTGTAAGCCTATCCCTTAGTCGCCTCGGAAAGAGATGGAATGGTCCTATTATTTTTTGTATTGGTGCCGGGAACCACACCCGGGAAAATAGTTATCTGATTATTTGAAGTAATTTTCATATTTAAATTTCACTTTTTCATAGTAAAATATTTATTCATTAAGTTATTCTATTATTGTCCGCAGAAAAAATTGTAAAGTCAGGTCAACAAGTCAAATGCACTTAACTTAATAACATATATTTTAACGTAATAGAAATAGCCGTTATTTTTCCCCTTCAATTGAGCTCCAACAACTGGAATGAAATAAAACGAATGAAAAGAACGGAAGGAAATACTAATAGCTTGAACTTGCTGAAAGCTCCAAGCTCCGATACTGACGGTATCGGTCAGGAAATATAATTATAGTAAGTGTTCGGTGACTGAAAGACACTAGCAACATTGCTTTTTTAAATGTAGTTTATTTATTTTAAACTTGATCCTTAAAAGTACTATAGTTGTAGCGTAGATAATATAAATAGATAGTTTAAAGCTTTCCTCGATAAATGGTCTATTAAACACAAAAATAATTTTTTATTTCGATCATGTAGTTCCTGAGATTAGCGAGTTCAAACAAACAAACAAGCTTTTCAGCTTTATAATATTAGTATAGATATCTATACAAAAATACATATTCAAGTTATAATTAATTAAAGCCAGCCACGAAAAGTAATCAGAAAAATATCCTTTGCTCATTTCAAACAATAATTTAATTCACAAAATGCAATTTTGCAAGAGATAATGAAATTAGTTTGCAGTCGCGGATTTAAGTACAGTTTAATTAAGCGATGTTCAATTATAAATGACCACATTCATTCTTGAATTATTGGCTGTTTGATTCATCGGGAACATCAGATTATTAATTTAATGATGTCCTATTTTTAAGTGCCGTGTGGTTTCCAGCGCTTAAGAATAAGACTATTTTATCTCTTTCCCATGGATATAAGAAATGCTAATTAGGGAATATAGATTGTTATCTTGTGCACCTATTACCATGATTCCATACGAGATAAGTTCCCTCGCAGAAGTTCGTGTAAAAACCTGACTTATCAAAACAAGGATCGTGGTCAAAAAGTGCATATCGGGCTTTTCTCCAGAGAGGCGATATGTATATACTCACATTCATATATTCACGTCTATTTCCCAAACGGGGCAGACAGAGCCAACAATCTTAAAAGACGGATTGGCCACGTTCAGCTGTTTGGCTTAATAGTAGAATTGAGATTCAAATAGTGACAGATTGCTTGCCCATCGCCTAAAAGAAAAATCCCAAGTTTATTAGCCTATCCCTTAGTCGCCTTTTACGACATCCATGGGAATGAGAGGGAGTGGTCTTATTTTTTATATTGGTGCCGGGAACCACACGGCATATGTTATTGAGTTAAAGTCAGAATGGGAAAGACTAGTGTATGGTATAGTGGCTCTTACTCGCAGCTTCGTCTGCGTGAATTTAGCTACAAGAGAATACAAAGTTAAACTAAAACGTACAGAGAACTATAAGTTTTTACAAGGATAAAAAAAGACCAATGTTCTCAAGATTCGCTAAATTTCAAGAAGGGTTCTGAACCCTTCTTGAGAGAGGTAACAAACAAACAAACTTACTTTTCCATTTTACATACATACATACATACATAAAATCACGCCTCTTTCCCGGAGGGGTAGGCAGAGACTACCTCTTTCCACTTGCCACGATCTCTGCATACTTCTTTCGCTTCGTCCACATTCATAACTCTCTTCATACAAGCTCGGCGGTTTCGGGTACTTTTGACCTGACCCTTTACCAGGACGTCCTTAATTTGATCAAGATACGTTCGTCTAGGTCTTCCCACTCCGACCTTTCCCTCCACACTCTCCTTGTATATCTGCTTAGTCAACCTGCTTTCATTCATCCTCTCCACATGACCGAACCATCTTAACATACCCTTTTCTATTCCTGTAACTACATCTTCTTTCACATCACAACATTCCCTTATCACGCTGTTCCTTATCCTGTCACTCAATTTCACACCCATCATACTCCTTAACGCTCTCATTTCCACTGCATTTATTCTGCTTTCATGCTTCTTTTGCCATACCCAACTTTCACTCCCATACATTAATGTCGGGACCAACACGCCCCTGTGCACAGCCAGTCGAGCCTTTTTGGATAGTTTCTGACTGCTCATAAAGGCATGCAAAGCTCCATTCACCATGTTCCCCGCGTTCACTCTCCTTTCAATATCACTATCATACTTGCCATCTGATGTAAACTTTGATCCTAGATATACAAACTCTTTCACTTGCTCCACTTTTTCTCCTCCTATCAAAATATTACATGCTGTCATTTCTTTCTCCATTTCAAAAACCAGTGTTTTAGTTTTACTTACGTTCACTTTCATTCCTTTCTCTTTTAAAGCTTCATGCATACAGTTTACCATCTCCTGTAACTCCTCCGCTGATGACGCCAGTATAACCTGATCGTCGGCATAGAGCAGACATTTGACGAGTAACTCATTCATCCTTAATCCACTTTTAGACTCTTTCAAATCTGTCAAACAGCTATCCATAAATAGGTTGAACAGCCACGGTGACGCAACACATCCTTGCCTAACGCCTTTCTCAATCTTAAACCACTCAGTGTGCGCTCCGTTTATCCTGACACAAGCACTCGAATCCTCATATAAGGATTTCAGTGCTCGTATTAAGAGACTGCTCACCCCATGCATAGAAAGTGCTGACCACAATTCATTCCTCTCAACTCTGTCATAGGCCTTTTCCAGATCTACGAATGTGCAATAGACTTTTTGACTCTTGGCCAAAAACTTTTCGGCTATGCACCGCAAGGAAAAGACCTGATCAGTACATCCCATTCCCTTTCGAAATCCCGCTTGAGCATCCCATATTTTGTCATCAGTTTCATTCCTGACTCTATTAATCAATACCTTAGCATACAATTTGCCGACGACGCTAAGCAGGCTTATACCACGATAATTTTTGCAGTCCAGCTGTGACCCTTTTCCTTTGTAAAGTGGCACGATAACAGCCTTACACCAATCTTTTGGTACTCGGCCGCTTCTCCAACACAAATTGAAAAGGCAGTACAACTGACTAGCTACTACGCCTTTTCCTGCTTTAAGCATCTCGACCGACACTCTATCACACCCAGCAGCCTTTCCCGCTTTCATACTCTTAAGTGCTTCCACAATTTCGAACATTTCAATTTCGCCTTCCATCTCATTCTCTTTTTCTTCGCTATAGCAGAAATCTTTCTTATTTCCTTCCTTTTTTTCAAATAAACTTTCAAAATAGTCCTTCCATATCTTCCACTCTAGACAAATTTCTAATACACTTCTTCCATTATCATTCACCTTTTCGTCACCAAACGCACCAAGCACCTTTTCATATCCATCACGCTTTACACCCACCCATCCATTAAAATCACCTAACATAATAATCTTCTCATTTGGCTTGGTAACTTTCAATACTTCTCTTACACTATTCCAGAACTCCTCGTTTTCGCTTTTTGCTGATGTTGTACCCCTCGAACCCACATCCCAAGGTGCATAAACACCTAGAACGAAGATCCGAGTGATTCCAACTTTCAGCCTAATCCATAGAAGACGAGGGCTGACACACTCATACTCATTCACGCACTCAGCCATTCGTGCAGAAAGAATTAGACCGACCCCTTGACAGCCTCGGCTGGTACTGGAAATTCCAGACCAATACGCCGTGTAAGGGCCGTGCTGCGTCGCGTCGCATCCTTTCCGCTTCGTTTCATTCACGCACAACACATCCAAACGTCTTTCATCCATCATCTGGCATACTTCCTCAATCTTATCCTTCATTCCTCCTCTTACATTCATCGTCGCAAAGCGGCTTTCAGCAGACCGCATACCGCTCCCGCCGGGAACGAGACGTGATGGGGTGCGGACACCATCGCCGCCATCTAGGTGCTCTTTCAAAAAATTTGCATCCATGCGATTCCCACGAGACGCTAGGGAAAAATTTTGTCCGCCCCAGCAGAGCCCCGCATGCCAGGGTAAGGCTAGCCATTACCTGGGGGTCGCCCAACCCCATGGCGGAAGTGGCACGCTCGAGACTAGGCTCGCCCCTAGCCATGCATCCATCGGCGCGGCAGACCTTAGATTGGCAGGGATTTACATTAAAGAGGAATCCCAAGTCTATTAAGTTTTATTAGCTGGAATATAAGATTGAGTATGACATACACAATCATGGAAACTAAGTTAACTTTACAATGGGAATACAAAAATAGCGTAACCGGACAGGTATATAATGATTTATTCATCACACAAGGCCCGTTGTATGGTCCCTGGGGAATGCCCGGCTCGGGACATTAATCTTGCGTTGGGAACATTTTGTTGTATATTTTAGTATTGTGCGTATTTCATGGCCAAATACTTCATCTATCAGAACATTATTTGAAATTTCAAATTATTGTGACGCAGTATTGATATAATTTCCTTAATGTTAGAAGGCTATATTCCACGAATCAACCTCCGCAAACTGCTTCTTACGAAGTCTTTTTCTCCTAAGTAGTAATGGCGTCAGTAAATTTATAAAATTTTACGTGGTAGTTAGAGCCAACAGTATCGATAAGACTGAAAGACTGCGTTCAATTGAAATTAAAATTAGTGACAAGTTGCTAGCCCATAGTTCAATAGAACTATCCATAGTTAACAAGCCTTTTTCTTCATTGACTTTTACAATATTTTTTTAAGACGATTATAAGGGTGTCTTTTATTAACAACCCGGCAGAGAAAAGATGGGGTGTTATAAGTTTGACATGTTTGTCTTTTGTATGGGGCGTCGTAGCTCCTAAACGGATAAGCTGATTTTTATTTATTTTTATTCTGTTTTTAGCAAGGAATCTACTTATTAACAATGAAGTTTTATCCGTCAACTGTTTTGTTTATTGTTCTCGTTGACACGGCTCGTTAAAATGAGGGTAGTTGGGTATTTACGAGGTTACGCGCGGAGAGGCGCGCGGAACGAAAATCAATGTTAAATGTGAACGCTTGAAGATTTTATGATTGATTAAATTGATACTTATTTAAAAGGGTGTTTTGTTTATTTGTAAATATAAAAACAGTCATTGTTTTTAGAAGAATATTTACAATGGCGGACTAACCTCAATCGGGATATCTTTCAGACAACCAAAATGAAAAGGAAAATCCAGAATCAAAGAGGCTGCGCACAATATTGTATTAAGCTTATTGCGTTTAGTTCTGTATCTAAAAAATAAGTGAAATTCGGTTATAGTGTCAGTACAGTCAATTTGAAATACTTATAATAGCATTATCAGTCTATAAGTTTGAATTCTATAACGATACAAACGGACACACATCATAGCTTTCATTATCTTATTAATATTTAAACATCAATACATAAATAATGAGTTCTGAATTTGAAATGCAAAGGATATGTCAAAACGGTAAAATTAGAAATGACAAGCGGTCCTCCAGATACCTACGAATACATAAATATTTAATTTCAGAATAGAATATTTTTAAATCAAAATGAAACAGACGTAATAAAAGAGCCCGAAATAAAAACGTTATTAACCATTTTATTTTCAAATTAAGACTAATTTCGTTTACATTATTTGAATTTCCCTTATTACATTTAAGTATTTTCTTATAATTCGAATTTAATTTAAACCGCTGTTTTTATTCTCTGATTGAAAATGGTTTTTAGTCATCAGATAATTGACATTCTATGGTCACGTCGCCATTATAATTCAATGTACTATGCAGACATCATATTATATTGACGATTTCAATCAACCCTCAAGGAAGTGAAGACTCAACCAAAATTTTCTTAATTATTCTCTAGAACTAAAATATAAGCAGTTTTATAAGCATAAGTACAAGACCGCTGACAAAAGGTGCATTTCTGTTTTAAAGCGCTTTAATGCTGCAGTCGTTTAACAAAGAGGCTACAGATTAAGCGCTAATTCAATTCCGAATGAGCAGTGTTCGGAATTCAGTCAGTCTTTAGGCTTTAGCGGATAGAATTATACAACATCAGTGGTCGAGTGAACAAGGTATCCGACTTAAAACCTGTCTATTTAGAAGAAGTACAGGTTTGAGTTTTAATTACACTGCTGGTTCTTGTGAGACTCCCCATGTCCTCTCCATTACGTCCATTAGTTTTAACATTTACTAATGCATTATGGTGGTGGTGCCGTGTGGTTCCCGGCACCAATAAAAAAAAGAATAGGACCACTCCATCTCTTTCCCATGGATGTCGTAAAAGGCGACTAAAGGATATGCTTACAAACTTGGGATTCTTTTCTAGGCGATGGGCTAGCAACCTGTCACTATTTGAATCTCAATTCTATCATTAAGCCAAATAGCTGAACGTGGCCATTCAGTCTTTTTAAGACTGTTGGCTCTGTCTACCCCGCAAGGGATATAGACGTGACCATATGTATGTATGTATGTATAATGGTGAGAAGTCGTTGGGGATGTGTAACTACGATCAAAGATACTAAGATTCCGTTTAATTATTTAATCCCCCAGTAGCATGCCACGCGTGATGCCACTTCCATCGCGCGATAAATGATCGCTGTCCCGTTCCACGTCATAATAAAAAGCGAAACGGTGATAGTTTTTCGCGCGATAACAAAAACCTTACGCACGTCATGGTACGCGGGCAGGAACTTTGTCATAAAGAGCCCGTAGTATCTGCTCTGAAGAGCTCAACCCGGACACTTTCCAAAAAGATAATGATAAAAATCTCTCGTAATTTTTTTTTTAAATTTTAACTGAGATATTCCACGTGATTGCCCATCCAGTCCATTATCAAAAACACGATTCGTCATTAAAAATTTAACGGATAATCGGATAGCCGTCAAACGGCGTCCAATTTGACCGAAGTAATGACGTACCGACAAAATTGAGTGTCAGAGTGATAAGATAGGCCGTCGCAATTTTCTTTTAACACGGCCCATTTCACGAAACCATTATTTATTCAGAGTTACGTGGTAGGTAGTCCCATTCAGGTTACATTGTTGAGCTTTATTGAGTGTTACGATGTTTCTGATAGAAATTTTGACGGACGAAATATGAAATGAGATTAACTACATATCAATTAATCCATCCATATCTATTCATACTTTCATACTTCCTAATCTTCAAGTCAAATTGGGTCAAAAATATTTATTTCAGCAAGAAAGTAAGTTTGTTTGTTTGTTAAACCTTCACGCTTAAATAACTACACGAATCTCCATGGAATTTTCCAACATGAAGTATGGAGTACCTACGGATATAGAAAGGACATAGGATTCAATACAATGCAAATAATTATAAAGTAATAAAGTAAACTTTATTTCCTGATGTAAATACTTTTCACACTTCTATTACTTTTGTAATCCTTTTAAATTCTGTATCGAAAATAATCCCAAAAGATGCCGCAGCCGTGTTCTCAACAAAGTTTAAAGTTCAAAAGCTGTTGTTAAAGTTTTAGCAAAACAAAATGTTAAACCATAAAACCGAAGGGACATTAGCGAACTTTCGTACTTTCCGGGGATTCCCCGACCTCCAAAGAGTTAAGTCCCATAATAGACTAAATGAAACGGACCACGATGAAACGATCCTTTTTAGTCATTTAAACATTTTCCGCTAAATTTAGCCGAAGTCAATCAAAGCCGACTTTGTGGCAAAGAAGCAATGTTATGTTTATTTATTTGACGGCCTCTGTGGCGCAGCGGTAGTGCGCTTGTCTGCGACACCGGAGGTCCCGGGTTCGAATCCCGGCCAGAGCATGATGAGAAAAGAACTTTCTCAGATCGTCCTGGGTCTAAGATGTTTATTTATGTAAGTATTTATTATAAAATACAGTTTCGAACACACAAGTTTCGAACTTACTACGTGGCTAGCTCAATCTGTGTAATTTATCTATTTTTGTTTTAAAAATAAATACGGGGAATTGCTGTAGTGTGTTATAGTGAGTAGAATTTTAATAGTGATTACTAAGGAAATTCTTGAAAATTAACTTATCCAGGAGATAAAAATGTGGCAACATATTGTTGCTATATACGAGTTGTGAACGACATACATAAATACATATACATATATATATATCGTCACATCTATATCCCTTGCGGGGTAGACGTTCAGCTGTTTGGCTTAATGATAGAATTGAGATTCAAATAGTGACAGGTTGCTAGCCAATCACGTTTAGCCAAGTTTATAAGCCCTTAGTTGCATTTTATGACATCCATGGATAAGAGATGGAGTGATCCTATGCTTTTTATATTTGTGCCGGGAATCACATGGTACTATTAAAAAAGTTGTTATTTGTAAACGAGATTTTTTATTTTACGCGAACAGGGACATTACCTATTTAGTTGTATTAAATAGCAAAATGTCAAATGAAAATAGTACAACTATAAAGGACAATAATTGGGCGACTCTGTTCGATTAAAACCACAGAAACATAAATCGCACGATATAAGGTACTTATACTAAATCATCATTATTTAATACATCTACATAGCTCAGAGCGTTGTATTTTAACGAATTGCCATCGAATTCGTATTATTCGAGTACAATTTCCGAATCGTTCGCAATTTATCAAAGATTGGCAATTATGAATTTTGAAACAATAGGAAATCGGAAGCTACCTGCTTTAAAATTGTATCGATAATTAAAATTAATACGAGGGAACATTGCTCGCGGCTGTCTGCGTGAATAATGATTAACGTTTATTTTTCACTAGCTTGTGCCTGGGTCTTCGCTTCGGTGGGAATATAAACTTAGTAATAGACAATAAAAACTTTTTAATTTATAGTGTTAAATTAGTAATGTAAAATTTTTCGTGGTAGTGCAAAGAATCCATTTTATGCAGAGATTTCTGTAAGTGCCGTGTGTTACCCGGCACCAATACAAAAAAGAATAGGACCAGGATGTCGTAAAAGGCGACTAAGGGATAGGCTTACAAACTTGGGATTATTTTTTAGGCGATGGGCTAGCAACCTGTTACTATTTGAATCTCAATTCTATCATTAAGCCAAATATGTATGTATTTCTGTACCTAAGTATTGGTGACGCAAGGGCAAAGAGGAGGAGAAAGTTCCTGGGAAATTTTCAGTTCCAGGTACCTTAAGCGAGGTCTGCTTCTCATCATCGGCGGGGCTTCGTTTTCTGAGGGAACTGGGATGGTTTAGGTGAAAAGGATTCAGCCCCTCAAGGTAAAAAAGACTGCGAGAGAGTGGACCAATTACAAAAGAAGAAAGAAGTATTGTTTCAGTTCAGTTCGGTTCACTTCAGTGTCTACCCAGTCATTGGTTGAGCTTCAAGAGCATCACATTGAGATTATATCTGAGGGAGTAGCTTCACCTTCGTTATGTATTGGGCTGGTGTAACTTTGACCCTCGGCCTTAGATGCCACTTCTCTACTCGAGAAACCAGGTAGACACGCAGATAGGACAAGGACTCTTTACGCTTAAATACATACATACATACATAAAATCACGCCTCTTTCCCGGAGGGGTAGGCAGAGACTACCTCTTTCCACTTGCCACGATCTCCTGTATGCTTAGATAAGTAGAAAAAATCCATACATACATACATATGATCACGTCTTTATCCCTTACGGGGTAGACAGAGCCAACAGTCTTGAAAAGACTGATAGACCACGTTCAGCTGTTTGGCCTGAATGATAGAATTAAGATTCAAATAGTGACGGGTTGCTAGCCCATCGCCTAAAAGAAGAATCCCAAGTTTATAAGCCTATCCCTTAGTCGCCTTTAGCGACATCCATGGGAACGAGATGGAGTGGTCCTATTCTTTTTTGTATTGGTGCCGGGAACCACATGGCACTTAGATGACTGACTGATGATGACTTTACGCTTAGATAAGTAGGAAAAATCCATATTTATAAATTATCAGAGTAAATAAACTTAAGTGCACCACGTGCATCATAAAGCAAAATGAGAGACCACATACCAGCTACATTTGTATGTCAATTTCCTTATTAAGATATCAAGTTAAAATTCGCCTTCAAATCCTATCGCCGAGCTTGCATGAAGAGAGTTTTGAATGTGGATGAAGCGAAGGAAGTATGCAGAGATCGTGGCAAGTGAAAAGAGGTAGTCTCTGTCTACCCCTCCGGGAAAGAAGCGTGATTTTATGTATATATGTAAGTCCTATTGCTATTTGCTCTTTTAAGTAACGTAAAAGATGTACATATATATGTGTATGCTAACTAGTGTTTATAAAAGTGTATCACGTGCATTTTAGATCAAAATAAACCAAAATAGAACCCTGTCCCGGTATAGGACGCGGGTCGCTGTCAGCCTTGATCCGGGCTACACCTGAGCTTATAGGATTGGCGAGCCAATATATTTTATAAGCCTTCGATCGTACCAGCCAATAGCTCAGCGTTTCTTTTCTGTTGCGGGTTTCATTTCAAATGGATACGAGTTTCTTTGTATGAAAACTGGTGGCAGCGGTGGGATAACGATTTTAATATAGTATCAGTATTTTTAGAACTTGAAATTTTTAGGACATTTGGTCATTGATGAATGAACAAAATAATTAGTTTCTTACTATTAAAACATATACTAAACTAAATATTTGTTGGTAAATTATGCAAAATCTGGTCAATTAATCTTTTTAAATGTATACTGTACTCTTTCAAGGCCAGGGTGAATAGGCATTATTTGAGCTTGCATGCATCACCTTAGGCCTCATCTTTCTTATCATCTATAAAAAAGTACTATGCACGAAATAGCGAGTACTTTAAAACCGATAAAGATAGTTAGCGAAGCACTTGAAAAAGTATTTTAAAATTTATTTTACTAACACTCCTTTTCGAGTAGGCTCGTATAAATAGTCTAACCAAAGTTAGTAAATCGGGTAAAAAATAAAAATATGACAACACTAACTTCGCGCGGCAACTTCGTCTGCAAGTCGTGGATTCGGCGAAGTATTCAACTTCCCCAGTATGGTTTAGCTAAAGTGGGGCTGTAAGTGCTGGAAAAGTCCTCGTAATCGGTAGTTACACTTGCGCTGCCTTTACGAGGTTCAAGTTTGAGCGCTAAGTGATTTGCTTTGAGAACGGTAGTCTAGAGACTTTATTTAAGTCTATATAATAGTATGTTAGTTACTAGAAAAAAGAATATTAACACATTTAACATTAACCGTGTGCCGTGTGGTTCCCGGCACCATTACAAAAGATTAGGACCACTCCATCTCTTTCCCACGGATGTCGTAAGAGCCGACTAAGGGATAGACTTGGGATTCCTCTTTAATGTAAATCCCTGCCAATCTAAGGTCTGCCGCGCCGATGGATGCATGGCTAGGGGCGAGCCTAGTCTCGAGCGTGCCACTTCCGCCATGGGGTTGGGCGACCCCCAGGTAATGGCTAGCCTTACCCTGGCATGCGGGGCTCTGCTGGGGCGGACAAAATTTTTCCCTAGCGTCTCGTGGGAATCGCATTATGAACCGTAAAAAGCATATAAATGGCGGCGATGGTGTCCGCACCCCATCACGTCTCGTTCCCGGCGGGAGCGGTATGCGGTCTGCTGAAAGCCGCTTTGCGACGATGAATGTAAGAGGAGGAATGAAGGATAAGATTGAGGAAGTATGCCAGATGATGGGTGAAAGACGGTTGGATGTGTTGTGCGTGAATGAAACGAAGCGGAAAGGATGCGACGCGACGCAGCACGGCCCTTACACGGCGTATTGGTCTGGAATTTCCAGTACCAGCCGAGGCTGTCAAGGGGTCGGTCTAATTCTTTCTGCACGAATGGCTGAGTGCGTGAATGAGTATGAGTGTGTCAGCCCTCGTCTTCTATGGATTAGGCTGAAAGTTGGAATCACTCGGATCTTCGTTCTAGGTGTTTATGCACCTTGGGATGTGGGTTCGAGGGGTACAACATCAGCAAAAAGCGAAAACGAGGAGTTCTGGAATAGTGTAAGAGAAGTATTGAAAGTTACCAAGCCAAATGAGAAGATTATTATGTTAGGTGATTTTAATGGATGGGTGGGTGTAAAGCGTGATGGATATGAAAAGGTGCTTGGTGCGTTTGGTGACGAAAAGGTGAATGATAATGGAAGAAGTGTATTAGAAATTTGTCTAGAGTGGGATCTTTTTGTGTCGAACTCAATGTTTCAACATAAAGAGATCCACACCTACACAAGAGTGGAAGGTATTTTAAAAAGTATGATAGACTTTGTGATTGTAGATGAAAGATTGAAGAACAAAGTGCTGGATACCCGTGCATATCGCGGTGCTGGCATTGACTCGGACCATTTACTGGTGATATCCCGGATAAGGGGTATCTTCAATCGCTGGCGGCACAGGGTAAGGGAGCAAACCAGCGCTTTGGAAAGAGTAAAAGTAGAAAATTTGCAAGATATGGATGTAGGTAAGAAGTATATTAATAGACTGAAGGATGAATTTGAAGATTTAGATGAAATGAGCGATATTAAAGATGGATGGAAGGAATTTAAAGAAAGAATTGTGAAAGTAGCTGTTGAAGTGTGTGGTGTAAGTAGAAGAAGGAAAGGAAAAAATCACAAAAATGCGTGGATGAGTAAAGATGTGCAAGAACTTGTGCGATTAAAGAAGAAAGCATGGCTGGATTTGTTAGCAGCAAAAGCTAACTTAAGAATGCAAGAGGTTATAGATGAAGATGTGAATGAAGCACGTAAGGAATATAAGAAAATGAAAGATTTGGTTAAGAAAGCTGTGATTAGAAAGAAAGAAGAGTATAAAGAGGATTTTGATAAAAGGCTATCAGAAGACTTTCAGTCAAATCTGAAAGTATTCTGGAAATCCGTAAGGTCAGCCCGAGGAAATACTATAACCAGAGAGCTGACTAGGATCAGATGCCAGGATGGTAGCGTTGTGAAAGGAGAAGAATGTGTACTAAAGATATGGAAGGACTATTTTGAAAGTTTATTTGAAAAAAAGGAAGGAAATAAGAAAGATTTCTGCTATAGCGAAGAAAAAGAGAATGAGATGGAAGGCGAAATTGAAATGTTCGAAATTGTGGAAGCACTTAAGAGTATGAAAGCGGGAAAGGCTGCTGGGTGTGATAGAGTGTCGGTCGAGATGCTTAAAGCAGGAAAAGGCGTAGTAGCTAGTCAGTTGTACTGCCTTTTCAATTTGTGTTGGAGAAGCGGCCGAGTACCAAAAGATTGGTGTAAGGCTGTTATCGTGCCACTTTACAAAGGAAAAGGGTCACAGCTGGACTGCAAAAATTATCGTGGTATAAGCCTGCTTAGCGTCGTCGGCAAATTGTATGCTAAGGTATTGATTAATAGAGTCAGGAATGAAACTGATGACAAAATATGGGATGCTCAAGCGGGATTTCGAAAGGGAATGGGATGTACTGATCAGGTCTTTTCCTTGCGGTGCATAGCCGAAAAGTTTTTGGCCAAGAGTCAAAAAGTCTATTGCACATTCGTAGATCTGGAAAAGGCCTATGACAGAGTTGAGAGGAATGAATTGTGGTCAGCAATTTCTATGCATGGGGTGAGCAGTCTCTTAATACGAGCACTGAAATCCTTATATGAGGATTCGAGTGCTTGTGTCAGGATAAACGGAGCGCACACTGAGTGGTTTAAGATTGAGAAAGGCGTTAGGCAAGGATGTGTTGCGTCACCGTGGCTGTTCAACCTATTTATGGATAACTGTTTGACAGATTTGAAAGAGTCTAAAAGTGGATTAAGGATGAATGAGTTACTCGTCAAATGTCTGCTCTATGCCGACGATCAGGTTATACTGGCGTCATCAGCGGAGGAGTTACAGGAGATGGTAAACTGTATGCATGAAGCTTTAAAAGAGAA
The DNA here is from genome assembly GCF_032362555.1 of Amyelois transitella. NCBI lineage: Eukaryota > Metazoa > Arthropoda > Insecta > Lepidoptera > Pyralidae > Amyelois > Amyelois transitella. The sequence goes on along the minus strand of NC_083509.1, from coordinate 437,180 downwards.
AGGAATGAAAGTGAACGTAAGTAAAACTAAAACACTGGTTTTTGAAATGGAGAAAGAAATGACAGCATGTAATATTTTGATTGGAGGAGAAAAAGTGGAGCAAGTGAAAGAGTTTGTATATCTAGGATCAAAGTTTACATCAGATGGCAAGTATGATAGTGATATTGAAAGGAGAGTGAACGCGGGGAACATGGTGAATGGAGCTTTGCATGCCTTTATGAGCAGTCAGAAACTATCCAAAAAGGCTCGACTGGCTGTGCACAGGGGCGTGTTGGTCCCGACATTAATGTATGGGAGTGAAAGTTGGGTATGGCAAAAGAAGCATGAAAGCAGAATAAATGCAGTGGAAATGAGAGCGTTAAGGAGTATGATGGGTGTGAAATTGAGTGACAGGATAAGGAACAGCGTGATAAGGGAATGTTGTGATGTGAAAGAAGATGTAGTTACAGGAATAGAAAAGGGTATGTTAAGATGGTTCGGTCATGTGGAGAGGATGAATGAAAGCAGGTTGACTAAGCAGATATACAAGGAGAGTGTGGAGGGAAAGGTCGGAGTGGGAAGACCTAGACGAACGTATCTTGATCAAATTAAGGACGTCCTGGTAAAGGGTCAGGTCAAAAGTACCCGAAACCGCCGAGCTTGTATGAAGAGAGTTATGAATGTGGACGAAGCGAAAGAAGTATGCAGAGATCGTGGCAAGTGGAAAGAGGTAGTCTCTGCCTAAATCGCTAGATTCCGTTAGACTCCGCACGGATAATATTAAAGGTAAATTACAGACTTTCCTCAGAAAACCTTTTTTTTTCAACATTTTAAACAGGAACAAAAACGTCTTTCACTTTCCACATACACATACGCGGACAGAGATAAGAGACTTCCATAATATGCAGTGATTTTCCATGCAGAATCAGTATATACATACATACATATGGTCACGTCTATATCCCTTGCGGGGTAGACAGAGCCAACAGTCTGGAAAAGACTGAATGGCCACGTTCAGCTATTTGGCTTAATGATAGAATTGAGATTCGAATAGTGACAGGTTGCTAGCCTATCGCCTAAAAAGAATCCCAAGTTTGTGAGCCTATCCCTTAGTCGCCGTGTGGTTCCCGGCACCAATACAAAAAATAATAGAACCACTCCATTTCTTTCCCATGGATGTCTTTTCTAATTCTTTCAAATTTTCCATTTGTTTCACAACTATTTTCGCTTCAAACATACGAATGAAATTGTCGGATTGAGAGATTAGTCTTGTTCAATATTTCGCGAGCTATTCATATTAATTGGGACAAGCCATACGAATGCGCCCGCCGACCTGTTGCTATTGAGTAACTAGTGATATCCTATTGACCCGCATAATTGATGCAACATATGTATTTGTATAGCATCGGTAGTTATATTATGTGGTTGAGATATAAATTCTAGATGTAGACTATAATATATAAACTGAATGTATATGTGCCGTGTGGTTCCCGGCACCATTGAAAAAAATAGGATCACTCCATCTCTTTCCTATGGATAGGCTTACAGGCTTGGGATTCTTCTTTTAGGGGATGGGCTAACAACCTGTCACTTTTTGAATCTCAATTCTATCATTAAGCCAAATAGCTGACCGTGGCCATTCAGTCTTTTCAAGACTGTTGGCTCTGTCTACCCCGCAACGTCTATATAGACGTGACCATATGAATGTATATCTATTAATTATCCAAAACTTACTTTGGTTCGCTTCAAAGAGGAACCCCAAACTTATAAGCAACCTGTCACTATTTGAAACTCAATTCTATCATGAAGCCAAACAGCTGAACGTGGCCTTTCAGACTTTTCAATACCGTTGGCTCTGTCTACCCCACAAGGTATATGGACGTGACTTTGTGAATTTAATTATGTTACTTTGGTTCTAAGTCAATTCAATATGTCCGTGTATTTAGATTACCTTATCTATTTATGCCTATATCTATATGCTCTCAATCGCAAACATATCAAGCTTCGTGTCAACACAATGGAGACCGCTGTTCTGCAAACGGCACAGTGTTTAGTCGATAGTGTAGTACAGAACAACACATATATCTTCTTGATAACGTTCAATGGAATAAGGCAACTCTATTTCTTGTGACTTATAAAAGACGACCGTGTGGTTCCTGGCATCAGTAAAAATGAGAATAGGATCACTTGAATCTTCTCTTTTCCATGGATGTCGTGAAAGACGTTTAAGTGATAGGGTTATTAACTTGGGATTCTATTTTTAGGCGAAGGGCTAGCAAACTGTCACTATTTGAATCTCATTTCTTTCATCAAACCAAAAATCTGAACTTTTTAACATTGTTGGCTCTGTCTACCCGCAAAGTATATAGATGTGAACTAAATGTAAAAATCATAACAAAGTTGCGGAGGTCACGACGGAGTTGCCTCGTGTAAAAACCTGACTTGTTTGTTTGTTGGTATATGCAATCTTTATTGCATACTTGTCTTACTCGGATCATGGTCACAGGCGCATCTAAGACGAATATAGTTTTTCACATTAAAAGTTATTGTGACAAGCTTGTGCGCATTTCTAAAAATGTTTCGTAAACTCACTCAAAATGTACAGTCTCTACACGATTCCTCAGTGCTGAATTTGAATATTGCGCCGTCTCAAAAAGCAACTTGCCACATGGAAACTGATCATTTTGAGTACATCTTAACCCGCATCTTTACTTAGTTCCACGAACTCTAAGTAGTCTCCGAGCCACATGTTTGGCAGAATATTGGTTTAGCAATCGAGAAAGTATCCTATAAGATAATCTACCCTTTGAGGAGGGCGCTGTGGCTTGCGGGGAGCCATTATATGCCAGGCTATTCGAGTTGGCTGTATTTGCAAATGCATTTAATATTACCTCCATGTGGTTTGGTTGTGAAGAAAAGTGTATCTCTCGTCCACATTCTGTTCTAAGTTTGGATATTTGTGAAGTTGAAAAATGCTGTAGGGTAGTTTGTTACCGCTTCTTCTGCACTGGCGCCTTGGAGTGGCTGTAAACTTAGTTTTTAGTAATTTATTTGACGTCAACCAATGTTGTGCCTTGCAAATTGCCAACAACTTCAAGTAAATTGTATGTAAGTGTATATATTGACGATGTATTGATTGATTCTACGTACCTGCTATCCTTTTTACAATTGAATTCCGCCATATTCATTGGACGTACAACAAAATGCAGTGCATTAATTGAATGAACTGCATGACTTCACTCAGTGGCTATACTAATATATTACGGCGTGTTATTCAGTTCGCCCGGGGCACTCGTTTGCCTTCCCACTCGGAAAAATTCTCATGCGATTCAATGTTAAATGTGATAAATGGAATTCTGGCAATTTTACTTTAATTTTATGTTAATATAGTGACCAATTTAATTTTTAATATGTATTTTTTTTGTTATCCTGTTTTTTTTGGGTACGTTTTTTTCGGTTTTTCTGATATCTTACAAACACCACTCGGTCACCCAGGTACTTTAAATAAAATATTATATGAACTTATCTTTTACCTTGTATTCCGAATTTTATCACTCCAAATAGCGTATTATTTTAATTTTATATTTAATCGCTAGATTCCGTTAGACTCCGCACGGGTAATATTAAAGGTAAATTACAGACTTTCATCAGAAAACCATTTTTTTCAACATTTTAAACAGGAACAAAAACGTCTTTAACTTTCCACATTTACATACGCGGACAGAGATAAGACACTTCCTCTATAATATGCAGTGATTCTCCATGCAGAATCAGTCCATTCTAATTCTTTCAAATTTTCCATTTGTTTCACAACTATTTTCGCTTCAAACATACGAATGAAATTGTCGGATTGAGAGATTAGTCTTGTTCAATATTTCGCGAGCTATTCATATTAATTGGGACACGAATGCGCCGACCGACCTGTTGCTATTGAGTAACTAGTGATATCCTATTGACCCGCATAATTGATTCAACATATGTATGTATTTGTGTAGCATCGGTAGTTATATTACTTATGTGGTTGAGATATAAATTCTAGATGTAGACTATAATATATAAACTGAATGTATATGTGCCGTGTGGTTCCCGGCACCATTGAAAAAAATAGGATCACTCCATCTCTTTCCTATGGATAGGCTTACAGGCTTGGGATTCTTCTTTTAGGGGATGGGCTAACAACCTGTCACTTTTTGAATCTCAATTCTATCATTAAGCCAAATAGCTGACCGTGGCCATTCAGTCTTTTCAAGACTGTTGGCTCTGTCTACCCCGCAACGTCTATATAGACGTGACCATATGAATGTATATCTATTAATTATCCAAAACTTACTTTGGTTCGCTTCAAAGAGGAACCCCAAATTTATAAGCAACCTGTCACTATTTGAAACTCAATTCTATCATGAAGCCAAACAGCTGAACGTGGTCTTTCAGACTTTTCAATACCGTTGGCTCTGTCTACCCCACAAGGGATATGGACGTGACTTTGTGAATTTAATTATGTTACTTTGTTTCTAAGTCAATGCGATATGTCCGTGTGTTAAGATTACCTTATCTATTTATGCCTATATCTATCTATATGCTCTCAATCGCAAACATATCAAGCTTCGTGTCAACACAATAGTGACCGCTGTTCTGCAAACAGCACAGTGTTTAGTCGATAGTGCAGTACAGAACAACATATATATCTTCTTGATAACGTTCAATGGAATAAGGCAACTCTATGTCTTGTGATTTATAATAGAGGACCGTGCCGTGTGGTTCCTGGCATCAGTAAAAAAAGAATAGGATCACTTGATCCTTCTCTTTCCCATGGATGTCGTGAAAGACGTCTAAGTGATAGGGTTATTAACTTGGGATTCTTTTTTTAGGCGAAAGGCTAGCAAACTGTCACTATTTGAATCTCATTTCTTTCATTAAAAACCAAAAATCTGAACATGACAGATCAGTCTTTTTAATTGCTGGCTCTGGCAAAGGATAAAGATGTGAATATTTGTATGTATGCATAACGACGAAAAATAAAAGAAAGACATTGGTGGTAAAGGTGCATGAATAAATCTCAGTTTGGTCTAAAGGTTCGACTGGCAGAGAATGCCTTGTGGCATTAAGTCCACCTGTTGTACATTTGCGGGCATAAAGTTTAAATAAATGAATAAAAAACCGTGATGAACAGCTGGTGCAAATCCTGTCTTTTTATAAGTGTTATCCAATGCTCTTATGGTAATAAACATCGTGAGGAAACATGTACATTCAAGCAATTGGATACTTTAACTAAATGTAACAATCATAACAAAGTTGCGGAGGTCAGGACGGAGATGCCTCGTGTAAAAACCTGACTTGTTTGTTTGTTGGTATATGCAATCTTTATTGCATACTTGTCTTACTCGGATCATGGTCACAGGCGCATCCCAGGCTCATCTAAGACAAATATAGTTTCTCACATCAAAAGTTATTGTGACAAGCTTGTGCGCATTTCTAAAAATGTTTCGTAAACTCACTCAAAATGTAGTCTCTTTACACGATTCCTCAGAGCAGAATTGGAATATAGCGCAGTCTCAAAAATAAACCTGCCACATAGAAACTGATCATTTTGAGTACATCTTAACCCGCATCTTTACTTAGTTCCACGAACTCTAAGTAGTCTCCGAGCCACATGTTTGGCAGAATATTGGTTTAGCAATCGAGAACGTATCCTATAAGATAATCTACCCTTTGAGGAGGGCGCTGTGGCTTGCGGGGAGCCATTATATGCCAGGCTATTCGAGTTGGCTGTATTTGCAAATGCATTTAATATTACCTCCATGTGGTTTGATTGTGAATAAAAATATATCTCTCGTCCACATTCTGTTCTAAGTTTGGATATTTTTGAAGTTGAAAAATGCTGCAGTGCAGTTTGTTACCGCTTCTTCTGCACTGGCGCCTTGGAAGCGGCAGTAAACTTAGTTTTTAGTAATTTATTTGACGTCAACCAATGTTGTGCCTTGCAAATTGCCAACAGATTTCAGTAAATTCTATGTAAGTGTTTATATTGACGATGTATTGATAGATTCTACGTACCTGCCATCCTTTTTACAATTGAATTCCGCCATATTCATTTCACGTACAACAAAATGCAGTGCATTAATTGAATGAACTGCATGACTTCACTCAGTGGCTATACTAATATATTACGGCGTGTTATTCAGTTCGCCCGGGGCACTCGTTTGCCTTCCCACTCGGAAAAATTCTCATGCGATTCAATGTTAAATGTGATAAATGGAATTCTGGCAATTTTACTTTAATTTTATATTAATAAAGTGACATCCACCGATTTAATTTTTTAAATATGTATTTTTTTTTTGTTATCCTGTTTTTTTTGGGTACTTTATTTTTCGGTTTTTCTGATATCTTACGAACACCACTCGGTCACCCAGGTACTTTAAATAAAATATTATATGAACTTATCTTTTACCTTGTATGTATAGTCAATGAAAAAAGCAGACTTATATACTTATGTTTCATTTTAGGCGTTATGCACCTATCCCTAAATCGTAATTCCATCTTAGTCAGTCATGTATATGCTCAGATAAATTATATATGGGTTATCATTTATATCAGAAATCTTTGAAACTATAATAGCAACTTGAAACTTGGCAAGTATTTTGATCTAGGAGTGCAGTAAGAGGGGATTCCTATTTCGTAAAATCTTGTTGGATCGAAACTTACCTATTTTCGTATAACGCGGCAGGCTTATTCATTTATTTAAATCTTTATCGCACAAAAATATAAAGAAAAGGCGGACTTAAAGCCGTTTGGCATTCTCTACCAGTCAACCAGCTGACCAAACAGAAAAATTTTTTAGTTGGTGATGCGATTAATATAGTATATATACGCATGGTAGTTATAGATATAAAACAATTGAAAAAAGGAATAGGATCACTTCATCCCTTTCCCATTGATGATGTAAAATCGATTAAGGCATAGGCTTATAAACTTGGGAATCTTCTTAGGGCTAGTAAGTAACCTGTCACTATTTGAATCTCAATTCTACCACTAAGCCGAACTGCTGAACGTGGCCTTTCAGTCTTTTTAAGACTGTTGGCTCTGTCTACCCGCTCGGGTGACGTTAATATATGTATTTACATACATACATATGATCACGTATTTATCCCTTACGGGGTAGACAGAGCCAACAGTCTTGAAAAGACTGATAGGCCACGTTCAGCTGTTTGGCTTAATGATAGAATTGAGATTCAAATAATAATACAATGAATATCAATAGAATTGAGATTCATTGTATTATTATATATATTCAAATAATTAATATAATAATACAATGACGGGTTGCTAGCCTATCGCCTAAAAGAAGAATCCCAAGTTTACAAGCCCATCCCTTAGTCGCCTTTTACGACATCCATGGGAACGAGATGGAGTGGTCCTATTCTTTTTTTTATTGGTGCCGAAGAACCACACGGCACTATATGTATATGTATTTATGCAATGCAATTCGCTACTAGTACAGATGACCACTGCCCCTGATCAAATTAATTGCCCGATTTCACCCGCCCCGGGCACTCGTTTGGAAACCATTAGAACAATCAGCTCAATCGAATGACTGAAAATCATTGAACATGTTTCATTTCACTTCATCGCTACATTTTTTATTATCTACTTGTTCTACTCAATGTGCATGCAAAGTCCATGATTTAGTTTTATGAGATCTACGAGTATATTTGTCAATTGATGTCCGGTGAAAATGCTGCAGTGTAGTTTGTTCCGCCGCTTCTTTTACACGTGCGCTTTTGAAGCGGGAGTAGATATAATTGGACTTAAGTTATTTTGACGTCAATAAGTGATACCTAATCCCAAGTTTATAAGCCTATTCCTTAGTCCCCTTTTACGACATCCATGGGAAAGATGGGATATGGGATGAAGTGGTCCTATTCTTTTTTCTATTGGTGCCGAGAGCCACACGGAAAAAAATATCGTAACTCTTAAATTGACGTGCACCACATTATATTTTCTGATTAATAAACTATATGTTTGGAATCATTTGAATTCCATTGAAGTTTCAGTTTCAGCTGCAACATAAAGTCATAAAATTAAATTTAATCCCCAAACCCAACATTCAGTTACATCAAAAACATCGCCGGAACATACTGAAGTGCAGACCAACTTACCCGGGAAAGCTGAGTCATCAAACCAACTACTTTACTGAATTAAAACTCAATTGTCTAAGTAAAGTTTTCCTTACCTGCGTATATTTTTGTTTGAACTTAATTTTTTCATTGAATTATAAAGGTTTTACATTTATATATTATTAAAAAATATTTGAGTTTTCAAAGTTCCTCGTAGACTGACTAATTAAACAATTGGTTTTTTTTTAATATAAATTATCCCCGTAGACACAACCACAAACTTGTCATTTATATTTATTAACAATCGTGTGCAACACTGTAAAAATCAGGGTAATCCCAAATGCTTAGCAGGTTTAACTTACAAACTATTAAAATGTTGTTTATTTAAGGTTATCCTTCCTTACTCTTGCATAAATCAGTACTTGTAGCGAAATTGGGTTTCGGAAATCTGCTCAGATTATGACGGAAATCTGCTCAGACAAATTATTTATTTGTAGTAGTATAATTAGTTATTAATTAAAAGTGTTAGGTAGAAAAAGGTTAACTTAGCCAATTGACGGACTGAGCTTCAAGTCTACGTTGTAAGTAGTTCTTAGACGGATCCGTTAAAGTATTACTTTAACTAAGTGCTTGTAAATAAAAAAGTATGAAAATACTTTTTATCCATTCACTTGACGAAGTTGAAGTTAAGACCAACTTAAACCGACGACTTGCATTAAATTTATGAATGTAGAAAAATGTCATTTCTATGAAATACATACACAAAATCACGCTTCTTTCCCGGAGGGGTAGGCAGACACTACATATCGTTCCACTTGCCACGATCTCTGCATACTTCTTCCACTTTATCCCAATCAAAACTATACTCTTGACAAGACCTTTTGGCATGGTATATGTTTACTCCTATTTTAGCGGTCTGATTCTGAGTGCCGCCTTGAACTGCCTTCTGATTCGTAGTGCCGCCTTGAACTATCTTTCTGATTTGGAATGCCGCCTTGAATTGTCTTTCTGATTCGGAGTGCCGCCTTTTATTGTCTTTCTGATTCTGAGTGCCGTCTTGAACTGTCTTTCTGATTCTGAGTTCCGGCTTGAACTGTCTTTCTGATTCGGAGTGCCGGCTTGAACTGTCTCTCTGATTGTGAGTGCCGCCTTGAACTGCCCTTCTGATTCTGAGTGCCGGCTTGAACTGTCTTTCTGATTCTGAGTTCCGGCTTGAACTGTTTTTCTGATTCGGAGTGCCGGCTTGAACTGTCTTTCTGATTCTGAGTTCCGGCTTGAACTGTTTTTCTGATTCGGAGTGCCGGCTTGAACTGTCTTTCTGATTGTGAGTGCCGCCTTGAACTGCCCTTCTGATTCTGAGTGCCGGCTTGAACTGTCTTTCTGATTCTGAGTTCCGGCTTGAACTGTCTTTCTGATTTGGAATGCCGCCTTGAATTGTCTTTCTGATTCGGAGTGCCGCCTTTTATTGTATTTCTGATTCTGAGTGCCGGCTTGAACTGTCTTTCTGATTCGGAGTGCCGGCTTGAACTGTCTCTCTGATTGTGAGTGCCGCCTTGAACTGCCCTTCTGATTCTGAGTGCCGCCTTGAACTGCCCTTCTGATTCTGAGTTCCGGCTTGAACTGTTTTTCTGATTCGGTGTGCCGGCTTGAACTGTCTTTCTGATTCGGAGTGCCGCTTTGAACTGCCCTTCTGATTCGTAGTGCCGCCTTGAACTGTCTTTCTGATTCGGAGTGCCGCCTTGAACTGTCTTCCTGATTCGGAGTGCCGCCTTGAACTGTCTTCCTGATTCGGAGTGCCGCCTTGAACTGTCTTCCTGATTCGGAGTGCCGCCTTGAACTGTCTTTCTGATTCGGAGTGCCGCCTTGAACTGTCTTTCTGATTCGGAGTGCCGCCTTGAACTGTCTTCCTGATTCGGAGTGCCGCCTTGAACTGTCTTCCTGATTCGGAGTGCCGCCTTGAACTGCCCTTCTGATTTAGAATGCCGCCTTGAACTGTCTTTCTGATTCGGAGTGCCGCCTTGAACTGTCTTCCTGATTCGGAGTGCCGCCTTGAACTGTCTTCCTGATTCGGAGTGCCGCCTTGAACTGTCTTTCTTATTCGGAGTGCCGCCTTGAACTGTCTTCCTTATTCGGAGTGCCGCCTTGAACTGTCTTTCAATTTCGGAGTGCCGCCTTGAACTGCCATTCTGAATCGGAGTGCCACCTTGAACTGCCTTTCTGATTCGAAGTGCCGCCTTGAACTGTCTTCCTGATTCGGAGTGCCGCCTTGAAGTGTCTTCCTGATTCGGAGTGCCGCCTTGAACTGTCTTTCTGATTCGAAGTGCCGCCTTGAACTGTCTTCCTGATTCGGAGTACCGCCTTGAACTGTCTTCCTGATTCGGAGTGCCGCCTTGAACTGTCTTCCTGATTCGGAGTGCCGCCTTGAACTGTCTTTCTGATTAGTAGTGCCGCCTTGAACTGCCCTTCTTATTCGGAGTGCCGCTCTAAACTGTCTTTCTGATAAGGAGTACCTCCTTGAACTGTCTTCCTGATTAGGAGTGCCGCCTTGAACTGTCTTTATGATTAGGAGTGCCGCCTTGAATTGTCCTTCTGATTCGGAGTGCCGCTTTGAACTGCACTTTTGAATCTGAGTGCCGCCTTGAACTGTCTTTCTGATTTGGAGTGCCGCCTTGAACTGTCTTTCTGATTCGGAGTGCCGCCTTGAATTGCCTTTCTGATTCTGAGTGCCGGCTTGAACTGCCCTTCTGATTTGGAGTGCCGCCTTGATTGGCCTTCTGATTCGGAGTGCCGCTTTGAACTGCACTTTTGAATCTGAGTGCCTCCTTGAACTGTCTTTCTGATTTGGAGTGCCGCCTTGAACTGTCTTTCTGATTCGGAGTCCCGGCTTGAACTGTCTTTCTGAGTCGGAGTGCCTTCTTGAACTGCCCTTTTGAATCGGAGTGCCTTCTTGAATTGCCCTTCTGATACGGAGTGCCGCATTTAACTGTCTTTCTGATTTGGAGTGCCGCCTAAAACTGCTCTTCTAATATCATGAAGCCTACATTTGATGAGTATAAAACCATATCCATTGAAACAAAAAGAAAAGTAGGCCAACACATTGCATAAAAATAAAAACAAAAACCTACCATCTTACTGACAACCTTTTCCTTTTTCCTAGTTCGGTTTTAAAGCTGTAAATAGTGTAAAACGCATTGAATAGCTCCATCCGGCCGTTACCGACAACTCAATGCGTCTCGAACGTTCCATTTTCTCGGCGTATTGTGACGCACAGAAGCGGGAACACGTAGGAATAACAGGGAATAACATTTAGACGTACATTGTATGTACGTGTTTGTAATAATTGATGAACACTGAACAGAGGTAATTAATGTGTGACGTATGTTTTTTTGAATTTTAGATTAGCACTCTGTTTATCAATATAGGTATATTATTATATATACACATAGTATTATCTTTATCCCTGGCGGGATAGACAGAGTCGTAGAAGTTTACGTTCAGCTGTATGGCTTTATGATGGAATTGAGATTCAAATAGTGACAGGTTGCTAGCCCGTCGCGTATAAGAGGATTCGAAAGTTAATAAGCCTAACCTTTAGTCGTCTTCTACAATATCCATCGGAAAGATATGGAGTGGTTTTATTCTAAAGTGCCAGAAACCACACGGCATAAGATGCAAGTGAATTGTGTAAAATGCATTGAATAGCTTCATTCACCTGCCGACAGTTACCGACAACTCAATACGTCTTGAACGCTCCATTTTCTCGCATTGCAACGCACAGAAGCTGGAACACCTGGGAATAACATTTAGACGTACATTGGATTTGTGCGACAGGTTATCATTGTGTTATCGTTTCACAACGAAGGCTGTGATCTTGCTGTAGTTGCTGAATAACAGGGTTCGAATCCGGTTAATTCACGATAAAAAATACTTAATTCTGATTTAATATTGCAATTATAAAAATATATGATGGTTTTTTTTTCATTTCTCGTTTCGAAATTCTACTAATTTAGATTTTTGGAATTTTGGGAAGTCCTCTCTTATTGCATACGTAGACCACGTTTGTCACTAAGGCACATAGTAAGTTTCAAAACTCAAGTCCTAGCGATTTAGGCTAAACGTTGATATGTCAGTCGATTAGTTTGTCAATGTTCAGTTTTATTTATAGACCACTAGCTGTGCCCGCGACTCCGTCCGCGTGGAATAGTTTTTTCATCATGGCATCATTGAAGCCCTCAAGGGTGAATCATTTTCCCCGTGTTGCAGCGTGATGCCTACATCGATAAATGGTATATTCAACACAAAAATAATTTTTCAATTCGAACCATTCCTGAGATTAGCGCGTTCAAACGAACAAACTTACGAAATATTAGTATAGATAAATTGATTACGTCTGTGTTTGGAATCTGGATTTAGGAGAGACGCAGTTCTCTCAACAAAAAGCCAATCTGTAATGAATCTCTTAAGAAAATCATGACCGACAAAAAACTGGAGAATAAACGTGCATTTTCCAAGCTCACAAAATCCGTCAAAACGCTTCAGTAATGACACACGGCCTCATACGTCATCGTTAAGCTAATGATATGTGAGCCATCCTCATATTTTCTGCACCGAGGACCCTCGGGGTCATGCAGAAAGTTTTGACATCCAGACACAAGGTCGAATTTATGAATAAAGTTACTCTTTGAAGTAATGTAATTAAATATTTTTGAAATTCTTTCTGATAATCGTACGAAAATAGACTAGACTGAATTAAATTCATAAAAACATATACATACATACATACCTATGGTCACGTCTATATACCTTGCGGGGTAGACAGAGCCAACGGTCTTTAAGTCTGAATGGCCACGTTCAGCTATTTGGCTTAATGATAGAATTGAGATTCAAATAGTGACAGGTTGCCAGCCCATCGCCTTAAAAAAGAATCCCAAGTTGTATGCCTATCCCTTAGTTGCCTTTTATGCCATCCATGGGAAAGAGATGGAATGGTCCTATTCTTTTTTGTATTGGTGCCGGAAACCACACACCAATACAAAAAAGAATAGGACATCCATCCATAAAAACAATTCGGAATATTCAAGAATCTTCTATACATATAATAAATCTGTAGAAAGGTCAATTCTGTACATTGAAAATATTGAAAAAATAAATAGCAGGGGGTGTTACTGGATCGATACCAAATACAAAAATGTGATTAAAAAAATTTTTGTCTGTCTGTCTGTATGTTCAGGCATCACGTGAAAACTAACGGTTCGATTTTGATGAAACTTGGTATAATTATACCTTATTATCCTGGGCGTAAAATAGGATACTTTTTATCCCGAAAAAATACGAAGAAAAAAAAATCTTAATTTTTCAGTTTATCCATAGACGTTGTTCTGTAGAACCGCGAACACACGTTGTGTTACCCGCAGTGGATTTAGCGCCGTAACCTGTAGCGCCTAAAGTCGGCTTTGGCTTGAACCGTTTGCTGCACAAGCGGGCCGTTACTAATTACTATGAAAAAAATACTACATAGCTACATTAATTCCCATCAAGCTGAAAATGAGTATAATTATTTAAAACACAATCAAAAGCATTATTTCAAAATTCCCCATGATTCCGGTTTAAGGAAAAAAATTTACTCACGGTCAAAGGTTAAAAATGGGTGTATCGCAATTTTCTTTAAAACGGAAAGTTTTTCAAATCGGAAAATTATATCAGACATAAATTGTAGATCATAAAGTTATCTATAAAAAAGGTATCAATATTTTTTTTCAACAAAGCTACCGTTTCTGTGATATAACGATGCAAAAAGTTGCAAGCGTCATAATATGCATCCGTTTCCTTGCCACCTCTGAGGTAGTGTACAATTAGCGCGTTTTTTTTTACATTTTTATTATTAAACTTGAAAAAGTCTGAAATAGGTTAGAATAAACACGTGTTTTCACTACGCAGTGGCACTCAAGACTAACTTTCGCATTTATTATTAAAAAAAAAAATAGAATAACCCTAAGTGAAGAAAATCATCTTAGGACAATAATAGAGATTACAATTTTCAAATTCAATGCAATAATCAAATTAAAACTAAAACTACTTATAAAAAGAAAGAAAAAAGATGACTACAAACTAAAATTTAATTTATAAATTGTACAGTCCTTGCAGAGCATCAACATGTGGGAATGTGCCCAGAAGGCTGGCATCATTGCCAATTCGAATGGCAATGCTGATTCTCTGAGCCAGATAATTTCCAGCCCTCCGGTCAAGAGATACCTCAATTAGCTTTTTCGACAATTGTCGGAAAAGCTGATGGGCAGATAGGCCCCCCGGTCCCAGAGTTTCTACCCCAAAAGGTTCAAAAGTATAGATATTACCGATAACTACATATTTGCGCCTTTTGAGGTTTTTTGCCTCATTTGAAGCAGAACGGCCTTAGATTTAGTAACCTGAAGATGAGACGGCGCAACCAGGGTACCAAAGTCATACCATCCGGTCTCATGGCATCATCCTGAGCCAGACCGTTTGGTTCTAGAACGGCTGGAACATGGATGGTGGCAAGAGCACGGAGGATTATATTATTTAGGGCGACATGGCGCTCTAAACGGCCGGCACTCCTAGGGCATGAGAGGCCGTGGTGTCCATAGCCGACAACGGTATCCCCGCAAGGACAACTATTATTAAAGACTAACGGTATTTCATGTGTTGAGCATTCTGAGATAAAGCAGCTATACGACCCTAGCCACGTACACAATTAAACAGAGAGACAGATGTTGTCTCAAGGTTTCACTACAGTATAAATGAAGGGACTGGGTTTCATTATACTTACCTATGTATATTTTATATTTTGAATTCAAGTTAAAATTACTGACAGAACAATATTTTTACTTATATTACTGCTACATAGAGTATATACGAGACGTGCTTATGCATATTATGACGCTTGCAACTTTTTGCATCGTAATCATCATCATCTTTATTTTCATCTCAGAAACGGTAGCTTTATTGAAAAAAAAATATTGATTCCTTTTTATAGATATCTTTATGATCTACAATCTATGTCTGAGGTAATTTTCCTATAAAACGTTTTGAAGAAAATCGTGAAAATCCCATTTTCTTACCTTTGACCTTGGGTAATTTTTTTCCTTAAACCGGAATCATGGGGAATTTTGAAATAATGCTTTTGATTGTGTTCTAAACAATTATACTCATTTTCAGCTTGATGGGAATAAATGTAGCTTCATTCCTATTTTTTGGTCTAAATTGACCGGACTGAAAATAAAATGGAGAAATAAACCATCTACGCGAAGACCGACATCCGCGCGGACGGAGTCGCGGGGGAAAGCTAGTAATGCATAAATTATTACATTTCATCATTGTTATCAGGTTAGTTAGCAAATTGGTCTTAAATTCAGAAAAAAATGCGTATGGCTCGCGTAGATGATAAAATTTAACCGAGACCTATTTGTAAATCGTAATAAATCAAACTCATTGGTAGAGATTAATCACGTCTCTATCCAGGAAGAGCAAACAGAAACTATTATCTTTCTACGTGCTATATATGTATCCTTCTTTAAAGGGGAAATATTCGCGGCTTTTATATAATTAGGGCAATTTCATCACGCATCACAATCTCACCGCAACATGTGGTTATGCCGGCTTTAGAATCAGTTCAATAATATAGTGACTATTTGGTTTGAGGAGGTAGTCGTAATAATATTCATGAACATTATTGATAGAATAATGTAAATGAAAATCTTTACCTTCAATTTTAATCCATTAAAATCTTTATTGTATGCACTTTTTACACAAATTCAAATTCAAAATTTTTATTCCTTAATAAGGGATATTTCAAATATCACTTAATAATTGTCATATACATATTTGGCTTAACAACACTGATTGACGTTGAATAAATAACTTAAAACTAAGTTTACTGCCGCTTCCAAAGCGTCAGTGCAGAAGAAGCCGTAATAAACTGCAGTCTAACATTTTATACAATTTTGTCAAAGTCAACACATTGCTTTTACTTATTACTATCATTTGAAGTCAACAGCAGATTTTATTAGCTTTATAAAAAAAAATAAAAAAAAAAACATTAAATAGTCGGAAAGATTGATTCAGATGATTTATAGACAGACTCTCGAATATTTAAATCCTTATCAATACAGCAACAAAACCTATAAAAGGGAAAAGAAATCCCTTGAATGAAACAAAAATTAAATATTTGATCGTAAAACATAAAAATCTTTCAAAGGAACGGTGTAAAAATTCGTCATAACATTTCAACTTTGGAATATTTTCAAACAAAGACCGTTTTGTCAAATATTTGAGAATGTTGAGAATTGGAGAGAATATTTTTAAAAGGAGATTTAACGGGGTGTCGGAGGTGGAATCAGCGTCTGCAGGCGCCAGGGCGAGGCATCGACTTTGCTAAACTGGAAGTTTGAATAAATGTCCAATATTTTTGCTTTAAACGCTCGATATCTTTTCGTTTCAAAACTATGTTGAAACGGTTAACGGTTATTTGAAAAGTAAACCTGTATGCTTTATGAGATTAATATAATACTTAATTTATGTAAACATTTAAGCTATACCTACCTGGTAAAATATCACAAGGAGATGATTACAAAAGTTACAAAAAATCATCACCTCTCACATAATCTGGTGGACAAATAAGAAATCAAAATACGAAACCATTGGCTCTTCAGTAAATAATTGTGTCTCTAAACTTACAAGACGAAAAATAATTTTAAACATTGATTCCAAATAATGGTATGAAAACTGAAGCTGTAAATAAAAATCAGGTTTTAAAAATATGAAGTTGATTTGTCAAAGGTAACAATGATTCGATTGGCTGAGTGAGACTCACTGAGTGTACCGTGACGCGAACACTATTCAAAAGGCATGCCTTGTTCTTCAAATATTTGTCATCTGAACTCTGCATTTGTACTTTATAGTTCAAACGATCTTTATGCCTTGCTGGTCAGAGTTTTGACCGACTGACTGACAAAAGGCACTCTGCATTACCTGCACATTCAGGTAGCGGGATAGTGATAACCATGAACCAATATGGGTAAGGTTATGATGAACCTAAATAATTTCCATTGAAATTTTGAGTTACAAGAACAAAGAAATTATTTATGCATAACCCTTATATTGTAACCTAGTCTTAAAGGTATAAAGTATTGCATTAGAGTGCTTTTTATACAGCCTTTACAAAAAGCTACCTGCTTGACGAATAACTTTGACAGCTTCTTTTGTACGACTTGTGGTTTTAATCTTTTTTTTTATTATATATCTATACATACTTATAATCACGTCTATATCTCTTGCAGGGTAGACAGAACTAACAGTCAAAAGACTGATAGGCCACGTTCAGCTTGCTTTTTGGCTTTAAGATATAATTGAGATTCAAATAGGTTGCTAGCCCATCGCCTAAAAGAAGAATCGCACATTCATAAGCCTATCCCTTAGTCGCCTTTTACGATATCTGTGGTTGGTGTGTGTGTGTGTGGAGTAGTCTTATTCTTTTTTCTATTAGTAAAAAAAATTAAGAGACCCTTATCTTCAATTTAAGATACTACACATTCAGACGACAAATTCGTAGAAAGTGACACCATTCAGGATAAAATTCACTTCAATCACTTACCCCGGGTACGGTACGGAGGTGCGGGAATTATGCATGAGAGTCAAAAAGAACAAGTAACTTACAAGGTAGCAAGGTTGTATTTATAGTTTGTGAAACTGATCTCGTGAAACTGGAACACCGTTAGTTGTAAAGTTTCTCGAAACCTTGCTTTATTTCGAGGCATTATATTTTCATGTAAGTTTTAGTGAGAAATAACTGTGTCTATTTTAACAGCTCAGCGTGTTGATCGACGAGATTTTTTTTTAATTAATTTTGTGGCCACAAATATTCACACAAATATTCTTTTATTAAAGAACTTTCTTATTACATACATATAATCACGACCATATCTCTTGCGGGATAGACAGAGCCAAAAGTCCCGAAAGACTAAACGACCACGCTCAGGTGCTTGGCTTAATGATAGAATTGAGATTCAAATAGTGGTGACAGGTTGCTAGCCCATCGCCTAAAAGATGAATCCCAAGTTTATAAGCCTATTCCTTAGTCACCCTTTACGACATCCGTGGGAAAGAAATGGAGTGATCCTTTTTCATATTCTAAAATATAAACACGAAAAGATAAGAAAATGAGCATAAAATAAATAATAGTTTAAAAAAAACTAAAGAACTACGCTTTTATTGCTAATCAAACTAAAAAATAGAAAATAAAAATTAATGACAAAGGAATTCAGTAGTAGCAAGTCGAACAATCAGTTATAGTCAGTTGTAGTAGTAATTACCTCGGATTAAAATTATAACAAAATTAAATTTATAAACAAAACAATTTAAAACAGAGTAAAAAGCGTGGGGTGCCTGATGTAGTAAATATTAAAATCATTCTATTAGCATATATTTATGACAAGAGAGTTATGAAAATGAAGTAAAATGCACCCCACGCTTTTTACTCTGATTTAAATTGTTTTGTTTATAAATTTAATTTTGTTATAATTTTAATCCGAGGTAATTACTACTACAACTGACTATAACTGATTGTTCGACTTGCTACTACTGAATTCCTTTGTCATTAATTTTTATTTTCTATTTTTTAGTTTGATTAGCAATAAAAGCGTAGTTTTTTAGTTTTTTTTAAACTATTATTTATTTTCTATTTTTTAGTTCGATTTGCAATAAAACGGGTAGTTTTCTAGTTTTTTTATACAATTATTTTTTGGAAGTTAACACTTCTGGTATAACTATCTTACTAGAAAAGTTTTTCGCAACCATGCGCCCATCGCCGGAGGTTTTCACAACTAATTTTCTTAAAGTTATATGTGGCCTGATTGGATTAAATCTCATAATATTCTCATCATCATGATTCTTTTTAAGGCGATGGGCTTGCAACCTGTCACTATTTGAATCTCAATTCTATCTTAAAGCCAAATAGCTGAACGTGGCCTATCAGTCTTTACAAGACTGTTGGCTCTGTCTACCCCGCAAGGGATATAGACGTGATTATATGTATGTATGATGATTGTTAAACCCAGTTGAAAAGAATTTTATAGTGATAAATCACTGTTAATAATATTTTTGACTATCCAGCAAACGTAATAATTTTCGATTGTGGCTTTGCCAGGAATCAAACCACAAGATTAAGAGGCAGATTGATACAGGAACAAAAATATTTCAAACATACCTCCACTGCCTTTAAAACCAGGAACGCAACAAAGTTTATCTGAAGACATCGTGGCACTTTTGTTGTAAAATCTGTCTTTCACAAAAACAAACACAAACTTGGGACTCCTATCTCAAATAATAAGGTACTTTTTACAGGAGTCCTATCTCAAAATATCTGCACAACACAGTAAACACAGTCAGAGTCCAATCTCAGATGATAAAATCACACGAATATCCGGAAGAACAAAGCTCGACTCAAAGGAAGATTCCAAACTCCAAATAACGACAAGTTATCAGCACAAAACAAAGTGCAAATAGGTAAATACACAGGCACCGGTAAAAAACAACAGAAAGAAAGTTTACAGGTGTTCGAATCGAATTCAATCAAAACTTACTGCAAAACTTATTTGACATAAAAAACTGTCACTCATTTTCCAAACGAGTATTACAGTGTTGCTATTATAAATAGGCAAAAGATACCTTATGTTAATTCAAGAATTGCATTAATATGTTAAATACGTATTAAATATCGCAAAGTTCTGTAGGTAGTAACTTTATTCTTGTATTTTTGTAAATTTAGTTGTTCAATTTTCATTTATTACTTTTGTTTTATTACTTATATATTTTTTATTGTTTTAAAATATTCTACTAATTCTACTATGGTTTCTAATGGTAATTCTAAATGGAGCAATGCGATGAAATAAAGAAGCCTCAGGTTAATAGTAACATTATATGGAAATATATTACATCTCTTTTTGACTCATTATACGTCAGAACTTCTTGGTTTCTTGTATGGAGATTACTGGCACTGGTGCTATCTCTGTCTCTCTTACTCTCATACGAAGGATCTAAAATTTATTAATCCTGGCAGTTTTAATAAGGATAATGAGAAACTCTTATCAAAATATTGCATTGTCATCGGTCCTTGAT
This sequence comes from Amyelois transitella, assembly GCF_032362555.1. Taxonomy (NCBI): domain Eukaryota; kingdom Metazoa; phylum Arthropoda; class Insecta; order Lepidoptera; family Pyralidae; genus Amyelois; species Amyelois transitella. Next base: position 416,937 of record NC_083509.1, on the reverse strand, counting down.
ACGTGTGCAAAGTTCCAAGTTGATCAGACGTTTAGAAATCAGTGAAAATTAAGCTCAAAGATTCCGTTACATACATACATACATACATACATACAACCCAAGCTAATAAAAGCGTAGTAAAAACATTAAATCTAATCTAAACCAATCATCAGATTTACAGTAATTTTCTTACACAATTTGAACACGCTAACACTTTTTTTACAGACCTTACTTTCTACCTTATCTATTCCACAACCAACCTTATTTACCTTGGCATAGAATTTAGTTTTATCACAGCAGATTTCCGTGTGCTAGTGACCTTCATAAATCGTGATGTACCTCCCATATGTTCAGTGATGACCTCTGTAACTCTTTCGCGACGGATGGCCCGATGCGAAATCAACAAAAAATACAGCTGCCGTAAGTTAGTTTACGGTTATACGTGGCAATTTGATGTGGTAATGGTTAAATATGTTTTTTTGCTGACGTTACAATACTAACCCTATTTTTTTGTGGTTGCCGGTAATTTAGAATAAGATGTCTTTCACATGGATATCATAAAAGGCGACAGAATGAGACAGAATAAGATGTCTTTCACATGGATATCATAAAAGGGATAGGTTTACAAGCTTGGGATTCCTCTTGTAAGCGATGAGTTAGCAACCTGTCACAATTTGAATCTCAATTCCATCATTAAGCCGTACAGCTCAAAAATCTTTATACATACATACATATGGTCACGTCTATATCCCTTGTGGGGTAGATAGAGCCAACAGTCTTGAAAAGACTGATAGGCCACGCTCAGCTATTAGGCTTAGTGATAGAATTGGGATTTAAATAGTGACAGGTTGCTAGCCCATCGCCTAAAAAAAGAATCCCAAGTTTGTAAGCCTATCCCTTAGTCGCCTTTTACGACATCCATGGGAAAGGGATGGAGTGGTCCTATTTTTTTTTTGTACTGGTGCCGGGAACCACACGGCACTCAAAAAAATCTTTATACATTTCTATTATTACTTGCAGAACCATCCAATTTCCATACCCCTTTAGCTAGTACACTCAGAACACCTGCGCCGTACTTTATAGTCACTCGTACAACCCGCTGGCCGCTTGCCCACAAGTGTACGAGCTCATGAAAAACAGCCACGTTGTTCAGTGTTCGTGTACACTTGAGGGCAAAGACTTGCACTTGGAAAGAGTCCAATTATCGATGTTCGTTGCAAGTTAGGCGTGATGTTTCGATGATCGAGCTTGCTCACAGAGCAAAAGGCGCCTACATTGTAAGTAAGGTTTCAGTGCTCTGTGGGTTGTGCAGTAAATAAAAAATACTATTAGTATCAGGTGTGTAGGCAACATTCTTGGTATGCGCCATAGCAACGGTTGCCATAATGTTGTTTGTTAGAGATATGTCAAAAATATTTTTATTGTTACATGTTCTTAAGACATACGTTGAATAATATAGACATTTTATACATTTTTCTCCTGTTTTCTCCTTCTTTCTTCTGTAGGAATAGCTAACTTTTATAACTATACTTCCTACAAGGTGCTCCATATTACATATAGTCACGTATATATCCTTTGCGGGGTAAACAGAACAAACAGTCTTGAAAAGACTTTGTGGTAACACAATCCAGTTGCCTGAATGTGGTCGGTCGTTCAACCATTATTATATTTACAAGAAGCCGCCTGCGACTTCGTCCGCATGAAAACCCTATCAATCCCGCCGGGACTCCGGGATAAAAAGTAGCCTATATCTTATTCTGGGTCTTAAGATACCTACATACCAAATTTCATAGTAATCGGTTCAGTAGTTTTTGCGTGAAATAGTAATAAACATCCATACTGACAAACTCACAAACTTCCGCATTAATAATATTAGTAGGATTGTAAGAGCGGTTAAAAAATAATCCAAATTTTATGGTACAAGGCCATTTAAAGTTCAAACCTGGGCTATCCTTATCACTTTGCTTTTCGACTCTGAAGAAACCGAATAACATACGTACATTACAAAATAGTACCTTATTGAAAAAATAAAATGAAAGCGTTTCATAGTTTATACATACATACATACATAAAATCACCCCTCTTTCCCGGAGGGGTAGGCAGAGACTACCTCTTTCCACTTGCCACGATCCCTGCATACTTCCTTTGCTTCATCCACATAGTTTATATTGTTTCTAATAATGTAAGGTATGCAAATCATATTCGGAAACACATAGCTATGCTTCTGACATGCAATTTGTGCAGTGGGATTAGCAAAGCCATATCACCCGGTTCAGTAGGCTGTAAGGCTTTATGATGGAATTGAGATTCAAATAGTGACAGGTTGCTAGCCCATCGCCTACAAAGAGGAATCGCAAGTTTATAAGCCTATCCCTTAGTCACCTTTTACCACATCCGTGGGAAAGAGATGGAAGGTTCTATTCTTTTTTGTAATGGTGCCGAGAACCACACGGTACTATTCAGAATATAATACAGATTCAGAATATAATGCAGATTAATTCTATCACTAAGCCAAATAGCTGAAAGTGGCAACTTCATTCAGTCATCATCATCATCATCAGTCAACATCATTCAGTCTTTTCAAGACTGTTGACTCTGTCTACCTAGACGTGATCATATGTATGTATGTACGTATGTTAATGCAGATTTAATAATTAGAGATCATCACTGGATGGCAAAACTATGATTCAGGCAGAGATTTGTGGCAGGAGATAGGGAAGGGATTTGCCAATTAGTGGAACACAAAACAGGTTTAAAAAAATTGGTATAAAACCTCTACCCACACACCCAATATTGTAAAGTTTTAATACCTTACGGGGTAGACAGAGCAGTTAAACAGTCACAAACTCTGTTAGCTCACGTTTATCTAGATGGCTTAATCAGACCACAGATTCTAAAATTTGTGAGTTGAGATTTCAACTACTTGAGAATACGCGTTAATTACGAATACGAATAGAGATCTTATATAACGACTTACTTATTTGCAGGCAAACTCGTGTCTTGAGTTCATTCAAAAATTTTATAAATTCAACTAAACATACTTGTTATTCAAATATTGTTCCCGGTCCGTCCGTGTGGTTCCCGGAACTTTAGAATAGGACCACTTCACATCTTACCTAGGGATGTCGTGAAGGGCGACTAAGGAAAAGGCTAATAAACTTGAGATTATTCTTGTAGGCGATGTGCTAGCAACCTGTCACTATTTGAATATCAATTCCATCAGTTGAACGTGGAATTTCAATCTTTCCAAGACAGCTGGCTCTGTCTACACCGCAAGGGATAAAGACGTAATGTATGAATGTAATTTCTACCAACCGACCAACTATATAAACTACGAGTGACCTTTAAATATTCAAATGTTAACACTATCCACAAGACTAACACAAAATAAATAAAGCCTCTAACAACAATTTTAATTAAAGCCAGGGGACTTCCAAACGAGAAGCACTATCAGTTACCCTGGATCGAAAAAAGGTCTCCAGGTGGGAAAATACCGCAGGGAAATGCTACGCTTAAAAGTCGCCTGTCTGACAAAAATGTATGTGTGGCGTGTGGCGAAATATATACGCCACAAGTCACAAGAATAAAAAAATAAATTACGCGACGCTATCAATCAAAAACAGCGAAAAACCTAAATCGCGCAAGCAAAGATTTCACGGATTGGAAGCTATATATACAACCTCCGACACAACATCGTCGGAGCCGCGGTTCCTCAGGCATACCACCTAGCCTGGCGGAAGATCTTCCCTTTGTGGCGGTCGAGTTGTTGCAACATGTTAGCTGTCCCGGCAAACGTTGTTTTGCCATATAAATAATGTTTAAGTAAATTCTAGTTAATAAAAAAATGTTAAGCTTGGACAACCCTTATCACTAAAGAGTATGAAAAATGGATGTTGGCCGATTCTCAAATCTTCTCAATATGCTGACTAAATTTTCATGAGAATCGGTCAAACCGTTTCGGAGGAGTACGGGAACGAACATTGTGTGTGAGAATTTTATATATAAGATTTAGATAAACTCTTTATTGCACCATAAGAGTAAATATACTAAACAGCTATATAAGCCAGATGGTACAAAGGCGGACTTATTGCTAATGTAATCTCTTCCAGTCAACTTTTGGGTGGAAGGGAACCAGGCAGGAGATAAAATACATATACATACGTGATATTTCAAGAAGATTCATTCAGCAGATGAACCGTGAAGAGGTAACAAACAAACAAATAAATTTACCTTCACATAATATTAGTTGCAGGCGGAGCTTAAAAGTAGATCCTTAAATTAGGAGCAGAATTTTCCGTGCGTAATGTACCAACGGTAAACATTGTTTTGTTTTAAATCTCCCTTTTATTGCGTAGGAATAGAACAATTTATAGTAATAATATAGCGTAGGAGTTAAACTTTAGCTAGGTTTTAGAGTTGAATAATATTATTTGTAACAGAAACAAAATCTTTAATGTTTATTTTTCTGATCGTGTGATTTGTGAGTACTTGTCGGAAAACTTTAAAACTAATAATCATTGTATTTTTCAAAACTAAATAATTTTACATACCTTACATATGTACCTATGTAAAAATAATTAGTAAATTTATATTATGTAGTCATCTATATCTCTTGTGGCGTAAACAAGCCAACAGTCTTCAACTAGTGACAGGTTGCTAGCCCATCGCCTACAATAGGAATAGAAAGGAAAGCATATCCTTTAGTCACCTTTTACGATATGGTATACGCCATGGTAAAGGGATGAAGAAGTGCCGGGAACCACACGGCACTTTTACGTTAATTTTAAGTTGAAATATTTCCCATATTTCTGTGTTCATCCGATGTTACTTTAATTTTTAGTAACGAAGGCAAAATGAATGAATTAAACAAAATATGAACAAATAAACATAAAATTACGTTTTTTTCTGTAGACAGTTACTACAACTTTGGACTGGACATTTATTTAACAAGTTATATCGGTATAGCATACCTTTATACCTTGTTAAATACATACATACATATAATCACGTCTATTTCCCTTGCGGGGTAGATAGAGCCAACAGTCTTGTAAAGACTGATAGGCCACGTTCAGCTATTTGGCTTAATGATAGAATTGAGATTCAAATAGTGACAGGTTGCTAGCCCATCGCCTAAAAGAAGAATCCCAAGTTTGTAAGCCTATCCCTTAGTTGCCTTTTACGACATCAATGGGAAAAAGATGGAGTGGTCCTCTTCTTTTTTGTATTGGTGCCAGGAACCACACGGCACACGGTATATTTTAAATATATCTTGTTTAAAAAATGTGAATATAATGTCAGTTTATTACTTACTATTCTCAGTGGGGATAAAAATTAGGTGTACCAATGTGTCATTTCTGAACAAAGTGTCACATTAAGGGAGGAATATTTTTTGTTTCGCGGCGTAGGCGTAAAATATAGAAGTCGGCCTACCTATGCCCAGGGGAATTTGAAATATAATATTCTGTCAGTTTTGAATAATATTACATTTTTGCGTCGATATAAATTATCGTAATCGTAATCTAATATGCCGTGTGGTACACTTTAAAATAGGACAACTGCATATCTTCCTATGAATGTCGTAAAAGGCGTCTAAGAGAAGCAATTATAACTTAGGATTCCTCTTGTAGGCGACTAAGGGATAGGCTTTCCTTTTTATTCCTATTAATATTGTATGCGATGGACTAGTAACCTGCCACTATTTGAATCCCAATTCTATCATTAGGCCAAACAGCTGAACGTGGCCTTGAGTCTTTCCATACTGTTGTCTCTGTCTACCCTACAAGGGTTATAGACGTGATTATATGTACATATGTATGTTTGTATCGTATATACTTTTTTGTATATTCCGCGTATACTTTAGCTTAGCTAGCTAGCCCATCGCCCACAAGAGAAATCACAAGTGTATAAGCTTATCCCTTAGTCATCTTTTACGACATCCGTGGGAAAGATATGGATTGGTTCTATTCTTAAGTGCAGGAAATCACACGGCAAATATATTTTATGCATATACTTTATAAACATATACGATACACTATATTTTATGCGCGCCACTGAATCCTACACGTAAGGGTTGCGTGCCCCAAACCAGTTTGAGGGCTTCCGGGACTAAAATAATGTACAGAGAGCTATGAAGTAAGATTTATTTTTACCTAAAGATTCTCTAGTGGACGCGAAGCCATTCATTAGAACTAGTAAAATAATTGTTTAAGAAAGGCATTGGATACGTTCTAGGTCAGGTCAAGAGTACCCGAAAGCGACGAGCTTGCATGGAGGGAGTTATGAATGTGGATGAAGCGAAAGAAGTATGCAAGGGTCGTGGCAAGTGGAAAGATGTGGTCTCTGTCTACCCATCAGGAAAAGAGGCGTGATTTATGTATGTGTGTATGTAATAGGGTATTGCGCAAATCATTTTTAAATTTTCATTCAGTTTTAAATGATCTATTCTAAACTTCAAACTTTTGTAAGAAAATTATTCTTTTTCTATGTTGTCTATGACTGTCTCTGAGCTTCCTTTTTCTCTTCAAATTCATATTCTTAATTCAATAACTGTTAAAATAAGCAACTTTGTTTTAAACCTAAATTGGTTTAAGATACTCGTATATGTCTGGCAAAACAGTTATAAGCAAAGTTTATAATGACATTTTGAAGAATAAGTTCTTTTCGATTTTAGTATATTATCTTTTTTTTTCAAAGTACGTTTTTCTTTAGATATATACATTATATCTAGACTTAAATGAACATTACAAAGATATACCTATAATCACGCCTCTTTCGCGAAAGGATAGGCAGACGTCATATTTCAACTTTTTATTCACATCTATAACATTTATCGAGATTATTTACGTCTTTTTTAATACATATATACATATATATAATCACATCTATATCCCTTCCGAGGTAGACAGAATCAAAAGTCTAAAAAAAGCTAATAGGCCACGTTCAGGCAGGTAATAGGTTGCTAGCCTGTCGCCATAAAGAAGAATCCCAAGTTTATAAGCTTAATATTTTTTTAATATATTACCCAAATTTCTCCAAATGAATTTAAAATCACAAATCCCAATTTATAGCACCCACCTGTTTTAATCGTGAGGTTAATAACTACTATTCAAATGTTCCCAAATGGATGTGACGTCACAATCAGTTGGAAAGCTAATTTGCGAGCTGCTTTCGACAGCTCCATCGCCTAAAAGCAATCCTAATGAGAAGTATAAGCGAAGTCAGGTGTCGAGCCGAGGTTGAACGCGTAATGAAGGCAGTGTATGCAACTGTACTGAATGTACAGTCGCTGACAGATTTGTTGTATTACTTATTTAAGAAATATAGCCCATATTTCTTCAACCTGTCACTATTTTAATCTAAATTCTATCATTAGGTCAAACAGCTGAACATGGCCTTTCAGTCTTTTGATGTATGTTGGCTCTGTCTACCACGCAGGGGATATAGTCGTGATTGCATGTTATGTTATGTTACGTTATGTTTCGATAATGAAACATAACATAAGTTACGTTGTTACGTCATGTTACGTTATGTTACGTTACGTTACGTTATGTTACGTGATGTTACGTTTGAAAGTTTATTTATTTTAACTCCTTTACAGTATCTTGTTTAGAATGGGAACTCCATTTAAGTATAAATACTTGTGTTTGGAGAACCCGCTCTTCTTATGTGGTAAGCACGTTATGTTATGTTCTGACTAATGTTCTTACACTACAATGAGGACACAGGCAACTGGATGTTTAACCATAATCTAATAGGTTCCTCTCCAAAGGCTGCAGAGTTCAGATCCAAATCACTTAGGCTGACAAAAAAATTCGAAATCTCTATTACTCTATAGGCACACAAAATTGGCGGGAACTGTATCGAATTGAAATGCCATCGATTATTCAAATGTGATTGGATATAGTCAAACGTGGCCCGCGGGAACCAGCCGGGTCACTTATGGGAACTGATTGAATTTGGTTTGGACAAGACGGTGAATATTTGCGAGGTCAATATTTTACTCTGCCTTAATCTTATTTTTGAGCCGCGCCCCGGGCCTTCACTCCTGTCGGAATTTCGAGATAAAAAAGTACTTATCATGTTATTCCAATTAATAATCCACCCGTGAATATATACCATTTTTTTGCGTGAAAGATAAACAGACACACACACATCCTTACAAATTTTGACCAAATAACAAAAGATGATTTCGTTAAATATTCCTCAATAAATATACAAATGCGAATTATTCTGTCAGTAATTCCAGATTTTCAGGACGTTATTAACTGCCTTAATGTGCAATTAAAGTGCAGCTGCACATTTAAATCATCGCAAATGATTTGTGAAGTGTGAAATCAGCGTGGCCAAATTGGTCAATATACAATTCAATTAATGATATTCATCGTCACTGGGTTGTTATAGCTTGCTCATTTTTTATTATAGCGTGTTATATTTACAAGTGCCGTGTGGTTCTAGGCGCCAATAAAAAAAAGGAATAAGACCACATCGTTCCCATGGATGTCGTAAAAGGAGACTAAGGGATAGGCTTATAAATCTGGGATTCTTCTTTTACTCGATGGGCCAGCAACCTGTCACTGTTTGAATCTCAATTCTATCATTGAGCCACAGCTGAACGTGGCCTATCAGTCTTTTCAAGACTGTTGGATATGTCTAACTTGCAAGGGATATTGACGTGATTATATGTATGTTTGTACATTAATAAGTCAGTTATCACACAGTGGTCACAGTAAGGCAAAGGTTTTACATACGATTGCCTAAATCGCCAATAAAATAAAAAAAACATTATGTTATTTAATATTAATAAAAATAAATATCTTAGTTGTGAGTACTTATCGCTTACTACTTGAAGAAATACAAAAACAAAATCCTTTTTCATTTCTATTAAATATAAATTAGAACTGCTTTGTGAGTGAACATTTTCTAACATTTACCTACCCATAGAAAAGTCAATGAAATTCTCCCTTTTGGTTCCCATACATACACACCATCAATCAAGAATTTGATTACCTTTCAATACCTCGACACTACCTTTCGATTCCCTTCTACATTTTTCCTTTCGTCCGGCAATCGCATATTTACACGGCCTGATACGGCCCGGATTGCTGAAACAAAAAGGCCGTGAAGCGATGCCGTTCCGGCGATAAAACGGGCCGCTTCCGGCGATCGCGTCATTAGCCTGCCCGATATTGGCCGGACTCAGATGCAATACTCTTGTTATGGTTCTACATGGCCCTTAGATACATAAAATTACGGATTAAGAGATACTTTCCACTTGCTACGATGCCCTTCATATATAACCTCATACTGTGTATATTTTTTTCTAAACACTACTAATTTCTACAAATTTTAATTAATTACTACAGCACAGCTGATGTTTTAATTTTATAACTTTTGTTTCTGGTCGGGTTTGAAAAAAAAGGAATGAATTTATGATTATTTATTCCGATTGAACGCTTTCAATCTGAATTAAACTTCAATTTGCAGAAATGGATTAGAAAAATCATTTTTACAAGACCCTTTTGAAATGAATTTGTTTCGTATTTTTCATTCTTTTCTCATTATAGCGTGTAATTATTATAAAGAATAATTAAACATTAGAAAATCGGTATACCTATTTGGCTAAGTAAATGAATCTTTGTCAATGAAAATTAGTTTTTCAAAACTCTCCACTGAAAAAACATGAACTCCATCTATTTTAATATCTCAAAAAAGAATCAATTTTTGCCAAGGAATTTCAACCTGTGGTACTGTATTTTAAGTCAGACAAATTACATTTCGCCCACCGACACATTTATTCCGTGCCTGAAGGTTCAATATGTAAATAAATGTAATAAATTTGCCGTGTGGTTCCCGGCACCAGTACAAAAAAGAATAGGAGCACTCCATCACTTTCCCATGGATGTCTTAAAAGGCGACTAAGGGATAGGCTTACAAACTTAGGATTCTATTTTTAGGCGATGGGCTAGCAATCTGTCACATCGAATCTCAATTCTATCATTAAGCCAAATAGCTGAACGTGGCCGATCAATCATTTCAAGACTGTTGGCTCTGTCTACCCCACAAGGAATATAGACGGGACCATATTTATGTATGTGTGTATTATTTAAACAAAACATTGACGTTTATTGATATTAATTAGATTAAGGTTTCACCGCAATAGGTCATTAACCATGATTCATAAAGGGCAGGTCATTAAAGCTGAGCTTTTGTTCCGGGCTTCATAAATTACGGATCGGATGCTGCGGAAACCGGAATTGAAAAAATGGGCTTAAATTAGATTGAGGAAAGCCAGTTATAAAAACACGGGACCATCCAACATTCTACGGCTGATGATAACGCACAGCTGCAGATATAAATCTTCTCTTGCGGGGTAGACAGAGCTGAGACAATACCTGAGTACGCTAAAATAACTAACCTTTATAAACAGCACAATCGATCAACTGTTTAACAATATTTTTAAAAATTTTATATTCTTATTGCTAATTAAAAAAATATATAATCAAAATTTTTGAACTTCACTCATTATATTAATGTTTCCAACTAAGAATTTGAGTAGGTATGTGATGTTTACCTTCAATGGTTTGCACGTTTAGCAATTAAATTTAACATATGTATTAGATTGTATATCATGTTTCAATGTAGCGAACAATGAATGAATGAATGAAAAATTATTTATTCAAGTAACCAGACTCATTATGTTAATATACTTATAACTATGTTAGTAGGCATTAATAAAAATTAAAATAAAATAAAATTAAAATTCTACAATGGTAGACCAAATAAATAAAATTAAAATAAAATAAGAAAGGCGTTCTGGCGTTTTCAAATCAACGTCATTTAGAGCTAACCATATCTTCATGCAGTAATTGGACGCAACCACAGATGTACCTACGCAAATTATATGCCTCTTTTAAAACCACTTTATGTTTATCACATATCTCACTCATAAGGCGAGGTAGTAAGATTGTTATTTGAATGGATTGGATTGCTGATATGTTGGTGGGAGTTTATGAGAAGTCTACATGTGTCTTGTAAGAATTGGCGTCATAAAGCTCAGCGCGCTTCATAATAAAGCCTACGTCGCTGGAATCTGAATGAGCTACATACATTTTCACGAGTCTTGATTCTCTTGATGACTTTTTCTGAGTCTGTTTAGGGGTTGTTTGACACTAGATCTGTGCTAGTACACTCATGTCACGTCTTTATCCTTTACGGGGTAGACGAATCTTATAGTCGCATAATAATTAAATAGCTATATACATACATATAGTCACGTCTATAACCCTTGCGGGGTAGACATAGCCAACAGTCTTAAGTAACCAATTTTTTTATTTAACAATTTATTAACTTATTTTTTTTTTATATTTCATATAAAACAAATAGACATATACTTGGATAAGTTGTATAATTGTGTAGATTATAAGAAAATCTACTTCAAAAAGGTCAAAAAGGCGATCATGGTCGCATCTTGAAGGTTATGCACTGACAGAAAAAGTCAAGTTTATAAGCCCTTATTAGAAAACGAAGAAAAAAGAGAAACATGTATTAAACATTTAATATACCTTTCCCCTGTTATGCCCGAAAAGAGTTGAATTAGAATTCTGCCGACTGCAGTAAATTCTGCTGGGCTCCCAATAAAGCAAGCAAGAAAAAAGGCAATGTTGCCATTGTACACAAAACATTTCTTATAGAAGTGATAAATTTAGTGTTGCTAGTTGCAACAGTAGCAGCATTTAGAACAAAAACTATAAAGGCAACTATTAAGTAATTTACTATATCAAGTCGTATAAAATAGAAGCCAATTTCACAATAAAGTAATGCATTGGAACAATGGTAGAATCTTTCGAATTTTTATGAAAAATCACAAGAAAGAATTTCAAATTTTCAAAAAGTCGTATATAATACGAAAGTTTGCAACTTTTTATTACATCAAATGTCAATTTACCCGCGGCCGGGGTGACAGTAACTCGATTCCGGTGTTGCCAATAATAGGGGACAAAGTTTTTGTGTTCATTTATTGGTTGTTCATTTCGTTGAAGTATCAACCGATATTTTTATATATATATTATATTGAACTGAGGATATGTTCGTAAAAAAATATACATACATACATACATATAGTCACGTCTATATCCCATCCCTTCCGGGTTAGACAGAGCCAACAGTCTTGAAAAGACTGGATGGCCTCATTCAGCTATTTGGCTTAATGATAGAATTGAGATTCAAATAGTGACAGTATGCTAGCCTGTCGCCTAAAAAAAAGAATCCCAAGTTTGTAAGCCTATCCCTTAGTCGCCTTTTACGACATCCATGGGAAAGAGATGGAGTGGTCCTATTCTTTCCTTGCTCGCGTTTACAATTTTATTTCTATCATAGCACTGGGAATTTTTATGTTGTAGGGCGTAAATCGACAGAGGCACAATTTATAATTATACCAAAGCGTCACACAAATGTAAAAGCGTCGGATATCGTGTACGACCAAGAATAAAATATTTTGATCAAATAAAACAAAAAATTAACGTTGTACATACTTACCAATAAATTAAAAAAATTAAGGAGGAATCTCCACTTAACTCCACTGACAAGAGTTAGGTCTTAAATTTAAGGACATCGTGGTGATAACCAGCACATTTAGGCAGCTAGATGTGTAACCATGATCTAAAAGATTGCAGAGATAAGACCAAAGTGGTTTATATGTAGAAACCTACTAAGGGCCTTAGGATCCTGATCATCGGTGGAAGACCCAAAGGTGATTCGGGAGCTACTTAGTCGACTTACCCACTCGGGGCTAGCGTGGTATCCGAGACGCTGTTTTAGCGCACCAGCTTGACCTAATGTCCTCTTAAATACTTGTGAATTTTTGACATGATATTGACATAATTTGTACAGTGTTTACATATGTATATTATTTCATGTTTATTTATTTGACGATATAATAATCGTATTGAAATATTTAGTTATACATTCATTCATGTTTTTTTTAATGTAGACAATGTGCATTCGTCCACGATTAAGATTTAAGAGATCTATATTTGTAAATTGACGTCCGGTGAAAATGCTGCAGTGTAGTAAGTTCCGCCGTACGCCGCACACATGCGCTTTGGAAGCGGTAGTAGTTATAATTAGATATAAGTGATGTGACGTCAATAAGTGTGATACCTTGTATCCAATTTTGAAAATAAATCTATTCGATTCTAGAATTCATGAATAGACATTCATGAATTATTGCTGTTTATTCGAACGTGAGAGGGAAAGTTTATCGCGCGATAAAAACAGCTTCGCAGGCAGAAGCAATGACGTATGTATCTCGGGCACTTATTCAGAGAGGTGAAGTCTTAACTGGATCTAACGCTATGAGGATGCATTACACCTTACAATCGTATAAACAGTATACATACATACATATGATCCTGTATTTATTATCCCTTCCGGGATAGACAGAGCCAACAGTCTTGAAATGACTGATAGGCGACGTTCAGCTGTTTGGCTTAATGATAGAATTGAGATTCAAATAGTGACGGGTTGCTAGCTCATCGCCTAAAAGAAGAATCCCAAGTTTATAAGCCTATCCCTTAGTCGCCTTTTACGACATCCATGGGAACGAGATGGAATGGTCCTATTCTTTTTTTTATTCGTGCCGGGAACCACACGGCATGAAGTCTAAACTGGGACTAACGCTATGAGGATGCATTACGCCTTAGAATCGTATAAACAGTATGTTTGTTTATATACTTATAACTATGCAGTCATGAAAGCACCGACTAGCCGCGGCCGAAACAAATTTAGTTTAGTCAGAGGCGACTAAACTAATTAGTTCAACTGCAGTTGTTTGCAGACTTGCACGCTCCATGACTTTCGACTCTGCTCAACTATCCGAACACAAGTTTTGATACAACTTCATGTTAATTTTCAGTTTTGGTTTTGTGAACATAATTACATACGAGTAAATAAACATATACCTCGCAAGCGATTTAGTTACACATAAATCACTTGCGAGGTAGACAGAGCTAACAGTCTTGAAATAACTGAGAAGTCACGTTCAGTTGTATGGTTAAATGATAAAATTGAGATTCATATAGTGATAGGTAGGTAGCACATCCTACAACAAGAATCTCAAGTTTATAAGTTTCTAACTTTCCCTTAGTCGCCTTTTACGACATCGGCTAGTAACATATGGCGTGGTCCAATTCTAAAATGCGGGACACCACACGGCACTAAAAATTTTAAATTATTCTGTTATTCGAATTGTCCAAGTATGTTACTGCAATGTTTCCCATCCCACGTCCACCATCTTTCGTATTTATTAATAGATATATCTAATTATAAATAGATATATGTATGTATATATAATCATAAATAAGATATATAAATACGGGACAAATTATACAGATTGAGTTAGCCTAACACAAGTGTTACGAGATATTAATTCAACGATACTATATTTTATTAATACTTATATAGATAATTATAGTAGGAAGTAATATATAAAATATATCATATCATAGATTAATTGTATTGCAAAAAATTTGAAATTAGAATTGCGTTTTAATAATGGACTTATCAATAGTAATTAGGTGAACACAATTCAATTTGTACGAGATAGTGCACAAAAATAAATATTTCATTAGTTCTAAAGCTGAAAGTTTAAAAAGCGCTCTGTATTCACGAGATGTGAATGAAAAAGCTCGGGAAAAGTGTCTCGCTGTGAATTGGAAAGTTTCTCGTAAAAAAAACTTGAAACTCCGCTATTAAGGTGAAGTGGATGTGTATAAATGACTGTATCATTGTGTTCTTTAATCCGAGACTCTGCCTACCATGTTAATAATGAAGCTGAGAGAGAAATATATAGGACCACCCCATCTCGTTCCCATGGATATCGTTAAAGGCGATTAAGGGATAGGCTTATGAACTTGTAATTCTTATTTTAGGCGGTGGGCTAGCAATCTGTAACTATTTCAATCTCAATTTCATTTTATGCCATACAGGTGACCGTGGCCTTTCAGTCTTTAGCCTTTAGCTTTTTTTACATACATACGGTCACGTCTATACCCCTTGCGGGGTAGATAAAGCCAACAGTCTTGAAAAGACTGAATGGCCACGTTCAGCTATTAGGCTTCATGATAGAATTGAGATTAAAATAGTGACAGTTTGCTAACCCATCGCCTAAAAAATAATCCCAAGTTTGTTAGCCTGTCCCTTAGTCGCCTTTTACGACATCCATGCGGAAGAGACGGAGTAGTCCTATTCTTTTTTGTATTGGTGCCGGGAACCACACGGCACTTGAATTCAAAAGCATTGTAAAAAGTGGTTTGGCAATATAACAAACGGAACCTTAAAAATAAATAGGAGCTAAAGTCCTCCCGCGGGCCTTTGTGACAGCGAACGTTAAATGAGACAGAAATACACTCTTTAGATATACTGAGTACTGAGTTATGGTAATTTTTACATTTGCTCCATTTGGTATTTATTTATCCAAGAGAAAAAAAAGCTTACTTTAGACTGATGCCGGTGAGTCGCGCCGTTATCCAGCGCGATTTTAAACGCGCGTTTTACGGCTGTCCTCTATCAAAAGAGTTTTACAGTCGCGTCGCGTGGTATTGGGAAAAAAAAGAATGTAAGGAATGTGAATAATAAATTTTAAAGACTTGAAATTTATTACTATCAATGATGGCCTATTCATTCACTTTAGACCCAGCATGTTAATACACCTAGATCAAGTTAAACAAAAGCTGAAAGCTATTTTTTACTAAGAAAAATCACCCATTATTAGAAAAAATAAGACAAAGAATACCTGGGTTTGAGAAATGAAATAAGTACGAATTCAATACCTTTTCTATATTGAAATATTAAATTATTTTTTGATATTACAATAAATCAAAGCTTATAACAAAGAGGCAATTGGATCCCCAAGTTTGATTGAAACGAAATTGTGACTCACCTCTGTTGGCTGAATAAATTAACTGGGTCTCAGACTTCTAAATATTTTTCTAGACAGCATCAAAAATTAAGAAATGATAAGCTACATTTAAGACTAATTTTTTGTTCGAGACTTCATCTCGACCGAATTCAACCACTGATAACTTTTAATTTGTACTGGACAATTTGTGAACCCTCATAACGTAAGATTTTAAAATTATAAGTATAAATATATTTATTCAATCTTCTTCTTCTAATTTCAAATCTTCATTTATTTCCTATGAAAACAATGGATTGTTTGCATAAATTACCCGTGGTCAGACCACGCTCAGTGGTGTCATGATGGCATTTTATGCAGTTTTCATCATAGAGATAGTTGAAGCTTTGTAGACATGTTTTTAAAAGAGTTGTCAATTGTTATTCCTGCTGCCTGCTTTGATGGTTTGTATTATTCCACGGCTGAGAAAAGGCCTTTCCTTTCTTTTTTTGATAATTTATCTATACTAATATTATAAAGCTGAAGAGTTTGTTTGTTTGAACGCGCTAATCTCAGGAACTACTGCTTCGAATTGAAAAATTATACATACATACATACATATAATCACGTCTATATCCCTTGCGGGGTAGACAGAGCCAACAGTCCTGAGCGGACTGATAGGCCACGTTCAGCTATTTGGCTTTAAGATAGAATTGAGATTCGAATAGTGACAAGTTGCTAGCCTATCGCCTAAAAAAAGAATCTCAAGTTTGTAAGCCTATCCCTTAGTCGCCTTTTACGACATCCATGGGAAAGAGATGGAGTGGTCCTATTCTTTTTTGTATTGGTGCGGGGAACCACACGGCACATTTTATTGTATTATACATATACAAAATTATTTTTGTGTTAAATAGTTAGACCATTTATCGAGGAAAGCTTTAGGCTAATATCATCATATAACATCACGCTGCAACTATTAGGAGCGAAGAAATAATGGAAAATGTAAAAAAACAGGGAAAATTATTCATCCTTGCGGGCTTCAATGATGATCAAAATATAAAGCTCAAAATACGAAGTTGCGGGCACAGCTAGTTTAATCTTAAAGGCAAATTTTAGATACAGCACGTCTAAGCCTGGTCTGTTTCTGGAGGTCTACGCTCAGATTTGTAACAAAGTGTTCTTCGCATCACACCTGGCTAGTTAGGCGGAATAAATTTCCATCGGCCCACATAAATTGATTACGTCGGCTGCCCCGCGTAATTGGCGCCGACTAATTGAAATTTATGAGACCCCAAATTTCTGACGGAGAATAAAAGAATATTTATGATCCTTCACCAACTTCCTTGTAATGAGGAATTTTCTGTTAAATTCTTTCAGGAAATGTAAATCTTTATTGCATTCTAATGTTAACACCTACGTTTTAATTTAAAGCTGCTTACCCTAAAAGTTGTACTTAAGTCTAAAAATAATAATATACCCATATTTTTTTTTTGTATTTTAACTATTGAAAAGGTTACAATTAACATTAACTTATAATGATCTTTTTTTTATATAATTTTAGGAATTAAAAAATGCTTAAACGAATTCCTACGTGTAATTATAACGACATTTATTTTAGACTAGAGGCCGCCCGCGACTTCGTCCGCGTGGAATCAATTACGCGGGAACTTCGGGATAAAAAGTAACCTATATGTTATTCTGGGTCTTCAGCTACCTACATACCAAATTTCATTGTAATCGGATCAGTAGTTTTTGCGTGAAAGAGTAACAAACATCTATACTGACATCCTGACATACTCACAAATTTTCGCATTTATAATATTAGTAGGATTTCAACAATTTCCATTCTATGTTTCACCTTTTTATTGAGTTAAATAAATACTACTTAAGTAATTCCCGTGGGTAAATATTTACTTAAAAGATTCAAATAGACCTCCATTATTTTAATTAACTCCCTCAAAGTTAACATATAAATCAGAACTACAGTCGCCCCAATAGCGGGCTTAGCAACTGAAACAAGACCGGTTAAAATTGCATAAATTAATTTAAATAAATGAAATTCAAATAAATGGAGCAGTACTGAATGCCTTGAGAACTTGCTGAATGCGGAAGAACTTCTGAATTGTAAATTATTGTGTTATTAACTGCTCTAAACGGCGATTCTTTAAGCAAATATTGCAGTTCAGTAATGTCTTGAATTGCTAAAATATTGTGATAAGCACTCTAGGCATAAAGACCGACTCCCGCGTAATATCTAAAGTTTAAAGTTACAAATTTACTTGAATAGTCTATTAATTTAATATCATCTATTCAATAAAATCATCTATTTTCCTTTTCCCTTTATATGAATCTCAAAACCTTTTGTTCTTTTCTTTTATATTTGTGTGTATAATCTAGAATATAATGATGTTACAAAATTTTTCTTGGATCAATCATTTCTTAAAAGGAAAGAAGAAAATTGATACGAATAATAAAACTAAAAGTGGAGATGCTGTACATCCTTGATACATTTCACAATCAGTCTAAAGCAGATGCACTCTTGTAATAAGTTTGTTTGCAAATGTCTCTTCGACATAACGTTATTAAATTGCAGAGCTGCTGGGCTGTGCGGCGTGTCAGTAAAGTTTAAATTTGAAGTACGTATCTTACAAACTTATTTTGTACTAGCTATTGCCCGCGACTTGGTCCGCGTAAATTTCGATCTTTTCCGCGTAAACTTATTTGCAGACAAACTCATGCCTTGAGTTCATTCAAATGACGATAACTTTTTTTAATGAACCCATTTTGAGGAAGCAAACTTTAAATGTTTTTCTGAGTTAAAACAAAGCAATTGGTGAATCTTTTAAGTAAATCGGTTTAGTACTTTAGGAGATAAGCGTGATCATACCTACATACAGACAGACAGATAGACAGACAGACAAAAATTCAAAAAAAATATTTTGCTTTCTATTATTCATTCTAATTGTCCCTCTATCCATTTCGGTCAAAAATACAAAATGTACAGACAAAATATTTTTACTGTTTTATTAGATGTATAGATGATTACGAGTACAAATTAAAGTGGAATGTAGATGTATTATATTATAGATATTATTTCCGACAATATGAGTGGCATACTAATACTCGGGTCTGCGTTTCGATATTAAAAACTAGCTTGTTTATCTTTATTTTTTTTGTAATATATGTATTTGAAGTATGCATGTGCATTTTATCGCACCACCAAGTATAAGTTTTTCTGTTTTGTCAGCTGGTTGACTGGTATAGAATGCCAAACGGCATTAAGTCCGCCTTTTGTACTTTCTTTTTTGTGCAATAAAGTTTTTAATAAATAAACCGCTGTGATTTGGAATTCCCTCCCCTCATCTCTCTTTCCCGATGCATATAACTTGGGGATTTTCAAGACAAGAGTGAATAGGCACTATTTGAGCTTGAGTGCACAAGCTAAGGCCTCATCAGGCTTACCACCAGGTAGATTGAGGTCAACATACATACATACATATGTTCACGTCTATATCCCTTGCGGGGTAGACAGAGCCAACAGTCTTGAAAGGACTGAATGGTCACGTTCAGCTATTTGGCTTAATGATAGAATTGAGATTCAAATAGTGACAGGTTGCTAGCCCATCGCCTAAAAAAGAATCCCAAGTTTGTAAGCCTATCCCTTAGTCGCCTTTTACGACATCCATGGGAAAGAGATGGAGTGGTCCTATTCTTTTTTGTATTGGTGCCGGGAACCACACGGCACGGCACGGCGGATTGAGGTCAAACGCATTCAAATCTATTAAATATAAAAACGACTAAATAAAAAAGCGATGAATGAAAGCAGGTTGACTAAGCAGATATACAAGGAGAGTTTGGAGGGAAAGGTCGGAGTAGGAAGGCCTGGACGAACGTATCTTGATCAAATTAAGGACAGGTCAACAGTACCCAAAACCGCCGAGCTTGCATGAAGAGAGTTATGAATGCGGATGAAGCGAAGGAAGTATGCAGAGATCGTGGCAAGTGGAAAGATGTAGTCTCTGCCTACCCCTCCGGGAAAGAGGCGTGATTTTATGTATGTATGCATAAAAAGCGAAATTCGGCACACACCATTATAAAAAGCTATCAAAATTGTTTCGATGTAATGAAAATGTCTCATCACAGCGTTGCTGTGTCTCCAAGTTGCTGATATTAGTTCGCAACTAACAAACTCACGGTTTTGCTCGCAAAGCCAAAACAATTTAGCACGAACTTCGCCGACATATTTCACAGTTGCGAAACTTTTTATAACTATACACTGATTTCCAATTTTAAGAAAATGTAGGTAATTTGGTATAGGTATTACATATGTTTAGTCCGTGTGGTTCCCGGCACCAATAAAAAAGGGCCACTCCATCTCTTTCCCATGGATGTCGTAAAAGGCGACTATGGGATAGGTTTATAAATTTGGGATTCTTCTTTTAGGCGACGGGGTAGCAACCTACTCGTATCACTATATGTATCTCAATACTATCAGTAAGCCAAACAGCTCAACGTGGCCTATCAGTCTTTTGAAGACTGTCGGCTCTGTCCACTCCGCAAGGGATATTGAGAATATGTATGCATGTATTGCATAAAAATCTATTACGATTGAAAGTATTTTTTTGAATAGACTAAAATTTAATTATTATTATTTGATACTGTCTAAGCTTATCTGTTTTTTTTTTAAGCTTATTTATAATAATATAGATATTCTACTAAACTTTCCATTAAATAATTTTGCTATTAAACTGAATTATGTTATTTTCTTAATTACGTAACTATTAATCTCAATTCCAACCCATTAATATTTAAGAAATACTTTAGCGTGGAAACAGTGCTACACTTCTAATTACTATTACATAAATCTATCACATACCTACCTACTAACATTTATATTGAGTTAAAATATTATAAAAAGAATTGGACCACAAAATCTCGTTCCCATGGATGTCGTAAAAGGCGACTAAGGGATAGGCTTATAAACTTGGGATTATTCTTTTAGGCGATGGGCTAGCAACCTGTCACTATTTGAATCTCAATTCCTTCATAAAGCCAAACAGCTGAACATGGCCTATCAGTCTTTTCAAGACTGTTGGCTCTGTCTACCCCGCAAGGGATATAGACGTGATTATATATAATATGTATGTGTGTATGAGTAGTCAACTTAGTTGTTAACCAGTCGCCAAGTTCACTGAGAGCTAAGTTAGGTGATTTGTCAGCGGTCGTTGTCGGGTAATGTATGGGCTTGTGTTTCAGGCTCGTAAGGGATTATTGCCCTTTTTATTACGGACAAGTTACAGTACGACTCGGTGTAAACTAATGTATGACGTCATTTGAGTTTGCAAGTAAAGAACTTACATAATACACATACATACATACATATAATCACGTCTATATCCCTTGCGGGCTTGCAGGCAATGGGCTACAACCTGTCAATATTTGAATCTCAATTCCATCATTGAGTCATATTATTTACTTAAGCCGTAGTAGTTATACTCGTAATTAGATTAGTGATGTGACGTCAATAAGTGATACCTTGTATCGAATTTTCAAAATAAATCTTTTCTATTCTATTCTAGCTGAACGTGACCTTTTTGTCTTTTCAATACTGTAAGCTTTGACTTCCCTGATAAATTTAGATTTGGGGTAATACAGACGCGATTATATATGTATATGCACTTTATAAATAACTAGGTTAAGATACAGTTGTGAAATAAGAAACTAAATAAAAAACAAAATATAAGCATTAAGATATTAAATGCATTTTGGTTTGTAACTACTGATTAGTTAAACTCAGTTTTCGATTCAGAAGTAAAACTATCAATGAATTCTCAGAATTGAGATATGACAAATAAAAAAGTCATGTTCTCAGCTATTTGATGCTGCCATTCCGAATTCTATGGTTTTCACAAAATATTTTATTCAACTATTCATTAAATGTAATTAAGTGTTATTTAACTGAACACTGTAAATTCAAACGCGAATTATCTATTTGCCAGTTTCCATTTTAATCCCTAGGCTTTGTGCTGCGAATGACGAAATATTAATTAAGTGTCCCCGCGGTGAGCCGGCTACAGACGTGATTAACCAGCATTAGCCATTGTGCTCGCAGCTTTATATTTTACAATTAAATACAACATGCCGTGTGGTTCTAGGCACCATTAGGAAAAAGAATAAGACAAAATCTCTTTCCCATGGGTGTCTTAAAATGCGACAAAAGGATAGGCTTATAAATTTAGGATTCTTCTTAAAGGCGATGGGCTAGCAACCTGTCACTTTTTTTTTTTTTTTTTTTTATATATACGGGACAAATTACACAGATTGAGTTAGCCTCGAAATAAGTTCGAAACTTGTGTTACGAGATACTAACTCAACGATACCATATTTTATAATATAATACTTATATAGATAAACATCCAAGACCCAGGACAATCAGAAAAAGTTCTTTTCTCATCATGCCCTGGCCGGGATTCGAACCCGGGACCTCCAGTGTCACAGACAAGCATACTACCGCTGAGCCACAGAGGCCGTCAAATTTGAATCTCAATTCTAACATTAAGCCAAACAGCTGGACGTGGCCTATCAGTCTTTATAAGACTGTTGGCTCTGTCTGGGACATACACGTGACTATATGTATGTATGTACGTACTAAAATTTCCACACAAAAAAATATAACAAGAACACTCGCACGACTTCTATTGCTTCTAATCCATTAGTTTTATTGTTTGGCGTGCAGCTAAAACGGCTTGCATTCTAATTTATAGCGCTTTGCTGCTAGATTTACGAGACTACTGAGAATAAATTAAAACGCTTGACCAGCTGTACATACTAGTGGAAATTATTATTCGAAGTTAACGATATTATAGATTCGTTATGCTTGGTAGACCCGCAACTCTAATTATCCCAGAAATGCCCCTATGTAGCGGCAGGATTAATTAAAATACATACATACAATCACGTCTATACCCCTTGCGGGGTAGACAGAGCCAACAATCTTGTTAAGATGATAGGCCACATTCAGCTATTTGGCTTTAAGATAGAATTGACATTTAAATAGTCATAGCAAGCCCATCGCCTAAAAAAGAATCCCAAGTTTGTAAGCCTATCCCTTAGTCGCTTTTTACGACATCCATGGAAAAGAGATTCTTTTTTTGTATTGGTGCCGGGAACCACACGGCACCAATACAAAAAAGAATAGGATACAGTTACTAATTAAAATAAAAGAGTAAAAGAGACATAGAATTTATTATCGACCAGATCTTTGACTGATAGCATTCTGCCTGTTGAGAAGATCGTAGTTTCGACTCAGGAGTGGATGCTTACGTCATGTTATTAACAACAAACGTATTGTTAAGTTACCCAAAGTAAGTTCAAGACTTAAGTTATGGAAATTAAGTCTCGAACTAACTTTGGGACTAGATCGAAATCTAATTTGTCTGGTCAATACAGCTTTGATCATGATTATTAAATATATACACTAGGTCACTAGGTGCCGTGTGGTTCACGACACCAATAAAAACAGAATAGAATCACTCCATCTCTCTATCTTCCTTGGACATCGTTAAAGGCGACTAAGGGATAGGCTTTTAAACTTGAGATTATTGTTTTAGGCAATGGGCTAGCAACCTGTCACTATTTAAATCTCAATTCTATCAATCTCAAGTTGGTTCTGTCTACCCCGCAAGGGATATAGACGTGATTATATGTTTATATGTACACTAGATCAAAAAAAAAATATTTCTCCTCTTACAAGATCCTCAGAAAATTAAGCATATTATTCAAAGTACCAAACCGCGCGGTACATTTCTAACCTATTAAATCATAAAGAAACTCATTACAATCGTAATGGAAACGCCAAAGCCCGCGAACTCATACAAATCACATTTAATGTTGTGTATTAAAGTACCATTTGGGCGATTTCAATATCGCGGCAAGGATCTGGTAATCAAACCGAATCGCGCCGTGGCCGCTAGGTATATTGCAATCATAAATTATCTTTATGTACAGAAAAGGTTTTGCTCTGTGTTCAAATTGTAACACTAAAAAGTACATACAGTAATAGTAGTAAACACTAAAAAGTACAGTAGTTCAAAATACACTAAAATGTGTATTTTGTAAGTTCAAAATACACTAAAAAGTGTATTTTGAACCCGAAACCGCCGAACTTGCATGAAGAAAGCAGAGTGGCAAGTGGAAATGACGTAGTCTCTGCCTATCCGTGAGAGACGTGATTTTATGTAGGTATGGATACTGACATCCTGACATACTCACAAACTTTCGTATTTATAATATTAGCAGGATTCCGAGCGATTACGTAATGAGACAATTCGGATGCCAAAACGCAAAACCCGTGTGTTAGAGAGAAGTGGTTTAATTGTTGGTACCGCAGGTGGAACTGATGGTATTTTATGACAGTTTCCTGAAATTTAGAAAGTATTTTAGCACGAGAACGAAATACAAACAACATAATTTCTGGTCCTTAATGTAATACTAATTGTAGCTAAACATTTTCTGAACGTAAAATTTATTTGAAGTATAAATTTGTTTGCCGAGTGGTTTACGGCAATTTTGAATACTGCCACTATATATATTTTCTATGGATGTCGTTAAAGGCGACTAAAGGATAGGCTAATAAACTTGGGATAATTCCTGTAGGCTAGCAGCCTATAACTATTTGAATCTCAATTTTATCTTTAAGCCATACAGCAGAACGTGGCCTTACAGTCTTTGTGAGTCTGATGTCTGTGTCTACCCCGTAAGGGAATACAACGTGATTATATGTATTTATTGTAACTAACCTCATATTAGTGTTTTATAAGTTACTTTTAGGCGATGGGCTAGTAACCTGTCACTATTTAAATCTTAATTCAATCATTAAGCCAAACTCTGTCTACTCCGCTTGGGATATAGGATGTTACTTTTGCCAAGTTCGTCGCACAAACGGTTACAATTTCGTCATTCGTGACTACTTGCGAGTACGTGACCTCGATATAGTCACAATATCGATGCATGCAGCACGCGGCGACACGTGACGGAAACGGGCGATTTTCACGGGATTCGACGAACATTTCAATTCGACGATATTTTGAGGGCGCAGAGTTATGAATTTACTAGACTTTTTGGTCTTTTGGAAAACGAAAGATCTGTAGATTAAATAAAAAATTAATAAAAATTGCAAAATATAGTTATTTTTTGTAAGCACTTAGACAGCTGGATAGCGTAAAGAATGAATTAAAAGATTGAGAAATAGTAACGGCCCATCGCCTAACAAAGAATCCCACATTTATAATGTTCTCCCAGATCACACACAGAACTTAAAAAAGTCTTTACCAGACTAGTTTATATGACGATAATTAAGAATGTGGATGAAGCGAACGAAGTATGCAGGGGTCGTGGCAAGAGGAACGATATACTCTTTGCCTACCCCTCTGCGAAATAATTTGCTTGTTTGTTGTTGTAAATACTTTATTGAACATAGCACCAAAAAGGCACTTATTTTTTTGTCATACTAAGAATAACCCTAGTAGAGATATCTTCCAGTCAACCAGTTAATTCGCCGTAAATTTATGTACGGACGTAGGCTAACTGTTCGATAAATTGTTTTGACTTTTGAGATTCTAACACAGATACGTTTAAGTTTTTTACACTTACATGATAGATAGAAGAAATAGTCGTAGTCGCAAGAGTTGACGACCACGTTCACGTTCATGTATGTATGTATGTGTACGTAAAAATATAACCGCGTATCAACCTATTATTCAGTGGCGCACGTCAGCACGGCGCCCTCTATACTTTGCTACTTTCTGGAGTAAGTGCATTTACATAATGACAGCAATTTGGGATGTAGGCCACCGTTTTATCGCCAACTACGATTTTTCTACCTAATGTCGCGTAATATAACATACAAACGTGCATATAATCACGTCTATATCCCTTGCGAGGTAGACAGAGCCAACAGTTTTGTAGACTGATAGGCCACGTTTAGCTGCTTGGCTTACTGATGGAATTGGGTTTCATATAAAGTGACAGGTTGCTAGCCTGTCATCTAAAAGAAGAATCCCAAGTTTATAAGCTTAGTCGCCTTTTACGACATCCACGGGAACCAGATGGAGTGGTCCTATTCTTTTTTTCTATTGGTGCCGGGAACCATACAACATGATATTATTACTTTTATAGTAATACAACATATATTACTCAAATTAGTGTTGTTGGTTGGATAGCGGAGAAAATTATAATTAAATTGTTTGGTTTAAAAATTGACCAGATATTGATGCAGGGTGGTTCCGTGGTTTGGTTGCACCAAAAGAAAAAAGAATAGGACCAGTCCATCTACGAATGACGGTCCTATTCCAAAATGCCATCACCACACGGCACAGTTTAAATACATCATTAAAATTACCGAGAAACTTCGTATCGATTTATTATGTTCTAGCTAGAAATATTAATTAATAATTTCGTATTAATATATCTTCAAAGTACAACTAATTTTATAGATTTCTTTACTAATAATTAAGTAGTAGCAAGCATTATTTATCAAAATACTAATAATAAATGGTTTTCTATAAATATATACAGTTTGCTTTCGTTGTCAAAACTCAATTAGAATAAAAAAACTGTAACTTTGAGCGAGGCGCTTCGTTTGTTTACAAAGAGATGTTATTACATTTTAACAATCATTGTTATTGCTTAAATATACAAGTATTTTTAGAACAGCAGTAGAAATATAGTTAAAAGAATTACATACATATAATCACGTCTATATCCCTTGCGGGATAGACAGGGCCAAAAGTCTTGAAGACTGATAGGCCACGTTCAGCTTTTTGGTTTAAAGATAGAATTGAGATTCAAATAGTGACAGGTTGCTAGTCCATCGCCTAAAAGAGGAATCCCAAGTTTATAAGCCTAATGTATATATATATGTAATGGTGCCGTGTGGTTCCCACTCCATCTCTTTCCCATGGATGTCGTAAAAGGCGACTAAGGGATAGGCTTATAAAACAAGAATCGTATACCTATTTATTTTTAGGTGCTTACAGATAAAAGCAATAGACAGTGCAACTTTAAATAATAAATTCGAGTACTCGACAGAATAACAAGACGGAGAAAAACGAATGAAAAATCTTGAAAAACAGTTTTTCCGTTCAAGACAATGGCACAGAAACAAAATGATAAAAAAACTCTGGCCGAGAGAAAATCACGAACGCTGAGCTTATTACGCGACTGTCATAAAAGGAGGTTATGTCCTTAGTCCTCCTGGCTTTAGTCTCTCCACCACTCTGGAGAGGAGCCTGGGGTGTGCCTTTGACCTTGGACCCTAGATTAGGTGAGTCAGGTTTTATCATTGCAGGAAAACCTAACCCGTATTGGATCCAAAGTTACACATCCAGTTGCCTGAATGTGCAGGTTTCCTCCTTCTTTGCCGTAAGAGCATCGGTTAGTATTCAAACTAATGTACATAACTTTAAAAATAGTCATTGGTACGTGGGCTAGTTGGGATAATAGGAAGTCATGTTTTTATGGTGAAATTAACAATCGGAGCACGCATAAGCTGACACGAGAGTTAGGTGTAAAATTTCGTTTTGTTCCCTTTCCCGTGGGAATTTTGGGAAATCCTCTTTCACTGATCCACTGCTATTCCCAAGGGATGATAGAGAAGTGATAACATTTAGAAAACTGGATGTTATAGCCACCGTTGGAGGCGAATTGGCAATTCAAGAATTACCCTGCATCAAAAAGAAGATACACTAGTAAGTGTGAAATTACAATAAATATCTCAGGAACTACTGGTTCGAATTGAAAAATTCTTTTCGCGTTAAATAGACCATTTATCAAGGAAGGCTTTAGGCTATATAACATCACGCTGCAACTATAAGGAGCAAAGAAATAATAATGGAAAATGTAAAAAAAACGGGGAAAATTATTTATCCTTGAGGGCTTCAATGATGCCCAAAATAATTACTCCACGCGGACGAAGTCGCGGGCACAGCTAGTAGAAAAATACAAGACGTTTAAATAAAACAAACGGAAAAGGAAGAAGTGAACAAAACTATTATTTCATATACACGATTAAAAAATAAAGAATTCAGTGTTTCGGAATCCCTATTTCCATGTGAAATTATGCACATTAAATAACCTGGTTTCGCAAAGAAATGTACGAAAATTCTGCAAGAGGCATGTTACGATGCATACAAAATACGTTATACACAGTATTAACTATATACATTATGGTGAAGTGGTAGTTCTTTCACATTGTTTTCGTCAGCTTAAAATTATCTGCAGTTTGCGGGGTAAACAGAGCCAACACTCTTGAAAATAATGAAAGGCCTCGTTCAGCTGTTTGGCTTAATGATAGAATTGAGATTCAAATATTGACACGTAGGTATCTAGCCCATCGCCTTATAGACGAACCCCAATAGTATTAGCCTATCCCTTAGTCGCCTTTAACGACATCCATGGAGAAGAGAAGGAGTGGTCCTATTCTTTTTATTTTTCTATTGGTGCCAGGAACCTTAAAATTATCTGTTACATGTATTTAATTTTATTTGAAAAATGAGAATAATGGTCATTACTTTCACTAGCTATCTTTGAATCTTAATTCCATCAATAAATCATCCGGTTAGACTCGGATTTCGAGACTTGTCAGTGTTCCCTGTAACGGAAAAAGACATATACGTCGATATTCACAAAAACAATTTTTATATATTATAGCTACAGCAGCCTACATATAAATCTTTGCCTGTTCTTTTACACAGTTTTACGGATCACAGACAATAGTTGATATGTAGTTGTTATATAATAGGTAGTTGGTAGTTTAACAAAAACGTCTTAACGCGTTATTAATTTTTGTGTATGGAAAATACAAACGAATACGTAATTTTAGATTTTCCAGGTGTACTTTACAAAAATTTTCCAACAATTAGCCGAAAACTCATTTCGGTATACACTACGTACGGGTGAAAAATAAATTTACCGCTAACCAGACTCGAGCGAGACATGGAACATGCAATTCGGCCAAAATAAAAACAGCACTTTATTGCAAAAACACACAATTTACGTGCGCCGCGAGAATAGTGAAATACGTGCAACTGAAAATGTGAATTTTAAAATTAGAACGTGTGCTATTATGAACATTTTTCATTGTTTATTTTTCGTGCGGAAATTCGCTATGAATATGGCAATGGATTTGTTGTTTGAAGTTTATTTACGTTGATTTGTTTAATTCCGAATTACCGTGTGGTTCCTGGCACCAATAAAAAAAAAGAATAGGACCACTCCATCTCCTTCCCATGGATGTCGTTAAAGGCGAAGGGATAGGCTAGCAACCTGTCACTATTTGAATCTCAATTCCATCATAAAGCTAAACAGCTGAATGTGGCCTATCAGTCTTTTCAAATATGTATGTATTCCGAATTACTGTTATTCATAATCAGATTAAAGAATAAGTTCGTATAGGTCTACATTTGATTCTTGGTTGAGCAAATATTATTAGGCTTCAGAAACTTCCAAGGAGTTTCAGTTATGCGTTGTCTGTCAGATATTTATCATCATTTGGTAATTTTATATCTGAATTTCAATTATACATACATCTGAACGTAAACTTTCAAGTCTTATCGAGACTGTTAGCTCTGTCTGAGAGATAAAGACAATATGATATGTATATGCATGAAGATATTATGGACTTCCATGAGCGTCAGTGGTGAAATGGATAAGGTGCCTGCTTAAAATGCGTGGTGCGCAGAAAGGCACAGGTACGAATCCCACCTCGGCCATGTACCAATGACTATTTTCTTAAGTAGTGTGTACATAGGTTTAAATACTAATCGATGCTCTCAAATTAGGGGAAGACACCGTGAGGAAACCTGCACTTTCAGGAAACTGGATGTGTTACCATGATCGATCCAATATGGGTTAGGTTTACCTGCAAAGGTTGCGGAGGTCAGAATGGACTCGCTTCGTGTAAAAACCTGACTTGACCAGGGTCGATATTCAAAGGTATACCTCAGGCTCGGACTAAAGCCAGGAGGAAGAAGATATTATGTACTTTCATGTAACCTACGACACAATACATTTAACTTTTTTTACACACGACGAACTTATTCATACCAATTTACCAATACCAAATTTGACGGCCTCTGTGGCGCAGCGGTAGTACGCTTGTCTGTGAAAAGGAGGACCCAGGTTCGAATCCCGGCCAGAGCATGATGAGAAAAGAACTTTTTCTGATTGGCCTGGGTCTTGATTGTTTATCTATATAAGTATTTAATATAAAATATAGAATCGTTGCGTTAGTATCTCGTAACACAAGTCTCGAACTTACTTCGAGGCTCACTCAGATCGTGAAATATGTCCTGTATATATTTATTTAATGAATTTGTGAGTTAAACATAACGTTAATTCTTACTTCATTCAGCCTCTTCATAGATAAGGTTTAAACGAACTAGTTTTTAAGGGAGCTAACAACTAGGACGTACAGACAGACTGAAACGAACAATGCTCGGAGAGACAATGAACAAGGAACAACTCCGCAGGATGTGTGGCGGTGACTAGAGGCGGTCTGAGGGTTAAGCTTTTTACTTGCATCTATATCCCATGCGGGGTAGATAGAGCATAGTAGTCTTGAAAGTCTGCTATGCCACGTTCAGCTGTTAGGCTTAATGATATAATTGAGATTCAGTGCTGTGTGGATTCCGGCACCAATACAAAAAAGAATAGGACCACTCCATCCCTTTCCCATTGATATCGTTAAAGGCGACTAAGGGATAGGCATATAAACTTGGGATTCAGACTTGCAACCTGTCACTATTTGATTGTCAATTCTATCATTAAGCCAAACAGCTGAACGTGGCCTATCAGTCTTATAATGGCTCTGTCTACCCTGCAAGGGATATGGACGTGATTATGTCATACTATATACGCTCATATCTCGTAAACTGCACCATACACTTAGTAACAGGAACAGAAACGGGCTCGACTGTCTCGCGGCGTTTCCGTCGTGCGAACATACAGACAAACAAACAAACGCGTCGCTGCTTATTGAATGCCGATCGAGAACTTTTGTGGTGAGCCGCTGCGTGCTATGAAAAGGTTTTTCAAACGGAATATACCCGTAAATACTGCAAAACAATAGTAGAGATAAGTAAGGTAAGGTGTCGTCTTGTACTTTTTACTTAAGAAAAAAAAGATGCTTATTTGGTAGATAATAATATATCAAAAACAGAAACGTTCATTTGATTTGGATCACTCAATTGTTTTAATGTAACTCTAAAATAGATAGGTATATTTACAAAACGAAGTGAGTGAGATCTACCGATCAATTTGGGCGAAAATATTTTTTTTTTGTATATAATTTTGTGACGCGATAATTTTCAAACCACTAGTCCGATGTTAATGCAATTTTAAAGATCTGTAGGATCTGTCAATAAAATTCTTCATTGCATTCCATCAAATTCGATTAAATTGAAGGTTTTTTTGACATTCACTTCACTGTTAAAAAATATATATATATTTAAATTAGTCTTAATTTGCAGCGAATAAGTGGTGCTTCTCTTAATTTCACTTATGAATGAGTCCATCTATCTTACCAATCAGATAAAGTAACAAGTAAACTGTAAAGGAACAGCTAATTTAGCCAGCCGCTCGTTTCACTAACGACTGCTAAGTCGGCGTTGTCACGGTAGAAATCCCCTGTCATAAATTTATCTGGGAATTTAAATTCCGGAGTTACAACGCCTTGAATGTAGGCTTCTTTGGGAGTGGCGAAAAATGTCTCTAAAAAATTAACCCTACTGCGTAAAACGTTGTCATGTTCTGATTTGATTTGCGAATAGTAAGTTTTAATTGTGTTGATGTAATTATTATATTTCTATTAATTTATTTAAGTCATGTATGTATGTCTTGCGAGGTAGACAGAGCAGACTCGAAAAGACTGAAAGGCCACATTCAGCTGTATGTTTTCAGATTCAGATAGGTTGCTAGGTTATTTTAATTGGGTAATAAATTTATTATATTACACTACAAGTGGTGCAGTGTGGTTCCCGGCACCAAAACAAAAAAGAATAGGACCACTCCATCTCTTTTCCATGGATGTCATAAGCCTACCTAAGGGATAGACTTACAAACTTGGGATTCTTTTTTAGGCGATGGGCTAGCAACCTGTCACAATTTGAATCTCAATTCTATCATTAAGCCAATTAGCTGAACGTGGCCATTCAGTCTTTTCAAAACTGTTGGCTCTGTCTACCCCGCAAGCGATATAGACGTGACCATATGTATGTATGTACAAGTGGTGTGGTTGCCTGGAAGAGATTGTATGACAGGAGATCGCATGAGAGTGCCTTTTGTACATTTCCTGAACATAAGTTTTAGATAAATTTTTTGATACAGTTTTAAGTACAGTACATCAATAAATCATCCGGTTAGACTCGGATTTCGAGACTTGTCGGTGTTCCCTGTAACGGAAAAAGACAAATACGTCGATATTCACAAAAACAATTTTTATATATTATAGCTAGAACAGCCTACATATAAATCTTTGCCTGTTCTTTTACACATTTTTACGGATCACAGATAATAGTTGCTGTATAGTTGTTACATAACAATTGGTAGTTTAACAAAAACGGCTTAACGCGTCATTAATTTTTGTGTATGGAAAATACAAACGAATACATAATTTTAGATTTTCCAGGTGTACTTTACAAAATTTTTCCAACAATTAGCCGAAAACTCATTTCGGTGTACACTACGTACGGGTGAAAAATAAATTTACCGCTAACCAGACTCGAGCGAGACATGGAACATGCAATTCGGCCAAAATAAAAACAGCACTTTATTGCAAATACACACAATTTACGTGCGCCGCGAGAATAGTGAAATACGTGCAACTGAAAATGTGAATTTTAAAATTAGAACGTGTGCTATTATGAACATTTTTCATTGTTTATTTTTCGTGCGGAAATTCGCTATGAATATGGCAATGGATTTGTTGTTGGAAGTTTATTTACGTTGATTTGTTTAATTCCGAATTACCGTGTGGTTCCCGGCACCAATAAAAAAAGAATAGGACCACTCCATCTCTTTCCCATGGATGTCGTTAAAGGCGAAGGGATAGGCTAGCAACCTGTCACTATTTGAATCTCAATTCCATCATAAAGCTAAACAGCTGAATGTGGCCTATCAGTCTTTTCAAATATGTATGTATTCCGAATTACTGTTATTCATAATCAGATTAAAGAATAAGTTCGTATAGGTCTACATTTGATTCTTGGTTGAGCAAATATTATTAGGCTTCAGAAACTTCCAAGGAGTTTCTGTCAGATATTTATCATCATTTGGTAATTTTATATCTGAATTTCAATTATAGCTTTAAGACATACATCTGAACGGAAACTTTCAAGTCTTTTCGAGACTGTTAGCTCTGTCTGAGAGATAAAGACAATATGATATATGCATGAAGATATTATGGACTTCCATGAGCGTCAGTGGTAATATGGATAAGGTGCCTGCTTAAAATGTGTGGTGCGCAGAAAGGCACAGGTACGAATCCCACCTCGGTCATGTACCATAACTATTTTCTTAAGTAGTGTTTAGTAATAGTTAAAATACTAACCGATGCTCTTACGGTAAAGGAAAACATCGTGAGGAAACCACTTTCATGAAACTGGATCTTTACAAATATGGGTTTGGTTTAACTGCAAAGGTTGCGGAGGTCAGAATGGACTCGCTTCGTGTAAAACCTGACTTACCCAATTCAGGGTCCATGAGCAAAGGTATACCCCAGGCTCCGCTCCAGAGTGGTGAGGATGCAACCAGGACTAAATCCAGGAGGAAGAACATATAATGTACCTTCATGTAACCCACGATACAATACATTAACTTATTTACACATGACGAATTTATTCATACCAATTTACCAATACCAAATTTGACGGCCTCTGCGGCGTAGCGGTAGTACGCTTGTCTGTGACACCGGAGTCCCGGGTTCGAATCCCGGCCAGGGCATGATGAGAAAAAAACTTTTTCTAATTGGCCTGAGTCTTGATTGTTTATCTATATAAGTATTTAATATAAAACATAGAATCGTTGAGTTAGTATCTCGTAACAGAAGTCTTGTACTTACTTCGAGGCTAACTCAATCCGTGAAATATGTCCTGTATATATTTATTTAATGAATTTGTGAGTTAAACATAACGTTAATTCTTACTTCGGTCAGCCTCTTGTTACAAGGTTCAGGTTTTAACGAACTAGATTTTATGGGAGCTAACAACTAGGACGTACAGACAGACTGAAACGAACAATGCTCGGAGAGACAATGAACAAGGAACAACTCCGCAGGATGTGTGGCGGTGACTAGAGGCGGTCTGAGGGTTAAGCTTTTTACTTGCATCTATATCCCATGCGGGGTAGATAGAGCCAGTAGTCTTGAAAGACTGCTATGCCACGTTCAGCTGTTAGGCTTAATGATATAATTGAGATTCAGTGCCGTGTGGTTCCCGGCACCAATACAAAAAAGAATAGGACCACTCCATCTCTTTCCCATGGATGTCGTAAAAGGCGACTAAGGGAGAGACTTACAAACTTGGGATTCTTTTTTAGGCGACAGGCTTGCAATCTGTCACTATTTGAATGTCAATTCCATCATAAAGCCAAACGGCTGAACGAGGCCTATCAGTCTTTTAATGTCTTTTGGCTCTGTCTACCCTGCAAGGGATATGGACGTGATTAAATATATGTATGTATGTATACGCTCATATCACGTAAACTGCACCATACACTTAGTAACAGGAACAGAAACGGGCTCGACTGTCTCGCGGCGTTTCCGTCGTGCGAACATACAGACAGACAAACAAACAAACGCGTCGCTGCTTATTGAATACCGATCGAGAACTTTTGTGGTGAGCCGCCGCGTGCTATGAAAAGGTTTTTCAAACAGAATATACCCGTAAATACTGCAAAACAATAGTAGAGATAAGTAAGGTAAGGTGTCGTCTTGTACTTTTTACTTAAGAATTAAGAAAGAAAGAAAGAAAAAATGTTTATTTGGTACATAATAATATATCAAAAACAGAAACGTTCATTTGATTTGGATCACTCAATTGTTTTATTGTAACTCTAATATCTAAGACGGCCTCTGTGGCGCAGCGGTAGTCTGTGACCGAGGCGGGGGTCCCGGGTTCAAATCCCGGCCAGGGCATCATGAGAAAAGAACTTTTTCTGATTGGCCTGGGTCTTGGATGTTTATCTATATAAGTATTTATTATAAAATAAAGTATGTTTGAGTTAGTATCTCGTGACACAAGTCTCGAACTTACTTCGAGGCTAACTCAATCAGTGTTATTTGTCCGGTATAAAATATATATATATATATAGACAGATATATGTATTTATAGAGCGAAGCGAATGAGATCTATCCGATCAAATTGGGCGAAAATATATATTTTTTTGTATATACATATTATGTTTGTAATGCGATAATTTCCAAACCACTAGTCTGATTTTAATGCAATTTAAGAGGTCTGTAGGATCTGTCAATAGAATTCTTCATTGCATTCCATCAAAATCGATTAAATTGATTTTTTTTTATACATTCACTTCTCTGTAATAAAGTTATATATTTTATATAATTTTAAATTAGTCTTAATTTGCAGCAAATGACTGTGATCCTTCACTTAAATTCACTTATGAATGAGTCCATCTATCTTAACAAATCAGATAAAGTAACAAGTAAACTGTAAAGGAACAGCTAATTTAGCCAGCCGCTCATTTCACTAACGACTGCTAAGTCGGCGTTGTCACGGTAGAAATACCCTGTCATAAATTTATCTGGGAATTTAAATTTCGGAGTTAGAACGCGTTGAATGTAGGCTTCTTTGGGAGTGGCGAAAAATGTTTCTAAAAAATTTAACCTATTGCGTAAAACGTTGTCATGTTCTGATTTGATTTGCGAATCGTAAGTGTTGATTGTATTGATATGATTATAATATTTCTATTAATTTTTTTATGTCATGTATGTATGTCTTGCGAGGTAGACAGAGCAGACTCGAAAAGACTGAAAAGCCACATTCAGATGTATGTTTTTAGATTCAGATAGGTTACTAGGTTATTGTGGTGCCGTGTGCGGCGACTTGTAGTGTAATAAATGCGACTAAATAAAGGCGACTAAGGGAAACGCTTACAAACTTGGATTATTTTAAGGCGATGGGCTAGCAACCTGTCACTATTTGAATCTCAATTCTATCATTAAAATGCGTTTTTTTTTTCTGAAAAGACAAAGTTGCGACAGTGACAAAAAGATTTTTGAACAGAAAAAAAAACTGATAAATCTAGTTTTAAGAAACTTTCAAGATTAAAACAGTTCAAATATTCATAAAATACATTATTTACAATCATTAGCACAAGTCGTTAATTTCAATATTCTAGATAAACCAAAAATGACCTTACCAAAGCGAGGTTAAGATTCCCTTGGGATGGTTAATGCTAGCCTAAATGTCGTCTTGACAATGACGAATTACACTAAGTCTCGCTGGAAGAAAATGACTTTAATTTTTATGTTTGTGTTTTATTTTATAACTTATTCACACATAAAATCACGCTTCTTTCCCGGTAGGGTAAGCATGAACAACAGCAATAGTGACAGGTTGCTAGCTCATCGCCTCAAAGAAGAATCCCAAGTTTACAAGCCTATCCCTTAGTCGCCTTTTACGACCTCCATGGAAACGAGATGGAGTGGTCCTATTCCTTTTTAATGTTGGTGCCGGGAATCTCACGGCACTGTGACATTTGTAAATCTAATTATTAATTTAATTCAAATTTCTATTTGAGATGGAAAAGTCAACAAAAATTCGTTCATACAATAACAAAAAAATGCTAATTCAACACAATTAAAATAATCATTATAAGCATCATTTCGTGTTTTTACACCGAAACGAAATCATCGTTCTCAGCCAATCACGACGTTTTTTCAAGCGATCGTTTTGTTCGTGATAACGTCTAAATGGAATTAACGAGGGTCGCCGGGTGACGAAAAAGTGAACAATCTACGCCATTTGCCAAATTTATTTTCGCTAAAATTATTAGATTTTGTTTGTCATTCTGTTTTGGAACTAAATATAAATATATTATAGTACCGTGTGATTCCCGGCACTAATAAAAATAAGAATAGGACCACTCCATCTTGTTCCCATGGATGTCGTAAAGGGCGAAAAAGGGAATGGCTGAACTTGAGATTCTTGTAGGTTATGGGCTAGCAACCTGTCACTATTTGAATTTCAATTCCATCATTAAACCACACAGATGAACGTGTCAGTATTTCCA
Organism: Amyelois transitella; assembly: GCF_032362555.1. Lineage (NCBI taxonomy): Eukaryota > Metazoa > Arthropoda > Insecta > Lepidoptera > Pyralidae > Amyelois > Amyelois transitella. The sequence continues at coordinate 379,757 of NC_083509.1, read as the reverse complement.
AGACTTTGTCCAACCCGCAAGGGATATAGACGTGATTATATGTATGTATATAAAAGAACAAGTAAACAAACTTATTACCAAGTCAACAATACTGCTGGATTTATCAACATCTATATCAGTCACAAATCTGTCGCTAGTTGCCCGAGTTGAGGTCTAAAGTAATTGATGATGGTCTGATAATTGAGAGATCGGAGAGGGAATTAGAAGGCTTAGTGGACTAAACCAATTGTGGATTAGTGTGATCCTGTATAGACATTAAGTTAGGTAGGTTCCATGTCCTAATATAGCGTGTAATAAACTACCTAATTTTAAACTAAGGAAATAATGCTTATTTTCGGAATATTCTTTTATATTAATGAAATAATGTAATTTCGTGTGGTTCCCAGTACCAATATAGTAAAATATAGGACCACTCCATCTCATTCCCATGGATGTCGTAAAAGGCGGCTAAAGGATAGGTGTATAAACGGCATTCTTTTTTTTTTAGGTGATGTTAATTCTATCATTGAGCCAAACAGGTAAACGCGGCCTATCAGTCTTTTCAAGACTATTGACTCTATCTATCCCGCAAGGGATATAGACATGATTATATGCATGTGAGTAATTTCATTATTTCTGAATCACACTTTGATTACTATCCAGTATAATAATATATCGATTATTTATTTACTACAAAAAAAGGCTATTTATTTCATAGATCATTTTCAGACTTTGTTGTCTTTGTTTCTCTCATCGACATTAGTCTATTACATTATGATTAAATTTTATTTATTTCTCCTTTTTACATATAAAGAGCTGACAATGTTCTTTAAGCATAACGCAAGTGGAATAAACTCACTCAGTAATCTATATTTCCAAAAGTTGGCAAAAAGTCAGGTCAAGAATACCAGAAACCGCTTGAAGAGAATTATCAATGTGAAAGAAGTGAAAGAAGTATGCAGGGATCGTGGCAAGTGGAAAGATTTAGTCTCTGCCTACCCCTCCGGGAAAAAGGGCGTGATTTTATGTATGCATCTATACATATAATAAATCTGTAGAAGGGTCAATTCTGTACATTGAAAATATTGAAAAAATAAATAGCAGGGGGTGTTACTGGATCGATACCAAACACAAATATGTGATTAAAAAAATTTTTGTTTGTCTGTCTGTATGTTCAGGCATCACGTGAAAACTAACGGTTCGATTTTGATGAAACTTGATATAATTATACCTTATTATCCTGGGCATAAAATAGGATACTTTTTATCCTGGAAAAATACGAAGAATAAAAAATCTTAATTTTTTAGTTTATCCATAGACGTTGTTCTGAAGAACCGCGAACACACGTTACGGTACCCACAGTGGATTCAGCGCCGTAACGTATAGCGCCGAAAGTCGGATTTAGCTTGAACCGTTTGCGGCACACGCGGGCCGCTACTAATTTCTATGAAAAAATAGGTACTTTAGTCCGGTCAATCTAGACATTCGAAGCTACATTAATTCCAATCAGGCTAAAAATTAGTATAATTGTTTAAAACACAATCAAAATCATTATTTCAAAATTCCCCATGATTCCGGTTTAAGGAAAAAAAAATTACCCAAGGTCAAAGGTAAAGAATGGGTGTTTCGCGATTTTCTTCAAAACGGTAAGTTTTTCAAATCGGAAAATTATCTCAGACATAAATTGTAGATCACAAAGTTATCTATAAAAAAGTATCAATATTTTTTTTTTCAATAAAGCTAACGTTTCTGAGATATAACGATGCAAAAAGTTGCAAGCGTCATAATATGCACACGTTTCCACGCCACCTCTGAGGTAGTGTACTATTAGCGCGTTTTTTTAACATTTTTATTATTAAACTTGAAAAAGTCTGAAATAGGTTAGAATAAACACGTGTTTTCACTACGCAGTGGCACTCAAGACTAACTTTCGCATTTATTATTTAAAAAAATTAGAATAACCCTAAGTGAAGGAAATCATCTTAGGACAATAATAGAGATTACAATTAAATCAAATTAAAACTAAAACTACTTATAAAAAGAAAGAAAAAAAGATGACTACAAACTAAAATTTAATTTATAAATTGTACAGTCCCTGCATAGCGTCAACATGCGGGAGTGTGCCCAGAAGGCTGACAGCATTGCCAATTTGAATGGCAATGCTGATTCTCTGAGCCAGATAATTTCCAGCCCTCCGGTCAAGAGATACCTCAATCAGCTTTTTCGATAATTGTCAGAAAAGCTGATGGGCAGATAGGCCCCCCGGTCCCAGAGTTTCTACCCCAAAAGGTTCAAAAGTATAGGTATTACTGATACCTACATATTTGCGCCTTTTGAGGTTTTTTGCCTCATTTGAAGCAGAACCGGCCTTAGATTTAGTAACCTGAAGATGAGACGGCGCAAGTGTGTCGACACAAGTAGCATTCCACACCAAAGGCCGCCCCAGTCTCCAGGGTACCACAGTCAGACCATCCGGTCTCTTGGCATCATCCCGAGCCAGACCGTTTGGTTCTAGAACGGCTGGAACATGGATGGTGGCAAGAGCAAGGAGGATTATATTATTTAGGGCGGCATGGCGCCCTTAACGGCCGGCACTCCTAGGGCATGAGAGGCCGTGGTGTCCATAGCCGTCAACGGTATCCCCGCAAGGACAACTATTATTAAAGACTAACGGTATTTCATGTGTTGAGCATTCTGAGATAAAGCAGGTATACGACCCTAGCCACGTACACAATTAAACAGAGAGACAGATGTTGTCTCAAGGTTTCACTAAAGTATAAATGAAGGGACTGGGTTTCATTATACTTATGTATTTTTTGAATTCAAGTTATAATTACCGACAGAACAATATTTTAACTTATATTACTGCTACACTGAGTATATACGAGACGTGCTTATGCATATTATGACGCTTGCAACTTTTTGCATCGTTATATCTCAGAAACGGTAGCTTTATTAAAAATTAATATTGATTCCTTTCTATAGATAACTTTATGATCTACAATCTATGTCTGAGGTAATTTTCCGATAAAACTTACCATTTTAAAGAAAATCGCGAAACACCCATTTTTTTCTTTGACCTTGGGTAATTTTTTTTTCCTTAAACCGGAGTCATGGGGAATTTTGAAATAATGATTTTGATTGTGTTTTAAACAATTATACTCATTTTCAGCTTGATGGGAATTAATGTAGCTTCATTCTTATTTTTTGGTCTAAATTGGCCGGACTACTAAGATGCCATTATCAGAGTTACTCAAAATGGAGAAATAAACCATCCACACGATGACCGACATCCGCGCGGACGGAGTCGCGGGGGGAAGCTAGTACATAATAATAATACACAATATCAATATTTATATTTATGTATGCATCTTTATACATATTATTTCCGGAACCATTCAGCTAAGTGTTACTCAAGAAAATGAAGTGATTTTATGCGTATATGGAGCCCTAGAGATTACTTCGTTGTCAAGGGTCCCAACCCTTATCCGCGTGACAATTTTTCAAAAATATGTGAAATGGGCCTCTTATATAATATTAAAATGACAAAGAGGCTGTGTCATATTTGCATTGCTACCTTGAACATATATACATACATAGTCACGTCTATATCCCTTGCGGGGTAGACAGAGCCAACAGTCTTGAAAAGACTCAAATGGCCACGTTCAGCTATTTGGCTTAATGATAGTATTGAGATTCAAATAGTGACAGGTTGCTAACCCATCGCCTAAAAAAGAATCCCAAGTTTGTATGCCTATCCCTCAGTCGCCTTTAACGACATCCATGGGAAAGAGATGGAGTGTTCCTATTCTTTTTTTGTATTGGTGCCGGGAACCACACGACACCGTAAAATGACCCGATGTCATTGTTACGTCACTTTCATGGTGTCATTCGCTTTATAACGAGACGTGTGTATGTGACATTAAAGGTCTATACCCAAACATCAGAAGAGTGCTGAACATCGCTCCACCGAAGTGTTAAAAAATATTATTTATCAATACTACAGATATTTAATGCGCAACGTAACTTTATTTTATCTGCGTCGTTTTGAATCATGATTATATATAGTAAAAAGAAAGTATAGAAAGTAAAAAAAATATTTATTTAATAACACGTTAAATTCAGTGTCAATCCATATAAAAGGACTACTTTCTGACTCTATGTCAGTACCCAATTACATTCTGGATTGAGTAAGTCAGGTTTTAACAAGTTGCGAACCCTATCTGACTTTTGCAATTTGTAGGAAAATCAAGCCCATAATGACATGATCCATTTTACACATACAATTTGAATATGCAGATTTCCGCACGATATTTTCTAGCCAACGCTAACCAATGCTCCTTCGGCGAGCCGAAGGAGCATTGGTTAGCGCTGAAACTAATAAACATAACTAAGAAAGGAGTCTTTGCCGCCGAGCTTGCATGAAGAGAGTTATGAATGTGGATGAAGCGAAGGAAGTATGCAGAGATCGTGGCAAGTGGAAAGAGGTAGTCTCTGCCTACCCCTCCGGGAAAGAGGCGTGATTTTATGTACGTATGTAAGAAAGGAGGAGTCTTTGATATGGCCGACGCATGAACTCTGCATACGCATCGGACACATTGAAGATCGACGCTTTTATCGATAAAAGCTGTATGCAACGATATAATTTAGGTTCCTACGTTCCGTATCACGGCTCTGATCTGTGGGGATAGACCTATATGGTGCCATTCTCTTTACGAGTCGTGTGTGCAATATGACATTAACTCGTCATCCAGGCCCATCGCGGGCTGCATAAAATAACCTAATTGCCCACAACCCCGCACTATGTTAAGCCACAGTTGAAATATAAACAGTAGGTCAATCGCTTGCAGATAACTGAATGTGTAACCATGATATAATATGAGTTAGGTTTCAATGCAAAGATTGTGGAGGTCAGATGGGTGTTAGCGACAATAATCTTACTCACCCAATCCAGGATCATGGTTTTTAAGGGGCACTTCTTCTCCAGAAAGGTGAGAATGTAACCGAAACTAACGCGTGGAAGAAGAAGAAGATAGTCGCTTGAAAGAAAGAAAATCAAATTATCAAAATTGAGAAGTGCGTCTATTTTGATTATAACTGTTCAAACGCTTGTTGGGTACATCCCTACTTCCCAACCAATATAATAAATACCAAAGTAACTTTGTATGTTTGCTTGTGACACTTTCACACCTAAACCACTGAACCGATTTTGATTAAATTTTCAGGTACAGACATAGAGTTGACCCTAAGGAAGAACATAGGCTACATTTTATTGCGAAAAATGATTTTAAGAGGTGATAATCTTAGATCGTCAGTGATATTTTACGGCGAACGCAGTCGCTGGTACGAGCAAGTTACTCATAATATAACAACTGTACATTGTGAATGGCAATTATCAAATTATCTACTATAGTAGATAATTTGATAAATGTAAATGAGAGTATTTATAATATCTCCTAGTTTAATACATGTTAATGATTTCAGTTTTCAATAGGTGCATTATAGTAGGCACTCTGCAAATGATAATGATTTCCTAGAAACAGTATAATTATATTGGCACCGAATTCACAAATTTGAATTTCCTGGTAAAACAGAGTATCAATATATTGATTCTGAAAAAACGTTGAAAAAATTATACTGTGGCTTTACTCATGATATCATACAAAGTTGTCAACAAAAAGCGAATTACTGGGATATAAAGAGAGCTCCGTGCAGTAACTGAAGTACCTCATTAGAGACACGTTTCGTCACGATTTTGTACTTTTTGACACTGAGATAGATCTCATATTCGCTTGCGCAGTATAATCGACACTTTTTATGCGGAAAAGTGTAAAAGTAAATGATTATGACGTTATTTTTATTTAGCCGTGTATCGTTAATGCCGATTTAGAAAAAATCGGTAGATATGATACTATTTTATGTATAATTTATTTTTTTTTACTGTTTTTATTACCTGTTATTGGCTCTTAAATCCTACTACTATTATAAAGGCGAAAGTTTGTATGGATGTTTGTTACTCTTTCACGCAAAAACTACTGATCCGATTACCATGAAATTTGGTATGTAGGGAGCTGAAGACCCAGAATAACACATAGGCTACTTTTTATCCCAGAGTTCCCGCGGGATTGATAGGGTTTCCATGCGGACGAAGTCGCGGGCGGCCTCTAGTATATGTATATTTTGAAAGCTGATGATTGTGAAACTTTCTGTTGGTCATATACATATATATTAAAAAATATACGATGTGTACCTAGTTGTTAGTATCTGACCAATATTGTTTCATATTTTATTATTTATTGTTTACAGTTTGCTTATTAAAATAGGCGATTTCAATTGATTATTTCATTGATAGAACTTGATAAAGTTTAAGTTTTTTCAATGTAAATATTATATTTATTAGTTAACATGCAAAGATGTCCATACGGTTATTTGAGGGTATGGCTCATTAACATTAATGCATCTTAGAAATTGAGAAAATTTATTTATTTGTTAAATAATTTCAAACTAATTGAATTTAATTAGCAAGAAGTAAACAAAGTATTTGCTCGACCATACATACAAAAAGATGTTTGTGCCGCGTGGTTTTTGGCACTAGTAGAAAAAAAGAAATAAGTCCACCTCATCTCGTTCCCATGGATGTCGTAAAAGACGACTAAGAGATAGGGCTATAGACTTGAGATTCTTCTTTTGGGCTATGGGCTAGTAACCTGTCACTATTTGAATCTCAGTTCTATCATTAAGCCAAACAGCTGAATGTGGCCCATCAGTCTTTTGAAGACTGTTGGCTCTATCTACCCCGCAAGAGATATAGATTTGATTATATTTAAAGATTCTTACAACGCTTTTCTTGCAACGCAACATTTCTCAAGTGAATAGAACGACCATATTCTACATTTTCTGTAATAACTTACACGCGGCATTCCTAAGCCCGTACCAAAAGTTACACATTTTTTCTCAATTAGTTCAATACTTCCCCTCGAAAGCAAATCCTCACAGATTTATGGGAGGATATAACTCGTCAGCAGAAAATAAGGAAAGAGATGCGTATATGGCGTGAACAAACGGAGAGAAAGAGTAGGAGGATGGAAACAAAAGTGGGACAAAAAGACGCTAATACTTACGAGACGTATGTTAACAGGATGATAAATCAGATTTGCAATAAGATGTTATTTCAATAGCGCATTTGGATTTAAAACACGGAATCAGATTTGTACGTGACAATTTTATTAACATAATTTCATTCGTGTTTGTTTCAAAGCAAGAGTTGAACCTAAGAAGTTGAGCACTATGAAAGCTTAATACATACATAGTAACCATGATAACCTAGGTCATTACTGAAAATCAGCGTATTACTCTATAGCAATAAATTCGTTGAGTTGTGACCTTTTTGTATTGGTAAAACTCACACCCTAATTAATTTGTATTTCATATGAAATTGTAAATTGTGTGTAACAAATCAAATGAATTATCTATCTATATATCTAGCTATCTAATATATATGTATATATAGGAGGGAAAGGTCGGGGTGGGAATGCCTAGACGAACGTATCTTGATCAAATTAAGGACGTCCTGGCAAAGGGTCAGGTCAAGAGTACCCGAAACCGCCGAAGCTTGCATGAAGAGAGTTATGAATGCGGACGAAGCGAAGGAAGTATGCAGAGATCGTGGAAAGTTGAAAGATGTAGTCTCTGCCTACCCCTCCGGGGAAAAGACGTGATTTTATGTTATGTTTTGTTTTTTTTACATAAATAATAATCAAGCTTATTTCCCAGTGGAAAGGTAAAGACTTCTTTTCACTCACCAAGATCTATGCTTACTTCTTTCACTTAAATTTTTATAATTATTGTAATTGTTAGTTTTATATAATATTTTAATTTTAATGTAGGCAATGTGCATTCGTCCACCATTTAGATTTAACAGATCTGTATTTTTAAATTAACGTCCGATGTACCTAAATGCTGCAGTGTAGTTTGTTCCGCCGCTACTTCTACACATGCTTGTGGTAGTAGATATAATTATATGAAGGTCATGTAACGTCAATAAGTGGTACCTTGTGTCCAATTTTGAAAATAAATCTATTCTATTCTATTCTACTGCAAAATGCAATCTCAATCCTTCAGGAGTGCATCTCAGGTGCGTCCGTCGAGTGTATCCCGAATTCTCAGGAGACGCCGACCTATTTTTAGGTAAACTAGTAGAAAATTGGGAGTCTTTCCGGTTGGGAACGATTTGATAGATTGAATTTATTGCAACTTTTTAAAAAGAAAATGAAACGGGAGAACATCTTTTTGTGAATTTTTTTTTTTGTTTAATATTTAAAAGAGTTATGAATGTGGATGAAGCGAAAGAAGTACGCAGTGATCGTGGCAACTGAAAAGATGTAGTCTCCACCTACACCTCTGGGGAAAAGGCGTGATTTTATGTATGTATGTATAAAGATGCAGCTATGACCTGCTTAGTACCGCAACACACGAGGTTACGACTACTTAAGCGTTTCACAGACATTGCATTCTTCTTCTTCGTCGTTACCTTTTCCCACTTTCTACGTGCGGTCGGCACAGTATGTTAGTTTTTTCCAATAACTTCTGCCAATTGCCATCTCACTGGTCACTCCCTTCCTTCTCATACTATCCTTTACGCCTTCCATCCATCTCTTTTTCGGTCTTCCCCTATTTCATGAACCTTTCACTTCCATATATAAGGCTCTTTTAGTAACATGACCTTCCTCTCTTCTCATGATGTGTCCGTACCAACCCAGTTTATTACCATTCATCTTTTCATTTATTGGCGCTACTTTCATACTTCCTCTTATATACTCATTACGTATTTTATCCATTCTTGTCACTCCACACATCCATCGTAACATTCGCATCTCCCTTGCATGCAGTTTCCTTTCATCCGTCCCTTCCGTTGCCCAACACTCTGCTCCATACAGCATGACAGTCTTGTATATTTTACCTTTTAATTTAAGAGGCATACGAGGATCGCATGTCACTCCTGTTACTTGTCGCCATTTTGCCCATACTGCCCCTACTCTGTTGTTAACATCCCGGTCGATGCCTCCGTCTCCCTGTATAAGCGAACCTAAATACTTAAAAGACAAATACTTAACAGATCACAGACATTGCATATTAGGAGTTATAAAATGATATGATATTTCGTTAAACTTTATATTACACAGACCACAGACTACAAGAACAAATGTTTAAAGTATATAAAAAGTCTCGGTGTTACCCTACCTGCCCTAAGTCTCACTATGTCAATAGTGAGACTTAGGGCTTACTTACTTCTTGTTTTTGCCTTGTTGTACATAATTATAATTATATAATATACACATCTATATATATATCTGTGAGAAGAAGAAATGGTATCCTTGTAAGTATTAATCATAAAAAAATACAGTACCTGGGCGACCGAGTTTTGAACAAAAGTATGAAACGCAGCTGAATAAAGCCCGCAGCCATAACTCCACTACACCTCACCGTTTACGGCACGTAAAACGTTTTACGGGTATTGTAAGAATGCCGCGGCACGCTACCGAAAATATATTCACCTAGTTCGCTAAAAATATTACATTTTCTGTTCAAGTACTCGTTGTATACAAAGAATATGTTGATTGTACAAGGCTGCAAGAATTTACATGTGTCGTGTGGTTTCCGGCACTTTAGTCGTTACACGTCATTAAAGGCGACTAAGGGATGGGCTTATAAACTTGGGACTCTCTTGTAGGCGATGGGCTATCAATCTGTTACTATTTGCCACGAACGTGGCATTTCAGTCATGTCAAGGCTCTTGGCTCTGTTTACCCCGCAAGGGATTAAAACGTAATTATATCTATGAATTATATTGTCGTTATTTTTTTATTATTTATTTTTATTTTTATAAATATGTCAGCTATAATCAAGATAGATACGAGTATTTAAAGCCTTATTACCTGACCTGTACCTCTGTTATATTATCCTTCATGACCTATACGTGAAATTAAAAAAAAAAATACTATTACCTAAATTTCGCTAAAAGATATAAAAATCTATATAACATTGACATAATATAAAACTGAGATCGCGTTCCGTATCCAATATGTCAAAGAAGTGATATTAAACACAGGTTTTGTTCACATTTTATTGGCATTGTATCGCGGTGATAAAAATTTATTCGCAGTAAAATATGGAAGAGGTTAGTGCTTGTAAAACGGTTTATGTGGGCGTAGAATGAGGCGTACTGGGGAGGGTATAGTTAGCGTAAATTCTATTTGCAGTGAATGTTATTTTCAGTGTATCTATTTATTTTTAATCATTGCGACATTATAGATAGGTTTAATCGGTGAAAGATTAAAATGAAACTCAAACACATGATGCATAATATTAAACAATTTGCAATATATCCATCATTTAATTGAGGTTGTTTTTACATACATACATAAAATCACGTCTAAATCACTTGCGGGTTAGACAGGGCCAACAGCCTTGAAAAGACAGATAGGCCATGTTAAGCTTGTTGGCTTAATGATAGAGTTGAGATTCAAATAGTGACAGGTTGCTAGCCCATCGCCTAATTGAAGAATCCCGTTTATACGCCTATACTTTAGTCGCCTTTTACGACATCCATGGAGAAGAGATGGAATTTTCCTATTCTTTTTTCTAATGGTTATTTGTTTACAACACATTAAATTGTTTTATTTCATTGGATTTTATTTTGATTATTGCATTGGGTATTTTTCACGCAGGTGGAGTTGCGGGCGAAACCAAATAAAATCACGCCTTTTCGCTTTATTTACATTCATTTCTGTCTTCATTGCATGAAGTCATCGGGAATAAATTCGGAATTAGTTTTTATTCTTTTAATATCCATGGTTACAAGAATCAGCCTCTGTCATTACCATTTTCAAAATTTACCAAAAAAAAAAAAAAAAAAACAAAACAAAAATTTCTCCTCCGCCAAAAACCACACGTCTTTTATCAAATTTACAACTTCTCTGAAAATTGGTGAAACTGAAGTTAAATTTCATATATCGAATGAAGCCGAAAAGTTATTGCAAAATTTAACGTTAAAACAAGAAAATTCGAAAGTGGAATATTAAAATAATAAACTCATTGCATTGTTTGACTTGTGCAGAAATGATGTTGAGTTTTATTTTAATGTTTCTTCTGTTCAAAAAATAAATGAAGAAAATGATTTAATTGTATGTATGGACGAAGGCATTGAGGTGCATATTTGTTTGTAAATACTCGTACTTTATTCTACATTACGCATTTTTAGTAGTACATATTTAATTAATTATTTACGTATTTAAATTTTATGGTACAAAATATATATAAATAAACAATCAAAGTAAGAAATTTAGCCACTTTGTGATATAAAATAAATAAATATAAATAAGTAAATAAATTTATTCGATGTTTCTTAGCTAACAGCTTTCATATCTAATGAACAGCCGTGCTTAAAATTTATTTTATTTGTACATATATACATATAGTCACGTCCATAACCCTTGCCCGGTAGACAGAGCCAACAGCGTGGAAAAGACTGAAAAAACACATTCAGTTATATGGCTTAATGATGGAATTGAGATTCAAATAGTGACAGCCTATCGCTTACAAGAAGAATTCCAAGTTAATTGGCCTTTCCCTTAGTCGCCTTTTACGACATCAATGGAAAAGATATAGAGTACTCCTATTTCTATTCATATACTATTTCAAAATGCCGTGAATCACACGGCATATAAGAAATATTTATTCGTAAATAAATATTTTTGTGTCTAGAAGAACCATTGTTCAAATATTACTCGTAATTAAACAACCTGTGTTTAGGATACTACAAAGGGGTAACGCCCAAGTGACATGTGGTTATAATAAAATTTCCTTTTGGTTAAATATTCGTAGATTCAGGGTACTTGCTTCGTCGTCAGTTCGCATTTATAAGCGTGTAGTGTTTACTGTGAAGGTATTATGTTTGATGATATTAAGCTGGCCACACTGTAACTTGCTGACCACAGACATATTATATTAGGTCCTTAAATTATATGAAATTGGCGTTTGGTACAGGAGGAACGAAAAGTCGAATATATGGTATTATATCATAATACATAATTAGTTCTACATTCATTCATGTTTTTTAATGTAGACAATGTGCATTCGTCCAAGATTTAGATTTAAGAGATCTATATTTGTAAATTGACGTCCGATGAAAATGCTGCAGTGTAGTTTGTTCCGCCGCTTCTTCTACACATGCGCTTCAGAAACGGTAGTAGTTAGATGTGACGTCGATACGTGATACCTTGTATCCAATTTTGAAAACAAATCTATTTTATAATTTTCTAATATATTTTACTATAATATACATACGAGTATTTATTCAAAGTGGCCAGCACAAAAAAACGCCAGTTTCACATGTAAGGACTTAATATCAAGGTCTCATTAAAGTTTCTATTATTTTTTTCGACACAAGTCAACCGTTGTAGAGAGGAATTCCAAGTTTGTCAGGTCCGCTTTAATAAATTTCTGTGAAAATGTAGACTTTTCCTTAGATATTTTTTAAGGGTAAAGTTTTGCGAAACTCGGCGAAACTTGCTGCACCGAGTTACTGTTCTTTCAGATTCAAACTTAATTAAAATTGCTCTGAGCATTTTCTTGCTAGAACAATTTCAAGGAAATATTAGCTTATACTTGTTTTTAATCGAATATTAATACTAGCTATCTTACTTATTGCAAATATTTTTTATACTTATTAAAAGCGATGCCTGTTAAATTAATAATATATTTTTCGATGTAAAATCGCACAGATCTTTTAATATCAGTCATCATTCTCCGGAGAGTCCTGGGGTTAGTTAAGGTCGCATCCTCACCTGTCTGGGTAGAAGCCTAGGGTGTGGTGGTCATGCCTAAGACCACGATTCTGCCCACTCAGCATGGCACGCGCGATGCCTTTTTTATCGCGTGAAAAACTATCATTATGACGTGAAATGAGCCAGCTATCGAAACTTCTTTCTAAAAACCATAAAAATATGCAAAAAAAATTCCACTTTTTTTCACAACCGCAACGAAGCACGTCGAACCTTAGTGGATTACATGCATCAAGTCACTTAATATTCCGGAGTTGGTACACGGCGATCATCTTTGAAGCACCGACCTACTTGCCACGTGACTGGAATTCGTATGTAACTTGTGATGAGAACTTTGACTAATAAACAGTGTCATGATGAAGTGAACTAAATGAAATTTTAAATCTTCAATAGGGTTTTTCTTATCGTAAGAGAAAATTGACTCTTACCTGAGGATGTCTTTATAGTTATGGGATAGGCTAATTCCATCACTAAGCCATACAGCTGAATGTGGCCTTTCAGTATTTGCGAGACTGTTGGCTCTGTCTATACCGCATGGGATATTGACGTGAAGTACATATAGTATGTATCATAATAATGCACTCGTATTTCTTGACTGATAGACTACATATAATTTAGTCTAAAGAAATGATAACATTCCAAACTTTTGCAAAGACTAAACGATAATAATTTATAGGCAAACACGAAATATAGACAATTTTGTTTGTAATATAGTAACTATATTGAAGGTTCCATTGAATTCATTAGCAAAAACATTATGGCTGTTATAATCCTGAGGGAATCGACCTACGTTTAATTAATTTTGTCTAGTTTGTTATTCGCCGTCCGAAACTTTACAATATTAATATAACACAACCACACAATGTTAGATCATTATCATTACCCGGGTAAGTATATTACACATTTAAATATAAACAAACATTTTGATAGGCGTCATAATTTTATATTTTTTTTAATTGGTTCTATTTAGTAGTTCAGGAAATTACACGACACTATTATTATAATCCTTCAAAATTCTCTTTTATTTCATGTTACAGTGGGAATTTTGTGATATTCTCTACTAACACTTCTTGTGTTCGTCTTCATTTTCAAACACCTAATGTTTTTGTCTTTACATTGTCTATCAATGAATTATTTTCGATGTTTAATGATGATCAATTAAAACCATCAGACATAATTTATTTTAGTTAACATACTCTTATAACATCACGTCTATGCGGGTATAATCCTTGCAGGGTAGACAGAGCCAATAGTCATCAAAAGACTGAAAGGCCACGTTCAGCCTTTTGGCTTATTGGCAGAATTAAAATTCAAATAGTGACAGGTTGCTAGCCCATCGCGTAAAAGAGGAATTCCAAGTATATAAGCATATCCCTTAGTCGCCTTTTACGACATCCATGGTAAATAGATGGAGTGGTTCTATTCTTTTTTCTATTGGTGTCGGGAACCACACGGCACTCTCATGTTTTCAATATACATTTCTGTTACAATTTCATAGCTAAGCCCTCTTAATCACTAGCAAGCCCAACGGGTATATTAAAAGTTACATTTAATTAACTGGGACCCTTGTGTGATGGTTTATGCACTATTTGTGTTTAGTAACACGCTGAATAAAGGGCCATAAAAGGTGTGAAAACCTTCATTTAATACCTCATGGTAGGCTTTTATCATTTCAACGAGCATTCAGGTAATAATGTTATGAATAGTTTCATTTTAAAATTTACTACTGTTATAAAAATTGGTTTGTGGTGTTATTCTTCTAAATAACTGTGGCGAAGCAGTAGTGAGCTTGTCTGTGACACCGGAGATCCCGGGTTCGAATCCCGGCCAGCGCATTATGAGAAACGAACTTTGTCTGATTGGCCTGGCATGTTATATGTTTATCTGTATAATTATTTATTATAGAATATGGTATCGTTGGGTTAGTATTTCGGTTAAGGTTAGGTTTCTCGAAATTTCTGTAGGAAAGGATAGGACTCAAAATCTTCAGACTGAGTTAGAGCTTAGTTTAAAATGTTTAGCTCAATATTAATCTGTATAAAACATTCATATATTAAGATTTTTCTTTCTTAAAATTTAAAAAATATTTTACTTATACCGTGTAAGCCTCGACTAACTAAGTGCCTATAAAGTCTGTAGTTAAAACTGTAACGTCTAGTCCGGGCCGTCTAGTCAGAGACTATCATATTTAATTAACTTAAAGCCTGGCTTAAAACAGGTCCGTATTATTGTTGTAAAAGTTGGTAAGGGAATGCCAGCGTGTTTGTTTGTTTGTTTGTTTGTTTGAACGCGCTAATCTCAGGAACTTCTGGTTCGAGTTGAAAAAATATTTTTGAGGAAATTGGACAAAAAGATGTGTAAAACGTCGCAATTTTATTTCTTGTAATTTCCACGTAATCGAAGTTCCGAACAAAGCTGTTAAAACCACACGATTCATATTCCTATTAATTCATCTAATGTACGGTGGTCAGACATATGTCCAGTTTCATATGAAACCACAATATAGATATTTCTATCAATAGTTACAATGTTAAGGGGATTATCTTCGGCTTTTGGAAGCCCTGTAAAATATGGACGGAACCCGGCCAGGCCACTCTGAACGATTTATCAATGTAATGATAGGTACGAGTATTTACCAGCCGTATGTCATGTTCTTATAATATTTTATGTTCTTCTTAGGTATTTTGACGATGTTTTATTATTACCGCATAGGCGTTAAATTAAAAAAAAAAACGGCACTTTGATAATATTAATATTTAAGATAATAAATTGTAAAATTTTACGTATCAATAAAAATAGCAACAAAATAAGAACAATACCTACTTAAACGAAAATGACATGGCAGAAAATAAAGGGGAGTTGGCAACAACTTCGGATACTGATTAGTTTCCAGTATCGAAAGTTGGTGCGAAGTTTATTTCTGTAATATGATGAAAAATATAAAAAAATTGCATAAGATAACTTATGTCAGCGTCAAAACTCGTGGTAATTTCGTAGCAACTCGTAGCACCCCTGTAGCACTTTCGTAGCAAAGTCGTAGAAAACCCGTAGCTCATCTTTTAATCATCATTTCCCTCTTGTGCTCTCAGTCCTCACCAAGCGGACTCTGGGAACCAAGCGGACCAAGGGTAGAGGCCTATCACCACTATCCTGAAAAGGTTACTTAGTCCGTAGCTACTATTAAAATATTTTTTTTACAAGTTCTGTCTTTGTGATCAGCGTAAGACTTTGATTTTATTTTTCATTCTAAAAATAGTCTCTTTTTAATCTACTTCAAGAAAAGGTCAAGGTTTCTCAACTCAACCGTATTAACGATTTTGTTGACAAAAGACAGAGCAATTTTTTTTCTCAATTTAAAGATCAAACCTTCAGCATAAACAAAAGCAATCTATCAACATAACCGCTGTAATCCGAAAATAATTTTAGCGGTCCTAAAACTAGGCCGATAAAAAATACGGAGAAAGTTTGCGCGCGCGGCGGAATGGAAACATAAAGGAACACAGCCGATGGAAATCTGTGAGGTCCGGCCTTAAAAGGGATTTATGTATCGAACTTAAAGCAACTTTTTACAGAGATGTAGCGCCGCATATTGCGGCTATCTGGTGCCATTGTTGGACATGCAGAAGGGTTTAGAATAGAATAGAATAGATTTATTTTTAAAATTGGATACAAGGTATCACTAATTGACGTCACATCACTTAAATATAATTATAATTACTAACGCTTCCAAAGCGCATGTGTAGAAGAAGCGGCGGGACAAACTATACGTTTTTTCGTCAGTTTTTGCTTGGTCTAATTTTTGCCTTTAACTACTTTTATGTTTATTTCTGAGATACCATCTCGAAAAAATTGAAAGGCCATGTTCAAAATGTTTCTTCATTATTGTGGGTCATTTCAACATCACTTAATAATTGTTATATTATTCGCAAAATATCTAAATTGGAATTCAACTTGACAACAATGACTTCATATTGAGGAGATGACATTGAGAGGGTGACATTTTGCTAGCCCATCGCCTCAAACAGGATCCCAAGTTAATAAGTCTTTTAAACAAATTAACTTTCTAATATTCTTTTCACCATCCTAACCGGTGTTCGTCTCAGTTAGAATCATCCTTTTAAGTGGCCCAGAATCGCGCTCACCCACAATCCAGTAACCTAAATATTCACTTCCAGTAATAACACGAGTAGTTCCATGTATCGGAAAGTTAGCCCCCACTCTAAAAGGGTGGAGTTCGCGCCCGAATGGAATACATTCGGCTTTATCCGCGGATGTCGTCGCGGATATTGAGTGCTACTTTTTTCCCGGTTTTACTTGTAAGCTAAGTCGTTTATCTCATGGAAACTGCATTTTTTCGAGTGGAGATACTGTACGATAAAAGTACATATATAATCACGTCTTTGTGTATTACGCGGTAGACAGTGGCAACATTCTTGGAAAGACCGAATATTTCGTAATATCATAAAGTGACAAGTAGCAGTGATGAAAAAGACATTAAATTGAAAGATTTCAATAAGATTGATGCAGTCTCATGAAGTTTGAATATGGTATAATCAAAGAAATATACAAAATCACTATAGCAAATAAAATAAGTTGGGAATATCATAAAAATTATGTTCCGAAAGACGAACCTATTGAAACAAGTTGTTTGATAAAGTTCTTACATTTGGCTTATCGGTCATTAGCCCGCCTAAAGATTTATGTGTGAAGGGTTTTGTATGAACTTTGTCCTTCAAAGAGGGAGATAAGAAATCTACGCATAATACCGGAAACCATCACGTAAAATCATAGGAATAACATTGAAAACCGCCATTGAAATCCATATTTAATTATCAGATTGACGTGACCCGATAAATTGAGAGGATGGCAGACAGGGCCCATAAGTGAGCCGTCTTAATGGGTTCATTCAATCTTCGTGGCCGCAGATCTGTTGCGATCCCTTTGGGACCAACATATCGGCCTCTGTTCGTAACGTCTGTTCCATTGTTTGTAAATTTTTTTGGAAAATTTATTACAACATTTTTAACATTATTATCACGGCCGTCTATGAACTCGTTCGTCAAGAATGTAAAACTCGCAATTTCTTTCTTATGTTTTTTTTTTTTAATATTTTTTATGAACGAGTTCGAAAATTCTAAAACAACTTTCTATGTACCACCAAAATTTATCAAATTTCAATTAATTCATCATAGCTGCACAAACAAACATAAAATACGCATTAATTGTATTATTACTCGAGATATAAAATAGTTAACGTAAATTAAATCGGACACAAACCAACAGTTACAAGAAGAACAAATCCAAATTTCCAGTTCAGGTAACTCGGAGCATTGAAACTTGCAAACATCAATAATGTCGGAAGGAATCGGCCTCAACCACTCAAAGACAAAGGGAAAGTGTCGTTTAAGAGATTAAACTGAGGTCGTGATGTGGTTGGTGACCGTCAATTGATAACTTCGGTCATCATCATAATTTTGAGATGCTTTCTCCACAATGTACCCCGGGTGAACAAAAAAGACGTTTAAAAATCCTTATTTGACTTTGAAAAATTTGATTCTGTGTCTCTCAAGAAGTAAGACGATTTTGTGCGCGTGAAGATATTCAGCTGGAACACAGTATTATTTTCTTCAATACCCGGCCAGCATATTTTCACGAGCCGTTGATGTTATTGTACCATATTTTCGGCATCTGTGGCGCAGCGGTAGTAGGCTTGTCTACCAAGCCAAGACACCGGAGGTCCCGGGTTCGAATCCCGGCCAGTGCATGATGAGAAAATAACTTTCTCTGATTGACCTGGGTCTTGGATGTTTATCTATAAAAGTATTTATTATAAAATGTAGTATCGTTGAGTTAGTATCTCGTAACACAAGTCTCGAACTTACTTCGAGGCTAACTCAATCTGTGTTACAGGTAATATGCTCGTCGACATTTGCCGGTGTCTTTCTTTAAATATCTCTTATAATCTCTCCATATATACATACGTACATATTATCACGTCTATATTGCTCTTGCGGGGTAGACAGAGCCAACAGACTCGAAGTCTGGAAGGCCACGTTTATATTTATGGCTTAACAAGGGAATGGAGACTCAAATAGCGACGGGTTGCATCGTTGAGTTAGTATCTCGTAACACAAGTCTCGAACTTACTTCGAGACTAACTCAATCTGTGTAATTTGTCCCGTATACATATATTTAATTTGATTGATTTATTCAATTTTTACATCTTTTCATTACATACATTTTCATTAATAGCAAAAGCATACATTTTCATACTTCAAAAAAGAACGAGTAAAAGTGAAATTGCCTTAATGTATTCTCAATAGGTTACAACCCCAAAAGGGCTTACTCAGCAATCCAGGGCTTGTCGATTATCATCCGTCATTGAATAGGTCTGGTCTAGACATTAAGAGATTACACGGGCCCATAACCTTTACGTAACGTTCCAGAACATTCTACATTATTTGAGGTGCGATTGTGATTAAAATCTTGACTTCGAGACTTATTCATAAACTGAAATTGGCGTTTTGAAAAATCGGCAGTACAAAGAAAGACTTTTAATAAATTCAATATAATTATACAATGATATCGAGCTAAGTACTCTGGTACCTAAATTGCTTGGAGGTTCCCGGCACCAATTTTTTTTTTGGACAAACCTCGAAGTAAGTTCGAGACTTGTGTTATGAGATACTAACTAAACGATACTATATTTTATAATAAATACTTTTATAGATAAACATCCAAGACCCAGGCCAATCAGAGAAAGTTCGTTTCTCATCATGCTCTGACCGGAATTCGAACCCGGGACCTCCGGTGTCACAGACAAACGTACTACAACTGCGCCACAGAGGCCGTCAAAAATATCCTATTTTTCCCACTAGAATTAAAAAAAAAATAGGACCACTCCATCTCTTTCCCATGGATGTCATAAAAGGCGTCTAACGGATAGGCTTATAAACTTGAGATTCTTCTTTTAGGCGATGGGCTAGCCACCTATTCTTATTTGAATCTCCATTCTGTCATTTAGCCGAACAGCTGAACGTGGCCTAGTCACCTAGTCAGTATTTCAAGACTTCTGGCTCTGTCAACCCCGCAAGAGATATAAACGTTATATGAATAATTGAATCAATGTACTCTACTAAAATACGAATTAATAACAACATCAGACAATTATGCAAACACAATAATAATCAGCTCAACTAAATTGAAGTACAAACTTTCTAACATCACTCTCAAATTTCCACCTTAGTTCAGAACCGTTGCTTAAAACGTTATGTGCGCAACTAGTTAAGAGTTAGTTTTCACTTGCAATGCATTTAACTGCAATTTGCGCGGCGCATCCCGTGTTTGCATGCAGTCAGACTACCATGTCGGCGTTATCCAATTCTCTTGTTTGATTGACTGACTGACTTTGGATGGGTGACGTTTGTAAATAAGTATCTTTTAATGTCTATGCTTACATCCCAATGAATATTATAAATGCGAAAGCGAGTTTATTTGTTTGTTTGTTGCTTCTTTACGTGTTATCTAAGGAATTAACCTTCTTGAAATTTCACGTATTATAATTAAGAGTCTGGAGGAGGACATGGGGTACTTTTCGTCCAAGTAAAAACTATAGTTCGCGTGGGATTTGCAAATACCTGTATTCTTTTGTAGGTACTGTTAAATTCGTCGCTTTTTGTAGGTAGAATTCAATAAGTTGCTTTTTGTGTAAGGAAAATATAATTTCAAAGAGAATATTAGGGTTTTTTCTTTTATGCGATTGCTTAGCAACCTTGATCACTATTTGCATCTCAATTCTATCATCAAGCCAAAAAGCTAAACTCGGCCTATCAGTCTCTTCAAGACTGTTGGCTCCGTCTAGTTCGTTAGGTATATAGACGTGACTATATGTATTATTTTCTTTTCATTGTACAATAGAAAATCATAACAGCATTTCAGCTAAAGAGAAACCTTGACAAGTCAACGTGGAATAAATAATTCAAGAATCGTTTCAGGTACCAGAGTGAAGTGAAATATTTTTAAATCATTCATCGGGGTCACCATCAATAATTAATTAGTCATAAGCCATCTCATTACCGTGACGGGAGAACTTTGCCAATGATTCTTGACACAAAACAGATAGGTACAGAAGTCAAATCTGCCTTTTGTGTAATTTGGTTATTTTATCTTACGCAGACTAACTGCCTTGGCGCTATCACGTGACTCTTTATATAAATATATCTATACTTATATAGATAAACAACTCAGACGCAGGCCAATTAGAGAAAGGTCGTTTTTCATCATGCACTGGCCGGGATTCGAACCCTGGTCCTCCGGTGTCACAGACAAACGCACTACCGCTGCGCCACAGAGGCCGTCGATGACGGCTATGTAGATTGACTTCTTACTCATCTCTGATTCGTGTCCTTGGAGTGGAGAATATTCATTTTCCTTGGTAATTACGCTGACTCGGGCTTACCCGTTAATGTTTAATTAAAACTTCTGGAACAAACCCTGCCAGTATGAAGCAGGCTGTCAAAATTGATACTTATTGCGCCATCGGCCGATCCTGTGACGCATTGATGTTGTATAGGATAGATTTAAAAACTTGTATCTATCTGAAACTAAATTCTATCGTGTAAAACTAAACATGATCTTCTGTTTTAACTGTAAGGCCAGTCAACCGCAGAAGTACCCCAGTAATAAATGTATTTGTGTATGTAAAAGTAACTCTTAAAACAATATATTCAAATTTGCATTCTGGGTTGCCAACTAAAGCAGTTCATTTGTATTTGTTCTAAGTTTTTTTTATTCGACGTTCTGACCAAAATATCATAGATATTTTTATTTGTATTTTCTCGCATTCATTAGTACTTATTATTAATAGTTCTTATATTTAAAAAAAACATGACGTGTGGTTCCCGGCACCAGTACAAAAGAGAATAGGACCACTCCATCACTTTCCTATGGATGTCGTAAAAGCAACCTGTTACTATTTGAATCTCAATTCTATCATTGAACCAAATAGCTGAGCGTGGCGTATCAGTCTTTTCAAGACTGTTGGCTCTGTCTACTCCACAAGGGATATAGACGTGATCATATGTATGTATGTATATTTAATAAGAATTCATAAGTGGTCTCTTAAAGGTCGATGAAATTCCTCGTTACAAGTTTAGAATTCTTTAGTAGCGTTTGTTCTTTCTTGTTCTTTAGCAAGCCGGAGATTTCCAAAGTTTCCAAACTTTACTCAGTACCAGTAAAACTTAGTAAACAGGTATATTCTCGTTATTTTAGGAGTATCGCAAGAAATATGTTATAAACTTTGCAATATTTAGATATCGTTTACATGCTTGTCTTGGACTTTATAATAAATAAATATATACGGGACAAATTACACTGATTGAGTTAGCCTCGAAGTAAGTTCGAAACTTGTGTTACGAGATACTAACTCAACGATACTATATTTTATAATAAATACTTATATAGATAAACATCCAAGACCCAGGACAATCAGAAAAAGTTCTTTTCTCATCATGCCTTGACCGGGATTCGAACCCGGGACCTCCGGTGTCACAGACAAGCGTACTACCGCTGAGCCACAGAGGCCGTCAAGACTTTGATCTCAAATTTGTCTAAGGGCTTGTTTTACAAGACAGTTCAAAAAAAATGTCCTGAGTTAATATCGCTTTCTTAAGCTATGGTCATCGCGAATCCCATGAATTAACATTATCTCTAAATATTGTAACCATAACATAATAAACTTAGGTGCCGAGTGGTTCCCTACACTTTATAATACGGCCAATCCTTATCTTTCCCATGGATGTCGTTAAAGATGACTAAGGGATGGGCTAATAAGCTTGGGATTCTTTAATTAAAACTCGATTCCATATTTAAGGCATACAACTTCTACCCCGAATGGGATAAAGACTGATATGCATGAACTTAGTTATAAAATATACAATAGGTTAAAAGATTTATGTAACTATAACAATACGATTTATTTCTTCTACTCGTATATAATTTCACCAAAGCAAAATGAGGCCATCTTTAACAACCAACACTATTATCTATATTTCCTCTATAACGAAAACACGAAAACAGAAAATCGGGTGAAACAACGTTGAAATTATGCAAATTCTATACTGCAATATTATAATGAGTGCGCAAAATGCACTTTACATCCGCTGTTTTATTATGTTGGTATTCGGAGTCCATTTACTGAATTGCTAACAGCTAGTTAATGAATACAGGAGCCAGTAATTTGTGAGCGTTTCGTGAAGCCCGCCATGATGTTTATTCAATAGATCATCACTTTTTACAAATTTAAAATTGCAGTGGCAAATCTATTTTTGTTTTTAATTTTAGGCAGTGTGTATGATATGATTCCACCCATTCTTAGATATTTGCGGCTTAGAAATAAAAGTAACTTAAATCCAACTGATATTATAAATGCATAAGTTTATTAGGAGTAATAATTAATTTGTTTGTTGTCTTTTCACGCGTTTTCTACTGAACTAATCTACTTGAAATTTTGTATGCGTATGTATAAATAGGAGTCTGCATAAGGATATAAAGTACTTTACAATTCGGTAAAATCTGTTCCCGTGGAATTTGTGGTGGCGCTAATATCGCGCGTGTAAGTGGCGCTAATAATTTAACGCTAACGAGCTAATGCTCGTGCGAAGCTGCGGATAAACGCTAGTAATTTATAATGTTCAATGTCAATAAGTAATACCTGGTCTCCAACCTTGAGCAGAAAAACTGTCCATCTATATCATTGGCTCTATGAAGCGATTTCATATTTTGCGAGTTTCATCATCATGCTGTTCAGAGTCATTTGTGATAAGTCATCGGAATACCTATATAAAAATTTGTACGATGCTATTTTTGGTGACATCGAACAATTATTTTTAGTCTCTCTAATGCAGATAAGCGATTTTTGGTGACATAAAAAAATATTTTAAGTCTCTCTAATGCAGATAAGTTACTTCGCCCATCATTCATAATTAAATATTAAGGACGCATCTATATTCTAAGTACCATCTATGTCAACGTTTTCTAATGCAGAGGCAAGCGTTCGTGTTGCTCCGAATCTAGATATTGCAGACTAAATGCTGGCTGATGGTTCCTAGCTAGCAAGATTGCATCGTACCCTCAATTTACCGCGACCTGGTTTTGTGTAATCTATTAAATAGACAGCTATTTAATTAGCATTGCATTAAGTTTTGAAATTAATTTAACTTTTAGATTGAATACAAAATAATATAATCTTCCATAATTTTGCATGTCTCAAGGTTTTATTAACATATGTGTCACCTATTTAATATATTGCATAGATAAGACAGAAAATATTCTTCGCGTGGGCGATGGGGTAGCAACCTGACACTATTTGAATTATAATTCCAAAAACTGTACGTGGTCTATCAGACTTTTTAAGAGTGTTGGCTCTGTCTACCCACGCAAGAGATATAGATGTGATTATGTATGTATGTATATAAACAGTAAACTCCGAAAGCCTCGTCATTGGTCCCGCAAAACGAGGAGTACATTCAACACGGATCCTGTTCCGATCCTGGCTTCAAATAATTAAACAATAACACGGCCTGGATCAATTTGTAATCCCGCATCGAAGCTGGTAGTATTATGAGGGAGTCAGGTGACTTTGGTGTAGAATATGCTTGCTGCCTTACATTGTTATAACGTTAAACCACAAGTGTACAGAAACTAAAAGTACATACATACATATGGTCACGTCTATATCCCCTTGCAGGGTAGACATAGCCAACAGTCTTGAAAAGACTGAATGGCCACGTTCAGCTATTTGGCTTAATGATAGAATTGAGATTCAAATAGTGACACGTTGCTAGCCCATCGCTTAAAAAATAATCCCTAGTATGTAAGCCTATCCCTTATCGTTATTCTATATATTTTAAAGTATCTGTCATCACCTTTACCTGCGACGTTTTACCTTAACGTCACATAGTTTAACATAGATTTGACGGGAAGTAAAAGTCGACTTTATTTCTGACATAAAGCTTTACATAAGATATAGTTTATGAATTGCCTGACACTAAATAAACAATCACTACATCAAATTATACCATTCATGCTACACCACATCGACGGTAGACTTCATTTTGGCAAAGCTTATTGTAACCATAGAAATCAAATTAATATACCAAAGACAATAAATAAGCCATACTGTACCTAAACTTATAGGATGTGTCATATTGCAGCGGACGCAGTCTTATGCGGAGTTGTAAAGCTACCAAATAGGCTCAGAATATCAGTGTAATTGTTATGGTGCCCTTTACATACTGACTTTATCTTCCCCGTAAGTAATAACGACGTGATTAACATATTCATATATATGTATGTATCACGTCACGACCATCACCACTTACCGCGTTAATAATCTCACATTATTTCAAATTCTATGCTGGAAACACTACGGTTGTTATATACTCTGTGACACTGTTCCAATGACTATAGGAACTTGATCCTATTATGGCTGGTTTAGACAATGCAAGCTAACATGCGAGTCAGCCTGCTTAGTAGCTACAGCACAGCACTCGTAACGTATGGACATCTCTTACGATTTGACTCGCATGACCGAGACTGTAGAGTTGTGGTTCAGTCCACTTTTTCCTGCAGGCGTTAGTCTCAAAAATCGCCTCGTCTAATTGGCCCTTAAGGCGAGTCGGGCCACGGGCATACGACTCGACAATGCAAGTAATTATACTGTTTAGTCAGTAGCTTGCATTGTCTGAACAAGCCATTACCGCCGGGAGCGAAACAATTATATAAACAATAGCTTACCTCCTGAATTCGTAAACGGGTATTGAAATACGGGGATTAGTTGTCGTGATGTCATGATGAAAATTTGTTGTTCTGGTTATTATTAAATATTTGGATGATACTAAATTTGTGGCTAAATGGGACAAAAATGTTGTATGTTTGGTATGTTTGACAACCTTACGCAGTAATGTAAGTATTTTTTTAATATTAGTTTGTGAATAACGGTTCAAAGTATATAAAATTAATTGGTGACATCTTGTTATCATATCAATTTAAATAAAAAGAAGTAGACATAGCATTTACATATACTCTTGTATTTGATACTCCTAGCTTTACATTAAATATAAACCTAACTCCTTAATCTAGCTACTATTTTATTCAAGTCTTAGGAATCTGAATTCTGAGCATGTTTCATTTAGAAATTCTAATGCTAAGGGTGTTCAGAAAATCTAAAACGGAGAAATTTAATCAACTCCAAAAATTACATTTTATATATATTTGCATACGAATTGGAGTAGTTATTTCCAGATGAAATTTCATCTCGTGCAATTATTATAAATGAATGTGACGTGGGAATATGTTTTAATGGACACTTCTTAATCAGCTTTTGAGAAAAAAATACTTGATTTTGCTTGAGGTCAGTCTAATTTATAACACCGTCACGACATCGAGAACGTTTCATCGAAAAATTAAAAAGCGAAAGCATACCACTTCGATGATACGCCTCATCGACGTGCGTAACGTTACGTAAACGTGTCGACGTAAGTTGAAATATATATAATGCTATTTTTGTCAATTTTATTCAGTGTTTTGTCATTCACAGCTAGGTATAGGTATAGACAGTTGATTTGTATTTATTTATTTAATCGTATTTGAAACTTCATTGCACAGAAAATATACAAAAAGCGGACTTAATGCCATTTGGAATTCTTTACCAGTCTACCAGTTGACCAAATAGAAAAACTTTTGGTTGTTTTGTTTGCTATAAGCAATTTATTGTAACGTAGTTTAAATACATACTTACATATAATCAAGCCTTCAGGTTTTTTTCTTACGGGTAGACAGGTTGCTAGCCCATCGCCTGAAATAAGAATCCCCAGTTCATAAGCCTTTTCCTTGGTTGACTTTTACGAGTATATCTGCATGGAAAAAGAAGCAGCTGGCACACCCATTGGGTTTTCTTCTACCAGATCAGCATTGAAGTATTTTTCTTCTTCAAAATCAATAGGTTTTAAGTAAATTCCTTTTCTAAGTACTAGATCTGGCAACGTCTTCGCAACTCTTGATTACCCTTTGAACAAAAGTTTATGAGATATAAAATTGCTACCGGCATTTCGATAGTTCAGCGAAAACTTGAGATCAGAAAAGATAAGTTCATAAAATTAAAAAGCTTTTATTCCTGTGTAATATATTACGAATTTATTTAATTAAGTACCTACCAGTTAATATTTTTTCACGTTATTTACATAAATTTTCAAATAAGTACTAGAAGTAAGTACGTACGAGGTATAATACATGCCTCTTTTTATAATTGTATTCGTGATAACGCTCTAAGTTAATTAAATTGAGATTCTTGTTTAAAATCCCAGCAACTCACAAAGGTTATAAAGGAGTACAATTTGTTTGTCCTCGCTCATTACGGGCATTAGGGTGGTGACGCGGCCTGATGAGCCCTTTTGTGACGTCGCAGGCTCAGCAGTGCAATGACCTCTAATCAATTAGATAAAACAATAGTCAAATACAGAGCAGATCGCAAGATTGAGGGTAGAGGCTCTGAAACACCCTTAATTGACATGTATGAATGATCAAATTGATAAGCGGCAAAGATTATATGATAAAAAAATCCTGACAAAATTTTCTAATCTTAAACCTGTGACAATCGTAAACTATCTAACTACTAAACCTCTCTTGAAAATATGCCATGATAGTAGAAGAAGTAAATGTGAAATATGATAATTTTAATGAAATTTTTGTACAATTCACTCATAGTCAATATTCAATGTTAACGAGATATGGTAGTTAATAGTAACTTATTGTATACGGATTGCTCCATACTTATTATAATAACCCCGGGTTCTCTCCAAATGAGCGCGAACAGAGAATACACGGGCATGACAGTGGACAATGCCTTAAAAAATAGTATATCGCTAGATTTCTTCCTATTTTACATCCTAGCAAAAATTTATTGACATACAATTTAAACTTCCTTCGACTGTGTTGACTAAGTACAAATTCAGTCCAGCAAATAAGCATCCTAAAGGTCTGTGGGGGACTTATATTAACTGGCGGCTTTGTTTGAGAAACTGTCCGATGATAGATGTAGGCTGATGAGGCCCCAGGATTCTGGAATAATAGTGATTCTTTGTATAAAATTCTCGTGTCACAATGTTCGTTCCTCCTCCGAAACGGCTTGACCGATTCTCATGAAATTTTGGCGTATGAGTAGGTCTGAGAATCGGCCAACATCTATTTTTCATACCCCTTAGTGATAAGGATTGTCCACCCTTAACATTTTTTTTAACTAGAAATTATTTATACGGCAAAACAACGTTTGCCGGGACAGCTAGTCTTTGTATAAAATACACATGAACCGCCGTGTGGTTTCCCGAAAGACTAGAATAAAATAACGGATTCTTCTTCTTCTTTGTAACGTGTCGACAACCCCTCCGACGTTAATCAAATTTTCCCAACAAATGTTATGTTTTCCAAGCGACTTGGCCTTAACCATAAACGGGCAGCGTTTGCTAGTAATTTCACAACATGACATAAGTACTTACTTTTATAAATTTAACACACAGCTTTTCACTACATAGACATCAAATATAACCAAGAGTTAAAAAAAAAAATTAGCATTTATCAGTTTGGCCGCCAAAAAAGTTGACAAATTTGTGTTATACTACAATCTAGTCTTTTACTTATTGATCCTATCGTCACACTTACATCCTAAGTCATGATTCGTGTTAGGGAAATTGCATTTGACAGCGTGCCTGGCCCTGATGGATACTGATGTATGAGGTGCGAGTCAACACAGGAAACTTGATTAATTGATGGATGGACCAACTTCCAGTGTTATGGGGAATTCGGGATGCACGTCTTAACGTAGACTTTATTACCGTATACATGTTCGATTTTGAAGTTTACAATAGAACCACTACATACCTTTCCCTAGGATGACGTAAAAGGCGTAATTCCCCTTGTAGGCGATATGCTAACAAGCTGTCACTATTTGAATCTCAATTCCATCATGAAGTCATACATTTGTTTCTTATCAAGACCTATCTACCCCGCAAGGAATATAGACGTGACTAAGTGTATGTATGTCTGCAATTCTGAAGTGTAGTTTGACTGGTAATTACTGCTACTGCGTAATGACGGATATTGTAATCAGGTATGCCACTTAAAATCAAAAAGTACACGATCAGAAAAGTAGTTTGAATACAATAACGTTACATAACGTTTTTAACTAAGTACATAATATTCAAAATACCTTACTACATTACAACTGGTGCACAAAACGTGTGAAGTTGCCGAGTTCGGCCGCGCTCCGTGCGCTAACTTCATTTGGCTTATTTGCGAGTTTCAGACAAATCACACTAACATTGTAACCGGCAACATTATTCAACGCTAAACTGCTTTCAAATACATCAGAAAACATACATACATACATAAAATCATGCCGTTTTCTCGGAAGGGTAGGCAGACACGCCTTTTTCCCGGAAGGGTAGGCAGAGACTACATTCTTACCACGATCTCTGCATACACTCTATCTATAAAAAAAAATGCATTAAAATCCGTTGTGAAGTTATAAAGATCTAAACACATATACAGACATAGGAATAGACACGAGGAGCGACTTTGCTTATTCTATGAATAAATAAATACTATATACGGGACAAATTACACAGATTAAGTTAGCCTGAAAGTTAGTCTTAAAACTTGTGTAACTAGATACTAACTCGACCTTATAGATGAACATTTAAGGCGCAGGCCAATCAGAAAATGTTCGTTTCTCATCATGCCCTGGCCGGGATTCGAACCCACCTCCGGTGTTACAGATAACCTCTACGTCACTATATAGCCAGATTCCTCAGCGCCACAGAGGCTGATTTGTAGCGATTAAGAAAGAAGACACTGTTCAAACAAAATCTTTATTACCCCGTAAATTATTAAGACATTAAATCTATAATAATAAATAAATATGTATATACGGGACAAATTACACAGATTAAGTCAGCTTCGAAGTAAGTTCTATACTTATGTAACAAGATACTAACTCAACGATACTATATTATAATAAATACTTATATAGATAAACATCCAAGACCCGGGCCAATCAGAAAAAGGTCTTTACTCGTCACCTATGTCTGCTATTCATAGAAATATTTATTCACAATACACATCACTGTATATATTCACAATAAAAGCTATATTAATGTCCACTTAGTAACATTATTGGTAATAAATGATATTCCCCGCCATATTTATGACTGGTATCTTCCCGCATCGAGGAAAACAATGGGGCTCTCATCTATCACGTGGGAGGGTCCTGTTGTCCCGTGAATACTTATCGGGAGTCTTTTGCGAAATCAATCTAGGGATTGTTCTGTTGATAAGTGATTTATAATGGTGCAAGTAGACTAAGGCGAAATTGTACGAGAAATTTATGTATAGTTTTTTGTTTTAATATATATCACGTGTGGTTCTCAGCACTTATATAACAACTATGTATATATCTTTCCAATGGATGTTGTAAAAAGCGACTAAGGAACTAAATTCAAAGCTAAAAATTATTATTGGATACTTCATATCGCTTAAAAATAGTCAAATCTTTTGGTTTCACAACATTGGTTGACGTCAAATAAATTACTTAAACCTAAGTTTAGGCGCTGCCGCTTCCAAGGAGAAGAAGCGGTAACAAACTGTTTTCTTATACTTATTTATCATACCTACATATTTTTTTCGTCTACCTATATCCCTTGCGGGGTAGACAGCCAACAGTCTTGAAAACACTGATAGGCCACGTTCAGCTATTTGGCTTAATGATAGAATTAAGATTCAAATAGTGACAGGTTGCTAACGCTTTGCCTTAAAGAAGAATTCAAAGTTAATAAACCTATTCTTTAGTCACCTTTTAAGACATCCATGGGAAAAAGATGGGGTGGTCCTATTCTTTTTTCTAATGGTGCCTGAACCACACGGCACGTATGTGTGCAATAAGGAAAAGAATGAGAAAAACCTTAATAAACCCGACGAGATGTGAACAAATTATGATCAGTCATAAGTTACATCCATTAGTTGTGCGATGTGGTTTTTTGCAGTTATGGAAAGATAAATAATAATTTTATATATTTATAGAGGAAAATGCTTTTGTTTTCGTCGCAAAGGAAACGCAATCTTCTGTTAAGGTTGTCATAAAACTAAATATTAGTTTAATCATAAAACTGCGAATAATCCTATGCCTATATGCAGTTTGTTACCGCTTCTACTGCACTGACGCCTTGGAAGCGGCAGTAAACTTAGTTTTAAGTAATTTATTTGACGTCAACCAATGTTGTTAAACCATTCGACAATTATTAAGCGATATAATAGTATCCTATAATAATGAATAAAAATTTCGAATTTTGAATTTTTTGAATTTTATAACAAATATTACAAATGTGAAAGTTTCTAAGAAAATGTGAGTCTTTCTTATTCGTTATTATTTTTATCTTTTAAACTCATGTTTTTTTTTTGTTGGTTTTATATTTTTCAAAGTTACGCGTATTCATGATTCATAAATGTCTCACGCCATCTCGTTCCCATGGATGTCGTAAAAGGCGACTAAGGGATATAAACTTGGCTAAGGAATATAACTTTGGCTTATAAACTTGGGATTCTTCTTTTAGGCGATGGGCTAGCAACCTGTCACTATTTGAATCTCAATTCTATCAGTAAACCAAACAGCTGAACGTGGCCTATCAGTCTTTTCAAGACTGTTGGCTCTGTCAACCCTGCAATACGATATAAACGTCATAATATGTATGTGTATGTACGTATAATTTAAAAAGCTGAACGTAGGCCACGTTCCGCTTTTTAACCCTAGAAAGATAGTCAAGACTGTCTACTCCGCAAGGGTATAAGGATATATATATTTGTGACTATATGTACCTATGTATGATTTACTCTGTGCCTCAAATATTAACCACGATATACCACACACCCTCTATACACATAGAACATAAGACACATGCCTTGTTAGTGTTCATGATTCGCTCTCTGCTCACAGCTCGGAATGATTGCCGTCAATATTGACAGACCGGTTCTCCGAGCGGCTGTAATTAGATCTGTAATTAAAGCTGATCTAACCGCGCCGGGATCCAGCAAGCTTGGCTTGGCTGTACTTAGGCTGCGGTATCATGGTAATTGACTGCATGTCAATTCTGCTATTTTATTTTAATCCGAAACGGATCTGAAACGCATTGATGACAACTTTTGGTATTCTACTAACAATTTGTCAAAACGAAGCCGTAACGCATTGGTTACGCAGGCCGAAACGGTTCGGTTGTCGTATTCTGCTAAAGGACACGTAACCTTCCGTTTGCCGTTCGGCTATTATTTCGTATTCTGATAAGTTTTTGACAGTTGGTCCGGCCGAAACGCAACGGTTCTGCATTGGTTGAATTGTCCAAAGTTACGGTTTTGCATAGGCAGCAAATAACCATCCACTTCCGTTTCATTTGCGTTTCAGCTATCAACGTAAAGTTACTGGAATACCGTTTGACAATACAAACGCAACTGTAACCAAGCTGAAACGCATCCGAACTGTTTCGGTTAACAAATAGCAGAATTGGCCTGCAGGTCGTATTACGTAGAGAATAGCCTGGGATAAGTAACATTTGGGAAGCGACAAAAATGTTTTTTTTCTTGTATACTGAATTTCTCAATTTCTTTGGACTATTCGACTGGATAGTTGATCAAGAAATTTATATATAGTTTTTATTTTTAATACATATCCCGTGTGGTTCTCAGCACTTATATGACCACTATAAATATCTTTCCAATGGATGTTGTAAAAAGCGACTAAGGAACAGTCTAATAAACTTGGGATGCTTTGGTTCTGGCCTCGTGACATCATCATAACTTATTTCCGACTGTTCTGTGCTTCAATCTCACTGAACAATTACAAACTAACAAAGTTTTATCAGATATCAGTTGGAAACTAATTTGTCTTGAGTAGTCATTAACATTCCTTTATATTTTCTTATTCTTCACGAATATGTCTTTGTCACACATTAATGAATAACTTCCTAAAAAACATGTTTGTACATGTCTGCTGACATACATACAATCTCGTCTATATCCCTTGCGGGGTAGACAGAGACAGCAGTCTTGAAAAGACTTATAGGCCACGATTAGCTATTTGGCTTAATGATAAAATCGCGATTCAAATAGTGACAGGTTGCTAGCCCATAGCCTAAAAGAGGAATCCCAAGTTTATAAGCTTATCCCTTAGTCGCCTTTTACGACATTTATAGGAACGAGATGGACTGGTCCTTAAAATTTTCTTTTGTTTATTATCTGCTGCAAACAGAACTAAATCTAGTATTTCTTATATGTACCGTTTTATGATCGACTTTAATCGCTCGTTCCCTAAGTTTTTTTTTTCATCAAATGCAAACTCTCTTTGTTATTCCACTTGGCATCTGTAATCAAAGCGACACCTACTCGGAAACTTCTCATTCTTCGCCAATAAAATGGAAACCCGCTCGCCAATAAAATCGTATGAAAGTGTCTCGAACTTCGAAGGGAATGAATGAATAAATTATTGTCAACGTGAGGAAGTTTCAAATCGTTTGTTTTGTGTTAATGGAAGTTGTTTATTGAAATTTATTCATTGCCGGCGAACCGCTCGTGTGGAGTAAATACGGAGAGATAAGTATTTTATGAAGGGTGATACATCGATCGCTTTGTAATATACGTGCCCTTTTTTTGAAGGAAATTTGTGAATTGTGCCGTGTGGTTCCCGACACCAATAAAAAAAAGAATAGGACCACTCCATCTCGTTCTTATGGATGTCGTAAAAGGCGACTAAGGTATAGGGTTTTAAACTTGGGATTCTTCTTTTAGGCGATGGGCTAGCAACCCGTCACTATTTGAATCTCAATTCTATCATTAAGCCAAACAGCTGAACGTGGCCTATCAGTCTTTTCAAGACTGTTGGCTCTGTCTACCCCGTAAGGGATAAAGACGTGAGTCATATGTATGTATGTATGTAAATTTGTGAATGTAGTATTAGTATTCTTTTGTAAGTGGCTCGAAATGAAGCGGAGCTGAGGGTAAGAGGTCATAGCGGAAAGTTTGACTACAAGGTAACCGAGTTCAAATTCAGGCGCACACCTGTAAGCTCCGTGGAGCTTTTGCTGGCACCGGTAGAGCTTTGTAAGCTAATTGTCGAGCTCTTTCACGCTGCAACTTCTAATTCATTTGGTATCAATCGAATATCTTTAATGTACCTGTATTTAAGATATTTTTATATACATACATATATACATATGGTCACGTCTATATCCCTTGCGGGGTAGACAGAGCCAACAGTCTTGAAAAGACTGAATGGCTAAGTTCAGCTATTTGGCTTAATGATATAATTGAGATTCAAATAGTGACAGGTTGCTAGCTCATCGCCTAAAAAAGAATCCTGAATATTTTTATATCTGAATCTCAATTCTATATCATAAAGCCAATCAGCTGAACGGTATCAGTCTCTCCAAGACTATTGGCTCTGTCTACCCCGCAAGGGATATAGACGTAATTATATGTTTGTACCTATATTTTAGGGAAATAGGATTATAAAATTGGCGTTCTTTTTTATGATGATAGGTCATGAGACACTGTATCTCGTTTTGATGTCTCATCATACACACATGTTGATGTCTTGTAAGACACTATAGTTCTTCTTTATGACGATAGATACTGTATCTCGTTGTGATGTCTCATCATACACCTACGTTGATGTCTTGTAAGACACTCTGGTTCCTTTTAATGACGACAGACGCTGTATCTCGTTTTGATGTCTCATCATACACACATGTTGATGTCTTGTAAGACACTATAGTTCTTCTTTATGACGATAGATACTGTATCTCGTTTTGATGTCTCATCATACAAACACGTTGATGTCTTGTAAGACACTCTGGTTCTTCCTTATGACGTCAGACACAGTATCTCGTTCTGATGTCTCATCATACACACATTTTGTGTCTTGTAAGACACTCTGCTTCTTCTTTATGACGTCAGACACAGTATCTCGTTCTGATGTCTCATCATACACACATGTTGTTGTCTTGTAAGACACTCTGGTTCTTCTTTATGACGCCAGACACTGTATCTCGTTTTGATGTCTCATCATACACACATGTTGATGTCTTGTAAGACACTCTGCTTCTTCTTTATGACGTCAGACACAGTATCTCGTTCTGATGTCTCATCATACACACATGTTGTTGTCTTGTAAGACACTCTGGTTCTTCTTTATGACGCCAGACACTGTATCTCGTTTTGATGTCTCATCATACACACATGTTGATGTCTTGTAAGACACTCTGCTTCTTCTTTATGACGTCAGACACAGTATCTCGTTCTGATGTCTCATCATACACACATGTTGATGTCTTGTAAGACACTCTGGTTCTTCTTTATGACGCCAGACACTGTATCTCGTTTTGATGTCTCATCATACACACATGTTGATGTCTTGTAAGACACTCTGCTTCTTCTTTATGACGTCAGACACAGTATCTCGTTCTGATGTCTCATCATACACACATGTTGTTGTCTTGTAAGACACTCTGGTTCTTCTTTATGACGCCAGACACTGTATCTCGTTTTGATGTCTCATCATACACACATGTTGATGTCTTGTAAGACACTCTGGTTCTTCTTTATGACGATAGACCCTGTATCTCGTTTTGATGTCTCATCATACACACAGGTTGATGTCTTGTAAGACACTCTGGTGCTTCTTTATGACAGACACTGTATCTCGTTTTGATGTCTCATCATACACACATGTTGATGTCTTGTAAGACACTCTGGTTCTTCTTTATGACGATAGACCCTGTATCTCGTTTTGATGTCTCATCATACACACAGGTTGATGTCTTGTAAGACACTCTGGTGCTTCTTTATGACAGACACTGTATCTCGTTTTGATGTCTCATCATACACACGTTGATGTCTTGTAAGACACTCTGGTTCTTCTTTATGACGTCACACACTGTATCTCGTTCTGATATCTCATCATACACTCAGGTTGATGTCTTGTAAGACACTCTGGTTCTTCTTTATGACGTCAGACACTGTATCTCGTTTTGATGTCTCATCATACACACATGTCGATGTCTTGTAAGACACTACGTTCTCGTCTTGATATGTCTCTTTAACCACACCGACACTTCAGTTCATTAAAAGCAATTAGACTTATTATACTAACTTAAGTACTTTATTAACCAAAAATTTTATATTTTCATTGTCTAATAACAATTCCACGAATATACCCCTTTGACACAGTGAAGCGAATCGCGTAATTGTATTTCACTAGAGTTCCCGTTAATTCCCGTCAGAGACAGAACATGAATTTAATGCAGGTGACGTTTGCAAATTGATATAAATTGGGGAATCCTAGGTGCTACAGTCCCGGGAATAATACATCATGTTTAATTTTCACATGTTTAAACATACAATTTAAATGTCACTTGAAGTGGGAAAGCCTAGACGAACGTACCTTGATCAAATCTCCGCGTTCTGGCAAGAGGTCATGTCACGAGTACCCTACATTGACAAGCTTGTATGATATGGATGAATTTAAATAAGTATGCAGGGAACATGGCAAGTAATGTAGTCTGCACCTCTATGATAGAGGCGTGATCACATTGATTTTATATTTATGTAATTAAGTTCTACATTTCATTAATATATTCTAGTTAAAATCTAATGGGCTATTTCTCTTGAATTAAAATATTACTTAACAATGATTTTGGTACAGTCAATAATTTTTTTGCAATAAAAACCAATATCTGATTCATAAAATGAAGTTAAATTTAAATACGGTTAATAAGCAGTCGGTAAATTTAACATGAAATCTTAATTAGGTCACGGTGTTTCGAAGAATAAAGTTTTTCGTGTAATTATTAACAAATATTCAAGAATAACAATATGATATCAATAATATTGAAAATATCATAAAGCATGTTGAACTGCCTCAGTAATAATTTAAACCAAATATATAACATATTATTTTTCACTGTAGTATTTCTTATAATAAAATTTACACGAACATATTACATTTTTGTCTCTAATGAGGTCGATAGACATAAGATTAAGCCTTCTTATTTATTATTTATTATATTTCTTTACAGGTATAGAAAGAAGAGAGCCTCTGTTCCTCTGTGGATTGAATTCCTTGCAAGCATGGAAGAAAGGCCAGTTGAAATTTAATGCAGTCATAACATATTCAGAGTTCTTATGAGAGTTATTTACGCGAAAGTTTGTTAGTTGTTTATTTTGGCGTAATCTTCTGAACTAATCTTCTTGCTTTTAAAATTTTGCGTATATATTATTATTAGGAGTATTAAAACCTGACTCACCCATTTCAGGATCCATGGTCAAAGGCATACCCCGGGCTCCTCTTCCAAGTGGTGAGGATGCTACCGGGACTAAAGCCAGGAAGTTTTTCTCCTGACTTAATGATTAGGGGTCTGGTGAAGGAAATAGACTACTTTTTATTTCAGTAAAAACTATAGTTCTCGTGGGATTGCGAAAAACTTGAATTTTTTGTAGCTGGCGCTAAATTCGCGCTAAACGAAGCGGCGATTAGAAGCTTGTTTGCAATGAAATATATCTGGTGTGTGTGTGTGTGTTAGTTTTCCTAAGCACATCTCAAATTTACTCTGAGGCAAGTTCATATGAAAACGAAAATGAAGAGGTTTATTTGATTAACTCCTTTACAGTTTCTGATTTTGAATGGGATCTCCATTTAAGTATAAATACTTGTGTTTGGACAACCCGCTCTTCTTATGTGGTAAGAAATTATTACAAATAATTATTGAATTTGATAAATCAAATTAGAATACAACTAAAAATATGAACAAATATGCTTTACGTTTCATCGAATTTTGGAACTAACAGCTTACAAATGCACGTTAATAGATAGTGTTGATTTAACTGGAATTCCGCATTCCGCACTCTTAGTGGAACAAAAACAGAGTGTTCTAGAATTCCGTCGAGAACGGTAGTCAAAATATTCCTACCAACTGAAATTCACGTCATAATTCATTTGGCATTTGGGTAGGTATAATGTTTGGATGTGTTACCGATTTTTAAAAGGACCTACTTTGCCCTTGGATTTATTATTGTATTCAGTTAAGATTACTATATAATAGCTTTTGCGCGGAACTTCACTCTTGTGGTCTATAATTAATAAGCAGGTCCATTTTTAAATCAGATAAATACTGAATCAAACTAGCAACAATTTTTTTATCCTCAAACAAACAATAAAGTTTTATATAGTTTTAACAAATAATAATTAAAATTAAAACTAAAGCCGTGTAGTTCCCGGCACCAATAAAAAAAAATAGGACCATTCCATCTCGTTCCCATGGATGTCGTAAAAGGCGACTAAGGGATTCATATTTTAGGCGATGGGCTAGCTACCTGTCACTATATGAATCTCAATTCTATCATTATCATTTCATATGCCAAACTGCTAACTGATAATAATAGACGTACATACGTGACCTATCAGTCTTTTCAAGACTGTTGGCTCTGTCTACCCCGAAAGGGATATAGACGAGATTATATGTATTATCTATGTATGTAAAACTAAAGCTAAAACGACTTATAAAAAAGAAAGAAAACACATATGTATGTAATATTCGGATACATTAACTGATCACAACAATAATGTAGTTTGAACTAGGTCACACAATATCGTATTTCTGAACGTAACTAATGGCCGCATAATGTTGTATTGAATTGGCTATGTTGTCTGTCTTTGTGTCTACTTATACTAGTTATTGCCCAGGATTCATTCCCAGATGCATGTTGCGTATATTTTGATACATACATACATACGTATGGTTCCCGGTACCAATACAAAAAAGAATAGGACCACTCCATCTCATTCCAATGGATGTCGTAAAAGGCGATTAAAGGATAGGCTTACAAACTTGGGATTCTTCTTTAGGCGATGGGCTTGCAACCTGTCACTATTTGAATCTCAATTCTATCATTATGCCAAATAGCTGAACGTGGCCATTCAGTCTTTTCAAGACTGTTGGCTCTGTCTATCCCGCAAGGGATATAGACGTGACCATATGTTTGTATAAGTATCTATGTACATCTATGTATATCAATTATATATCAATGTATATGTGTATATTTTTTATAAAGCAAAGGAAAGGAAAAAATCTCCTTGATGTGTGTTTAAATATGTTTCTATGTATTAAGTTAACAGGAGTTTAAATGTAATGGAACAAATGGAATTTACAACCATTGTTCAATCATTTACATACTTTACCTAATTGTCATCGCGCACATTAAAGTATTAAACCGATAATACTAATTTACATTTACACTAATTAACATGTTTCATGTTGATTTCAGAATGAACTCATAATTTCCAAGTTTTTTTTTTATTAATAACATCCTTACGTAAACCTTTTGTATACTATTTTGGTATAACGACAATGCTAAAAAATTATTTTTATCGAGACTAGTAATAAAAATAAGATAGGAGCACACAATTTTGGTTTTTATATAATAAAAAGTGGTAAATTGCGTAAGCTATAATCCATCTTCTTTCAAATCAAAATGTGCCATGTGGTTCCCGACACCAGCACAAAAAAGAATAGGACCACTCCATCCCTTTCCCATTTATTTCGTAAAAGGCGTTTAAGGGATAGGCTTACAAACTCGGGATTTTTTTTTAGGCGATGGGCTAGCAACCTGTCACTATTTGAATCTCAATTCTATCATTATGCCAAATAGCTGAACTTGGCCTATCAGTCAATGACTGTTGGCTCTGTCTACCCCACAAGGGACATAGACGTGATGATATGTATGTAGTTAAACAACACGAAACATATTGGTGCGGTGGCGAATTTAACTTAGTTCGGTTCGCCGCTAACAAATGGACATAATTAATGACTGAACAGACTTCATCTATTATGTAATCCTAGCTGTATACATTCACATTAAATGTGGAAATATATTTCATAACAACGAATACAAACAAATTGTTTCAGTTTAAAATTGTCGCATACATTTAATTTACACTATTATAATTATGTAGCGTAATGAAGCATTGCATATTCTTTTTCCTATTCTTTTTTCTAATAGTGCCGGGAACCACACGGCACATCTAGGTCTTACATGTTTAACAAGAGATTTTAATTTAAGAACGCTTTGTCTTAGTGGGAAAAAGTTTTGTTACAAAATGACACACACATATAGACACAAAATTATATCATATACTTATTTCAACTTCTACTATAAGCCATTTCCCATGGATGTGTCAAAAGGCGACTAAGGGATAGGCTTATAAACTTGGGATTATTCTTTTGGGCGATGGGCTAGCAACCTGTCACTATTTGAGTTTCAATTTTATCATCAAGCCAAAAAGCAGAACGTGGCCTTTTAGTCTTTTCAAAACTGTTGGCTCTGTCTAGCCTGCAAGGGCTATAGATGTGATAATATGTATGTTTAGGTTTGGTTCCCATAAGGTTGTATACAGACGGGAGTAGCTACATGTTAAAACTTAATTTACCCAGACTAGGATCATGGTGAATTCACGTTTTTCTCTAGAGATCTCTAGAGAGGTATATTCTACTCTTTGATAGCACATATGCGTAACTTTGGTAGTAAAACTTCACGCAAACGAAGTCGTGGTAAAAGTTAGTAATGAAATAAAACGTTAATAGGCTTCAGAAACTCTTATCTTGGATTGCAATTTCCTATGTTTTATTACAGTAATCAGCGAACAAGCTATTATTATATTTAATAATAGTTAACATCGCGACAACATCGTTAATGTATCACGTGTGTAGGAACTTATGTTTTTTTAATGGCATCCTTTCCCTCATTGGTTCGCTGTGCAAAATTTTACAAGGTTTCTTACATACATACATATAATTACGTCTATATCCCTTGATAAAGCCAGCAGTCTTGAAAACTCATTCATTCATGTTTTTTAATGTATTCAATGTGCATTAGTCCACGATTTAGATTTAAGAGATCTATATTTGTAAATCAACGTCCGATGAAAATACTGCAGGGTAGTTTGTTCCGCCGCTTCTTCTACACATGCGCTTTGGAAGCGGTACTAGCTATAATTAGATTTAAGTGATGTGACGTCAATAAGTGATACCTTGTATCCAATTTTGAAAAAAAATCTATTCTATTCTAAATCAATTCTATGCTTAACCTATTCTATTCTTTTCTAATCATAGGCCACGTTCAGCTGTATGGCCTTATGATGGATTCAAATAGTGACATGTTGCTAGCACATTGCCTACAAAAGGAATCCCAAGTTAATGAGCTTATCCCATAATCACCTTTTATGAAATCCATGGGAAAGATATCGAGTGGAAGTTCTATTCTTAAGAGCCGGAAACCACACGGAACCTCACACTATCACATAGTTATAATTGAAAACAGTGACGTATGAAGACGCCTGCACGTCGCTACTCCTTCTTTATGACAAAGTGCCACGAATTCCAACCAAATTATCTTCGAGTAGGAATGCGAGTAATAAAGCTAGTATTAACTCGATCTAGGTCTTACATGTAGGGCATGCATGAAAGCATTTTAAATTACTAGACTTTATTTTATCATGCCTGGTTATAAGACTATCAGAGTGTCCATGGTCGAAGGGTTAAGGTGACGGCTAAAAAGCAAGTAATCAAATCCTACTTCGGTAACAATGAATGAAAAATGTATCTAGCGGAGTTTTGATGTTTACGCGGGCAAAGCCGCGTGAACGGGCCGATGGTCTGTTGTCTGTCTAGGCTAAGTAAAAAAGAATTTTTTCCGTTCAAGATACGTCTTGTCGATGTCGATTGTCCTCTTTTGTACAGTCTGTCAGTCGGTTTTGGTCATCTAAATTGTCAAGTCAAAAAGTGTTTGTCCATGAAGGCTGAACGGCCGCTACACCGCGAGCGTAATCTAGTATTATAAATGCGAAAGTCATTCTGTCTGGCGATTCGCAAATCCATATAGTAGCACAATGTTAGTAACAGTATAGGATACGTTTAGAATGGCTACAGTTTTGGCAGGCTGCCTTTTCAAATCTCGTGCTGGCGGGCTTTGAATCGGTAGTTTTCAATTTTACCAGTGTCGTCAATATGTCGCTGGTTTTAAGAAAATCAAAGTGTTCCTAAAAGTTTATCGAAGTACTTCGAAATGTTGGAATTTATGTAATGGCTAGACTTTGGTTCAGGTTTAGTTTTCAACTGACTTCTTAAAATGGGCAAGCCCTCACTTCGCCAGTATATTTGATGCCGTGTTGTTCCCGGCGCCAGTACAAAAAAGAATAGGACCACTCTATCTCTTTCCCATGGATGTCGTTAAAGGCGACTAAGGGATAGGCTTACAAACTTGGGATTCTTTTTTAGGCAATGGGTTAGTAACCTGTCACTATTTTAATCTCAATTCTATTATTAAGCCAAATAGGTGAACGTGGCCATTCAGACTTGTCAAGATTGCGGCTTTGTCTACCCGGCAAGGGATATAGATGTGTCCATATGTATGTGTGTATGTATTTGATTGTGTTTGTAATGCGATCATGCAACATATTGAGCGAATTACTTCTTCTTAAATAAATCTTCTTCCTCCTGGCATTAGTTCACGTTGCATCCTCACCACTCTGGAGAGGAGCCCGGGGTATGCCTTTGACCATGGATCCTAGTTTGGGTGAGTGCCACCAGTGCCTTTCTGTGCATCACGAATTTTAACCGGGCACCTACCAATTCGACCACCGTCGCCCTATATTTTTTTTAATAAATAGTAAAATTAATTAATTCAACGTTTCGTTTTTACTCAAAATAATAACTTAGTAACTTAGTAAAACAAAACCGCATAGCTATATCACGTAACATGAAACAAAACGCACGCTCTGCTGCCAATTTTGTGCATGTGATCAAAAGTGGACGGAAATTAAACATTTCTGTCTCGTGACTTATAAACGTGAGTGCACACTAATCAAAGACTGGCTTCACCAGCTTCAGCCACTTCATGTGCCATCGCAATGCCATAGACCAACAAGATTATAGACATAGATACATTGTTAATCCATTCTTTTTTTAAAAAAAACTTCATTCACTGAGCCGTACAGTTGAACGTGGCCTTACAGTATTTTCAAGACTGTTAAACTCTATCTTCCCTGCAAGTTTGACGAGATTATACGTGTTTATATACACGTCATTAGTTGAGTTCATGTACTGTCTCAATTCCACAGTCCAACTAGATTATAGATACTACGTCCCACGATATTTTATTTTCTTTCTTTCAAAACGGTATAGAGCCTTAGTCTGAAGTCGTGTGAACTTAATGCTGAAGACATTCTTAACCAATCAAAGAAAGAGTAAAAGATCGCGTTTTACCTACAAAGAAGTTAGTCGGGAAAAAAAATTCTCATAATGTACTTTCCACACAATGCCTCTATCACTATTGAAAAAAAAAGATTTTTAAAGCAACAGCATTAATTATTATTCATATAAATTGTTCTAGAGCCACTAACAAAAATTAAGTATACAATAATGTTTACGCCATCTATTTCTATAAATGTCTAACCACGTAACCGAATATTACTCTCTGAGCACCAATTCTAATTAAATCCACCGGCTTTACTCTGTAAAGATGTTTATTTTCATTCGTATACAATTTATGAGACGTTAATTTAATTATAATAGGGTCATAATTAACTTGCGGAAGACTTTACTGTGGCTTATCTAATTATGATATATTTGATTCAATTTTGTTACTACATTAAAAAGTTCTTTAAAGTAAATCACACGGTTCTTTGCTTGTTTTGAACCTCGCTATGTTTTAAACGAAGTTAATTAAGATAAGCTTACAATTTAGGGTCGACCTGTAACGTTCTTTTGTTTTGATATTTTTATGTTCGTAAAAAGAGTACATTTGTCTCCTGCAAAATCTTGGTAGATAAATAAATGAATGAAGTGACGAATTAACATCGTGAGGAAAACTGCACATTCAGGCAACTGGATGTGTAACTACGGATTCAATACAGATTACCTGTAAAAGTTGTGGGAGGCAGTTGGGAGTTGCTTCGTGTAAAAGACTTACCCAATATAGGATCCATGGTCAAAGGCATACTTTGGGCTCCTCTCCAAAGAGGTAGGATGCAACCGGGACTAAAGCCAGGAGGAAGAAGATCTAATTTTTGTTTTGTTGCATTAGTAATATCTGCTGGGGAATTGTTTGTCAACTGTTCATCACATGGACATAAGCTAATTTTATATTTAAAACTTTAGACAAAAACTTTTTTTGCGCCGTGTGGTTCCCGGCACCAGTAAAAAAAGGAATAGGACCACTTCATTTCGTTCCCATGGATATCGTTAAAGGCGACTAAGGGATAGGCTTATAAACTTGGGATTCTCCTTTTAGGCGATGGGCTAGCAACCTGTCACTATTTGAATCTCAATTATTCTATCATTAAGCCAAATAGCTGAACGTGGCCATTCAGTCTTTTCAAGACTCTCTGGCTCTGTCTACCCTGCAAGGGATATAGACGTGACTATATGTACATACATACATATGTACATATATATGTATATATGTATATACATATGTATGTATGTATAGTTACATACATATACATATGTATGTATGTAAACTTTAGACAAATGGTTTATAATTTGTACCCAAACTTTATCGTAACATGGGAGCGTCGATAAACATATGTGTTCACTTTTTACCTATATTAAAAAAAGGCTAACAAACACCCTCAATTTGTACGAGAAAATAGAATACAATTTTGTTTTTCATTAGTCAAGTAGCCGGCAATCTCTTAAGGGCCCGATCGGAGCGGCCATTAACTTGATTTGTGCTGCGTCCCATTGCCAGGGATTTAAAACACGCCTTCAATGCAAAGCTATTACTAAGTCAAAGACAATCGCTTGTACAAGTTATAATTAGATCTT
This sequence comes from Amyelois transitella, assembly GCF_032362555.1. Lineage (NCBI taxonomy): Eukaryota > Metazoa > Arthropoda > Insecta > Lepidoptera > Pyralidae > Amyelois > Amyelois transitella. Next base: position 334,963 of record NC_083509.1, on the reverse strand, counting down.
GTTACTGTAAAGGAAATAATAGGTATTATATGACATAAATTATAAAGTTATGAATGTGCCGCGTAGTTTCCGACACTAAAATTGAACCACTAAATGCTCTAACCATACATACATACATACATACATATAATCGCGTCGTAAATGCTCTAACTATAAATACATACAGACATATGTATAATCACGACTAACCCCTTGCGGATAGACAGAGTCAATAGTCTTGAAAATACTAAAAGGCCACGTTCAGCTGTTTGGCTTAATGATAGAATTGAGACTCAAATAGTGACAGATTGCTAGCCCATCGCATAAAAGAATAGGTCTCTAACCATCAGTAAGAAATTAATAACTTCATTTAATATAATCTGAAATACTAAAACATTAATTAGCCCGAATATACAGAAGTAATGAAGGTTTTCATCACAGAATTAAACACCTAATAACTTGTGTCCTAAAAAACTGGCCTCTGAAATATTTCCATTAGGGCAGGTTATTTTCGGTAATATCATTTTAGGTATTAATCCAGGCATTATACCCGAAAACCGTAGCCAATAACAACGTGTTACAAAAGAAAATCTTTGTTCAATTCTGTGTGTGTTTTCACATGACTGCTTCAGATAATAAAGACCTTAGGCTCCATGTGGACGGATATATTATAGTTGGCAAATACAATAATACTAAGGTAGGCTTCACCGGGTTGTTATGAAAAATCCTTCTTATTTTCGCTTCCACTTTCGAGAAATAATATCTCATTGCACTTTTATACAATCGGTACCTGAATCTCAATTCAATCATAAAGCCAAACAGCTTAACGTGGCCTATCAGTCTCTTCAAAGTTGGCTCTATCTACCCTGCGAGGGATATAGACGTGAGTATACCGACCACCGACGCCCAAAACTACATAAGAAACCTTTATGCAAAATTTATGATTACCCAGCAGTTTGAGTGGTCTGTGCGTTTATATGTCTGTCAGTCAATGTCTTCTTTGTATATTTTGAAAATTTCTAGGGGTTCGTAAACCACTAGGGCAAAATTTGTATTTCGTGGTAATAATACTATTATTAAGACGTCCTGGTAAAGGTTCAGGTCAAGAGCATACGAAACCGCCGAGCTTGCATGAAGAGAGTTATGAATGTGGAAAGATGTAGTTTCTACCTACCCCTCCGGGAAAGAGGCGTGATTTTATGTTATGTTATGTTAATACTATTACTTCTTTGTTGAATTATTTAAGGCTTACGATATTAATAACTGTTTTACGATATCCTGTTGATCAATTGAATAATTATCAAATATTAACAAATTTTATTAACCTTGAAAAACTTTAATTAACTTTATTTGCTTTATTGTCATATTTGTAATGTCACTTTTTAACAAAAACTTTTCTTTGTACTCATGTTCATTTAAATCAATCAAATCTTTACATATAACTCATAAAATTAAGGTTTACGAAAAAAAAAGCACCCATATAATGACAGGATATAACATGCAATATATTACTGAGGAATTTACATTTTAACACAAAAAATCTCTGTAAAGAGAAATTTTCCTTGCTCAATAACTTTATTCATATAGGCCCTTTGGAAAAATCGGAATATCATTTCGTTTATAGCAAACGCCTGCCGATCCCTCGGGCCGCTTTCGCGTAAAGTGTAACCACAATTGTATGACTTTCACGCCGAAGTGTTTGAAATATTTATTTAATATAATAAGTCTAGTAATCAGTAAATAAAATTAATAGTATACTAGTTATCAGCAAATACATTGTAAACAGATTATTTTCCAGTATTTTTTTATTTATAGACACTAGTAATAAAACATTTGTATTATTGTTTATTGATAAGGAATAAACACAAAAACTATAAGGTTGATTTTCATGAAATTTAGCACAGATATAGAATAGATCTTCAGGCCTCGCTTCAAGGGAAAATTCAGAAAAAAAAGTAACCTATTTAATTGTTTCTGGAATTCCCACTGAAGCGAAAACTCGCGCAAAAGCTAGATAAATTCTGTGTTTGTTATATTAAGCGCTTCTGAATTTTTTTGCTTCAAATCATAAAGACACTTTGTAAAGGGTATAAAAAATACGAAAACCTGCCACAAGTTCTTTATGATTTCTGTAAGAAAGGCGTTATAATCCTTTTCTTCTAGTCAAATTCTATACGACTATTACGCGCAGGGTTTGTTTATATTGTCTAGAATTAGGGAGGGAAGTGTCATATTTTGTTAGCTTATCTCTTAAGTGCCTTGTTTCACACTAGTCGTTACATATTTTAGAGCCACTCCGGCAATGCCTGATTTAGTGCTGCTAAGATAATGTTTGTTATTCAAATATTTACATTCGCAGTTCGTAGAGAAGTATTCAATTCGTAGAGATTTATAAAAAGGGTTTCTAAAGAAGCTTTAATAATGTTTCTTAATTTATTTTATTTCTTAAACGAGTATGTATAGTACCTAGTACCCGCTGCGATTTTTCTTGCATTTAAATTGTGACTTTGTGCTATTCTTTGTATGATTCTAATTACCATATTACATCATACCATAATATAATTCTATATATTCTATGCCGTATGGTTGTCGTTAAAGGTGTCTAATGGATACGCTTATAAACTCGTGATACAAATGTCAATCCCATTATAAAGACATACAGCTGAATGTGGCCTGTCAGTCTTTCAAAACTGTTGGCTCTGTCTACCCCGCAAGGGATATGACTGTATGTATGTACGAGTATGTGTAAATCTAATCATTACCTATATTACTCGTAAAAATCTTAAATATCTCTCTAAATACTGTGAAAGCCTGACTCGTCCAAGAGAAGAGAGGTGAGGATGTAACTGAGTCTATAGCCAACAGAAGAAGATTACTGTGAAGTTTCATCAAAAACTGTTCAGTAAATTCTGTGTAAAATAGTAAATTTCCCGTTCATTATATTGTACCTACCTGTATATTATATTAGTACTATAGCATTACAGCTTGTCCGAAACAGGCTTATTTTCCTTACTCGCCTCTTACGTCAACCCCTGCTCCTTACATTAATTCCTATTCCAAGAATCATAGTATTTCGATATCATAAAATAACAAATTTAATTCAAAACACTTAGACGGAGAACATGATAAAACAAATCGAATTAAAATTGACTAAAACTTTCAGAGTAAAGAAATGTTTAAAAGTGCATTCAGAATAACTTTAGTATTTCCTTAAAGCTATATTAAGCTTTCCTCTTAGTCTTAATTTTTACGAGTGGGCCGGCAGATAAAGTTGCAAGTTTAAGTTTCGCTTATGCCGGCTCGCTGTTGCTGAGTTATTCTAAGGAACTTTGTGGGACGGAGAAAGTATTAATTTTGAAAGCGTTTTAGTTACGCTATCAAATTAGTGCCAAAGAAAAGTAGTAAAAAAGAATTGGACCACTACATCTCATTTCCCAAGAATGTTGTAAGAGGCGACTAAGGGATATGCTTATAAATTTGGGATTATTATTGCGATGGGCTAGCAACCTGTCACTATTTGAATTTCAATTCTATCATAAAGCCAAACAGCTGAATGTGGCCTTTCAGTCTCTTCAAGACTGTTGGCTCTGTCTAACCCGCAAGGGATATAGACGTGACTATATGAATGATCAAATAAGATGATATTACAGAAATGGTAATAATAATTAAATTTAATGTAAAAATAATTAATTAAATGTTCTTTCTTTTTCCGTTGAGGTTTTTCTATACTAATATTATAAAGCTGAAGAGTTTGTTTGTTTGAACGCGCTAATCTCAAGACTTCTGGTTCGAATTGAAAAAATCTTTTTGCGTTGAATAGACCATTTATCAAGTTAGGCTTAAGGCTATATAACATCACTCTTTCAGTCAGTTCAGGTTCAGACGTTTAACTATGAAGATTTTACGAACTTTCTTTCAAATTTTTTGCATGTAGGTCTTATTTTTTTATAAAATCAATGTTTCCTGTTATGAAAATATCGGATTAAAACATTAAGGGCATAATTTCGTGCTTATTTATTTGGATTTTTCAATAATGGCTTCAAATTTAAATCAGTAATATGTATGTTAATAACGGTAGATTTACAAAAGCGAATACAATTAATCTCAAAATTAGTATAATCCGATTATTAATGAACCTTGTTATCCCTTGTTACCACGTATTTCAATTTTCCACACGTTTACTTATTCAGACGACAATACATTATAGAATTAAGATACCAAGGGTGTTTCAGCCTCGCCGCCCTGTTATTAACCCTAGATAATTTTCGTTATAGAGATGAAGGCACTATTTCTTTTCTTGTTGTCGTGTGGTTCCCCACACAAATAGAAAAAAGAATAGGATCATCCATCCATCTCTTTTTCATGAATGCCGTAAAAGCTGACTAAGGTATAGACTAATAAAGTTGGGGTTCTTAATTTAGGCGATAGGCTAGCAACCTGTCTTTATTTTATTCTCAATTCCTATTATTTAGCCAAACAGCAGCATGTGGTCTTTTAAGAATGTTGGCCCTGTCTAGCCCGCAAGGGTTATAGACGTGATTATATGAATATATATTACTTTACTTAAATTTATTTGCAATGAAGATATTCTTGTTATATATTGATATAGTTATTATTTGTCTTTTTCTATACTGTAATGCTTATTATGATGTTGTTCCACAGGAAAACTATCGCTATCCCGTTTCGCGTCATAATTAAAAGGTCTTTTGCGCGATAATAACGGCATCGCGCGTGCTATGCTTCGGGAGCTGGCCCTGAAGCATTCCAGTACCGTATAGAGAGTTAAAAGTCGCCAAGAAATTGAATAAAATTAAAATAAATTACCACCCATCTATTTTTAGAATAAACGTTATAACCCACCATTTTTAGAATAACTGTTTTTGCTCTCTATTGTATGTTGGTCATCGTAATACGGATGTACCTACCAATTGGTTATTTTTTCCCCTTTTTAGAATTCCACGCATAACTCCACTTTGTTTTACTTTTTCATTTCTGTTCAAAATGTTTTGGCATACAAAACAGGGTGAACGCAATTCAGTTCTACATGAAATAAAGTGTCGGAAATTTTTTAAACAAAAATTCATTTTGTAGTCCTCGTAAATTGGTTTTAATGAAAATATATTTTTTTAAAGGAATACATGCTAGTTGTTCCTAAAAAGTTAGAACTACCTTTATATAAAATATTTATCAAAATTTTATTCTAAACTACCTGAGATTTGAGTACTTAACGAATAATAAATAAATATAAATATACACGAGACAGATTACACAGATTAAGTTAGCCTCGAAGTATGTTTGATACTTTTGTCACGAGATACTAACTCAACGATACTACATATATTTTATAATAAATACTTATACTACTCTGTCAAGAAAGTAGCAGGAAAAGATCAATAATACACAAACTGTTTGTTATTCATCCAAATTTATTTTATCACCTTCAAAATATGCTCCTTTAGAAACGATACACTTACGCCAACGAATAATCCAATCATCAAAACATTTTTTAAACGCTGTTTCCGGAATTGAGGTCAGTTCTCGCCGCGAATTCTCTTTTATGTCTTCTACCGATTGAAAACGGGTGCCACGAAGTGGTAATTTGAGTTTAGGAAAAAGAAAAAAGTCGGCTGGAGCCATATCTGGTGAATATGGTGGTTGCTCGATGGTATTTGTTGAGTGTTTGGTTAAAAATTCGTTCACAATGATGGCCTTGTGCGAAGGTGCATTATCATGGTGCAAAATCCAAGAATTTTCTTTCCACAAATCTGGCCTTTTTCGTCGGATTTGCTCTCTTAAACGCCGCATAACACTCAAATAATATTCCTTATTTACCGTGCACAACACCGCGATAGTCAAAGAAAACAGTCAACATGACTTTGACTTTTGAACGACTTTGGCGTGGTTTTTTCGGTTTCGGTTCAGTTGGAAGGCGCCACTCCGAAGCTTGTTGACTAGTTTGCATGTCAAACTCGTAAACCCACGTCTCGTCACCAGTAACAATGCGTTTCATGAATGTTGGGTCGGAATTGACTCGTTCTAGCATGTCCTCAGCGACTCTCATGCGATTGAGTTTTTGAAAAAAATTCAGGTCTTTTGGGACTAGCCGAGCGGCAACATGTTTCATACCCAAATTATTAGTTAAAATGGTACGGATCGACTCGTGAGATACAGAAAGTTCGGTGGCTATCTCTCTCAAAGTTAAATGAGGATTTTCAGTCACTATTTCCTTCACTTTTGCGATGTTAACTTCAGTTGCAGACGTTGATGGCCTACCAGAGCGAGGCAAATCTTCCATCACATCTCGACCGCTTTTGAGCGCTTTGTACCACTCATAAGCACGAGTTTTTGATAAAGTCGATTCACCGTAAGCCTTCTGTAACATTTTCAGTGACTCCGAACACGATATTCCATTGGCAATGCAAAATTTAAGACAAACTCTTTGTTCGATGTTTTTATCCATTATGAAATTAGCAATACACACTAGATATGATATAACTAAAAATAGCACTGTATTTAATGTAAACAACAGATGCAACTCAAACTCCGCGCCAAAATGGAAAACAGTTGTGCCAATCTAACAACAACAAAAAAAAACAAAAATTTGAATTTGGAACCATAAATAAATAATCCATTCCCGATACTTTTCTGACTGAATGTATATGAAGACATGACATTACATACAAGACCACGGCCAATCAGAGAAATATCTTTTCTCATCATGCACTGGCCGGAATTCGAACCCGGAATACTTAACTAACAAACGAACTAATTTTCGCATTAAAAATATAGATACATATGTATGTATATAGTCACATCTATATCCTTTGCGGGATAAACAGAGCCAACAGTCTTGGAAAGACTGATAGGCCACTTTCAGCTGTTTGCCCTAGTGATTTTATTAATGTACTAGCTGTGCCCGCGACTTCGTCCGCGTGGAATAGTTATTTTGGGCATCATTAAAGCCCTCAAGCATGAATAATTTTCCCCATTTTTTCACATACTCCATTATATCTTTGCTCCTTATTGTTGCAGCGTGATGTTATATAGCCTAAGGCCTTCCTTGATAAATGGTCTATTCAACGCAAAAATAATGTTTCAATTCAACCAGTAGTTCCTGAGATTAGCGCGTTCAAACAAACAAACAAACTTTTCAGCTTTATAATATTAGTATAGATAGCTTCCCCCCGCGACTCCGTCCGCGCGGATGTCGGTCTTCGCGTGGATGGTTTATTTCTCCATTTTGAGTAACTCTGTGACATGAATGACATTTTATAAATATCTTTTGGACCCAATTACGGCTAGGCCTATAATAATTAAGGAGATCCCTCTATTGAGCTACTGCAGTTGAGTTCGCGTTCTGTAGTAAGTAGTCCGGTCAATTTAGACCAAAAAATAAGAATGAAACTACAGTAATTCCCATCAAACTGAAAATGAGTATAATTGTTTAAAACACAATCAAAAGAATACATACATACATATGGTCACGTCCATATCGCTTGCGGGGTAGACAGAGCCAACAGTCTTGAAAAGACTGAATGGCCACATTCAGCTATTTGGCTTAATGATAGAATCGAGATTCCAATACTGACAGGTTGCTAGCCCCTCGCCTAAAAAAGAATCCCAAGTTTGTTAGCCTATCCCTTAGTCGCCTTTTACGACATCCACGGGAAAGAGATGGAGTGGTCCTATTCTTTTTTGTATTGGTGCCGGGAACCACACGGCACAAAAGAATTATTTCAAAATTCCCCATAATTCCGGTTTAAGGAAAAAAAATTACCCAAGGTCAAAGGTAAAAAATGGGTTTTTCACGATTTTCTTCAAAACGGTAAGTTTTATCGGAAAATTACCTCAGACATAGATTGAAGATCATAAAGGTATCTATCTATAAAAAGGAATCAATAATTTTTTTCAATAAAGCTACCGTTTCTGAGATATAACGATGCAAAAAGTTGCAAGCGTCATAATATGCATAAGCACGTCTCGTATATACTCTGTGTAGCAGAAATGCAATGAAATACCGTCAGTTTTTAATAATAGTAGACGGCTATGGGCACCACGGCCTCTCATGCCCTAGGAGTGCCGGCCGTTTAGGGCGCCATGCCGCCCTAAATAATATAATCCTCTGTGCTCTTGTCATGTTCCATGTTCCAGCCGTTCTAGAACCAAACGGTCTGGCTCGGGATGATGCCAAGAGACCGGATGGTATGCCTTTGGTACCCTGGAGATTGGGGTGGCCTTTGGTGTGGGATGCTACTTGTGTCGACACACTTGCGCCGTCTCATCTTCAGGTTACTAAATCTAAGGCCGGTTCTGCTTCAAATGAGGCAAAAAACCTCAAAAGGCGCAAATATGTAGGTATCGGTAATACCTATACTTTTGAACCTTTTGGGGTAGAATCTCTGGGACCGGGGGCCTATCTGCCCATTAGCTTTTCCGACAAAAAGCTGATTGAGGTATCTCTTGACCGGAGGGCTGGAAATTATCTGGCTCAGGAATCAGCATTGCCATTCAAATTGACAATGCTGCCAGCCTTCTGGGCACACTCCCGCATATTGATACTATGCAGGGACTGTACAATTTATAAATTAAATTTTAGTTTGTAGTCATCTTTTTTCTTTCTTTTTATAAGTAGTTTTAGTTTTAATTTGATTTAATTATAATCTCTATTATTGTCCTAAGATGATTTTCTTCACTTAGGGTTATTCTAATTTTATTAAATAATAAATGCGAAAGTTAGTCTTGAGTGCCACTGCGTAGTGAAAACACGTGTTTATTCTAACCTATTTCAGACTTTTTCAAGGTTAATAATAAAAATGTTAAAAAAACGCGCTAATAGTACACTACCTCAGAGGTGGCGTGGAAACGTGTGCATATTATGACGCTTGCAACTTTTTGCATCATTATATCTCAGAAAGGGTAGCTTTATTAAAAAAAATATTGATACCTTTTTTATAGATAACTTTATGATCTACAATTTATGTCTGAGGTAATTTTCCGATTTGAAAAACTTACCGTTTTGAAGAAAATCGCGAAATACCCATTTTTTACCTTTGACCTTGGGTAAATTTTTTTTCCTTAAACCGGAATCATGGGGAATTTTGAAATAATGCTTTTGATTGTGTTTTAAACAATTATAGTCATTTTGAACTTGATGAGAATTAATGTAGCTTCGAATGTCTGGATTGACCGGACTAAAGTATTTTTTTCATAGTAATTAATAGCGGCCCGCGTGCCGCAAATGGTTCAAGCTAAATCCTACTTACGGCGCTACAGTTACGGCGCTGAATCCGCTGCGAGTAACGTAACGTGTGTTCGCGGTTCTACAGAACAACGTCTATGGATAAACTGAAAAATGAAGATTTTTTTTTCTTCGTATTTTTCCAGGATAAAAAGTATCCTATTTTATGCCCGGGATAATAAGGTATAATTATACCAAGTTTCATCAAAATCAAACCGTTAGTTTTCACGTGATGCCTGAACATACAGACAGACAGACAAAAATTTTTTTAATCACATATTTGTGTTTGGTGTCGATCCAGTAACACCCCCTGCTATTTATTTTTTCAATATTTTCAATGTACAGAATTGACCCTTCTACAGATTTATTATATGTATAGATATAAAGTATTAATTTATGTATATAACATATTAATCGATAAAGTAGCTTTTACGGCGACCTTGAGACGACACCAACCGCACCCACGCTCGGAACTTTCCCCATAAATAAACGAGTTTCAATGATAGCAACCACGGGCAACAGCTTGTGCGTATGTACGCCATTTTGTTTAATTGTATTATGGATTTACGACATTGTTACATTTGGTAAAATTTTTTGTCGAAAACACAGCTGAAAGTAATGACATTCATACATACATACTTAAAATCACGCCTCTTTCCCGGAGAGGCAGGCAGAGACTACCTCTTTCCACTTGTCACGATCTCTGCATACTTCCTTCGCTTCATCCACGTAGTTTTCGGGTACTTTTGGTAATTTTGTTAATTGTAGGATGGATTTACGACATTGTTACATTTTTTGTCGAAAACACAGTTGAAAGCAATGACATTCATCAATATTTTTATTAAAATACAACGTTAAAATTGATAGAATTATTCGTCAAGCTATTGTAATTCGGCCATTTTATTACAAAACCTCATTTTAATATACACCGCTTTGTATATTAAATACATACATATAATCACTCAATAATTTTTATTTCCCCAGCAGACCAACAGTTTCAATTCCTACTAGCTTTTGCGCAAAACATCACTCCCGTGGGAGCTTATGTTATTTCTAAAAGTCAATTCTATCAGTGTATCAAATTTCCGAAATCGGTTCAGCAGTTTTTGATATAATATATATACGGGACAAATAAAATAAAATAAAATAATAATAATTAATAATTAATAATTATTATTATTTTATTTTATTTTATTTTATTTTATTTTATTTTATTTTATTTTATTTTATTTTATTTTATTTTATTTTATTTTATTTTATTTTATTTTATTTTATTTTATTTTATTTTATTTTATTTTATTTTATTTTATTTTATTTTATTTTATTTTATTTTATTTATTATACACATAACAGAATACAACTAAGTACATATAATAAGATAAAGAAGAAATAATAGAAACAGATCTGGGTCGTATTCTACAGGATGTGCTTATGCAAAAAACAAACGGGGAAAGAGTTCCATGCGTTAAATATATTATATTACATTTCAATTAAATCAAATCTTACAAGCCTTGCCTCAATTAGCACAGCAAAAAAAGAAAAAGAAACAAAAACAAACAAAACAAACAGACACAATTGGAAAAATTTCAATTAGAAGGAATTTGAGGATTTAACTTAAGGTGGCAGTTTGTGATAAAGTATATTCCTAAGTATTCTGGAATATGCAGCTAAATTTGAGTTAAAAATGTCAAACTCTTCGAATTTTTACTACGCTTTTATTAGCTTGGGTTGTATGTATGTATGTATGTATGTATGTATGTATGTAACGGAATCTTTGAGCTTAATTTTCACTGATTTCTAAACGTCTGATCAACTTGAAACTTTGCACACGTATCAAGGACCGATGACAATGCAATATTTTGATAAGAGTTTCTCATTATCCTTATTAAAACTGCCATGATTAATAAATTCATTTTTAGATCCTTCGTATGAGAGTAAGAGAGACAGAGATAGCACCAGTGCCAGTAATCTCCATACAAGAAACCAAGAAGTTCTGACGTATAAGGAGTCCAAAAAGAGATGTAATATATTTCCATATAATGTTACTATTAACCTGAGGCTTTTTTATTTCATCGCATCGCTCCATTTAGAATTACCATTAGAAACAATAGTAGAATTAGTAGAATATTTTAAAACAATAAAAAATATATAAGTAATAAAACAAAAGTAATAAATGAAAATTGAACAACTAAATTTACAACAATACAAGAATAAAGTTACTACCTACAGAACTTTGCGATATTTAATACGTATTTAACATATTAATGCGATTCTTGAATTAACATTATGTAACTTTTGCATATTTATAATAGCAACACTGTAATACTCGCTTGGAAAATGAGTGACAGTTTGTTTATTTATGTAAAATAAGTTTTGCAGTAAGTTTTGAATTCGATTCTAACACCTGTAAACTTTCTTTCTGTTTTTTTACCGGTGCCTGTGTATTTACCTATTTGCACTTTGTTTTGTGCTGATAACTTGTCGTTATTTGGAGTTTGGAATCTTCCGTTGAGTCGAGCTTTGTTCTTCCGGATATTCGTGTGATTTTATCATCTGAGATTGGACTCTGACTGTGTTCACTGTGTTGTGCAGATATTTTGAGATAGGACTCCTGTAAAAAGTACCTGATTATTTGAGATAGGAGTCCCAAGTTTGTGTTTGTTTTTGTGAAAGACAGATTTTACTACAAAAGTGCCACGATGTCTTCAGATAAACATTGTTGCGCTCCTGGTTGTAAAGGCAGTGGAGGTATGTTTGAAATATTTTTGTTCCTGTATCAATCTGCCTCTTAATCTTGTGGTTTGATTCCTGGCAAGGCCACAATCGAAAATTGTTATGTTTGCTGGATAGTCAAAAATATTATTAACAGTGATTTATCACTATAAAATTCTTTTCAACTGGGTTTAACAATCATCATACATACATGCATACATATAATCACGTCTATATCCCTTGCGGGGTAGACAGAGCCAACAGTCTTGTAAAGACTGATAGGCCACCTTCAGCTATTGGGCTTTAAGATAGAATTGAGATTCAAATAGTGACAGGTTGCTAGCCCATCGCCTAAAAAAGAATCATGATGATGAGAATATTATGAGATTTAATCCAATCAGGCCACATATAACTTTAAGAAAGTTAGTTGTGAAAACCTCCGGCGATGGGCGCATGGTTGCGAAAGTAATTTCTAGTAAGATAGTTATACAGCGTAGTAGAAGTAGTAGGAAGTTAACACTTCTACCAAAAAATAATTGTATAAAAAAACTAAAAAACTAGGCGTTTTATTGCTAATCAAACTAAAAAATAGAAAATAAATAATAGTTTAAAAAAAACTAAAAAACTACGCTTTATTGCTAATCAAACTAAAAAATAGAAAATAAAATTTAAAGACAAAGGAATTATAAAACAGTAGTAGCAAGTCGAACAATCGGTTATAGTCAATTACCTCCGATTAAAATTATAACAAAATTAAATTTATAAACAAAACAATTTAAATCAGAGTAAAAAGCGTGGGGTGCATTTTACTTCATTTTCATAACTCTCTTGTCATAAATATATGCTAATAGAATGATTTTAATATTTACTACATCAGGCACCCCACGCTTTTTACTCAGATTTCAATTGTTTTGTTTATAAATTTAATTTTGTTATAATTTTAATCGGAGGTAATTGACTATAACCGATTGTTCGACTTGCTACTACTGTTTTATAATTCCTTTGTCTTTAAATTTTATTTTCTATTTTTTAGTTTGATTAGCAATAAAGCGTAGTTTTTTAGTTTTTTTTAAACTATTATTTATTTTGTTATCTCATTACACTGACGAGCCATCCTAAATAGGGTTAAAAAAGGATGTGTTATTTCTGTAAACCTGTAAAGCAAAACCTCCTATCTGAGCTGACCTGCGCGCACTATACCTAATATTTAAGGTTATTTTCATTTTATTATTACTGTTGATATATTTTTAGATAGAGACCGATTCTAGTTTGGAATTGGCGCCGCTCGTTGCAAAAGCTTTGTTTATACCCCGTACTTAGACATAAGTTAATACTTTAAGTTTATAAGATGTGTACAATGTAGAAGACAATCTATACTAATATTATAAAGCTGAAGAGTTTGTTTGTTCGAACGCGCTAATCTCAGGAACTACTAGTCCGAATTGAAAAATTCTTTTTGCGTCGAATAAACCATTTATCGAGGAAGGATTTAGGCTATATAACATCACGCTGCAACTATAAGGAGTAAAGCAATAATAGAAAATGTAAAAAAAACGGGAAGAATCATTCAGCGCGCGTTCAAACAAATAAACAAATTCTTCAGCTTTATAATATTAGTATAAATACATACGTAAAATCACGCCTTTTAACCGAAGGGGTAGGCAGATATTGTTATTAAAAAATAGATGGAATGCAATAAACGATCAAATAATTAATGGACTATATGTATGTATGCTACCATGTAAAGCCGAAAGTTACTCGTACAGTTACAACATAATTATGCTCTCATGCTCATGCATACTGTCCAGCACATTCTGTCAGTGCGAGGTATATTTGCTGTAAGTTTTCTCATCACGGCGCCGTGTGCCGTCCAGCCGTGTGTTATAAAGAGGCTTCATTTAGTTTTGCGGCAAGCAAACAAGTTTGTGTTGAACCAACCCAGCTTTGAGCCAGCCTTATTTTACAAATGTATGTGAGTGTAAATATGTTTTGCCGTGTGGCTCCCGGCACCAATACAAAAAAGAATAGGACCACTCCATCTCTTTCCCATGGATGTCTTAAAAGGCGACTAAGGGATAGGCTTACAAACTTGGGATTCTATTTTTAGGTGATGGGCTAGCAACCTGTCACTAGTTGAATCTCAATTCTATCGTTAAGCCAAATAGCTGAACGTGGCCTATCAGTCTTTTCAAGACTGTTGGCTCTGTCTACCCCGCAAGGGATATAGACGTGATATGTTTGTATGTATGTATAAATTATTACTATTTGCAATTCCTCTGAGAAAATAAACAAAGCAATCACATTAATGGTTGCAGCTTCGGTAATCTGCTTAGCAATATTCAATTATTCACTAATGCCAGTCAAGCCTTATGAATTTGATTCAGTTATTGATGACAATGGTCCAACAGACATAGGGTTGACAGAACCAAAAGACAAAAGACTTCCATGGCTCAATTGTATGTTCGCATGTTTGTACGTTTGCACGTTTGCATGTTTGCATATTTGCATATTTGAATGTTTGCATGTTTGCATGATTGCATGATTGCATGTTTGCATGTTTGCATGTTTGCATGTTTGCTAGTTTGCATGTTTGTATGTTTGTTTGTACGTATGTTTGTATATATAGATGGGTGCCGTGTGGTTCCCGGCCCTTTAAAATAAGACCAGCAGAATGTGGTATTTTGGTCTTTGCGAGACTTTTGGCTTTGTCTACCTGATTAAGCATAAAGATATGAATGTAGAATTGAACTACACCATGTCTCTCCCGTGTGGAGGCGAGTAAGGGAAAAGATACATTTCTCCGTGTGGTGAAAGCGTAATAGTTTATATGTCAATCTGGTTGCAGATCGTAAAAGTCAGTCAGGCATAGTGTAGTAAATTTGGTGCTCCTGGTAGGTATATAATGCTTATTTATTTCAGATATTCTAACAATGAATTATTTGTCTAGTGAATGAAATAGTTATTTTCAATAATTACCTTATCTTGAAGTATAAAATATAATACTGCTCTCAATTTAACTGAAAATATATTGTCAAAAATAGCTTCTTTACGTGAATAAGACCGTTTTAAAATACAAAAACAGAAATTAAATCTCCACTTTTATTTGGATTCGGTTGAGAAATGTGTAAATAATTCTTCTTGGCTTCCTTAAAAGCTGAAACAAACGGAATTAGCATAAACACGGACGCAGTCGTAAAGCCGCGTCATTTTGCACTCAATAAAAAAATTGTAAACTCGTAGGTAGCATTTGGTGAATGCATAAAAATATAGAAAGTTACAGAAATGCAACATTAAACATTCAGGTGCCTTGTTGTTTTCGGCTATTTGGAATAGAATCACTCTATATATTTTCCATGGAGGTCGTAAAAGGCGACTAAAGGGTAGGCTAATAAACCTGTCCTGCTAATTTATGTATTTTCCATGGAGGTCGTAAAAGGCGACTAACGGATAGGCTAATAAACCTGAAATTCTTCTTGTAGGTGATTGACTAGAAACCTGTCACTATTTGAATTTCAATTCGATCCTGAAGCCATACAGCTGATCATGGCCTTTCAATCTTTTCGAGACTGTTCAGATAGGCTTATAAACCTGGGATAACATTAGAACCCTTGGCCTAAAGCTTTTTTATGTCGAAATAACTACACGACCATCGACTACCTGGAACCCTTTCTGTAATCTAGATGTTTTGTATGGTGGGATTTGCTTGAGGTATACCCTCAAGCTTTGTTGACAGCGACCATATAAATTAATTAAGAGTTTCGCAAAAAGAATCTCTGCAAACGCGGTCGTGCATATGAATAAGTACATTTAATTAATTTGGACACAGTATAGATTAGCGGGATTAAGCTGCCTAATAAAATACGTTTTACTCACGAAAATGGAATGAAAATATAAATTTGGGTATGCTTTATAATAGGTTAGCTTAATGTGAAATGGACGACGAATTTTCTGAAAATTATAATTATGTTTTAAATCATAAATAATGAATAACCTTAAAATGCGAAAGTTTGTATGTCAGTATGAATGTTTGTTACTCTATCACGCAAAAACTACTGAACCGATTACGATGTTTGGTAAACCCAGAATAAATAGGCTTCTTTTTATCCCGAAGTTCCTGCGGGATTGATTCGGCGGCCTCTAGTGTATTTATAAAATACAAAACAAGGCTTAGTGCCGCGTGGTGCCTGGCACTATAGAACAGAACCTCTGCATATTTTCTCAATGGATGTCGTAAAAGGCAACTAAGGGAAAGGCTTATAAATTTGCGATTCTACTTGTAAACGATGGGCTAACAACTTATCACTATTAGAATCTCAATACCGTCGTTAAGACAGCTTGCAGCTGAACGTGGCCTTTCACTCTTTTCGGGACTGCTGGTTTTGCCCACCCCGCAAGGGATACAGACGTGATTATATGTATGGATGTGAAATAAGGTGGAGCTGATAATCATCATTTAATTTTTTAAACAGCAATTTTTGGAAGCTTAATGTACAGTTAGATTTTTATGGAAACCCTTATTACCCGTTCATTATTAATCCAGTAATATAAGCAATATGTAACATATTTACGAGTATATTAAGAGCTTTATCAGAATAGGACCGTATTGTGATTAACGTGCTACTCTATAGGAGTTTATTTTTAACCACTGATCCTGAGAATTCTGAGAAGCAAATTATGTTAAAATTATATGATAAATAGCCTACCTGAAGCTGAAAACCAATTTTTTTGATAAAATACAAATCCAACTGAAACAAAATCATTATTAGATTTAAATAAAACATTTTCAATTCTATATATAAAGAAAAATGACACGAAATTACGGAGAAAGGACGAGGAAAACCGTTTTATCTTTAAAAATAATTAAACGTTTCATTAGGCCGGTCTTGAAACTGCTCATTTAAAATGTAGCTTTTTGGCTCTTTCGTTCTGTAATCTTTAGTAATTAATTCCACAGTACAGTGGTCTTAGGGCGATACACAGAAATAATCCAGGGCTAAGATACGGTAGGCACATTTTATTAAATAGTTTGCCGTGTGGTTCCCGGCACCAATACAAAAAAGAATAGGACCACTGGTGTGGTCTATATCCCTTGCGGGATAGACAGAGCTAACAGTCTTGAAAAGACTGATAGGCCACGCTCAGCTATTAGGCTTAATTATAGAATTGAGATTCAAATAGTGACAGGTTGCTAGCCCATCGTCTAAAAAAAGAATCATAAGTTTGTAAGCCTTTCCTTTAGTCGCCTTTTACGTCATCCATAGAAAAGCGATGGTTATGTCCTATTCTTTTTTGTACTGGTGCCGGAAACCGCACGGCACTTTAATCATCTATTCTATTACAAACTCAAAATCTCATCATGTCTGTACCGAATGCCAACAAAATTGGCCTCAGTAACGATCTAACAGGTGCCACATTCAGGACGCCTGCAGAAATAATAAAACACAAATGATAAATGGAATCATTCAACCGTCATTACACGGGTCTTAGCGAAAAACCTCTCCGCGCATAGACGGGACGTATGGAAAATCAGCTGAAAAGTGAAGGTGATAAAGTTGGGAATAGATTGAAGGGTGGGGATGAATAAGGAATTCAGGTATTTTCTACGTCATACGCTGACCGGAGCTGTGGGGCAAACAATTATTTCTCTCACAATGGCGTGAGGAATGCTATTCATCTCCCCCTGCGTATTGTATGTTCATTTGAAGATGCGATGCCGGCGAACAGGGAAATGCCTAGACATATACTGTGAAGGAAGTATGCAGTGATCGTGGCAAGTGGAAAAAGGTGGTCTCTGCCTACCCCTCCGGGAAAGAGGCATTATTTTATGTATGTATATACTGTGCTTTTGTTGAAATAGTATAAGATATAGCTTAGTTACAGAGTCTAGATGGTAATATGCCTACACAAATTGATAATGGTAAATCATATTTGTTTGTTTTTTAAGATTAAATTAGATTACTGGTTCGAAAACCACTTCTGGTGCTTCCCAGCACAAAAAGGACCACTCTCCCTCATTTCCATATATGTCGTAAAAGGCGACTAAGAGATAGGCTTATAAACTTCAGATTCTTCTTTTAAGCGATGAGACAATGAGCAATCTGTCACTATTTCAATCACAATTCTACCATTAAGCCAAACAGCGGAACGTGGCCAATCAGTCTTTTTAAGACTATTGGCTCTGTCTACCCCGCATGGGATATAGACGTAAATATATGTATGTATGTTTCAAAAAAGTCGTAAAAAAAAAGATTTTCTTTAATTGTAGGTAAATATCTTAATTCGAGATTTGTCATAGTTGTAAACGTTAGAACAGGTACAATGAAGTTTTTTATACATTCTCCTAAAATTTCTCAACACAATAAAAGAAATGAACCAACTCACTGATCAATCAACCGACAGCTAAAATATGTAGTTGTAATTAGATGATATTTTACATAGAACTCTTGCTTAGAATAAATTTACTAGATAGCATTATAAAATTGAGGGGTATACATGGACAATCGGGAGAAACAGGTTTCTGTGCATAAGATAATATAACACAGTCTAGGGCTAGCTCTAGTCCCAGTATATTCTAAACAGTAGGTGAAATAATACCGCAAAGCTAACTAGCTTGGCCCGACTTCGTTAGGTTCATAACTGTAGCATGAGTAAAGAACACGTACGTTGTTAGCGTAGTACAATGTAAAATATGGACCACAGATACACGTCAGAATAGATACCGCGTGTTGTGTATATGTTGCAGTCAAAACTCTTAACCAGTCATACATACAATATATATTTTACATCGATTTTTAATGAGGATGCAAGTTAGACACGAAAACATAAGAGATACTGCAAATATATGACTTTTAAAGTTGAATAGTTTTTTAAAAGAGTGCCAAGTGAACCTTAGACTGTTAGACCTTAGACATCTTGCACTAAGGAATATAAATATGTATATTTATGCCAAATTGTATATGTAAAATGTGGATCAAAAGGTTTCTTAACATGAGCATAAAGTGTGAAAAAACATGTTACAATTGGTTTTTTACTGCTATCTACTTCAAACTATGTCTGTGGCAGATTATTACAAGTTCTACCTCGAGGTAACTTTGCACTGTTCCTGTTCCATTGCCAAGACCGCTGGGAATTCAGTTCTAAAGTTAGGTCAGTTTTTTTGGGTATTTTAAGTCATAAATATTTTAGAATTAAGACCAGATACGGCTATTTAAACTTATATAACTAACAGAAAATATTGTCGAGATAAATCCTGAATACTTTTTAAAAGATTAAAACCAAAATATACACGTACAAAAATAATGTAATAAGATTTTTTTAGAAAAGAAGAATAATAAAATCATTTTCGCTTCACAAAAGCATTAAACAACAAATACATGGGTGGTTACTTGATCATTGCATGCATTTTGCTTACATGGATGTGAAGAGACTGGTTCCTGAAATATTATATGTTCTCCCGCCATCCTACGGACTTAAGTCCCGATTGAATCGTCACCTCTGGAGTCTAATCCAGAGTTCACCAAAGAGATAAACTAAGTTTTTGACCAACGATCATCCAGACTCTCTGTTTACATACACATATCACGTCTTTATTACTTACCGGAAAGACAGAGCCAATAATCTCGGTAAGACTGATGATGGAATTGAACTGTCAGTTATTGATTGGTTGCTGGACTATCGCCTTTGAAATATTCCTTAAGTTACCTACAAGAAGTCACCCTTAGTTTACAAGAAGGTATAATATACCTAAAAGACAATGTTATAAAGACTATCTTTTCTCCAGAATCCTTTATCACAGCCGCAATAAACATACTCATACAATAATGCAAACCTAGAGGTAACATGCCCGTGTTTGCTTAATTAAAGCCTGTTCTACTGCCTCGCACTTGATTCATACAGCGTCTCGCTTGTCTTAGGATTTATAGCTCTTTGTCTCACAGACTCTGTAATATTTGTCAAGTGTGCGAGATTAGCTTCTTATGAATTTAGTATTTGTAATCTTTGCGTGTTCACAGTAGCACGCTCCACCGCTATGCTTCGGAGCCTGGCATTCCCATATTTAACTATACACTTTCTGCAACCTTAAAACTTTTCGTGACGTTAATTATATATTTTTTTAATATAAGGTACCAACAATACACGTAATAGCTATGAATGTAGTGTCGTGTGGTTCCCAGCGCTTTTCATCTCTAACCTATGGATCTCATATCAAGTAACTAAGAGAATAAACGTAACAGAAAGTATGACTGGGTTCATGGGCGAAAGAGGTGACAAAATAAACGAAATCATTCAATCATAACTTTCATGGACTTTAAAGTGAACGAAATTAGTTTATAAATGTATAGTTTTATTAGTATTGAGTCTCAGTCTAATTATAAGTAATTAAATATTCCACAAATTGTGTAAGTCTTAAATAAATAAAAGAATCCGGCAAACAACAACAACAAACAACGGTTGACTGGAAGTGATCCTTTCATGGGATAAGTCCGCCATTGCATGTGATTTATTTCTTTTATTACTATATAGTATTTCTTGAAACTGTGTAAATTTCTGTGCAATAAAGTATATTTATTACAAACAATAAAAAGTATGAAAATAATAAAAAGTATGAAAATAAATAAAATAGAAATCCTGGTGACTCCCGTCCTTATTTCCTTCCGGGAGTGACATCAAAGAAAGATCTTCTGCCGCGAGAGTCTATCGCTTCTTTTGTCGATAGTAATGAAAGAGGTGAAATTGCATGGATTTTGAACGATAATTCCATGGTAGAATATAAGTAATGCAGTTTTCTCCAGATGCATATTTTACGTAAAAATGCAAATAATAAAGAAATCTGTTTCTGCATAACGAAAATGAACGTATGTGTGAATATATGTTTTTAAAACTAATTTAGCAATTTATCAATATAATTAACTACATTGTTCTCTATAACTATCTCACAGGTCTATAAGTATGGCTCTAAGCTATCGATAAAAAAATACCTAAATATATAGATTTTACGAAACTATAAAGATAAAATAATCAAAATTCTAAAATTTAACTACTAAATTGTAGATATCCATAACCGACATATTCCTAAAAATATTTTATTCTCTGACGCATTGCCTTTCGCGAGAAACGTGGCTTTGAAATTAGACAAATTCATTACTCCCGTAACTGAAGACGCCGGCGGGTTGGTAATTGAAATTTGACACAAGAACATTGGTTCACTTTACAAATGACATCTGTCAGGTAGACTTGCCGATGACAGGAGAAGGAGGAATTCTTAATTATATTTCACTTAAAAGCTTTTGAGTTATGGTCGATTTGGAAGGCATTGATCATTTTTAATCAAATTGAATGCTTCATTCGTTTAGTGGTTAGTGTTTCCTTGAAATGAAGGGATAAGTTTATATAGTATATATATAGTAATAAGTTTAGTTAAAATGATATTTAAGCACATGCATTTAAATTTTCAACTTCTTATGAAAGAAAAGGGTTCTTCTGCTAGAATACTATGTTAAGTTGCTAAATCTTGCCATTTGGTAAGTGTTGTTAGAAAGAACAGTGGCTACGGGGTTTTATTATCTGCTCATTTGGCACACTGTCCGTTAAAATGTAGAAAAACTTACACATAGATCCAATATCGTCACATAATAAAGCCTCGAAGGCAACGTCCAATTGAATCGCTAGATAAATCATGGTGTTTGCCGTCCGCCGTCTTAACTGCTTCTATTAATCTCAAGAAGAAATCAAACATTATACGTTTTCTTGTCTCGCAGCAGAATAAAATATGTTAAAAGGTACAGGTTCAAATCCCACTTCGGCCATGAAGCAATGGTTTTTTTAAAAGTTATGTACATTAGTTTGAATACTAACCGAAGCTCTTACGGTGAGGGAAAACATCGTGGGGAAACCTGCACATTCAGGCAACTGGATGTGTAACGCTGTGTGTTTGATTTACCTGCAAAGGTTGCGGAGGACAGATGGGAGTCGCTTCGTGTAAAAATTAGACTCTCCAATCTAAGATCCATGGCCAAAGGCAATTCATCATCAAGGCCCGGGGCTCCTTCGTACAGAGAGATGAGAATGCAACCGGAACTAAAGCTAGGAAAATGAAGAGATGTAAAATGTATATTTGCTTATGTATACATTCCTATTTTCTTTTTTACATACATACATACATATGGTCACGTCTATATCCCTTGTGGGGTAGACAGAGCCAACAGTCTTGAAAAGACTGGTCGGCCACGTTCAGCTATTTGGCTTAATGATAGAATTGAGATCTAAATAGTGACAGGTTGCTAGCCCATCGCCTAAAAAAGAATCTCAAGTTTGTAAGCCTATCCCTTAGTCGTCTTTTACGATATCCATGTGTGGCGACATCTCTACGCCACTCGTCACAACATCCAATCAAACAACTACTGTCAATCATCGCGAAGAAATTGACGCGCTCAACCAATAGCAGCGAAGAATCTAAGACGCGATTTCAAAGATTTCACGGATTGGAGCTATATATACAACCTCCGACACATCGTCGGAGCCGCGGTTCCCCAGGCATAACACCTAGCCTGGCGGAAGATCTTCCCTTTGGTGGCGGTCGAGCCGAATCATCGCTCCCGCTACACATGGAAAAGAGATGGAGTGGTCCTATTCTTTTTTGCATTGGTGCCGGGAACCAGACGGCATTTTCTATTTT
Organism: Amyelois transitella; assembly: GCF_032362555.1. Taxonomy (NCBI): domain Eukaryota; kingdom Metazoa; phylum Arthropoda; class Insecta; order Lepidoptera; family Pyralidae; genus Amyelois; species Amyelois transitella. The sequence continues at coordinate 312,359 of NC_083509.1, read as the reverse complement.
TATGTAAGATATACTCCGCTTTATATTTTCGTTTTCAATACAACCACAAATTTCGGTGCAAACAGGACGAGCGCAGTCTGATTCGCAAATATTTGTCGTCGTTCAGCAAACCTGCAGCTCGCAGCTTCATATTTACATCGGGACGTTTATCAACACATATAGCAAGACAGTTAAAATCGAATTACACAATTAATTAATAAAAAAACAATTAGATAATTGTGATTTAATCGATAGGTACCAAATATAAAAAAAAAAACTGATTGATCTGATTTTCTTTTTTTTTCACTTCTAAATTTAATACCAAGTTGTTTATCTGTTTGCTGTTTTAGAAAGGTAGAGCATTAAGTCTACCTATAAATCTACCTAAAAATGTTTTAAATAAATTAATTGATTGAGGATTTTTCTTGAAAAAAAGGACAATGCAATATAGATATTACGTGCCAAATATCAAATTAATCTGGATTTGAAATTCAAAATTTTCAAATTTATCATCAAGGGATACTTTATATCGCTTAATAATTGTTTCACAACATTGGTTGACGTCAAATAAGTTACTTAAAACTAAGTTTACTGCCGCGTCAGTGCAGAAGAAGCGGTAACAAACGTGTTCTAATCCTATTATTATTTCCAACTTAAGAAGATTATGATCTTCTTTGGTCTACTCCGGCGCTCACTAAGCATCTCGCTATCCTAAGGCGGCTACTTGCTGGAGCTCGTATCTATAACTAAACTCACACTCTCATGATAATTGAAAATCTAGCTCAATAAAGAGTGTCATTATTCTATGTTTTTTTAATTACTCTTATTACCTTTATCGGTTAATCGGGCTCTGTGACACAGCAGTAGTACGCTTATAATATTAGTAATTAAATAATTATAGTTAATAATGCCAACCCAATACAATAAAATGTGCCGTGTGGTTCCCGGCACCAAAACAAAAAAGAATAGGACCACTCCATCTCTTTCCCATGGATGTCGTAAAAGGCGACTAAGGGATAGGCTTACAAACTTGGGATTCTTTTTTAAGCGATAGGTTAGCAACCTGTCAATATTTGAATATCAATTCTATCATTAAGCCAAATAGCTGAACGTGGCCATTCAGTCTTTTCAAGACTGTTGGCTCTGTCTACCCCGCAAGGGATATAGACGTGACCAGATGTAGGTATGTATACAATACAATAAATGTAGTGGTATGAGTTGCGGATCGGCGCGGCATACTATCTTATCTACTGAAGCGAAATATTTAAATTGGATGGTGCGCGAGAGACTGTTGAACACTACACAACAATCCACTTCTACACTTTCCCAATTATGAATACCCCACCCTTATTCCAAAACAAAGTTTGCAAAAAAATATCTGTATAGCTTATTTCTCCTGGAAGTCTATGTACTTTGATTCAATGTTTTTTTTTTAAAGCAAAACCAGGAATAAATGATGTACTTTATTCGATATACAAATACTTTGTCTTTGTTATTTATTTTTATTTATGTATGTACAATAAGTAACAAAAATACCACTGGAACTACCTTACTTCCAAAGAAATTTATTTCAAGAGGAAGAAGAAGTAAGCTTTTAAATATAAGACGTAGGAATTGTGGGAACGATCTAGAAGCGAAATAATTCACCTCCGTACAGTTAATGTGACGTGTGAAAAACTTCATCATAGTTTTTACGAATGAATCGAAGCTGAATATTAGTCTGAATGTCTGAATGGCGGGTTAATGACTGGTTATCGGCGGCCATTGTGGCGATCGGTCGCAATTAGACGGTAGTTCTATGAAAAGGTGGCAATCTTGATGGAACGTGGAAAAAAGTTACTTTCAGTAATTTTCTGGGCGATATTGCATTTATGTAATATTCGGCTCAGTTAGTAATTGACCCAAACCAAGTTTTCCTTCATTTGGGCACTATCCATACATACATATAGTCACGTCTGTATGCCTTGCGTGGTAGACAGAGCCAGCAGTCTTGTAAGTCTGACACGCCACGTTCAGCTGTTTAGCTTAATGATAGAATTAAGATTCAAATAGTGACAGGTTAGTAGCACATCGCCTAAAAGAAGTATTCGAAGAATATAAACCTATCACTCAGTCGCCTTGTACGACATCCGTGGGAAAGCGATGGAGTAGTCCTATTTCTATCCATACAAATATTATAAATGTATTCAAACAGACTTCAAAAAACATTAACATGCCAAAAAATTATTGAAAATCAAATTAACAATATGTTGTATCTAGGCAACTAGCGGGTACCTAACCTAACCCAGCAACATCAATTTCTGGAGACGAAAAAATATGGTCGTATTGGAAACCTCCTCCTTTTTATAAGTCGGTTAAAAGTACGTTTTGCTTATCCGTCTTTAAGTTAAACTACTGAACTGATCTGTATTAAACTTTGCAAACGTATAAGTAGTAGTAGTAGTAGAGTACGGAAAAAGACATTGAAAAGATTTCACGATACTAATACAAGAATAACATAATGCTTGGTTTAACTGCCTATGTGTTTTAGGCAATTATGACAATATTTCGTCTGTTTGGTAGAAAGGAATTCATCTTTTATCTTTCCTTTCATATTCAAAGCAAACAAATAAATAGAACAACAATTTTGAATGCACTTTTGTTTACAAAAATAAAGACATCAAAAGTTAATCTAATTGTAATACAAGACCACGTTTCACATTAAAGACAATTAATTCTATTTTCCCGGTTAAGCTCACCCTGAACAAATATTTTCACGCTAAATACATTAATTCTAAATAATTAGATTAAAGGAGTAAATGTGATGCCTCCCTCGGGAGTTTCTTCAATTATTATCCCGTTAACAGGAATTACTTCCGCAATAACCGATCCGAAGGCCGAGTAAAGGAGAACTCGTGATAAATATTGTTGTTACCGACTCATTATGATTGGCGTGGAGTGGGCGGGGATGGAAAATTATTTATTATTTGTGGTTAGGTTAATCGCTATTTATAAATCTGTTGTTATTTTCCTATTTAATTTATTATGCTTATGTTTTCCTGATTTTATTATTTGGTTCTATAAAAATCATTAAAAAATAATTTAAGTTTTTAATATTGCTAACATCATTTAAGCGGAATTTTAACTTTATAACAGTGTTGAAATTGAGAATAAAAAAAAACAAGTCGGTAAGTCAGATAATTACGTCAAGTTACGTGTAAACGATAGTGATCTTGATAAAAGTTTTTCCTAAGCCTTGTTGGGTCATTTTCAGAATGAAATTTCATGGCGAAAATTTATTTAACCGTTAGAGTTTCGGTTAGTTTAGAATCCAAGCTAATATACGTTAAGCTATGAAAATTCTTGTAACGAGTCTGATATCAATTTGAACTACGCTCTAATGGCTCTAATAGTTATAAGTAAATAGAGGTTATTTAGAAGCCTTCACCACCTGTCTTACTACGCCGATAAGTTGCCTGAGAGCAATTTAACCCAGCGCCTGGGCTAATACGCACTGTTAAATTAATGACGCCGATCTGCGGTTACATTTGTCGAATTAATGTAGTCGGCTCTGTTTGTTTTCAGGGCTAGATGTGTTCCGAGGTTGTTGTGAGTTGTGAGGCATAGATCTGACTTATATAGCTATTATTCAGATTACGCAGCTTTCACACACATAGACTGATACATACTTGTGCAATGTACGTACGATTATTATATTGTTTAATAGACTTGATGAAATTACACAACTATTGGTTATAACCAGAATTGTTGTTTATTGTGTTACTTGGGTAAATGTGTGAGCGGTGACTGCAAGCTATAAAATTTTATGAACTATGACTGCAAATATGAACGCGAGCGTACGTATATGTCAAACCACACATATTTCCCGGGTGAGTGGACTGAGATTATATAGAATAGAATAGATTTATTGTCAAAATTGGATACAAGGTATCACTTATTGGCATCACATCACTTAAATCTAATTATAACTACTACCGCTTCTAAAGCGCATGTGTAGAAGAAGCGGCGGAACAAACTACACTGCAGCATTTTCATAGGACGTCAATTTACAAATATAGATCTTTTAAATCTAAATCATGGACGAATGCACATTGTCTACATCAATTGTACAAATATATATATATATATATATACTACTCTGTCAAGAAAGTATCGGGAATGGATTATTTATTTATGGTTCCAAATTCAAATTTTTGTTTTTTTTGTTGTTGTTAGATTGGCACAACTGTTTTCCATTTTGGCGCGGAGTTTGAGTTGCATCTGTTGTTTACATTAAATACAGTGCTATTTTTAGTTATATCATATCTAGTGTGTATTGCTAATTTCATAATGGATAAAAACATCGAACAAAGAGTTTGTCTTAAATTTTGCATTGCCAATGGAATATCGTGTTCGGAGTCACTGAAAATGTTACAGAAGGCTTACGGTGAATCGACTTTATCGAAAACTCGTGCTTATGAGTGGTACAAAGCGTTCAAAAGCGGTCGAGATGTGATGGAAGATTTGCCTCGCTCTGGTAGGCCATCAACGTCTGCAACTGAAGTTAACATCGCAAAAGTGAAGGAAATAGTGACTGAAAATCCTCATTCAACTTTGAGAGAGATAGCCACCGAACTTTCTGTATCTCACGAGTCGATCCGTACCATTTTAACTAATAATTTGGGTATGAAACATGTTGCCGCTCGGCTAGTCCCAAAAGACCTGAATTTTTTTCAAAAACTCAATCGCATGAGAGTCGCTGAGGACATGCTAGAACGAGTCAATTCCGACCCAACATTCATGAAACGCATTGTTACTGGTGACGAGACGTGGGTTTACGAGTTTGACATGCAAACTAGTCAACAAGCTTCGGAGTGGCGCCTTCCAACTGAACCGAAACCGAAAAAACCACGCTAAAGTCGTTCAAAAGTCAAAGTCATGTTGACTGTTTTCTTTGACTATCGCGGTGTTGTGCACTCGGAATTCTTGCCGGAAGGTCAAACGGTAAATAAGGAATATTATTTGAGTGTTATGCGGCGTTTAAGAGAGCAAATCCGACGAAAAAGGCCAGATTTGTGGAAAGAAAATTCTTGGATTTTGCACCATGATAATGCACCTTCGCACAAGGCCATCATTGTGAACGAATTTTTAACCAAACACTCAACAAATACCATCGAGCAACCACCATATTCACCAGATATGGCTCCAGCCGACTTTTTTCTTTTTCCTAAACTCAAATTACCACTTCGTGGCACCCGTTTTCAATCGGTAGAAGACATAAAAGAGAATTCGCGGCGAGAACTGACCTCAATTCCGGAAACAGCGTTTAAAAAATGTTTTGATGATTGGATTATTCGTTGGCATAAGTGTATCGTTTCTAAAGGAGCATATTTTGAAGGTGATAAAATAAATTTGGATGAATAACAAACAGTTTGTGTATTATTGATCTTTTCCTGCTACTTTCTTGACAGAGTAGTATATATATATATATATATATATATATATATATATATATATATATATATATATACATATATATCTCCATTACTTGCCAAAATACCTGCATACTTTTTTTGCTTCATCCACATTGATTACTCTCTTCATACAAGCTCGTAGGTTTACGATACTCTTGAGCTGATCAGATAAAATAATTATATAATAGTACATCTCAATAGCAACAGAAAGAATAATGCCACACACAGACAATGAACCAGGAAGACTTTGCAGACTTCTGAACAAAACGCTGGTTTTCATTAGCGAATGACTCTCAGCGGATTAAGAGCGTCATTGTAGCGCGAACAAAGCCGGCGTCTCAAGCTATGCCGGGCTGAGACTATGCAATGCAATTACTCAGTCTTGAGTACTGGACGTAATCGCGCATTGGTGGAGGCTGGAGATTAGATTTTTTGTTAGATTCTGATTCGCAAATTAAATGGATTGAAGAATAGTGTACCTTTAATTAACATACATACATATGATCACGTCTATATCCCTAGCGGGGTAGACATAGCCACCAGTCTTGAAAAGACTGATAGGCCACGCTCAACTGTTTGGCTTAGTGATAGAATTGAGATTCAAATAGTGACAGGTTGCTAGCCCATCGCCTAAAAGAGAAATCCCAAGTTTATAAGCCTATCCCTTAGTCGCCTTTTACGACATCCGTGGGAAAGAGATGGAGTGGTCCTATTCTTTTTTGTAATGGTGCCGGGAACCACACGGCACACCTTTAATTAAATAATTTCATTTACTAAATTTATTTCGTGTACTTAAAAGTATGTTGCAACATTTCATTTTCTCTGTTGTCCAAAGGCTTTAGCAAAGAAGAGAGAGAATGCCTTGTGGCATTAAGTCCACCTGTTATGCATTTTACGTGCATAATTTTTAAATAAATAAATAACATTGTGCTGAGCTTGAAACTATGAAATAACTCAGTCTTAAGAACTGGCCGTAAGCCTACCATGTGTTAAGCACAAAATACCGTAACCGACGAACTTGTATGAAGAGAGTTATGAATGAAGACGAAGCAAAGAAAGTATGCAGGAATTGTGGAAAGTAATGGAAAGATGTAATCTCTGTCCACTCCTCCGGGAAAGAGGCGTGATTATATGTGTGTTTGTATGATATGACAGTTACATAATTGAAGAAGTCCATAACCAACATACAAACATTCCCCTTGTGGTTATTTTGTCGCTTAACATGTTAGAAGTAAAAAATAATTGACTTTGCCGAAAATGGTTGACACTGTTTTCATGTTAGTTACCTGCAATAACACGAAATAAGAATGTGTGCTCAACTAACTACGGGTATTATATGGCATAGTAGAAGTGAACGCAAGTCGCCTGTGAAAGGTTATGTTACGGTAATTTGTTAAGAGGTCAAAATTTCCTAGCATTTTCTATTTTGATCTCGAACGAGCAAGTTTCAAATTAGAATCTCAATTCTATACACATATATCTTCACGTCTATACCCCGTGCGGGGTAGACAGAGCCAACAGTTTTGATAAGATTGAAAGACCACGTTCAGCTGTTGGCTTAATGATGGAATTGAGATTCAAATAGTTACAAGTTGCTAGCCCAACACCTTTCCCCCCTTCCCCCATTCAAGACTGTTGGCTCTGTCTACCCCGTAAAGGATATAGGCGTGATTATATGAACGAATGAATAGAGTGTGTATTAAATTGTAGAGTTGTGAGATTGTGTAATTAAAGAAGAATGAAGCGAGGAAAAAACTTAAAGTGTTTAAACTTAATCAGCCAAGAAAGCCTTATAAGCGAAGGGTTCTCAATTTATGGGCTGAAAAAGAGTATAAAATATATACTCTATTTTACACGTTTCTGTTATTTCCGTAGCAAAATGGCGTAATATTATTGAGTTTCTTTTTTAGATTCATATTATTTCTTGTACCTATAATGTACTAATTACTAACATTGATGGATGATTATCCAATATCAATTTTTCAATTTATAATTTTAGCACCAGATTTTTGCATCACAAAATGTATCTTCAATGTTTTCTTTTATTTTAGAAAGTAAAATCTATTTGTTTATTCCTTAGAAACAGGTATTGGAAAAGTTTTATTAACGTTTGCTTTGGTAAACAAAACCAAACAAGTTTTAATGATATTTTACTTTTCTTTCGTAGCGGAGTTGCTTTTAAGATGCACGCATTTCGAAACTTACTTAAAGCAATAATTATATAACAAAGCAAATATTTGTTTTGATGCTTACAAATTCACACACATTATCACGTGTGTTCTAGCCGACTTCAAAAAAAGAGGAGGCTCTAATTTCGACCGTATTTACCTATTACTATGAAGAGACCCGACAGTAAAAAGCCTCACAGTAAGAATACGAATATCTGCTAGGCTAAATAATGGAATTTAAATTCAAAGTTAGTAGCAAATATTTATTCTAACTGGATTAGTTAGTGTATTCCTTCACACTAATATCAACCTCATATCATATTTCCAGCATTAAACTCTGCAATAATTAACGTACGAGCCAAACAAATTCCCTGGAATTCCCTCACGGGCGAGAGTACAAATTAGGGGTAGTCGTAACGACACCCCGAGGAGGAGCCGAGTGCTCCTTGATGACCTCTCATGTTCTCCAATGCTTCATTACCTTGTTGGTAAATTAAGTTTTATAACTTAATCATGATTAGTTATGAACTACCTACTTAAATTATACAGGGTGTCTGGTAACCGAAACCGCCGAGCTTGCATGAAGAGAATTATGAATGTGGATGAAGCGAAGGAAGTGTGCAGAGATCGTGGCAAGTGGAAAGAGGTAGTCTCTGCCTACCCCTCCGGGAAATAGGCGTGATTTTATGTATGTATGTGTCTGGTAAATCGCGTTTCATATTGAAGGACGTAGTAAATCATGAACACGCTTCACGTTATAAAATATAAAGCTAACAAAATACTTACTAGTTCAAAGATAATAATAAAATAGTGCACAAAGTATAAGAATGTTTGGACATTCAGCGAGACGATTCATGGCCAGTACCGCTGCGCTCACACCTCGATGTGTTCACCACACTTCTGGTTTTTGTTGGACAATTTTATATTTATTTTATCTAATAACAGTTTGTTTGTTAGTTTATCCGTTACGTTTCGTATCCACGTCACTGGGCCGATCCTCCGATGATAAGTTTATGCTACTTTGTAATAATAACTCGGAAGCATCTATTATGATCTTTTTAAAATTTATTCCTCTCACACTGACCCTGCTGCTAAAACAATAAATAATTTGTGCCTTTCCTTAAGATATGAGCCATGTTTTTGTTTCTCTTTTCGTCAAGCAATAACACCTTACACATATCACGTATTTATACCTTTAGAGGTAGACAAAGCCAATAAAGTCTCAAAGACCACGTCAATCAAAAAGTCTAGAAGAAACGGCAGGAAAGTATTTATCGTCGTGTGAAGTCTAACACCGGAAAACACAGAGTAAACATCGACAGAGGAGACCACACAATCACTCCTATAAACACTACCCCTTGCTGGTCTATTGTATTGCACACTAGCGCCACCGCGCCCTCCACACGCTGTTTATTCCATAGAAATCAGAATAATATGAGACTATAGAAGTGGTCCTGTGAATATCGTAAATTCCATATTAGCAGCAAAAAAACGTACTAACTACTTCTCTTTCCGTACAGATTGCTAATGTCAATCAAGAGAAAGGCTAATAAACTAAGGATTCTTCTTTTAGACGTTAGCAATCTTTATCAGAATCTCAATTACATCATCAAGCTATCCAGCTGAACGTAATCTTATAGACTTTACGAGACTGTTGGCTCTGTCAACCCCTTTAGGGTTAAACACATATAATGTTATGTATGTATAGAAGTGGTAAGTACAGGTAAATGTAACATCGCCAATGGACAACCAGCATCAGTGGCCATAACATACAATATGCATGCATCTCCATTTTGATTTTTATCTGATAGATTTAAAACTAAGCAAAAATTACCGTGCGATACGAGACATATTCCAAGAATATAAATTATAATACATATCTCCCATTATATATACCTTAACAAAAGGATAAAGTTCGAATTGGTTGTTAAGTACTAACAAAGGTTAAGTATTACTAAACATGTTGGACCAAGTAAATGTTGTTTTTAATTATTATTATTATACCGTACTTATTTCTCTTCTTTTTTCTCCTAGCATAGATCCCGGCTACATCTTCACTTCTCTAAAGATAGATATCATCGGAAATATAGAGATAGTGTAGTAATATTGTATAGTTCGTGGAAGTAATATAGGTACGTGACATTTCTACCGTGCAATATTGTTCTGATTTCTATGGATTACCCGCCACTTCCTCCACTATTTTATGTAAGTAAAATCAACATTTCCTAAGTAATACTGGCTATTTAATGTCTGTTGTGAGTGTCCATTAAAGCGAGTGGGTGGGGTGTTTTATTACAAATATAATTAGTTTGTTTTATAAGTGCATTTTTATTATCTTTACGGATTTTATGATTTTAAGTGTAATGGTAGGAGCACAGACGTTTATTTTCTCTATTTTGCGTATTTCCGTCATACATCTTTATATGTGCCGTGTGGTTCCCGGCAGTGCCGTGTGGTTCCCGGCAGTGCCGTGTGGTTCCCGGCACCAATACAAAAAAGAATAGGACCACTCCATCTCTTTCCCATGGATGTCGTAAAAGGCGACTAAGGGATAGGCTTGCAAACTTGGGATTCTTATTTAGGCGATGGGCTAGCGACCTGTCACTATTTGAATCTCAATTCTATCATTAAGCCAAATAGCTGAACGTGGCCGTTTAGTCTTTTCAAGACTGTTGGCTCTGTCTACCCCGCAAGGGATATAGACGTGACCATATGTATGTATGTATGTATGTATGTACATCTTTATTAAATTACTATTAGCTCTTAAGCTTATATCTAAATTTTGAATTGGTATAAAGCGGATAACTTAATACCAATTCGAAATTTATCTTTTTTTTTTAAATAAGATACAATATTTGTGTGGTTTCCGCCATTTTAGAATAGAACCACTACATATGTTTCCCATAGACATCGTAAATTGCGATTAAGGGATAGGCTTATAATCTCAATTCCATCATAAAGAGTCATACTGCTGAACTTGGCCTTTCAGTGTTTTCAAGACTGTTGGCTCTGTCTTCCCTGCAAGGGATATAGACGTAACTATATGTATTTATGTATACAAGATTTAACTTATTATTTATAACCAAAATAACTTAACCTTTTAAATAAACTTGCTTGTTTTACCCTAACACGCTCTTAATAAATAAATAAAGAAAACAGCGCATATTCTTTTTAATAAGACAAAAACAAAACATTCCTAAAGGCAAAGTTTTAACAAAATTTTTATACAGCCAAGAATGTCTAATTCACTGCATACCTCTTTTCGGTTGGGGGGTTCAAAATGGGAATACAAACTGGAGTACCGCACATCACAGTAACGGGCGGCTACAACTTCGGCGGCCGCAAATGTTTACGATCGCGCTACAAAAGATGCAATTAACGTTTTATCGACACCTACTGCCCTCGTAACTCTTGCTATATTTTTGGACATAGACTTTTAATTTAACTAGATAAGATATAATACTTTTTACATACTTACATATGGTCACGTCTATATCCCTTGCGGGGTATAAAGAGCCAACAGTCTTGTAAAGACTGAATGTTCAGCTATTTGGCTTAATGATAGAATTGAGATTCAAATAGTGACAGGTTACTAGCCCATTGCCTAAATAAGAATCCTGCTTTTTATAAAATAATAATACTTTTTGATAAAATCAAATACTTACTTGGGGGGTACGTCTATTTTCCTTGTGGGGTAGACTGAAGGCAACGTTCAATTGTATGGCTTTATGATGGAATCTCAGAATAAATCTTTTGAATACAGTTAGTCGGTGTCAAGTTTGTTAGCTAGTTATGGTAAGTCCATCCATCAATCCATATAATCACGTCTATACTCTTGCGGGGTAGATAGAGTCAGCAACCTTGAAAGGCTGACAAGCCACGTTCAGCTGTTTGGCCTAATGATAGAATTGAGATTCAAATAGTGACAAGTTGCTAGCCCATCGCCTAAAGTATATAAGCCTATCCCTTAGTCGCGTTTTACGACATCCATGGGAAAGAGATGGAGTGGTCCTATTCTTTTTTCTATTGGTGCGGGGAACCTCACGGCACATATGTATATATACAAATAGATTATTCGCACAAATTTCAATTTCAGGATGAAATAAAAAATTCGAATAAAACCTTACAATTTCTGTACTGTATCAAAGAATAGAATTAGTTAATCACAAATAGCATATGACATTATAAAATATAATATTCCATTTCGTCTTGAAAAAAATGGCGTGTCGAAAGTTATAAATAAAGGCGTGTACATACCTATTAAAAAAAAAAGTTTTTTCCTTATTTCCTTTGTCCATTTAATTTTACTAGTCAACGTATTCGCGAAGGCTCGTGATTTCTTTACGGCGATGCAGTAATACGAGGCGTTTCCATGCTATCTCGTGTGGAGATAAAATTGTCGAAGATTTAGGGCAGACTCCATTGTTCTTTGCTGTTATCTTTTCCCACTTTTTACGTGGTATTATAGTTTTTTCCAATTACTTTCTGTCACTTGCCATCTCACCTGTCACTACCTTTCTACTCATACCATCTATGCTATACTAAATAAATAAATATAATTCAAATTCAAAAACTTTATTGTAAAACATAGTATATACGGGACAAATTACACTGATCAAGTTAGCTTCGAAGTAAATTCGACACTTGTGTTACGAGATACTAACTCAACGATACTATATTTTGCATTAAATGCTTATAAACATCCAAGACCCAGGCCAATCGGAGAAAGTTCGTTTCTCATCATGCCCTGGCCGGGATTCGAACCCGGGACCCCCGGTGTCATAGACAAGCGCACTACGCTGCGCCACAGAGGCCGTCAATATAAATAAATATATATTTATGCATATAGTAAGATTAGGGCAGGCGTTTCGTACTTCAAAATTAACCTAAAAGAAAGGAATCTACTTTGCTTCCTAAACAGAAGATAATGATTTGTAAAATGAAAATGTGAAAAAGGCGACGAGAAAAAACACATTTATCTAGTAAAGATTTCAGTGGTTAAAAAGCTGTAGTGTTTGCTCGTTGCTCCTCTTTTCGCTCAGTTTGTTAAAGTCAATAAAGGGAAAGGCATTTGAACTTGAGGTTCTCCTTTTAGGCGATGAGCTCGTAGGTAACATGTTAACTATCTTCTTAAATCCCAATTCCATCATTAAGACATCCAACTGTACGTGGCCTTCAAATCTTTGCGAGACTTTTAACTCTGTATACCACGTAATTGAATGTACCTTAACCTAATTTACTAACGAAGCCCCCAGAAAAAAAGATCTCATTTTGCAAGCAACTATGTAATTTGTGCCGTGTGGTTCCCGGCACCAATATAAAAAAGAGTAAAACTACACCATCTCTTTCGCATGGATGACGTAAACGGCGACTAAGGGATAGACTTATACACATGGGGTTCTTCTTATAAACGATGGGCTAGCAAACTGACACTGTTTGATCTTATGTATATTCTGTCATTAAGCCTAACGGCTGAACGTGGCCTGACAGTGTTTCAAGACTGCTAGCTCTGTCTACCCTGCAAGGGATAAAGACGTGAAAGTATGGATGAATAGATGGAACTTTTTAATTTACGCAAATAAAGATATCCGAAACAAAAAACACAAAAGACAGGTGTGAAAGCGAAGTCCGAATTCCTATTCGGCGCCCATCTGAAAATCATTTAAAGGAAAAGCGAATGCCATTCAACTTGTATCTCACAAATAGCGGGTTTCTTTTCTGAATTCAATCAAACACAAGGCAAAGCTGTTTTATTCCTCGGGGCCGTTTTATAAGGGAAATCTCATTTTGAAGATGTAATAGGATTAGACAGAAGAAACGACTGTACGCTCTCGGCGGAGCCTTTTTTGCCATTAGCGCGACTTTGAATGAATTAAGGCACAAATCCGTTGCTGTGGATTTGTACATAGTCTTGTAGTTTAAGAAATTAATGTTTTTATTTGTATAAATCTTGATTGAGATGATAAAGTTCGAAGATATATGTTTATATCCATTTACGTCTAGGCTTCTACTAGAAATTAACATAGTGTTCACAAGTACTTTCCATACAGATTATAAATGAACTTCAAGGTGAAGCCTTATAAACTAGAAACATTCTCTTGTAATAAAGATGGACAAAATATAATATTACTTTTGAAATTTTACAAACATCATTGTGCTTTCCAACTGAAAAAGGTAAAGCATAAAGGCCGACAAGCTCGCACTAATGTGAATGATGCAGGAGAAGTATGCAGGGAACATGCAAGTGGAATGATGTAGTTATGCCTTCCTCATCAGGAAAGAGGCAAGAATTAACATGACGGCATCAATGGCGCGGTAGTGCGCTTGTCTGTGTCACAATTGGGTTCGAATCCCGGCCAGGGCATGAGAAACGAACTTTCTGTCTTGGTATTTATAAGTATTTATTATAAAACATAGTATCGTTGAGTTAGTAAATCGTAACACAAGTCTCGAACTTACTTCGAACCTAACTCAATCTATGTAATTTGTACCGAATATATTTATTTATGTTGGAATACTTAGAATTTATTAAAACAGGATTTCCTAAAAAGCAGCAACAGATTAGCGCCTTTAACACAGTCCTGGTTTCCACGTGGGGTTTGAGCAGGGAGCAAGGTGCTCAGGGCTGCAAATTTCAATTTGTAATAATCCCGCGTAATCCCGGAAATTCAAGCCAATCCCGCCCTTGGTTAATGTACCTACTTAACGGTAATGCTCATAGATCTAGATTCATCTAAATTATACATGCATATGGTCACGTCTATATCCCTTGCGGGGTAGACAGAGCCAACAGTCTTGAAAAGACTGAATGGCCACGTTCAGCTATTTGGCTTAATGATAGAATTGAGATTCAAATAGTGACAGGTCGCCAGCCCATCGCCTAGAAAAGAATCCCAAGTTTGTAAGCCTATCCCTTAGTCGACTTTTACGACATCCATGGGAAAGAGATGGAGTGGTCCTATTCTTTTTTGTATTGGTGCCGGGAACCACACGGCAACAGATGAACCAGTTGTGTGTTACTGAAGTTTTCTGGTTCATAAAAATTTACTAAATCAGAATGTCTAACGGGTAAGTGATTTCAAATTAAATCTTTAGTAATGAAGACAACAGTACCCTATCTGTGTATCTGTTCGACAGTATCACGTTACCGCCTCATCAATCGAGAAATCCATTTTATTTCCTTACCGTATCAGAATGGCTTTGTTATTCAGTCCGGGAGCAATCAGAATTTGTGATAAACACATCCCCCGAATCTAAATCTGAGCCTGTTATCGCATTACCGAGGCCTTTGAACTCTGGAACTTCAGGGAATAAGGGAAAATATTCCATCGACTCGTTGTAATTCTGTGAATTGAACACAAATCGATTTATTTTATATATTTCTCATTAATCTAGGTGACTTTCCGAAAGTTAAAAATTGATGTGGTAATATTATTTCTATGCTAATTTAAACTCAAAGGATTTTAGATGATTTTTTGATTTCAGTCGGTCATATTTTTTGTTTCTTTTTAATATACTTACATGTAGTCCATATCTGATACTATCTGACATATGGTTTCTATCATAAGCATTAAGAAACTAAAAAATTAGGCTAAAAGATACATATTATAGTACAGCGAAATACAAGCAACCAACTGTATTTCTTTAATCTTTTTACATGTTAAGTATTTTGTCAAATGTTTTTAAAGTGTTAAAAATATTTAGCATTGAAGCCATTGATTATGTGATCATCTCTTTCATATGGATTTATCAATACTACACAATGCTTATTAAACTCTTTATTATAAAAAAAAAATTGCTATTTTTAATGCGAAAAAGCTGATAAAACCAGCGATAGTTATTAAAAGCTCCATGTGCTAGAAAGCCGCGGCGTGCGGTCGCGATATCGGCTTAATGTAATAAGCTCGACCGCAGAACTTATATAAGTCAGCCATCATTGTGTATTTCATCCGTAATGGAGTATAATAACAAACGTAATACATAACATGGCTCTGTCTACCCCGCAAGGGATATAGACGTGATTATATGTATGTATGTATATATGTATATTCATGCATATAACTTCACATCCTTGGCGGGGTAGACAGAGTGAACAGTCTTGAAAGACTGATAGGACACGTTCAGCTGTTTGGCTTAACGATAGAATTGAGATTCATAAAATGACAGGTTGCTAGACCATCACCTAAAAGCTATCCCTTAGTCGCCTTTTACGCCATCCATGGGAGAGAGATGGAGCGGTCCTATTCTTTTTTCTTTTGGTGACGGGAACCAAACCGCCGAGCTTGCATGATGAATGATGAATTTGGATGAAGCGAAAGAAGTATTAGAAAAGAAAGTTATGGAGAATGTGGCAGGTGGAAAGATGAAGTAGTAGATCTATAGCTGCCTACCCCTATGGGATGTGATCTGGGATCCATGGGATCCATATTAAATTTTATAACATGAGAGGAATCTCTTGAACCATATGATTTCCAGCACTTATAATAATATCACCCCCTCTCTTCCCATGAATGTCGTAAGAGGCAACTAAGAGAAAAGGCACTATCATCTAGGGCAGCTTTAACCACGGTTCAATAGGTAAGGTTCCCCTGCAAAGGTTGCCGAAGTCAGATGGTAGTCGCTTTGTGTAAAAACCTGATTCACCTATTAGGATAGGATCATGATCAAAGTGCGATAATTAAGGACGTCCTGGTAAAGGGTCAGGTCAAGAGTATCCGAAAGCGAAGGAAGTATGCAGAGATCGTGGTAAGTGGAAAGAGGTAGTCTCTGCCTACCCCTCCGGGAAAGAGGCGTGATTTTATGTATGTATGTATCAAAGCGCACCCCGGGCTCCTCTCTAGAAAGGTAACAATATAACCTGACTAACCCCAGGACGAAGACGACATCTGTATTTTGAACAAGAAAAATATATATGCCGTGTGGTTCCCGGCACTATTACAAAAAAGAATAGGACCACTCCATCTCTTTCCCATGGATGTCGTAAAAGGCGACTAAGGGATAGGCTTATAAACTTAGGAATTCTCTTTTAGGCGATGGGCTAGCAACCTGTCACTATTTGAATCTCGGTTCTATCATTAAGCCAAATAGCTGAACGTGGCCATTCAGTCTTTTCAAGACTGTTGGCTCTGTCTACCCCGCAAGGGATATAGACGTGACCATATGTATGTATGTATGTATGTATGTAAAAATATATATCTACAAAATCCCATATCGTCCTAGGGATGAACTACCAGGTTAACCGTAACGTGCCGGACGCGTTGCCGGACGTCCGGCGTCTCGGCCGGACGCACGTGTTGTACCGCCGGAACACTTCAAACTAACTATCAGCGGTGTCGTAACTGTAACTTGGTTATGGGTTTGCTGACAATACACCATTACGGTTTTCTCAACTGGTTAGAAGTTTTGTGTACGGTAGAATTTTTCTTTAAGTATTTTTTTTTTCAAGATGTTATGATATTCTAGAAATAATTTTGAAAATATTTTAAATTTGAACGTCTTGGCGACTGCATCTTTCCACTTGCCACAATCTCTGCGTACTTCTTTCGCATCATCCACATTCATACCTCTTCATGCATGCTCGGCGGTATCGGGTACTATTGACCTGACCTTTGCCAGGACGTCCTTAATTTTATCAAGGTACGTTTGTCTATACCTTCCCACCTACTTTCCATTCTCACTCTGGGCAGAAAGTACCCAATATTAACCCGCCACCATATAGAAGTTATTTTTATATCTAACTAGAGGCCGCCCGCGACTTCGTCCGCATGGAAACCCTATCAATCCCGCGGGAACTCCGGGATAAAAAGTAGCTTATATATTATTCTGGGTCTTCAGCTACCTACATATCAAATTTCATCATAAGCGGTTCAATAGTTTTTGCGTGAAAGAGTAACAAACATCCATACTGACATACTCACAAACTTTCGCATCTATAATATTAGTAGGATTTAGTCATTTGCGTTTTGTTATTCCAAGTCTGATTCTTTTTTGTTATACAACGTTTTATAGTGACTGACGTTTCATGTCAAATCACACGGGAACGCTGTCGAACGGGATAAAAAGTATCCTATGTCCGTCTCCTGGCTCTAAGCTACCTCCCTACCATTTTTCAGCCAAATCTGTTCTGCCGTTCTTGAGTTATAAGTGGTGTTACTAACACGACTTTCTTTTATATATATAGATCTGCAGTCTGCCACTGGTATTTTATCCTCACAGTCTCATAGTTGTGAACTCGGTAGTCATTATACATACTGTCTTTTAAAACGGCCACGTCCTCCGAAACAGCCTGCCGTGACATTCGACACAAATACTTGACATAGTCATAAAGGCCACCTGTCCAGGCAATACTTTCGGAATCCTGCCCGCAATAACAGCGGAATGCCGACCCTGCACTCCGCGAGGTATGTGGCTGCTCAACTATTTTGTCCGGTCTTTAAATAAAACGTTTGTGTTGGAACCAGGTCGCTCTAAGTGTGTTCCTTTTTTATATCTTAATTTAAAGGGTTAGGTTTGAAGAAAATCCAGCCTGACTTTAAACTATCCCCAAATTTAGCATCTTTAGTTTAGTAAGCTTCTCATTGGAAATTAACTGAACAGATTTATACAGGTTTTTAGTATTTGCTTATTTGATATAGGTAATATTTTATTGCCATAACAAATGGATTTTCTTATTCGTACATACCAACGGAAAATACTACTCTGTCAAGAAAGTAGCAGGAAAAGATCAATAATACACAAACTGTTTGTTATTCATCCAAATTTATTTTATCACCTTCAAAATATGCTCCTTTAGAAACGATACACTTACGCCAACGAATAATCCAATCATCAAAACATTTTTTAAACGCTGTTTCCGGAATTGAGGTCAGTTCTCGCCGCGAATTCTCTTTTATGTCTTCTACCGATTGAAAACGGGTGCCACGAAGTGGTAATTTGAGTTTAGGAAAAAGAAAAAAGTCGGCTGGAGCCATATCTGGTGAATATGGTGGTTGCTCGATGGTATTTGTTGAGTGTTTGGTTAAAAATTCGTTCACAATGATGGCCTTGTGCGAAGGTGCATTATCATGGTGCAAAATCCAAGAATTTTCTTTCCACAAATCTGGCCTTTTTCGTCGGATTTGCTCTCTTAAACGCCGCATAACACTCAAATAATATTCCTTATTTACCGTTTGACCTTCCGGCAAGAATTCCGAGTGCACAACACCGCGATAGTCAAAGAAAACAGTCAACATGACTTTGACTTTTGAACGACTTTGGCGTGGTTTTTTCGGTTTCGGTTCAGTTGGAAGGCGCCACTCCGAAGCTTGTTGACTAGTTTGCATGTCAAACTCGTAAACCCACGTCTCGTCACCAGTAACAATGCGTTTCATGAATGTTGGGTCGGAATTGACTCGTTCTAGCATGTCCTCAGCGACTCTCATGCGATTGAGTTTTTGAAAAAAATTCAGGTCTTTTGGGACTAGCCGAGCGGCAACATGTTTCATACCCAAATTATTAGTTAAAATGGTACGGATCGACTCGTGAGATACAGAAAGTTCGGTGGCTATCTCTCTCAAAGTTGAATGAGGATTTTCAGTCACTATTTCCTTCACTTTTGCGATGTTAACTTCAGTTGCAGACGTTGATGGCCTACCAGAGCGAGGCAAATCTTCCATCACATCTCGACCGCTTTTGAACGCTTTGTACCACTCATAAGCACGAGTTTTTGATAAAGTCGATTCACCGTAGGCCTTCTGTAACATTTTCAGTGACTCCGAACACGATATTCCATTGGCAATGCAAAATTTAAGACAAACTCTTTGTTCGATGTTTTTATCCATTATGAAATTAGCAATACACACTAGATATGATATAACTAAAAATAGCACTGTATTTAATGTAAACAACAGATGCAACTCAAACTCCGCGCCAAAATGGAAAACAGTTGTGCCAATCTAACAACAACAAAAAAAACAAAAATTTGAATTTGGAACCATAAATAAATAATCCATTCCCGATACTTTTCTGACTGAATGTATAACTCTTATCAACATATATATACACACATATATGTGTCACGTCTATATCCCTTGTGGGGTAGACGGAGCCAATAGTCTCGAAAACATTGAAAATACCCAAATCAAAATAACTAATAATAAAATATTATAAATATGATTATTTAGTTTTGGAGTAATATTTCAACCTGATTTTGTTTTAATATTTCACAACTAAATTATAATATTATAATTTATATATATTTTAAGATAGATTTAATAATAATATAATATTAAATTATGTAAGAACTTCAAATTATGACTTGTACATAGTATTTTAGTGGGCTCTAGGCCTCAAAGTTACCAGCTGAGAATGCAACCAGGAAAATGCTTTGAAATTCCGTAACTACCGAAAGGCTTTGTATATTATCCCAGAGAGCAATGTCAGGTATTTTATATTCTCAGTAATATTTTAATTTATGCCTTTTATAAATAAAACAGAACGACAATCTTGCAAGATAGCAAAACAGTTTTCTTTTTTAAGTAAAAAATTCATTTTGTACAGTTTCTGGTGCATTTGAAATGAATAACTACGATTTAAACAATAGCCATAGTTAAAAACAACTCTAACGGGATTCGATTAATAAATAACCAAAATTAAAACAAAATGCTAGAATGGCTTAAATCAAATAACATTTGCGAAGATAAATAAGTGAAAGCTGCCCGAGTGTTGTACTTGAAATCCTCACAGAACATGTTTGTGTTTTGAGGATCACGACACAAAAGAAATGGGAAATCGTTCGAGCATAATTATGTCAAGTATCACGAGATATTGGTGTTCGCGCGCTTTGATCTCGAATGAAACAAATCGAACGATTCCGTTGAGCGTATGTGTGCACATCAATCATACTTACGCAAATCAATGTCGATTTTTTGTAAGGTTCAAATCTATGGTTATTGAAATGAGTAGATTTTTTTTTTATGTTTGTCACGTACGAGTATTTGGCTTAAAAAGGGGTCATTTTTACGTAACTTATATCTATGTTGTAAGTTTAATAAGCGGCCGTAGAATTAGTGATGCTAAAAAATTATGACCTCAGATCATTGTGACTGTATAATCTTAGTAGATAACACTGTGATTTTATGTTCAGTTCATTATTTGTTTCTTTTCTAAATAATGACATTTTCAATTTTAGAGAATAAAGTTAGAGATAGAAAAAGATTATAAATAACTGTCAACAGTTTTGGCGGTATTGGTTCTGCATCTAGGTGAAATGCCGCGTCTCCTCTATTCTTTACTCAGAAATAACTTACGTTTGAACCCGTCCATTTGAAACTGAAACCATTTGGCTCACGTCAACGGAAATTAAGTTATTTTTGACAACAAACGACTTATAAAACCGTATGATGTAAAAAAATTTAACATTGAATATTTCACGACTTTATGTCGGTATCGAAGAACCAATCTCATATGAATTAGAAAAAGATGGAGATCGTTGTCACCAATTTATTTTCGTCGAATTAAGATAAAATATTGGAAACGTCCCTAGCATCTGAATAAATAAATTATTCAGTCTTAGTTCTAGGCATTTTCACTTGATGTGCTTAAATAAATAATTAAATAAAATATTTCCTTCAGAAGTTTCTAAATCTGGATGGTAGTTATAAACCATTTTATCAGCCGTCTGTTTTGGGAAACACCCTAATTTTATTGAAAAGTAAAATATTTTGTCTTTGACGTCACAAAATGTTGTTTACATAATACATTCGCAGTAAGTAAGCCGCTTACCAATGTTTATGAATTTCTTACATCGGTTATTGCAAACACATTTACCTGTTATCAGCAGACGCTTTTTACTTTATTCATGGAACTTCGTAATGTTTCCAAATGTTTTTTTATTTTATTTTTTAAATCATGATCTTTTGTTCATCTCTTATTTTATAAATATGTAAATCAACGTTTTAGATTCGATGAAACAGCTATCAATAACGTACATTTGCGCACTCCAAAGTCCCTGGAGGTTAACCATAGCCGTAAAATGGTACATATTGAAAGTTACTTGGATGATGTGTTTGTAAACGCCATGCATCGTTCAAGAATATTATTGTTCGCAGACACAAGTTATTTTTTTTTTCAGTAAGATATTTGCCGATTTGGATAATAAAAGTTGAGATCACAGATTAAACCAATCTATAAGATTATAACATGATTACGAAGGGCGCAACCATATTCACAACCACAGATAATCATTTATAATACCCATCCCGTTAAAAGAAATTTCGTCGAATCAAATTGCCAACATATCCATTACTCCGCTAAGTAAACATCTGCAGAACCGGGCACATACGAGGACGAAGATGAATAGCTTCCAAATGGGTAATCACGGCGTATCAGCTCGCTGGCTGCGAGCCAACACACCTGCAATCAAGACGGGAAATATCGCCGTCGTGAAATATCGCTTGTGCGGCCAGTTCACATCTGTGGAAGACTGGCATCCGTGCTATAGCTTTGAACATCATAGCCTGTTTTTTTGTTCAGATTTTTTTTCTTAGTGTAATAAAGAGTTTACCTGATTATCTGTGTAGTCTAAGCTTTGTTCGTTAAGAGAAAAGATTGGTGATTTTGATGCTTAAAGAGAACTGATGCTATGCTGTGCAGTGTGCAACAGTGAACAGTGTGATTTGACAGCCTGTAAGACTGTTGGCTCTGTTTACCCCGCAAGGGATATAGACATGATTATATGTATGTAAAAATAAGGAAAAATTCTCGCAGTGCTAATCAAATTACCTAGGTATAGTATTGGATGCTAATGATGCAACCGGGAATTCCCTCAAATAACTACAAACAGAACTCATTACAGACCAATTATAGTATAAATCGTACTGTCATAAATTCCGAATAGGATTTGCTTATTATTTATTGATAAACAACGACCATCAATGAATCGCCACCAGCCCTCACATTGGCCCAGCCCAAACAGAACACACCCTGTTTGGGACAAATGTGACAGTACAAAGTATAAATCGGCTTAGTTCCGCTTTATCTAGCGTTAAACAGCGCTGTTTGATCGGATGCCATCAATACAGCGAATTCCCTCACAATGCAGATTCAAAGCTACAGTTTTAATGCGTAAAGCTTTCCCATTATGAAATGTTTATAAAAATTTCAGAATAGTTTAATATGAAGGGATGAGTCGGCTCGATCTTAACCGTATCTTGGTGTAATGCTTGGGGAACCGCGGCTCCGACGATGTTGAGTCGGAGGTTGTATTTATACTCCAATCCGTGAAATCTTTGTCATCGCGATTTAGACTATTCGGTGCTATTGGCTGAGCGCGTCATTTTCTTCGCGATAATTGACAGATGATGTGTGACTTTAGCGATGTCGCCGTAAATATTTCCTAATGAAATAAGCACATTTACTAAGCGCAAACATCCATGCTTGTCTAATAGCAAAGAAAAAGCATAGTGTGCCAATTGCTTGTCTTCCTACGCAGATTGTCCCATAAGTTATGAGCCTTTCCCTTGTTAACTTTTACGACCTGAGACATGTATAGAATCTTCCACTAGATGAATGGCCAATTCAATGAGAAATGGAGTGATCCTAATTCCAAAGTGCCGACAACCAGCACATTACATTTCTACGTACGACATATTACAAGGACAGGCCACGAGACGATAATTTGCAATGCATTACCTGCGTGAATGACGCCACGCGCCGGGATTACGGGATTCGGCGTCAAACGCGGGATTACACGGACGCGAGTGGATTACTGCGGGCTCAGTCGAATGAGAATGAAGCGAGAACGCGGCTCGTAGACGAGAGATTTGATAATGGATTCCCAAAAATAAATACTTTTTGTTCCAATTAATAAGTCACATAGCTTAATGTAGCCATTCAGTCTTTCAAACTTTTAGCTCTCTGCGAAGTCGTTATTATATAAATGTTGGCAGGCTATTTCGTATTCAAAACGGGAAATAAATTCCAATTAGGATTATAGTTATACGTTTAGTTGCCTTTGCAGGTTTCCTTACTATACTCGTAAACATTTTCATGTCAAGAACCTCCTAAACAGATGAACGTATTGACTGTCAGATAATGCATTAAGCTATAAGTCCGCCCATTGTATCAATGAAAAGATGTATGAAAATCGATGGAGTTTTACGAGTATATAGCAATCGTAATAAGTGGAAAATTTTTGTCGCTGCCGGTCGGGTGATTGCATATATGAATTATTTCTAGTCAAATAATAAACTTTATCCCAAATAAATATGTCTACGTTATGAAAATAAACATTCTACTTCTGCAGGGCGGTAACGTGCGGCGCCCACGTTCGTAATAAGAAAGGCTTTGCAGCGGCTTTTTGGACCATGTTAACACACATTTCGTATGAAATATTAACATTTCCACAAATACTTTTAAGTATATTTATGTGGTGTGTATTGTTCCGAGTGGTTCTATAAACATATAAACATGAACCACGATGTGAATAAATCATTATTGTCAATTTTGTTGATCGTCAATTCAGTCGAGATTGATGAATTAAGGTAGGTATTTAGAACCCTGTCCACATAAATATGTTTACCAAAGGGGCTTGTAAACAAGACGCCTACTCACCAAGTTATTATGTTAGACTTTCCTATGAATACTGCCTAATAATATCCTTGCCTCCATATTTTATTGACATTAATGTGGCTAAAAGATTTCCTGGAACATAAAAGATATAGAAATAATATATAATATATAAATATATAATAGAAGATATGAAAGGTGACACTTTTAATGACGCCTTAAAGATGGTGCCGTGTGGTTTCCGGCACTAAAGAATGAGACCACTTAGTATCTTTCCCTAACGACTAAGGGATAGGTTTATAAACTTATAATTCTCCTTGTGGGCAATAGGCTCGCAACCTGTCAATATATGAATCTCAATTCTATCATTGAGCCAAACAGCTGAACGTGGCCTTCCGGTTTTCAAAGATGGTTGGCTCTGTGTGGGTTAGACAGAGCCAATCGTCTTTAAAAGTGATAAAGACGTGATTATATGAATGTACACCTTAAAGAAAATAGTTCAGCCGAGCAAATGAAGTCGTGGGCTTCGGCTAGAAGTACATAAAAGTTCCTATTCTCTTTTAGTTACTTCGGGGTGAACACACCCCGAAGTAACTAAAAGAGAAATCAATATATCCGATATGGTAGATTGAAATCAAGCCTCCTTATATTGAGAGGCGCGTCCTCTCAGCGCCGGACAAAAGATGACCTTCGCAGCGCGGGCGGAAAACTATGTCAATGATTCACAGTGGCGTTGCCGAGCTATCGATAGTTTACACTATCGATATCGATAATTTTTAGTTAGCCGATAGTCTATGTAGAATATATCAGCCTCGTCTTTGATAGATACAATTAATTCTTAGTTTCCTCCCACCCTAAGGTTGATTGGAAGATATTGCTTTAACGACAAGTCCGCCTTTGTACCTATTACCTGTTTTTTTTTCTGTTTTTCTTATTCTTATGGTGCAATTCAGAGTTTTTCTATCTATAGAATATCGATCCAAGACAAGGCGGACCCCGGGTCCCGAAACACTTCTATGGAGGGTGTAACACGCAGAGATAAGAGAGAGATCGATCATAGACTACAATACTTTCGACACTATTGTTTTATTGCTATCGATAAGCTATCTATAGTGTACTATCGGCAACACTAACAGAATGGAGTTTAAAATTTGTTACGTGGAGTGAATATGTTATGAAGTTTTAAGGTGGGTAAATAATTTATTTTATGTATGCCGTGTGAATCCCGGCACGAATACAAAAAAGAATAGGACCACTTCATCTCTTTCCCATGGATGTCGTAAAAGGCGACTAAGGGATAGGCTTATAAACTTGGGATTCTCTTTAAGCCGATGGGCTAGCAACCTGTCACTATTTGAATCTCAATTCTATCATCGAGCCAAAAAGCTGAACGTGGCCTGTCAGTCTTTTCAAGACTGTTGGCTCTATCTGCCACGCAAGGGATATAGACGTGACCATATGTATGTATGTCATCCCTGTTTTATATCACAATGTGGTGTTTCCCGCGACTTCGTTCTCGTTCCTGTTTATGTTGTTCCAACGTCTAAGCTATATTGCCGCAGTTTCATTGAAATCCGTTCAGTAGTTTATGCGTCAACTTCGAACTTCCACTTAGAAGGGCTTCAATAACTTAAAATAATACTCGTCGTGAGGAAACCTGCACTTTGTAAACCGATATTCCACGTGTTTGCTCCGGGCACTAACAAGCAGATTTAGAGTCCAAGCAAAATAACTTTTGTGAAAAGAGAACCACCTCCAATCGATATATTCCTTTTTTTGAAGTAAATATGACATGTGCATGTCACATGATACTTTTTTGTAGTGGTGCCGTGTGGTTCCCGGGACCACTACAAAAAAGATTAGGACCACTCCATGGCTTTCCCATGGATGTCGTAAAAGGCGACTAAGGGATAGGCTTACAAACTTGGGATTCTTTTTTAGGCGATGGGCTAGCAACCTGTCTCTACTTGAATCTCAATTCTATCATTAGCCAAATAGCTGAACGTGTCCATTCAGTCTTTTCAAGACTGTTGGCTCTGTCTATCCCGCAAAGCATATAGACGTGACATATGATGTATGTATGTATGTAATATAACATGTATGTGGGTATCTCCAGCATATACTTTAATAATTAGCAGCAGGCTAAACTTTAAGACTTAGCTCTTAGTTTGCGTCTCTGACCGTCTGTCGGATGCTTATAGTAATTTCTAGAAGTCTATTTAAATCAACAAATCTAATGTAATGACGTATGGTTCCCGGCACTATAAAATGGCACCACACCATATCTCTCTCATGGATGTCGTGTGGGAAAAGACGACTTAGTAAAAGGCTAATAAACTTGGGATTCTTCTTGTAGGCGTTCACACTATTTTCAAAGATTTTTCATACATACATACATAAAATCACGCCTCTTTCCTGGAGGGGTAGGCAGAGACTACCTCTTTCCACTTGCCACGATCTCTGCATACTTCCTTCGCTTCATCCACATTCATAACTCTCTTCATGCAAGCTCGGTTTCGGGTACTTTTGACCTGACTTTTGATATGAAAGATTTTTCGTTGGTGTTTATTCAAATTCAAAATTCAAATTCAAAATTCATTTATTCCTTAAAAATATATGTACATGAAGGTGGTCAATAAAATATGGTGTCAAACATACTTTGCCATCTGAGGCGTAGGAAATAACATTATGTCAAATATAAATCAATAGATTTAGTTCACACATTGTCAATTAATAATATTTTGTACAGTTGGCCTATAGGAACTCCTTAACACTATAATAACATTCCTTCAGTAAATATTCATGAACTGCATTTTTGAATCTTCGGTATGGCAAACATTTTATTGCTTCAGGTAACTTATTATAAAGCTTTATACACATTCCGTAACAATTATTGAAATACATTTTTGTCCGCGGTACGTGACCGTGTACTAGTCTATCTCCACGTCTTGTGTTACGGGGATATACATATGTCAGATGCCTTCTGTGTGTGTGTATGCCTTTAATAAAGTGTCGGTGCTTTCTCTCTTTTCTATAAGCTACTCTGCGCCGGAGTTGCGTTCGTGTACGATGTATGTGACTTCGGCAAGTGTTCGTCGGATCAGAACTCAAACATCAGGGATTTGTTGGAGGAAGTTTGCGCTTGCTGGGAACAAACGTAATTGCATGGTGCACTTCTTAGTTTTACAAGTTTTGTGTATATTTTGTTATTAAATCAAGTTTTTTTTTTATAAGGAGAAGCGTGGTTGTAAGTATATTGTTTTGGTAATATTTGTATTTTAGCGGGAACCGACTTCAAAAATTGATGTAGGTACCAGCCCACTAAATCACTTAGGTGCGACGTATTGTTAATTTAATTTTCAATTATATTTTACTTTTAGTGTTTTTTAGGAAGTCGGTTTAAAATTGTTTTAAGTCTTGTACCTCGGGAGCCCTATAAATAATAACGGTATAAAATAAAGCGCCGCCTGCGCCCATAAAATTAAGGCAATAGCAATCGATCTAATAGAACATTATGAGAATACATTTCTGCCATCCATCACGCATAATCATTTATGCGTCTTTTACGACACTCGTAAAATAAACAGCCAATACTTGCCACGTACCAAATGGTACCCCTGGGGACGTTTCAATACAACTTTAATGTGTTTTAATATTTTAGGTGATGCGTAATTTACAGCTTCGGTTTTAGGTCAAATAACGTTTTCTTCTATAACATTTATATTAAACAAGCTGTGCCCCCGACTTCGTCCGCGTGGAATAGTTGTTTTGGGCATCATCGAAGCCCTCAAGGATGAATAATTTTCCCCGTTTCTTTTGACATATTCCATTATTTCTTTGCTACTTATAGTTGAAGCGTGATGTTATATAGCCTAAAGCCTTCCTCGATAAATGGTCTATTCAACACAAAAATATTTTTTCAATTTGAACCAGTAGTTTCTGAGATGAGCGCGTTCAAACAAACAAACTCTCTCTTCATAAAATTTTCTCTTTATTTTAAAGCTAAAAAAATAAATGCTTCTGTCTCCATGTACATGTATATGTACCTATTATATTTTTTTTCACTGGTCGTATAAGTGGCAAAAATCTGTTAATAAATAACCTAACAATGTTACGGAGAAATAACAAGCTGTCGCGAGCTAATCGAAGTGT
The DNA here is from genome assembly GCF_032362555.1 of Amyelois transitella. Taxonomy (NCBI): domain Eukaryota; kingdom Metazoa; phylum Arthropoda; class Insecta; order Lepidoptera; family Pyralidae; genus Amyelois; species Amyelois transitella. The sequence continues at coordinate 284,062 of NC_083509.1, read as the reverse complement.
CCGCTGAACATCAAGCTACGCTCGCAGCGCGTGATTCAGCTGCATAATCAGTTCGCACGCGCCGCTGCCGGTGCATTATTCGAGTGCTGACCATACTTACTAACACATGATATTTAGAAAGTAAAAATACGAGGTTTTGACCGTGACTTCGTAAGCGTATAAAGTTGTTTATCGGGATGATGTGTGTTCCCAACCCTTTGAAATAGGTACTTAGAATCTTTTCCATTTTCAAAAAGTAAAAAATGAAATATGCACATTTATCTTGTGCATGATTCAATGCTGGTTTGGTAATAATGAAAAAAAGAAAAAAATATTGTGGCATCAGCTCTTTCAGTTGTTCCTCTCGATCAAGGGTATGTATTAAATTGTGACTTCAGTCGCTTTTACAACTGTGTCTGGGGTAACAATATGCAGAGATCACATAATTTAAGGTTTTCGTTAACCTACGTGAAATGAAACCTTATTTAATGCCTATTAATCTATCAAAAATCTAAATGTAACATTTTATTGTCTCTTTCAATTTGAGAACCAAGATAACAGTATGATATCAATTACATACTCTTTAAAACAGTAGCTAATATTAAAATACTAGTCTGAACGTTTAGTTTAGAAAAACAAATTGTTAAAAGAAAAGAGTGTAATGGAAGGCTAAGCCCCGGTTTTGTTCGCGCGGCGGCGAGACGGCAGACCTCAACGATTCCAATTTAGATACGTCGCCATCTCATTTACAGGATTCTGTTACTTTGACGCTCTATCTGATATCATATAGCCGATTTTAATAAAAAAATATATATATATATATATATTAACACTAGTTTTAGCACTTATTAAGGCATATAAACTTGAGATTCTTCTTAAGATATCCTTTTTGGGGTACACAGAGCCAACAGTCTTGAAAAGACTGAATGGCCACGTTCAGCTATTTAGCTTAATGATAGAATTGAGATTCAAATAGTGACACGTTGCTAGCCCATCGCCTTAAAAAAGAATCCCAAGTTTGTAAGCCTATCCCTTAGTCGTCTTTTACGACATCCATGGGAAAGAGATTGAGTGTCCTATTCTTTTTTGTATTGGTGCCGGGAACCACACGGCACTCTCTCGTCACGCTTGCTTTTATCTCGTAAATACATCAAACTCAAAATGGAGAACAGGAATCACGATGAGAAACTGATGAAAAGCTTGTAATCGCGCCTCGGGAAGTGGCGACCCTTCCGGAGCTTATTATGTAAAGAAAGCTCATCCCCGAAGCTGCGAGTGTCGCCCGCTAATCGGGTCGATGTCGGACGAGACTCGAATATCGACGGCACGTGACCTGACTGCTGCTGGAAAGATTTGCCGTTAGTTATAAGTATTTTATAACGTCTTAATTGAGAAGAAAAAGGTGATACGAAATTTATATAGTCATAATATGTTTTTTTTTTTTTTGAAAGCTCATCCCCGAAGCTGCGAGTATCGCCCGTGATACGAAATTTATGTAGTCATGATATGAAGTGACTCGTATGTAACAGTTTTGACGTCACGGTTTAAGATAATCTTAAGTTGATATCCATGCGGCTTTTGCGCAACCCATACATCAGTGTTGGGTCCAACACGCGTCTACGCATGTGGGTCTTTTTTGTAAAACTTGTTTTTCGCACAAAACGTAATCTGAAAAAGATTATTTTTTAAATCAAAGCTGAGCGAAATCCGATACTAAGTAAAAGGAATGATTTTGAATGTATGACGTTATATTTGGACGACAAATGTAATTACTTAAAGTTATTTTTATTCTCCGATGTCCATTTGGCTGCAAAAGATATATTTCACAAAAATACCTGTTAGTCATAAGTATATGTATATTTATCTTTTGTCGCAGTCTATTAAGGTTTGAACTTAGATAAATAAAGATGACCCTTTGGACCCTAAGCTCTGCCAAGGGTCGGTCGTGTGCAAAACATGTAACATAAAACTTGGACCTTCTTTTCAATTCTTAAAGCATTGGATTAAAGTTAGTTTTGGGCCGCGCACCATTTATATGCCACTGTTTGTGTTATTTAACTGTTATCTGAATTGAAAACAAAGGCTTCCCCGTAACATTTTTATGTGTTGAAAGATTTAGATTTATGCAATTTAATGTCCTGCTAGTGTGCCTTAAATTGAATAATTTATCATATTTCGATTTAAAATATTTAAAGACGTGCTGATAACAAGTATTTATTTTTATTTATTACGTCTTTTTGTTTCTACATTATTTTTGGTTAGTATTAAATTTTTCTTACACCATACATACATATAGTCACGTCTATATCCCTTACGAGGTAGACAGAGCCAACAGTCCCGTAAAGACTGAATGGCCACATTCAGCTGCTCGGCTTAATGATGGAATTGAGATCCAAATAGTGACAGGTGGCTATTTGGATCCCCATCCCGTCCCATCGCCTAAAAAAAGGATCGCAATTTTATAAGCCTATCCCTTAGTCGCCTTTTACAACATCCATCGGAAAAAGATGGAGTGGTCCTATTTTTTTTTTGTATTGGTGCCGGGAACCACACGGCATAATTACCTAAATAATAATATCAAATACCTAAATAATAATTCAAAATATCACTCATGATTTACCTTTAAAAAGTCGTGTGAAAGTGTAAATTTACTCTTCTTTTCACTCTGTGGTGACTGTATTGTCGTATCCGATCATAGTGAAAGATGATCGAATAAATTTATGAATATTAATAACTTAGTGTATTATTTAAATCAGTCTTCACACGGTTTTCCCTCAATAGGTGAATAAGTTTATTATTATTTACCATGAAAACCGCAAAGACCTTTCCGCCGTCACACGAGCTGTGTGTTTTTGATTTCATCCGGTTTGTTTAGGGCATAGGCTTTGGTAAACAGGAATAAAAAGCGTCATCCGGAATCTGTTCTCCTTGGTCGAAAAGTGAACAATTCGGTGAAGAGATTGGATTTTTTTTATTTGTATATTATGCTGGCTGAAATTCAAGTTTCGTACTAATACTACACTGACGTACAAACATAATATTTTCCACAAACATTAATTATACAGAAATCGATGAACACAAAAATTATTTTGCAATTTAAAAATTAAAAAAGTCCAATCAGTGAAATGAATTACCGAACAACGAATAAAACTCATTTGAACCGTAATCCTAAAACAAATAAACTCTCTGAAACCGGTAGCTTATTAAAAATAATAAATTGAACGAATCATCAATAAATTCCTTTATTTATTAATGAATATAGCCGGTGCCAAATTGCCTTGCTGTTTACAAAGAAATCGGGCGGTCATCACCTACATACTAATTGGAAATTTCTAGAATCAACCGTTATTCTTGTCCTTCTACCGGCATTTTTAAACGAATGTAAAAGTAAAAAAGTAAAAGTCAAAATTATTTATTCAATGAACATCATTAAAAAAAAATCAAGAATATCACTTTAAATTTACATTTAGGATTTATTTGCTGTATATTAGCTATTTACCGCGGCTTTGCTCTTATACATAGAAGTTTATCGTTTATTCGTATTAAACTATGGTTAGTAAAATTTATTTAATAACAACTTCTACATCCTAATCGAAATTAAAAATTCAATAAGTAATTAATTTCATTGGCTGAAAGTTTACACTAAACCTACAAATATTTTCCCCCGCTACAACACTCTATAAGTTGCCAGATAAGAAAAATAAAACACGGTGTTGCCATACAAACCCCGTTAGATTCCCGCCGCGGCCATGCCCTTATCAGAAAGTAATTTATCAAAAGGCACATAAAGGATATTGTTACGTTCGATTTTTATAGCCCGTTACGGAGATAAGATTGCACGTGCGCACGGCCGAATTGAAATCACTTGTGGTGTATTCACAGGAGATCTTTTTGCCAACTTTCTGATTCATGACTTCGCAAGTTGTGAAAAGAGTAGGTTTTTATAGTAGAAAACTCGACTGATAAACTCTTTGTAAGACCATAGAGAAAAAAGTGAGGGGAAATCTGTCAATGATGGACCATTGCAAGAGAACTTTTTCCTGCGGTGTAATTTATGCGACTAAATCATAATTATGTTTGCAAATGATGTGCACAGACGCTTTGTCTATATTATTTTTAAGGCAGTCATAACCAATAGTCAAAAGACTCATTTCCACGTTTAGTGGTAATTAATCGGTAAGTATACTAGCCTCATCCTCAGCCATCGTCTAAAAAAGCTCAAAATTATAAGCCTTCCCTTGCTTGCAATATTACATACATACATACATATGGTCACGTCTATATCCCTTGCGGGGTAGACAGAGCCAACAGTCTTGAAAAGATTGAATGGCCACGTTCAGCTATTTGGCTTAATTATATAATTGAGATTCAAATAGTGACAGGTTGCTAGCCCATCGCCTAAAAAAGAATCCCAAGTTTGTAAGCCTATCCCTTAGTCGCCTTTTACGACATCCAAGGGAAAGAGATGGAGTGGTCCTATTCTTTTTTATATTGGTGCTGGGAACCACACGGCTTGCAATATTCGCGGTAAATAATTTTGCTCACCACAAATAAAGCATGGAAACATTTTAAAAAATGCACTGAGTAACGCTTAAATCTAAGATCCGTAGCAATATACAAGTCAAAGAATATTTGGAAGTACCATATGAATGTTCACTTGAGTCGAACAAATATGGCTGAAGACATCGCAAACTTTATCAATAAGGCGGCCACTCGACGTACGAGGGGCCGCGGCTTTATTGCGAAACTTGTCAAGTATTTTTCAACTGTTGTATTTTAATGGCTGTTTCCTTGTAAGTTGTATAGTTTATTGTTGAACAGAGGAAAGTTTTCAGTAATTTAGTAAATACGTTTTAGTCTAGATCTCGTTTTGTCACGGTTTAGGTTTTACATGTAGCCGTTACGGTATGTAGGTTACAACCAGAAATGTATTATAATAATTGCCAGCATTTTAAAAATATGATGATTAATAATGTGAAAATCTATAAAGTTGTATTTTATTATTTAAAAAAAAAATTGTTACTTTGTTATTATTATTAGTTTAAGGCTCATTTGAAATGAATTGATGTATTCTTTAAGGATTAATAATTATCTTTAAAACTGACATATGCACTGTAATTACCCAACCTGTGTCCAAGGACTCAGCTTCTTTTTAACGTGATCCTTACCCAGCTTGAAACATGTCTATTGAATCAATAATTTCTATTCTTTAGTTTCCTCCCATCCTAAGGTTGACAAGAAGGTTGGAAGAGATTGCTTTAGCGATAAGGCCGCCTTTGTACCTCATAGCCTTTTTGCTGGATTTCTTTCCTCTTGGTGCAATAAAGAGTTTATCTATGTATGTTTGTTGTACTAGATGAAAGTGCAACAAAAATAAACGAAATTATCCTAAATAATTACCACACGCCTCAAGTACAGTGGGTCACAAGTAGGTATTGTTTTCTCTGTCGTCTATGCTACATGTATTTATAGTATTTTTATGGTAGTATTTTTCTATGGTCCATTGTACAGTACACACAAGGTACAATTCCACGATACCAGTTGAAACAAACGGCAATCAGCATTACATTTATGCTATAGGCATGAATACAAAAGCTAAATAAAACAGACACGTGTCCACGAAACGTACCTACTCAATCGAATTTGCGGAGCATCTAAAAGTTTGCAGCAAACAATTCCGCAGGTGATCAGTCGGAATATCGTTCACATTGTGGCCCGAAAAATTCTTATCTTGGTATAATAAAAAATATCGCAATTTTCATTATTTGGAATGAGAAATGTTAATTTGAAATCATGTTTAGTTTTCGATAATTTTTGTTCTAGCTCAACCTATCATTCAAATAGTGTAAATACATTTTTGAATTTATTTATACTTTACATACGTTAACCAAGCCCTCTCTCCTGGAGAGGTGAAGAAAGAAAGAAAATACATCTTTTGACGTGGCACGATCGCTGCACATTTCTTTACTTAACTCTTTTTTTTAATGTGAGTTTTAATGATTATCTAGTTTCATAGATATTTCTATAGTCGTTAAAAATTTGTACGACCGGTGAAATTTCGGGCCACGATATAAACAGCTGTGTAGTTTTGTCGCCGCTACTCGGCCACATCGTTACACTTTGTGACGAGTTTAATTGTGGCCCGGGTCTCTGGAGAACACTTCCAATCCTGGAAACGGGGAAATAAATGAAATGTCTCTGTTGCAATTTACTATTTACAAAAACGAAGTATATGAAATCATTAACTATTTTGTTTATAAATGTTTCTTGAATATGAACATGTTTATTAAATTCAGTAAATAGGCTAAACAAAGTTACCTGACAATCTAATATGCATAATATGTAAGTATATTTAAGAAAAATATATCACATCTTTGGCCATTATTGTATCTTTTGGTTGTATCACTGGGGCCATTATTGGTTGATATTGTTGTATTCTGTATCCAAATAACTTGGATGTTCTAAAATAAAGAATTATGTTTGGGAGCCAAGTACATCCTAATGAACTAGTCAAATTTTTGAGTTTCAGTTTAAGCAGCGTGTTTGATATTTCTGCCTTTAATCTGTACCACTTTACCGTGTGGTTCCCGGCACTTATAGAAAAGAAAAGGAGTACTCTATCTCTTTCCCATGGATATCGTAAAAGGCGACTAAGGGATAGGCTTATAAACTTGAGATTCTTCTTTAAGGAGATGGGCTGGCAACCTGTCACTATTTAAATTTTAATTCTATCATCCAGCCAAACAGTTGAACGTGGCTTTTCAAGTCTTTCAAGATTGTTGGCTCTGTTTACACCGCAAAGAATATAGCCGTGATTGAATGTATCTGTACTTATTTAATTTTGGTAATTAACAATTCATGAGAGTTCCCATGACATTATTCAGAAACATTAAGGTCAAATAGTACATTATGTCCAGCAGACGAAGGAATAGGGGGCTTCAATAAATGGGACATTATGGGCGCCATTACGATAAGCTGTAATTATGGGAGCTCTAAAACTTTGATTCTCTAAGGATCCCCCATGGAAGCTTCTCAAAAGTAATTTAAGGGGACCCTTTAATTGGCTTGATTTTTAGAACTCCGTATAAAACTTTGATAAGGTACTGAACTAGGTAGAATGATACGTGTGAAATTTTCTTAAATAGGTATTTAGTCCATTAATTAATTGATGAATCACTGCATTCCATTTCTTTCAGTTTTTAAGAATAACAATATCTGATTGCGTGATTTTATGTATATATCTAAACTAATATTATAAAGCTGAAGAGTTTGTTTGTTTGAACGCGCTAATCTCAGTAACTACTGGTACAAATTGAAAAATTCTTTTTGTTTTGAATAGAGATAATTTATCGAGGAAGGCTTTAGGCTATATAACATCACGCTGCAACTATTAGGAGCGAAGAAATAATGGAAAATGTGAAAAAACCTGGGTAAATTATTCATCCTTGAGGGCTTCAATGATGCCCAAAATAACCACACGGTCGAAGTCGCGGGCACAGCTAGAGTATTACGGCCGCATAAGCTTGCAGAGGGCTCCCAAGTGAGACGAACCTGGGCCTTGTCCTTTAGTTATGCGAGTAACCCAAACTCGCGAGCGGATGCCATAATAAAGTGCATACATGGAATTAGAATAATAAGCCCTTAATTATTTCGATTGATATGATAGAATGTAAAGAATCATGTTTAGTTCCATTCTCTAAGACTGCAGAAGAACACTTACTCCACAATACTATTAACCAACCACGACACTGCAATTTCTGAGCGGTCGTAAAACACGCGCTCAAATCTTTATCACGACATGAAGTGCCGCGTGAAACGAGCAGCGTAGCAATCTATCACCTTAAGTAGCTGGGCGGAGTTGATGTTTGATATCTAACGTATGTTTGGCTAAAATATGCGATAATAATTGTATGAGAAGATGTCACTTCATTTTGTAATAGGGGTGAATGTCAAATCGGGCATGTTCTGGTGAAAGGTCAGGACGAGCTTGCATGAAGTGTATGTATGTATGTGTATGCAAATTTGACAAGATACATTCATATATACATATAGTTACGTCTATATCGGACGATGTTTTGTTTGAATAACAAATTTTGCGTCTAACTCTCAAAAAATTCAGATTTCGACATGAAATGATAACTCAGTAATACTATAATATACTACCAAAACTCAGTCACCAAAAATACAACAAAAAATATCGTATTCTATCAACACCTGACCGAGATTACAATAAGACAAGAACATAGATACTACATCCAAAAAAAAAAAGACGTTCTTTAAATGTTTTCAAAAATTAAAATTCGAATACACATTCTTCCTCGTAACTTCCAAACTGTAGTTCACACATTTTCGCTGCCAAGCAACATTGTTTTCCTGAAACTGCCGTCTCTTGGCGGGAATATCGTCGGGTTGCTTATCTCTCAATCGACGTACAGTGTAGTGTTGTGCTGCATACTACTGGCACCTAGCAGGCGACTGATCGATCACCCTGAGTGGCTCAACCATTGATCACTTATATTATAGAACGCGTATCTACATATATTTTTCTACACGAACATATAGATATGTATGTATATGTTCTTGTAGAAAAATATAATAATAATATGCATGTACATATGGTCACGTCTATATCCCTTGCGGAGTAGACAGAGCCAACTGTCTAGAAAAGACTGAATGGCCACGTTCAGCTATTTGGCTTAATGATAGAATTGAGATTGAGACAAACAATGACAGGTTGCTAACCCATCGCCTAAAAAAGAATCCCAAGTTTGTAAGCCCATCCCTTAGTCGCCTTTTACGACATCAATGGGAAAGCGATTCTAATACAAAGGTGCTACTTGTTTCAAAATAAATCTCTTCCAGTAGACCCATGCTTAATGTTGATTTACAATGAAATCAAATTTAATTACTAACAGTTTTTTTATATAAAATTACTATACTGACCATTATGATCATAAATTTTCTTGTTACTGCGACATGACTACAGGATATCCGAATACGTTAAAAAAAGTACACAGAACAAAAAGTAATTAATAAAATTCTTTACTCATAAACTAATTTATAATAAAAAATTATATTTTGATTGACTGGAAGATCCCAATTATGATAAGTGCGCCATTGTTTCACATATTCTTCTAAATCCATTGACTGTTTTGTAATTTGTTGTATTTCCTTTTTATGTGCAATAAAGAGTTTACAAACAAATTATTTGGAAACTCTTCCCTAAATGGAAAACTCAGCAAAATAACTAAACTTATAGAATAAACATTTTGAACTATATTGTCATAATATTAAACTAATTATTACTTATTTCTTATATTATAATAATTAAAAAATATATTATTTATATGTGCCATCTATCTAGTTATATATCAATGACCCAGGCGGTGCTGTGTACTACAAACACGTTGTCTAGAATGGACGTTTTTAGGTTAAAGTTCGAGGGAATTGACTCTGAAATATTACACGGTAAAAGCAAGTTCGTATATTTCAGGTTTTAAAGACGGATTTGCTTTATTGAAGAAATTTTACTATTAGAGGTAAAAGTTTACAGACTGCACCCTTTATTTTGTTAAAGTAACGCCTTCGTACTTAACCTGTGGGATGACATTATCTAAATTATTTTATATGGTTGTTAGATATACGACATGAATTGTTGAAGCAATAAGAATATGATTCATTTTTGCTCAAATCAAAAGTATCATCTTCAAAATCATACAAAATCAATTAAGGAAACGCATCGCAGCATTTTATTTCCGCATTCAAATAATCATTATACATTCAGTCAGAAAAGTATCGGGAATGGATTATTTATTTATGGTTCCAAATTCAAATTTTTGTTTTTTTTGTTGTTGTTAGATTGGCACAACTGTTTTCCATTTTGGCGCGGAGTTTGAGTTGCATCTGTTGTTTACATTAAATACAGTGCTATTTTTAGTTATATCATATCTAGTGTGTATTGCTAATTTCATAATGGATAAAAACATCGAACAAAGAGTTTGTCTTAAATTTTGCATTGCCAATGGAATATCGTGTTCGGAGTCACTGAAAATGTTACAGAAGGCTTACGGTGAATCGACTTTATCAAAAACTCGTGCTTATGAGTGGTACAAAGCGTTCAAAAGCGGTCGAGATGTGATGGAAGATTTGCCTCGCTCTGGTAGGCCATCAACGTCTGCAACTGAAGTTAACATCGCAAAAGTGAAGGAAATAGTGACTGAAAATCCTCATTCAACTTTGAGAGAGATAGCCACCGAACTTTCTGTATCTCACGAGTCGATCCGTACCATTTTAACTAATAATTTGGGTATGAAACATGTTGCCGCTCGGCTAGTCCCAAAAGACCTGAATTTTTTTCAAAAACTCAATCGCATGAGAGTCGCTGAGGACATGCTAGAACGAGTCAATTCCGACCCAACATTCATGAAACGCATTGTTACTGGTGACGAGACGTGGGTTTACGAGTTTGACATGCAAACTAGTCAACAAGCTTCGGAGTGGCGCCTTCCAACTGAACCGAAACCGAAAAAACCACGCCAAAGTCGTTCAAAAGTCAATCGCATGAGAGTCGCTGAGGACATGCTAGAACGAGTCAATTCCGACCCAACATTCATGAAACGCATTGTTACTGGTGACGAGACGTGGGTTTACGAGTTTGACATGCAAACTAGTCAACAAGATTCGGAGTGGCGCCTTCCAACTGAACCGAAACCGAAAAAACCACGCCAAAGTCGTTCAAAAGTCAAAGTCATGTTGACTGTTTTCTTTGACTATCGCGGTGTTGTGCACTCGGAATTCTTGCCGGAAGGTCAAACGGTAAATAAGGAATATTATTTGAGTGTTATGCGGCGTTTAAGAGAGCAAATCCGACGAAAAAGGCCAGATTTGTGGAAAGAAAATTCTTGGATTTTGCACCATGATAATGCACCTTCGCACAAGGCCATCATTGTGAACGAATTTTTAACCAAACACTCAACAAATACCATCGAGCAACCACCATATTCACCAGATATGGCTCCAGCCGACTTTTTTCTTTTTCCTAAACTCAAATTACCACTTCGTGGCACCCGTTTTCAATCGGTAGAAGACATAAAAGAGAATTCGCGGCGAGAACTGACCTCAATTCCGGAAACAGCGTTTAAAAAATGTTTTGATGATTGGATTATTCGTTGGCGTAAGTGTATCGTTTCTAAAGGAGCATATTTTGAAGGTGATAAAATAAATTTGGATGAATAACAAACAGTTTGTGTATTATTGATCTTTTCCTGCTACTTTCTTGACAGAGTATTATTATCTTACCAGTACCTCATCAAGGATGAACAAGTTTAAAAAAAGAAAATATACATGCACTAAGTTGACTAAATAAAAACAATAAACTACTTCCTGATAAATTTACAGCGTCTTGGGCTTAAATTAAAATATACTTAAATTTTAATAGTCCGGCTATCAGCTAAAAATTCATTACAATAAAACTAACAATAGAAGAAGAGAAAGTTAAACTTATAATTCAACTCATATTTTTACACAAACTGGGAAATTGTTCTGGAATTGGCAAAAAGCCTCTTACCCCCAGGGAATCTTTTTTCAAAGATCTCCTCCACGGAATATAGGGCGATATTAAGTGGGCGTGTCAGCCAGCCATTATTTATGGCCACGTACTCGTAACAAATAGGCTATGAAGGTGATAAAGATTGCAGGATAATGTACCCTGTGAGGAATGAACCATATTTAGATGTTATGGTTAATTTATTAGCTACTTGCATTAAAATCTTTTAATATTTTGTATAAAAATATACTTGTTTTGTTTTCAAAAATAATATCTCCTGGACCGAAGAAATCTGGCACGGAATTTAAACAATTTTGGATTTACATAGAAAAAAGTGGCACATCATTCATATTTCTGGAAATAGAGACGTCCAATGTAAAGTTGATGAACTGTATCCATACGTTTATTCTTATTTGATGATTTGATGAGTAAACCTATATTTTCCCCGAATTTTTTAAATTGATGGCCGATTTAAAAATAATAGCAAAAACCAATGATAATACTATTTGATTCCATTATATTGTACTAATTCTCAGAAATTCACATTGTTAAAAATGTTATCGAACATAGATAGCCATTTTTCGAACATTGGAGAGTTCACTTTTTCAAATTTCGAAAATGAATTTTCAGAATTCTGATTGCTTCAGCCTCTTCATGAGTTATACGTGACATTTTTCAACAAAACAGACTTCGTACTACAAAATACATAAAAAAGCATACAAGCTGTATTGCACAATGAAATTGTGTTGTTTGTCAAAGCGCTTTGTAGCGGCATGTCCAAATATTTGAAATGGCAGGTAACGGCTATAATACTAGACATAAACTACAGACATATATTGAGATAGATACTGCCAGTTCACCCAAATACATACATGTCTGGATTTTTGCATTTTATTGTGTCAAAAAGGCGGAAAACGAACGCTAACCCCATTAATAAAGTGTCAACTAATTATTTTAGGATTAATTCTACATCTTGTACCATATAGTTCTAATTTTGTTAATGTAATCATAAGCACATCATGGAAATGAATAGATAGATCCTAGTTAACGTGCATTTGCTTTACTCTCTCTCAAAATTAATTTTTGATAGAGAATTTTTTCATACTGAAAATCGGTCTCAAAATTCTCATTGCTGCAAACTCAAAAAAATAAGACTTAAAAAAATTTGACGCGCGATTGGGAATGCATAATATAGACACTCGCAGGGTCTAGCTAGGTCTATGTCTATGACACAGAAGGCTACATTTTTAACTGATTCCGAACGATAAAGTGCAATTGTTCATAATTTTTTTACAGTTTTCTAAAATATTTATTCCAATCCTCTGCTATGATAACATCAAAATTCATTATCAGGTAGTATTTACGAAACGCAAGTTTCCGAGCAAAGTGAACTCACAAATACTACCTTAATTACCATACAGGGTTCAAAGATGGAATTGAGATTCAAATAGTGAGAGTCTGTTAGCCCATTGTCTACAAGAAGAATTCCAAGTTTATTAGCCTATCCCTAAGTCACCTTATACAACATCTATGGGAAAGATATGGAGTAGTCCTATTCTAAAGACCCAGTCAAAGACGTCAAAGCTGATTCATTTTATAAACTCGAGTATAAGCTGTAAAAATTATAATGTTACTACACAAATTGTGTAGCAACTTACACGCACACATCATGTTTCCTGGAAGGGTAGGCAGAAACTACATATTTAACTTCTTTCGCTTCATCCACATTGTAGCACCTTCGTAGCATACAATTGAACCAAGCTACGAAATGCTACGAAACGCTACGAGAAACCTGCTTTGTCGACATCGATAGCGTAGAAGCACAGTGTAATATAGAGTACTAGTGTGTAAATATTAGTAGAAATAGTTAGAAGAGATAAAAGAATTTCTCGTATGTATGTGCCAGGTTTTTTTTTGTATGTAATACCCGGTCGGGTCAGTATGAAAAAAAAATTCCTGTAGACGCCACATCTCAATTTTTTCAATATCGCCTCTTTAGTATGGTACAACAAAACCAAGTTTTGGTATATATAACTTATAGAATTATTTGCCCATTGCCTCATATAATGTTTTTTCAAATAAATATTGGTATATCTTTCTAATACAACTTATATATTTCCAATTCCCTATCATTAAACGAGGGTCTTATTATCATTTAAATAATAATAAAATAGATATATCTCTCCATTAAAACCCGAACAAATAAAAACCATAACTTCTCCAAAATAAAAGCATCATATATTTATTGCCTACTGCTTTGTACATTTAAATGGTATTCCCTTAACCCTCAGGCCAACGAAGAGGTCCTCAATTAACCCTTTACGTTAATAACCAGACAATTCATTGACAGAGATTTAAACCTTTACCACTTGTCACGGTTACTGAAATTTGAACTTAATAAGCTTGAAGAGTAAGTTTTGCGTTAATAGAGTAACAACGGGTTTACTGTGGTATTTTAATAAAAGAATTGATTTATTCATTAATATTTGTGTTTTGTCTGTACCAGAGTTTTGAATAATAATGGGATATAAAAAAAGGAATCTAGGCATTTCTCTTGAAAATTAGCTAATATCGTTTATGTTAAAGGTCGTGGCTTAAAAATGCTAATGTTATTTTCATAAAAAACCTCTGACTCTTGACAATTGCAATGGAAACGAGATTCTCATAAAAAAGTGACATTTTTATGAAGCACAAATACGGAAAACAACTTTACGTGCCCATTCAGTACCTATTTAATATTAAACTGCCATTTGTCCAGCTTGGAGGAAAACAAATAACAGTTTACCATTTAACCGTATGCGCATAATAATCAGAGTCAACAAAAATATGGCAGTGTTTCGCTTTACGTCATTGTCGATAAAACAGAGTACCTACTGAAGGTAGTTTTTATGTAAAATAATTAATATTAACGTGGCCTTGCGGAATTTTTAAAATTATTGGCTCTGTCTACCCCGCAAGGGATAAAGACGTAAATAATATGTATGTATCTATAATTAATATTAATAGTGCATTAACTATCTAGATTACCCTATACGACCGACAAGCCTGCATGCAAAAGATACATACATACATACATACATAAAATTACGCCTTTTTCCCGAAGGGGTAGGCAGAGACTACATCTTTCTACTTGCCACGATCTCTGCATGCTTTCTGCATGGTTTCTGATACTCTTGACCTGACCCTTTGCCAGGATGTCCTTAATTTGATCAAGATACGTTCGTCTAGGCCTAATGCGGATGGTAATTATATTTAACAAAAATAATATTCAAGGTACGTGGCAAGTGGAAAGATGAGTCTCTGCCTACCTCTCCCAAAACAGGCGTAATCGTACTAGTATACCTACATACATACTACAGCTGGCACCAAGTTACGTGAGTCTGGTTACTTGAATGAATAATTTTTCATTCATTCATTCATTCATTCAAGTTAAGTAGCTCGCTACCCTCTAGCGGCTACTTGCTGGATTCTATCTATAGTCAAACCCACAACCTGATTAAATTTGTAAAAATAGTTATAATAAGTGCTGATGTGGTTATTCTATTGATCTTTAAATTATCTCATCTCTCTTACCTGCGACGTTTTATTAAAACGCCACTCGTATAATTACGGTGCCGTGTGGTTCCCAGCACCAATACAAAAAAGAATAGGACAACTCCATCTCTTTCCCATGGATGTCGTAAAAGGCGACTAAGGGATAGGCTAACAAACTTGGGATTCTCTTTAGGCGATGGGTTAGCAACCTGTCACTATTTGAATCTCAATTCTATCATTAAGCCAAAAATAATAATCTCTTGCGGGATAGACAGAGCCTACAGTCTTGAAAATAATGAAGACCACGATCAACTGTTTATAGTGCATTAATACGTTAATAAATTTAAATTATCAAATTTGATGTACATTAAATTCTAAACCACTCTGGTTCGAGTTGATTAATGCATAAATGTATCGGGAAATGATAACGTTGCGTTGTTAATATTTAACGCCGGCCTTAGTTTAAAGGTTTCCTGATAAATATGAATATTCTTTGAATTCACCAAATTATACAACTCTAAAATTATACATATAAACGGCTACAAGTAAGTTAGTTTACGGGTGATTGTGTGTATATTTTCTGACACGTTTGGTAACGCTTAACTGCTTCATTGTTGAGGTATAAAGTTGACTTAAGCGTCTTGTGTTTTTGTGAAGTTGAATAGTCATCATGTCATCAATCACTAATATGTTTCTGTTAGTAAGTAAGATTTCAGAAATCTTAACACTTGTTATAAATAACTTGTTTTAACTTCAAACTCTTGGATTTGTTAGCGTTCTCAAACATATAATACATACATATAATCACGTCTATATCCCTTGCGGGCTAGACAGAGCCAACAGTCTTGAAAAGACTGACAGGCCACGTTCAGCTGTTTGGCTTAATGATAGAATTGAGATCCAAATAGTGACAGGTTGCTAGCCCATCAACTAAAAGAAGAATCCCAAGTTTATAAACTTATCCCTTCATAATACATGTGCAACAAATTAGGTGAAATGGTTTACCATGACGAACAACCAAATATCTGAGCAAAATACAGCTTTGCACAAGGCAGATGTGCTTAGATAATCCATTACAAATGACAATACAGAGTGACTCCCACCCACGGCGTACTTTTCTGTTCACGGCGTACAAAAATGGAGGTATAGAAAAAAAAATGTTTATTGGCCATATACAATTCTTTTAATGCAACGACCGTAGATTATTTTCACGACCTTGTAAAGGCTGTCAATGTGTCATCGACATATTTATTTCTCTTTCTAACCTTAGCAATGTTACAGTCTTTTTTTTTAACGTAAAATCCTAGGTTTGTCAAATCGATTTTTTGGAAGCGTGACGTCAAAATGTCAAGCAGGTAGCAGGACAGTTTTTACTTACAAGCAAATAACAATAATGAAAAAGGAAGGCTATTAAACTTGGAATTCTTCTATCACTATTTAAATCTCAATCCCATCATTATGCCATACAGCTGAAAGTGGCATTTAAGTATTTTCGTGACTGTGGCTACCCCGTCAGGGATGAAGACGTTCGACAAGCTGTGTTTGTTTTTTGCTACCAGACTAGCAGGCTTGCATGGATCTTTCACTAAGCTGTGTTTTTTTTACCAGACCAGCATAGAAGCTTACTAAAAATAAACAATTTAAATTTTCAGGACACTTCTGTATTTCTTTTAATTTGTGCCCTGTCAAATATTTGTTCGGGACAGACGCGCCAACATTATTCTTTCATCATAGTGACGTGTCCCTGTCAAAATATACGAAACGAGCGGGAAGCTGGGCGGCGAATATTTTATGAGCTGGCCGAGTTCGAATCTTATCTAGGTACCAATAGTTGCTATCACTACATAGTATATAGCAAAGTCGCTTCCCGCGTCTGTCCCTATGTCTGTCTGTATGTATGCATAGATCTTTTCAATTTCAATTCATTTATTGCATATCATTTTGTTCATTTCAGTTTTAACTACTACAATAGTCCCTGTTTTAATATTGGGTACAACATGAACCCCGTAATGTAGGAAATTATAGCAAAATTATGATCGGAACAGCAAGCGGTTTTGTCAATTTAGTATAATTTGATTTTATTCAAATAGATTCATACAAGTTCTAGTCATACAATTGATCTCCTATGAATCTCCTAACTTCCTACATTTACTATTTTATATATTATACTTAAACTTATATAAATAAAAGTATTTTTATAAAATACTAGCGTTTTCCCGCAGCTCCACACGCGCGAAAAGTAACTTACCTTTTTCTCCATACACCACACTATATGTAGGTATAATACAAAAATAATAAATTCTTTGTTTTCTTTAAACATGGCAAGTACAATAATGTTCTAAGAATAGAGTTCTCATGTTTTACTACATTAGTTGGCTTGTAAAATAGGCAATTCTACAAATCGAAATTATCAAGTTACATCAAAATTTTCATAAAGATCAGTTAAATGGTTTTGGCGTAAAAAACGGACAAACAAACACACGAACAAACCTTAAAATTTATATAATTAGTATGGATAGTATCCTTGAATTAGTTGATATGTCATAACAAAATTCTAGAATTTACTTTTTCTCCCACTCTCCTTGTGTGCCTAGTCAATCTGCTTTCATTCATCCTCTCCGCATGACCAAACCACCTTAACATACCCCTTTCTATTCCTGTAACTACATCCAAGTTAGCGCAATACTTACGTAATTTGTTCCGTTTGCGTTTATTGATATTAAAATAATCGATAATGAAAAAAATATTATGTATGTATTTATGAATAAAATATTCAGAATTGTAATTTAATTCATCGTGAATTTTCAGGAAGTATGCTGGGGGACGGAGAAATATGAATTTTAATTTTATTTCAGGGCTACTCCATCAGTTCGGCGACACTTGATTCTGAATAATGCTGAATATTGAATGAGTTCCTCTTTGTTTCATTCAGAATTTTTGAATTTAATTTAAATATTCTGTATTGCTAAACACGCAAGTGAGTTAATAGGAGTGTGGTTTTGTTTGCTAAAATAAATAGATTTAAAAAAAGTAAAAAGTAGTTAGTTCAAAAGTAGCTTTGGCCCCCAGCTCCGTTCACGTAGAAATTATTCTATGTCCATATTTGTATTTTACACGATATGCATGTAAAATTTCATGGAGTCAAGTTCAGTAGTTTTGATAAGAAAGACAGAAAAACACAAACACTGTCACATTTACAACATTAGTATGAATGTACAAAAATCCATTTTTCTCTTACCCAGGCCCAGCCGTGGGCGCATTCTATTAAATATACAAATACACAATATGAACATATAATCACGTCTCCATCCGCTACGGGGTGGAGAACTTAAAAGAAGACTAAAAGGGCATTTATGTATCGCATAATGATACAATTGAGATTAAAATAGTTTCAGGTTGCTATCCCATCGCCCAAAAAAAGAATCCCAATTATATTAGTCTATCCCTTAGTCGCCTTTTACGTCATTCACGGGAAAGAGATCCAATCCATCTCTTCTTAAGTCTTTCTACTATTTTTAGTGCCGGGAACCACACGGCATACAAATGCAATCTTGAGTAAATGCACAAGCGACATTGCATCGCTGGATTGCTCACGTCTCCTCAGGGAGATTGCTTTGTCAGCATTTGACTTGATTTGACGCTCCGGGATCTACCTAACCTTTGATTATCGTCCCGATAGCGGTGACGAATGTCGATCATAGATGGCGCTGTATGAAATTGTGACATTAAGATAATCGTTTCTTCTCTAATTTCGAAAATGCTGCAGTGTAGTTTGTTCCGCCGCTTCTTCTACGCATGCGCTTTGGAAGCGGTAGTAGTTATAATTAGATTTAAGTTAAGTGACGTCAATATGTGATACCTTGTATCCAATTTTGAAAATAAATCTTTCTATTCTATTCTATTCTCTCCAAATTATCCTGTAGTTGTTGTTCAATTGCGTCACCATCTCGTTCTCGCTTTTATTTTTGCTTGTTCCTAGTTGCATCCTTTACCATTTTGATGCCCAGGGCCCGCTTTTCATTTTCTCTTCTAAAAACACTGACTGACTAATGTCTGACCTAACTATCTCAAACTGCTTGGGATAGAGATTATATTAGGCATGTAGGTTACTTATGTTGTCTAGGGGTGCTTAGAAAGGAATCATCGGAATTCTCACGATAAAGGAAATATTTGATCTTTTGTTTTAAAACAATCATTTTAATGTATATTAAATCAATCTTAGTATTTTTTTTATTTATTTAAAATTATACATATATAATCACGTCTATATTTCTTGCAAGGCAGACAGAGCTGGCAGTCTCGAAAAGACCAATAGGCCACGTTCAGCTGTTTGGCATCATGATTGAGATTCAAATAGTGACAGGTTGCTAGCCCATCGCCTAAAAGAAGAATCCCAACTTTATAAGCCTATCCCTCCTCTCCTAAAATAAAAGGTCATTTTACAAGATGCCGTGTGGTTCCCGGTACCAATACAAAAAAGAATAGGACCATTCCATCTCTTTCCCATAGATGTCGTAAAAGGCGACTAAGGATAGGCTTACAAACTTGGGATTCTTTTCTAGGCGATGGGCTTGCAACCTGTCACTATTTGAATCTCAATTCTATCATTAAGCCAAATAGCTGAACGTGGCCATTCAGTCTTTTCAAGACTGTTGGCTCTGTCTACCCCGCAAGGGTTATAGACGTGACCATATATGTATGTATGTATGTATGTTTTACAAGCTGTTGGCCTCACTAGTCACATCTAGCGGGGATGTGCTTCTGACAGGCGTCATGGACGTAGTTCACATTTTCTTTATATCGAAAACATTCTAGAAATCTCTATATTTGTAAAAAAAACCTTGATATTTGCTGTAAATCTTTATAATAAGACTTTATGAGTAAGTTTTCTAGCCTGTCGCCTAAAAGAAGAATCCCAAGTTACAAGAAGTAGACACATTGTTTACTAATAACTAATTTTAATTATAATTTTAAATTTTCAACTGTGATTTTGTTTATTTTAGGATTAGAATAATAATAGACTCACTGAATTCAGATAAGGATCATGCCCTGAAAAGATTTGACGACCACAAATTGAGATACGATCATAATGATGGTGACGGATTACTTATTAGCCCATAGATTATAATATGTCGAAGATGCTGTGTGGTTTCCGGCCCTTCAGAATAGACACACTCCCATATCTTTCGGATGAATATCGTCAAAAGTGACTAAGGGATACCACTTGTGGGCGATGGCTAGCAACCCGTCTCTCTCTCTGAATCTCAATTTCATCATAAAGCTATACCGAAGTCGAGCGAGGCGTTTCAGTTTTTTCAAGATTATTGGTTCTATCTATCCCGCAAGGGATATAGAAGTGACTATATGTATGTATGTAAAATTAAATATATTTTTCAACAAGAAGACATGAAGATTGTTTACCTTAAAGTATCTATGCAAACAGATTATTGACCAATTGTTTCTTCGCCTCTGAATTCGGCATTACGCCCATTTATTCGCTTATTAACGCCCTTAAAGACGTCACATTATGTATGTTTATATGTGTATGAGTATAACCTTACGTAGTGAGAGCAATGCTATACCACTCGTCAGTAATGTGCCGTAATAGTATGTCAGGCGCACGACGCAGACCCGCGATACGTTGGGATTCAATCGAGATCTGATTGAAATCTGCTACGAGGAACTAAATTACATTTTTATAGTACATACTGCTTTTGAAATGAAGTCTCTAGCGCAGCTTATAAAAGGTTATGGAAGAATTGAACGGCAGATTCAATATATGGGGATATAAGTTTACTATTTGATTCAGAAATATGATTAGATATGTAATAGACGTAAACCTATTCGAAGGGAAAAAGATAATTTCTCTATGTAAAATGTAAACTATGTTATTCTTTGGTTTTTCAATTAACTTCAACCCAAAAAGAACCTTTATCCATTAAACGCAAAAACTAACTAACACACTTCATCTATAAAAATAGATATTCAGTTTTGATAAAATTAACATACAGTTTGCCCTATATATACCTGTAATGGAACTGCACCTTAAAACAACGAACAATTTCATCGTGTTTGGGAAACAACATGGAATATTAACCAAATTATGTTTTTCCGAACTCGAGTTTAATTTCCCTGTAACTTTACGCAAACTTGTTTCCCAGTTTATTTACCTCGAATAAGTAATTTGGAAACTCGGCGCGATAGCACAATGTGAAATTAACTTGTGAATTTGCCTTATTCGTCAAAGAATCCATTTTGTTTTTACGTCTTAATTACCGCGTGTACAAGTAATGTATCATAATTTTATATAATGCTTACAGTTCATCGTTGTTTTTACTAAAGCTGTATGCAAGCATTTTATCGGTTTTTCATTTATAACGCATTCAAGTTTTATTGGTTCCGAAATACTCTTTAAATGAAAACAAATTTAAACATAAATCAGAAAGCACAATTCACACAAGCAAATTCAAATATTTATTCACCAGAATATCACTGTAACACGATTCAGACACGAAACGTAAATTTGCAATTATTTCCTCTCATTACGTTTAAATATATCTGATGCAAACCGAAAACATTCCGAAATTTGAGGCGCTGCTTCTAGCTTCGGAAAACAGGCGACGCCGCAGGCTTTCACAAAGGTCCCTCACCCAGACGCTTTTTCCAAACAAATACAAGCTTTATTTCTTTAGATGAAAGTTGTGTTTTGTGTGAGTGAGACCAGTTTTAAGAGTTACATCTGGACTGTTTGCACGGCTAACTGCCAGAGGACTGATGAGGCTGGAACGACCCAAAATTCTGCGAGAGTTTATTTTGATATCATACAGGCATGTACTTCTACTACAAGTGTACGTTTCTGATGATTTCTTTAAGTACAGATTAATTTTGTTAAGACTTTCCTTCCTTATTTTATTAAAAGACTCGGAAAACATACTAATACACAATATGCGCCACCATACTCAGTATTATCTCATAAAGAGGCAACTAATTAATTGTGCAAGACTGGCTGAGACATTTCAACATACAGCCTACATCGCTGGTTTAAGAGATTTGAAATTTGGTATACATAGATTTCTTAATTAGATTATATAGAAGTGTAGGGATAACGATTTCCCGAAACATGATTCTCCGCTTGAAAGAGTCACAGTGGACTCCAAAATAATCATTTTGCTTTGAACATAAAAGCCTTAGAACAAACATAATAACCTCAAACATCGCAACCATTTCGACTCGCATCATTAGTAGTTATAATTTTCCGTATCAGATATTCAAATTCAATTGGGGTTGTTATCGCGTGATCGCATATTAGTCGCAATAAAACACTTGCGGTCCGCACTTTGATAACACTCGTTTGATAACGTGGGTTAGCTCTGCCATCAATAGAAACGACGGCTATGAACCGCACGCTAACTAGCCATCAGGGGGTTCCCAGAAAAATAAATATTGTTATAGATATGCAGGGTTTTATTCAGCAAAATGTTATAATGATACTGATAGGTTTTGTGCGAACGAAATAATATCGTACAGTCGTCTACGAAGAAACATTACGAACTGTTGATACTCGTACGAGTACCAACCTAAAAAGCAAGCGTTTCTAAAACAGAGACGTCGCTTTAAGCCCAAGATTTTAAAAGGTCAAAGTTATGATAATTGAAATTGAAATTTGTTTTTCATGCTTGCCTACCATTTGCTGCTAGACCAAATATGCAATTTTATGTTCACTTGCCTGCGGCTTTTTTCATCTATGTATCTCACTGACTGATTGACTGCCTTATTCAATGCACAAATAACGCCAATTATTGAGGTTTAAAATTCGGCGTGATGGTTTTTATGCGAAATAAATGAGAATTTTCCGAAATTCCCACGGGAGCGGTAAGTAATGGGATTTTTAAACAAACACTTTTAAGAATCCCGTTGTATATAAATATCTTTAAATTATAAATATATACCTACAACAGAAACCGTAGCCTCCAGTCACGAGATTAGCATATAATTGTCAGCTCGGCTTCCTTGCATCGCAATGAGCTGCGTTTAGCTGTGGGCTGACTGTTATACCGAGTGATCTTGCCTCACGAGTGATTTGCGTTAAATGGCCCGAGTGAAACTTGTCTGTAATAGAAATCTATTAAGACCCAGAACTTAATTGCAAACCAAAGTTCAAATACGTTTGACGATTCAAAATTTGAGGATCGAAGTAATTATATAATTAATGGTATCTCGGAACCCTTCGAAATCTGGGCTATACTAGTGAAAGTCAGGTCAAGAGTATATTAAACCGACGATGTATCACGCCTCTTTCCCGGAGGGAAAGGCATAGACTACGTCCTTCCACTTGCCACGATCTCTGCATACTTCCTTCGCTTTATCCACATTAATAACTCTCTTCATACAAACTCGGCGGTTTCGGGTACTCTTGACCTGACCCTTTACCAGGACGTCCTTAATTTGATCAAGATACGTTCGTCTAGGCCTTCCCACTCCGACCTTTCCCTCCACACTCTCCTTGTATATATATCTGCTTAGTCAACCTGCTTAATTAATAATTATAATGTGATGAATGTTTGAAAGATGAATAAACTAGGGATTCTTCTTATAGGCGCTGCGCTTATAAGGTCAACTAGCCGTACAGCTGAGCGTTACGTCACGTTTTTGTCCCTGACGGAGAAAGCAGAGTCCTCAATCTCGAAAAGACAGGAATGCCGCGTTCGCCTGTGGTTTAATGATGAAATCTACATAGGGCTAAATATAACATGAGACTATTTTCATGAGATATGTCGCCTCCGCACTCGACTCAGTATTATCATGACGCATCGTCGATAGATTGGAAAGAAATGAGAAACGTGTAGTGAATCCCAAGCCAAATGAATGCACGAACATTTTCCTAACGCAAGGCAGATTTCATTTCACGTACTGTTTGAAAAGATCTTTATTTCGCGAAGCGCATTGCAGATAACTAAACAAATATACATTCGTTTGCATTACGCTCATGTGTAATGTAAGCCTGGGAAGGAAGGTTTTGTACTGAAATATAATTCCATTGTTTTGTTTATGATCTTGCAGTATTTATTATCTTTTACTTAACACACTTTAACTAGTAATATCACAGTAAATTTCAAAGCCATTTTTTACAACAGGCCAATAAAATGGTAAATATTTGGGATTAGATAACTTTTGTCAAGAGAACCGCCTCCAATCGAAATCCTCCTATTTTGAAGTTGGTTAAATTTTTAAAACCTTGTCCTAAGTGTAACAAACCCTTGTCTTAAGTGTAAAAAATCCTGAAAACAGCATCAAAATCAGCTCAACGAAACGCGAGATACTCGCTGACAAACACTTAGACAGGTCAAATTGAGAACCACCTTTTTAGAACGCGGTTAAAAAGTGAACCTCCAGACTTTATGCAGGTTCAACTGCTAAAGAAAAATACCCTCTTTTTGAGCAAAATTGACATGATTTTAAAAAATGACAAATAAATTTCAATTAATATGAATATAAATGTTCATATGAACATTGAACAAATATAGTTAGCGATACAATATGAACTGGCTTTGTAACTTCTAAATGTGGGTAGATATGAATGCGGTTTGTCAATTCAATTTTACCGCATGTGAGTTTAAATCAATTCAATATTTGAAATGCGTTGCGTCCAATGAATGTTGGATTAATTAATGGTGAATGTAAACCTTCAGACACGTTTTTTGTCAATTTGTCCACTCGTTATCTATATGTACTTTGATAGATTTAAAGATAAGTAAATTTAAATGTAATAATCGATTCACAAAATGAAAATAAGGAGAAAACTATTAACTTAAATAATCAGGAACAGAAGTGTTTCTAAATTCCATACATACATACATAAAATCACGCCTCTTTCCCGGAGGGGTAGGCAGAGACTACCTCTTTCCACTTGCCACGATCTCTGCATATTTCCATCGTTCTAAATTCCAATGTTGAATATTTAATGAACATCGTTTGCAAAATAAGAAAACAATACACACTAATAAAGTCCAGAATACAGACTCTGTTAGTGTATATTGTGAGGGTAGTCGGCGTGTTAACAATTTGACGGTAGAAGAACATTCTGCCCGCAGACGGAGCAGCAGCCGGCTGGTTCTCAGTCGCTCGGTGACCACGGATCATTGCAATGTGATTCGAAAGGTTCGAGATAAAAGAAATGTACGTTTCGTGTGCATTTAATACCTGTCTTATTTACATACATACATATGATCACGTCTATCCCTAGCGGGGTAGACAGAACCACCAGTCTTGAAAAGACTGATAGGCCACGCTCAGCTGTTTGGCTTTGTGATAGAATATTGTATAATTTATACTATATATATAAGGCAACGCGAAAGTTTATTAACAGTTACTATAAGAAAAGACACACATTTTTAGAAAGGTTGATTTTTCTTCTGCCATCTTCAAACAATGTCTTAAACCGATGTTATGAATAACCCAACATAAATAATAAGTACATGACACGACACAATTAGGCTACGTAACACGAGCGTCATCCATATAACTTTCATCTTATCATCAATCAAACAAGTTTCGTCCATTTTTCCCTAATTCGGAAACTTACCCTTACAAAGCGTACGTATCGCAGCACAGAGGAGATATTTATAAAGACTACGTCCCGTATGGGTGATTCCATGCCACTGAAAGATTTTCCAATAATTTGGGTACTACAATTTTTAAGTAGACTGAAAAGAAACTTAATTTTCTCACATTGTAGTTTCTTTAATCTAAAATGCTTTCAATCACCGACCTCTTTCTTTCAATATTTCCTGCACTGGGAAGGAGCCCGGTAGCCCTATAAGGCTGAGCGTTTGAAGCGCTTACGCATGTTAAGCAACTCCAGGTGCGGTCCTAACTCGAATGGGTGACCGCAAGTGGCAGAAAAGCTCACGAGCTCTTCTGTGCTTCGTAGTGTATATATAAAACAGCAGAAAAAATTGATAACAGTTCAGTATAAACACTTACACACACGATTTATAAAAGAATTGTCTAAACCTTCATTATAATTTAAGAACAGATTAAGCCATCATTTTCGTAAAATATGTACCTTTCTTTACCTCTCTACTATTATTCTACATTATCCCTTCCCTATTCGCTTTGACGCGCGACAAATATACATTTATCGTGACGTATATTACCCGACACTGATTTATGAAGTGGCTCCGTCTATACTGAGCCGCTCGCGCCTGTACGGAGGTGAACGCTTTACCTGCGGCCACGATGAGAGGTGGGGACACTTATTTCGCTTATAAATCGAGTCGTGCAAGTGATTGAGGGTTACAATTTATTTTTCAGGTTTGTTGTGGTATCAAATTTACGCAAGTTCATTTATACCCTGGTAACTGGATGTGGGTAAGGTTCACCTGCAATGTTAAGAGAGTTCGGATGGGAGTCGTTGTCGACCATGCTGAGTTCGTGCTTCTCCCTAATAAGGTAAGGACGCAGACGTGACAAACTCCAGGACGATTACAATGTTCAATAGCCTGGAAATCTACTTGTAGTAAACACATTTCTTAAAGGAAAAGGAAACGGTGACTAATAAAAAATAGGTGAGCAAAAATGTTTTGATTATAACCGAGATTTATAGCTCTAACAAATAAAGGATTAAGAATGCACTTAACTTTAAGTAAACAATTGCATTAATAGTAGTCATAAGAAATTTCATTTACATAAGGTAGGGGTGTTTTTGTTTCTTTGTACTTTTTTTCTATAAAATGTTTATTATATACATCTAATTGATAAATAAATAATAAATCCTCAATGCTTTTTATGTACGCTGCCATTTGATAATAGATCTTTATTTTTATTTTGATTGACTAGAAGAAGTCGAATCCAATTGGGAAAAGCCCGCCATTTGACACTCTTTAAAATGGTTGCTTTGTAATTTTTTTTATGTGCAATAAATAGTTTACAATCAAACAAACAAAAAATAAATAAGTCAGTAGTTAGGTAACATTTATTACGGCCTAGAAATAGGTCTAGCCTAGTAATTAAATTACGCCGGTTAATGTCGTGAATCACTTTATTTTATTGCGGACGGCTCGCTTACAAAGCTAGCTATTTACATTTACATAGTTGACAAGTAGAAATGCTTTGTCGCTTAATAATTAAGAGAGTAAATATTTAACTTTATTGTATTTTTTTTTTTTCACTTTTAAACATTTAAGGAAAACCTACTTAGTGTAGTCTGTCGTCTTTTGTCAATAAAAATACACTGTAAGTGTTTTTCCTAACTAACATTAACTCACTAACTGACCATTGCGTTTATGCTCTATTTAGCTTTTCGTTTTTGAGTCGAGTCCCGTAATTCCCCGGGGAGTCGTTTAGCCGCATGTATCGCGGATAAATCTAGCTAATAGCCGGCAGGAGCCGGGCCAGCACTGGCTCGCATATAAATGACACATCGAGAGGAAAACGGGAACGTAACAGACGTGTACAGGAAAAGGGGAAGGATATTATTACCTTTTTGCAGTTGCTGTCATGAATTTTAATAAATAAAATGGAAATTTAGTGATTTTAGTTAAGACTTCTTTTTTGGCGTTGTGGCGAAATCTATACGTCACAAGTAACAAAAATAAAAATAAAATCACGCGACGCTATCAGTCAAAATCAGCGAAAAACCTAAATTGTGCAAACAAAGATTTCCTGGATTAGAGCTATATATTTAACCTCCGACACAACATCGTCGGAGCCGCGGTTCCCCAGGCATAACACCGAGCCTGGCGGAAGATCTTCCCTTGGTGGCGGTCGAGCCGAATCATCGCTCCCGCTACAACTTTAATTCTAGTTATATCCTCACCTCTCTGGATACCAGCCTATGATGCACCCGCTGACTATAATGATGGAGTGGGTAAGGCAGAATTTTACATGAATCGATTCCCAATTGACCTCCGCAAACTAAGCAAGGGAATCTAACCTTTAGAGGATCATTGTTAAAGCTGTACAAGATTAATTTATTTTACCGTAGTCGCTTTTTACGGCAACTATTGGAGAAAGATAAAGTGGCCCTATCCTTGAATTATGTACTTAAATTGCTTAATTATTATTTATGTGTGGAAAATTTAAAACGAATTAAAAATAAATTTACGATAATGTAACATTTAATTCACCACAATATTTTCCCCAGTCTTTAACAACATCTGCTAACAAATTTACAAATGTTTTAATTAAAAAGGCCTGCGTGTAAATGTCGCTGTAAGTAATTTACATTCAATACAACATGCGATATGTCCCGCGGCCTACATTACCTCGTAAATTATGGAGAAAAGGGAATGAGCAATTCTTTTAACATATTACACTTTTCAACATTACCTATATAATTTATCATTTTAAAATAATTCCTGGTTGCCTGGAATTTATAAAACAACTTCAGGCAAATAAAATCTTGTATATAAAATTCTCGTGCCACAATGTTCGTTCCGTACTCCTCTGAAAGGGCTTGACCGATTCTTATGAAATTTTGTGAGCATATCGAGTTGGTCTGAGAATCGACCAACATCTATTTTTCATACCCACCAAATGCAAAACAACGTTTGGCGGGAGAGCTAGCATCATATAATATAGTCTTAGAACTGATTTTAAACTTTCGCTTGTTATAATGCGTGGTCACCGAGCGACTGACAACCAGCAGGCTACTGTTCCGTCTGCGGGCAGAATGTTCTTCTCCCGCTAAGTTGTTAACACACAAACTACCGCCACAATACACACTAATAGACTCCGTATTCTGGAATGCGGAGTTCCAGAATACGTTTTTCGCGTGGTAAAAACGATGTAGCGCGTTCCATGCTATGTGGAACGCTTATACATATATTATTTGAAATGTACATACATACAGTCTCTGCCTACCCCTCCGGGAAAGAGGCGTGATTTTATGTATGTATGTATGTCCATACATACATACAAATAGTCACGTCTATATCCCTTGCGGGCTAGACAGAGCCAACAGTCTTGAAAAGACTGATAGGCCCTGTTCAGCTATTTGGCTTTAAGATAGAATTAAGAAATGTTATTGATATTATTTGAAGACTAGTCTCTGTCTCCACCCCGTAAAAGATAAACGCGTCATTATAATTTATGTATATTGTATACGTATGTAATATTGATATTGTGATACTTCTATACCATGGTTGCTTTGTGACTGCGTCGCATACTAATTGCGTGACCAAATAAGTACGTAAAATAACCCCCCCTTCACCAAGGTCATGTTACGTTACAAAATGTGACATAATGTAACCTATTTGCCGACTTTCGCATGAATGGGTTAAAAAGTCATGGCGCCAAGAAAATTGTTATTTGAACAAAGTAGCTCACTTGGAATATCCATTTAGAGTGAAAACTATTTACATTTCAGCGGATCGTTGAATAGATTTCTACCTTACATACATACATACATATGGTCACGTCTATATCCCTTGCGGGGTAGACAGAGCCAACAGTCTTGAAAAGACTGAATGGCCACGTTCAGCTATTTGGCTTAATGATATAATTGAGATTCAAATAGTGACAGGTTGCTAACCCATCGCCTAAAAAAATCCCAAGTTTGTGAGCCTATCCCTTAGTCGCCTTTGACGACATCCATGGGAAAGAGATGGAGTGGACCTATTCTTTTTTTTTGTATTGGTGCCGGGAACCACACGGCACCGTTCTATTATATATTATATATGTTGCCTGACTATATATATATATGTATATAACTATTATTCACCGGTCGGTCAAATACATACACTCAAACATAAAATCACTCCTTTTTCCCAGAGGGGTAGGCAGAGACTACATCCTTCCTCTTGCCACGATCTCTGCATACTTCCTTCGCTTCATCCACATTCATAACTCTCTTCATGCAAGCTCGGTTTCGGGTACTCTTAACCTGACTCTTTACCAGGACGCCCTTAATTTGATCAGTACCTACTCTTGACTTGACCCTTTGCCAGGACGACCTTAATTTGATCAAGATACGTTCGTCTAGGCCTTCCCACTCCGACCTTTCCCTTCACACTCTCCTTGTATATCTACTTAGTCAACCTGCTTTCATTCATCCTCTGTTCAAATATTCCGTGAAATTTTCCTAAACCGATAAAAATTCACCCTGTATAATCTTCAACATGTTTACACAATACCGTAATGGTTTTTATTTTTAAAACTAGGGTAAACTCGATGCGCTCAGTTTATTACCAAGATTCATGGAGGCAAAAAGCTAGGAAGGCCTGTGACATATCGTCCGCAAACCTAGCTAGTTGGGGACTGACTCTGTGGACAGGGCTGCCAAAGATATGACGGCGTGACTTATATCACATATATAAATATAATACAAACATAAGAATAGAATAGATTTATTTTCAAAATTGGATACAAGGTATCACTTATTGACGTCACATAACTTAAATCTTATTATAACTACTACCGCTTCCAAAGCGCATGTCTAGAAGAATATTATTATAAATATAATCTAATCTACTTCTTTTTATCATATTTGTGCCATGACGTTCCTTTAGATTATAAATAAATATATACGGGACAAATTATACTTGATTCAGTTAGCCTCAAAGTTCTTAAGTTCGAGACTTGTGTTACGAGATACTAACTCAACGATACTATATTTTATAATAAATAATTATATAGATAAATATCCAGACCCAGGTCAATCAGAAAAAGTTAATTTCTCATCATGCCCTGGCCGGGATTCGAACCCGGGACCTCCGATGTGACAGACAAGCGTACTACCGCTGCGCCACAGAGACCGTCAAAGATTAGATCCACTCCGTATATTTCTCTTGGATGTCTTAAAAAGTGACTAACTTGAGATTCTTCTTGTGGTGATGAACCAACAACCCGAGAATAATACCAAGTTTAGTAGTCGTCATTTACGACATCCATTGATTTTATATATATTTTATAATCTTAGTGCCGTGTGGTTCCCGGCACTAGTATAAAACAATAGGACCACTTCTTCTCTTTCGAGGACATAACAACGAGAATGATAAACATAAAAAACATAATTACATAGGTTCTGCTTATTTCAAAAGAAATGTCTTTCAGCAAACTGGAGATAGGAGTTATTTATAGACATTCGTAACTTAAACAAATAAGTTCATAAATTAAAGATATTATTATATTCACATTAAAAAGATGGTTCAACCCTAGTAGGATTCAGAGAAACAGAAATAAATATCACGGCTCCGTAACCCCTTGTAAACTTAAAGTTGCTTACTTCAACACAACCTCTGTGACTCTGCTTTATAACGGTCGAGGTTAAGGACTTACATACATATTTCACGTGTAAACAAATAATTGAAATTCTTGTTGAATTATCAGGAATATTACATATTACTCAATCCGTGAAATCTTTGCTTGCGTAATTTAGATTTTTCCCTGTTTTTGACTAATAGCGTCGCGTGATTTTAGTGTCTATTTTTGTGACTAGTGGCGTAGACATGCTAGCTAGATGAGCTAGATGGTATAGCGACCTGTCATTATTTGAATCTTAATTCTATCATAAAGCCATACAACTGAACGTGGCCTTTTTAATTTTTTCAAGGCTGTCTCTATCTACCCTGCAAGAGATATATGTAGATGTGTCTATGTATGTGTATGTGTGTATTCATTACATACTTATATTAAATCGTCCTTCTCTCTCGGGGTAGGCAGAGATTACATTCCACTTGCAAACCAATAAATATGACAACTATTAAGTTATGTTTGAAATGTCCCATAATAATGAATAAAAATTTTGAGTCTACACATCACATCATAAAGAGATCTATTTGAAATGTTTTTAATGATGAAATGAAAAAGGTTTTAAAAATAAAAACATATCTCTTGATAATAATTCCAAGATAAAACCTTACTTTACGTGAAAAATGTCGAGTTATCGTCGTTTGCAAATGACTCAATAAACTTTGGTCTTAAATTATAACGGAGCATAAAAAAGCAATAAACAGCGGAGTTGATAAAAAACAGCTTTGTAACTAACGTTAACAAAACGGAAAATGATGTACTCGGTATATTAACCATTTTTCATTAAGTAAGTAAAACATTAGGAGTATTCTTAAATTTGTCAGTCATCAGACATTATTACGATTTGCATTTTGTCAATAAAATCACGTACACTTTTACTTTGAGGCAAGCTTAGATGAAAGTATCTTTTTGATCAAGTGAGGGACGCCCTGGTCAAAAGGGTCCTTAACCGACGAGTTTGCACGAAGAGATTGATAAAGGTGCTGCAAGTGGATAGATGTAGTCTCTGCCTACCCCTTTTGGAAATGTTATATACGTAGTCTAAAACATCCACAGATAATATACATTGTCATGATCGATTCAATATTTTTGAAGATTAGCATTTACAAAAAAAGAATTATATCTCGTTTGGTCAACTGAAAGACTAGTATAATACCAAATGGCATTTATTTTGTGCAATAAAATTTTAAATAAATAAAAAAAAAACCTTTTATCTCTTAATAATTGAGTATAGATTATATATATTTCCAGTAGATTTTACTTTTATATTTAAATAAAAAAATAATAGGACGACTCCATCTCGTTCCCATGGATGTCGTTAAACGCGACTAAGGGATAGGCTTATAATCTTGGGATTCTTCTTTTAGGCGATGGGCTAGCAACCCGTCACTATTTGAATCTCAATTATATCATCAAGCCAAAAATCTGAACGTGTTCTATCAGTCTTTTCAAGACTGTTGGCTCTGACTACCCTGCAAGGGATACTGACGTGACTATATGTATGTATTTAAATAAACAATTGAAACGAGAATAAAAGTTAGGCCACCAGTTGCACCACTCCAACACAACCATACAAACCATAACTTTGACCACAATCTGTCGCTAAATGAAATTGTAAGCTTCACCACATCCCAAAATGTAGATGAAGTATTGTTCCAATGCCCCTATTATTTATGCTGTTTCAACTCAAAAGACTGCTGTTTTAATACGGGGAAATTAATACTTTGCTTTGTATATGGATGTCTCATTTTTCGCCGACCAATTAAAATGTTACATCACGATTACGACTAGCAAAAGATTTTGCGTTTGTTATTATAAACGTAAAATCTAGAACTTTTCGACCACAATGAGAGTATTTATTATCTGATAAATTTATGGGGCTTTAATTCGTGCGATGTTTCCTGAAGAATGTTTTGTATAATATGAAATTGTCAAATTCCGTTGCGTTTTTTAAATAAAGAATCCAAGTAAAATTTAGAAAACTGTAACCTAATTATGCAGGACCAATTGTTCTAAGTTATCCCTTTAAAAGTTCTAAGCGTCATTAATAATGTTATTTTTATGTTCAAATGACTATTGGATCTGTCTTGCCTGTAAGGGATATGTAGACGTGATTATAAGAATTTAATTTTATAAAATATCTATAAAACTAAGTTTAGAAAACTCAGTATTAATATTCTTTATTTTCACTTAATACTTAAACCTACATAATGTTTAACGAAATAGCTAACTCTTTTATGCTTTTTAACAACTGTAAGCTCTCCCGCTTTTTTACAAAATTATAATACGCTCTAAAATGTACAAAGGTTTAACACAAAGAATGTGTGGGAGGCGATCTGAACGATCTAGAAGCGGTTACCAACGTGTTTAATTTAGTTTGAGTGCAGTAAACTCAGTCACATGAATATACACAACATGTGGGTATTTACATTTAAAGTGCCGTGTGGTTCCCGGCACCAATTGAGAAGTGAAAAGGACTACTTTATCTCTTTTTTATGCATGTCGCACAGTTGCCTGAAAAATATCGAGAAAATATCGTGAGGAAATCTGTTCATTACAGATTTCCTCACGATATTTTCTCTGTTTGGTCTGGGTCTTGGATGTTTATCTATCTACATACATACATATGGTCACGTCTATATCCCTTGCGGGGTAGACAGAGCCAACAGTCTTGAAAAGACTGAATGGCCACGTTCAGCTATTTGGCTTAATGATAGAATTGAAATTCAAATAGTGATTATCTATCTAAGTATTTATTATAAAATATAGTATCGTTGAGTTAGTATCTCGTAACAAAAGTTTCGAACTTACTTCGAGGCTAACTCAATCTGTGTAATTTGTCCCGTATATATTTATTATTATTATTTATTATGTGGAGAGGATGAATGAAAGCAGGTTGACTAAGCAGATATACAAGGAGAGTGTGGAGGGAAAGGTCGGAGTGGGAAGACCTAGACGAACGTATTTTGATCAAATTAAGGACGTCCTGGTAAAGGGTCAGGTCAAAAGTACCCGAAACCGCCGAGCTTGTATGAAGAGAATTATGAATGTGGATGAAGCGAAGGAAGTATGCAGAGATCGTGGCAAGTGGAAAGAGGTAGTCTCTGCCTACCCCTCCGGGAAAGAGGCGTGATTTTATGTATGTATGTTTGTATGTATTATTTATTTTCCCTAACCTTAAGAGCACCGGTTAGTATTCAAACTAATGTACATTACTTCGAAAATAGTCATTGGTACATTTCCGGAGTGGGATTCGAACCTGTACATTTGCGCCACACGCATTTTAACCGATTACCTTACCGATTCTACCACCGACATTCTCAAAGCCTAAAGCACTATGGTGCAGTATGTAGTTATACTTCAGCTGTGTTAAGATACAGTTAACTCCCGTTTGTTCAACATTTGCATATTAACGACTACTTAGAGGTTTAATTGGTTTTACAGCTCGCGGCTGTGGTCTATTTCATTTCGTAAAGTATACTTTCAGAGGGATTTAGTTTGTATAAATAGAGTTCAACCCCTCTTTGCTTACAATTGAAATAGCTATAACGTTTTAATTATATTATTTCTGTCTTATATAAATTATAATTGATTCTTTTTTACGCATGATGAGAAGTGAACCTTTTTCTGATTGGCCAAGGACTTGAATGTATATCTATATAAGTACTTATTGTAAAATATTGTATCGTTGAGTAAGTACCTCGTAACACAAGTTCTGGACTTACTTCGAAGCTAACTCACTGTGTGTAATTTTTCCCGTATGTATTAATATTACGCGATGGGCCTACAAGTTGTCAATATCTGACTGTCAATTGCATCATCAAGACATCGAGCTGAAGACTGAAGACTCTGTACTCCTACGTCAAAGTTAACTATAACAGAAACCATAGTACCCGGGAGTGCCGTATGGTTCCCGATAGTGCCGTGTGGTTCCCGGCACCAATACAAAAAAGAATAGTACCACTCCATCTCTTTCCCATGGATGACGTAAAAGGCGATTAAAGGATAGGCTTACAAACTTGGGATTCTTTTTTAGGCGATGGGTTAGCAACCTGTCACTATTTGAATTTTAATTCTATCATAAGGCCAAATAGCTGAACGTGGCCATTCAGTCTTTTCAAGACTGTTGGCTCTATCTACCCCGCAAGGGATATAGACGTGACCGTATGTATGTATGTAGAAACCATACTACAAATTGAAATTACCCAATACTATTTGCTAGGCCGGAGATTTGCTGGCGTAATACTTTAAACACCCATAATGCTACAAAGACATATACCCAGGCCAAGTGTCTATTACATTTAGTCCGCAAAAACCGCAAGGCAAGGAGTAGGCCAGTTTTAATATTTTTGAGATCACATGACACATTTTTTAATTTGATCTGTGGTAAGAGCGATTCAGACTAAAAATATAAAAGATTTGTCAATATTGGTACTACCTATACTCATCAATCATTATCACTTCACTATCACTACATATTATAAGGACCCCCTTTTTTATATTTAATATAATTAAAACGTTTATTGAGTCATTTGCAAACGACGATAACTCGACATTTTTCACGTAAAGTAAGATTTCATCTTGGAATTATTATCAAGAGATATGTTTTTATTTTTAAAACCTTTTTCATTTCATCATTAAAAACATTTCAAATAGATCTCTTTGTGATGTAATGTATAGATTGTGTTGTGGAGAATAATTAAAATATAATTAGATAAATATCTATGGAACATTTCAAGCATCACTTAATAATTGTCATATTTATTGGTTGGCAAGTGGAATGTAATCCCTGCCTACCCCGAGAGAGAAGGACGATTTAATATAAGTAGGTAATAAATACACAAAAACACATACATAGACACGTCTATATCCCTTGCAGGGTAGATAGATCCAGCCTTGAAAAAATTAAAAAGGCCACGTTCAGTTGTTTGAATTTATGATAAAATTGAGATTCAAATAATGACAGGTCGCTAGCCCATCGCCTGCAAGAGGTAACACAACTAATATGTAATATTCCAGATAATTCATCATTCAATTATTTGTTTACACGAGAAATATGTAACTCCTTAACCCCGACCGTTATAAAGCAGAGTCGACACGGAGGTTGTGTTGAAGTAAGCAACTTTAAGTTTACAAGGGGTTACGGAGCCGTGATATTTATTTCTGCTTCTCTGAATCCTACTAGCGTTGAACCATCTTTTTTAATGTGAATATAATAATATCTTTAATTTATGAACTTATTTGTTTAAGTTACGAATGTCTATAAATAACTCCTATCTCCGGTCCGCTGGAAGACATTTTTTTTGAAATAAGCAGAAATTATGTAATTATGTTTCCTATGTTTATCATTCTCGATGTTATGTTCTCGAAAGAGAAGGAGTGGTCCTATTGTTTTATACTAGTGCCGGGAACCACACGGCACTAAGATTATAAAATATATATAAAATCAATGGATGTCGTAAATGACGACTACTAAACTTGGTATTATTCTCGGGTTGTTGGTTCATCACCACAAGAAGAATCTCAAGTTAGTCACTTTTTAAGACATCCAAGAGAAATATACGGAGTGGATATAATCTTTGACGGTCTCTGTGGCGCAGCGGTAGTACGCTTGTCTGTCACATCGGAGGTCCCGGGTTCGAATCCCGGCCAGGGCATGATGAGAAATGAACTTTTTCTGATTGACCTGGGTCTGGATATTTATCTATATAATTATTTATTACAAAATATAGTATCGTTGAGTTAGTATCTCGTAACACAAGTCTCGAACTTACTTCGAGGCTAACTAAATCAAGTATAATTTGTCCCGTATATATTTATTTATAATCTAAAGGAACGTCATGGCACAAATGTGATAAAAAGAAGGAGATTCAATTATGTTTGTGATATGATATAAGGGACGCCGTCATATCTTTGGCAGCCCTGTCCACAGAGTCAGTCCGTCCCCAACTAGCTCGGTTTGCGGACGATATGTCACAGGCCTTCCTAGCTTTTTGCCTCCATGAATCTTGGTAATAAACTGAGCGCATCGAGTTTACCCTAGTTTTAAAAATAAAAACAATTTCGATAAAGTGTGAACATGTTGCAGATTATACAGGGTGAATTTTTAACGGTTTAGGAAAATTTCACAGAATATTTGAACAGAGGATGAATGAAAGCAGGTTGACTAAGTAGATATATAAGGTGAGTGTGGAGGAAAAGGTCGGAGTGGGAAGGCCTAGACGAACGTATCTTGATCAAATTAAGGTCGTCCTGGCAAAGGGTCAGGTCAAGAGTAGGTACTGATCAAATTAAGGGCGTCCTGGTAAAGAGTCAGGTTAAGAGTACCCGAAACCGAGCTTGCATGAAGAGAGTTATGAATATGGATGAAGCGAAGGAAGTATACAGAGATAGTGGCAATAGGAAGGATGTAGTCTCTGCCTACTCCTCTGGGAAAAAGGGGTGATTTTATGTATGTATGTATGTATTTGACCGACCGGTGAATAATATATATATATAATTTATAATAGAACGGTGCCGTGTGGTTCCCGGCACAGACAGGTGGCTTAGGGATAGGCTTACAAACTTGAAATTCTTCTTTTAGGCGATTGGCTAGCAACTTCTTACTATTTGAATCTCAATTCCATCATTAAGCTATTCAGCTGAGCGTTGGCTTTCAGTCTTTGTGAGACTGTTAGCTCTGTCTTACACGTAAGGGATATAGACGTGTCTATATGTATACACATGTTACGTTTTTATACCCCTTACGGGGTAGACAAAGCCGTCACAAGACTCGAAGTCACTGAGTCGAGAATGCCGAACTTTAAACACAAAACGGTTCTCTATTACAAAGTAACTCAGCGACGCGTGCTCATGCTAAAGAGTGAGTGAATGAATGTCGGTCGATTTGAAACGTGTTCAGTTTATTCGCGCTGAATATCCATTGAGAGTGAAAACTATTTACATTTCAGCGGATCGTTGAATAAATTTCTACCTTTGTATCGGAAATGGTTTTAAATCTCTGTAGGACATGTCATTGTTTTCAGACATGCCGACATCATGATAAGCAGTTATTTTGTTTTCTTTTGCACTCTTATGTAAATTATTATAGCATACATACATACATATGGTCACGTCTATATCCCTTGCGGGGTAGACAGAGCCAACAGCCTTGAAAAGACTGAATGGCCACGTTCAGCTATTTGGCTTAATGATATAATTGAGATTTAAATAGTGACAGGTTGCTAACCCATCGCCTTAAAAAAATACCAAGTTTGTGAGCCTATTCCTTAGTCGCCTTTTACCACATCCATGGGAAAGAGATCTATTTTTTTTTTGTATTGGTGCCGGGAATTTTCCCGTATGTATTAATATTACGCGATGGGCCTACAAGTTGTCAATATCTGACTGTCAATTGCATCATCAAGACATCGAGCTGAAGACTGAAGACTCTGTACTCCTACGTCAAAGTTAACTATAACAGAAACCATAGTACCCGGGAGTGCCGTATGGTTCCCGATAGTGCCGTGTGGTTCCCGGCACCAATACAAAAAAGAATAGTACCACTCCATCTCTTTCCCATGGATGACGTAAAAGGCGATTAAAGGATAGGCTTACAAACTTGGGATTCTTTTTTAGGCGATGGGTTAGCAACCTGTCACTATTTGAATTTTAATTCTATCATAAGGCCAAATAGCTGAACGTGGCCATTCAGTCTTTTCAAGACTGTTGGCTCTATCTACCCCGCAAGGGATATAGACGTGACCATATGTATGTATGTAGAAACCATACTACAAATTGAAATTACCCAATACTATTTGCTAGGCCGGAGATTTGCTGGCGTAATACTTTAAACACCCATAATGC
The DNA here is from genome assembly GCF_032362555.1 of Amyelois transitella. Lineage (NCBI taxonomy): Eukaryota > Metazoa > Arthropoda > Insecta > Lepidoptera > Pyralidae > Amyelois > Amyelois transitella. The sequence goes on along the minus strand of NC_083509.1, from coordinate 244,908 downwards.
TACAAAGACATATACCCAGGCCAAGTGTCTATTACATTTAGTCCGCAAAAACCGCAAGGCAAGGAGTAGGCCAGTTTTAATATTTTTGAGATCACATGACACATTTTTTAATTTGATCTGTGGTAAGAGCGATTCAGACTAAAAATATAAAAGATTTGTCAATATTGGTACTACCTATACTCATCAATCATTATCACTTCACTATCACTACATATTATAAGGACCCCCTTTTTTATATTTCTGTATGTATGCGCCAATCTCGAAAAGTTGTAGACAGAATTTGTTCCTGTTTGAAATGTTGTAAAGAATGTTCAGTTCACATTTATAAATGCTACCCGCGCGAAGCTGGGGCGAGTGGCTAAAGATGAATAAAACAAACGATATTATACGGCGTCCATTTTTCATTTCTAATTAACCCTTCACAAAACATCTCAACAAACAAATAAATCGTTCCACACTCGTAAAACGCCATCTCAAATGGAACTGTTAGGTCGTCAAAGGCGGACAACATTACAAAAACGTTCACGATTACAAAAACGTTGTAACAATGTGCTTTCTATCATCAAAGGCAAACTCCACACTCGTAAAATAACTATTAAAAGCGTCACTTCCTCTACCAATCTCACGTAGACCTGTATAAAACGGACAGCCTAGTGAATATATATATTTTTAACACATTTTGATTTCTCGAATTAAAAGCTGTAGTTTAGATTTTAAATTTAAAAATCACTGATCTGTTAGTGACCAGTCTTAAATTAATACTCTTAAGATTTAGGCACTTGGATATATTTTCATTAAAATCTGTTTTAAGATGTACTTGATAAAGATGTTTAGCAAGTTATGGTTTTAATTAAATTATAGCTGCTATTCAAATAATACTTACCTATTTTCTTTTGTGACCAATCTATCTCTCAAAGTAGTCTATGATTCACAAGCGTTAGTTCCTCGACCAATCACTAAAGATCTTTTTCTGAAATCGCCATTCAGGAATATGGGGCGCAGAAAATGGACAGAGCGTCCACAAAAAGCTTCAAATGACTCCTGAGAGGACATGAGGTTATGGAGCGTTTTGGTCTAGTGCCCGCTCGTGGTATAGAGCACGGGCGATAGCGGGCATTCGCTTTGTTGCATACTTATCTATGCCCGCGGCTTCGCCCTCGTGTATAGTAGCATATGCCCTTCTCCGTACTCCACAAATGTATAAAAACTTTATAAAGATTGGTTTAACTGAAAGAAGCAGTTTATCCACTGAACCATGGCGGTGAGGTGGTAGTAGGCAAACTTGTCTTTTCGTTTATAATATTAATACGGATTGAAACAGCAAACTAGTGTTTATTCTTCAACTGACGATTGATTTATCGGTGAAGTAAAATAGAACTTTATTTTGCAGTGTACTCGTAGAATCGCCTAGAACTGTATATTGCCTAAATAACTACTAGTACATTCAATACATAGGCATGTTTAGTGTGTCTTTAAGATTTAAAAATATGTAGTAATTAAATAACTTGGTATTTCACTGAACTTTTTTCTATCGCTTTCCCAAAAATCCTACAAACAATGCATTCGATAAAAAAAACAAACATCGGTCCAATCATTTAAATGCAAAAAATACGGCCACCAATCCAATACCAATCTTTAAGATCAGATTTGATAATAATAAAATGTATCTTCCCGCTATCGCTCGAGGCTTGCTGCCGCCGAGTTCGCCTGCGGTAGTTCCGCGCAAATATTTGCAGACGCGGCTCTTTGGCTTACACTCCGCAGATGACCGCCCGCTTTGTGCCGGCGACACGCTATTATACGCTGCCACACCGCATTGATCACGTAATGGACGATATAAATTGGTTTAGAAGGTTGTGGAAATAATTATAATGAATATTATATCCCGTTACCAGAAAGAGTCTGTTGTTAAAAGTAAGATGGTAAGGTAACTGATTAAAAAAAGGGATAAATATAATATAGATATAAATATGTATCTTCCCAGAATAATGGGATAAGGGTTGGACCAAGAGGTAGAACATCAGGAGGAAGAAGAAAAACCAATTAAATCAGTAATAGATCTTTTTCTGTGTTGACATTCGATATTTCTCTTTTAAAACGATTGCTTCTAATTTACAGCCCATAATCACAAAGATAAAAAAAAAATTGCTAAACTTGCGTATTAGTGCTTACATGCTTTACCAGTAACAGAACAGACATTAGAAGAATATTCAAAATCATAACTACATCTTATTACTAACTTAGTTGACGAATTGTATTGAGTATCTCAAACTTCGAATTTAGAAGCTTAATTAACGTTGACAAACATAACAATGCCTTGTATTTGCTGACTAGATTCGGGAAAGCGCCGGTGTTTAGAATTTCTAGGAAACGCCTAGTCAAAATATTCAACGAAATTTCTTAACTATGGCATCGGTAAAATTTGAGTGCAAATCTTTATCATATTATGAAATATATCAACCAGTTGACTTACATTAAACGCATAGCCCAAATTTCAAGTATTTAAAGATTTGAAATTTGCATGCAACTATTGTCCAGATTGCAGACATAGTTATGAGATAATTAATCAGAAAAGTACTAATAATAAATATACCTAATTAAATAATTTAAACTAATATTAATTATTTTATAATAATAAAAAAAAACTATTCTAAATTACAAGCTAAAAACATTATTGTTTAAATTTTGACCCCTAGGAAGGGTTCCCATCACGCAGGCAGCATTCCCGCGCTGTATTGCAATAGCAATACGCTGCGCAAGAAAGCTGCCCGCGCGAGGGTCTCCTGTTGCCTCCCTCAGGCGTTTGCTGAGCGCCTTGTGGAGCTCCCGCGCGCCCTTGCCCCAAGGACCAAGTGTCTCTACACCAAACTATGGTTATGAGATGTATTATGAGGAGTATTACGACGGAAATTGAAATAATAGCGGGCGTTCTCTAGTATCAAATGAAACACTCACAGACGGACATCAAATTTTTCGACGAGCTACGGAAAACCGAAATCCCTTTTAGGCTGTATAAAAATACATGAACAAAAATCCCCTTAAGGGCGCGGTGATGTATGTCTCAGGGACAGTTATAGCCCCACAGATTATGTGCGCGATCGCCAACAGTTTTATTGCCCCATATCCCTGTTGGCACGTGACATATCGCTCTATAAGGCCCAAATCTATGCCCACCTTTTTATAACCACACTGTCTTATAATCACAATGGATCAGTTCTGGTTTGTGGAGATTCTACAGGTAGCCTTTAATTCGCTTTAAAAATGTAGGAGCTTAAAAATATGAAAATAGTTGACTGACTAAATAAACGGTTGGCTCTGTCTACTCAACAAGGTGATCATTTATTCTGTATGTACCTACATATGTAAAAATATCAACAAATTTGCCACTTGTAAAACTTTCCCATTTGTAGTGAGTTTCTAGTAAAAATATGTAGACCATAGATGCGCCTTTTGAATTTGATATATACGAAGGTATCTTTAATTTAGTAATATTTCCCTGAATTATTGTACTACTCTATTCTGTCAGCGTAATTTAATCGGCGAGAATGAGAGAAAGCAGTTAAAATACTTATTTAGCTAAGTTCGGCAGTTAAAATTGCGAGGGGTCGTTGCCAGAGTTGAGTGGCTACCTTCATCTAAGATGTAAATTACCCTGACGCTACAGAATTGAATGTATATTATTTTCACAGATATTAATGTTAAAACTCTGACAAAAAAAGAGAGGTGTTATTCAGTTCGACGTGAAGTTGTTTGTTCATTATCCCGTATATTGCGCTATCTATCAGGTGGACCTAAAGTTATGTATACACTAGGTATACGACGAGAGATGGAAGGTAGTGATAGTTGATGGAATGTATTCTATTTTCTAGGGTTCGATCAAGGTCTGTCCCTCCTACTTTTTTTATGGCGGAGTTAGTCATTGCGAAAGTCACCTCTTCTATGAAGCTGTATCTGGGACCGGTCATCTTAAATCATCTTCTTAACCCTTTAAACTTTGCCTTTTATTATAAACAACATTTTTAGAGCATCAATCATCTCAATTTTATCGATATCGATGGTCCTTCTAATGGCCCATTTACGAGACTTTTGGACATTTCCACTAATTGCGCCAGTAATTGCCCCGCAAGCATGTACTTCCATATTCTGTGCAGGCCGAGGCTTTGCCTGCCCTTAATAATGGAGGAGACGTGATCAATATTGTGATGATCATGATGATATTATTTAATATTATACTTTTTTGCTTCCCAAGAAATTTCTATAAACTAAAGTATCTTTAAAAGTGCCGTAGTGAATCAATAAAGCTCTAAAATATATTTATTTATTTATATAAATTTGCTTTGTTTTGTGTATAAGTTACAAATATACAATGGTATGGTCTCTTGTCACTGACAAACTATATCGTTAAAACAATATTGCATTTAAGAATACAACATTGGTCCTACGAGCCGGATGTTTTTCATTAGACAGCTGTCACCGGCAGAGGCCACTTCGCTGCGGGGCAGAATAGTGTTGTGACAATACTTTACAAATCCAAAACTATAAACTGAGTCGGGGTCCTCTTTAAAACGGTCATGAATGTTAGACATTATTATATTAAATTTTTGCGATGTATTTATAATTATCTTTGTAAGAAAGTCACAAGAAAAAGATGGTTAAATCGGAGACGTTCTAGCAAAACGATTGGTCAAGAGTATCCGAAGCGAAAAAAGTAAGCAGGGATCGTGGCAAGTGGAAATATGTGGTATCTGTCTACCCCTCCGGGAAAGAGGCGTGATTTATGTATATACTCGTATGTAAGAAAAGGCTAAGTAACCTTAGCCTTTTTCTTGATTGCCTTTTATAAACCAGGCGAGACTCTCCAGGTACTTTTATTTTTCACTACTACCAATAAATTAGTTCCGGCACCAATAAAAAAATAATAATAGGACCACTCCATCTCGTTCCCATGGATGTCGTAAAAGGCAACTAAGGAATAGGCTTATAAACTTGGGTTTCTTCTTCTAGGCGATGGGCTAGCAACCCGTCACTATTTGAATCTCAATTCTATCATTAAGCCAAATAGCTGAACGTGGCCTATCAGTCTTTTCAAGACTGTTGGCTCTGTCTACCCCGTAAGGGATAAAGACGTGATCGTATGTATGTATGTATGTACCAATAAATTAGTAGCTAGTATTAGGATTCTTGAGGCTGGGAGTAAGATGGTATAAATAACCAAGGAGACACAAGCCAACATCTATAATTTCTTTCCGACAACACTTTACAATAAGACAACTAGAAAGGTTGACAAAACTGTTCAAATAAATCCACCATCAATAAGTACGCAAGCTTTGTAAAGAAAACAATTCCAATTTTAAATTTAACCAAGAAAAAATAACTACCTCATTTGAAGATGTTTCTAAAAAAGAGAATTATAAAAAGCCCAATGTTGTAACATTGAGGAAAATAGCTTCTTATCTCACCCCGCGTAGAATGGCGTCACGTGGCGCAGTGGCACAGAGGAGATAAAAAGAGAGACAAAGGTATTTAAATTATTTTTACAACGTTGAACGAACACACCTGGTTTCGCAGGAAAAAATCATGCGATTGTTCACTACTCTATGAAATTTGGTTGCGTCCTCACCTCTTTATAGAGGATCCCGGAGTGGATCTATAACCATGCTCTCGGATTGAAGTCAGGTTTCTTCTCCAAGTGAAATTGCTTATTATAACTTTAATCACATATTTCTGCCGTGTGGTTCCAATACCAAAAGAATAGGACCACTCCATCTCTTTCCCATGATGTCATTAAAGGCGACTAAGGGATAGGCTAACAAACTTGGGATTCTTTTTTTAGGCGATGGGCTAGCAACCTGTCACTATTTGAATCTCAATTCTAACATTAAGCCAAACAGCTGAACGTGGCCAATCAGTCTTTTCAAGACTGTTGGCTCTGTCAACCCCGCAAGGGATACAGACTTGACCATATGTATGTATGTACGTATCACATATTTATCAATCACATATGTCGCATCTAACGACATCAACGATTGTAAAAGTCCTTAATTGTTGAAAACACACGGCCTGATACACATACGTCTCTTTTTCTCTCTCCACACTTCTCCTCTACGTACCGCACCCAGGGTTCTTTGATCACGTCCTCCAGCGCTGACAAACGGTCGGTAAATAAAGAAATACCTCGCGGCTTCCACTGGCCCCGATAAATTCCCATAAAACAGCCCCCATTTTCGACGAACCATTTAAATTTGTCCGTTATCAGATATTCCGCAACAGATTCAATGACGATACCTTGTTTCGATCTTTTGACGGAAAATTTTGGTTGGTCCTAATTGGGGAATGTAAAGTTTACAGCTTTCATCGGAGACTTTGATACCGTGGGAATTTCAAGAAAAAAACATAACACGCAAGACGGTCTTTCGGATTTGTGATATTCAAATGGATAAGTACGGATTGTTGATTAATTTTAACGTAGAACATTTTAAAAAAAGGTTAATCATCTATTTTTTTAAATTAAACTATCACAATTATTCAGCCACTGATTCTTTTAAATGACACTGAAAAAGGTTGCTAAATAAACTTTGCACAACTTCTGTCTTTCCATGATTATGCTTTACTATAAGGAAACAGGCACAAGGTTCTCGAGGAAATTCAACTTGAGACAGCAGTCCGTCAAAAGATAGAAACAAGGTATCGTCATTGAATCTGTTACGTAATATCTGATAACGGACAAATTTAAATGGTTCGTCGAAAATGGGGGCTGTTTTATGGGAATTTATCGGGGCCAGTGGAAGCCGCGAGGTATTTCTTTATTTACCGACCGTTTGTCAGCGCTGGAGGACGTGATCAAAAAAAAGAAAGGCGTGCCCATTTTTTAGTTTAGTTTATAAAAAAATTAAATGTGTAAAATTGTATGACCGGATGTAATCTAAGTAATTTATATCAACTTTGAATCTGTATAAATATATATGAGAACCCATGAATGGTCCATTCGAGACTTAAGAACATTTGTTAAAATAATTAATTAAAAACTGGTAACTAGGCCGTGTGGTTCCCGGCACCATTACAAAAGAATAGGACCACTCCATCTCTTTCCCACGGATGTCGTAAGAGCCGACTAAGGGATAGACTTGGGATTCCTCTTTAATGTAAATCCCTGCCAATCTAAGGTCTGCCGCGCCGATGGATGCATGGCTAGGGGCGAGCCTAGTCTCGAGCGTGCCACTTCCGCCATGGGGTTGGGCGACCCCCAGGTAATGGCTAGCCTTACCCTGGCATGCGGGGCTCTGCTGGGGCGGACAAAATTTTTCCCTAGCGTCTCGTGGGAATCGCATGGATGCAAATTTTTTGAAAGAGCACCTAGATGGCGGCGATGGTGTCCGCACCCCATCACGTCTCGTTCCCGGCGGGAGCGGTATGCGGTCTGCTGAAAGCCGCTTTGCGACGATGAATGTAAGAGGAGGAATGAAGGATAAGATTGAGGAAGTATGCCAGATGATGGATGAAAGACGTTTGGATGTGTTATGCGTGAATGAAACGAAGCGGAAAGGATGCGACGCGACGCAGCACGGCCCTTACACGGCGTATTGGTCTGGAATTTCCAGTACCAGCCGAGGCTGTCAAGGGGTCGGTCTAATTCTTTCTGCACGAATGGCTGAGTGCGTGAATGAGTATGAGTGTGTCAGCCCTCGTCTTCTATGGATTAGGCTGAAAGTTGGAATCACTCGGATCTTCGTTCTAGGTGTTTATGCACCTTGGGATGTGGGTTCGAGGGGTACAACATCAGCAAAAAGCGAAAACGAGGAGTTCTGGAATAGTGTAAGAGAAGTATTGAAAGTTACCAAGCCAAATGAGAAGATTATTATGTTAGGTGATTTTAATGGATGGGTGGGTGTAAAGCGTGATGGATATGAAAAGGTGCTTGGTGCGTTTGGTGACGAAAAGGTGAATGATAATGGAAGAAGTGTATTAGAAATTTGTCTAGAGTGGGATCTTTTTGTGTCGAACTCAATGTTTCAACATAAAGAGATCCACACCTACACAAGAGTGGAAGGTATTTTAAAAAGTATGATAGACTTTGTGATTGTAGATGAAAGATTGAAGAACAAAGTGCTGGATACCCGTGCATATCGCGGTGCTGGCATTGACTCGGACCATTTACTGGTGATATCCCGGATAAGGGGTATCTTCAATCGCTGGCGGCACAGGGTAAGGGAGCAAACCAGCGCTTTGGAAAGAGTAAAAGTAGAAAATTTGCAAGATTTGGATGTAGGTAAGAAGTATATTAATAGACTGAAGGATGAATTTGAAGATTTAGAGGAAATGAGCGATATTGAAGATGGATGGAAGGAATTTAAAGAAAGAATTGTGAAAGTAGCTGTTGAAGTGTGTGGTGTAAGTAGAAGAAGGAAAGGAAAAAATCACAAAAATGCGTGGATGAGTAAAGATGTGCAAGAACTTGTGCGATTAAAGAAGAAAGCATGGCTGGATTTGTTAGCAGCAAAAGCTAACTTAAGAATGCAAGAGGTTATAGATGAAGATGTGAATGAAGCACGTAAGGAATATAAGAAAATGAAAGATTTGGTTAAGAAAGCTGTGATTAGAAAGAAAGAAGAGTATAAAGAGGATTTTGATAAAAGGCTATCAGAAGACTTTCAGTCAAATCTGAAAGTATTCTGGAAATCCGTAAGGTCAGCCCGAGGAAATACTATAACCAGAGAGCTGACTAGGATCAGATGCCAGGATGGTAGCGTTGTGAAAGGAGAAGAATGTGTACTAAAGATATGGAAGGACTATTTTGAAAGTTTATTTGAAAAAAAGGAAGGAAATAAGAAAGATTTCTGCTATAACGAAGAAAAAGAGAATGAGATGGAAGGCGAAATTGAAATGTTCGAAATTGTGGAAGCACTTAAGAGTATGAAAGCGGGAAAGGCTGCTGGGTGTGATAGAGTGTCGGTCGAGATGCTTAAAGCAGGAAAAGGCGTAGTAGCTAGTCAGTTGTACTGCCTTTTCAATTTGTGTTGGAGAAGCGGCCGAGTACCAAAAGATTGGTGTAAGGCTGTTATCGTGCCACTTTACAAAGGAAAAGGGTCACAGCTGGACTGCAAAAATTATCGTGGTATAAGCCTGCTTAGCGTCGTCGGCAAATTGTATGCTAAGGTATTGATTAATAGAGTCAGGAATGAAACTGATGACAAAATATGGGATGCTCAAGCGGGATTTCGAAAGGGAATGGGATGTACTGATCAGGTCTTTTCCTTGCGGTGCATAGCCGAAAAGTTTTTGGCCAAGAGTCAAAAAGTCTATTGCACATTCGTAGATCTGGAAAAGGCCTATGACAGAGTTGAGAGGAATGAATTGTGGTCAGCACTTTCTATGCATGGGGTGAGCAGTCTCTTAATACGAGCACTGAAATCCTTATATGAGGATTCGAGTGCTTGTGTCAGGATAAACGGAGCGCACACTGAGTGGTTTAAGATTGAGAAAGGCGTTAGGCAAGGATGTGTTGCGTCACCGTGGCTGTTCAACCTATTTATGGATAGCTGTTTGACAGATTTGAAAGAGTCTAAAAGTGGATTAAGGATGAATGAGTTACTCGTCAAATGTCTGCTCTATGCCGACGATCAGGTTATACTGGCGTCATCAGCGGAGGAGTTACAGGAGATGGTAAACTGTATGCATGAAGCTTTAAAAGAGAAAGGAATGAAAGTGAACGTAAGTAAAACTAAAACACTGGTTTTTGAAATGGAGAAAGAAATGACAGCATGTAATATTTTGATTGGAGGAGAAAAAGTGGAGCAAGTGAAAGAGTTTGTATATCTAGGATCAAAGTTTACATCAGATGGCAAGTATGATAGTGATATTGAAAGGAGAGTGAACGCGGGGAACATGGTGAATGGAGCTTTGCATGCCTTTATGAGCAGTCAGAAACTATCCAAAAAGGCTCGACTGGCTGTGCACAGGGGCGTGTTGGTCCCGACATTAATGTATGGGAGTGAAAGTTGGGTATGGCAAAAGAAGCATGAAAGCAGAATAAATGCAGTGGAAATGAGAGCGTTAAGGAGTATGATGGGTGTGAAATTGAGTGACAGGATAAGGAACAGCGTGATAAGGGAATGTTGTGATGTGAAAGAAGATGTAGTTACAGGAATAGAAAAGGGTATGTTAAGATGGTTCGGTCATGTGGAGAGGATGAATGAAAGCAGGTTGACTAAGCAGATATACAAGGAGAGTGTGGAGGGAAAGGTCGGAGTGGGAAGACCTAGACGAACGTATCTTGATCAAATTAAGGACGTCCTGGTAAAGGGTCAGGTCAAAAGTACCCGAAACCGCCGAGCTTGTATGAAGAGAGTTATGAATGTGGACGAAGCGAAAGAAGTATGCAGAGATCGTGGCAAGTGGAAAGAGGTAGTCTCTGCCTACCCCTCCGGGAAAGAGGCGTGATTTTATGTATGTATGTATGTATGTAGACAGCAGTTAAAGTTTGAGAGTATACATTAGTATATAGCTCCGGTGTGAGGTGGCCGAACGGTTAAGGTGCGAATAAAAAGACCGTGTTGCACAGGTTCAAATCCTATCACGCCAAGTACCAATAATTCTTTCTGAGTAATTAACATGAGTTGAATTGCTCTTACGATGAGAAAAAAAATATCATGAGGAAACTACAACACCATCAAGATAAAGATAAATCATGTGTCACTTAATTTAAAAAGAAATTACCGTCTAAAACATGGTACCGTAGGGTGCAACTGAAAACACGCCAATATAAGAGAGAAAAGGAAAGATGGAGTCGAAAGAGAGAGAAATAGAGGGCAATGATTAAGAACGTAATCCTGAACAGACTTAATATGAAACAGCAGTTTAAGTTTGAGAGTAGTAATGCATGTTTCGCTGACAACTACGGAGTTACGGCGAAGGTTAATTCGAGATTGTTTCAATGACAAACGACAATTACCGGCAAATGGTGTTCATTATGCGAAACGGGGCTGCGAGGGTTGGTGTGCAGAGCAAAATAAAGGTGATAAGAGAAATAACATCCATGTAAACTAAATATTGAAAATAAAAAATGTGAGATTGCGCTAAAAACAACAATTCACTGGGAACTGGAGGTAAAAAAGGAATGCAGTAGGAGGAAAAAGAAAGGGTTTAAGGGTTTTGCTGGGCTTGCTAGAGTTACAGTTGCTATAAAAAATAAAGACAAATATACCGTGTAGGGAAATATTTTTAATCTATTCAATTAAGATTAAAAATATTTCCCTAATATAAATGGGTTATAGTTCTGAAAACACCATATTTATACGTTAAGGAGTGTTGGTTAGATGAACACGGGGCGTTAAACGAATTATCTAATTTGTTATCCTCGTATTATATTTTGTCATGAAGGTTTGTGTTTTTTGTTGCATAAGAACAAAGAGAATGAAGAAACCTGCACATTCCTCGACATCTTGAAGAATGTGCATGTTTCCTCACCATAAAAGCATCGGTTATCGATAAAACTAATATACATTGTTCAAGTGACATTGTCGATTTGAAATAATTATTTCAACCTCTTCAAATGCGATAAATCAGTCACAAATAAGATGAAAGCACACCAGTATCGCTATCAATCAGAGTACAGTTTGCTATACAATTAGCGCGCCCTTCACTCAGGTAATTAAAGTCAACACAGTACCCTGGGTGGCTCCATTTGTGCCAGTCACGCGGCGACCCTCCACTGGCAGCTCTTTTGGTTAAGATACTTTCAGACATAAACGATTTTTATTTGATATCGAACAAGCTATTCAACAAAATATAGCTCTCATAGAATTTAAGAAATAAAAGTGGCTATCTAGAAAGATTTAATCTATCTTTGTGCCTCAAGAACTCGCACTATCACAGGTGATATTTTTCTGTAAAGCGAGTGGATTTTAATTGAAATCTTAAAACCCACACAGTGAAATAAAACCATTAACATACTTTTACTGAAGAATATTGACCCTAAATTAACATTTTTAAACACATTTATCTTCAATTAAATAAAAATCCCTTTCTCAAAATTACCATCATTTTACAAAAATCAGAAATGAAAGCTTAATTCTAAAAGGCTCCTTATTACGTATATCAGGTGGGTGTCGCACGATTTATTAACCCTTCCCAAGTTGTTAGTTGAAGCCTTAAGTTGTGAATACCTTTAGCAAATACAATTAAACTAGGCCAGCCAATCGATTTATGTACACTAACAAGCCGGCGCCGAATAGACGCATTAAATCAATTTACTTAAGTTCGGAGCTAATACGGGGAGGAAAATTTCAGTGAAATATTCTGAAACAAATTTTCTATGTTATATTAACTAGAACACTTGTATTTTTTCTTCACATTTACCTTAATTAAGTGAATCATTACGGAGAGTTACCAGTTCAATAAAAAATGATCGAATGAATAACTAAACAATTACTTAGCTTAATGTTACTGAAATTTTCGATGTAAAACATTAAATAATTTCAATGTAAACAAACAAGTTAAAATGCCAACAACGCAGTTATTTCGCAACAAACCGAAATGTCTCCGTTTAGTTTCGAAATGCGGGCGAAATCTCAAATTTTTAAATTACCCTCGGGATAACTTGTTTAGCAGGAATGCGAAGGAATTGAGTCGAGGGCTGGTTATACAAAACTCGAGAGCAAAATAAAACATATCCAAGCTTTTAACTCGTGGAATTAACAGGCTTAGAGTTTATTTAGTGTGTGATATAGTGTCCGACACCAGCACTTAGCGATGCGATCGTTAAACTGGAGCCAGGGGAATGTGTTAATGGAAAACGATAGAATAGAGATGAATTCAAAGGTAGAAGTTTATATTCCGTATCTACATATATATTAAGGTAGAAGCTTCGTGTATTTAGTGTTTACTGCGGTTAACGACCAGCTAAATTAGTGCCAGGGGAATGTGCCTGAATAAATATTGATATTCCCATTAGTAGGTAACAGATGATCACAGTGCTGACATAGATTAGATATAGCGGCACCAGAGCATAGTATTGCTTGATCTAACACTAATTATGAAGGCGTAGTAAAGTTGGTAATAAAACAAATATATAAAATATGGTCACACATCATCCTGACGAGATGTTAGAAAGTGTTCATATCAGTTGGATTTTTGCTTATTATTCAGTTTTCTTAAGTGAAAATATAAGCGGTTGTATACTAAAACTTCAACACCTACGCCCTATAAGAACAAACATACATTTACATATAAGTGTCGTTTTCAACTAGACATCCAGTCCGCTCCCCTGCCACTCGAGTACCGGGCGGCTGACGGGTCACTCTACTGATCAAACACTGTTTGCGCACCCGTATTTGCTCCCTGGTGCAATGGAATTATTTATAGCCTAGTACGCGAGCCTGCCACATTCAAACTGAATATTGGTGTGTTGATTATCTCTTACTTTTGTATTTTACTATACATATCTATATATCTAGCGTATCGCATAATTTAATTATATCCCAAGTTTTATAAAAAGAAATGCTTAACCTTATGGTGTATCTACTCACTTTTTAAATAGAAAAGATTTTAAAACATAACCTAGCCCTATACATATGTACTCGTATAATATTTTCATACTAGTATTGTTTATATAGCAAACATAAAATTAAGAACCAAAAAGGCAGACTACATTAGGCCCGATTGCTCTCATTTTCATCAACATGAGCACTAATGCATTTGCCTGCAGTCAATATTCGATCAATCACAGCGGTATCAAAATCAATAATCAATTTACTGAACACGAAGCAACCAGTTAATGATTCTGGTCTAATACATCACTATTTGCCAGCCCGCATTCCCCTGCCTCCCTTGCCCTCCCCTGGCTCCTGCCTTTCGATCGCCTCATCGTATTTACAGTAACCGAGCAAATTTGCTGTTCACAGAGTGTACTAATTATGAGCGATAAAGCAGGTGTCGGCAAGTACTGCCCGATGCGAGCAGGCCTAGCGTTTTTATTCACCACGCTCCTGATTCTCTACGAAAATAAAATTGTTACGTTAGGTCATAAGTAGCCGAAACCGACGAGCTTGCATGAAGAGAGTTATAAATGTAGATGAATCGTAGCAAGTGGAAAAATGTGGTCTCTGTCTTCTCCGGATCAGACGCGTGATTCATGTACGTATGTAATAACATTATTTGGAAATTAAAAATTAACATGAATTTACACCTTGCGTTGTATAAAACAAATAATCTTGTCTTTCGGCATCTTCAGTTTTTAAGTTTTGAAAAATTAATTATTTAGTAATCGATTTCCAAAATTCTGTCTCTACTTCTACCAATCTTTGACATTCACAATTTTAAATACATACGTCGCATAACAGACTAGGTTAAGGCAAAAACATAAGTCTCATTTTGAAAAAAGAAACAATAAATTTAACATCTAATTTATAGTGTATGGAGTAAGGAATGTAGCAAGTTTCGACTCAGGCATAAAACACTCCGAGAATCTGTGGTTTTGAACAACAGAACTTCGGCAATTACATTTGGAGGTAAATATTTTCTGATGGTTTCTTTGTCAGACTTTATACAATTAATTTGAATTCAGCGTCTAAAATTATAAATTGATATCAAAATACTCGACCAAAATTTATTCTATTTCCATTATCTAAGTAACTTTATAATTTTCAATAGCGAAGGAATTGTATATCTATTTTAATGGCAATGATAAAGTGTCTTTGTTAAGAGAAATTCTAAAAACTTGGGGTAGTTATAAAGTTTTGATTCTTTTAGGTGATACATAAGCAGCCTGTCGGTATGTGAATCTCAATCAGCTGAGACTGTTGGCTCGACGAGAGATGAAAACATGATATCTGAGTATGTCTGCATTCTTAAAAGATTTATTCTTTATAAATTTTACAAAATACAATCTTTGTGAGCACACAAAATAATACATTAAAAAGGAAAAAATAAATATTTTTTTTTTACCACTAGTAGAGTTCCCATCAAAAAAGCAATACACTGTGCTAGCTATACTTTCGACGTTTTAGTAAAAATTAATAAGAAATACCAGGTAAGAGAAATGAGGGATAATTAAAAAATAATAGAATAGAAAACAAGCTTTATTTGGACTAGTTTGACAAGTTTAAAGAGATCGTGGATTTAGCCATAGACACGAGATCCAGCAAGTAACGCTTATACGAGTAGTTCAAAGGTGAAGACCAGGGCGGGTGCGCACTTTTATAGGGCTCTCGGGCTGGAGTAAATGTCCTGGAGCACTAGCAGGCAGCTGGTAGGAGGCTGACCGGACTGGTAGGCAGCTGGTACCGGAGCTCTGAAACCAACCAAATATTACGTATCAATAAAAAAAGCCGGGTAGACCGACGCGGCACGACGTCACAAACTATCTATTTTAACTATACGGATCATATCTTCGTCTCAAAGTATTCAAGCTGTCAAAGTAAACCACAATAACAGTTTAAGTAAGTGCCATTAAGGAAAAGAAATGGCAATACATACTGAAATGATCACGGCTCATGTAACTTGTGGGAGCAAGTTGTTCGTAACAGATGTGATAACTTGTTGATCCATTATTTACTCTCATCCAACCATTAGTTTTATTATTGTTTGTAGTACTTCGAACTATATTCTATCTGAGAGGTATAAGATTCAACCATATTAATTAGATTGTAAAAATATTTTTGACCTTTTATTACAAAGAAAAACAAATGAAGAACGCTCAATTCAACCTCAGTGGCAAGACCTAGCTTTCAAATAAAGAAAGATTGATGGTCTGAGAAAAATCTAGGCCTGCCCTTAACTTTCTTTTGCGCTGTCATAAAATTTTACGAATTTCAAGTTTTTCTCGATTATTCTACACTCCAATAGAAATTGGTTTATTTACAAAAAAGGATTCAAGGTGTCGCTTATCGATGTCAACATAAGTATAATTATATTTATTTACATCGAGAGAGAGCGTAGGTGGTACAATCGGTATGGTGCCCGGTTAAATTGCGTGTAGCGCCGAAAGGCACAGGTTCTAATCCCACTTCGGCCATGTACCAATGAATATTTTAAGTTATGTTCTTTAGTTTAAGTACTAACCAATGCTCTTTCCGATTTAAAGATCCATGGTCAAAGGTATAGGTACTCCAGGTTTCTTTCCAGAGTGGCGAGGATGCAACCGGGATTAAAGCAGGGAAAAGAAGAATTATATTTATTTACAAAATATCTGTTTGTTGGAGCTTACATAACTACCCCTACGTACACTTGATATGACTCACTTAGTATGACCCCGTTAATCTTTATCAGTAAAAAAAATCTTTAGCAACTTTCATACTACTAGGTGAACCAATTTCACTTAGTATAAAATAGGCCTTCCTGATGTGTGTCCCTTGCTCTCAAGATGAGACTTAAAGAGAAGAAAAAAAACCTGGATTAATTTACGGCCATAAACAAAAAAGGGTAACTCATCAAGTAAAATAGCGATTGTAACAGTTGTGAAGCACGAAGCCTATCAACACTCTTATCAAAATTAATTATACAAGGTTGTGATACGATACAATGTAAATAGACCAATTACTTGTTGATCGGCGTCATAGACTTTCAAAAGCTATAGAACTGATTCATAGAAAATAAATAATCTTCTGTGTGTGTGAGTGACTGACTGACAGACAACGCACAGTCGAAACTACTGGTCGTAGACAGCTAAAATTTGGAATGTAGGTTCCTTGGGATATGTAGGGGAGCACTAAGAAAGGATTTTTGGAAATTCAACCCCCAAGGGGGGGAAAAGGGGTAAAAACGTTTCTATGAAAAATCTTATTCCTTGGGTTTATAAACTTGAAACTTGGCATGAACACGTACATAGGCAAGTAAATATGTTTGACATTATAAGTTTTTTCAAACTACCCTCCAATCGTGATTTAGGGGGTGCGATTGGGTGACTGATTTATTAACGCACAGCCGAAACCGCTCGGTATAGGAGTCTGAGATTTTGAACAGAGGTTCCTTTAGTAACATAAGTGAGCACTAAGAAGGGATTTTTGAAATGTCAACCCCCAAGGGGGGGAAACGGGATAAACTGAGCCGGGGCTGCGGGAAAGTTCTAACGAGATACCGTGGCCCCGGAACGCAAAGGGCAACTGAAGGAACGAGGTGGGTTTTAGTCAGTAAAAGTCTGACACTCCCTTCCGTTCCACCCAGAGCGGGAGAGGTCATTTGATGATTTCCCATCCTTAAAAAAAAAGACTGTATGACAACTTTCAGTCGTCTCTTTAACATACATAATAACATACATAATTATGTACATACATGCATAACATTAATAACATCACGCCTTTAAATCCCTATTTTGTGTTAACACTACCCATACAAACAGCTAAAAGGAAACAAGTGAAGAGACGACCGCGGCTCCGATGTTGATTCGGAGGTAGTATTTATCCTCCAATCCGTGAAGTTTTTGTAATCGCGATTAAGACTCTTCGCTGCTATTCGTCATTTTCTTCGCTATGATTGACAGATGGTGCGTGACATTAGGTATGTCGCTACACATCAAATTGAGTTGAGTATAGTTATAATTCTCTACATTTAATATTTACAGTATTTAATTTTAATTTTATTATTTTTAAGGTTCTTAATTTGATCGAGGTACGTTTGTATAAGGCTTCTACTCCAAAGCCTCCTTTGCAAAGTATAAGGACTTTGCTAAGTCAACTTGTTTCATTAATCCACTTCACATGACCAAACCATCTTAGCTTTCCTTTTATTTGTTTTAAATTTCGTGAGACACAAATATTTTTTATTATTTATAAATATATATCACAGCCTACATATGTATAAATGTTAAAAATTTGTCGTTTCTAGTATTTTCTTAAGTCTTCATGAGGCACGCGACGTTATCTAATGTTTTTCTTTTAAAAGAGCTCAGAGGCCGCCATTAGCTTCCCTTTTGTATGTTAATTTTTAAGCAGAGCCGAGACTACCGTGCACATACATATTAGATACATAGCTATACGCACATACATTGAGTATGTACGGTTCAATTGAGCGTATGTTTCGTTAATGTACCCTCCGCTTACTTTCAACTGCTACTAATTTGATTTTCATCGTCTGACATGTTTAGACTTGGCAGCAGTAGCACACGGCTATGCTTACGTTTAAAATTAAATTTTATTTCATGTTTATAAAATAACCTCCATCTTTTTTTAACAAGTTTGCAGGAACTGTCACTGGCAAGTGAATTCGCCCTGCTGATGCATGTGTCAAATTTGCTAATTACTATAAAGAGACTATAATTCATAATTCAGTTGAAGTTTGCATTATGTATGTGTTAAGTAAAACAGGCATTTTTCTCATAAAGTATAAGTCTTTGCTTATCTTTATAGGAAAGAGGCGTTTTAAATATTTGTGTTTACAAACAGACAACTATCACTTTATTTATTTGCGTGTATGAGTTTTTTTATGCGAGTTAGCAGACGAGAAAATTACGCTGCTGATTTAAAAGTAAAACCTACGTACGTACATACCTAAGTACTTTGCGAAATGGGCATTTAGTGAAATTTATTTTCTTACAAAAAGAATGTTTTTAAATGATAACTTATTTATGATTTTGGAAACATTTTCTTTTTATTAATAATTAACATAACGATTCTTTCTCAGAATTTTTTAATGATTTTCTATTTTCACTTGACCTTTTATATCAAATTTAACATCAAAGCCAATTAGAAAATGTTCGATTTTTATTATGACCAAGGATCAAACCCGCTCCGAGTTCAGAGGATCTGTTGATCAGAGAAAGGAACTCTATAATTGCACCAAACAGACCGTCACTGTATGCAGAAATCGTGGCAAGTGGAAAGAGGTAGTCTCTGCCTACCCCTCCGGGAAAGAGGCGTGATTTTATGTATGTATGCATGTAGACCGTCACTGAGAGAGACCGATGAGAGAACATAAAGTGCTAGAATTCCTCACGAGGAGAGTAAGTACTGTTACACCGGCTCAGTAACCTACCCGTAGTTGGGTTACGCTCGAATTGATTCGGGTTTGAAGAGGGTCCCCCGGACTGACGGAGGTGGCGGTGTCCAATGTTATCCCGGAATCTGTGCATGTCGACGTCTACTCGTTATAACAACTCGTAAATCTAATCAATTCTGACCTTTATTGAATCATTGGGAACTTTTATTTGAAAATAATTATAAATATGAAAAAGATACAATATAATAAGTAAAAAATTATATACAAATTACAAGGGAAAAATCCGACGTAATCACTATATATCGACCTCTATCAATTAACTATTGGAGGTAAGGAATTTTTCGAATATTATAGAGCTAAAATATATTTCTATA
Source organism: Amyelois transitella (assembly GCF_032362555.1). Lineage (NCBI taxonomy): Eukaryota > Metazoa > Arthropoda > Insecta > Lepidoptera > Pyralidae > Amyelois > Amyelois transitella. Next base: position 225,607 of record NC_083509.1, on the reverse strand, counting down.
CCTGTCGTTATAATTTCGTTGTAATTTCATTTTGACGCCACCTAGAAGGTGGCGGAGATGGATGTACTAACCTTTTCTATAAATAAAAGTTTTTTCGTAATCGAACAATAAAAAAATCGAACATCTATACCGGAAGGGTAGGCAGAGACTACATATCACCGCATGCTACGATCCCTATGCATACTTCTTTCGCTTCGTCCACATTCAAAACATAGTTCTTTTAGGAGATTAGTAAACCTACCATATATTAGAAACCCAGAATACACTTTGATAAAACACGAGTTTGGTAGATAAGTGTAACAATCATAATGGGCTATTTTACACCATGTAAAAAAAAGTATAAAAATGCACGTATCTTATAGATTTTGTAAAAAATAAAAGAAAAACATCGATCATTATTCATAAAAGTGCAATATGGATTTTATAATTCAATTTAAAAAATCCTCTTTTTTAATCTGTTCTTCAAAAGTCGAAAACGCTATCCGCCATGTTGGGTACTGACGTGACGTCATACTTTTAGTAAACAAATATCGAATCGAAAACATATTGATGATGTCAGGCTCTGTTTATTTTGAAATTTTAAAATTTCTATCACGTTTTTACTCTTTAATAATTTAATAGAATCATGGAAGACGGTTTTGTGAAAGCAGACAATATAAATCTACCGAGGATTAATACGTTGGTGGTGGCGAAATTTTTTGCGTCCAATCCCGATTTCTGTTCTGCTGAGTTAAGAAATGTTAAAACAGCGATGTAAGTATTTATTGTATTAAACATTCTCTTACAATACAAAATTATAATCCACAATTTTTCTGGTGTTTTTATACTTGTATTCTTGCATTCAGGAACAAGACACCAACAATATGTATTGTAATTCATTATTACAAAAATCTTTTTACTTTAGTCTTACGTAGAGCCGTATTGTTTACTAAAAGTATGACGTCACGAGTCAAAACAGCATGGCGGATGGCGTTTTCGCGCGAAAATACAAAATCATAAATAATAAATCGTTTTTAGAGCACTTTTCGGCTTCAAAAAATTTTAATAAAAATTCTATAGGTATAACACAGTCTCAGGATTGAATTAAAACAGTTTTCAAAAAAGAGTGTAATAGCCTATTCACAAATATTAGTTTTGGTATCTGTGCGATAAATCGTGGCTGCTTAATCAACAGTTGAGTAATGCTAGGTCGGACTGGGGTATTAATCAAACGACCAGCTCCCGAGAGCAGACCGAATATCATTTACTGACACTGCGCCGCAAATCGACTATTCCACAATTAATAGTTCTGTTACATCCACATATTGAATTAACTTTTGTTACCCAATTAGGTTAGTTAGGATAGAAACGTTATATTCTTAATTACAGCGCAGCATATAGAAATTATTGCTTTATAACACCATTTTGAATGTTGCGATCGGTTGACCATTTGAGAACACAAAGAATATTTGCAAACTATTAAACCAGTTCAACTTTAGTTCGACATTACCCAGAAGACATTGCCCTATTTTTAGACAATGCTTAACTTTTCTTCTGAGGTTGACTCTGTCTACCCTAAATGTCACAAAGACTCTATTCATTCATATAATTACGTCTATATCCCTTGCGGGGTATACAGAGACAGCAGTCATAAAAATACTAAAAGGCCACGTTCAGCTATTAGGCTTAATGATAAAATTGAGATTTAAATAGTGACAGGTTGCTAGCTCATCGCCTAAAAAAAGAATCCCAAGTTTATGAGCCCATTTTTTAGTCGCGTATGACGACATCCATAGGAAAGAGATAGAGTGTTCCTATTATTTTTTCTACCGGTTCCGGAAACCACACGGCAAAGACTTGATGGCCCATTTCAAATGTCATAAGCAAATGTCTGTTAGCTTCAAGTACCAACAACAGCAGATAGTGCCAAGCTAATACCGCAACAAGGTAACATCGAGTAGGCAATAGACCGCCGGCCCCCCGCGGCGAATGGAGGGTTCTCGATCCACCCGCGAGCGCTCTCGACGCGCGAAACACCGGGGCACTTCAACTTGTATTTGGGCTCGCAAATTGTAGTTTAGTACAATATCAACCTGTTTCTGCTAGCTATGTTTGGTTAAGGTAATTGAATAGGTGGAGGGTTATGCTTAACCAAATGTTCGAATGTTAATAAGAAATTTCTTTATGACTTTATTGTAAGTAAGTATGTATTATAAGGTTAAAAATGCCCAGTACGTTTTTTAGTATAGTAGATAACATTTTATGTATGAAACGATACATAGTTGGATGACCATCACTCCTTAAAAAATTGTGTAATTTAATACCTCGTCATTGTTGTGCATACATATAGTCACGTTTTTATCCCTTATGGAGTAGACAGAGCCAAACGTCTTGCAAAGACTGAAAGGCCACGTTCAGCTTATGTTCACTGTTCTACATAATTTGATAAAAACATAAATCGATTGTTTAGTTACGAAATAAATATTTATTGTCAATAATAGTCAAATTTTAATTTTTAAATTAAATTAATTAATGCCACTATTGATTGAATATTTGATTATGGTTATATTCAAATCTTAAGCCAAACAATTTACACTACTTAACACCCAAAGCCGGAGCAATATAAATCTGTGTTATTTGTCGAAAATAAATAAATAAATATCGCACGCGAAAGAAAACCCTAAAGTTTCAAGTGTTCGATCTCGCGAGACGATAAAAATGGCGGCCTCAGTCTCCGAGTGACGAGGGTCCGCGCCGTCATCAGACAGCTAATGAGGGACGTATGGACGTAATAAAGTTCACATACATACATAAAATAATACCTCTTTCCCGAACGAGTAGCAGAGACATGATCTTCCACTTGTCACGATCCCTGCATTCCTTCGCTTCATTCATAACTCTCTACATGCAAGCTTGTCTGTTTCGGTAACTTTATACGTATATCACGTCTATATCCCCTGCGGGATAGACAGAGCCAACAGTCTTGAAAAGACTGATTGGCCACGTTCAACTATTTGGCTTTAAAATAGAATTGAGATTCAAATAGTGACAGGTTGCTAGCCCATCGCCTAAAAGAAGAATCCCAAGTTTATAAGCCTACCCCTTAGTCGTCTTTTACGACATCCATGGGAAAAAGATGGAGTAGTCCTATTCTTTTTTCTATTGGCGCCGGGAACCACACAACATATAATATAATATAGACATGTAATCATGTCTTTATCCTTTACCGGGTAGTTAGACACAATAATCTTTAAGAGGCTGTAATGCTACGCTCAGCTGTATCGCTTAATGATGGAATTAGGATTCAAAGATTGACAAATTGCTGGCCCGACTCCCTTAGATTTATAAGCTTTTCTCTTGATTGATTTTGCAATATGGACGGGGAAAGAAACCTCTGACACACACTATATTTTCCAGCTTGTTAGATAAATGTCCTATTCCCTTAGTTAACTGTTACGATTTACGAAAGAGATAGACTACCTATCTATGACTGTCCTATTCTAAAGTACGGAGAACCACACGAATTACTAATGAAGGCTTCGTATGGGCCTCATAAAGTGCAAACCACGCAAAAACTACGCAAATCTCTGTATTAATCGAGCATGGATTTCGCCTCATTATTTCGGGTTAGGGAGGCTGCCCTAAATAAATACATCCCTTCAATTTATCAGGATCTCAGTGGTTTTGGTTTAACAGCATAGTGTCGGTAACATATCGGCGGCAAATATTTGTTTGTTTTTTTATTACATTGGTGAATTTTACTCATGTGGTCTTTGTGGATCGAGTTATATGAAAAACTGTCCGGTATAGTGCGCACTAAAACTAATAATGATAGAAGTTGAAAGACCGCAATAAAAAGTCATTAATTTACATTGTTTCAACTAGTCGTCTAAAAACTTAGATACGAATATGACAAAGTGACGACGGACACAATACAACAACACGGGCTACATAATAATGATTGTAAAATAATAAAAGTTTCAATCTCGTCCCGAACGCCTGAACTCATTCCAATATTGTTTTCTTTTTCTCTGCTCTTTGTTCATTCTTTTCGTTTCTGTGAAAAAACGAATTTGTCATGAAACTTTACCACCAATAAGACATCGAGTCGGGACAATGAAACGGGCCAGAATGAAAATCACATAAAACGTATTCCGCACAAAGGGGAGCGTCGGCAAAACAAAAAATAAGGGACAAACGCAAAGCTGCGGAATTATGATCGGAGGAGCGGCCCGGCCACAATTACTGCTGTACTTGTGTAATCCGCCTTATGCCTTTTTGTTACATTTGCAGAACTGTTGGGAATATTTTAATTTAGCTTTACATATTTTTTTTGGCCTCAAACATGAATGTTTTTACAAAAAGAGCGCCAACGGTTTGAAGGAAACAGTAAGCCAAAAGCGCGGTAAAAGCGACAATGTTTTTTTTTATTTTTTTTTTTGTAATTTTGTGTAAAAACTTTACTGGAATGTGAATAAGATATAATAGCTATATACATTCTTCTTTGGATTATTCTGTGAGTGTACGTCATGATAATTCATTCGCCCGCATCCACATCGTATGGAAACTTTTCTGAATTAAACTCTCGGAATCTATTTCCCTTTGTGGCGCGGGCATGTTAGAGTTGTGTTTTTATTTGTTTTTTACGTGACCGAAGTTGCTAGGGGATAAATGTTTTAAATTTAAACTAAAACGAGAAAAATATTGGTGGATAGAGTATTTTCTAACGGACTGTTGAGGGGTTAAATAACGAATAGTAGAGGTAAAGTTTTTTGTGATAAACTCTTACATTCGTTTTGAATATGGGATTTTTATTTATTTGTTTAAACTACATGCACGTATAATATACAAACAAACTGAGATGGATGTATTGGTGGTGCGATAACTGTAAAAGAAATACTAATATTCATAAGAATAACAGGTTACTTAATACAATTACACATAATAGTTTACATACATAAGTATGACTATATATATATATATATACTCCTTATAAAATAAACATATATATACTACATAAGTAGGATGATTGGGTAAAGTTTAGAAAATTCCCTGGTCAAAAAGAAGATTATGGACTTGCTCCCTGAATGCAAATCTATTGGGCGCCCTCCGAATAGATTCAGGAAGAGAATTCCAGAGTCGAATGCCTTGCATGAATGAATTGTCGAATTCATTCCAAGAATTTGGATTAATAAGTATATCGATGAAAATAACTCAGTATTTAGTATGAAAAGCTAATTTTGACAGTGGATATTGAAATATCATTTTTACCTCATAACTACAGATTTTAAACGATGTGTAATTTTTTATGACACAATTTTTGCAGAATGATATTTATTAGCGTCCATTATCATAACCGTCATTCATGTCTCCAGCAAGTATCACTGGTGCATGTCATCTGCATTTACTGTAAAGGCGCGTGCGCACCGGGCTAACGAACGCCATTAAATGTGTACATACATACATACATATGGTCACGTCTATATCCCTTGCGGGGTAGACAGAGCCAACAGTCTTGAAAAGACTGATAGGCCACGTTCAGCTGTTTGGCTTTATGATGGAATTGAGATTCAAATAGTGACAGGTTGCTTGCCCATCGCCTAAAAGGAGAATCTCAAGTTTATAAGCCTATCCCTTAGTCGCCTTTTACGACATCCATGGGAACGAGATGAAGTGGTCCTATTCTTTTTTTTATTGGTGCCGGGAACCACACGGCACATCAAATGTGTTCCTGTGACCATTCGTTAACTACATATTTACAGACAAACGTTACTATAACAATTTAGCTACAGAGGAGGACGATGATAACTTAATTATATATTTTATATTATTATAGTTTGTATAAAAATAATTTATTTTAAACTTAATTGCACAAAAAAAAATATCAGACGGCGGCCTTAATGCCGTTTGGCATTCTCTTCAAGTCTACGAGCTGACCAAACAGAAAACCTTTTAAGTGGTTGGTGCGATATAGTACACATGTACATTGAGAAATACATACATTACAAACAAAATACAAACAAAGATTGTGGAATGCGTAATTAAAGATGAAGCCTGTTGGGAACATAAGTAGAAAAATGTAGTCTCTACTTATTCCTTCGGGGAAAAGGCGTGATTTTATGTATAAATAGTTATAATAGAAAGTAAGTTAGAGCATCCCAGTGAGCAATTTGTCATGAATACAAAGCGAGGCGCTCTCCACTCGTGGCGCCGCGCCAACTCACACCGGCTGAAAGCTCTGAAACTACCCGGAATAGCCGGCAATACAACATACATATAATCACAGCTTAATCCCTTAGGGGGTAGACAGAGTCAACAGTTTAAAAAACTTTCAGGATACGTTTATCTGTATGTTTGAATCATGAAATTGGCATTCATATTCAGGTTGTTAGCCCGTCGCTTAAAAGAAGCTTGCAAAAATGTAATTATAGAATAGGACCATTGGTACAGTTATCCTAAGAAACACTATACATACATAAAATCACGCCTCTTTCGGCGGAGGTATAAGCAGAGACTACCTCTTTCCACTTGCCACGATCTCTGCATACTTCCTTCGGTTCATCATCATTCATAACTCTCTTCATGCAAGCTCGGCGGTTTCGGCTACTTTTGACCTGACCCTTTACCAGGACATTGTTAAGAAACACTATATTTATGGTAATTTAGATTCAACTGACGTCAATGTGATCTCATCAAGGCCGCCTCATTGCGGCGTGGAGCCACAGACGACAGGGATCATTAGCTAATTACATCATTACAGTCTACATTTAGCCCTAAATTTAATCATAGGTATTGATGATTGCTTATTGATCAATTGTATCAATCATGGTTTAGGCTATGTTCACACTCTTCTATGTTGGTAATGGAACAACGCAGTAGCTTAGGATTATTTAGCAACTTAGGATTCATCTTTTACGCGATGGGATAGGAACCTGTCACTATTTCCATCTTAGTTATATCATCACGCCACACAGCTGAACGTGTGAACAATCAGTCTTTGCTAGACTGTTGGCTCTGTCTATTCCTTAAGGGATGAAGACGTGATTATGGACGTGTGTTTAGATATATTTAGAATATATAAAAAAAGATACATACTCCCTGTTGTCCCTAATGACAGCCTAGACCACTAGCTCTAAAGATTTTAAATTTGGTATGAAGTTATCTTAGGTCATCTAAAGGAGTGTTTGCAGAAATTGCCAGAACGGAAATTACCGGAATCATTATTTTATTCAGCAGGAGCCTAGGAATAAAAACTTTGCGACATAGTGAAAACATGTCATGACAATGATGTCAATGAAACAATTTCATATTTTTGTAAAAATATCTATGAAGATATTTCTACAAAAATATGAATATGTTTCAAATTAAACTCATGTAAGAGTCTTTAAACAAGCCTATCAAGATATAATGATCTCGCTGATTGGAGAGTATAGTCAAAGTGAAAATAACCGTAATCACGTTGAAAATATCTCGGTAATTGACAAAGGAGAAATTGCTTTAGTTGAGAATCACTCAGCGAAGTGATTACAAGCAGATTCAGGTTTATTAGTTTGTACCTGGATGATGATGAGGTTTTGAGGGTGTGTTAAAATAAACTGATACAATATTATTTTTAGACAAAATAATTATTTAAAGGAAATATTGACTTACTCATCTACCGTCACTATGTAAGTCCGATATTAGATTTAAGTGTACCGTGTGGTTCTCGGCACTTTGAAAAAGGACCATTCTTTACCATGGATGTCGTAATAGGTGGCTGAAGGAAAGGCTCGTAAACTTGGATTTCTTCTTGTAGGCGATGGGCTAACAAACTCCCTGCACTCTTGAAAATATTGAAAAGCCATACCCTGTACGTGGCCTTTCAGTATTTTCAAGACTGCATGCTCTGTCTACCCCGCAAGAGATATAGACGTGATTATATGGATGGTCTGAAATTTTCTTAATATCATTTCCACAATCAAGCCATCCAACTCGAGATAATTGGGTCCGTCAACCCCGTTAGGAACAAAAACGTAACGTTTGTGTATAATTCAACGAGATAACATTAATTAAATATTGATTGTAGTTTTAAGTTCTCCATTTTCGGCAATACTAGGCTTAATTTAATTTGTCCAGTGTTAATTAAGTTAAATATGTGGATGTAGTTCTCTTGAATTAGTTTGGTAATGACAGCATTAAGGCTATTATAGTAGACATTAGCTTTAAAGCGCAGGAGACTGCAAGCAACGGAAATGCACTGTCGTACACTCGGAGGAGAAAAAGTGATATAAATATTTAGACAAACATTGCATAGATTTCTGCTTAGTTTGAAAAAATATTTATTTATTTGTATTGTGAAAATAATCCCTAAAACGAACATAAAGAAAAAAGTCCGTGAAATATATTTATGAAAATGTATTGAATTAACAACAATGTAGTCTCTGTCCTGTAAGCGAAAAGAAGAAGTGTTACTCCTTAATCGCACATGAAAAATTAAAATAATCTCTCTCATCCATCTCACTTTATTTATTAACCAACCAACCCAAAAATACTGACCTATCAAATATAACAGATAAAAAAAAAACTGGCCTATATATAAAAAAAAATAAAAAAAACTGTTCTATCAAATTTTAAATAACTAACGCAGTTTCTCGTAGCGCATTGTACTATGAGATAAGCTCGTAGCAGCTGAACTTAATAGCGCTACGGGAAGTGCTACGCGCGGCGAGGTCTACGGAGTGCTACGGCGAGCCGCAAACCGCTCACTCGTAGCGGCTACGGCGGCTCGTTTCGGGAACGGCTGGCGAATTAAGTGAACTGTAGGTATCAATGATATCTCTGTCTACCCCGCAAGGGATATAGACGTGACTATATGTTTGTATGGACATTTCTATGACTGATAGTAGAGAATAGAATAGTTGTTTTGTTATGAGTAAGGGTATGAGTAAATGAACTTTAGATAGTACTTACGTACATACATTTATCACATTTTTATGCTTTTCAAGGCAGACAGAGCCAACAGTCTTGAAAGACTGATAGGCAACGTTCAGCTGGCTGACCTAGTGATGGATATTTTGAAGTAAAAGTGAATAGTAATTGAACACAAAAATGTATCTACTAAAATAAAAGTAATGATTCAAAAAGTGTTTACGTACCTATATTTTTTTTCACTTTATATAAAATTTAGGTAATGTTTCACCTTTTCATGTCATATTTATATATTAGGTATATACCCTCATAAATATGTTTAGCATCTTGGTTTATTTATTAGGTTATATAAGTTAATAAACAATTACTTTCAGACACTTTGTGAAAACAGATTCAGAAATAAAGCATTAAAATAAAAAGTCAACAGTTAAAACCGGTTATAGCGTCACTTAGGGGTTTAAAGGTCAAATCCCACCGAGCCGCGTGAAGCGCGAGATTTACTTGATCATGTCTCGGAATAAACGAGTGATCAAGAAAGGTTAGATATTTTAGAACAGCCGCCCACGCAAATCACATTTGTCGCTCAAATGTCAGTTGAAGCCATTAGACTTGCTGAAATGCTTAATGATTTTAATTTTTTAATAATCCTTTTTTTAATAATCCTATGCCGTGTGGTTCCCGGCACCAATACAAAAGAATAGGACCACTCCATCTCTTTCCCATGGATGTCGTAAAAGGCGACTAAGGGATAGGCTTATGAAATTGCGATCATTTTTTTAGGCGTTGGGCTAGCAACCTGTCACTATTTGGATCTCAATTCCATCATTAAGCCGAGCAGCTGAACGTGGCCATTCAGTCTTTTCGGGACTATTGGCTCTGTCTACCCCGTAAGGGATATAGACGTGACTATATGTATGTATGTATTTAATAATCCTTATCCTACCTTATACTACTACTGTACGTTGTATGTCCTTCTCCAGACTATGAATTTTATATATACATGCGTGAATTTCAAAGAAATCAGTTAAGAAGATAGCGCGTGAAAAAGTAAAAAAACAAATAAACTTACAGTAAGTTTATTTGTTTTTTTACTTTTTTACCCATTGTGTGTATGTAGAATTTTATGAAATTCCAAAAAATGTAAGTGACTTTTAAATTGTATGCTGTATTTGTCGTTTAAAAACAAAAGCTTACGTGTTGCTTTCCATGAAAGAAGTACAAAACATTCGCGCAAACAGCGCTCTAAAGCCTCTTCATTGTGAGGTTTCATTTTTTAAATTAAATTTCGTAAAATACCATGTGTGTACTTCTGCCATATTTTAAGAGAATAAAAATTTGTACTAATTACTATTCTCTTAAGTATATATAATATTATTTTTACGGATTCTCATACAGTCATTTTGCGGACCTGTTATTTAATTTTACAATATTCTATGTCACACTGAAGCCGACTTAAACCCTTACGAAGTCGAAAGATCCAGACGCCCTTTTAATAAGATATGGAAATAAAGTGATAGGGTCGCTCACCCATCGCCTAAAAGAAGAATCCCAAGTTTATAGGCTTGTCCCTTAGTAGCCTTTTTACGACATCCATGGGAAAGAGATGGAGTGGTCCTATTCTTTTTTCTAATAGCTTCGGAAACCACACGGCACTATATTAAATACTATCCTAAATAAATGAAATGTATCTATATTTACACGTTCAACGCCCAAACTATTACAAACAGTATCTACATCGAAAAGCAAACTCCGTCCGTCTGATAGTTGTCTAAAAGTTTGATGAAGTGTTGGTAAAGTTTCCTCATTGTCTTCTCTCAACAGATCTTTGCGGTTCGGGAATAGTTTTACTTAAAGATTGTAGTTCTATTGCCATCAAACCTAATTACAGCGTGTAATAGGCACTTTGTCAAGTGAATCTGTGTCATGGTCACAAGTTATTAATTATTAAACAATTTTCAGAAATTTAAACAAAGTGCCATAGGTTCCAGGCACAATAGAAAACAGAATGGGACCTCTCCATCACTTTACCATGGATGTCGTAAAAGGCGACTAAAGGATATAGACTTATAAACTTGAGATTCTTCTTTTAGGCGATGGGCTATCAACCAATCACTATTTGAATCTCACTTCTATCATGAAGCCGTACAGCTGACGTGGTCTTTCAGGTTTTTAAGACCGTTGGCTAAGTCCACCTACCTACTAAGTCTAGATAAAGACTAACTTGATTTTATGACAAGCGTGGATTTTTTTTGTCTGTCTGTATGTTCAAGCATCACGCAAAATTTCTGATTGTATTACGATGAAACTTAGCGCCATTATACTTTAGCGACCTTCCAGGGCACGACTCTGGCAATACAGAACAGCACAATACTGATGCTGAATAGTACTCTATTCCGGCAGGTGTTGCAATAAACGACGGAGCGCGAACAAAGCCGCAGGCAAAAGCTTGTAAACATTTGCAGCTGGTAACACTCCGCTGACGTCCACTTGTCACAGCAAAGTCCTAACCCTGTCACGGCAGTAGATTTATGTCGACGTGTCATTCTTGCCCGAAATCTGGCCAGTATGGGCTGTGAGCGTGTTGGGGTTTTATCCCACGGGATCGATACCACACGTAGTACGATCCTAAATCTAGGAAATCATATAATTGACAGGTAAAAAAATTATAATATTTACTTATGTTTTAGTTCAATCAACTTAAACTCGATTGTCAAATTTTTGTATAAGATTTTTCTCAGATTTGGTTTATGAGGCTCTTAATGGCTAAATTTCAATCTTTTCTTAATAGCCCTTCCTGTAAGTTATACCTGGGGCTCAACTTGGCTAAAATTAAAGTAAACAATATACCTTTGTACGGAACGGGACTAAAATAACTTGTCTCGTGTTAGCGAGTGGTGAAACGTATCCAGCCTACTAAATTATATTAATCTTACTTTTTTTCCGACGTAACACGAATCCTAGAGATGTTGAGTACAAAAAAGTTTAAAATAAATCTCATAAACATTTCTCTCTCATAAAGCTTCATATTGACGGCCTCTGTGGCGCAGCGGTAGTACGCTTGTCTGTGACACCGAAGGTCCCGGATTCGAATCCCGGCCAGGGCATGATGAGAAAATAACTTTTTCTGATTGTCCTGGGTCTTGGATGTTTATCTATATAAGTATTTATTATAAAAAATAGTATCGTTGAGTTAGTTTCGTATTCAATTGGTCCTAAAGTAAATTTTACTACAGATTAGGTATTCATAACTATAAATTTCTATAAGTAAATAAATAAAATGGCATCTGTTCACGTGCAATGCAATATTCTGTCGAAATTGTCACACGCGATCGTAAAACGGAAATACAGCTTTTAATAAAAATAAACAATTCTTTAAAATATGAAAATTTTAACTGTAAATCTGTGTGAATTTATAAATTTTGTTAACATTTGCCACCGTTCGCATTTTAAACATGAAAAAGAGGCGCTCGCGGCTCCGCGTGAAATGAAAAATGCAGCTCAGATATTTACGTTCCCGTGCGAATTTCGGGAAATGCTCTTTAGGTGTTTCACTAGAACACATAAGGAACCTACATGTCAAATATCCCATCTCTAGAGCTAGCGGTTTAAGCTGCACGTTGTGCGTCAGTACTGGCTACATTTTAGTAACTTAGGAATTGCTGAGTAGCGCGAGCATTGTTTTTATTAGTGCCGTGTGGTTCCCGGCACTAATAAAAAACAAGAATAGGACCGCTCCGTCTCATTCCCATGGATTTCGTTAAAGGCGACTAAGGGATAGGCTTATAGATTTGAGATTCTTCTTTTAGGCGATGGGCTAGCAACCTGTCACTATTTGAATCTTAATTCTATCATTAGGCCTAACAGCTGAACAGACTCGTACTCACTGGAAGAAGAAGTTTAATCGTAGAGAATAGTATTTTTTTCGAGATGATATGACTATAGAATAGAAATTTGATGTTTCATTTCGATATGATAGCGAGAATTTATACAACTATAATATTATTTTAATATCTGATATAAGAAGACTATACACGTCTGAATTCATTAAAACGTGTAAGCATTCGATATTATATTTAATTTATGAAAATAATTATTTCGTACACTTTATTTATTAATTCGTGTTAATTATTATTGGAAAATACTTATCTCCCAATAAATATTTCGACGTATTTATTCCACGCCAGAGAATAATGTTCAATTTACCTGGAACAGGTGCCGATGAATACGGCAATAATCGGGAAAATGTTACGAGAACATGTCGATTAATTAGCAAATGTTCCGGCAATCGTGCGCATCGCCCGCGTATCTCACTAATGAACACTTCATCCGGAATTCGGAGAAACGTCTCTCAGAAACGATCTTATCCAAGTTATGACGACCTTTTTAAATAATTTAAAACAATTTCCCGTTTCACTCGAAGCTATCGCCGGCTCGTAATCGTGTAAATTATACTCGGTATAATTATTTGAAGGCAATCCAAGTCTCACTAAAATAATTTCAATTTGTCGAAAGTGCCTGCGGGCGAAGAGGGTCTGTCTAACTCATTTATATCGCCGACCAAAAATATACAGTTTGAGGAGCGAGAGGATCGCATTCCGGCCGACCTGGCTAACGAACTAGAGACTACAGTCTTTTATTTTAATTTGTCTTTTGAAACACAGAAATGGGATCATAACTTAGTTAGGGCGAATACTACTAAGTAAAGTTTCTCACATTATTTTTTTAAGTCGTCCAGAAGTCGTCAGATCATTTAATGGACATTTTAAAAAAGTAAAAAAAAATCTGTTCTAAAACAGGGGCAGAATGCTGATAGTATTTAATAAGCATAGCAGGTTCTTTTAATGGAGTAACGCCAGAACTACCAAACGATATCGAGATTTGTTTAAAAACAAAAAAGTACATTTTAAATAAGCAATTCCAACTCATTGACGCAACAAGTGTGAAAGTAGCTTTTTACTGCTTGAAAAAACGCCTTCAGAATTTTCCAGCTGAGAAATCAAAGGTACGAGCTCGCACATTTTCTAGAAATTTCCTCCTTTCGCTGAACCCGCAAGAGAAAGTTACTCTGCGGCTAAAGCATGACAATTACCTGGAGAAAATCATAGAACTTTAAGTTTGAGAACATAATATTTCGGTAAGAAGTGGACAATTACGAGTAGGCACAGGTAAAAGATAGCTTTTGGAATTTTCAATAGCTAATAACGCAAATCAGTGGTAATAATGGAATATCATAACTTTAGTTCGATACAACCCTTAATAATCATAATGAAACAAAAGAAATACGCATTTATCGTAAGGTATAGGTCTCTGCCTATACTTCTGTCTTATTGAGATTGTCTTAATACATTTTTACATTTAAAACTTGTACTCTTCTTTATGTTCTTATCGATGCAAGTATCTCATGAATAAATAAAACTGTACAAATATTTTCTTTATATACACGGTGCGTAATACTAGATATAACTCATAAAATATTTCTGAATTCAATCCCAATATAAATTCATTCACGGCGACTGTCCAGCGGTCACTCTATTTACTTTCGAATTAAATTTGCACCATATTCTCTACACTGTTAGAGCGACTTTCCCTTGTTTATACAATCGTAAGTCAAGTTGAGTATGCAACTAGCTGCCAAGTGATATCCATTGATGGCTGAAGTATGCCTCCCGCGGGAACTTAAGATATGAGACACTCGATACCTTTCATGCAGTGATCAGTTACAAAGGACAGGATACAATAAATAATGTCAAGGATCGTACTCCAATTATTTATTTCCACGAAAAAGTGCAGACGGAAGGATTTCAGCTGTTGAAAAGGTTGGCTTTTACCTGTAAAAAGGTTGTTTCTAAGATTCGTGTTTTTAACTCCAGATTCAATGTCTCATTCAGATGACATGTTATAGAACGATACAAATAAAATACGAGTCGTCGAATTGAAAACCTCCTTGTTTGAAGTCGGTTGAAAAACGTGTTATCGAAAGCTTTGTATTTCGTTTTGCTCGTTTTCTTTACAATGTAAGTAGATAGATAAAGCTTCCGTCCCTAGCGAAGCTCAGGACCAAAGGCTTGTCCCAGCTAATAATAGAAATGCGAAAGTAATTCACTTCACGCGTTATCTAATGAACAAATCTTCTTTTTTTGCGTATCAATTAAGAGTCTGGAGAAGGACATATGGTCCGTTTCATCCTGGTTAAAAACTAGCTCCCGCGGGATTTGCTAAAACCTTGTATTCTTTTGAAGATGGCGCTAAATTCGCGCGAACGTAACTGCGGGTAACAACTAGTTAATTATAAATAGCACTATCACGGTACGAACTTGTCATTTTATTTTTTTCAACGGCTGCGTTTGCTGACCGGAATATAGAAGCATGCGCTAATAAAAACTGGGACACTCGTGTGAAATACTAGTCTGAGCCAATACACACGGAATTCATAACGCGAACATACCTCGTTTGCTGTAGATGTAACTTTTAAATTTGTTAACCATGAGTAACTGAGTATATGTGATACAAATTCAATTATTTTTTACATATTATGGGACATTTCGTACATCACATAATAATTTTTCATTATATTTTGGTTTCACAACATTTGTTGACATCGAATTAATTATTATATATACTGTTTTTTTATTTGTGTTTGTGTATATGTAATTTTTCTGTCAGTCTAGATTTCACAATTTTTTGTTAATAAGTATTTTACCATAAAGGCCTACTACTACCTACTTTAAACAGGCGAGCTTACATGAAGAGAGTACTCAATAAATGTGGATGAAACGAAAGCAGAATGCAGGGATCGTGGCAAGTGGAAAGATGAAATAAATCTTTGCCTATCCCTTTGTGAAAGAAGCGTGATTTAATGTTTGTATGTATAGTTTTGATGTTTATCTATATAAGTATTTATTATATAAATATAATGTCGTTGAGTTAATATCTCGTAACACAAGTCTCGAACTTACTTCGAAGCTAACTCAATCAGTGTAATTTGTCCCGTATATATTTATTTATTTTATAGTACCATTGACTATCAACTTCACTGACAAAGGCTGACACATATAAGAAGAAGAAGTTAAATATTTTTATACCGGTAATATCCTGTCCATTAGAAGAACATTTAAATGACCAGAACTAATTGTATCTGGAGGGCTACTGAAGGCTATGGGAGCTGTGGTGGCCGTGCAATCAGCCCGCACATTAATCATCTATCAGTAAACAATTAAGGCTGCCGTCCGGACTCTGCACAGTGAGCACGCTATCATTCTCTGGGTATTACATTTTTTGTTCTACCGAAAGTATTTCAGAACTTCTGAAAATATGGCATTATAGAGTGTGCTCCTTGTTCTTAATGTCTTTTAAAACGTATTAAAGAAGAAATTGCTTTTGAAATAGGTGGCAAAATTAAAGCCCTGTTCGTTATCATTGTATTAGCTGTAAAATGTCTACTGGTGAATATAGACCGCGTCCAATAAATTATGAGTAGAATTAATATTATCATAGGTACTGAATTCATGATATTAACGAGTTAATGTTATTATACGAGTTAATGTTTTCAAATTATACTGGCTACCGACCTAGATTCACACAAATTCCAAAAATAATTCTAAATGTTAATAAGTTGGCAATCTTTCGTTCAAGCAAATTCGTTCCTCATTTTCTAAAGATAACATGACAACAATTTTCCATAAATTTTTCCTACACTGTAACCACTGTGCGAGAGCTAGGTCAGGAAAACAATAGGTTTTTGCAGCAGCCTGGCGGTAATAGCAATTGTTTTTATCACTGTTTGCCTTCGAGGTGGAGGGTGTCGGAAGATTGAAGAGGCCATGTTTGCTTATCGACAATGGCTTCATGTAGGCATTAAATAAATATGTATATAAGTAATAAAATACCTTTGTTTATAACTATATACCTACTTAGGAGAAACTTTAAATATTTATAGTCGGTAAAGTTATGAATGGGGATGAAGCTAAAGCAGATGCAGGGATTATGGCAAGTGGTAGTGTAAAATACGTGATATTTATACTACGTACAGTCACCGGCTCACTACCACACCAAGTACCAGTACACGTCTGTCTGCGATTGCCGTTCGCACGCAACTGTCAACTTGACATTTATAATACCGACTTGTGTGTGTGAGACAGCGTCTTGTATCCATTACTAGATACAAACACTACATCCCTCCCTTATTAATATTTTCAATAAATATAAGACAAATATATTGTTCTACATTTTTACTCATAAAATCAACATACAAGAATAAGTTTCAATTCATAGACATAAATCAGCAATCAATTATTATAACCACTCGTATCACTTTCACAATCATCTTTATTCATATTCAATTCATCTGTAACTGCAGGTTTTTGGACTGGTTTCCAAACCCCCTCTATTTTCTTTAAATGAACTACGTTCCTACGTAATTTCTGACCAGTTACTTCGTTTCTAACAATAATATCTCCACCACAGGTCTCTTCTACTACATGTGGTGTAGGATTAAAGTTAGTCGATAATTTGTTTGCCTTTTCCATTTCTTTAATGAAAACTTTATCACCTTCTTCTATCACATTATCTGTAGCTCTTCGTTTCCGATCAGCATACTCTTTCCCTCTCTCTTTTTGTAGTTTGTCTCTATCCCTAACTTCAGAGTCATCCCCTCTTCCATTAATATCTTTCAACATTGGAATTTTGTCTCTATTTTGGCGTTTGAAAAACAACTCTGATGGAGATTTTCCAGTTACAGCATGAGGAGTTGAGTTATACATCATCAAATATTCATACAGAGTCTCTTTTATATCTTTCTTTTCCGTATAGTTAATTCTCAACCGCTTTAAGATGTCTCTGTTTTGTCGTTCTACTTCTCCGTTCATTTGAGGCCAGTAGGGGATAGTATTAAAGAGTTTAATGCCCGATTCTTCGCAATATTCCTTAAATTCTTGACTAGTAAACTGCCGCCCATTATCTGCGGTTATGGAGAGCGGAAATCCTAAACGGCTAAAAATTTCCTTTAACTGGTTAATAATTTGTGTGCTCGTAATTGTACGAATAATTTTAATTTCTTTGTAACGGCTATAGTAATCAATAATTACCAATAAATAATCGTTACTAGGTAATGGTCCTAATAAATCCATTGCAACATCCACCCATGGCTCTTCAGGTAGGTCACGGCGTTTCATACCGACTGGATTATTTGGCAAACTCACTAGGGTACATCCTTTGCAACTTTTTACCAACTTTTCCACGTCTTTATCAATTCGCGGCCACCAGACCTTGCTCCTGAGCCTTCCTTTCATAGCTACGACTCCAGGGTGGCCCTCGTGAGCTGCATCTAATACACGTTTCCTGAGGCTACTAGGGATAACTATTCTATTTCCTCTTAGGAGTATATCTTCATAAAAACATAATTCATCTTCAAAAAGTTTATAGTTCTTAACCGTTTCATCCCACTTACTATTGTAAATTCCTTCTTTGACTTTAATAATTTCTAAGTCCTTTTCCACTTCATTTATTATTTCCTTCAGAGAGATAGCACGAGGTCTTGCCATTTCCACAATATGGTGGACATAGTCATACTCATCCTGATGACTAGGTGTGATGTCACATAACCGCGAAAGCGGATCTGCAATATTAGTGTGACCCGGCCTGTATTTTATTACGTAATGGTACGCTTGCAATCTGAGAACCCATCTTTCTACGCGAGCGCAAGGTTTTGATTTAGGTCCAAATAAAAACTCCAGGGGTTTGTGGTCGGTTATTAATTCAAATGTTTTGCCAAATAAATACGTACTGAAATGTTCTACCGCCCAAACCAAACCTAAGGCTTCTTTTTCCGTTTGGCTATATTTCCGCTCACATTCATTGAGAGTCCTGTTCCCATACGCAATAATTCTCGGACCATTTTTGTCTGTTTGCACCAAAACAGCTCCTAGCCCAAAAGGACTAGCATCAGCTATTACCTGTGTTTTGTCATTGACGTCGTAGTATCCTAGAGTTCGTATTTTAGTTAAATTATCCTTAAGTAATTGAAATGCATGTTCTTGTTCCTTTCCCCAGTAGTTTTCTATGTTAGCCTTTTTACCCAGCTTCTGTCTTAGTAGTTCTTTTAACGGTTCTGTTGTTGTAGCTAGATTCGGTATCCATTTGTTAATGTAATTAACTAGCCCCAGGAAACTTTGTAATTCCTCTATAGTTTTTGGTGCTCTAAACTTAGATATGCCTTCCATGTATTTAAGTAATGGTCTTATCCCTTTGGAACTTAATTCATGACCTAAAAATTGTACTTTCTCAACTTTATGTATGCACTTCTTTTCATTCAAGAGGACATTATTTTCTTGCAATATTTTTGCGACCTGTGATACCCTTTTATCATGTTCTACTTCGTCTTTTCCGAATATAAGGATATCGTCTATGAAGTTTATTACACCCTCACATTTTATAAGCATTCTTTCGAGAACTTTTTGAAAAATTTCTGGTGCACATGTTACTCCAAACATAAGTCGTTTATATCTATATAATCCGTGTGATGTTATAAAGGTGGTGATATGTCTTGAATTAGGGTGTAATTCTAATTGATAAAACGCATTTTTTATGTCTAATTTCGTGAAAAATTTCGCTTTCCTAATTTGCGGCAACAGGTGTTCCATACAGGGCAATGGATGATTTTCCCTAAGGATTGCAGAATTTGCACGACGCATGTCTACACACAATCGTATTTCGCCATCGTCCTTCAATATGGGTACAATGGGTGAAACCCAGGGGGAAGGCCCATAGACTTCTTCAATAATATCTAAATCCAACAGTTCTTGAAGTTTTTCTTCAATTTTCTTCTCAATAGGAATGGGTATCCTTCGGTACGGTTGTATGACTGGTTTGACTGATGAGTCTATTGGAATCTCTACTAAAATATCTTTAAATTTTGGAAAAGGTTGCTTTACTGCCGATATTTGGTTTACTCCAAGGCCAACTCTGAGAACACCTAAATTGATAGCTGTGTCTTTTCCTAAAAGGTTACGCGATCCATTTCTAACAACATAGATTTTAGCTGTAAGCCCTTTGCCGTTAGCTTTTATGTTCGACTCAAAGCATCCTTTTATATTTAATGGAACCGAACTGCCATAAGCCAACATAACTTTATTTGGTTCTTTAATTTGCCTCTTACAAATGATCTTTTGACTTTTTAAATACTCCCAAGATTTTTCCGTTATAATATTGTTTTTACAGCCCGAATCAATCAACATTTCCAATTGTACCCCACCTATCTCACATTTAATCATAACATCATTATCGACGTTAAAGATGTAGTCTATCTCTTCATCATTTACAGCATTTATTTCCCTTTTGTCCTGTCGAAACTTTTTATTATTGTTGTCACTTTCTTGCTGTTGCAGTTTCCTTTTTTGTCCATTGAGTTTAGAAATACCACCACTTTTACAACATCTCTGGTAATGACCCATTTTTCCACATCCATTACATTTCTTTCCTTTCGCGGGACACTTCAAATCAAGATATTGGTGCCATGTAGCCCCGCATCTGCTGCATCTCTCGTTAGCCTTTCCCTGTCTTCTTTCTACACTTTTCCATCCTGATTGATGTGTACTTTTATTTGTGATTGCGTTTATCTCATTCGTTTTATTTTCTTTAGATTGACTGTCGTACCCTTGCAGTTGATGATTCACAATTTCCAGTGTATTTGCTTCTACTATAATTTTGTCCAAAGTTCCTTCATCACCCATTGTCAGTATCTTTTTTCTAAGTTCTGCAGATATACATCCTTCGATGACTTGGTCGATAATGTGTTCGTCAGTATTTTCGAATTTGCATTTAACAGCTTGATCCCTTAGTTTTACTAAATACTTTTCGAAACTTTCTCCTTCTTCTTGCTTGATGAGGCGAAAAATATGTCTTTCGTATATTTTATTTTGTTTGGGACGGAAATATCGATCTAGCTTTTCGATTGCCATCTTGAAAACATTCACTCCTTCTTTATCTTCGACACTTGAGCCAGGCAAGTTGAAAAAAATCTCCTGCAGCCCTGCACCACCTAACACAAGTAATGTTGCTCTCATCTTTTTAGGTGAAGAGATATCAGCTGCTTCAAAATAAATTTCTAACGACCTTTTCCATTTCTCCCACTTTATACCAACAGAAGCGCTGTCTCCTTCTAATTCCAGTTTATCAGGCGGCGGTAGTTTGTCCGACATGTTGTCTTATGGGGCGACCTGTAAGAGTGGAGGGGTAATAGTTTTACCGTTATGTAACTACGCTTCTATGGGCGCTACGTCCAACTTAATGGACACCTCGTCCAATTTAATGGACGCCTCGTCCAATTTAATGGACGCCTCGTCCAATTTAATGGACGCCTCGTCCAATTTAATGGACGCCTCGTCCAATTCAATGGACGCTTCGTCTAATTCAATTGACGCCTAATTCAATTGACGCCTCGTCCAATTCAATGGACGCCTCGTCCAATTCAATGGACGCCTCGTCCAATTCAATGGACGCCTCGTCCAATTCAATGGACGCCTCGTCCAATTCAATGGACGCTTCGTCCAATTTAATGGACGCCGAAGAATTGCTCTGATCAGTGAAAAACCTAAAACTAGAAATATAGAATTTAATTATTTATTTCTTTGTTCCTAGATAAATTATTTTATTAATTTTATTCATTTTATGAGTGTATTAGTTACAATAATGAATTGGTGTTTATGTACTTGACTTGACATAAGCAATAAAAGTTATATATTTTATACAATTAAGTATTTAAGGTCGTGATAATTATGTGAATTTGTTATTAAAACCGTATTATTTTAATCTCATAATAATTTGCTCTGTCTAACCCGCAGAAATAATGACTTGGTAGATTAAACATTTTTTTTTTAATTTTAAGTAATAGGAAATTTCGTGAATAGCACTCTTTTATGATAGGCTGTATCGTGAACGCAACCTTCCCATTGTCTGTGCTCGTTCACTTTTTTTTTTTTTTGCGTATTTACACTTTAGCGTTCGCGCCAATTTGAAAATTTATTTTATTGTTTTGTAAAATATAAACATAATTTCGTCATAATACCTTACGGGCAGACAGAGTCAACAATCTTGAAAAAAATGAAATGCCGCGACCAGCTGGCGGCTTAATGTTAATACAATCCAAAGTTTAATCTAGTACAAATATATATGTATCCACTGTTGTATATTATTCTTATAAAAGATGCATAGAAAATATATTAATTAGCACATATTTACTTCTTAACAAAATTATAAATATAATTTAACTGTCGTAGAAATTTTATTTTTCGTAAACTTATAACGCCTTATTTCGGAAAAATTGTTTGGCTACATGCCGCTGGTACATTTTATAAAACATCATCTAATTATTATGCGTATATATATAACAAGTAATAATGTTCACGCATCAAAATAATATGACTTACCTTTTATCTCGTCGCCACTTGTAAAATACGTGATATTTATACTACGTACAGTCACCGGCTCACTACCACACCAAGTACCAGTACACGTCTGTCTGCGATTGCCGTTCGCACGCAACTGTCAACTTGACATTTATAATACCGACTTGTGTGTGTGAGACAGCGTCTTGTATCCATTACTAGATACAAACACTACAGGTAGGATATAGCCTCTGTCTACCCCTCCGGGAAAGGCGTGATTTTATATTTGCATGTAAGCGTTAATGTTAAAAAAGAAAAAATTAAAGTGGATTTTTATTTATTTTATTATTTATTTTTGTTGGTTTAAAAACTGTCAACTTTGAAATTGTTTGGTTGTATCAAGTCGACTCCATTCGCGCATTCAACGAAGTGTAACAATTGTAATGAACATACATCGCTGGCTGCGGGTCACTGCGCGGTTCTAAATTTCAGTTTCACCGCTCGATGGACGCTGCCGTTTTCCTATTCGACCACGCACTTGTTAGTAAAATAATTTTTAACCAATTTTATTTCAATTTTCATTTTACTATTTTTGTGAAAGAGTTTAAGAGAAAAGAAACGGTACAACTTTCAAGTGTCACTCATTATGACACATTGCAAGGAACGGGGTTGAACATGGTTTTCTTTGTTTTCTAAGTTAAATATCAAGAAGTCTTAAATATCAATATCTTTTGATATTTTTATTAACAAATGTAAAAATATATTAAAAAAAATATTTGCAAAAGCTTCTTAATAATTCTCTAATTTTCAAATTCTTATCCACAAAATGAAGAAACCTAGAAATTCTTGTAAAACATCGTGAGTGATTCTAAATAATTCCTTCCAAGAATGGGTCCAAAGAAATAGTCTGAGGTCTAAGTGGCTTATAGATTAGGGCGCTCTCAATACGATGACAGAATTACGCTAATGCGATTACACTAAGAGTGCTTTTGTGTACTTCGTTCCAGGCACGTAGAGTCTAGACGTAATTTAGGCATTACTTACCTGCGAATTTGTTTTAGTAACAAGAACAAAGATTTAATTTTTGAAGTACTCTCTTTCTGCTCAGTGAAAAAACACGGGATAAAAATGATGGCAGGCTGAATGCAAATAATGACATTGGCTTTTTAATTAGTTATGGACATAGCTTTATATAACTACACTTTAGCTGACAAAAGAGATAAATAATTTTAATATTTATCCAAGTATAGCATTTATGATACAATATCAATAAATGTGATATTGTAATTTTTTTTGCTCTGACAATTCAAAATTGACAATTTATCTATACTAATATTATAAAGCTGAAGAGTTTGTTTGTTTGTTTGTTTGAACGCGCTAATCTCAGGAACTACTGGTTCGAATTGAAAAATTATTTTTGTGTTGAATAGACCCTTTATCAAGGAAGGCTTTAGGCTATATAACATCACGCTGCAACTATTAGTATGTATAGTATATAGTATTATAAATAATGGAGAATGTGAAGAAAATTGGGGAAAATTATTCATCCTTGAGGGCTTCAATGATGCCCAAAATAACTATTCCACGCGGACGGAGTCGCGTGCACAGCTAATCAAAAATAATTATGTACCTAATATCTAGTTTATGTTATAAAATATATGGGAAATTATTTATTACAATGAGCATTATAATTCACAACAGAACTCATATATTGCTTCCGCGCATCGCCCGACATGGCTTCCATAATAAATACAAACGACTCGTGCGTGCCCACCTCGACAACTTTCTGTGTATATTTGTATTAGAAGATAAGATACAAATTCCCAAAGGCCTAGAGAATTTTTCCTTTGCATATATTTCACAGCACAATTCGTTTTCAGTGATGTGAGGTCGTGACCAGCATTAGTGGTTGTTAAAGACAGTTTCACAAAAGAAGTTTCATTTAATTACCTGACGTTCCCACTATCAGATTGTGTGATCGTAAAAAAAAGCAAAAAACCCACAAAACAACGCTATATTGAAATTTCGAAATATGTTGCCGCTGCCTAAGGTATGCAAAGAAATGCTGGCTTGAGATCGCGAATGATGATAGACAAGTCAATGGATCTAAATCTGAGGATGCCGAAGACACATAGCACAAATGCATAAATTGCAACCGGGAACAGCCAATGATTAAGAAAGAGATATTTTAGTGGTAAAGTTATTGGCCAAAGCAGAAGCTATTTATGTAAAACTCTTTCGTTACTAAGTGCGGGCCAGACTCACACACAACGCACAGCCTCGCTGGGTCTAGAGACTTGACATTTGGCGTGTAGGTACCTTATTTGGTTTGAGATGCACTGAGACGATATTCGGAAATTCCCACAGGAACTGAAGAGAATTTAAGTAATACGCGAGCAAAGCCGCGCCAAAAATACTTGAAGTAGTAGATTTATATCTATTACTACAGGTATTTTTACTTATGATATTTCATTTGTTGGTATTAAATGAATAAATACTCGTAATGTCTGTGATCGACACTAAACTAAATATTGTCAAGAAAGAGAATTGTAGGTATCCTGAATGTGACTGCTTCTACGAAAAAGCTTTCACACAAATAAGATAGAATCTAGGTAAAAAATGTTTTCATGTATTTTTGTATTGAGGTTTCTGATTCTCAAAAGAAAAGTAAGAAGCGTAAATAAGAATTATTTAAATGTAATACTGTACGCTCACCTCACGTCGTTATAAATATACAGGCTGAAGCCTAAAGACTCGAAGGGCATCTTTTTGTTTTATCAAAATCCTTTTCTCCTTAATCATTGATACATGATTTTTGTTAAATTTCGATTGATGTTACGCAACTGTAGAAAGGAGATACGCGCGCGCGAGGGATAATATTGTCTGCAGACTCTTAGCAAACGCGAGTAAGTATTCAATTTGCTTTCCGTTCTTTGTCGTTTGTTCCGAGTTTCGAGCAAATGCCAAGATAATAGACACTTCCACGTATGCAAATATGCGGGCGCCAATTATCTGAGGCGTCCCGGGCCCGAATTAACATAACTTCGGGAATCTTTGCAAACAAGCCTTTAAAAGCAATTTTGGATACAATGTTATGAATCTGCTCCGATATAAGGGCTTGTGATATAATCGAATGAACTTGAAGGTTAAATGTCGGGTTTGAGGAATGTGATTACGGGTGACATTCAAGACTTTGTGACATATACATACATAGGTACATATCAAGCTTTTGCCGGAGCGATAGACAGATAATTAATTCAATAGCTGCACATAAAATTCAGATGAGAATAAATTTTTTGAAAGCAAATTTACCTACCTTTTTTAACAACGTTAAAAATAAATGCTCAAATGAAAATCGTAGACTTATACCACAAAACCTTACGTACAATATATATCAGAACTATACCAGCAATCTCCCTTCAACTTTCAACAACCTTTAATCTCTACAACTTTATGACATGCTTTAAAACATTTTAAAAATAAGAACACTGTTACAAAACCTAAAAGTGAAGGCGACGTGGTCGGTCCTAAAGCCTGTGTTATCACTCCAGGCTGTAGAAGTTCCAAACTTGCCGTCTTTGAGCTCAAAGGCCTATTTATGAGAGCAAACAAAAGTTCGCGCAGCTTTGATCGTCTCACGGGATGTGGGCCTGACAACCTCGCCGAATCATGAATATTTTTATACGAGACCTGAATGGATATCTTGACATCTAGAATAAAATGAAGGCGAAATGTTATCTTTCTTGATCGCAGAAATTAAAGAAATTTTCCTTTGTATAGTAGGGTATACCAATCATAAATTCAGATAAAAAAAAATTGACTACTAAAATTTAATTTTGAGAATAAAAGGATTACGCAAAATATTTATAGGTCTTTAAAAATTATGCCTCTTCTTTTAAATTTGGTATAATTTTTAATACCATAAGAATTACTCCAGAAATCGATTTATTTTAACCATTTAATATTATTTATTTTACCTCTATTATAAATATTCAAATAGTCTAAAATGTCAAAATCTTCTAAAGTCTGTATTTCGTTCGTTATGACTATAGTAGTCACAGTGTGAGTGAACGAGACGTGAACGCGACGTGACCGCGACGTGACCACGTGACATAATTCGTCGGACGTGACTTGACCGCACTGACAAATCACTGCACATTATTAGTTCGCTACGTGCTTTCTGTATTGTATGAATGTGTGATCATATTAACGGATTGTTTAAATAGTTGTTGCTGTACATATTAAAAAACGCTTTCACATCGACAAGTTATCATTTGCGTCCTCTTCCTAATTTAAAAAACCGTAGATCTATTTCATGTTTATTTGATCAAAGCTTATAAAATGTCGGATGTCTTTCACTCATTCAGCAGCATGAAAGTACAGGCTAAGACTCTTTTCGCTAGAGTCAAAAATGGAAATGGTTTATATTGTAGAAAATACATTGTAAAAAATACTCCAAAGAATTGAATTGACTCAAAATAACACACTCAAAATGTTCGATTCTTTCCAATCCTGCCGTTTTAACACATTACTAGGAGAATTTTCTCACAATGATAAAAAAAATAGTAATGATAAAAGATAATAAACTATTGTAATCTTAGTAACTGATAGTGGCATATAATAAAGATGACCGGTCCTCTGTCATCTAAAAATTTGGAGACGAGCCAAAGAGAAATAACGGAGATACAGCGAGCGTTAAACAAGCGGACCAAGTTTTCACGAGACAATAACAAATATATCTACTTTACTCTGCCACACCAAGGTTAGACACTTACGCTGAAAATATTAAAAAGACTAAACTGAGTGACTTTCAGATTTATAATGCATATTTTTAGGGTAAGGGGTTATTGGTCTAACCTCTCCGTAGATATATCCTAACTTTAGGTCTATAAAGCTATGAAACAGTAAGGAAACAAAATCTTGTAGTTTATTAAGTGATCCTTGGTAATAAAAATTACAGTTTAAAACCAGCTGTCTGCCTGATTTTGAACCTTATCTTTGAATTTTTAAAATTATTCAAATGTATTTCGAGTCCTTAGGGCGAAATCCTTCGGTAAAAACGAACTAGTCTTATTCAGCATAGTTAGAATATACACGACAAAAAGATTGAGCACTCCTCCGGAAAGTGACCACAGTAATTCACTGGTCGTATGTGTCTCACGTCCGCGGACAGGCCGGGACAACTTGAGGCATTCGCCTCGCCCCTTACAAACAATAATAGCATAGTACGCGCACCCTGAACATTGACATGAGCTTGCTAGATACAGCAAGTTCACTGAGATATAAAGAAACCAAGAGTGTCTAGATTTTTCTACTTTTGCATATTGTTATCGTAATGAAAAGAATCAGAAATACAAAAATGTTGGAAACAAATGAAATTATTAACCTGATTAACATAAAAAATTTATGACCTACTACGTACGTATTAGGTACGAAGACTAGATTTTCATAAATAATATTGGCTACAACCCGGGCAAAGTAGTACGGAATAAATAAATCAAAAGCCACAATGACAAAATTTCTCGGTCGGTACATTTAAAAAAACTGTTTATTACAGCACAAAAAATAAATAAAGTTATAGTAAATGATTATTACAGATACACCCGCGGGATCTAGTTAGATGTATGTCAGTGACCCTCAGACAATCCGATTAAATCAGACCACAGATGTGCCCAATTAGAGTTAGTCGTAAGTCTGTTGCTGCAATAAAAAGTATGCTTCTTAGTTAAGTATTAACTTAATAGTACTGTGGATCTAATAGAATTGGCGCAATAAACTGAAAGTATTATCAAAAGTTTCTGCATACTTACATACGTACATATAGACACGTCTATATACCCTGCGGGTGCCCGAAACCACACGGTATCAATAAAGTTTCACCAATAATCTCTTAATAAATCTTCGATTATGCAATATGATGTATTTTATAATCGAGGATTTATTAAGAGAATGTTGATTGATCACTTACAATAGATTTTCTATCAAACTTTAAGTCTCTTATATTTATAGTTATTATTTTGCCAAGTAATCACTATCATTTTTTTCAGAACTTTTACCATGTTCTACCAAGTGTTATATTTTATCACTTTAGATCGAAAATTTAGTACGTGATTACTGGAAAATTACCTACAACGATTTCAATCTGATTACATTGAGAATGAACACAGGTGCCCTCCGATGTTCCAAATCTCATTCTCATTTCTTTAGAACTTCGGTAATGCGATTTGTTTAACAGCCTGTGTTATTATTCGGCTGAATGGAACAGTTAAGTAGGGTAAATAAGGTACGCGAAGATTTGAAAAGAGAAGAAAGTGTGCCGTGTGGTTCCCGGCACCTATATAAAATAGAAAAGGACCACTCCATCTCTTTCCCATGGATGTTGTAAAAGGCGACTAAGGAATAGGGCTAAGCTAAGCGACTAATAAATAGCTTATAAACTTGGGTTTCTTCTTTTAGGCGATGGGCTAGCAACCTGTCACTATGTGACTGATAGGCCACGGCCTATCAGTCTTTCAAGACTGACGGCTCTGTCTACCCTGCAAGGGCTATAGACGTGATTATGTGCTTGTATGTATATATGTTTCGCACCATCGGCGGTGATTCGCGTATATAATTGTGAGATTATGAAGCACCTATGCTTATTCAATTATTTTAAACAAACATACAATTGCCGTGTGGTTCCCCACACCAATACAAAAAAGAATAGGACCACTCCGTCTCTTTCCCATGGATGTCGTAAAAGGCGATTAAGGGAAGGCTTACAAACTTGGGATTCTTTTTTAGGCATTGGATTAGCAACCTGTCACTATTTGAATCTCAATTCTATGATTAAACCAAATAGCTGAACGCGGCCATTTAGTCTTTTCAAGTCTGTTGGCTCTGTCTTCCCCGCAAGCGATATAGACGTGATCATATGTATGTATGTATGTACAATCTATTGCTCTGTTGTTTAAAAAATGTCGCATGCAAGCAAGTGCGGTGTGTAAATAGGATAGGCTTCAAAATTAGAGAACATCTTTAGATGACGTTTTTGACGGATAAGCTCTGACGGTGTTAACGCAATGACAGCTATAGATGTATAGTGGGGAAAGGTTGAATAACGGTCTTGTGTAAGGTCCGGAGACACTTCAAACTACCCTGGATTGTGAATTGAGAAGACTTACCCTTAATCTTAAATTTCGCAAAATTACAATACTAAACCTATTACGTTAACTATATACCTACATATATGTCTCGTATATTTTCTTCTAAACCACCTTTTTAATGTCATTAATTTAAAACACAGGTTTTTTAAATTCTATTGAGGCGTAGTTGCGAACTCAGAATTCACATCTTACAGCCACAGCGTAGTAATTCGTAGCGCCGGCTGCAACAGCTTCACCCGAACATTTATACGACAACTCCGAGCGGCGGGTATACGCTGTTATTGCGACTCAGACTGCTTTCAAATAAACACTTTCAGACAAGTGCTACTGTCACTTTAATAAAAGGCCATAATGGCTTAATAATAAGGTTTAGAAAGATTTTAGTCTTAGTTGTTATTTTCGATGAAAATACTGCAGTGTAGTTTGTTCCGCCGCTTCTTCTACACATTCGCTTTGGAAGCGGTAGTAGTCATAATTAGTGATGTGACGTCAATAAGCGATACCTTGTATCCAATTTTGAAAATAAATCTATTCTAGTCTATTCTATTCTGTGGCGATAAATTTAAAGACAAATGACCATCTATCACATATTATGCTGTTTTAATATACAAAATACTTCAGGATCGTGTTCTGCGTGGTGATGGTGATGTGAATGGTGAATGTTATTAAATTTTTTTAAGTCCCACAATCACAGAACTAACGTTTTACAAATTAATTCAAAATTTTGTCCAATCTAGCCACATTTATAAACACATATTATATTTAATAGTGTAAAATCTGTCTGTCCAGCAAAGTGATATAAATTATATTTATATGAAATATGCTCATAATAATTTGCTTACAATGTAAAATGGATTTGTACAAAAGAACATTGGTTCAAAACGGTGGTAATTCCATTTTTCAACAAAAACGTACTCACAGCTACAACTATATCTCTAAAACAAAGAAAGTGTACGATAATGTTCGTAACTCAACAAGTTGCCGCGTTGCTTGGTGGCCCACGTGTGCTTGTTACAACGATATTACTTCATGTTATACTACAACAGAGCCAACAGTCTTGAAAAGACTGAAAGTCCACGTTCAGCTGTTAGGCTCAATGAAAGAATTGAGATGCAAATAGTGACAGGTTGCTAGCCCATCGCCTGAATTAAGAATCCCAAGTTTATAAGCTATTTATTAGTCGCTTAGCTTAGCCCTATTCCTTAGTCGCCTTTTACAATATCCATGGAAAAGAGATGGAGTGGTCCTTTTCCGTTTTATATAGGTGCAGGGGACCACACGGCACACTTTCTTCTCTTTTCAAATCCCTCTAAGCCTATCCCTTACTCGCATACGACATCTATGGAGAAGAAATGGAGTGGTCCTATTCTTTTTTCTATTGGTGCAAGGAACCACACGGCACAATAGTGTACATTCCAGTGATTTCTTATCCATATCTGTAATATTGCTTCGTACATGATGTCACACGATAAACACCTCGTGACTCGTGAGTTGCCGCACAAACGGCCAGGCTAAATTAATTAATTTCGGTGAGCGTCGACTCCGAGTGGCATTGTACTGTTACTAATTATTCCTATTGTTAAATACGTGCGTTTAATAGGCGTATGTTTGTTTACGATCACAGAATACCGTAATTGATGTTTCCTACAAATATTCAATTACAATTATTGTTGTTTTGCGAGCTAAATTATTACTATAATTAATTTATTCTTAATTTTAAATACTGTCTATCAACAACTGTTTAAAAACATACAAATGACTAATTAAACTTATTTTCTTACTTATTAAAATTAGAAATCTGTTCTGAACGATGTAGGTAGAAAAAGTAATTTATTTCCTTTTCGGCGTGATGAAATTGTTGTTCATATCAAATTACATTTTGTTTACGTCTCTGAACTAAGGTAGTGATGCTCAGACGTACAGAGTGATATGAAAATAGCCAAATTGTTAACATACTTACATTTCTTTAGTCACTTAGCTTAGATCGATGTTAGAACACTAGTTGCTCAATTGTTCTTTTTTTAAAAAAAAAGCGAGTGAGATGTTGTATAAAGTGTAAAAATATCTAAAGTCACCGGCGCAAGTCGTTCCTCGCTTCGACGCCTTCGCACTCCTTTTTCACCGCTAATAATGTGGTAAAAAGTGCGCCACTTATCACTCCCCACTTAATCGCCGCATAAGTGATGAGTCCCTCCCCTCCCCTCCCCCCAGCGCGGACAATGTGAGTGCTAATTGGTGCGTTTCATTTTCATTAGTTCCCGAGGCGAAGCGAGGCTAATCGCTGGAAACGGTTCTTTTGAACTTTGCCTACAGAAAACTTGCTTTCTCTCGTGAGATTTTATCTGATTTTTTCACAAATCGGAAGTATAATAAATTGAATGGTGTCTTATAAAAATCAGTTTGCATGCGATTCTGGCAACGAAGACAAACATTCCCACACAGATAGTAATCGTCAATCAAGAAAAACCTCACGAACTTGGAATTCTTCATTTAGGCGATGGGCTAGCATACATACATACATACATATGGTCACGTCTATATCCCTTGCGGGGTAGACAGAGCCAACAGTCTTGAAAAGACTGAATGGCCACGTTCAGCTATTTGGCTTAATGATAGAACCGAGATTCAAATAGTGACAGGTTGCTAGCCCATCGCCTAAAAGAGGAATCCTAAGTTTATAAGCCTATCCCTTAGTCGCCTTTTACGACATCCATGGGAAAGAGATGGAGTGGTCCTATTCTTTTTTGTAATAGTGCCGGGAACCACACGGCATGGGCTAGCAATATGTTACTATCATTAATTCTTCGCGGCTTTCTACATTGTAAGACATAAAAAGTTTATAAATGTATCTACCAACACATTGCATGGCAGTTTTGTAAGGTTGTCATGTCTTATTGAAAGTTTCTTGTTCATACATACAATAACAGCCTCAAAGAGACTAGAAGGCCGTGTTCAGCTGAATAATTAATAATTGAGTTAAAAACGGCGATTTATGACTGATAATCAATTTACACTCTGAAGACACGTTTGTTTAACGATACAAAAATATTTCCGATAGAATATTTTAAAACTTATTATAATATTTTTACTGAAATTGAACCTAAACTTTTCCCTAAGAACTCTTCTCAATTCTTAACTATCCGAGTAAAAAAGTCTCGATTAATCACGTCGAAAAGTCCCGAACTAAGTTTTCTAGTTGATTTCCCGCCTCAAATAGATATTAATGAAAAGCGCACTCCGGGGCAGTCTGAATGAGCGGGCGGGGACGGGTTGGAGTCGGGGAACTCAGTTGAGTCAGATGTCTAACGGAACCCAATGGGTATTCAATTTATTTGTTTATTTTTAACTAAAAAACTTGCTCCACAAATCAATTTAGTACTAAATACACTCTCTACTCAATTTAAATAATTGTGAAAGAAATTAAGTAATTGTGATCATGCTATAAGTATTTTCTTATTCGTTTTAGTTGGTTCTGCTGTTGATTCTTAACTGCGCACTTCGAGAAATGGAGAAATATCCCTGACTTTAGCTTGAAATGTGACCTTTAAATATATTCATTAGTGTAGTGGCGTGAGCGAGCAATTACTATAAATCGGTTTTCCCTAACAGATTTTCTCACCGGGGGCGAATCACTCTACTCTCAGGTCGCTTTGGGTAAATCACGGGTTTGCGTGTCACTGATTGTAAAATGTATTGCTTACTAAAGTTGTATGTGTGTATGTTTACTGTGCATCAGTCGGGGTGTCATATCAGTATCCTAGACCTGACAGTTTATAATTACCTGCGCTCTGAGTATGTATAGTCAGAAGTAGATGAACCTAGTCCTTATTTCTATGCACACTAATATCAAAAATCTTGCCGTGTGGTTCCCGGCACCAATACAAAAAAGAATAGGACCACTCCATCTCTTTCCTATGGATGTCGTAAGAGGCGACTAAGAGATATGCTTACAAACTTGGGATTCTTTTAAGGCGATGGGCTAGCAACCTGTCGCTATTTGAATCTCAATTCTATCATTAAGCCAAATAGCTGAACGTGGCCATTCAGTCTTTTCAAGACTGTTGGCTCTGTCTATCCCGCAAGGGATATGGACGTGACCATATGTATGTATGTATCAAAAATTTTCTTCCTCCTGGCTTTAGGCTTTAATTTTTTTCCGTAAGCATCTTTTTTCGGCTTGTACTTAAAATAAAATATTAAAACCATGTTTACACAATGAAATAACTCGGTATTCACTACCATTTATTTACTTTTTCGGATTCATATTTCTACTTCAACTGCTCTGAATAATTCTCTCTTCTAACTAAAATTTAGGCATAACTTATCTATATAATTCTAACTCTACTATTACTCAGGCATGAAACCTTGTATTGGTAGACCTTATAGCTAAACAACCCCATGTATTTACAATACGATATCCTACGATATCGATATCTTTGGCCAGTGGGCTTAAAGTCAATCCCTCACAGACACAATGTGATCGATTCCTGTATGTGGTCACGCTACTCCCTACAACACTAACAGGAGAACTACAAGAGGGAAATATCGAGTTACATTGAATTGTGGTAAATGGGTCAAACATTCTTAGGGTTTCTTATTCAAAAGGAACCCTGTAGTCATATTGTAATATACATATACAGGGTGAAACTTTATTCGTTAAGAAAATTTTCGCAGAATGTTTAAACGATGGATTCGGGTAAGTTTCCATTTTAAATCATTTAGCCTTAATGTGCGGGGAAAGAAAACAAATACCTTTAAGACAAATATAATTAATTATTTTATAATTTCAACACGGTGCACAAAAAATGATTTTACAAAGCGGAAGGAAGAAAAAAGTGTTGTATATGCTAGGCTTTTTTAACCACCAACCAAATTTAAACAACGAAAATAGAATGTTAAATTTTTTAATTAAACACTTAATGATCTAAGTTTTTGTATGGAAGAGTAAAAATTTTTTTTTCTTTTTACTATTCAATTGATATTATCATTTTATCGACAAGATTCCACAAAGACGTACACATTGGACAGCCGACGCTGTCCAGATATATCATCAAAATAATACTTTACACGTGGTAAATAATAGTAAATGTGGAGTCGGAAATGGTTGTAGTTCAAATTCAAAATTTTTATTCATTATCCATATCGCTTAATAATTGTCAAAACGTTTAATTTCACAACATTGGTTGACGTCAAATAGTCACCATAACGTTTTCATTTTCTTGACAGCTTTACTTATTTATATTTTTATGTTAAATCATACCACTTGCACAGTTCAATTGACTTTCTATTGTCATATTATTCGGACTTTAACATGTCCGAGTACATCAATTGTATCAAAGTGACATAGTGCGTATAGAGTACATAAGCTGTAATCGATACGGCACGAAGACTGCACGGGCCGCGCCGGGCCGGACCCGGCTTTCGTACGGCTTCATCCGGCGAAGGGCCAAAGGTCGAAGGTCACCTGATTGTAAATGTAACGATGCGTTTTTGATGTATCATATGTCTAAGAACTTCTATGGTTATTGGAGTAAAATCAAATGGAGAATATATTGATTGTTGTTTTAAATTATCATACAAAAAATATTTAAAAAGTATTTTTTTTAAGTATTACTTTAAAAAAATAAACTTTAAGAAAGCCATAATAGATCATGTATTATCATTATGAAACGTTCTAATTTATTGATTCTAATAATCTTATAAATCATTTCCAGAGACAGAGCCAACAGTCTTGAAGAGATTGTTAGGCCACGTTCAGCTCTTTGGCTCTATGATAGAATTGACATTCAAATAGGGACAGGTCGTCTAAAAGAAGAATCCCAAGTTTATAAGCTTTTCCCTTAATCGTCTTTCCAATATCCATGGAGAAGAGATGGAATAGTCCTTTTCTTTACTGTTTAATTCTTTAAATATTACATTTTTGTAAATAGAAGTTTGTTTTGCCTCTGTAACGCTCCGTACCCCCAGTAACCGTTAAATGTATAACATACAGCTTCGACTGCTGGATTTTGAATCCAATATTAATAATCCAGTGGTTTAGCCGACTGTTTGCTCGGCGCGATATGGGCCTGGGTTTGATCCCGACGGATTAAGGCGAGAGCAAAGTTTAGAAAGAGATATCAATGGGGATTACTTACTCAATTGATAAGTTATTAGTACCATAAGAAGGACTAGCTTTAGTCTGCAGCTACGCCTCTAATTTACATACAGTCTAATTGTAATTGTACACATACAATCTAATTTGTTTTCTCAGTAGTCTACTACACTACGATTCAAGCGTTATGGATTCGTCTGTCAGTCGCTTAATAGCCAAAAACCCGTCCCACCACGGCAAGACACAAAACTTCTAATTATGTGGAGTATAATACATTCAGTCAGAAAAGTATCGGGAATGGATTATTTATTTATGGTTCCAAATTCAAATTTTTGTTTTTTTTGTTGTTGTTAGATTGGCACAACTGTTTTCCATTTTGGCGCTGAGTTTGAGTTGCATCTGTTGTTTACATTAAATACAGTGCTATTTTTAGTTATATCATATCT
Source organism: Amyelois transitella (assembly GCF_032362555.1). Taxonomy (NCBI): domain Eukaryota; kingdom Metazoa; phylum Arthropoda; class Insecta; order Lepidoptera; family Pyralidae; genus Amyelois; species Amyelois transitella. The sequence continues at coordinate 189,657 of NC_083509.1, read as the reverse complement.
AGTGTGTATTGCTAATTTCTTATGGATAAAAACATCGAACAAAGAGTTTGTCTTAAATTTTGCATTGCCAATGGAATATCGTGTTCGGAGTCACTGAAAATGTTACAGAAGGCTTACGGTGAATCGACTTTATCAAAAACTCGTGCTTATGAGTGGTACAAAGCGTTCAAAAGCGGTCGAGATGTGATGGAAGATTTGCCTCGCTCTGGTAGGCCATCAACGTCTGCAACTGAAGTTAACATCGCAAAAGTGAAGGAAATAGTGACTGAAAATCCTCATTCAACTTTGAGAGAGATAGCCACCGAACTTTCTGTATCTCACGAGTCGATCCGTACCATTTTAACTAATAATTTGGGTATGAAACATGTTGCCGCTCGGCTAGTCCCAAAAGACGTGAATTTTTTTCAAAAACTCAATCTCATGAGTGTCGCTGAGGACATGCTAGAACGAGTCAATTCCGACCCAACATTCATGAAACGCATTGTTACTGGTGACGAGACGTGGGTTTACGAGTTTGACATGCAAACTAGTCAACAAGCTTCGGAGTGGCGCCTTCCAACTGAACCGAAACCGAAAAAACCACGCCAAAGTCGTTCAAAAGTCAAAGTCATGTTGACTGTTTTCTTTGACTATCGCGGTGTTGTGCACTCGGAATTCTTGCCGGAAGGTCAAACGGTAAATAAGGAATATTATTTGAGTGTTATGCGGCGTTTAAGAGAGCAAATCCGACGAAAAAGGCCAGATTTGTGGAAAGAAAATTCTTGGATTTTGCACCATGATAATGCACCTTCGCACAAGGCCATCATTGTGAACGAATTTTTAACCAAACACTCAACAAATACCATCGAGCAACCACCATATTCACCAGATATGGCTCCAGCCGACTTTTTTCTTTTTCCTAAACTCAAATTACCACTTCGTGGCACCTGTTTTCAATCGGTAGAAGACATAAAAGAGAATTCGCGGCGAGAACTGACCTCAATTCCGGAAACAGTGTTTAAAAAATGTTTTGATGATTGGATTATTCGTTGGCGTAAGTGTATCGTTTCTAAAGGAGCATATTTTGAAGGTGATAAAATAAATTTGGATGAATAACAAACAGATTGTGTATTATTGATCTTTTCCTGCTACTTTCTTGACAGAGTAGTATGTATATTAATTAATAATATTTTGGAGCCTAGTCGCCTAGTACGTTTGAATTTGGAAATATGATAACGATAGGTTGGGTTAGATTTCAAGTAATAATTTAGTTGAGTCTCTATTTGAATAAGGTTGAACTTAACAGACATTCTTCTTGTTTTATGTAGCTATAAAAAAAGAATAGGGCCACTTACTCTCGTTTTAGGCCTTAGATGTTGTAAAAGGCGACTAAAGGATAGACATAAACTTGGTATTCTTCTTTTAGGTGATGGGCTAGCAACCTGTCACTATTTGAATCTCAATTCTATCATTAAGCCAAAAAGCTGAACTTGGCCTTTCAGTCTTTTCAAGACTGCTGTCTCTATCTACGCCGCAAGGAATATAGACGTAACTATATGTATGTATGTATTTTGAAGTAGTTACTTCCCAAAAAAGTTACGAAAATTACGTTTTCATTAAAAAAGCCAATCACCCTACAATAACACGATAACTGCGGCTTTATAACGCACCAGCTCAGCGCTTAGTGAGTTATCGCTCAAGTTGCTGCCTTTGTGCCCCTAATTGAATCACCCTGTATCGCCCTAGAGGAAGCGCGATGCTCGATATATGTCTTTATCGATAGTTTTACCACGATCACAGCCCTAAAATGATGTTCGTCACGTTGCTATTTCCTTTCTTATTTGTCTGTGTTCGTTTTAAGGGGAAACCTTAAAAGACCCCATGACTAAGCCTCCGCTGTCTGTCTGTCCGTCCATTAAATCTTCTCAGAATTATTTTTTAGGCGATAGGCTGGCAACCGCTGTTACTATTTCCATCTCAATTCCATCATTTAGCTGACAGCTGAGTTTAAGCCAGTCTTTGCAAGACTGTTCGCTCTCTACCCGGCAAGGATATAAACGTAACTATATATATGTTAGTATTAATTGTAATTATCTCAGGTCTTAAGTAGCTTAATAGGTAGGTATTAAGATGAAACATACGCTAAGTTCATATTCCAGAAATTGACTGTCAAAGCCGTTTCAAACTCGATTGAATAATGATGCAGATTGCTTTCGGACGCACAAATCTAAGAGAAATGTAAGCACCAAACAAACTAAAAATGCTACTTTTAATGATTGAAAAATTACTTCGAGCCAGTATTGGGTGAGAACAACTAAAACTTACTTCTAAACAAATTAAATACGTTTAGTCCGATTTCCACGAACCAAGTCATAACCAGTCGGAAAATATGCCATTTTTCAGATGGTTAGCAACTTTGTTGAATTTTACAGGTGCCAATGTATGGATTTTATGGCAGATTGCGATAAATTTTCCAGCGGCTCGCTACAGCGCTGCATACATCGCCCATTGCCATCGTACATCGCTGAATAAATAATTCATCCCGCTAAGCAATCCGCCCGGAGCGAATTGGGCACCCGTCGCGTCGCTGAGGGCTACACAGCAACCAATGTCTAGAAATGGCACGATGAACAAGTTTACAATTAACAAAGAGAATTTCATGTCTTGTCCTACCATTTGTTCGTATAGTTACTTCAAAGTATATTTAGACACGATATAGCAATTTTGGAATTTAAATTAAAAAAAATATTCACATTATTACATAGACATAAGAATACAGAATATGAAAAATTACTGTGAATAAGAGAAATGTCACAATGCCGGCAGGGTTAGGTAATTTTTTTTTTATTACCGATGGGAAAAAAGCCTTATTAGAGCCCGGTCTACCAAGGGGAGTGTGAGACTCCTAGCATGCATTCTGATTCTATATGGCATTTTTCGCAAGCTTTATAGTACAAATTAATAATTTATCTCTTTTATTTTTTGTAAAATTAGGCTATTTGAGAGCTTCACTTCTTTACCTTCCATGTTTGTGGCGGCAACCGGCCTCTGCGCTCGGATATTAAAAGATCAACCGGGCACCGATATGTGCGGGCTGTAAGCAATATGGAACACTATCTGAGAAATGTGATTTCATACAATTTTGATATATTACTGTCTGCGCTACATACATGTGCCAAGTTTTCAGAAAATATTATTTCTCTAAGATTTTGGAGTTTCCTTCACAAAGTTGTTATTTCTTCCAGATTCTGAAATCAAAGTATATGCCCATAATTATAAGATTTTTAAAATGTAACCGTCATTGCCTTTCTATATTTTAAAGATTTTCTGTTATAGAATGCGTTCCAGAATAAAATCTGTAACGAAGTGTTTCACCTCACCTAAAAATATACCTCAATCAATTTGAAATGGACCCTGGATTTCAAATCTTTGAAAGTATGTTTAGATGAAAGAGAGAGAGGCACTCGCCACAACGTATACATTTCTCTTTTAACTTTGTCAGCCGATAAAAATGGCTGCAATTATTTATGTCTCAGTAACATACATTAACCTTTCATCTTCAAGTCGCATTCAAGATATTTTAACGGAATCACTTTGCATGAAAAATTCAGCAGTCATGCGTCTCATCAATTAGGTAGTATGTTTTCTGAAACATCCTTTATGAATACGCCGACAGGGAACGGTGGCAGATGTGCGCCGATTTTGAATGACTCGCAATTATCTTTTTGTCGTGGTTTTTTAAACTTGAGATAAGGACTTTATAATTAGTCTTTGCAAGACTGTCGCCTCTGCTACGCTAAGGATAAAATATGTTTATATTATTAACCACTTTTTTGTTGAATATAATTTATTTCAACTGTAACCGCATAATATAAATTTATCTAGTCAATAAATTTTATCGTGCTTATGAAAAAAGCGCTCATAAAAAAGACATGTACTTTAGAGAGCTAATTGTCAACATTTCGGGGTAGCGTTGCGTTTTAGAACAGAAGAAAATTTGCGGATTGCAACCTATACAATTATAATTAGTATCCCGTCTGCTCTGTCCACATTTCAACCTGTACAAGACTATACGCCAAGCGCGATCGGAAAGAAACGCGCAGTAATTGTGGCTCTTTATACTCGCGTCAAAACGCTCCATTGTGCATTCACAATGGCGGCGCACGTGCCCCGTGTCCCGCTGATATGTAGGTCTTCGTTCGGGCGACTGGATATGAGTTTATTGGTTTTCATGGTAGGAAAAGTACCATACAATAAAAACATCCATACTGTCAAATATTCTCGACAATTTATGAGTACTCCTGAGTACTCACTCCTGACGTCTCCATTTTTCAACACCATCATACATAAATATAATCATATTTTTATCACTTACTGGGTAGACAGAGTCGCAAAGATTGGGAGGCCACATACAGCTGTGTTACTTAATAAGAAATTAAGATTTTAATAGTGAAAGGTTGCTTTTAAGACAATTTTTAACGGGGTGGTGGTTTCACACCTTTTCAGTCAGTCTTCAATCACCCATTGTCTCGAGTTCATCATTCAAATCAAATCGCACATGCCGATTTAATTTTGTTTATTATTAGTTTTAACCATTTAAATGGAGACTAGATGGGTATTTACATTGAGCCGTTATCAAGTTTATCAATTAATGCACGGCTATTGAATTCCGCGCGTCCTTTCAAAGCGGTTATGAATTCCATCCCCAGCGGACCGAGTTCACAAACACGCCTCAAATAAACGAGCACACATAAATAAATGTACAATCTAAATGAATGAAAATTTTTGTGGGCAGAAATCAATTTATAATCAACAGCAGCTTTTTCAGAATTTTACACATGTAAATACAGTGAACCAAAGTGTAAATTTACATTTGACAATTTTTAGTGTTTAGCTGTTGATCCTATTTTAAAAGATCAGTTTAATTAATGTATATAAGGATTTTTTTTAAGTCTTCTTCTTGTCTATAATCCCGCTCGCAGTCTCACCACTTCGGAGAGGAGCCCGGGGTAAGCCCTTGACCATGGATCTTAGATTGGGTGAGTCAGGTTTTTACACGAAGCGACTCCTGTCTGACCTCCGTAACCTTCGTTTTAATTTCTTAGTAAAGTAACTTTATCTATATTAATTTTATTTCATACCTACATAAAACTAACTTTACGATTTCTGGATTTTGATCATTATCAAACCCCGGACTAGTGTCCTTAGGGACGAAGCAGCGATCCAAACCTGAAGTTATAAATGAAATACACGTCCCCTAAGATCGGATTCTCTAACAGCGTCAATATAATCTAATTTTAGTTTAAAACTTAGTGGACAGGAACTATGAATCAATCAGAACGAGGAAGTTAGATGACAGAAGTTAAATCGATCGCCGCAGGTCAGCGCGGCCGCACTCCGCGGGCTCATGTGCACATGTCTGGGTTTGGAGAAGTTATGATTGGATCGTCCATCTCTCAATATTCAACTTTTCAGCGAGATCATACATCCTCTTGTGGTATGTAGTGATTGATTCCATTCTGGTCTGGTAGTGAAGGAAATTATGTCATCTGCCAACTTTTCTTCCCGCGGTACGAGTTATAAAAGTCAAGTCAAATATGGTTTGGCTAATAAGTCTTTCAAACCTCCTGTCTGTCTTTCTGGTTAATGATAAAAGCTTCTGCTTTTTTGTCAAATTTCAACCTTATAAAATAAAGAATTTACTTAGCTTTACTTTCTCTGTTGCGAACATGAATTTTCTTTTAAGAACCTGACTGCCTAAGTAATATGTTTACTACGTCTACGCAAAGTATTTGTTTTGGATATACTTTACTCATCAATACTCAGTTATGATTTATACTCGATACTGCAAGAGAAAATAACCGCATTTGTTAAGGTATTATCCAAAATTTATTATTATATGACCACAAAAAAATTACGAGCGTTTTTTTCTTATGCCGCCATCCATCTCGCCTAACTTCAAATCGAAGATGTGTTTTTCCGCACGACTGTCTTCACTTATATGCAGGTTATCATAAACGATGTTCTGCCGCCGCATTGTCCTACAAGTGGCTTATTGCGTGCCTGCTCTGCGCACCGTGAAACTACTGCTGGGGTGCGGCCTGCCCACGCGTGCCTCGCAGACTATTATGCTAAATAGGTCACTTATCCCCTTCGCTACTGTAATTCTGTACTGTATTATTAATTTTCTATCGCATATGAAAGATATACTGGCCTATTTTAAAAGAAAATACATAGATATACAGATAAACTCTTTAATACACCAAAAGAAATCAGGTCTAATTGCTGCATTACATCTCAAAGAAATTGTTCAAATTAATCAGAAGAACAGCTATTAAACTTGGTATTGTTATTTCGGGCGATCGACGGGTTAAGAACTATCACTTTCTGAATCTCAACGTTATCCAGATGACGTGTCTTTTCATTTTTTTCAAGCCTGTTGCCTTTCCCTACCCCGTATAGGGTATTATTAATTTTTTATCGCACATAAAATACGTTTTACGAAACAAAATAGCGACAAATTGAGCCCAAACAAAAAAAGTTTAAATCAAATACCCGGCTGAGTTATAACAATCGTTGGGACCTTTCGGTGCAAATTGGGTTTTAATTCTACGTCGAACGCGGGTCATTAACGAATGGTCTCATTAAAGGGTCCGAAACAAATAAAATGCAAAAAGGATAACAGGGCTCCGGGCGGGCGCTCCCTGCTCTTTACGCTTGTTGTTCCTCTTTTGATCTTTACATATTTTCTGTTTTATTTTCATAAATACAATATCGCAATATTATTATCTACAGATATCCCATTTTTGGAAATATCTTATGAAGTGGATTTGTCTGGACATGTAGCAGGAAAAGGTGACTTGTATACTTTTCAACGCACTTTGTCGCACATAAATGAAATTTGCAAAATTTTAAGATACAAAGAGTTGTTATAATGACGCAATCAGCGCCAATCACACTGCCTGAATATAGATTGGTAAATAATGTGAAATAAAGGAACTATTTAAATTTTAATATCATAAAGCCATACAGCTGAACGTGGCCTTTCAGTCTCCTCAAGACTGTTGGCTCTGTTTATCCCGTAAGGGATATAGACGAGATTTATGTGTATGTTTTAAATATTGAAGCAGTTATTTTTTACAAGTACAAGTTTTGTTTTTTTATTAGAAACGTAATCAGTATCAGTTACATAAACTTAAAGCTACTTTCTCAATGAAAACTTGGCTGTAATGACGAATACATTAAAATATAATCAGCGAGGTATCTCTTCCTGTTAATCATTTCCACATTTACATAACAGACATTACACATAAAATAATTTCCATCCGCTTTCATTAGGAATTTCTGTGATGTTAATAAATGTGTAACGTATGGAAATGGCAACACTGAACCGCAACATAAGTAATGTCATTCTAATGTAGGTAGTTATTGACAATTCATTTCTATTTGTTTTAGTTGCTGCGTTGAAAAGATAATCGCCTGCGATTTCGGCCACGTGAGTTATATTTTATTTTTTTGCTTTTGATATCCATAAATATAAAAGGTTTTTGTGTAAAAATTCCATAAAAGGCCAACAGTTTTATACTTATATTGACCACTAGTTCGATTTCTAAATCAATTACGATAATTAGAGTTTGAATCTAACATTTATTAAAAAATATATATAAACTCTTTTATTAAAAAGTATCTGTTTTCATCCTTATTGATATTACAAACAGATACACTGACAAAGAGACCGATTATATATATATGGCATTATATCCACTCGTTATTTTTAAAGAAGTTCAAGTTATTATAATGTCTAGGCTATAACATCATAGAATTATTTAGTATTTAACAAAATAAAATGGGAAAATCAATATATCATTAGTTCTCACGTCATTTGACAGATACATTTACATAGTGACAGCACGTGGAACGCACGAACGGGGAAAAAGGCGATTAGCAGACGGCGTAGTTTTTGTGCCGGCGCTCTCTCCGGCCGCCGGCCGCCGTGTACGGCAGCAACCCTCTATTTGTTAGCTGTAAATGTTTGCAGCTCTAATTAATGGATTTGTCTGATTTACGAGCTTGCATTTGTACTGTCCTAGTGGGATTGCCTGATTTATGTGGTAATCATGCGGGAATATTGTTGTGTTACAGGAATGTGGAGCAGCGAGGAACTTGAGACTTGGTTATGTGGTTAGCGTTATGATAAATTGAAATGCCGTTTAATTACTGGATCGGTTCGAATTTCATTGCATCTATCTTGCTTCAGCAACTTAAAATCGGAGAAAATTATACACTCATTGTGTATATTTTCTTCAGGATACCTACAAAAAGCTATTCATTTTACACTCTATTATATCAGTTCAAGGTTGAAGAAGGGCCATTTTTATATTAAAAGGTCCATAATAAACATTTTATTTTCGTCGGCCTTTCGGGCGTAGTGTTAATTGCTCGACTCTGAGGTGCAGGTTCTTTTTATATTCTATTATATACTAGCTGTTGCCCGCGACTTCGTCCGCGTAAAGTTCGAGTTGAATCTTAACCATACAGTCAGATACAGACAGACAGACAGACAAAAAATGTAAAAAAAATCTCTATTCGTTTCAGTCAAAATCTATACTAATATTATAAAGCTGAAGAGTTTGTTTTGTTTGTTTGTTTGTTTAAACGCGCTAATCTCAGAAACTACTGAACCGATTTGAATAATTCTTTCACTGTTAGATAGTCTATTTATCGTGGAAGGCTATAGGCTACATTTTATTCCGGATTTCCTACGGGAAACGTCAACAATGCAGGTGAAAGTTGAATGAGTCGGCCATCTGTGAGCTTTCCACGCGAACGCTGCGCAAACCAACAAAGATATAGTAAAACAATGTACTTAAGATGTGAAGTACTCATTTTTTGCCACAAAAAAGTCCGCGAGAGCATATATCTATCTCTTATGGTTTACTTACAATAACCACTTTTATGTTCATTTTTTAAGATTATTTTTCATCTATACTAATATTATAAAGCTGAAGAGTTTGTTTTGTTTGTTTGTTTGTTTTTTTTTCATCTATACTAATATTATAAAGCTGAAGAGTTTGTTTTGTTTGTTTGTTTGTTTGTTTAAACGCGCTAATCTCAGAAACTACTGAACCGATTTGAATAATTCTTTCACTGTTAGATAGTCTATTTATCGAGGAAGGCTATAGGATACATTTTATCCCGGATTTCCTACGGGAAACGTCAACAATGCAGGTGAAAGTTGAATGAGTCGGCCATCTGCGAGCTTTCCACGCGAACGCTGCGCAAACCAACACAGATATAGTAAAACAATGTACTAAAGATGTGAAGTACTCATTTTTTGCCACAAAAAAGTCCGCGAGAGCATATATCTATCTCTTAAGGTTTACTTACAATAACCACTTTTATGTTCATTTTTTAAGATTATTTTTTCATTATAAACATAAGTTATTTTGAAACCAATTTTCTTTAATTCAGTATTAATCCTTATCCAAATAAATATGTTTATTACTTTCGGCTTTTCATGTAGACTAAAATTGCCATTTACAGTATATAAATCAGACGAATAGGTTTTGAGATATAGTCGTTATAAGCAATTTGCAGCGAAACATTTAATTCGGCGAACCAGCGTTCTTTCTTATACGCGTGACCGCCTGCAAAAATAAATATGATGCCCAAAATAACTATTCCACGCGGACGAAGTCGCGGGCACAGCTAGTTATAAACATAAGTTATTTTGAAACCTATTTTCTTTAATTCAGTATTAATCCTTATCCAAATAAATATGTTTATTACTTTCGGCTTTTCATGTAGACTAAAATTGCTATTTACAGTATATAAATCAGACGAATAGGTTTTGAGATATAGTCGTTTTATACGGCGAACCAGCGTTCTTTCTAATACGCGTGACCGCCTGAATCGGACCAGTAGTTTTGGAGATATATGCTAACATTGGTTTGCACAAACAAACGCACAACCTCTCACCCTAAACGCATATATACGGTCTCCGTTCGGTCGCGGGTAATGATGTGGGCCAAGTCGTCGCCAAGTCGCATAACAATTAGCAGCTATAATTGATAAAGCCGAGGAGGATGTTTGCAATAAATATGATGCCCAAAATAACTATTCCACGCGGACGAAGTCGCGGGCACAGCTAGTATTAAATAAACAGACAAAATATTTTTACCGTTTTATTATATGTAGTATTTTGATTTTCAGTTTTTTTAATAAAATACTCAAACAACACAAAAAAAAATATTTTTAATAAATATTAATTCATATCTTGTTTTTGTTGTGACTCGAACTTGGACCGTCAACTTCACAGTCTAACGCGCTAACCACTGGACCATCGAAGCCGTTGCGGTGGTGTCGAAATTACAGTAGACTACATACATATGGTCACGTCTATATCCCTTGCGGGGTAGACAGCCAACAGGCTTGAAAACACTGCCACGTTCAGCTATTTTGCTTAATGATAGAATTGAGATTCAAATAGTGATAGGTTGCTCGCCCATCGCTTAAAAACGAATCCCAAGTTTGTAAGCATATCCCTTAGTCGCCTTTCACTTATATTTATATGTTATAGGTGTAATGCTGTCGTATAATGATAAATGACGATGAGTTTTAAATTTCGTAACTTATTTGCAGGCAAACTCATGCCTTGAGTTCATTCAAATGTTGATAACTTTTTTTTTAGTGAACCGATTTTGATGAAACAAACTTTAAATGTTCTTCTGAGTTAAAACAAAGCAATTGGTGAAAGTTTGAAGTAAATCGGTTCAGTACTTTCGGAGATAATCGTGATCATACATACAGACAGACAAGAAATTCAAAAAAAAAAATTTTGCTTTCTATTATTCATTTTAAGTGTCCCTCTATCCATTTCAGTCAAAAATACTAAATGTACAGACAAAATATTTTTACTATTTTATTATATGTATAGATTATTATTATTTTATAACGTGTACTTAATTTGTTTATAGAGTATTTTCTTCTACTTAAAAAAGCACTTAGAAAATGAATTGTAATTTCTAATAATCATTACAGACCTTACCTAGTATGGTAGAATACCTATATCATGCAGTTAAATTTTATAAAACCGACTAGGCGACGACGCGCGCGCAGCTTCGCCTGCGTAAAATAAAAAATCTTTTTAATTCCCGTCTCCCGGAACTTTCAGGAAATCATCTCTTAGTTTATCCGTAGACTACATAGGATCCTCTACTTGCCGAATTTCAAGTCTCTCGGCCCAATATTTTGGGCTGTACACTGTTTGTCATTTATTCACTGGCGAATAACTCGACATTATATCCTGAGGAGTGATGCTGAGGATTGATGATAATGGAGAAGGTTGCTTCCAATCACGTCGGGGTCACCAATGTAGCGGGAGCGATGATTCGGCTCGACCGCCACCAAAGGGAAGATCTTCCGCCAGGCTAGGTATTATGCCTGGGGAACCGCGGCTCCGACGATGTTGTGTCGGAGGTTGTATATATAGCTCCAATCCGTGAAATCTCTGAAATCGCGATTTAGTTTCTTCTCTGCTATTGGGTGAGCGCGTCAATTTCTTCGAGATGATTGACAGTAGTTGTGAGATTGGATGTTGTGACGAGTGGCGTAGAGATGTCGCCACAATTTATAAAGTACGGTAATAATTATACAGATAAGAGACAGATTGTAATCATATGCAATAATGAAATTACTCCGATTCAACTGTTTCCTATTCCTAGTCAGCTCATGATCAAATGACTGTCTCAGATGAAATACGCTGTGACGTGCCTTAAAATTGTAGCCTCAGTAAAAGCTGTAACGCTGGTAAATGTGAAAAATAAACTGTAATTTTAAAACATTAACAAATTAGTCACGTAGCTCATAACTGCGCGCTTACAGAACGATTCACGGCGGACGGACGGACTCACAGACCGGGTATTATTGCGGCGCAGCTGGCAACAATCCAATTATTAAGTTGTGAAGTCCCGCGATAAGGCGGTCGTTAGCCTGCTATTCTGAAAGCCTGCAGAACTGGTGACGATACCTCTAGGAGTTAAATAAAGGTATTGCAATACCTTCTGATGATGATTTTTGGTGCTCTTTTCCTTAAAAAAACATTATGAATATGCAAACACAAAATCACGCCTCTTTCCCGAAATTTTTCCACTTGCCACGATTCCTGCATACTTCTTTCGTTGACGTCAGACACAGAGAAATAAGTACCTAAAATAAAAAGCCTAATCAACATTTGTGACGTGAAAATTCTGATGTAATGATAGATTGTGCATTAACGTCTACGTTTTTCTTTTGTGTTGTACAAACACATACGAGATTTTAGACCGAGCCACGAACAGCCATGTTCAGCTGGATCGATTAATAATGAATTGACATTCAAATAGTGCAGGCCCTTAACCCAAAAAAGTGTTAGATTATTTTTTAGGTTATGGGCCTGTTATTATTTGAATCTGAAGTATATACTCATTTTCGATTGATTTTTACAATCAGTTCGAGAAGATGGCACACACTACGTTTTTTCTTTAGACCAGCTTGGAACTATCTATTTCACAATGCTCAGCAATTAATTTCACAAAGAGATGATGTGCAGCACGTGAGCCCAGCGGGATCACAGCGCTCGCCGATACAATTAGCACAATTAGCCGCAATGTCCCCGGATTACTCCCTCTGATTGATAGGCCCCGGGGCACAGCTGTGGTAAATAGCTCCTCATTTAGTGCCACTACATCACGTAGCTGAAAATCTCCTTATTTTGATTTCTGTGACATTATTTAGTTATTAATTTACGGATGTTACTAAGAGTCTCACTGGCAACTTGCACCGTGATTTTGTCACAACATATCACTATTTAAATCTTAATTCCATCATTAAGCCATATACCTGATACGTACATACGTACGTTGCCTTTCAGTTTTTCAAGGCCAAGTCTTGTGACATAAGACCCCTTCGTAGAGACAAAGAGGATCTCAAGACCATAATTCTGGATTGGAGAAGTCAGGTTTTATACGAAACATCTTTCGGCTGACGTCGCCTTCTGAATTTTCTCTCTCCACTTTGCCTATTGATCTCGACCTCAGTTTTCACTACATTGGCTTGCATATTCAATCTTTTGCGACGTCCAGCCTGTATTTCTTCTACGTGCTTCTTCTACCAGAGCCTCCCTGTCATTACGCATTTAAATTCAGGCTCCTTAGCGGTTTGAGCACCGATACACTATTAGTAGTTTTATCTTCTCTGTGTGAAATTCTTGAGGGACGTTAACCATAAATATATATATCACAAAGGATCGTTGTTGACTCATCGGAACACACAGATTTACGGCCCAAATGAAAAAAGTTTTACAGAAATTCACTAATGGCCTCACAGAACTATCAGTTCTTTCTTCAGAGATGGCTCTTAGACAGTTGAATCGCCGGAAAAATATATTTCTATGACAAAGGGTCCCACAGTGGTCCCTCGCCTCGGAGTAAGAAGCCTTAATTTATCGTTCGCAGGATTATCGGGACTCAATCAGTGTGGCGGGCTCGCGGGGGCAGGGGTGACACCTGGGGATCATTTGCGGGATTATTTCTTACATTTTTAGATAAACTTATGTTTTCCAAAGTACAAGTTACAATTTAAATTTAATAAAACATTTTTTAATCAACCTACTAGATATTTTCAATACTAAATCACTAAAAATTGCTTCAGTTTCAGCTTCTTAAGACTAGAGGTTTTCGCTATGATTGCGCGTCAACATCTAATTCTCATACTTATAGACAGGCACAATCAGTTGTAGAATCATGATATAGATTTGCCAGTATTCACAATTTATTTTTAAATACATTGACGATGATATAATTTACTTATGACGGCGTTTGTACATGATTCAGTCAGTAGAGAACACAAATAATCTTTTCAATATTTTGGTGCACAAACTCGATCGCTAATTTTGGCATCAGTATTTCATAACTTCTGCATTGTACGTACAGATTGCAAAAATTGGCCCTTTTGGACTGTATGTCAATGCAGTAGGTTCTAGAGTATGATTCTGTATACTTTTCATGCTGACCGTACAGTTATTACGGCGTTGGTAGCCCTGGCATGGCGACGCGCCAGCCGCTACGCTACGCCCGCTACGCTGAATTATTCATACCGCTACGCCTCTTTACATCTTCAATTAACTTCGCCCTCTCGGCGTAGCGCGTCGTAGCACGCGCGTTACGATATTGGACGACTATGAATACGACCATTACATGCAAATTAATTGATATGCATAATAATTGCTAATGTCACGAGACGGAATGGGATATCGGGATGAAATATCGTATCGATTTTGGGTTAATGACTTTGGCTCCCATCTCTAATTCGCAATGACGCGTATAAAAGAAACTGAACAGATTGATTTTTGAGATGATGACGTGAAGTACTCTTAAGTCGTTTAAAAAAATATATTGCAAGATAGAGATTTAAATATATCTAGAAGCACTACTAAATAGTACTCGTAGTGCCTCAAAATTGTAGGTGACAAACTGCTTTGACCTATTCCACATGAAGGTGGACTAGGAAAGGATTTTCTGAAATTCCCACGGGAATGGGAATTAATGTAATTTTGAAAATTAACGAGGGCGGATTTTATGGCGGATATAATTATTATATAAAGCTAAAGAAAACCGCCTAAATAAAAAAAAATATTTTTAGTAGACAGTTTTTTCAAACTTTCCTGCTTCACCATTAATTTTAAACAAGCAGCGGCGTCTACATTTGAGTTAAGCTTGCTTAAAATAGACGAAATCAACGTAAGCCTCTTACCAAAAGTTAATCTTAAAATTACGTGGATAAACTTCAAATTATCCAAGTTATTATACTTAGATGATGTTATGTAACAACTTAGACTTTACTTAGTTTCAATTTTGAATCAGATTTTACTGAACTAAGAATTTAATCTAAACATTTTATCACTGAATAGATATGACATCTAATCAAAACCAAAAAACTTCGTTTTTTAATTTATGTGTGTAATGAATAAACTAAATAACTACTGGACCGATTTTGATGATATTTAAAAAAGAGATAGACAAAACTACAAAATTCAGATTTTATGAAAATTTTAAACGGGATCGAAGCTCCGCACTTGTGCTAATTTCGTATACAGATAATTACAAGTATACGACGTAACCTTTAGGAAATTTTATAAGGAGTAAGTAAGTTCCACAGATAAAGGCTAGTGTAAAAACAATAATAACGTTATAAGCTACTGAATATTCAACGTTTTCTCAAGAGAAAAAGGCCACTTTTCTAAACAACTTTCGCAAATCCTTTTCATTACTGTAACAAGCTGGAGCTCACGCGAGCCGCACTCCGACGCTTCATTTCCTGCCCGCCCGCGCTCCAACCGCAGCCGCACGCTGCCCGCGCGCAGAGAGACCGCAGCCCTATCGCATGATCGCGTTCATTACGCTGTCAAGAGTTTGTTGGTTTAGTGCGACTTAAGAAAAAACATCAACAAATTTAAGCGCATTGCAACCTAACCTAACCAAATTACACAGAATTTAAGTGATGTGACGTCAATAAGTAATACCTTGTATCCGATTTTGTAAAATAAATCTATTATATTCTATTCGAGAAAAGTGTTGGGGTTTTTATGTCAGAGGATTGCAAAGGTACCCCACATTCGTATTGGGGGGCGCAGCGAATATGGTATACATTTCTACGTGAGCTGATCACGTGGTTGGAATAGAAGATACATGGTTAAAAAGGGTTCATCATGAGCCATAGGAGACTAAGGGAATCGCAAATCGTTAAAGAATCATATGAGAGAGACAGCGCTTGGATCCAAACTGCCCAAAACAGGATAAATGAAGAAAGCAAAGGAGGTCTACAAAAGCGATTGGTAAATAGTGACTAAAGAATACTTTTGTAAGGCGCCCACTGTACATATTATTTTAAACTACAATACCGCCCAAGTCCGCCAAATGGAGCACCTCATTACAAAAATATTTTCCCAACGTAAAACCTTCTACAGTGGATCTGAACAGTCAGAAGTTGTTAATTGTTGAACAATTTCCCAAAGTTATTCCCCAACATCCGAGCAAAATAAGCCAACCAATTAACACCGAATTGAAAATATATTTTGGAGTTCCGAAGCAAATTGCCAGATCTTATCCGCAGCCGGTTAATCCGGTGTTTGATAAACGGCGGTGGGGCGGTTGTTTGAAAGAAACACTCGGAGCGGACACCTGGATGGGGCGGAGTGGGGCGGGCCTACTGTCGCGGGGCGGAGGGGTGGCCGTTAGAGATGAGCGAGGCTAGAATTGTATTTTTAGCCACACTTTCTCCTATTTAGTTTTGCTAACATTTTATTATATATTCGGTTCGCTAACTAAAGCTAAAGTAAGTAGTAGAACGTTGCCTTATTTTTTTTTCTGTTGATTTGTTTCGCATACTTCGCAACTTAAAGTTTAAACGCACTAAACGTTATAGGCAAATGTCATCAATGTCAATGAATAAGCGACAGAAGTATGCAGGGATCGTGGCAAGTGGAAGGAGAAGTCACTGCTTACCCGTACAGGAAAGAGACGTGATTTTGTGTATGTAATGTTTTTACTTATCAGGAGCATACAGCATGTATATTATATAATATTCTCACACACATGGTAATATTTCGATAAAACAAATCAGATTTCGTTTATCATAAAAAGAGAATTAATAAAAGACTTATTATTGATTATAGCAGTTTAATTATAAAAATTACAAACAATTCCCATTATTAAATTTAAGAACTTCACAGACTTTTTGACTCATGACTTCAATAGACAAATACAGAATTAGTTACCACTGAAAATTTCAATACATTAACATTTTGCTATAATGTTATGCATAAATGCATAAATAAATATAACTGAACTGAAGTATTATTTGTGAAAGAGGATCACTATAAACATGACGTGCCCCGCCGCGTGGCCACTGCACCCCGTTTCTTCCCCTGGCCGCCTCTACGTCGCTGCGATAATTTTCCATAAATTAAGTGCTACACGAAGCTCAATTTCGCATAAATTGTGCGGGAATTTTATTTCTCATTCTCTCCCAAGAGTTTCAGAAACAATGTTAGCGGGAAAGCTACGAGCGGTCAGAAAAAGCTAATTCAAAGCTCGTGAGCTTGTTTTACGTGAAAATTTACTGAACATTAGCACGGGCGATCGCAAGTACTTGGAGAGAAAATATTTTATTATTCTACTGTTTTTATAGCTTTTGCTTTAACTAAGTTTCTATCGATTCTTTGTGTAAATCGCACCAAAGATTAGAAATCAAAATTTGTCTTATTATTCCATTTTTATGAGTGCAACACATTTTTTTTAAATAGGATTTGGCAACTTTCTATAGTTTTGTAGTTATTATAATTATAGAATGTAAAGTTTTTTAAGTAAACCCACATTTATTTTATCTGACTTCTATACTAGACTTGTAAAATTACACTATTCTTTTTTACCTACACTTTGGTCCTTGTGATTTGCCGTAGGTACGATCTTGACCGTAACATACTATTGTCGTCCCACACTTTAGTTAACAAATGTGTGGTTATTTCAGTCGCAATTTAAATATTCAAGGCCTTGTCGGGCGGGGTCAAGAAACATGAAACCTTATAACAATACATATTTTTACCCGCGACCGTACTCGAAGTAATGGGGTACGCGTGTTATTGTACGGGCTACAAACTAACGTACGAACAGATGACATATTTTATGCGTTTTCAACATAAATTTGATCATGTGCCAAATGATAATTGAGATATGACTTGCAATGCGTTTTTTAATAAGTGAGTTTCAAACGTACCACACATATACAAGATACATACATACATAAAATCACGCCTCTTTCCCGGAGGGGTAGGCAGAGACTACCTCTTTCCACTTGCCACGATCTCTGCATACTTCTTTCGCTTCGTCCACATTCATAACTCTCTTCATACAAGCTCGGCGGTTTCGGGTACTTTTGACCTGACCCTTTACCAGGACGTCCTTAATTTGATCAAGATACGTTCGTCTAGGTCTTCCCACTCCGACCTTTCCCTCCACACTCTCCTTGTATATCTGCTTAGTCAACCTGCTTTCATTCATCCTCTCCACATGACCGAACCATCTCAACATACCCTTTTCTATTCCTGTAACTACATCTTCTTTCACATCACAACATTCCCTTATCACGCTGTTCCTTATCCTGTCACTCAATTTCACACCCATCATACTCCTTAACGCTCTCATTTCCACTGCATTTATTCTGCTTTCATGCTTCTTTTGCCATACCCAACTTTCACTCCCATACATTAATGTCGGGACCAACACGCCCCTGTGCACAGCCAGTCGAGCCTTTTTGGATAGTTTCTGACTGCTCATAAAGGCATGCAAAGCTCCATTCACCATGTTCCCCGCGTTCACTCTCCTTTCAATATCACTATCATACTTGCCATCTAATGTAAACTTTGATCCTAGATATACAAACTCTTTCACTTGCTCCACTTTTTCTCCTCCAATCAAAATATTACATGCTGTCATTTCTTTCTCCATTTCAAAAACCAGTGTTTTAGTTTTACTTACGTTCACTTTCATTCCTTTCTCTTTTAAAGCTTCATGCATACAGTTTACCATCTCCTGTAACTCCTCCGCTGATGACGCCAGTATAACCTGATCGTCGGCATAGAGCAGACATTTGACGAGTAACTCATTCATCCTTAATCCACTTTTAGACTCTTTCAAATCTGTCAAGCAGCTATCCATAAATAGGTTGAACAGCCACGGTGACGCAACACATCCTTGCCTAACGCCTTTCTCAATCTTAAACCACTCAGTGTGCGCTCCGTTTATCCTGACACAAGCGCTCGAATCCTCATATAAGGATTTCAGTGCTCGTATTAAGAGACTGCTCACCCCATGCATAGAAAGTGCTGACCACAATTCATTCCTCTCAACTCTGTCATAGGCCTTTTCCAGATCTACGAATGTGCAATAGACTTTTTGACTCTTGGCCAAAAACTTTTCGGCTATGCACCGCAAGGAAAAGACCTGATCAGTACATCCCATTCCCTTTCGAAATCCCGCTTGAGCATCCCATATTTTGTCATCAGTTTCATTCCTGACTCTATTAATCAATACCTTAGCATACAATTTGCCGACGACGCTAAGCAGGCTTATACCACGATAATTTTTGCAGTCCAGCTGTGACCCTTTTCCTTTGTAAAGTGGCACGATAACAGCCTTACACCAATCTTTTGGTACTCGGCCGCTTCTCCAACACAAATTGAAAAGGCAGTACAACTGACTAGCTACTACGCCTTTTCCTGCTTTAAGCATCTCGACCGACACTCTATCACACCCAGCAGCCTTTCCCGCTTTCATACTCTTAAGTGCTTCCACAATTTCGAACATTTCAATTTCGCCTTCCATCTCATTCTCTTTTTCTTCGCTATAGCAGAAATCTTTCTTATTTCCTTCCTTTTTTTCAAATAAACTTTCAAAATAGTCCTTCCATATCTTTAGTACACATTCTTCTCCTTTCACAACGCTACCATCCTGGCATCTGATCCTAGTCAGCTCTCTGGTTATAGTATTTCCTCGGGCTGACCTTACGGATTTCCAGAATACTTTCAGATTTGACTGAAAGTCTTCTGATAGCCTTTTATCAAAATCCTCTTTATACTCTTCTTTCTTTCTAATCACAGCTTTCTTAACCAAATCTTTCATTTTCTTATATTCCTTACGTGCTTCATTCACATCTTCATCTATAACCTCTTGCATTCTTAAGTTAGCTTTTGCTGCTAACAAATCCAGCCATGCTTTCTTCTTTAATCGCACAAGTTCTTGCACATCTTTACTCATCCACGCATTTTTGTGATTTTTTCCTTTCCTTCTTCTACTTACACCACACACTTCAACAGCTACTTTCACAATTCTTTCTTTAAATTCCTTCCATCCATCTTCAATATCGCTCATTTCCTCTAAATCTTCAAATTCATCCTTCAGTCTATTAATATACTTCTTACCTACATCCATATCTTGCAAATTTTCTACTTTTACTCTTTCCAAAGCGCTGGTTTGCTCCCTTACCCTGTGCCGCCAGCGATTGAAGATACCCCTTATCCGGGATATCACCAGTAAATGGTCCGAGTCAATGCCAGCACCGCGATATGCACGGGTATCCAGCACTTTGTTCTTCAATCTTTCATCTACAATCACAAAGTCTATCATACTTTTTAAAATACCTTCCACTCTTGTGTAGGTGTGGATCTCTTTATGTTGAAACATTGAGTTCGACACAAAAAGATCCCACTCTAGACAAATTTCTAATACACTTCTTCCATTATCATTCACCTTTTCGTCACCAAACGCACCAAGCACCTTTTCATATCCATCACGCTTTACACCCACCCATCCATTAAAATCACCTAACATAATAATCTTCTCATTTGGCTTGGTAACTTTCAATACTTCTCTTACACTATTCCAGAACTCCTCGTTTTCGCTTTTTGCTGATGTTGTACCCCTCGAACCCACATCCCAAGGTGCATAAACACCTAGAACGAAGATCGAACGAAGATATACAAGATATTACGTCAAATTTAACAGGCAAAAGGCGGCCTTATCGCTTTGCAATCTCTTCCAAGCAAACTTATTTTATTTATTTAATTTTATATTTATCAAGTTACCTACATCAAGGAAAAAAATGCAATTAGAACTTACACTAAGGAGAAATTTGAACCAACGATGTGTGTAGGTGAGTGATAAAGTGGTGACTTATTTCACTTTTTAAAGTGTCTGTTCTCCCGTTGCTGTGTGCGAGTGTCAATGCGGTTCATATTTCACGTCCAGCGGTCGGTACTCGCCCGATACTCATTTGTTATCCGCCTATTTTCGGTCACGTATTTTTGAAATAGTCGCTAGATTTTTAACTTTTACTTACAGTATGAACTTTATTTCGATGTCTCAGAAAAATATGAATATTTGAATTATGACTTTGATAGCTCTTTCGATAAGAAAACATTGTGACAAAATATACACTTTGAGGCGTGTAGTGTAACTAAGATCCAATGTGTAAGGTGTCCTTGCATCATTGCGGAGGTGGAACGGGAGTCGCTTCGTGTGAACATCTGACCTGATCTGACACCCTCCAGGATCGTGGCCACCTGAGCGCACAGGTCTCCTCCAGAGTGGTGAGGACTAACGCTCTGAGGATTTTGATGATTATTATGACCAAACAAAAGAATGAATAATAATCATTATTTCAAGTCAAGATGAACTTCAGTGTCTTGAGTTATGCATTTTGCCCCCTCTCGAGAGTTCAAAAAAAATTTGTATACTTGATATGTTTATAGATATTTATAAAGATTCAAACCTTAGCTTGGATACGAATCCATGTATGTATATGAAAGACGCGCGCGCATGGGACGCCGCACCACAGATAAACAAGAACATAACAAGAAGGAGTTTGTATAACATTTCAAACTTCTTTGAACATATATATCAATACTCCAGTGACATGGTTTATTGTACTTGAGATCCGGGCGCATTAGTTACAGTAATTAATGGAGTCGGAAGCTGATAACCCGAGCGACAATATTGTTGGTGCTTCAATTATACCGGCCATTATACCATTACAACCTCATTACCCGGGAATGCGGTCAAGTGGACCACTACAATAACCGGAGTTAGTTGTTTTAACTATGTGTCCAATGTTATGCCCCAAGTCAGCTATTTAGTCCAGTCGCGCATGTAATAGGGAACTATAAATTTTAGTTAATGAAATATAGAAAAAAAATCGATTACATGCGAACAGCTCTTAGACTTGGCACAATAACATTTTTATCTAATTATCATACATGGGATATAGAGAACTTTGTTAAATAAATCTATAGGCCCATTACTTGTCACAATTTATCACTGAACGTGATTTTCGTTAAGAGAGAAGGAGACAGACTTTAGATACAGACAACGTCAGACGGACTTGGTACCTCGTAGAGTATTCATTCATGATACAATATGGTCACTGAAATCGCAACAGCTTCACTTCCCGGCCCACTCGCCCCGCAGCGGTCCCGGCATGGACCCAACTTACATACTTGCCAAGACGCGCTCCGTAATTCAATTTATCCTTCCCGCCATTCAAAGACGTCGTTAGGCATTCATGCGTACACGAGTGAACGAATTGGCGTTAGGATAACACGGCTCCCACGTGAAGGATCCCCGCTCCCGAGGGACCCCGGATCTGGGAGTGGAGGTCTGGACCACCGCTGGTTCTGTAATTGAATATTTTGCGAGCGAAACTTTGCTACGTGTTGTAAAAAATATATTTCGGGACCCTCTTAATGCGGAAATGATGGCTGTTTTTCCCACAAAAGTATGCGTATTTAGGTCGAATACTGATGAGGCTATTGCAAATTAAATTAACACTTATAAACACGCTGAGAATGTTTAAAAAGAACGATTTGTGGGATGAAGTCGAAGATTGTTTCAATTTTTCAAAGGAATCCTTATTTTTTGACCTACATAGCTATCAATAAGCAATAAAAACTTAAAATTGCATCCGTAAAGAAATGCATAAAAATGCAAAGTGTAAAATCGTTCATTTCCATTCCCCATCTGGTCAGATATGAAACGAACTGAATCACGTTCCGCGATCGGAAATTGTAGTGAAAACTTGAGCAGAAGTGTATTTCCATTTAAAATGAAGGCGGCTTGTTCACTCCGCCATGGATCAATATTATGCAAGTGAAATTCAAACGTTTGGTCGGGCCGATGCGAAATCGGGTGCATTTGGCGATCTATGTGAATGCAGAAAATTGACTGAGTCCCAGACTGGGGGCAAGGTGAGCGGAGTGGACTCACAAATAAAAGTTTATTTCATTAGTTTAGAAATTCATTTGAAACAAATAAATATTACTTAATCAATACATATGCCGTGGCGTGTGGT
Source organism: Amyelois transitella (assembly GCF_032362555.1). NCBI lineage: Eukaryota > Metazoa > Arthropoda > Insecta > Lepidoptera > Pyralidae > Amyelois > Amyelois transitella. The sequence continues at coordinate 166,740 of NC_083509.1, read as the reverse complement.
TCCTTGACAATACAAAAAAGAATAAGACCACTCCATCTCTTTCCCATGGATGTCGTAAAAGGCGACTAAGGGATAGGCTTACAAACTTGGGATTCTTTTTTGGGCGATGGGCTAGCAACCTGTCACTACTTGAATCTCAATTCTATCATTAAGCCAAATAGCAGAACGTGGCCACTCAGTCTTTTCAAGACTGTTGACTCTGTCTACCCCGCAAGGGATATAGACGTGACCATATGTATGTATGTATGTCAATACATATACTTAATAAGATAATACATAATGATAATGAAATAAACCACCTTAAAGGCAGGAGGCCTTAGCTTAAAATACTCGTGTCGAAAAATATTTTTCATAGACACCAGTTCTTTGTGTTAATAAAGTATTAAATATCAAAAGCTTAGCGTTATAACGATAACGACTGTTACGAGCCAGGTACAGAACCAAATGCGAGCGAGTCCCGGGGCCACCGGGGCGAGCGGGGCGCATCGATCACTGGCCGGGTCACCGATCACGGACACTAAAGGACTGCTTATAATAATCAAAGGTAATCAAATTCTTTAATTAAAACAGCATGCGTTAGAGTGATCGTCTAGTTAGCTAAAGGGGCAGGTAAAGCGGCGGCAGCTAGCGTGTCCGGGCCACCGGGGCGAGCGGGGCGCATCGATCACGGGCCGGGTCGCCGATCACGGACACTGCAGTAAGGACTGCTCGAAATCTCCGCTTAAAACGTATTCGCCCACAAAAATCGGTCAGATCCGCTTGTCTGGCAAATTGCTATTGTGACTGTGCTCATATATTGTATCATATATAGTGCTCGTCCAAAACAAAAGTATGTAGATTCGTTGTAACGTAACGTGGAGGAACTAATAAAAAATGGACAAATAGAATACTAAATACTAGAATATGGATGCTCGAAAGATAAAGACGTAGCGAATGCTTTCTCATTTTTTGATGGAAGAAACTTTAAAAGAAGGTGTGGTTCATAAACAACACCTCTTTGCTGAACTCTATAAATAATATTTTAATATCGAGTGAATGGAAAGGATGTTGAAATAAAGATCCAGAGTAAATTCGGGAAATGAAATTAAAAATGTTTTACGTACAGAGCCTACAAAGTAACGTTGAATTTTTGCCTCGAATGTTTTCCATAAAAGGCTTTTTATTATTTACCACCAAAACGCCAGCGCTCGTATATTTGTGATATCTCGAATTCTCGGAAGCGGGCCAGGTCTCCTAATGACTTCTAAATCTTGGAAGAATTACTAAACGTCTGTCGGAATAGCTGATATAAGGGAAAAACTTCAATTTGTTTCTGCGATTACACGTAAATACCTAAAGTACAGTAGGGGTTATGTGGCCAAGACGGTAGAGCTGCAGAAAACATGTGTACGATGTATTTAGCATTAAAACATCAATGACAGTCTAATGAAATAACGTCTGATCAAATTGTTTGAAAAAGTTATTTGAAATAAATTATTTTTGTAATTAACAAAAATTGATTGATGCGCATGAGTATGTTAATTACAAGAGGAACGTCCATAAATCGAGATTTTACATTCAAGTCTTTTTCATTTGGTAGTGTAGGTAGTCCCGTGGTAAAACCGCTGAACAGATGTTACTCAAATGAGAAGAAATGCTTGCTCACACATACCACATCCAAACCTCCTGATTACAGCTATGTCATATTGTATTTGATAAGTAAAATGAAGAATATATCCCAAAGAATTTGAAATAACAGTACTAGATATTATCGCACTGGTAATATACCCGAGTGAGTTTATTCATGATATCCAGGGCGGCTTTGGCTCAGCCATCCAACACTAATGACATCTAGATCGCGAGCAATTACCGAGGAATGGCTGCGATATTGAGAACAAAAACAACTTGAATGTAATCCATGAAGTTTGTCACAGAAGACTAATGATGAATTTCTTAAGCTTTCAGACATTTACTAAATCCTAATCTTACTAAGTATATTCTGAGGTAAAAAAAATATATTTTACTGTGGTACGTCAACGCTTCATTACTTTTCTATTATTTCTTAATGGCTAGTTTTTGTTGCCAAATAATGCACCTAATACCAACTCATGTTTTGAGCAGTTAAAGATTTGATAATTATTTTGCCATCTATTACCTCACACGAGAATAAGGAATATTTAACAATACATAACAGCCCATCAGGAATCTAAAACGTGAGCAAGAAATAATGAAAGTTTTGTCAGACTGTATATTATTTCCACTTAGTGACATGCCTCTATTGGAAACCTAGTAAACTATAAAAGTTGAAGGTAAACTTAGCGACGTCTCCGGCTCGTCACGTCGTTTCATGACGTCACGATTCTATATTAAGCTGTCTCAGAAACTTGTCAATCGAAAAGTTTAGCTTTAGTTCCGTTTTCAGTGTGTCTCAGTTTAATAAATAATAATATGAAACTTGAATGCTATTTAATGGGTTATAAATCATAGAGACCGTAAGGTTTTTGACATCATCACATCCACCAATAATTTATAGGCGTATGATTGTTACATACATACATAATACATAAACTCACGCCTCTTTCCCGGAGGGGTAGGCAGAGACTACCTCTTTCCACTTGCCACGATCCCTGCATACTTCCTTTGCTTCATCCACATTCATAACTCTCTTCATGCAAGCTCGGCGGTTTCGGGCACTTTTGACCTGATTGTTGAAGGAAATAAAGGATTTATATATCTATCTACCTATAAACATACAAGAAAAACTATTGTCCGAACAAAAAAGGATTTATTTCTCTGACTAGGATAGTTCGGGGAACCTTTACCTATCACATTTTACCATTAAACTAAGCAACATTGTTAGAACACATTTAGTGCCTGCTTCAGTAAAGTAATCTGCGCAGGCACCAGCGTTTGTGGCGATCCGAAATCCTCGCGGAGTTTGTCTGCAGCATGTTGTACCAGGTGAAGTTTTCCAATCGCAGCCACACCGCGGCGCACGCAGTGTGGACGGCGGACTGTACTGACATGGAGCGAATACTTATTTAAGAGGTATTTCATTATATCTCGCAATAGTACATTTTACTTAATATTTTATTTGAAATTTACCTTAATCAATTTTCATCTTTTGATAGACTATCTTTCTTTAAAACCGTCTCTATAATTTTTTTTTACTCGTACTTCTACAACATTTTTATTTTTTTATAAGGATGAAATTTTACACGTACAAAATTAATTGGGCATTGTGGGCGTAAGAACAGAAACAATTTACCAAAAAATCTCACCGAAACCGAGGAAAACTTCAAGAATTTCAAGGATAATGTTTCCTACAAAATAATATCTTTCCTCGAAAGGATCGTGGCATTAGCAGAACTGTGCCATTTATTCATATACCGGAAAAGCGGGCGACGAGTACCGATTGAGCGCGAGCTGCGAAAGGATTTCTCAAAGTGCTCTGCGCGGACTATTTACTCCTGCAACTTTACAAGAGGCGGATTTATTGAGAGATTTCGTTCGCATCGGGTCCGACACCGCAAACGGTAGTACACGACACAAGCCAAATTCAATGGCTGCGAACAGTTCTAGAGACCTGCGCCGGCAGTGTTTGGAGAGTTGCGATTTGTGACGTCATTATCGAACGCGCCGGTCACTCTCGTCATTCGAATGTGAGTCACTGACGGTACAGCCTTATTCAGAAATATGATTTTAAACGCTGAAGATTAGTCACGCAAATGACTAAATCTTTGAGTCTTTGTGTTGTGGGCATTCTCAATTTCCAATACGCCACTTAGCTTGAGTTATGCCTTCGTGTATTGTAGTAAGCTTTTGAAATATGTTTCGTTCTCAAATTAAGTTTTAAAAACGTTTTGTTGGTGATACACTCATAAAATTTTATATCTCATTATTTTATAAATTTTTGCTATATTTTTTTAAACCGTATTTCTTCTGTCTCAAGATAATAAATGTTCAGGTACACCTTTTAATTAATTAAAATATCAATCAGAAGTTTATCTGAGATAAATTACCAACCATTTTAAGACAGTGTCGTTTGAAGCTAAGCATCGAAAAACGATCAACATTCAACGGCACGATACCAAGAAATCTTTATTACACCTATTTGCGGAATCTTGTGAAAGAAGGATGTTTCACAAATAGATGTGACTACACACAGTACAGTGAAGCGAGGATGTCGCGTCCGCTCGTACATAGCCGCTCGTGTCGTCGCCCAGAACACGCAAGGGGCGGTTTCGACGCTGTAACACTGTGAAGGCCTGCCGTCGCCCGCCACATGTACTCCGCTGTCTTAGATTGTATTATGTTGTGTACCATCGAAATACACAGGCACAAATTAAATTTAGATTCACATTACACACTCGAATTGCGCTAGCATCGTTCCTTCAGACGGCCTCTGTGGCGCAGCGGTAATACGCTTGTCTGTGACACCAGAGGTCCCGGGTTCGAATCCCAGCCAGGGCATGATGAGAAACGAACTTTTTCTGATTGGCCTGGGTCTTGGATGTTTATCTATATAAGTATTTATTATAAAATATAGTATCGTTGAGTTAGTATCTCGTAACACAAGTCTCGAACTTACTTCGAGGCTAACTCAATCAGTGTAATTTGTCCCGTATATATTTATATTTATTTATATTTATTTATCCTGACAATTTATTTCAGACTTAATTTCTTGACACAAAAGTGGTATATAATACAAGTAAGTGTCAACGCACTCAAATGTTTTCATAGAAAAAGATCGCATATTAGGTAAGTACTAATTGAAAACGTGAAAGCCGGCGCGTGTGTAGAGAATTTGTCTTCTGTCACAATATCCATATTTATGCAAACATTAAATTGCGATTCATAGAATACAAATTACCTTTTTAATTGTTAATTATAACGAGATGGGTGTAGTAACTGTTGCCTCAACAATTTAAAAAGTACTTGTTTGTTTGTTTGTAATATCTTTATTGCATAGAAATTTACACAGTAACTAAAAAATACATAGTTATAAAAGAAACAAATCACTTGCAATAGCGGATAATAAGTGAATTGGTTACAGGCATGACCGGGGATTAAACTCAAGTGTGGTTCTCAAGCAGGAAGACTACTACTACGCTAAATAAGGAATTCTATCGGAAAATTGAATCGGCCGCTCATTTTTCCAAATGGCATGTATTTAGGTTAACCGCTGGCTGGACGTTCCACTCTCGTGTTAGATTATATACTGAACGTTTCCTGGAAAAGATTACAATGAAACAAACACAATGGCGACTCTAAGCGGAGCTTAACCCGACAATCGTTTGTTATTACAGATGAATAAAGTAAAAGCTCCGAATGTAAATTATGTAGAGGACAGATGTGACCCGCCATGCCATGTACTGGTAGAATGTATTTTAATTAAATTTGTGTGTGTTGTAGATGTATTTAAATTGTATTTTATTTAATTCATTGTTTAATAACATAAACCTTTACGTGTAAAATGTTGGAATTTCACACAAAGCGACCGAATAAAACAATTGAAAATATGAAAATTATTAATTTTAATTGGACATTCCAGATATTTTGGCCATATTTTTCTCAATTCTCTCCCAAAAATATGGAAATAAAAATATAAATGCAATAACGCTTATACATTTTTAAACATAAATAAGCTAACATCTGCCCACTTAACATTTTGCAATGCGAGCTTCAGCAACAGTGTATCGGAGCTTTGTTGCAGTTCATTAGAAAAGTTGATAATGGAACCGCAGCGCGCGGCGCGAGCGGAACCGGGCGCTATCTGCTAGTTCAACTGAAAGGTGCCGCGGCGGAAATGGAAAATCTCATGTTATGTTACGTGTGGAAATTTTCCACAGAGTTGTTTTTCTGCAAATAATAATGTTTATTTGCATATTGATAGCTGTATATTTTATTTCTAGCACAGTAAGATAAAGTGACATAGTTTCTTGTTTAGTACGTTATTTATATACATAAAATAAGTAGTGCCCTTGTACTGAATTTCTTCTTATTTTAAGTTTTATTCTTATTTTTCTTGGTGTACATAAGTATATAAATAAATAAAGTTCACGCCTTTTTCCCGGAAGGGTAGGCTGAGACTACATCTTTTCACTTGCCACGATCTCTGCATACTTTCTTTGTTTCATCCACATTCATAACTCTTTTTATGCGAGCTCGGTACGTAACGCGTATTAATTACGTTATTTAATGTTATTGAATTAACTTGTTTCTTGATTATTATTCGGATCAAGCTTAACCCCCCGATAATCGTCGGTGAATTTAACAATTTATGCAAGATCCCTCAGTCTTATCGTTGTGCATTCCCAGTTGCACCCTCCACCCAACATTTATCTGGTCTGCGGCTTTTTAATTTTTATATGAATAGACCATCGGAACGCACATCATCTTTCATGAAGCTAAGCCAGCTTTTCTTCGGTCTGTCTCTCGAACCCGTGCCGTGTGGTTCCCGGCACCAATAGATAAAAGAATAGGACCACTCCATCTCTTTTCCATGGATGTCGTAAAAGGCGACTAAGGGATAGGCTTATAAACTTGGGATTCCTCTTTTAGGCGATGGGCTAGCAACCTGTCACTATTTGAATCTCAATTCTATCATTAGGCCAAATAGCTGAACGTGGCCATTCAGTCTTTTCAAGACTGTTGGCTCTGTCTACCCCGCAAGGGATATAGACGTGACCATATGTATGTATGTATGTCTCTCGAACCCGGGTCGCGCAGAGGCAGCATGGCCGGACATGTTTTACCCTCACAGCTTACAGGTTATCGCTAACGGTTTACCTCTCTTACTATTGTTTAACAAAATCGAGATGTCATATCAAATGGCCCATCATTTTCCCACTCCTGTTTTCTATCGTTTTTTTAAAATAATTCTTACTTCCCTTACTACATGTTTTTGTTATTTTCAATAAAAATATCATACAAGTTTCTTAGTAATTTGCGCAATCACTTTAGGATTTATTCTGCACATCTTAGTGAAACGGCTCATAGAAATCTGAATATATAATAACTATTCAAGTTCCTGTGCAACCCGTGTCGGAGCGATTGGACCCGGCCCGCTAGCCGTGGTCGCACGCCTGCAATCCTGCAACATGTCGCACTGCCGCATTGTTTTCAGCGGGCTCTGTGATCAACTCGATTGCCGTTGAATAGTCTGCTCACCGATCTCCTGGCAAAGTCTAAATGTCAGAGATATATTGTTGGCCGTTTGCGGAGTCAGTCAGTTATAGTTAAATATTCAATTGTTGCTCTTTTCTTTCGTCCAGCACACAGATGTAACTACAAAATTCAATGTTTTCTAAAATATAGGAAAAGTTCGAATACCGCACGAGTCAGAGTTTTTGATTCTATGTATCGGTTGTTTTGGACCATTGGAATATATTTCTTAGGATTATAACCTTAACATTTTTAAGAGAGGTGATGAACGTATGTTTTGCTTTAAAATGAAGTTAGGAAAAGTCACTACCGTATCCTAAAGACCACCTAAAGTTTGTGAATGGAGCAAGTATTAAGACAGACATCGTGGCAACTGAAAATATATATTCTCCGGCTATCCCTCTATTAATCCCCTATTAGGAAGATTCACTTCACTGTTAAACTGTGGAACACTCCCAAATTAGGTTCATAATAAATCGCATAGTTATTTCACAGGTGTGAGTCACACTCGTGTTCTGTGTTCTCACTATACTGCAATGTGAATCACAGGCCTGACCAGTTGGTGCATTAGGGCTGCCTCATACACCAACACTACACCTGAAAGATGTTCTTCGGTTTTAAGCATATCTTATCCTGAATTAAATCCTTAATAAGACAAACAATTATTATGAATGTGGATGAAGCGAAGGAAGTATGCAGAGATCGTGGCAAGTGGAAAGAGGTAGTCTCTGCCTACCCCTCCGGGAAAGAGGCGTGATTTTATGTATGTATGTATGTATAAGACAAACATTAGTATCTTGATCACAAGGACCAATGACTTTTACATCTCTTGATGAGAAATAAATAAATAGCGTCAGATGACGCGCTTCAGTAAAGACTAAACCACACTCGTCACAAACATTGGTAAAATTTGTTATGTTTTACTCCTATAACATGTGGAGGTGGAGGTGTCCTACACAAATCTTCTGACTCTATCGTCGATCTAATGCTAACAAAATACAAATTTTTTATCTTTTCTCAAAATGATTTTCTAGAACACTTAAAGACACCGCCGTCACGTATGAGCGTCGCGTCGCGTCACTAATTTCCCCCTTTCGCGTCGCGTCCCCAGGCACTGACAAATGGCGCGAGCTCGGATGCATTTCACTCTTAATAGTTTTAAAAGGGCGACTATCACACCGACGCGAGTCATTTTAATACTTAAAGCGAGGGCGGCGCGCTGCATGTCTCGTGAATGAATTTCGCAAATTGTTTTGTTACGTTAGCTGCGCCATGCTGCGGAAGTCAGGATTGCGTGCTGGCTTGCCATTACAGAACAAGCTACTGCTTTCAGCTTGCAGCTACTTTACTATATTCAAGAAAAGAATATTTTAAATATATTTTAAACATAAACATTTACATCAAATTCTCAGCAACAATACGCAACTTACCATATTTTAAAAGAATTTTGTCAATGACTAGCAAGCTAAAGTTTTGTTATTCCAATATAAATTTATACCGCTTCTTAAGTATATTTATGATGAGAAATTCTATTGCAGTATTTTCACCGGACATCAATTTACAAATATAGACCTCTTAAATCTGGTTAATAAACAAATTGCATTTTAAAATGGCATTCACTAACCACCTCGGTATTCGCAAGCAATGGCAAAAAGCTGGAAACAGAAAGTAGCAGCCGCTCGCGGGCCACCAAACAATAATTAACAGCTTGCCGGCTCCCGACGAGCTCAAAGAGATTTAAAAATTCTCGAATAAAGAGAAAATTCTAGTTCCTCATTACCTGAGGCGGTGTCGTTTGCGAAGTCAACCGCAGGCCGCGCTTTTATTAGTCTGTTAGGAAATTAATATGAAAGACTAATTAACAATATGTAGGTTGTATAGAAATCGGAATAATATAAAGATATAGGATGATTATCGTGATAAAAATAATGACAAAAATGCCACTTGTTATTGAAATAATAGGAAGCCGTCTTACATTGCACGCAATTTTCTGCTTTAATCTCAGAATCGACAAGATCGCAAGATAAAAACAAACGTGCTCTGATGTTGTCACAGACATCACTTGCTAGTCACATACCAGTACTTATCACTCTGATTAGTGAAAAAATTAGTCGTAATTTTTTTTGGTTTCAAACTTTTTTGTAAGAATTGTAATCGTCCTATCTCATGAGTGGCTAATAACAGTAACTAAACCTATCGAATAAGTTTCAAGTCAACTGTATCTAAACATTGGTTCTATCCCAAAAAAGTTGTTGTCCTTCATGGAAAAAGTTACCCTCGAAAATCTAAAGAATTTGTATTGACCGACTTCTAAAATCTTAGGAAGTTATAAAATTACATATACATACAATCACGTCTTTATTCCTTACGCGATAGAACAGAGCCAATAGACTCGGAAAGACTGAAAGGTTAACTAGAACCGAGATTCAAACAGAAATCCATCGCCTAAAAGAAAAATTCCAAATTTATTAGCTTCTCAAATGAACTCAATGACATTCGATGAAGCACCGGCTCGGCAATCGCGCTCGGGAGCGAGAACCATGTTTGCTCGTCGTGTCAGAACACGTCCGCTATCAGATATGAACAAACGTCAATAAATCGGCGACGAGGCGACGCCGCAGACATCGATTACAGGATCATTACTGTTATCGGTCGTTTGCCCACTCGCACGTTATCGATGGTAAGTAATCCTTTGGCAACTTTCTAGGCTTGATTACTTATTATACTTATCCAATCATCATCTTAAGCTATCCGGCTTAAAGTAGCCGTTATTTTTTACTAGATTAGTAGTAAAAAGACAGGAGACAGAAACTTGGTTGTCTATCTTATAAGATTTAGGTACAATATATTATATTTATTATGTCTTAAATATCTCTAGGAATACGCGTTTGTTATTATTGGTCATCATTAGCCTGGCGTTCTGTTTCGGCTGTAAATTGGATTGGGGCTGGGAGACACTAGGTAGAGAAGCTGTGTTTATGGAAATGCTAAAGGTCATTGACAAATGTGGATTATGACTACACATTTATCTGTATAAATATACAGATTTTTCTACTATGTTTGCCCTCAATTTAAAAGACTCAATCAAAAATCATATACAAACGAAAACACAGTCCTTCAACATATAATTCAAAACCAGGAAATGAAATAATTAAAAGCTTTATTGACGGGTCACACGACACATGATAGATTAAAATCTTAAATACTTGAACTAGATCCCTGCAAGCCTATTACACCAGCGACGCTATGGCGCTAAATTAATATATCGTGACGCTTTCCATTAAACCCTGTAGCCCTGAGTTGTGGCACTTTAATGTCCTCGATGAGAGTGTGAGTGGGTCGCATGGGGTCTAGGTTTACAGAGCTACGTTGTATATTTTTTAGGCTGAAAATCGTGTCCATAGATTGGCCTCAAACTTCTCTCCACACAGTTGAGGAAGCAACCAGGCCATAAGATAAAAAATCAGCTTTCAGTTGTATACAAAATTCGAAGATAAACTCTGCCACAAATACGTATGAAGTATTGAAATTGGAACCCCAGTTTCTATAATCAATTCTAATGATCAAAATGTCAAAACTAAAAAAGTTTGCTGTAATATTTTCTCAAAACATGGTTTGATGATTTCTCAAGGGATTATAACTATTTCGTCAAAATTCAAAGAAGTTTACTCTAAATGGAGTTACTTCGCATTTATCCCACAAGGAACTCATCCATGTTGTACGCAATAACATATCATGTCGTATCATTCAACAGCTGTTTGTGAACTATCAACTGCTCAGTGAATATAAGTTAATATCAATGTACAATATAGATACTCGTACGTCACTATACGGTTATGAGGGAGATTCGCGTGATTGGTCAATTAGATCTCGCGACTGAGCGGCGCAGAGAGGCGTGACTGTTTCCATTACACCTTGTCAGCTTGATTGATAAACAATTAGTATATAACAATCAGTGAACCAAACCAATCCAAATCAATCTCATTGGTGAAAGTTTGGTAACATTCACAAGCATAGTTTCACCAAAGCTTCTAAAGCATAAGCGCATCTTAGAAAAGAACTGTTAGAAGTTTTAGACAGTCAGATTGAGCAAAGTCAGTCTGACTTTAAGATACTCGTATATGACGATTGTTCTGAAATCTAAATAAAAACAAATGTTTGATACCGCTTCTTCTGCACTGACGCCTTGGAAGCGGCAGTAAACTTAGTTTTTAAGTAATTTATTTGACGTCAACCAAGTTGTTAAACCATACGACAATTATTAAGCGATATAATAGTATCCTATAATAATGAATAAAAATTTTGAATTTGAATTTGAATCGAATTTTTACTATATATTATACTTTCTTTGCTAAATATTGCATTACAAATAATTGCATCTGAAAATTGTGTTATATTTTAATAGTGTTCATCTACATTGAGTATAAATACGAGTTGGTATATCTACTAGGAACAAGTTGCCCCTTGCAATTGGAATGTACACTGAATAAAGATATTTTCATTTCAAAGAGATGAAGTTTAATTGCGCTTTGCAATTTCCTTGGTGATGAACAAATTTATTTATGCATTTCCGTTCCACTTTCTATTTAAATGTATCCTATTTCTGAGCCAGATTTTTATCCTATTTCTTATATACTCATGTTGTCTGTACAATTGATCTTTCAAATAATGATTGAATACCTTCCAGTACTCGACCATGTAAACCTGAAACCGAATGTTTTTGCAAACAAATTGGTGAATTCTGGTTATTCTAGAATAGAAAAAGCTTAATTGCTTGTTGTTACGCAACACTTGTTACCCCCCCCCCCCCCTGCACCCCCACCGCTCATTTACCGCTACAAATGGCAAGGCAAATTGTTCGCCTCTTTTTATTCCATTTTAGGTACGGAATAAAAATTCCAAGGCCGGTCCAGGGAACACGAAATATAAACACTATTTTAAAAAAGGAACGAATATTTTCAGGTATCACTAAAATGCGCGCTGACGCCACTTTATTCCCATCAGTGTTTTCATCAGTAGTTTCTATTCGTTTACATCCGAGATGATTATGCAGCATCATAAAAATGCTCGTTTAATCGCTTCTCCTTTAAAATGATGCATAGCATTCTTCTAGAAAACTTATTAAGATGTTTTCCAAAGCCATTAGTCACGAAGAAAGATCGAGGAGACGTTGATTTATGATAATTTTTAAAGTTCCCGAACTATTTCTCACACGATGCTGGGTCGGCGACAGGTGGACTCTACACTGTTGGAACTCGTCGTAACAGATGTTCAGCGACACACACCGACATTTTTGCATGTTATGCAGTGCATCAAGGCCTCAACTGACATCTGTGACTTGGAGTAGTTGATAGAACTTTTATTACATTCGTGTATGGGTTAACAATCAACTTTATTATAAAGAAGGTAGACCAGGTAAACAAAGTTTTAATTAAAAAAAATGGTTGATAGTTAAAAGTTTTTGATCACAGCGATTTCTCTGTATCTATGTAGTATTGAAGTGGCGTATTAAGTATTTGATATTTAAAACAACTTCAAAGCTAATGTTACTGGTGAGAGAAGTTCTCTTGTATCAGCAGCCAAGACCCACTCCGAGGCACGGAGCTCACGAAGTAAATAATATTACTTAGAGTTAAGAGCACTGCAAGATTGCCTGCAAAAGAGGACATAACAAGATGAGCGTGCGCTGCATTTGCTGCCGGCGGGTGCGGTCGCGCGGACAATTTGCCGGCCGCCCCGGTGCGGCGGACCAGCCCAGTTGTAATGCATTACTAAGGGAATCGTCCCATTGTGGTAGATTGAAATAAACATGTTAGATATAGTTTTGATTGCAGTTTGGCAAAAAATGTTGGTAAGATATTGTTTTCACAACTCATGTGGTTGGAGTATTCGCAATATAATTCTTCATTTAAAGTAGGTAATGTCAATAATTACTCATGAACTATTGAAGCCACCAATTTCAGCTTCATAATTATCGGTAATCAGTTATATTCATTGAAGCAATGAATGAGCGACCTTATGATTTCATGTAACGTAAATTACCCGCGCTGTAATCCCGCGCCCTGAAATAAACTCAATTTTGGCGGGAGAGAGCGCGCTCGCTAATTGGGCCGCGGATTAAACGTTTTTACTTTATCATGTAAAATTCGTTGTCTCTGAAAAGCAATCAACGAAAAAAATCACACACATAATAATATTTCGTCAAATTATAAAATAAGTGTAAGTAAACGAACAAAGGCCTACAGAGTTATAATAAATACTTTTTCTAATCCTCGATTGTCCCAATTTTCCATTTGTACTTTTGATATTTTAATAGATGCATGGAAATATATGGAGACAGAGAACTTAAAAAAAGAATAGAACCATTTAGTAAAACAGTTTTTGTAAAAACAAACAAAAAAAAATAATCATCAAAATTCAAAACTGCAAATAGGTATGTCTGCAGGTGCGAATTCGAAAATGGTCACTATCACGAAACTCGTTCTCAAATCTAACTGGAAATTTTTCGCGAACATAACCAGGGACATTTGAATACAAGTAGCAGAATGCGTGTTCCGGCGACGCGCGAGTGTTCGCGGGAGTGCAAATATCTGTAGCTCGGCACCTGCAGGCGCCGAGCTACATTTTCTTTTTGCAGTCGCGGGAAGCTGCCCCAGTTTTGAGTAAACACCGACTCACTTTTGTGCTTGTTTTTGCTGCTGTGTTACGTCAGAGACATTGTCCTGTCCTGACATTCGAATTTCTAAAGTTATCGATAGCACAAACGATTGGATTTTTAATTTTAATTCGTAAAGCTATTATTATTTTTGATCATTCAGCAGTAAATTATTGTCAAGTTCACGGGTTTAAAAAAAAACATTGTGATACGAAATTGTAGAAAGCGTACTTTAATTCTAGTTTTGATGTTCCGTCCTACCTAATTGGTCGTGCCTAGCCTAGTCGTAAAATAGCGTTCGAAATACAATCGAACTGAAAGTCACCATTTGTATTTGTAGTACAAGTTCTACGAGCAGTAACATTCTCGTGTTCCCATCAGGTAATATCTTTGACTCATCGTAAACTTGTTTCGTCATGTCGTCGTTATTGCCGGTCACCCGGCGGCCGACCCCGCGTCCGGCCCGGATCGTGACCGGAATCAGGCCCAATAATGATTTTCAGACATCATCGATCTATACAAAATAACCGCGATGTTTTTACTAAAATATTTTTTTTTCATTACATTGTTTTATATTTAATACACCTATGAATTCATAATTTACTGTGTATGATTGAAACATAATGACGGAAAACAATATCAATTGTTTCAACCCTGAACATGTTTATTTATTAATCAAACAAGATTCAAAGCGTTTAAAACATTTGACATTCCATCATTACCCATACAGCTGAACATGGCCTTTCAGTCTTTTCAAGACTGTTGGCTCAGTCTACCCCGCAAAGGATATAGACATGTATATATCTGACATAACGAATTCAAGACAATGATTCAAGCTATTCTTCAAAGGCGGCAATGAAGACTGCAGAGGATGCTAATGAGAACATTGTTCTTTAGAATGGTACATAGCAAGTACATAAACGTAAATACGTGAATTTCAGAAATACACTGCAAAATAATACTGTAAATATTGGAAGTGGGCCGGCCCCGCGCTTTATTGGCGAACTTTCCTCCGAAGCATATTTCCATACTGCGACATTGACACACATACACGCGACCCAACTTCGTGATTTATCCCGGTACAACGCCGACGATTTATTATCTCGCGTGTTTCATCAACTCATACCTTCAGGTGCTATCTTTATTGATTACACTTCGTAGATAGGTTTACGAATAAAGAGCATTGAATACAAGCATTTTAGGTTTTTTGCCAAACTTGTTCGTGTCTGTGAAATTAAAACCTAAACAGAATGGAAAGAGATATACTTTGTATAGAACTTTGTATCATAAAAAATGTAATGATGTGTTTTGATATAGTTATAAATACATACATACATATGGTCACGTCTACATCCTTTGCAGGGTAGACAGAGCCAACAATCTTGAAAAGACTGAATGGCCACGTTCAGCTATTTGGCTTAATGATATAGTTATAAAACTCTGAATAAATTATTCTTCTAAATTTAAAGACACGCTATGTATCAATTGATATATTGTATATTATGTATGGTTGTGTCACAGCCAGAACATGTATTTTTATCACCTATTTTTGGCACCAAACGTCACTATATCTGTAACAACAGGAAAGCGATCGTAACAGTTGACAGCTGCACCGCTTTCGATAATATTGTGCAGTTCTCTGGAATGTGTATAGTGTATGTATTACGAGTAAGTACTAAATATGTACAGGTTGGGAGGTAGCCTCTGCCGGAGAACTTTGCTGATACTGAACAGATGAACGATTGTGAAAACTAAATAAATACACCATTGATAGGGCTGGCCTTTAAAGTTAGTAATTTGTTTTTTTCATTTTGTCACATAAAGAGAATAGTACGTCAGAAAAACCATTAAAAGAAGTAAAAACAAAAACAGCTGTTACAAATCACCAAAAAATTATAAAAGTATCCGTTGCTGGGAATCTAACTCGGGTTAACCGATATAAAAAAATTATGGCTCTGACCACTAAGCTTATAAAGAGGTCGCGGTGCTGAAATAATCAATCATTCGACTATGTTATATGAGAAAATGATTTTGGGTGAAAATACGGGAAAAACGAATTTTACCAGATACGTAAGGACCTATATTTTAAATTTTAACGAAATCGTTACGGCCATTTTTGAGAACGCTAGTATTAAATGTATGTGTATGTATACAAATATTGCTTGTTTAATATTATGAGATTACAAACACATTACCCTAATTGTTAAATTTATAATGAACTAGTCAAAGCAACCGCCCACTACATTTTACACTACAAAATATGTTTACCTAAACATCACCAAGATAGCATTGTGATCTAAATAATTCTAATAAGATTCCAGATACAAACTATTCTGTCAAATTGTATGCGGTTTTATTCATACCGCATTTACAATAGAAACGTCCGCTTTCAGAGCGTCTGTTTTCCAATAGCTGTCTGAAATGAGCTGAAATGTTGAATGCACGCTCGTCGACAGCCCTGCGCAACAGACAAACGGACAAGTGAAAATAAATCCGTGTAAATACAGGAGCGTGTGGTGTGTGCCCTCCCCTCCCCTCCCCGCCCCTCCTCAATTTTACGTGCACGTTGAACTCGTCCCGTTTGTTCCTCGAAGTTTACGTTACAATGAAAATAAATATGCGGTGGATTCGTATGTTATTGTGTAATGGTTCATTGCTCCGATTACGTTTGCCGCTGTGCATCTGGTCACTACTTCACCAAAGGCAAAATCTCGCTCTGTAGGCTTTTAAAATTTGGAATAAAATATAATCATTTTTTGACTATATAAGACATTGACTCAAATATAAGTTCAATTCCATATCACTCCTCAAAGTAACTATAAAGTATTTATTCCTCTATTAATTCTATCTACATCTACAAAGATTCCACAAATATATGCGAAAGACAGCTGACATCAAAAGGAAAGCTTCCAAGGTTTCGTAATAAAAGGAAAATGTAGGTATTCGGGAAAATAATCTATTCGATCTGCGTGTCGGGTTACATCTGACTGCGGAAACGGGGGGCGACGCGCTCCCGCGGGAACCACAAACACTTCACTTCGCGAACCCGCTGTAATGCGAGAATTTCTTCTTCTTAGTGTCATTTGAATTATATCATATTTATGTCGTTCCAGGTTTGTAATCATCTTTTCCTGTCCCTTCTTCTAGGAGGTACAGAGTTAAAATGGATTACAGAATTCGCAAGTCGCACTTTGATTTGATTTTTGAATTAAGACTATAAAATTCAAAGTTCAGGTCAACAATCCTATAAGCCTAATATTATCTTGCATGAAACGAGTTATGAATGTGGATGAAGCAAATGAAGGATCATGGTAATAGAAATATGTTGTATTTTCCTACAACTCAAGAGGACTGAAATTAAACAATAATACAACCAAATTTGGTGGTTACAAGATGTATTTTGTGGCCCTCAGTAGTATGAACAGCGGGCGGGCAGCGGGGCGGGCAGCGTGGCCGTGTCGAGCGACAGTGGACGTGACGGGGGTTTGACGTGGCTTGCCGATTCACTGACCTCATATAACAAATAGCGGCGTTCATTCCTCAGAGGTCCCATTATACTGCTGATATTGTCAACATAATTTGCTTCCTTTCGTTGAGAATTTGCAAGATCTATTGACCTTATTATCAGTTTCATAAATTTCCTTACAATTTGTATGCTAAGTAGCCAATACCAATGGCAAAACATGTCCTTCAAAGTACGGACACTCGGTATTTTCAGACATACGCTAACATGATTCATAATAATGACCATTGTATCTGAAGTACCACGCATCATTTTCAAATATTAGTAGATATACTGATAGCACTTGATCCTTTTACAGCTACCCTCGTGTAAAACAATTCCAAAGTGTCAAACAATATGCCGCAGATGACTGTAGCGCACGCCACTACGTAATTACAGCGGCGATTAGAAAGAATTGCTCTTTATTGCCCGCGACCTGAATCAATATCCATAAATTGAGTGGTCGTCAACAAAACACACGCCGATTGAATTCTATTGAATGAGTCCCATTATAAGATCGATGTGATAGCTACATTATCCATCATTGACGCGGTAAAGTCTATTAAAATAATTTTCTTAATTTACTTAATGCAATATTACTACAATTTCATGTTTCTTTGAACTCATTATGGGAAGAAAGCACACCAAAAAGTTGTTCTGATTTTTTTACTTTTATTCATTACAACAATTTACAAGAGATTCCGTTTCTTTTTCTAATAAAGAAGATGGAGAAAATTTAAATATTAAAAGAAATTAAATAATTTATAATTACGCTTCAAACATCAAGCAGCTAAAAGCTCCCAATAAAAAAACGGATCATCTATAAAATATTCTAAAAAAGCAAACACGAAAAAACAAGGGTCTTCAGTTTTAATAAATCGCCAATTTTCAAATAACACCCAGAATAGTTTCACAGTATTATAAAGCAGTACATAAAGTTTTGCTCGGAAACTCGCCAGTGGAAGTGTTAAGTGTTGAAGAACATAACTTGTGCGTCGGCGCGCGGCCGCAACACCGGAGCTCCATTAGATCTGTGTTGTTGGGTCTCACTTCTGTATGCCCTTATTATAGCGGACTGGAAAATATTACAATACGAATCCTCCTCATGAGTGGCTTCGCTGAGCTCGCCTATGGTTCTGGCAGAATCATCAACGTCGCAGTCGTCTACACCTGCGACATTATGCTGAGTCAGTACCACGTATGTACCAAGTAGGTATGTATATACACATTGCACATTCACCTTCGCTATTACTTGTTAATTATGTATGTTACCAACGAATGTATTATGATAGTGGATAAAGCTTTTATCTGTCTATCTAAGAATGATTTTGAGCTTTTGATAATTAAGTTGGTTTATTTAATTATTTGGATGCTAATGATTCCACATATTCTACTTGGATTATGATAACCCTCTGTTTATGTAAGTGTAAATTGTTTGTATATGAGTATTGATTATAGATTTTTGAATGAAATCAATCAATTACTTGTTAATTATGTATGTTACCAACGAATGTATTATGATAGTGGATAAAGCTTTTATCTATCTATCTAAGAATGATTTTGAGCTTTTGATAATTAAGTTGGTTTATTTAATTATTTGGATGCTAATGATTCCACATATTCTACTTGGATTATGATAACCCTCTGTTTATGTAAGTGTAAATTGTTTGTATATGAGTATTGATTATAGATTTTTGAATGAAATCAATCAATTACTCTCAGGAAAATTTCAATATCACTCCTGCACGTCTTTTAGTTATATCCATATAGAACGAAAATATAACTCTCACGCATGCTTTCTCCAACTTTCGCCCCGAACTTTAAACTTGTGGTCAATATTAAGGAGTAAGCGTGGCAGTGGTAGAAACCGCCTCGAAAGTGCTGCAGCGATGTCAGCGAGCGTGTTATTGTGGGCACGCGGGTCGTCCGGCGGTCGACGCCCGCCGCACGTGATGCTCAGAAACTAGAACAAGATGTGTGTGTGTTTGATAACAATCACAATATATTGGAAATTGTGCTTAAAGTGATATTAGTTGTCACGCTAGTAAGCTAGTCGTGAGGTTTCATTAATGGACTTAATTTACAAATTATACTCCAATCAGAATCAACTCAAAAAATAGTTTAAAACAATCGCTACCGTCAGACTGTGTGCAGTCCAATAGGGGAGCGTTGGTCAGGAATTTTTAGTAGCTTACATACATAAAAATTTTAGTGTTCAAGGTTTTCTACACACTGTGAGTGGTCAAGAATGTCAACATGAAAACAAATTGCAGCTGCAATTAGAGAATCTTAATCTACACATAATTAATTTTATACGATTTGCGTCGGGCGTAGAAAAAGCTTGGAAAACTAGATGGCGTCAAGTGTTCTTCGTCTTGTTTATTACTTATTTATACTTAATGGTCGCATAAAGTTTTTCTGTTTAGTCAGCTGGTTGACTGGTAGAGAATGCCCAACGGTATTAAGTCCGCCTTTTGTACATTTTTCTTTTTTTTTGTGCAATAAAGTTTTAAATAAATCTACACTAATATTATAAAGAGGAAAACTTTGTTTGTTTGTTTGTTTGGTTGTAATGAATAGGCTCAAAAACTACTGGACCGATTTTAAAAATTCTTTCACCATTTGAAAGCTACATTATCCACGAGTAACATAGACTATATTTTATTTTGGAAAAAAATAGGGTTCCGTAATATATTTGGATTTTTCGGACACAAACTGAAAAAATCAACCAAAAAGTTACTTATTTTGTGTACGCTGCCTAAACTACAAAAGATAGAACCATAAAATGTTTTAATTAATTGTAGATCTTATAAATATCTACAAAAAAGTCCGCGACACACTATACCTATCTATGTCGAGTGAGGCACAACAACCACATTTTTATTTAAAAATCTTGAATTTTTTTGGTCTACATTTAAACGCGTTT
Source organism: Amyelois transitella (assembly GCF_032362555.1). Classification (NCBI taxonomy): domain Eukaryota; kingdom Metazoa; phylum Arthropoda; class Insecta; order Lepidoptera; family Pyralidae; genus Amyelois; species Amyelois transitella. The sequence goes on along the minus strand of NC_083509.1, from coordinate 146,511 downwards.
TTTTTACTCATGCTATTAATGCTTATCAAAATAAATAATTTTATGAATAAGTACAGTTTATGTAGAAAATATTTGGTCTTTAAATGATTAAAATTGGACGTTTGGTTTTGAAGTTGTGGTGAAATTAAAATATTACGATATCTGCTGCACGGCCCGTTGCGAAGTGAGCAAGACTTAGTTAGCCGCTTTGCGGGCGGTCCTTTAGTTAGTTCTAATAGAGATATATTTAGTATCGGCTGTGCATCCGTGCGACGCCGGGGCGGGTCGCTAGTAAATAAATAAAGAATAAAATAGTGTTATGTTTGGACTCCAGATTGTTGTTGTCGTAAAGCGGATTATCCGGGGCTGGTCTTGTCTCGATTCCCGGTCCGGGATTATCGGATCCCACTTCAGGTTTATAAATAAGGAATATACAATAATGCGATACACGGGGACATCAAAGTTTGTTCTTTATTAGAAAGAAAGGATTTATATTATTCAGAATTCTATTTATTTCACTAGCTGTTGTCCGTAGCAGAACCTGGCAGTGTTTATTTGATGCTTGCATTCTATTTTATAGTATCGTTGAATTATCATCTCGTAACACAATTCTCGAACTTAAATACTTCGAGGCTAACTCAAATTTTGTAATTTGTCCCGTCGGCATTTATTAATATTCTTGAACTCCTGATCTCTCTCTCTCATTTTTGGGTGTTTCCAGTTGCACCCTTCACTTGCATGCTTCTTTCCTCTCCCCACTCTGTCCAGTCGTCGATATCTCCAGTTTTGAGATCATAGGTTTGCACATTAATACCTTTTCTTTTCTTATATCTATGAAAAATTTGTATCGGCTGCGTACTTAAGGTGGGTGCGAGACAAAAACCACTTTCACGTGGATATTAAGAATTTATTGATCATTTTAGCTACAACAGGTGGATGTAAACCCAGCTGATAAGTGGGTACCTACTTCATGTTTGTTCGTCACGCACGAACCGTGGTGCCAAATTGTTTTTATCTATTTCCGTAAAAAAAATTTTTTTTTAATATTTTCTTGTTTCAATATCGGTTAACTTAATCTGCAATCAATCATATGCTAACTTTGTACGACACAAAGTTGGTCGAAAAAAGGCAGTATCTTTGGAACGGTGCGTCGAACTGAGAAGTTTCCTTGTTATTATCGGAGCTAGTGATGAGGTGTCTACCCGCCATCGACCCCGACGTCGGCCGCCCCACATTTCGATTTTGCGAACTTTGATATTAAGCTTAGAAAGTAATCGTGGTTCTGCTACCTTAATATTTTTTTATGTAACTGAATCGTGCACGTAATTAAGGTCTTCCTTTGGCACTGAAATGACACGTATCGATTGTTTAATGATGTAGGCAAATTAAAATATGTTTGAAATGGATCACTTAAACCAACTCTTAAGGTGCATAAAAAATTCCCCTGGCCAGGATAGTAAAATATTGCAAATTTTCATTACGGAATGCAGACCCTTGCATACTTTTCTTTAGCAGTTCAACTTAATAACAGCAAGTTTATTTTGCAATCAGCCTCGCACGCACGTCCTGTCACGCTAGTGCACGTGAGGGGACTGTTCCGCCGTCGAAGCCTGCACAGGGCAGCTCCTGGCCGCCATCGACGGCTGATTGATGTTCACGCGATCAGAACAACTCCGCGCGCCCGATACCATCGCCCATTTGCCTGTAATTGAATCTGCGCCAAAATAAAAGCGGCTTATCGCCCTCCAGCGCCGCGACGCGATCAAATATTTCCGTGTTGATTTTACTTTTTTAACCCAATTCTTGTTCGATCCCTATCGCTCAAAGCCGACGGGAATAAAATTAGCCGAGAATGAAAGGGAATGAAACTGCATTATTTTTCATCAGTCCATTTTATACCCGACACCCGTTAACCAGATACATAAAAGAAAACAGATCAATACGGTTAATGCATCGAATTGATTTGAATTCGTAAAATGAAAGGATGATGGACGTTATCTGTTGATGCTCAGATGAAATGGATAATTATGATGGGAATCTAAGCAAAGTTCGAGGATAAAGCTAGTATTAAATATATTGTATTTTTTGTTTTATTTGTACATAGGCATATATAAACATAAAAGCTTAGCCAAGGGATAATCGCCCGTTTATTTTTAAGCATGAGTGAGTACCACGGGAACGAAATAAACTTGAATGAGATTGACGTTTCCGATTCGGAGATGCGATCAAAGAATGGTGCGAGGAACACGCGCCATATGGCTGTTAAGTTGAACCGACACGAATCTCTAATATTAAAACAGAGATTGTAACAAATAAACACAAAAAAACACTATACCGATTTTATTGAAGTTTCGTTTCATGTGTGGCTTTTCCTCCTTAGTATTTGCTAAAAATCCTTTTACTATATTGTAATGGATACTTACGTCGTTAACAAACTATTTGTCACATTTTGTGAAGTGCTTTCAGGTACAAGAAAATATCAGGCACCTTTTCCATTTCTTGTACAACATTGAAGGCGTAAGGTTTGTTTCTTTAAAATGTTATCAAGGAAACAACTGTGCTCCAATTGATACTCGTATCTGCAAATTGAACTCAAAACATTTCCAATTTTTGTTTTTCATGTTTATAGTCAGGTGAGCCGACAAGTGTGTTAAGCAATGGTGCTCGTAAAGTTGGTAGCCGACCACCAGCGGCACTAATGGCTGAACTTACCTTGTTTATGAGTTAGGAGTTCGGGTCATTCGAGATCGGGCGGACAAGTTGCTTTATAAAGGGCCGTGTAATACAGACGGTGTTCTTAGGCGTAACTTCGACATCGAAATCAACAACTTTTGATGGGGGTCGAATAAAATAATTATGCCTTCCTTGAAATTAATTCTTTGAAATATAAAATGAAATAGTAACATTTTAATAATTCTTCAAATAGACAGTATCACAATCAAAGATTGCAAATTGTTATTGTGAAAAAAAAAATAGGGATTATAAATTTTAGTAATTGAAGATCACATTTTTTTTGTGTGTGTTTAGTAAATATTTGAAAATCAAACGTGATGTACTTTCTTCTAAAAATGCTTCAAACATAACAGATCTCTGTATACTTCTTTCGCTTCATCCTTACTCATAATTCTCTTCATGAGAGATATTCCATTCAGGTGATTTAATTTTTGTAAAATCTCGATTTTATCTCGGTACAAAATATAACCCAGATTAAAAATGATCAATGTAACTAAATCATAAACACTAATATAAATCATGAACTTAGAAATACTAAACACGGGCTCGTTCGTAAACAGCACAATCACAATTTTGTCGGAAAACAGCTCCAGCGCCGCGCCGCTCGACGTGACGGGTGCTGTCATTGTCCCCTCGTAATTGTTCCCATTTGCGCGCAGAATCACCGCCCTCAGAGTCATTCGCTGTTTCGATATCGGCGCCGCTTTGTTTTATCAATTTTCAATTTCTTGAACCCTTATCTTTTGATTTTACGGTGATTGACAACAAAATAGAAAGCAGTCTTGCAGCGTTATCAGTTCGCGAAACTTCCCAATTTCCAGGATGATCGCTCGTAGGAAATAAGATAGGGTACTACGGGTTTCAATGCAGATATTGTAAAACAACGACGGCGAAATCGACGGCTTTTTGGCGCAGTTGTCGGTTTCTCGCCTCTGAACCAAAAGGTCCCGGATTCAATCCCCGCTCAGGTCTTGACAGGAAACGAAATGTTTTTGATTGACCTGGGTCTTGGATATTTATGTAAAATATAGTTTAATTTATTTAATAAATTAATATAGTTACTGTAAAATTGTAATTTAGTTGGTATTCCACGTTACAAGTTTATTAATATAAACTAGCTGTTGCCCGCGACTTCGTCCGCGTTAATTTCGAGTTGAATCTTAATCATACAGTCAGATAATCTTAATAATAACACAACTCCCATCAAATCTGTCTTTAAATTTAAATATGTTAACTTTGATAATATATTAAAGGCGTTCAAACAACTTAATTTGAAAAAGTCTGAAGACCATTGGGGTATGTCTGTTAGTATCATAAGTCAAATCATAGACATTATTGCATCTGATCTAGCTTTTATATTTAATGAATGTATTGATGAGGGTATTTTTCCAAATTTATTGAAATGTAGTAAATTAATACCTTTATTCAAAAAAGGGGAGAAAACAGTCCTTGGCAATTATAGACCTATTTCAATATTGCCAGTTTTGAGCAAGGTGTTTGAGAAGATGATGCTTAATCAAATGCAACAATATTTTAAAATCAATAACATTTTCTATTCCCAACAATATGGGTTCACTGCCGGGAAGTCCACCACTGATGCGGGAGTAGCACTTGTTACTCAAATCTATGACGCGTGGGAGAGCTCACAGGATTCAGTTGGAGTCTTTTGCGATCTCTCTAAAGCATTTGATTGCGTAGATCATCAGACACTTTTGCGTAAACTTCGTCAATATGGGTTTGACCACAAATCAACTAAACTAATGGCATCCTATTTGACTGATTGGCTTCAAACTGTAGATATTAATGGAGTAAAGTCAAGCGGATCAAGCGTCTCAATGGGTGTTCCTCAGGGCTCAATTTTAGGACCATTCCTCTTCTTGGTATATGTCAATGACCTGCCTTTTATGGTGGAAACAGGCGGGTATAGTGCTGTTTGCCGATGACACTTCTTTAATATTTAAATTAGATCGCCATAGCGAAAATGTAAGTTCAGTTAATAATATACTGTCGGCCATATCTATCTGGTTCTCAACCACCAATCTTCTTTTGAATGCTAATAAGACCCAATGCATTAAATTTACCCTTCCAAACGTAAGGCAGGCCAATACTGACATAATACTGGAAGGCCAGAAATTAGAATTTGCTGAAAATACAAAGGTTTTAGGAATTACAATTGATGCAAAGCTAAAGTGGGGTGCTCATATTTCTAAACTTTCTAATAGACTTAGCTCTGCCGCTTATGCTGTTAGGAGGATCCGACAATTGACAGATGTAGCTACAGCTAGGCTTGTTTATTTCAGCTATTTTCATAGCTTGTTATCTTATGGTTTACTTTTATGGGGTAGCGCGGCTGATATACAAACTATTTTTATAATTCAGAAAAGGGCCGTTCGCGCAATTTACGGCTTAGGACCAAGAGACTCGTTAAGACAACTCTTTAAGAAAATAAACATACCTACAGTAGCGTCCCAGTTCATTTTTGATCTTATAATGTATGTTAGGAAAAATACCTCTTTTTTTCAAAAAGTTAGTGCCACAACTGATAGAAATTTACGTAATAAACATAAATAAGTCATGCCGTTTCATAGGCTTAGCAAAGTCAGTAAATCATTTATGGGGAACTGTATACGATTTTATAATAGGTTGCCGGAGTCTGTTCTTGATATGCCCAACTGAAAATTCAAAGATTATGTAAAGAAAGCACTTTGTGAGAAGGCTTATTATAGGACTGATGATTACCTTAATGATAATAACATCTGGCTCGAGCTTGGCACAGGAACCTCGTAATTAATTGTAGTTTGATTTGATCTTAAATCAAAATTCAGTACACTCTGTACATAAATCTTTTTAAAATTGGCAATCCATAAAATATATAGGTATATATATTTTTCTTTTTTCAATATTCAATCTCATATATAAATCTGAACAATGTATTCTCTCGTCCACATTCTATTCTAAGTTTAATTAATATTGTAAAGTTGACGTTGTTGAAGAAAATGATGCAGTGCAGTTTGTTACCGCTTCTTCTGCACTGACGCCTTGGAAGCGGCAGTAAACTTAGTTTTTAAGTAATTTATTTGACGTCAACCAATGTTGTTAAACAATACGTTTTGACAATTATTAAGCGATATATAGTATCCTATAATAATGAATAAAAATTTAGAATTTGAATTTTGAATTTAGAATTTGAATTTGAGATACGGACAGACAGACAGACAAAAAAATGTAAAAAAAAATTCTCTATCCGTTTCAGTCAAAATATTAAATGTACAGACAAAATATTTTTACCGTTTTATTATATGTAGTATTTTGATTTTCAGTTTTTTTAAATAAAATACTCAAAACATACAAAAAAAATATTAAAAAAAAAAAATATCTTGTAAGTTCGAACTTGGACCGCCAACTTCACAGTCTCACAGGCTAACCACTGGACCATCGAGGCTGCTGCGTTGATGGCGAAATTAAAGTAGACTACTGTTACATACATATGGTCACGTCTATATCCCTTGCGGGGTAGACAGAGCCAACAGGCTTAAAAAGACTGAATGGCCACGTTCAGCTATTTGACTTAATGATAGAATTGAGATTCAGAAAGTGATAGGTTGCTCGCCCATCGCCTAGAAAAGAGAAAGCCTAAAAAAGAATCCCAAGTTTGTAAGCCCACCCCTTAGTCGCCTTTCACTTATATTTATATGTTATAGGTATAATGCTGTCGTATAATGATAAATGACTTTGAATTTTTAATTTCATAACTTATTTGCAGGCAAACTGATGCCTTGAGTTCATTCAAATGTCGATAACTTTTTTTTTAGTGAACCGATTTTGATGAAACAAACTTTAAATGTTATTCTGAGTTAAAACAAAGCAATTGGTGAAAGTTTGAAGTAAATCGGTTTAGTACTTTCAGAGATAATCGTGATCATACATACAGACAGACAAGAAATTAAAAAAATAATTTTTTGCTTTCTATTATTCATTCTAAGTGTCCCTCTATCCATTTCAGTCAAAAATACTAAATGTACAGACAAAATATTTTTACTGTTTTATTATATGTATAGATTACAAGCTACGAACTCACTTTCGGGCTAAATTTAAATATAAAAAAAAAACAATGAAATTGAATCGTTTAGTTTTAATGACGAAAATTTACCCATAATGCGAAATTAAATTTTTAACACAACAGTTTTTTTTATTAGTATAGTATATAAAGAAAAAAGAGTGTTAACCACTCTTTTTATATTTTTGTTTTCTTCTCTTACCTTTGTGTGCTGTTCGCAGTTGCTTCACTTTCCAACTTCTTTCCTTGCAGTCTATTCTGAAGTCTTCACTTTTTTGTTTACGAGTTATCACGAATAATGTCATATGCGTCCAAATGGTCACGACAGACACGTGGCGACCTAGTTCGCGTCCACAATAGCATTCTTTGTACGGCGTCGAGCATGCACCAGCCTGCTATCAGCGGCGATCTCCAAAGCGGCGCCGCATCGGTGAAACTTATCTGTTTACAGCCACAGCTCATTTCGAGTAATCGCGGCATATCAAATAGAACGAGTTTATTTATAACTTCCCGCAATTTCCGAAATGGAATCTATAAATTCTAGTTTTTTTTTTTTATTAAATGAGGGCTATGCTTTGCTTAATTATCCTCTATTTATCAGCAATTCGTCCCTTATTACGATGGATACTTTTAATTAACTTCGATAACGTATATATTTAATGGCTATATATGAGAACTATAGTGGAACTGGAACGATATAAAGAGAAGGTTCCAAAGTTAGTGAAAAGCCTCACGACCTACTGCAGTTAGCGATTCTTTGTACGAGTACTTCTTTAAGAAAAATGACATTTAAATGTAGGACAGGACCATAGTTTTCACCATGCATTGGAACATTTGTAAAACAGGATTTTACCATATTTTAGTAATGTATGTTGCCTTTGATACGGATCGTGACACATACGTACTAGAGCCGCTTCCTTCACAGTCAAGGTAAGTAGGAATCGCCACATATAAAGCCGGCGTGAGACATCATTTGCATGTCAAAGCTCGCTTGACCTCCGCTTCTGAAGCCGTAATGAAATATTGTCTTTGATCGTTATTGCCCTAGGGTTAGAACGCCTTGTTAGTATTATATGAGAAGATTGATTTTAAATTTATTAAATTAATGACATCATTCCCTTTAGTGATATCGTAATAATATATTTTTTTGGATCCAGATTATCGTCTCATAAATATGTTGTAGTGAAGAAAGTGTCGATGTGTGAAGTGGATAAGGAAATCTCTTTGGCATTACCTTCATGAGCTTCTCAACTGGGGACCTTAGTTTTGATCATAATTACATAATCAGGGAAATCAGTTTTAAAACGTTATAATAATATTATTATTATAACGTTTTAAAACGTTATAATAATATTATTATTATAACGTTTTAAAACTGATTTCCCTCAACGTAAACCGTTTACATTTCTAATACTTGCCCGTACCACTACTAAAGAGGTTCTATGAAAATGAAATGAATACTTGCCATGAATATTTGATTTCCAAACTTTATAAGTTAACATGAGCGTGTCAGCCCAACTTTTGCATCGTTTGATTTCGGCATTAAATTTTAAGGCGGCAATAACAAGAAATCAAAGTTATCAACTCCGGCCGGCGTTCGCGCTCCAAGTAATATTCGTACAATTTTCAACAGACACTCTCGCGTCTCGTCCCCTGAACAGGAATTCGGAAGCTTGCTACAAGTTATTCACTTTCTCTCGTAGTTTCGGTTCAGTTTCAGTTTGTCGTCGTATTTCGACAATCCTTTGCATTGCCGAGTATAATTTTATTTAGAAAACTTTCGGGCGGCGGCTCTCAGCTGGTGACGTTTTTGATTTATGCGGCTTTTCAATTCAGTTATTTTCTGAACTTCAACATCTCATGATTAATATTACGCCTAAAGCTTACAAACTTTAACATGGAGGAAATATATTTTTAGAATAATCACAATAAATCTTTTCTAATTTTGCCTCTGTCATCGTCGTGATGGAGTAAATCAATAACATAAATGCTATTCAATCAAAACAAAGTTTAATTTTGCCATCCCTTTTTCACAACACCAACTACGGACATAATTTAACTAACAAGTTTCAGTTCAGTTCATCAGTTGTAGAGATCTATGGCTGTAAGATACAAGTATAGTTATTTTTATTTCAAAAATGGCTGAGACAGACGCTTGTTTTCAGTTTAAAAAATTATGTCACGCACTTTTCCTCACTTTTTTTTCTCAAGTGCTATACATTATTTACAGATCTTGATTTGTTGCACTGTTTATAAGATTTGCTAACTTCCTTTTTATTTTTATTTATGTTTTCATTCACATTCATCAGTTACGTTATCACTAGTTAATCGGTTTCCATTTCCAACGGCACACAAACTTTCAACATCATTCGTTGATCCAGCTTTGTTGCCGCCAGTTTAATACCAGATCGTCTTGCTAAAGCAGTTGGAGGTCAAGCACCCGCGGTTCAGCTGTCATCCCCTCCCCCCTCCCCCCTCCCCTCTCCCTTCGGCCCTCAGGTGCAAATAAGACGCTCTAATTGAACCGCCTCAGCGGACCTGAGAGCGTGAAGATTCTCTTAGCGTCTCGGCCGCGTCTGTTTTATATATTTTTAACTTGATTCAAGAGAGTGTTAAGTATAACAACTTTAGCAATTCACAAGTGTAAAAGTACTGTTTTTCAAATAAATAACTTGATTTAGAAGATGCTCTCATGAAATCCAGATTTTTCCGATGACAGATATAAACTGACGGCGAAAAAGATTTTTTTAAATATGTACAGCCTGCATATGCAGAGAAATAGAACAAAGAAGAAAAATATAATTCCTTCAAACTAAGACCATGGAAGTGTCAAGTTCTGTGCACAGGACGGTACAACAACCATCATAAAAAACTACGTACGTACGTAAGCTCTTATCGCAGACATGGTGTATCTGATATTACCTTTTCAATTTCCGAGATATACCCAAAAGTTGTAAGTAATATTCTAAGTAGATGTCAACTAGTTTCTTTATCCGGGTATATATTGAGTAACCCTGTTCCAACAAAACTATTTACCCCGATACGAGCTGGAGCAGGATTTACTTCGGCTTATCGGTAATCTTATCGTGTTCTGTGAATGAGAGCGAACGGAACGCTGAATGCGAATGAGTCGAACCCCTGACCCTGACTTCAACAACAACATTTTTACGTATATTCTGCTTTTATGATGCAAGGAAAAAAACAAGCCGAAACAATGTTACCAAATGTTAAGTTCATAATACTTTGTTTGTACTGCCTTTTTCTCAATCTTAAAAGATAATTTAAGAAAGACTAAATAATTTACCATGATTTCTTTCCGAACACGTCTCTTATCTTTAATTCGAACGCTAGATAGTGTTAAAAAGCGAGGTTACTCTCTATTTCCCCCAGTAAAACCGGGATTGCCAATTAAAAAAATATAGCTCGGGATAATAACTCGCCCGTTATGAGCTATCGGGGCGATCATCTGAGAATTAATACAGTAGCTATTACCGCCGGCGCTCGCCTTACAAACTATCACATAATTGCGCCTTATTGCCCGACGAGGAGTCCGCGCCGGGCTCCAACTCGCCGAACTTAGCCCGCGCGCGGCAATCTCCTGCGCCGAGTTATTGCCGTGATTGACGTTTATGATATGCTGATAGACTCAAAATATTAATAAATTAAGCGGGCAATTTTCTTCGGCAGAAATAGCGAAACTCATTGATAGCCGCAACACGTCAATCTCCTCTATCGGTTCATTTGTCGCGCTCTAACTACTCGCATCATTATTCACGGGCTCATCCATCATTCTCTTTTCATTTTTCACAATACCTAAATACTGTCGTTTAATCATTACTCACCTCATTGCGTGAAATTTGTAAATAGGTAGCATATAACAAAGATGTAATAATTTCTGCTTCCTATCCAATTGATGAATATGGGGAAGGTATGGTTAAACTGACATCAGAATTTCTTTTCTTAATGAATTAATTAAGGAGTAGATTGACTCCTACTTTAGATCTCGTAGGAGGTAACGAAAGAATAAAAAAGTTGTCAGCCGATCGCAAAACCTGACCTATAGACTTATAAGAACAGAAAACGGCATGCAAAATACGCTATAAGAGATAGAGCATAAAGCTTAACCAATTCATTACAGAGCAAAAACATAGAACAAATTTTAAATCAACCTTAAACTCGCAAAATAATCTTCACTTTCCTTATTTACACAGCTAATACCCTCTAGAAGAGTTTCAATTGTGTTCTTTAGCAAGTAATCGAGTTAAGCAAGATCAATAGTGACTGTGCAGTCTATTTTCCACTCAATTTATATCGACAAAGGCGCCCAAGGCCGCAGAATTAATTCAAGTAATGTAAACAAGATGACGAGGACCGGGGACCTGGACCTCCAGCCCAAACACAGTGTTGGCTTTGTCAGGCGTTCAGTAATGAACGTCTGCTCCTGTCCGCTCAAAGCAGGGTTGGGTGGTTATTGTGTATAAATAATGTAAGTGCTTTCTTGCATTTGTATGTTGTTCTAATTTGTGACGACTTGTCAATTTCAGCATTGAAAGACAAAAATTAGGTCTTACTGAATTTATTTCGTTTAATTCAAAAGCATTTATGCTGTGTGGATTTCGGACTTATTTATATTTACATCGTAAGAACAAAGATATGATATGTGTGAGTATATATTTTTGTAGAAGAATTTCTTTTTTTCATTAGTCTAAGAAACCTTATTAGAAATTGTTCTGTCGACCAAATACTACTAGATCTGTCGGCCACAGGCCCCGGCACAAGACTCCAGCTCCACAAATACCCGAGACCTTGACCCTCAGCGCCCGCACCCTTCACCCCGCGCCCCGCACCCCTCACCCCCGCCTCCACTCCAGGCTTAGAATACAGCAGTGTTTTACAAGTGCTAATGCATTCGTTATGGCCTCTGTTCTGCGAACAAGAACATGCTTCATGTTTTAGCAATGTTAGCACGTGTCGATTGCTTAAGCATTTGCATTGAATTTATCTTTTAACTTATCAATTAAACAGGTATCTAAAAATAATTTTCAAGGAGGAATTCACTTTTGAGCATTTGAGCTGCGTGCGTGGTTACTTCACTGACTGGCATTTTCATCTATTTTGGGAGACAAGGCAGTTGTTATGTTGTTTATCGATTTTCTAGGGTTATAGTGGTGCTGCAATGACAAGATTTTCCGCATACATTTTCATGCTAAGTTATAATATGTATAACATTATGTATAATTATAACTTAGCATCACTATTAATTTCAATTTCAATAAAATGTTAATCTACCAATACAATAATATTTCAAGAATAAATAGCCCAAGAAATTGTTTCAAATCAAAAGAAAGTAAAATATTTGTGTAGAGTTTCATTTAATATAATCATCTATTCAATGAGTAAGTAATTCTTCCGACTAATGTTTCGACTCTAGCGACGACTCGAGCGTATAATGACCACATCACAGTGTCGCAGAAGGGGTAGGAGTGGTGGCCAGTGTCCACGTATATCGTATTCTTCAAGTACTATAAACGCAGTAGGAGATAATATGGAAAATATTTTTAACATCTTCCTGACTCCGAGACTAATTGGGAGAATATGATGACGCACTACTTATTATTTTATAAGTATTTACTTTAATCATCAGAGCCGCCTTATATGACAATTATAAGTAAAGACGGAATAGCCGTATCACTTCTGAAAACTACACAAGTGTGCTTTTGAATATGTATTTTATTAAAATACCTATGATATAGATACAACTAAGAAATTCAACGCAAAATTCGTTTGTCTTGTATATAGCATACAGTAATAGGTTACTCCCGTGTAACTCCGAACAGGTGTTTATCGCGCCATCACACTCCCGAACAAACTGTTTCGCACACGGCAAGTTCACCCTAATTCTCGCATAACCAACTTACGAGTTACATAATTAATTCCACGTCTCGTTATCTCTGAACTCAGAAGAGAGTGTTATAATGAAATGTGTGTACATTTGCGATAATTGTGTTGCGTGGCTTGCGGCGAAATACAAGAAGCTTTTGAGTCCTCGAAATCAAAGTTACCTATGTAACTTAATTACACTGAGAGATCATTTGGTAATTACTATTGAACTGAAATAGAATCAAAGAATTTCCACTCATCTCTGAAGAGGAGAGGCTGTTACTAGGACTAATGCCAGGAGGAGAAATTAAGAAAGAATAAATGCGAGTGCCCTGTGGCCGTGGTTTGAAAATTTAATGATCAGAATAGAGCAGGTTTATTGTATCAAAATAGGTATTTCCTTTAAAATATGTTTTGTACCAGTCTGATAACTAAGTATAAAAAGGACGGTATAATGGATTATCAAGATACTCCTCTACAAATAGCAGTCACATATCTTCTTTATTTCCAATACCTGTGAAGGTAATACCGATATTCCTGATCGCAAGTGATGCACATCGTATTGGCGCCGGCGACAAAACTTGTTTGCAAACTTTAGATTAAGTTCCACCCTTTCCAAGTTAGTGTATTAGCCGTTATTTCGGTAGCCCGAGGGAGCTCCGCTGTAAATATTTCAGTAGACGAGCGTCTCGAGTTAATACATTTCTGAGGATCTCTCGACTCGCTAACTCCGCCGTCTTTGTGCAGATATTGCGTTCTTGAGAAACCGCCGCCGGATGCGACGAGATTTGACGCCGCGGCCGCGAACGCTTTCAAAGGATACACTCAAATACTTTTTATAGAACAGATGTTTTGTGGAGTTAAAAATGTTCGGTTTCCAATATACTTGAAAATCGACCAGAACTTCTTCAGATTTCAACAAATAATTATGTGATGCGAGGTTGTAGAAAATGGAGTAACAGTAATATTTTAAATATTTGTATCTAACTGATAGCGTTAAATAACTCTAGCATGTGTGATAATAAGACTTGTCGGTTGACTTACCTAACGAAGGCATCAATCGGTTAGTATTTATACAAGTAAAACTCAAATAACGACTTATTGACAATGAAATAACTTGAAGTAAAGGCTGAAATGTTACCTTGTATGATCCAAAGCATACGAGAATATTAAAAGAGAATTATGGAGAATTCTATGTAATACGAAAGTCCATGGACTCGTAGAAACATATCGAAAATCCTTGACAACAACACAAGAGTGCTGGAGCGGCCTTTACCAGTTAAATTAGACTTAATGCTAAATACTTATTGCTAAAGAAGTTTGATTAATGCCTTGTATAGCATTTAACTATTAACTCCTGTAAACTTATTGTCGGCTACTTTTAACGTTATATATATGTTCTATAACATTGGTTACCATAGGACAGGCATGTTGCCTAGTGTGGGACCAATTGTATAACCAATTGTAGCAAACCTCAATGTTAATAAAAATAAATTTCATTTCATTTCATTTCATTACTAGATTGCTGTGTACCTATAAGTACTTACTAATGTACTTAAACTACATGCTAGTGCACTAAATATAATGTTATAAAAGGTTTATCATATAACCTTTTTGATGTACTTAATAAATTAAAAAAATAATCAAATCATCACCAGAGCTTTAATTATTTGTTAAAAAAATTACTAGGAAATATGATTAGCGGAATGTTAAATTATATTATGTATTGACAGAACTCGTACCTATGTTATTAAACTCAAAAATGCACATGTAAATATAATTTATTTTTAACACATATCTATTTACTAAGGATAAAAATAAGAACCGATTCGACATCATGTTTATTCAAGCCCGTAATTGAACTATTAATCTCGACCGGCTAGCATCAAGTAAATATTTAAGCGAGAGCATTTGCTATGCCCGCGCGCATAAACCCGCCTTATTTAAATTAACTGAGCACTCCAACAGAGATGAAAGTACTTGCCAATTATTTATTTATGAACATTAGATTTAGAACAGTCACAAGACTGCGGTGAATTGTTGACTTTACACAAATAAATTGTCTTTGTACTAAGCGTTGCCCGCAGACTCTTCAAGCGATTTCCATCCATTTTATTTCGTCCATTTTAATTGCTGTCTTTATTTATCACTGACGTAAATAAGTTTTTCAATCGTCTATATTATTAGTTGTAAAATTTTCACGCTTTATTATTTTTATTCCAATTCCTAAGTTGATTACAGACTTCTAAGCAAAGCGTGCTATTTTTTTTAAGATAACCTAGTAATCTTTTATTCCTTCATTTACATGAAGGCTTTATAAGGGTCCATTTTTCATACAACCTTATAAAGACATAAAACACTCAAAATTGTTCTATTTATTTTAGTAAAATGAAATACAGGTGTTCCCGTCGACCAGCTGTCAACCTGTCGGATGCGGCCACTGTCCGCGACGCCTGTGATCGGATTTAATTAGCGCCTCGCGTGTCCGGCGCGATTTGTTCGCAATTAGCCGCGAAATAAATACGATTCGTTAGCCCGCATAGTCGGGAGAGGCAGGGAACGCGGCGCGGATTAGCATTTGTTTTATTTGTAATATGTATTCTACTTAATATTGATTTCATAAAAAAAATGTTACAAGTTATAGCAAACCGTAGTTATTGCTGCTTTACTCCTGACTAATACTTATAATAATAACAAAACACAATTACTTCTAAACAAAGTTCTATTACTTCTAAAGGTCTAGTCAATTTCTGTCACATTAATCGCGGCGGCGGCGGCATCAAGTCATAACATTACCCTTATCTTTTAACAGATTCCTTTAGTAGACTACTAACTTTGAACTATCAGCTAAAAACGTTATCGGGTTCTCACTATCTGTGTTGTGAGAGGCAGCACAAAGATACAGCCGGCTCAGTGTTCAGTGCTTGCATACAACCGCCTCTGCGGCGGCGACACACTGACCCATAAAACTCGCACATTCCCGATTTCCTCGCGCTCGCCAGCGGAGACCACTATCTGCGACAGTGAGAAAATAACCACAATTGACAATCTTGCTTCACATTTAAATACATTTTTAAAATATTTTATAGTACACGCGTTGCCACAGAGTAAAGTTTAACCTTCCATACTTATGTAATGAATGTGGTGTACTTTTCAATGTGACCTTTTGTACTGTACATACATATAAGGTGACTGTACAAACGCATAGACACTATATCGCGTCTTTATCCCTTTATACCAAATGGTCACGTTAACAGGATAGCTTAGTGCAGGATTCAGATTTAGAGATAGTCACAGATTGTCCATCACTAAGAATAATCACAAGTTCATAGGTCTTCCCTTTTAAGTTTTACAACCTGGGCGGGACGAGAAGTTGTTGGCAAACACTACGTTTATTTTCACTGCTTGACTTGCATGGATGCTTTTTCCTTTGACATCTTTAACATCATCTACTTGAACAAGATGGATTAGTTCCTAAAAGTATTGATAGTATCAAAGTAGTTACAATACAAATAATTGTCTCCATTGTGGCTATGAGCTCCTTGCTTGTGGAATTGCTCGCGGTCATAATAAACGGTGTGTAACGAGCACTCGGCGGCCGCGGAGAGCTGTGTTCCGGCTCTGAGCTACTTCACCAGTTTACTATATCCTCATATAAGTAATTTAATTAAAATAGAATGAGTGTAAAGACCGAAAACATATTTAACTCTGTGACTCGCCAGAATACTTTCCTAAAGATCTGCCAAAAATTATAAATTACATCATTCTCTCATCTTAGCGTGTAATTCGTGTCGTTGAGATCGCCCATCCCCACATTTGCTTTCCAGTTGCATACTTTTACTGTTCCTCTAAATTTCCAACCAATTTATAAAAATCTTTGCGTGTAGGAGAGCGATACCTCAGATTTCTATACAGGTCACTGGTAGAATGATAACAACTAGTTCTAATTTTGACCTAAAATATCTTGAGGGCTGCTCGTGCCGAGGACACTGGAAGCATTACGACTGCTCATGAATTTATATTGTACCTATCTTCGCTCGTCGCCGGCCGGCCCCGCGCGACTGTAGCTCGTGTTTGTTCCGCCTCTTGTTATAATATTATTATTCATTAACATTAAGACGTCGCCAGTTTAAGACTCTATTACTCGTAAAATTTTATTTACATCTGTTATACTTTTGAAAACCATTTTGTATTGGCGCGCGATTTAATACACAATTTAGAGGAAAGGAATGGAATAAAATTGAAACATTAAAGTGAATGATAAAGAAAAATTGGCAAATCAACAATAGAAGAGCTTATCTGTTGTAATGAGTTTTATAAACAAACATTCTTTGTTTACATTTTGCAACCACTGAGGTTTACACGGCGTACTTTAAAACTCTAATAAGTTATATTGTACTTTGGGGCAATGAAGCATTTTTCTTTATTTTTATTTGCATTATAATGTGTCGGGAAATAAATTTCGATTTATAGCTAGCATTCTCCGATGTTGCTTACATCATCGTAATATCGGGAGCCCCGCCGATCACAGCATTGTGTTCCAAAAACCTAATCAAAAATTGTTCTTAGGGGGCTGCTCTCCAATGGAAATAACAAGAGAGTACAATGCGAGCGTGGAGGGCCGGGGAACGACCCTAACTCATTACTTTCAGGGAATTTATCACGATGTATACGATGTTTGTAATGCATAGAAATGTAATCTCAATGACTTTGTTCAGGGTTGACACCCGGTTGAGTCCAGTTACAGTCGAGACGCTTTGAATGGAGAAATATGATTTCTGACTTTAAAACGCAAGTTCGTTAGTTCTAGTCGTAATCTTGTTATCGTAATGTTCTACATCAGAAACCTTAAGATGGTTTGGATTCTAAATTCTGACACCATTGTAGTGAAGTATGAAGAAGAACTATTGGTTATATTTAAATTGAATAAATTATTATTCACGCCTGTATTTAAAAATATATTGTAGTTGTTTTTCATTCTGCCACCCCTACGGAGGGCACTTTGCAAATTACAACGTTGGCTCAATTTAGGGAACTCCTCCTGTTTTGAAAATAAATCGATGCATAACATGGGGTGCGGATTTCCTTCAATCAGGAACGGGATTATGGGTGTATCGAACTTTAGTCTCTTGTGAGATTAAGGCAAGATATTATGTCCCTACCCCGCTACTAGTTACAAATAAACAACTATAATATGATATGCAATAAATAAATATATTTTTATGATAAATTTAAAAACATTTTATTAAATATCAGAAGTTCGTCATGGTCCACTAGGTGAAGTCGTGAAATAGTCCCTGTTTCCGTACTAAAAGAACCTAGAAGAGAATACATTTGTATTTTTGTTTATAATGAATTAACTCAAAAATTTTGCCGAAATTTGGCACAGAAATAACAAACACCTTCAGGATATATTTATTTATCCACTGGTTTGCTAGTAACGAGTATATACTCGTACATTGAGATCATATGAATCTCAGTAAAATCACTTACAAATGCTAACGAATGAAACTCAATCTAGCTCAATCGATATTAGAGTGCTAAACTCGTGCGTAATTTCAGATCTCATTAAAATTCATGAAGACTTTAAAGAAAGCAATTAAGAAAGTGATGAAGGGTGATGTGCGAACCCGACAACTTTATTACAAGAAATAATACCTTAAAGTTATAAATAAAATACCTAGTAATAAAACTTCGACGAAAAACTATTTTTTTTTTTACGTCACGTTTCCTTTTTGCTGTGTGTAAAATACACATCTAAATGCACTTGAAAATCATAAATCACAATGCCACCACCATGGTCGTCGTATTATTTTTATAATAATAATATTAACTTCTACTCGCAGCTGCGCCCGCACTAATTTGACGCTACTTACAAAATGTATGTCCCTCTCAGGACTCCTAATTCTAAATCTGTAGTATATGCGAATTTTCTAGGGGTTTAGATCAGTAGATAGCGCATGAAGAGGTTACAAACAAACAAACTTACTTTCGCATTTATAATATTAGTATAAAAGTATAGATGTATGTTAAAATGAGTATGGTAAAAGTATAGATAGCGAGGGGAGAAATTACTCGTATAGTGCAAGATTTTAGTCACCGATACAGAATTATGAGCACCCGCAGCTTCGTCCGCGTGAGTTTCACTTATCTCAGACTCTTAAATTATATTTCAGTAATATTTCAAGAAGATCCATGCAGTAGTCAGTATAAACCATGAAAGGCCAACAAGCAAACAAATAAACTCTCGCATTTATAACATTAGTTGGGATTTTAGCTATGCATGGCATTCTGATTCTGACAGATTTATCTCCCAAATTTGTCACGAGTCACATTTCCTCCAATATAATTTTCTAAATTTTTTCCATTCCCAGGATAGTAACATCAATATACTATTCTTATCTTACATCTTTACCGAAACCTTGAAGAAACGTTTTGTCATAAAGCGACCACTTAAGAAAATATCAAATGACCAACTTTCGTGGCCTTTATGAGCCCTCGAGAGCCGGGAATCTTGCAGATATTAAATATGGCGAGCTCAAGTAAAGATGACTTCCCTTTACTTGCTTTTAGATTCTTATAAATACTTCAGTAAATGGAAACTTTGTATAAAGTTAGATGACAGCAACAAGATAAATTTCTGTTATTTATATAAATAGTACAAAGTTTTAGTATAATAACATCACAGAAAAAGACATTGTAGAGCATAATAAATCTTAAAGAGGCTTGTAGCAAATATATAATAAACACGAGATTTTTACTTTAACAAAAGTTAAATTTTCAATCGTTTCAGCTAAAAGGATTTAAGCCGCTACCACCTAATGACGCTAATCCGAGTGTTACGAAAAATGCGATATCAGTGAAATGACGCGGACGAAACAAAACGGCGGCGTTACGGTAAATGGCGTGCTGTGCTGTTTATACGAAGGGAAATCAAGCTCTTAAGTGGGCATCAACTTTTCTCTAAAAAGGCCGTAGTCGAGGGCAGGGAGGTGGGCCGAGAGTCGAGCATTATTGCGTGAATATAAAAATGATGACGCACTGGCGGGCTCCCGCATTCCGCCGTCGACGCATTCAGAGCACGCTTCCCAACATTTTAATTCAGACTGCGGTGAATGAATTCATTTCGTTTGTGCACAATACGGTTGAGAATTAAACGAATCACAAATATTATTGGAATTGCTTTGAGAGAGATGATAAAAAAAGCTTAATTGTTTTTGACCGCAGCTGCTGCAGTAGATAGTTTAATGTTTTATAGAAATATGAACCCATTTTTTCCTTCTTGTATTACAGCTTTAAAAGTGTAGCCTCTGGAGGCGGTGATGTGACATGATGTAATCAATGTACTTAATGGTGCGGAAAAGTTTTTACTATAAGCTGCTGCTCCTTCCCTTAAATTTTTTTAAATTCATATTTCGCTATTTTATCCAGCTATAACACCGGACGACCATCAAATATTAATTTAGCACTAGCAAACGGAAAAATGAACTTATCTTATATAACACAGTTATTATTCATTTTTCCATGTTTATAGACATCGACTTTCATTGTCAGTTGCTCTTGATCACTTTAATCTTACTACTTTCATCATTTTCAGTCTACTATTACTAAGGCATTTATGTTTGACAACGCTTTCATGATAATTTAGGAGTACTGTTATATATGGTAAAGCATATCAAAACATGTTTTATCTTGGTCGCGTGCCAGCGTTAGACTACAATCGGATATTCTGAAATCCGTACGAACCGGACCCCGTGCCGGTCACCGGTCGCCGGCTACCGTTCCGGCGGCATATTTCACACGACATTCTAGGCTTAATATATCTTTACCCATGCTTTTCGCAAAGGGGTAGGCAGAGACATCTTTCCACTTGACACAATCTCTTCTTTATACTTCATCCGCATTCATTAATCTTTTCATGTTACCTACATACATACATACATAAAATCACGCCTCTTTCCCGGAGGGGTAGGCAGAGACTACCTCTTTCCACTTGCCACGATCTCTGCATACTTCTTTCGCTTCGTCCACATTCATAACTCTCTTCATACAAGCTCGGCGGTTTCGGGTACTTTTGACCTGACCCTTTACCAGGACGTCCTTAATTTGATCAAGATACGTTCGTCTAGGTCTTCCCACTCCGACCTTTCCCTCCACACTCTCCTTGTATATCTGCTTAGTCAACCTGCTTTCATTCATCCTCTCCACATGACCGAACCATCTTAACATACCTTTTTCTATTCCTGTAACTACATCTTCATGTTACCTAATTTAAGGTAATCTTGATCTGATCTTCAACCATATGATGATTATCCATTTTAAAGTATTAAAATCTTTGGACCGGGTTCGTCTGTGTGTTGTTACATTTTGATGCTGACAGAGTTAGGTGGCGATCTCACACAACACCATTTGTCGGCGACGGTTTGTTTTTCTCATTCACAAATTTTGTACGTTGAGTGTGACATGCGAACGCGTTTATGACCCGCGATGAAAATGACTTCCAGGAACTCCATGCGGGCCGTCATTAAGTGTGTCATGGAAATTCAGCGGATGTAATGACACACTGAATGAGCAACCAATTATTTGGACAGACCTATGGCCTACGTACAAGTGGAAGATAAATTTAGTTTATTGGCATTTGTGCCCAGCTGTCCAGATCACCATTTGGGCTTAACATATTATCAAAAGTCATTGAATTACTTTAAACCAAGACAGATTGGATTTGGAATCAGACAGTTTTAAAATGTATCCCAGGATAAAAAAAATTAAGATAGGATTTCCGAGGTATTATGTGAAAGAATGGAAATGCTTTTTTTGAAATTGATAATAAACCAATAATTTTACTTAGAATTCCAGGAAAAACAGCAATAAAACTGTGCTATACGATATGTTTTGCAAGGTTCTATATCCAAATGCAAATGCCAATTCAGTTTCGCCCAAATGTTTCCGATGGCGCCAATTCCGTGTACTCCATCATTGGATGCGAAGCCAGCTCGCGGATGCTTCATGTTGTCGCTCCATGGCGCATTATCCGAATGTGGCGCTAAGAGCCGGCATTTGGCAGCGGCCGCGCATCGCCGCCGCAGCCCGCGCTGCCAAATGAAGCAGCATTAACAGCCCCCTCCCCACTCCCCCCGCCCCCGGCTTACATAAACGCTAAAGAGGGCACTGCTTGAGGATATACAGCCATTCGGTTTTAATGTCACGTTATTGCGGCTGTCACAACTTTAACGAGTTTTCAGAACGTTGCATGGGTACCTATTAGAATTTATACGTCATCCAACTATACTTATCTGCTGTAGTTGCAACATAAATTCACCTGAAGAGACATCTCATGTAATATTGAATTCTACATCAAATACCAATCCAATTCAACGTCGCTCATCCCATACGTAATTTAGTTCTCAGACCATATGACTAACCCGTGCTGTACTCTTGTATGTAATTAGACACAGCACAGCTCGTACAGCGTAGTAATTAAGTATTTATGTTGCGTGATCACTCCATATGAACGGCGACCTGCTGCGTCGGCGGGCCACTATCACTAGACCAAAAGCAACCCTTTCTTTATCCGCATAAAGATAGTTATATCTTGATATGTTAGAGCAAAGAGCAGAGTCAGCGTGTGGTAAATTGCTTCAGAGAAATATGAGCTTATAGGGTAAGTATATAGAGGTGATATTGCAAAGATGGTGCGAGGTCCTCGCTAATTGCTCTCATTGGGTTTATTGGCGCGGCATGAGACGCAGCCTTCCCGGCATTCCTCGAGTTGACGCCTGCACACCGCACCCGCAGTCTATTAGAACGATCTTCAAATGGTTTCTATTCCCGAGTATAGACAGCACTTGACTCTTGACCGACCATAAATAATGATTACAAATATAAAACACAGTCGGACGAGCACTGAATCAAATGAACTTTTCATTGATCATGGTCACGGACCGTCCTGTCTAAACCAGTCGTCTATCTATTTGCAAATATTTTAACACATCAGATCTTAAATAGTTTAATTAGTCTAAGTTTATTCGATAAAAGAACAGAAGATCAGAAATTATTTTATTATTCAGTGCCGTGTTGTTTCCGGGACTTTAGAATAGAACCACTACATATCTTGACGGCCTCTTTGGCGCAGCGGCAGTACGCTTGTCTGTGACACCAGAGGTCCCAGGTTCGAATCCCGGCCAGGGCATGATGAGAAAAGAACTTTTTTTGATTGGCCTGGGTCTTGGATGTTTATCTATATAAGTATTTATTATAA
This sequence comes from Amyelois transitella, assembly GCF_032362555.1. Taxonomy (NCBI): domain Eukaryota; kingdom Metazoa; phylum Arthropoda; class Insecta; order Lepidoptera; family Pyralidae; genus Amyelois; species Amyelois transitella. The sequence goes on along the minus strand of NC_083509.1, from coordinate 123,604 downwards.
AGTTCTCTCTTCAAGCATCTCGTAACACAAGTCTCGAACTTACTTCGAGGCTAACTCAATCAGTGTAATTTGTCCCGTATATATATATATAAAAAAAAAATATTTCCTATGGATATTGTAAAAGGCGACTAAGAAAGGCTTATAAACTTGGGATTCCTCTTGTAGGCGATGACCTAACAACCTGTGACTTTTTGATTCTCAGTTCCACTATTAAGCCATACAGGTGAACGTGGCCTTTGGCTGTTGGCTCTGCCTACCCTGCAAAGGACAAAGACGTGATTATATCCGTATCTATATCGCTTGTATGTATGTTATCACTCAAATGGCCAAAGGTTATCACAACATCTCACGTCGGTGATCAGTATTGATACTTCATGCTTGCCTATCAACTTTGCGACCTACTTACGATAGATTGATTTCACCTTGAATCGATTAGTCCATATAATTTAATACTTTAACTCACTTGGTACAATTCCTACTGCCTGCAGTTGAATCAATATGCTCATCATTTTATCCATACTGATTACACAATATTAAACAATTTCCTACTTTCGATAAGTAATTTACTTTTTGTATTCCATTAATTTTTTCTTGCTCTTTCTTTGACATTATACTTGTAACGTACGAGAAATACATAAAAGCAAAAGCAACTTAGATTTACAAATATTTAACTGGTTTCACTTCTACGCGGACTTTGCTTGAATGGCTTTGAAATACTTAAGTTGTATACTTATGAACTTATAAACGCAGAGACTTATTAACATAGAAATTGGAAGTTTACGTTTCTTTTATTCCAATTTATACGTGCGTATTTCATTTTGCAGCATTTATTACTAGAGTTAGATTGCATACCTTGAACCTGTATTTTTTTTTTTCATAACATCTGTATCATGTATGTATGATCTGTATCGCAAAGTCATTGACAACTTAGGATATCACACTGGTATAATAACATGTTTAGTGAATCTGAAGTTGATTTCCGACCCATTTAAGGCAGCATAATTTACTTGATGTCTCCTGCATGAGCTCGTAAATTGTCGCCACATTCGCCTGCGCTGCGTCACTCACACTTGACCCGCTGACCCTCGCCGCCGCTGCTCGTCCGTTACGCAACCCGCCACAGACGCCAGCGGGCATTTTACACATATCATTCATGTTGTTATCTCTAAAACAAAGCCAACTGTCTCAAAAAGAATGAAAGGCCACGTTCAGCTGGATGGCTCTATGATGAAATTGAGATTCAGATAGTGACCTGTTGCTATCCCGTAGCCTAAAAGAATAATAGGTAGCAAGTTTAGATACCACTAGACCTGCATGGAATCTTTGCCTGTTTGACAGCATGGACTTCATTACAACCAGACATATTATTCCTACTCTCTTTGTCTCTTAGGTTATCCTTAAATGTTTATTTTTGTGAAAAATATAAAACGAAGGGAATCGAAAAGCACAAAAGTAAAATATTCGATGGCTTATCACCATTCGTGAATAAGTCTCCAGATATTTAGAGTTTGAAGCGAGCGTTTCTTGGGAAATCGCACGTCTGGTATCGCTCAGGTAGATTGAGGATATAAATATCTAATTTCAAGATAATTTCACTAGCAATCAACAGTGAATTTGTTATTGCAGCTTCCTCTGGATCAAAGTAAACAGCTTTATTCAACATTCTATTTAGATTAGGTAGTGGTCCTGAGCTCTAAGGCAACACCTCTAAAGATTAAACCTAACACAGTTTCCTTAATGATGATGTAGGTCGACTTGACCCTCGAATCATAAAAGGAAAAACCATATACCTGAAACTCATAGACCAGGTGGCGCGAGATACGAGCAGAATATATAGCATCGACACATATGAACCGGCAGATTGATTAATATTCTCACTATACGATATTTTCCTTTTGTTTCAATCCTTATCTGCGATTACGTGATCGAGTTAGTCAGTGCTTTGTGTCGCTAGCTCCGTTCGTGGTCTATCGCAATAACGCGCGTGAATCAGGATGATTACATTGACTCGCCAACACTGTGGCATGCTACCCGCGGCATGTCACACATCGAACGTGTGGAAGGCAAGCACGCTTTACTACTGCGTGCACCTGTCTTTCAGAACATGATGGGAAGTGCTTCGAATGTAGTTTCAAATGCAAAAAGTTGATCAAATTTATTTTAGACCAGGAAGGTGATGCTAATATCATCTTCATACATCCGAGCCCTACATGCAAATATACATGCATACAGGATGCAAATTAATGCCAAAATAGTGTACTGACATTAGCAACTACTCTAACATGAAAGTGAGCCATGAATACCAAGGCACCAGTGTATAGTCAAGACTATCTTGTGTGATTTGTACTTACCGAGTTTGTATGAACCTTGGTTATAGTTTTCGTAAAAGACGACTTACTATTAGTGACAAATAACGGTGAAAACATTATGAAAATTTAAAGTGAAGACTCAACATAAATGGGAGATTCAACAGTTGTATTATTTGGTTACCCCTACAGTAATATGATATTACTTACGGTTATTATCAATCTTTACCTCTCATTCAACTGTTCTGTAGCATGGACCGTCAGCCGCGCCCCGAAGGAAATCACCGCGCCGCAATCTGCCGCTTCCGCGACTCGCGCCTGACATCGCGAGCCCGCCGATCACGTCTCGTTCCCGTCACGCCAGCCCGCCACATCCACTACATCCCGCCAATATTGACAGCACGCACGCTGCTTTTCACAGCGATCTAAATAAAACAGTTTGCCAATATTGAACGCAAACAAGCCGAAACGACGCGAGTGTGTGAGCTGTGTTTGTTGTTGCTTTTTGTTAAATTGAATTGTACACGAAGCTGCTCTATGTAGTATTAGATTATTTTTTTAATTAGTAATTTTAATAACATTCCTCATTTAGGACACTGAATTTGTTATTATGATTCAATCTCATCATCCTGGTCTGCACAACCTCGGTAATAAAGGACCCCGTGTTTAATGGTGTCATTTGGATTTATCTTCCCACTCAAAAAAAATAGGTGGACTTTATAATGCCTTTGATGAAAGCAATTGTTTATGATGCTTAACACTTCGTTTACCTGATTCACTACTACAGTCTGCAAAAATCCTAAAGTACTTTTATTGCAAAAAAGTTATATGTTGATTTTTAGATGGCCATAAGTATAAATCAGGAAAGTGCAAGATATTAACAACTTCCAAATATTTGTTGTGTTATCTATAATCGCTGATCTTCTCAGTTATTATTTAAAAACTAGTTTATTAAAATTTTAATATCTTTCTAGTATTTCTTCACTGAGTCGAAGTTTCACTTTTAAGTAATTGAGTTTTGAATAACATATTCGACATATCATTATAATTGTGTGTTATAATTATAATTCAACTCATACTTTTGTCAACCCATATCTGTCTGCCATAAATCCTGGTATCAGCATTATGTTCAGAATCATAACAAGTTACCGCGTGCTTTTTATTAACACATCTATCGCTTTGGTAGTTTGTGAGCAGACTCGAACGGGTTCATACCCGGGTGAATCTGTGTCACACGTACGTGACAAAGTCGGGATAAACATCTTGCTTCTCTAGTGAGCGAGGGTCTAACTCGAATTACATCAGTCACGATTTCACTATTGCATGTTTATAAGCTTAAAGATATATTGAACATTTAAGACTTGAATAAAATATAAGGTCACTCTTTATTTTCTGCTATTTTATTTTAAGAAAATAACATAAATATCCTACTATAGATAATAATGAAAGAAACAAGCACACGTTGTTAGATTAATTTTTGATTGAAAGTTTTTAAAAGCAAACGTTAATGTATGATTAACAAATTACTTTTATTTTATAACAATCGGAGATTTAAGTAGATAGTTAAACAGATGTTTATTAAAACTATTTTTATACCACAACTTATACAGAAGCACTTTATATCACATTAACTCGTGTAAGCCGTTGTCGCGGCGGGGACGCAATCTCGCCGTTCCCCGCGGCAGGCTCGCGACAGATTACGCTATCAATCCTCACTAGCGCCGTCACGCCGGCTCTTCATTACTTCCCCGATAACAAGTCGTCTCACCTCCACATTATCTGATGCAGCAGCGATGAATTTTATTTTCAGGAATCAAAGAATACCAATGCCAACACTTGAATGTTTTAGCGATATCTTCATGTCAATGAATTCTCTTGTCCACATTTCTATTCTGAGTTTGGATAATTGTAAAGTTGACGTTATTGAAGAAAATGCTGCAGTGCAATTTGTAAACTTTATTTTAAGTAATTTATTTGACGTCAACCAATGTTAAGAAACCAAAAGATTTGACAATTATTAAGCGATATGTATATGTTATGAATAAAAATTTTGAATTTGAATTTGCAGTTTGTTACCGCTTCTTCTGCACTGCAAGGGTAACCTTTAGAAGCGGCAGTAAACTTAGTTGTTAAACCAAAAATTATGACAAATTAAATCAAAATAAAAATGGAACGTTTATGAAACTTCTTTAAACCAAATTACCCTTACACTGTCTCATGAAAACTCGTATACTTCCAATATAAGTTCAAGTTCCACCACAACCCTCTATAAACTTTGAGCCAACCATATTTTGCACCAAGAATATTGACACCACAAAATTTAAACCCAAACCGTAAATTTATCTCTTGACTTACAAAGTCTTCACCTCTTCTATCTATACTTTTCGACTATCTCGAGGAGTTTGTAACAGTATACCGCCATAACAATTCTATATGGGGGAATTTTTATGCCTACCAGTACAACATGATTTCGTTATGATAATCCTACTAATATTATAAATGCGAACGTTTGTGAGTATGTATGTCAGAATGTCAGTATGGATGTTTGTTACTCTTTCACGCAAAAACTACTGAACCGATTACGATGAAATTTGCTGAACACTACCTACATACCAAACCCAGAATAACATATTATAGGCTTTTATCTCGGAGTTCCTGCGGGATTGATTCCACGCGGACGAAGTCGCGGGCGGCCTTTAGTGAAATATATATTCCTTCATTAACTTGCACACATCATTGCTCTAACAACAAAGATATTGTAAAATTGCATGTTGAGTTTGAATTCCTAAACTGGTATCGAGACAAAATACGGCGCCATTCCATATTTGTGATCGTGAATGCGTTGTTATTTGCAGAGGACGTGACACCTAACCTGTAGCTCGGCGTTACATCGCGAAATTATTCCGGTCTCGCGCCGCTTGCAATTCGGGAGACATATTAATACAACGTGTACCGTTATACAATTAGGGTTATCATTCATAATTATCTTAATCTCATCGTAATCTTTATGAGGATTTTAGTTTAATTCCACTTGACTTTCGCTCTACTATCTTTAACAGCTATGAAAGTTCATGTTATATAGTAGTTCATAATAATTATAGTCGGAGAGTTTTACTGCTCTAATCCTGGTATTCAGCTCAATTTCTGCATCGCTGCAAAGTAACAATACGAGAGAACTTAGACACTAAGCCACCTAAAGAACGCATGTGTAACTTTCAGTAAATTACGACGCTAGCTTTTCCAACTTTTTAGTGCTTTTTGAAATACTGAATTTCATTTAATCTTTGCAAATTATAAAGATAGCAAAATAGAAAAAGCTTTAAAACTATATTGTCACAAAGACTAAAACATTTGTTTGTGTAGACTGTTAGAAACGTTATTTTATTTTAAGGGTCCCTTTCTGTTTTAGTTTTAAAAAATTATTTTCTTATTGTGTTTAGAGTTTTCGTATTTATTCGTCACATAGAACACAAATATTATATCATGAGGCATCCCTAACACCAATTTTGTCCAGATCAAATAACAATGCGACAATGTACAAAGCGATTAGTTCACGTCAAGAGTGCACTCGCCTCGCATTATGTTCTCGAACATCCATATTGAGCAGACTGCTCATTATAGCTACAACTATATGTCATAAACACTCATATAATAGCGTACCGAGTAATTAATTCGCGTATTATGCGCCGTAATAGATATCAGTAATATTTATCGTCGTCTGAAGATAACGCAGTCGCCACACTGTGCGCTAAGTGGTATATGATTTTATGACGGGTTGGGCGCCTCCAATGTATCACAGTCCAATATGTGTTTTAATTAGGTACTGTTCAGCAGCGCTCAGCGCCACTAATAAAATGTGCTATCGGGAATACTGATCGGATTTCAGTTTCTAAATTGATTTAATACGGACTGTTGAACATCGGTTTGTAAAAGACTGAAAACATGGGACAATATTTTTTTACTTATCATTTTATTAAAAGAAATCACATAGGTATATTGATATCAAATTATTTTATCTTAGCTATATGACTATTCTCGTATCACAAAGAAAGTGACACAAAGCAAAATAATCTTAAAGCACATGTTGCTATATGATTGATGTATGCTTGATTTTAGTCGTCTATAATTTGAGGTGAGGATGGCGGCGCGCTGCCAATAGACCAATTGCTGCAATTGACGGGTCGCTCCGCGCGCGGTGTGAATGAGGCCGTCGTCTGCGGCACAGGATCTCACTTCATGGCGTTACTAACTAGATAGATTTCAGACAATATTATATTAATGTAGCCTGCAGTGTTCTACCAACAGACAGTTTATACTTTATAACATAATGTAGGCTACGTTTGAACTTTGTTTTGAAGAATTTCGTTAAAATTTCCATATTTCATAAAGCTTTAGCAGTGAAAGAGAAGCAGACACTCCGCCTCCCGAATTTTAGCTGTATGTACTGAAATTATCAAATATCGCCAACAAATCGAGTGACACTTAAAGTCACTGGAAGTAATAAATTATAATAATTTTGTTAGCCCTTATTGTTAAGAAGTTATTGCATATCTATGTCTTTACATAAAAATTGTAATTTGAAACACTGCTATCCAAAAGGTTGCCTATCATATCAATCTTATTAACCTCGGTGGACAAGAGTGATGTCATCATTCGTCAGCGGCCCTGGCTCCAGCCCACCTGTTGTCCGCCCTACGTCACTACCGGCGTTCTGAATATTGGAATGGAGTGTGGGGAAAATATTTTTGTCAGGAACTTTTGCACAATCTGAATCAATTAACATCTGCTGCATATGATCGTATGGCCCTTCGTCCATAATATGTGTTCAAAATAATTAGTGGCAGCAACCCAACATTCTGCACCAAACTGCTCAGCTCCTTATCAGAAAAGTAATTTAACAAATAATTATTAATTTAAGTCTTCTCCAAAAAATCTACTGGTTTTTTTTTCTAAATATGTCGCAATATGACGCTATGTGAGTACAACATTGAAAATCATTTACATAAACTTTTCTCAAAGCTTTCAAACAGTATCCTTGAAGATTCGGGATGGTTCACATCTGCCCTCTGCCGAGACCGGACCGTGTCTGAATCTCACATGTGCGGTCGCATTTCCGAGGGAACTTGTTGAATTCTACTCCAACTCTCAACTTGCTCAGTGAACGCGATGAAATTCATCGAATTACACAAGAAAACGTAATGTACAATTATTTAGAGTACTGCCATCACATAGCGCGTATTAGCGTAATAGTAGTTTTAATCTAAAAATAAATAAATAGGTACATATATTTCGATGAAAACACCATATTAATTACAGATGTTTGGATTACCGCCGACTGATAGATAGGTATTTAAAGACTATATAAAAAAAAAGTTCAATCTAGAAAAGCAATAACCTAATTTGATAGAGAAATGTAGAAATATTCAGTTTCTTGTCGCATATTTGTAGCCTACTTATATAGTTTCATGCTCTTGCTAACAATAAACATAGTTACATTAAGGCAATAACATCCATCAATCATTCTATGACGAAACATCCCATTACTGAAATAGAATTTGTAGAGTTTACTACCAATAGTAAGTTTATTTAAGTCTCCATATTTTTGACCGTTCTAGGTAGTTTTTCTTGTGACTTTGCTTGTTGTTTTATATCAAATTAAATTTTTAGATGGGACAACACCTTTTAATACGTCGTTTATTTAATTGTAGTACACTTCGTGTGTAAATTCGAAAGAATTTGCATGTTGTCTCGACTTTGAATAACAAACTAATGTAAAAGTTGCATTCGACTTTTGTAGTAGAAATTAATCTTTCGTTTTCATTGAGTTACAATTGATTAATATTTGTTTTTTTTTCTTATTTGGCCTGAGTTAAGAACATCTTATCTTTAACCCTTGTTCCTGTAGTTTATCAACATAGGTATATTTATGTTTTTGTCGATACCTACCTGACCAGCATAAATGATAATCAGATTCTATAAATTTTCTATACGTTTCCTACGCTTCAACTAAAAATAAACCCAATGTACAATTCAAATACTTTCTTTGTTACTATAAAGGTGTAAATGTGAACGGGTGAAAGACTACGAAAGTAACTTAATAGCCGTGTTCCACCATTACTCGCTCTCAACTGACCAGACAACCAATTCCATTTTGTGAGCATCAAGTTGCAATGTTGTCGCGGAACCAATACATAATTACTAAAAATAAAGTTGTGAAATGCAGCAAAATGTCGAGATTAACATCGTTACACTTCAAGACCGTTACAGCACTCGTTACGCGGCCCTCTACATCGCTTTCTCAGAGCAAACTTATATATAGCCACATATTCTTTGCAGGGTAGGCAGAGCCAAAAGTCTTGCAAAGACTGAAAGGCCACGTTCAGTTGCATGACTATATGGAATTGCTATCGAAATAGTGACAGGTTGCTAGCCCATCGACTACAAGAGGAATCCCAAGGTTAAACCCATCCCTTAGAGGCGTCTAAGGGATTTATGTCATCCATCGAAAGATATGGAAAGGTATTATTCTAGAGGGCCGAAAACCACACGGCAACAGAGTTTCACATCGCATTTCGTAATTTTCTGTGAAACATGTAGAGAGATTTATGCGTTTAACATTTATGTGCGTATTATATCCTACTTACTTCCCGCTATATGATTAAAACATTTCAAGAAGATCTCTTCAGTGGTTTTTACGTGAAAGACCGAAAAAATCACTTTCGCGTCTAATATTTGTTTCTTCAACAATAGAATAGCAATGCCATGAAGTGTAAAGAACCATTATTATTAAACTTACAAGAAACTGCTACTTTGAAAATATACAATTTAACATCCTAACTAATATTATAAATGCGAAAGTAAGTTTGTTTGTTTGTTTGTTTGTTTTCTTTTCACGCGATATCTACACAACCAATCTTCGTGAAATTTCGTATATATATAGTTCAGAGTATGGAGAAGGACATAGGGTACCTTTCATTCTGAAAACAACTATCGTTCCCGTGGGATTAGTGAAAAACCTGTGCACCCTTACGTAGATGGCGCTAATTACGTAGATGGCGCTAAATGCGCGGAGTGAATTTTGAATCAATGGAGATACAAGATGGCAGTATGATAGATTATGACTTGGAGACGTCTGTTAAATTACGTAGATGGCGCTAAATGCGCGAAATGAATTGAGAAACAATCTTCTTGAAATTTCGCATATACATATATAGTTCAGAGTATGGAGGAGGACATAAATGATACCTTTCGTTCTGGAAAAAACTATCGTTCCCGTGGGATTTGCGAAACCTGTGCTCTCTTACATAGGTGGCGCTAAATGCGCGGAGTGAATTTTGAATCAATGGAGATACAAGATGGCAGTATGATAGATTATGACTTGGAGACGTCTGCTAAGAAAGGAATTTTAAAAATTATTTCCCAATGGTGAAATAAGGGTTGCAAGTCGTCGTTTTTGAAGTATGCGCCATAAAATATTGGATTTACTTTAGTGATGAAACAAATATTTTTTTATAACTTCGGGATATAATAACTAGATGGCGCCTGCGTGTATTTTAAATCGCGCTATGAATATTTTTTCACCTGATCATAAGAGGGACACTGATTCCGCTCGCGCAAATCTCCAGCCTCCCCCTGAGTACGAAGCTCGGGATCTACCGAACGTATGTCAGATCCCGCCTCACGTACGCGGCCCCGGCGTGGTACGCATACTGCTCTGAGACCAACAGAAGAAAACTCAGAGCCCAAGAGAATCTCAGTCTCAGAGCAGTCGTCGGAGCCCCGCGCTACGTGAGGAACTCGACGATCCTCAGGGACCTGAAGTGGGAGAGCCTAGACGACTTTGTGGCCAGGCTGGCCGCGAAGATGTTCGAGAGGGCGAACGCATCAATACATTGCCACCTGCGCGGCATCGCGCCGCTCCACGCTCGCCCTCCGGACCGTCGGGTGAAGCCCTCCCCTCGCTGCCTTGCGGCAGACGTCGTCGGCCAGTGACGACGCCGCCGCCGATGGGAACTTCCAGAAGAAAGAAGATGAAGATCCAGGCCGCCACGGCCACCCCATTGACCTGCCTACAGCTGTAGGCAGCGAAGAAGCCAATGAAGAGGGCCAAAAGCCCTGACCATTCACTCCGACTCCTCTTTAGGAGTTTGGGAAGACCCCTTGCCGTCGCGCAAATCTCCAGCTTCCCCCTGAGTACGAAGCTCGGGATCTACCGAACGTATGTCAGATCTCGCCTCACTTACGCGGCTCCGGCGTGGTACGCATACTGCTCTGAGACCAACAGGAGAAGACTCAGAGCACAAGAAAACCAAAGTCTCAGAACAGTCGTCGGAGCCCCGCGTTACGTGAGGAACTCGACGATCCTCAGGGACCTGAAGTGGGAAAGCCTATATGACTTTGTGGCCCGGCTGGCCACGAAGATGTACGAGAGGGCGAAGGCGTCATCACACAGCCACCTGCGCGGCATCGCGCCGCTCCACGCCCGTCCTCCGGACCGTCGGGTGAAACCCTCCCCTCGCTGCCTTGCGGCAGACGTTGTCGACCAGTGACGACGCAGCCTTCGATGGGAACTCCCAGTGAAGACGTAAAGACTCGTCCTGCCTACAGTCGCAGGCAGCGATGATTGAAGAGGGCCAAAAGCCCTGACCAATCACTCCGACTCCCCTTAGGGAGGATGGGAAGACCCGATGTCGTTTTGTCACGCAAGTTAACTATCTCATTTGGTTTTGTTTACTTATTTATAAATTTGTTCGTTCATTTCATTGATTGTTTCGTTTGATAAACTAGCTTTGCTTTGATTGCTAAATCTATACTAATACTTATTATAAAGCTGAAGAGTTTGTTTGTTTGTTTGAACGCGCTAATCTCAGGAACTAATATTTCGAATTGAAAAATTATTTTTGTGTTAAATAGACCATTTATCTAGGAAGGCTTTAGGCTATATAACATCACGCTGCAACTATAAGAAGCGAAGCAATAAAAGAAAATGTGAAAAAATAACGGGCAAATTCTTCATCCTTGAGGGCTTCCGTTGCGTGCGCTGCTAAAACGGTTTAAGATACCAAAAATATATGTATAAAAAAGAATTATTCCTGTTTAAATAATCTGAAATAATGTCCACGACAGTATATGTCTATCTTTTGAGATTAACTCACTAGAACAGTTTTTATGGTAATCAAATTTGGTCGAAATTAATGCATTATTTCTTAAGAGTTGTATTCACGTAATAATATTAATCTTTATCCAAATAAATGTGTTGTTTCATCACTTAATTTCAATAAACATCTTAGAAGATATAACAATTTAAAAATAACACCGATATAAAATTAACCCGCGCCGCATGATGTGAAAAACATGACGCTGCAAGGAAGAGAGGCGTGGCTTGCGAGGTTTATTATTTGCGTGGACTAAGAACAGTCTGGAGAATGACGTCGGGTACTTTTCATAAATGCCACAAAGACTATAATTCCTGTGGGATTTGCGACTCTTCCACGCGTACGAAGTCGCGGGCAACAGCTAGTAAATAAATAAAGTATCTTTAGATATAATACTCCACTCGCAATAATTTTAATACGCGAATTACTTTAAACTCATCTCATAATTTCTATGAAACACAAATTTACTTAATTTAAACTATTAGCAACTGTCTCAATTAATATAATTTACCTTAAAACTTGTTTAATTAATTTTGGCCTACAGACGCGACAGATGGCAACAATGTGGCGTCAAACAAGTTGGATCGATCCATTTTTGTATGACGGGAATTTGAAACGGAACACCAAGATTTTTGCGATATAAAGCACAGTACGAGTATTTTTAAATTTATGACTGGTGTTCATTTTCTCTAAGCTAAAACAGTTTCGAAACTCTTAATACATTATGGAGAAAATTTCAGTTTATGTAGTGTTTCCAGAACACAAGACTTTGAAACTAGCTCTGTGTTATTAAACCCTGTGTATTTTTATTATTAATTATTAATAGGACTTCCTATAAGCAACCATAATATAACGACAGCGTCGCGCCGCGACCCGCCACTCCGTTGTGTTGTCTTGTGTGACTACTCAGCAACTTGATCCGAAAACACGGGGATACAGCGTATGGCGTACAATTAAAATGGTAAGATATATTTTTAATCTTTCGTAAATAAAATATCTTTTGTTTAATTCGTCTTTTAAAGACACCTGAATAATAAAACGGAATAAACATATTAAAAAAAAATCCTATAAAAAGATAAATGATGACACATACAAAAATATAGGTATGTATCATACATACAAAAAAAATATTGAGGAAATAGTACATACAAAATGCTACAAACTCCGACACAAATGTTTAACGTTTTAGCCAAAAATGTTTCCATGCATTTTTATTAAATTTCCGAGTGTGCGCGGAAACCTGAGTATTGCCCGCATGCAATTCTGCATATTTTCAAACTAGCTGACCCGCGCAACTTCGTTTGCGTGTATCCCGCTACTTCGACAAATACAGTCAACGCACCAACACATATTGGATACTAATTTTCAATTCACAATAACTTCTCTTTCCCTTAACCGCGTTTAAAATATTAAAATGTTTTTTGGTTTCTGTGACTCTTCTTTGATCGCCCCCCCTATTAGTTTTTGGAAAAAATATTTAAGTAATGTACAGATTTTTTTTTGTCTTATATGTATAGATCAAAGTCGTAGTACCTACTTTTTAATATTATTTATTTTTTATGTACCGTTTTTATAGGGACGCTGCCCCCGCCGCCGCGGCCGGCCCGTACCGTGCCGCAATACTAATATCGTGATATCTCCTAAACTATATGTCTAAATAACACACTGTAAACTGCAAAAATAATCTAAATTAAATGCTCGTGATGATGAACTTACTTATTTTGATAAGGATATATGTATTATTGGTTATATCACCAGTTAAACATCACCCAACGAATTAAATGTTTTTTTAATACAGAAAAGTAGTTTTTGCGACTTAAATAAAAAAGCTGGATATATGTCATCGCGGACTTTTTTGTAGAACTAATAAAGACCAATGTTTTTGCTATACATTGTTCTTACTTGTATCCAACGGTATAAGCGGCGCACGCACAAATGCAATCTTCAATTAGATTTTTTTTCTGACTTCTTGGACATAAATCGCTATAACTCAGCTAATATAGTTTCAATGTATTTCAATTATATATAAAAACCTGTCGGAGAAAATACTCTTTCTATTAGTGAAAACCGCATCAAAATCCGTTGCGTAGTTTTAAAGTTTTATGCATACGAAGGGACTACAGACAAAATGGGCGACTTTGTTTTATACTATGTAGTGATAACCTCCTTCAGCAGAACGCGCGGCGCGCGCCGGCCGCGGCAATGTGCGCGGTTTACAAAACATGGTGTCAACTTACACTAAGGTCTGTATTTGGTATACAGATTTCACATACATACATATATATCACGTCCTTATCGCTTACGGATTAAACAGAACCAATTCTCTCAAAAAGACTCCTACGGCTACGTTTACCTGGACTTTAACTGTATATTGTACTGAACGACTACATCTTCCCACGTGCCGCGATCTTTGCATACTTCTTTTTGGAGACTTTCTGACACATTCATCAGTGTTTTCATTCAAGTTCAATTTAAAAGTAACTGGAGAAACCAACAAAAATATTATTGAAAAATAATAAGAACCGACTGCCTCTGAATAAAGGAGCACGAATCTTAATTAATGCAATGTTTTTGAGTCAAAGAGACAGCAGGCGGCTGTAATTTGTCTGTGCCTCGCTGTCAGACCAGTAGACCTTCGCGCAGTAGACGGAAAGTCGCTTGTTGCATATCCAGCGAATGCACACGCTGACAGTTTTTGTTAATACCTATATTTTAGTAATGTGGTGTCTGTCTGGAAGAACATTTTGAAATGACACAATTTGTTTCGTTACTTTCAGATATTGACTTAAGCCAAATTTGTTGGAAATATTAAAACAAGATAAGGCATATTTTCAACCTTGGGAATTACTATCTGCCTTCTTCAGAAAAGGGTGGAGTTTCCCTATTTAACTCTAAGGAACCCTGTTATGTATTCAGAGGCAAAGATTAACAAAAAGACATACACAACTAAGAATAACACACAATTTTGTATTAACTTTTTCATTATGTCAAATTAAAAGAAAAAAATGTAATATTAAAGCTGGAAATCTTGTAATATAAAAGCCGCGTTTATTGGAGATTGTTCATGAGGTGTCAAGTCGTAACGTCTCCGGCGGCAGGGTATTTATATTTCACGTCAAATCGAAGCCGCCGCGACTGAAATAGAGGCGCGACGAGCACTCGCGGGGCTGCGAGCGCGCGGGCGAGGGTGCGGTCCAGTGGCTCAAACCAGGCATTTTGTGCAGTCAAGTCTGGTTATACTCAAACATCAAAGGTAAAAAAGATCATCTTATACAAGGATATACAAACTCTTATCTCGAAAGTTTGACAAATTGCATAAAATTGTTATTATCAAGTCGTCTGAATTAAGTATGACGCCATCACAAAAGGGAAATTATTGGAAAGTTTTTAAGAAAATTCTAAGTATTTGCAATATCAGTCACATTATTGTTTTTGATATAACCTAAATCAGATTGCGTTCATAAAGATTACCCAGACGCGACCATATTGCTTCACCAGGTGGTATTAGATTCCTTGTCTAGCTATGAACTATGATGTCAAAGTTTGTTAATAAATGTCGGGAGCGATGCGTGACAGCCGGTCGCTCGTGACGTCGCCGTCGATGGCCATCTCTGCCCCTCCGTTACTGCTCATCTCGACCATGTTTTATGGCCCTTTAAACCGAACACTCCAATTAGATTGCTCTGAGGTTCATATCTGCTTGCAGTTGTGTCCAATGTCTTCGTGCATCTGAATGGATGTAACAGTTATTTACAACAAAGCCCTTAGTTGATGAATTAAATAAACCGGAATTAAGAACATTTGCCCAAAATTATACTGTCAGTAAGAGGCGACTTCCGTTATTATTTGAAATAATGGTGTTTAATAAGAATGTAGAATACAATTATATATAGCTGTAAGACATCGTGAATTAATACGAAAGGGAGCGCAGAACAAACCAATTCGCAAAAGTTGCAGTATTTCGAAAATATTATGTTAAAATGTATCTTCCCCAAATATAACTTTGGTCTAAAAAAAAGGAAAGCGACCAACAAAATTTCACAACTAACAAGTTTTAAAGAAAAATGTTAATTGGAGTTATATTCTGGAGCCGAGATTTCAAAGTCCGGCGCCGCTTGTAAATGTTAACTCCTTCGACGGCGACACTTGTTATTTTCGGCCGCGTCGTGATTGCATTCCAAATATACGCACCCGCGTGTCCCGCACCCCGCACCCCGCACCCCGCACCCCGGCGCACTCGCCACTAGGGTTTTCAGTAGTTTAAGAATTGAATAGAATATCATCAACTACCTTTCCTGATGTTTAAATTTTTACATTTTGCGAGACATGCCATAGCAAACAACAATTACATTATGACCGACTACCTATTTGATTAAAGGTTATAACGACACGACACCTTTAATTTAAGAAATAGAAAACCTGTGAAATGTACCCGACAACCCTGACAGCGGCGTCGTCGGCGCCACGCATCCCGCTGAGCCGCGGTTCCGATTCAGTGCGACGTGTCCGATGCAGCATCACAGACAGAGAGAGTACCACGCCGTGCGTGTCGCGACTCGCTCCCAAACTGCATCGCCTTCTGTGCTGTCGTCGGAGCATCGACCGCGAGTTATGTTATGACGTCTCATAAAGTTAAACACGTGCTGCGGACGATCTCGAGAACAAATCTGTTTTTAATTTACGAGATTTTCATACGATGTGACAGTTGTATTAAATGCTCGTTATTCTGTGCTACATTAAGATACATCTTCATAGCTTTTAGAAAATAATAATTACAAATTCGGCATGTTTGATTGATGTAAGATGATTGGTATGTTACTTATAAAACCAATAAAAATAAAATGGTCTTAATTTAAAAAAAAATACAACGAACTAACCGAAACTTAACGAAAAGCACAAACATATATTTATCAAATAAACAACAGTTTTATTGCACACAAGCTTTTCTCATCAATATTGATATGTTTAGCATATTAATGGTACTTTGAGCATGCAATAGCTTGGAACTCCAAACTGATTGAACACAGCCCCGCACGGCGCCGACAATGTGTTGCGGCGGTGTGGCCGATACTCTATTATAATTCAAATGCATTCAGCGGCTCGTGCGATGCCGAATTAATCTGATTCCTGAATACTGATGATCTCACCCGTGATTCACTTTATCCAATTATCTCACACCTTTTACGGGATTACAAATACTCGATACACGAATGAGTAATTTGTAAATAAAAAATACTAAGAAACTAGAACACGTAATGAGATACCATTTCAGATAACACTATGAAGGAAAGTAAGAGGGCATTCTTTATATGATACTTCTTGATACGAAAAAGGTAGAGACCACTAAGTTTATAATTTTTCTTTTGTATCCATCAATAATTTATTTTCTGCACCATCTCTATATTTCAGTGGTATCCACGGGTCACCCCATCCAAGTATTCCCTTTCATTGTAACTCAATTTGATTATTATTTATACTAATATCCACGTTAGATGTCAAAGATATCGGTTGGTAACTACGGCCAGTACTATCCTTTCCGGATCCTGTCCTCAATCACTGAACTTCCGACAGCAGACCTAACACGAGTAAGTAATTCGGGTGTTTCGGTGCTGGGTGTAACGCGCGGTTCTGTTATCTTATTTACAGTAACAAGTACAAACACTCGAGCGTATCAACTCACCTACATTTCCTGCCCATTAATCAATACATTACATATATCCGTATTTATTTATTTCTTTGTTAGTGTGCGTGTTGGCTGATGGTATCGCGAGATAATTGGCCGATAAGTCGCGGCGCCGTGTAGCTGTCTTTACAGCGTGTACTCGACGCACCGTCTCTACTGCACACATCGGCCGCTCCGCCAAATTGAAATTACATTTATCTAATCGAAAATAAATTAGATAGTATGTTGAGGGATTTATTTGGTGAACTACAAGTTATCTTATTGGTTTTACCAGAACGTTAAATAATTTAACCCAGTTAAAGTTATTTTAGGGTAGATAGTAGTCAATGTAGTCAATAAAAACTTTTATAAGTTTTGCTATCCGTCTGTCCACAGCTTTGATATACCTATGTATCATATAAAAATATCAGATACTACACTCTGAAAATATTGAATGATTATTCAATATAACTTGCGCCAACTTATCTAGTTTTATTTGTATTTATGCATTTAAAAACGCACAGCCCACGTTGCCCGTCACGAGAGAGCCAACTGTCGCCGTAGCCACGACCAGCGCTCCATGATCTCTGCCATCTGTTTAATTGACACGAGCCCATTGGCAGTAATGTCTCAACGGACTCTCACACAGTCAGCGCGTTTATTTTATTCCTTTTGCCCTCTGCGCGTACGCGGCAGTGCGCCGCGCGGATGTATTAAATCTGGCGATTACTGGCGGCCCTCGGCGGCAGTGAGGGGCACACACCTAATCTTCGGAAACGTCCCCATCAATAAAACAAATTCTTAGAGGGGAGTGATCATCTATTTCAGTAAATCTCCAGGGTATCATAAAAACAATAAATTTTCCTTCGGAATCCGACAATCACAAGTTTTACCCCAAATATTTTCAAGTATAACATTTTTGGGGACGGTGATCTCAGGCGGCATTAATAAATCAAATTTCAGTAAGATGAGGGACAAATCTATAGGCAGGTATCTCTACTCAAATATAAACGTACAATTTCCTTTCAATTTTGTCAATTTAGGGCTTTCTAGTAGGGAAAACGTAAAATCATGCTTACAAAGGGTTCACGACATCAAACACAGAATATGTTAAGTCTGCTACAATGCGGCTGCAGCAAAAGGTATTGCATATGATTTTCCGGGTACTTACACCAAAATACTTTCTTTTAATCTAACACGACATGGCCTTTCCGTATTTTCAAGGCTGTTGGTTAGGGTTACTACCCTGTAAGGGCCAGAGAATTATATGGTGTATATATGTTACATAATATAGTCGGAAGGCAGCTGACTTTACAATATAATTTTAACGACCCCTACTCAGACTTTGCATTTATTTCTTTCTAAAATAAATGTGCGTGATGATTATCTCTTTTCAAATTGAAATTCTCTATTTTAGACCGCAATCCATAGTGCTAGTACACAAAAGACCTTACAAAACTATTTAAGTAATACATATATTTTGGGGCACTTTCCTCTGACCTCGGAATACCTATCCATTTATTTAGGCTAATACTGTCAGCAAGCAGGACGTCATCGAAATTTCTACTAACTTTTTTATTGCCAACTTTATGCAACGTAAAATCAAAATTTTAAATTAGTAACGCCAATCCCTTGAAATGTTAAAATTAACAGTTCAAAAATAAACGTCAATTGCCGTTGAGAACGAAGGGAAAAGATTTCCGAAAATTCCAACGGGAACGAAATTTGTCCTTTTACATTGGCGAAGTTCTATGCTTATTCTGATACCAATTTTATATACGATAATATAAAGAAAAACAATTTAAACCAAAAATAAACTTTTCAATTAAATTTGGTTACGTGACACGACTGCATAGCCGGCCTCTGCAATAATGTTGGTCTGGTAAACACGCATCCCACACTGTCCCGGTGGGCGAGGCTGCGCGTGCGCCGGCCAGTCTGCGAGTTTCGACATCAGCCCGACCTACGCCGCTTTGAGCTTTCTGACCGTTCACTATTACTTCCAGAGAAATCTGTTGTCTCCACAATATTGCACCACCGGTTTCTATGAATTTTAGAGCACCAGCTTTTACCACAACTTTTGTATAGATATGAAATGCACGGCAGTACTCATACATAATTTTAACAATTTCGTAACCAAGGATGAGACAGTCAGTTCTTGCATGACCACTGAACTGAATAACTGTGAGCTTTAGGTTTGCCGCAGCACTCGCATGTAAGTCCATTGCGTAACCCTTTGGTTTCGTTATTTTGTCATTCAGTAAATCCGTACTCAACGCCTATTGTACAGATATAAATGAAATGTAAAAAAAATATTTAAATGCACTAAAATGAAAACAATAAATTTTGACGTAATAGTCTAATCCCATCCATCCCATTTTGTAGCATTTCATAAAAATTTTATATGACAAAAACTTGTCGCGAGAATTTTAACTAGGTGTATTTTATTTATATTTAAACATCCTTTCCTTTATTTGATTGATTGACTACTACCTACCTACTAACTTGACTTTTTGAATTTATTGAGTAAGTTTTAAGGAACTTACTTAATAAATTCAAAAAGTCAAGTTAGTAGGTAGTAGGTGTAGTAGTAGTAAATGGTAGGTGCATGCATATTAACTGCATTATTTTTGTGAATAAGTTCTCAATCTAATCTATATGAGACTGTTCTGCCTGTAACTCCTTTCAATATGCCTCATACAAAAATCATCAGACTGGCAAATGTCTGCCTGTCATCATCAGTAGGTATGGCAAAATCTCGACCGTAGGTACCTAACCTATGCTCGTTGGTTATAAAATACATTATTTTTCTAAGTTTATATGACTTAACGTAGGTTACAATAGAAATAGCTTATTGTAGAGATATGTATCGCTGCAGATGCGGTGCGGTGAAACAAATGCGAGTACTTTGCCTTTCACCAAACTGCACGGAGCCGCGCAGCCTACTCGCGATATGAGAGCCGGCAGAAAGCAAGTTTATAGGGCAAGCTGCGGAGCACCCCGCCGCCCGCGCCCGAGCCCGCGCACACCCCCTCGCCCCGTCGACCGGTCTGCCTACTGCAAAGAGCCAGTCGGCCGACAGCAGCGAGTGGCGGCGAGCGTGTGACACGCCGCGCGACACTCTCCCCGCGCACCGCAACTTAAACACGATACCGAAGGATTGCGTGTGCCCAACGGATCTGTGACTTGTGAATTATTGCCGATATCTTGGATATGTGTGGTGATTGCAGAGTGATGTAAATAAAAGTTTATGTATACACATAAAGTGCATTGTCGAAGCCGGTTCACCTCGTGCGCGAGGCCGGTTCCGAGTGCTGTGCCTGTACCCTTTCGGTTCGTGCTTTCTAAACGAATCTCCACGATCAGTGTAGGTTCGCCTACACGTTCCTACCTTCGTGGACTAAATATTGGATTAGCGTTCGACAGGTGAGCTGAGTACAAAGAAGTGAATGTTGCATGAGTCACAACTTCAAATTGGATACTGGATACTTAATAATGTTTTAACTACTAAACGCTACTACATGTACTATATAAGTTTAAAAAATTGTTAAAAGAGAAATTCATATATTCAACATAAGCTAACTAGATAAATAGCTTACTTCAATTGTTACTTAATGATAGAAGTGGATTATAATTATATACCTACCTACTTGCCAAATATAACTCATAAATTATGTTTCATTACATAAAAGCCTAACATAAAATAAATATGTGATGGATTTTACAAAATTCATAAGGGTATTTAGTGCCAGTGGTTTATATCAATAGAAATAATTAATAACGTCGATTTATCTACTTGCTAAGAAACATAAATATCAAGATATCAAGGACAGCGTATACCTACATAGAGCTTTGCTTACATATTAAGATGTCTCAACTATAGAAATAGGCCAGGTAAATTGGCTGTGAGGCAACTGCACCGCCCCCGACCGAACCAGAAACATGTTTCAACAAGAACAAGGATTCTTTAAAAAAAAAGTACTTCGCAGTACTTAAACTCGCTGAATAAGACCAAAATCGGGTACTTACTGTCTGTTGAATTGTTTTTGTCAAGCATGAATGAATGTCATACTTCCGAAAAGAAAAAATAAATGCAATTCAGATGATAAAAAAGGAAGCCAAGATAAAAATGTTCATCTTTAAGATATAAAGAATGGCATACTGTAAGGGCTTTACTGATATATTCAGTTGCCCACTTCTTACCCAGTTTGGTCAGGTAGTCGGCTATGAGGCAACATACCGCCTCTGACCGAACCCGAAACATGGTTTAACAAGAACAATGAATACTTATATAAAAAAACACAAACAGTTTTTAAGTACCTACTTAACAGTACCTAATATCCCTTATTGTAAGATCACAATCAGGTACCTACTTACAAACTTTTGAAATGTTTTTGCCAGACAATACAGTGATGTTATGTGCTTCCGAAAAAGAAAAAAATGCATTCGGGTGACATAAATGGAAACCAACTATAATATTATATAATAGGTACACATATATTCATCTTCAAAACTTTTTCGAATCTTTATGAAATACACGTGATAGTACCTAATTTGAATATGTTATTGTAATGACAAACCACAAAGATGCAAAGAACTGCCCTATAACTGCCCTTAACTGTATGTAACGCGTCATTAATTGTGGAGAATGTCTTCGGTATACATACCTACATACATAAATATAATAAAGTCTGTAGGCCTTGCGGGGTAGACATAACTAGTCTGTAACGAACCCTCTCCTACTAATCTTACCCCTTAATTTATTTAAAAAACTGAAAGGCCGTGTTTATCTGTATGACTTAACAATGGAATTGTTAACCAAATAGATATCCCAATAGTCTTCGGTATCCTAGCAAGATAAACAAATTAAAATTTTAGCCTGCTATTATAATCTTGTCTTACCAAATTTTTGTAGTTGTGTTCTTGTCTTCTATGTAAGTTTAAAGTAGGTACAAAATTTGAAGACAAAATTAATTAAAAAAAATAGATAACAGGAAACCTGCAACACGTCAGGACATTTTTTATTACAATTGTTTGTCGTAATTCGTACAGAGGAAGGGATATTATTCTATTCTATACTTGATGTACCAATTTTATATTAAGAATATTTTTTGTGGAAGTTAATGAAAACCCTTCGACGGCCTGTGGCGCAGCGGTAGTACGCTTGTCTGTCACATCGGAGGTCCCGGGTTCAAATCCCGGCCAGGGCATGATGAGAAAATAACTTTTTCTGATGGGCCTGGGTCTTGGATGTTTCTGTATATAAGTATTTATTATAAAATATAGTATCGTTGAGTTAGTATCTCGTAACACAAGTCTCGAACTTACTTCGAGTTTAACTCAATCCGTGTAATTTGTCCCGTATATATTTATTTATTTATTTATTCCAATAAATATTTTATATCGAACTATTCAAACAGAGACTTCACACAGTAAAAGTCCAAATCACGAGCATTCTAATTCTAACACTCAAATAACTAAGAATATAAAATTATGAGGTTTTATTTCCTAACAAACTTATTGCATTCAAAGTTGAAGCCGAAAGGAGTTCATAGAAATTCACGTTTATCATGAAAAATTGTAAAGTTTTAAAACGCATTAAGCTTTTTATTGTCGACGAAACATTTCTTGCTGGTATTATGCATAAATCATCCTTATATTAATGACAATCGAGTGATAATTTGTCGCTTCTTCAATGAACGAAGAAATATTTACGTTGTACCAAATTATGACGTGGGAAATGAAGATGGTAAACACTTATTAACTCTAATCTAAACAAACTGGCAACTTATAAACGTTTAAGGTTTAAAATTTTAAAACTTATTAGGTAGGTATTTCTTGAAATGTATCTCTCCTGTATGTGAAACAATGGGGTTCAGGGAAATAATCTTGTTATTTTGTAACAGTTCAAAATGGGAAAAATTCGAAACTCGTCTCCAATGATAAAAATAATTTAAAAAAAATGGTGGTAGACGAAATTCGACATCCTTTGTCAAAAACGAATTGATGCAATTTTTAGTAAAAGTCAAATTTTCTTTCATTATTTCAACCCATGCTCATTTAAATACCGTTTTTATTTCAACGCGTCATTCATGTTACTAGTTTCGGTTTTGGGTATTCTTCACCTGACCTTTCGCGAGGACCTCCCAGATTTGATAAAGGTAAGTATGTCTCTTCTTATATTTTCTTGGTCAACTTGTTTTTATTCATCCTCTATATGACCAAACTATCTAAACATTACGTTTTTATAGCTCCAGTGTTTCTTTTATTCTTGACTAGCTATGCCCGCGAACTTCGTCCGCATGGCAAAGTTATTTTGGGTATCATTGAAGCCCTCAAGGACGAATAATTTTCCGTTTTTTCACATATTCCATTATTTCTTTGCTTCTTATTGTTGCAGCGTGATGTTATATAGCCTAAAGATTTCCTCGATAAATTATCTATTCAACGCAAAAATAATTTTATAATTCGAACCGGTAGTTCTTGAGATTAGCGCGTTCAAACAAACAAACAAACTCTTCAGCTTTATAATATCTATTAGTATAGATATTGCTATTATGATTTATTTCTTCTAAAAGCAAACCACCTCACAATAGTGATTTATTAATGGCTTCCCTTTATACGAAATATTTCCGAAAATCATTAGTGTGCTGACCATAAAAGCTAATTTTTTTTTTATTTTATCTCTGATTGTAACAAGTGAGGGACTTGACGTGTTTCAGTAGGCTTTATTATGGAAACAACAACATTTTTTAAAATGTAAACGTACATACATCTTCTAAATTGATTATTCAAAAATTACTTTTCATAATAAGTCTTATTATTTAAGTGTTTGACAAATCTGATAATGACTGACCATATCAAAACAACCTAAGCAAAGTGACCATCACTCAGTAACTACATACTTACTCTCATGTTGAGAGCTGACATGTGTAATCCAGTTTTGTATTAATACGGGTATAACTCCAAAAAAAGTAAGTTGCACTTCCGCGCCTGTAATAGCCGGCGCTGCTGGCTCCAGGTAGCGGTTCCTCCAGCCAGGAATTTGTCGGCAGACCTCGCCCCTCCTCCGCCTTTGCTTGTGTGCGGTAATAATAAACAAACGCGAGACCGGCGGTCGTTTACCTCGCCTGTGTTTAAGTTTCAAATCTTTTGGTTTCAACACAACCTCTGAATAAGGCAAGACATGAGTTAACTACTTTTCCAATGATCGGTAAATGGATTCCGATATTTGTGTTTTTGGTCCACTTGATGATGATCATTATTACACTTAGATTTATGTAGTGATCTCGAATTACTAACATGAGTAACTAACTGTTCTGAAAAATTACAATGGTAAAATATTACTTATAGTAGGTAGGTCGGAAATTTAAATATTTTGAAATTAAACTTATCTCACATTGATTTGTTTGTTTTTTATTTGTAGGTACACTTTTTCTACAAAAACAATTGCAAATTGCAACAGTGGATTTATACCTAGAGATACTTCCCTGACTAATAGAAAGACACTGATTAATTTAGTAACAGTTTTACTTTACATCATATCATCACAATTATTTTAAATTTATTGGTAGTAGTAACCAATAAATATTGAAAAAAATCTTTTTTGCTTTTTGTTATCGAACTGTTCTTTTGCGCATTAATAACATCAAAGTCATGATCTTTATAGAAAAAGAATTTAGTAACTGGACATGTGTTCAATAAAACATTGACATTACGCAAGTAACGACAATGAAATAGGTTACATCCTTATAACAAATTGCCCCTAGGGTCGAGGGGCGAACTAGCAAAAACTATCTTCATTATAATTAAACAAATTCTTAAAGAAACCCGACCAGCAATCCACTTCTCTAGTTTTGGAACGAAAAGCCTCATCTTAATATAATTAAGTGTTTGCAAACAAATATGTATAAGCCGAACACCTGTTTACAATACACTAGAGAAAGTTGTTCTTTCTGATGTCTAAACTGAACTTAACGTAGGTACTCTATCCTTATCCTTGCACCCTCTATAATAAAAAATAAGAATAAAAAAAGGCGTAACTGCCTGGTGGCTGATCGATTTATTCACAGCTGAAAGTTATGTTCGTAAAAAGCTGCTATTTCACATGTTGCTTCCCTGTGGAGTAAGTATTATTACATGAGCACTTAAGCAATGATTTCTCTTAATTACATGAATGATTTACCAAAATACTATACTATAAATACGTGCACTAGGTACTATAAATACGTGCACAGCCATTGGAAAACCTAGATCTTAACAAGAATTATAGTCAACAATCATGACAGCAAAATCTCTTACTACGTATAATTCGTAAAATAATTTATGGTAAAGAAATTAAATGCCGTGTGGTTTCCGGCGCCAACAGAAAAAAGAATAGGACCACTCAATCTCTTTTCCATGGATGTCGCATAAGGCGACTAAGGGAGAGGCTTATAAACTTGGGATTCTATTTTTAGGCGATAGCCTAGCAACCTGCCACTATTTGCATCTCAATTCTATCTTAAAGCCAAATAGCTGAACGTGGCCTATCAGTCTTTTCAAGACTATGGCTCTGTCTACCCCGCAAGGGATATAGACGCGATTATATACATATAATACATACATACGTACGTATGTAAAAAAATTTCAACACTTTGCCACTGTTAGTACTTCAAATTTAGCATTTGCACACGAAGTTTCAATTGCGTACGGGTCTGAGATTCGGTGCCATGATGCCAAACGACCGGGAAAGTAGCCCTACAACAGTGTCCCAACGAGCGACCGCGAGCGCGACCGGACGACCCCAAATTGCTAGCCATGAGTTCCAAGAAGCTGCCTGCTTGAGAACACGCCTTATCTGATACAAAACCAATTTTATTTGTATGGTCATACATACATTTCAGAAGACTCAAAATACACGTTAATCTGGATAACTGAAACTAAGACAAAGAAAATCTGTCATTTATTTACTTATTCCCTAACTCACCTTTTACAAAATCTTCTTGACAGAAATGGAAAAGGTTCATATTTTTAATGGAATACAAAACATAATTTCATATATCCGATCATATAGACCAAGTACCATACCATAATTCATAATGAGACCAAGAAACGAAAGCACAATTTGATAAACCAAAACATTCATTCAGCCACAAAAACTCTAAAGGCAGTGCAAGCATGACCCGCCAGCCCGTATTTCGATGTATGCGTGCACGCAGCTGCCGTGGGTCCCCCCTCTCCCCCCCCCGTGCCGCTCCCCCCGCGAGCCCGCTACCGCTATCCATCATGTCAAGCTGTTGTTTACTCGCGTTGCACCGCCCTGCCCTGCTGATGTTTGTTGAGTTTCCACACATCACATACCTGAGATAATATCTACCTATATCTGATTTTTCTCTTAATAAAAGTTAGGTTGTTACTTAACTAGCTTTACCCAAGCTTTGCTTGTATAAGAATTTAAAGAAGTAAAGGTTCTCCTAAGGGGTGCCAACATTCATCAAAGCTAGTCAATAGTTTCAGTATCATTCGTTTCAAACAAAAAAAAAAACAGTATAATATTGAACTATGGAGACAAACAGTAAACCTCCGTTGTAAGAATTGTATTGTATTATTTTTATATTATCAACAACGAAAGTTAATTTAACATTAATGGTATATCAAATATAGCTTGTCGGCCCCACTGTTAAGTGGCTTGATTACCACGGTGGGCAAGGCTACACTGCGCGACACTATTGAAGCCCCAGCGCCGGCCCGTGCCGACGACCCCGCGCATGGCGACGCTGACATCACCGCTTTATGGCCGACCTACTACTACTTCCTAATACACAAAACAATCATTTGTTTATACATCATTGTTGAAAAAGGAATAACGGCGGACTGGTGATAGTGAGCAATACATTTTTAATTACAATAAACAGGTGATACAAACATTAAAAACACGTGGTCGGCAGAAGTGTGAATGGTGCGCCGTAAACAATGGGCCGACCCACGCGATAGTTCAGCTTGTCGGGAGACAAGACAGCCGTGTGATCGCGGGCGCAGCACCGACCAGGCGCCTGGTGAGTCACGCCGGTGACGTCACGCATGCGCGCCCGACCGTGCCGGAATGCGGGCGCACTACCTGAAGAGCAACCGATACAAAATATACTTTATAATGAACTCTTTAAAGCCTGGCAGCGGTCGACGCCGTATGCGTACTCTTTGCTAGCATCAATAACACAGTGCTCCATTTGTTATCTTCTGTTTACTGAGTAACAAGGCGATCTTTATGGCAGCAGGGCGCGTGCCAACTTGGCGGAATACCAGGCATGATCTTTATTTTATAATCTTCCCTGCGACAATGGTATCATTATAAGGTAGTATATATTCATTGCTTTATTCATAAATTCTTACGTTTATGAATTATAGTAATAACTATGAATTGAGGGAATTTTTCTCCTGTGTGAAGGAGAAGGATACGCATATGAGGCGCGCAATACGATGACTATTTTATAAGATTCGTGGGGAGGTAGGTACCCCAACCAACATTTCAGTGAGTAAATAAAAAAAAGAGATTTTCTACGTGATAAAGTTACATTATTCAAAACATTTTCACCACAGATATTCCAATTGAAATGAATGTAAAATATTTTAGCAATACAAATTGAACAATAGATACATACATATCATCACGTCTATATCCCTTGCGGGGTAGACAGAGCCAACGGTCTTAAAAAGACTGAAAGGCCACGTTCAGCTGTTTGGCTTAATGATAGAGTTGAGATTCAAATCGTGACAGGTTGCTAGCCCATCGCCTAAAAGAAGAATCCCAAGTTTATAAGCTAATCCCTTAGCCGCATTTTACGACATCCATCGGAAAGAGATGGAGTAGTCCTATTCTTTTTTCTATTTGTGCCGGGAACCACACGACCAATTGAACAATATAATAATAAAATATTCATATTTCACTGAGATCTTATAAAAAAATGTCCTATTAACCGCAAATTAAACAACACCAAATGAATAGTTGTCTATAAACGTAACACTGGAATTAAGCACCTCTACTTGTGTACTACAAAAACCTGTCATGAATAGTATAATATTTTCATTCAAGATTCAAGATTATTTATTTGTAAAACATGTTACATTACATACATATAAATGGGTACATACATGTATTGCAGATGAAGAAGCATATTGTTGTGACTGAACATGTTTGGCCATACGGCATACAAAATATTTATTTATACATGCAGTATTATATTATGACATGCATACATGAACTATAGCAACCGTCAATAAAAAAAGGTAATACCTACTTACATTGATATTTAGGTGACGCCGTGATTTCGAGCCTAAAACAGCAAATTGTTACTCCTGTCGCGGCCGTGTGCGTCACTGGAGAGGCACGGCGCGTGATCTTGTACCTGTATGCCCCAGCACCCCTTTCACTTGTATTTTGAAACGAACTGATTTGTACTCGCTTGAATAGTACGAGTGTCCGGCTCTAGGTGCCGTCCGGCGTTACGGGACTTCCCCCTATATATAAATTTAAGGAAGTCATTTGTTTGTCTTCATTCTTTAAATCATACGTACACATATAGCCTGTGGTATAGCCACTTCTTTATCCCTTGCGGGGTTGATAGAGCCAACAGTGAGAAAGATTGAAAGGCCATGTTGAGCTGTATGGCTAAATGATGGAGTTGAGATTCAAATACTGACAGGTTGCTAACCGATCACCTACTACAGGGTTCCTAAATTTGTAAGCCTATCCCTTTGTCGCCTTTTACAATATCCATGGGAAAAAATATGAAGCGATTCGATTCTAAAATGAATGAAATAAATTTGATGAATTCATTATTTTATCTTAGGTCATCTGTACAGATCTAGGGTCCATATGAAGTAGATAGGTACAAGTATTTTCTCCTGTTCCAAAAACTGAAACCGGCGAAACAGAATTAAACGAGATTATCTTTTATCTTTTAAAGTCCATTCAGGGACAATTTAAAGGAATAAAACATGAGGCGATGGGGTAGGAACTTTTAAAAGTCTGAATCGTGATATACATATATTAAAGTATGCCGAGTAGATATTTAATTTTCTTATGAGCTAAGCGCCAAATAACAGCTCGTTCTAAAAGTAGGTCCGTTTGCAACTTAATTAGGAATTTATCTTGGTCTCCTGTGTTTCCTTAAGTGCACATCTGAGACAGCCTCTGAGTGGCGCGGTATCTCGCGTCGGCTATGAGAAGCGGCCGAGACGTCGACGACCGCGATGCGCGTCCTCGATTGATAACGCGATAAGCCTCTACTCACACAAAGCAAGCTACAGATCTCAGACTCAACATTGTGTAACGTCTTAAACGTTACATTTTCAATCAATGTTTATAATATAGTTAATCCTATCAACAGACTCTACAGCAGACTCTGCAACAGATTTCTACTCCGCAAGGGATGTAGACGTGACTATTGGTATGTATGTATGATATTGAGAAGCCGATATGGGATCGAGCACCAAATACGTTGAATGTCTGCTTGATTTGTCCCAGCAATAACACTAAATAACTACATACCATTGATCTAAATCTAAATTATTCTATAAATTCGTTGATTTACCGTCGATACGATGAGTGTGCAGTTCTAAGCTTACCAACATTACCTGAAAAACCATAAGCAAATTGAAATGTAGGTACTACTCGGGTATTGAAAAGGTGGCAACATAAAAATGCAGCATTTCCGGCTTTCTAATATAATATGTATTTCGATGTTCTACTGATCAGAATCAAAAGATCACATACAAAGCTTGGCACATGCCTGATTCCGGGTGATCTGGATCATATGTGCCGTTAATACACCTTAGAAGAAGTTAGTAGTATACTCTTAAAACTTATGATACTGCCTACATTTTCTGATCTCCATCATTTTTCATAACTTTTCAGCTATTAGTTATTACACTATGAAAGCATGCAAAATTTATTACACGTTGCGAATAAAAATGCACTAGCAATAAAAAAACATGTATATTATTTTTTTTTACATGAGTGTGGATGTAGAATAGTTTTCCAAAGCTTTTGTTCTCATTTCCAGTTGCCCGCGGACCGCCGGGCCATGCTGTGAAGCGCTCCGCACGCCACCGCCGCGCCGGCGCACGCGCCCGCCTGCCACTGCTGCATGAGGTCAGAACCAGCCCGGGGCGTGGCTCCTGTGGAAATTTCATAAAATATTACTTTCTAACGTCACAGTGCTTTCTCGATTGCTGCCTCAGGTGGTGGCCTAAAAATGTTGGTATTTAAGTGAAATAAGAAGGAATCCACAACTACAACTTAAAAATTAAATTTAATTGATGACTACATAAGTAATATTCAACTAATTTAGCGGTCAAAAGCGTCATTTTGCTGCCGTTTATGCTTGTTTCATTTAAAAAGTCTGCACAGGAAGAGACTGTAAAAGTCAATCAAGGGATAGCAGCAAAACCAAACCAATATATCCACATCAACAACCAGATTTTTTCAAATTAATTGCCTTAAGAAAAAACCTGGCTATACCATATGCGGAAAAAAAATCATAGCTAGTTCTAAAGTAAGTCAGGGCCATCTATTGAAATTTTATGTAACCAAATTATACGCCCACATTCAATGTGTTAATTTATTAAAAGTCCATAGAGACTACAATAACCAAATTACATATGCGTTTATGTAAACCACATTTAAAGTATTAAACGTTGCTTGAAGTAAAATTTCAATTGATCTCAACTTCTATTTCCCTTAGCCGATTTTGGCGAATCAAAGTTTTGACAACACTCCTAATTCCAATAGTACAAAAATTGTATTTTTGGATTCTGTTACTCTTCTATAATTGCTCCCATTAAAAAAATGATGTATTTCGACAGATATTTAACGTACAAACACTATAATATATTACATTCCTTAATGGTATGAATTTCATTCCACAGAGCAAGAACGAAAAAATGCTGGGCACGGGAGCGTGGCTGGTGCTGGCGGCGGTGGCGTGGTGCGCTCGCGCCGGGCCTGGCCCGCCTCCGCCGCCCACGGATCAGCTGAGCTTCGCTCACCGTCTCTACAACGTCACTATCCCCGAGAACAGCCCGCCGCGCACCTACGCCGTGCAACCACCTGCCGACCCACCCCTCGGCGTTCACCTGACCATGAGTGACGCCAAATGTCGATTCAGAATCCGGCACGGCGACAAAGACAAATTTTTCAAAGCGGAAGAGCGCCTCGTCGGCGACTTCTGCTTCTTATCGATAAGGACACGTGCCGGACACTCCGACGTCCTCAATCGAGAGCGCCGTGATTCGTACCGGCTGGAAGTGCGCGCGACTGTAACTTTATTTTCGGGACAGCAGCTAGAAGCCGACACTGAAATCGCTGTAACAGTTTCCGATGAGAATGATTTAAGTCCATTATTTTATCCCACTGATTACGATGTTCTCGTATCAGAAGATACTCCAGTACATTCCAGTATTACAAGAGTGACTGCAGAAGATGCCGATCTCGGCCTTAACGGTGAAATTTATTATAGTATAGCGGAATTTACGGATCAGTTCGCTGTCCATCCTACCAGTGGTATTGTGACTATTACGAGACTATTATCCGCCAGTGAAAAGAAACGCCATAAAGTAACAGTGCTTGCTCGCGATAGGGCGTCCTTACTGACGAAGGGTGAAGACGCGCCAGCTGCAAGTGCTACACTTACAGTTAGAGTCGCAGAAGTCAATCTCCATGCGCCTGAGCTACATGTACGAAGTCTACCGGAACTCATTGAGAACTCCACCGCTGAAATATACGCCATCGTTGAGGTTACAGACCGCGATAGTGGCGATCATGGTCGTATTGCCAGCTTAGAAATAGTCGACGGAGACCCGGATGGTCATTTTCGTGTTCGTCCCTCCACACAACTAGGAGAATTTGATGTGGTCGTACATGCGCTGCTAGATAGAGAAACTGCACCTCGAGGATACAACCTAACGCTACGTGCAACAGATGCCGGTCGACCACCCAGGTCTTCTTATCTCACTTTACCAGTAACGCTAATTGATGCCAATGATAATGCACCAGTTTTCAGTCGCGAGGTATACGAGGCTAGTTTACCTGAAACAGCCCCTCCAAATACGCCCGTAATCAGACTTAAGGTGACCGATCGGGACGAAGGTAGTAACGCACGAGTATATATTGAAATTGTGGGCGGTAATGAAGGAGGAGAGTTCATGGTGAACCCGGACACAGGAGTTTTGTATACAGTAGTCCCATTAGATGCTGAAGAAAAATCTCTTTATACTCTTACTGTTTCCGCTATAGATCAGGGTAATGCTGGAACTCGAAAACAATCTTCGGCAAAAGTGAAAATTACTGTTTTAGATTGTAATGACAATGATCCCATTTTTGAACAAGATGATTTGGAAGTTACTATTGCAGAAAATGGTGCGAGTGGTGCAGTCGTTGCACGTGTAGTGGCTCGCGACGCTGACTCAGGTGAAAATGCTTACATTTCTTATAGCATCGCGAACTTACAACCAGTGCCTTTTGACGTAGACCATTTCTCAGGCGCTGTGCGAACTACAAGACTTTTGGACTATGAAAGTATGCGACGCGAATACCTTCTCCGAATACGAGCCAGTGACTGGGGCTTGCCTTATAGGCGCCAAGCGGAAATGAAACTGACTGTTCGCCTAAAAGATGTTAATGATAACCGCCCGCAGTTTGAACGTGTTGATTGCGTGGGCTATCTTTCGAGGCGGTTAGCAATCGGATCTGAAATTGTGACACTCTCGGCTATCGATTTTGATGCAGGTGATGTAGTCTCTTACCGAATAATTAGTGGAAATGAAGACAACTGCTTCGGTCTGGATGCTGGTACTGGTGTGATGAGTCTCACTTGTGATTTAAGTGACGTTCGCGCGGAAACCCGAGTCTTAAACATAACTGCGACCGACTCCACTCACTTTGCAGATCCAACATCTTTGACATTACATTTAGTTGGAGGAGGAAGTGCAAGCGACACTACTTCGCTAGAATGCCGGGACACTGGTGTAGCGCGGCGCCTAACAGAGCTTCTTGCCGCCGCAGAGCGTAGCAATGCCGCTATTGATTTATCTGACGAATTTCCACTTGCCTTATCAAGATACGGTGAAAATCTGCATGCTCCAGAATTTATTGATTTTCCAGTTGAAGTAAAAGTAAATGAATCCGTAGCACTTGGGACGTCATTAGTACGGCTACGAGCACGTGACCGCGACCTTGGATACAACGGTTTACTCACCTATGGAATCTCTGGCGGAGATTCAGATTCCGCTTTTCGAATAGATCCCGACACTGGAGATCTTCAAGTGATCGGCTACTTAGACCGTGAACGAGAAAGTGAATACTACTTAAACGTGACAGTGTATGACCTTGGTACTCCACGACGTTCGGCGTCGCGGCTACTGCCTGTTACTGTTCTGGACGTAAATGATAACCCACCTCGATTCGAAAAGACTTTGGCTAGTTTCCGCGTTACAGAAAATGCAATTAATGGAACAGCAATATTTCGTGCAAACGCTACCGATCGCGATAGTGGTGAATTTGCTCACATCAAATATTCTCTCATGGGGACAGGTGATGAAGAAAATGAGTTCTGTGTGGACCCCGAGAGCGGTGTTGTGACAGTGTGTGCCGCTTTAGATCGTGAAAAACGCGCCCTTTACGAGCTAACAATTCGCGCGACAGACGGTGGAGGACTAACAGCGGAGGCGCGCGTTCGTGTCGCCGTTGATGATGTCAACGACAACGCTCCTCGATTTGGGCTCGGCGCGTACGGAGCGCGCATCCGCGAGGACGTCCCGGTCGGCACGCTGGTCGCCGTTTTGGAAGCCTTCGACGCGGACCTCGGCGCGGGCGGCGCCGTCACGTACTCGCTGCCCGATCAGCCGCCCGAAGACCTCGCCTTCACCGTCGACCCCTTATCTGGCACTCTGCGTACCGCCAAAAGACTCGACTTCGAAGAGCGTCAGGTAATGACATTGAAGATATTTAATTTTTCATAATCATGGTAATCTTTTATGTTGTTAAAAGTTAATGAACAATATAATTAGGTTTACGGCGTGACCGTGCGTGCAACGGACGGCGGCCAGCCCGCCCTTTGGTCCGAAGCCACAGTCATAGTGGAGGTGGTGGACGTGGACGAGAACGCGCACAGCCCCGAGTTCGCGGAGCACGCCGTGCTGGCGTGCGGCGTGCGCGAGGACGCGGCGCGCGGCACCGAGGTGGCCACCGCCGCCGCCGCCGACGCCGACGCGCCCGGCCGCGACTCCCGGCTGGCGTACTATGTTGTCGGTGGCTCGGGCATGGCTCACTTCTCTATCGACGATGCGGGTGAGACGTTTGATCCTTTTTCCTTTCAACAAAAATACAAATAATTAAAAATATTACCACTGTCTTGTCCTGAGACCTCTAACAGTTTTTTAATTTCTGTGTCTGAATCTGAATATTTACGTGTTGCAATTCCGTACAGGTGTGATCCGCACACTAACGCCGTTGGATCGAGAAACAACCCCGCACTATTGGCTGACAGTTTGTGCACAAGACCATGGTTTAGTGCCCAGACACTCCTGTGTACAGGTGCGGTTACATTTTTTACCTTAAAAAAATTTACATCTCAAAAAATGACAAGATTTTAAGTGAATAATATATTAACAGGTGTATATCAACATAGAGGATGTGAACGATATGGTGCCATGGCCGGAACAAGCCTCGTACTCGGTGGAGGTCCCGGAGAACTGCCCGGGCGGCACCCGCGTCGCCGCCGTGCGCGCGCTCGACGCCGACGCCTCGCCCGTGCCCACCAACATCACTTACTCCATCGTGGCTGGAAACCCTGACGGATTGTTTTCTATTGATGAGATTACAGGTACCTACTGCATATACCATAGGTAATAGTATTGTAAAATGGAGAGGCTCTTTTACACTTACACAGTACTTGAAATATAATAATGTATCTTCTCTAATCTGAGTAATTTTTACATAGTTATGGTTTTTACCAAGCCTGATTATGGTCTGGTGTTTAATTCTCTCTTTACAAAAGATACCCACTGATAGATTTCGAGTGACTTTTTTTTCTACTGTTAATATATTTTTCCAATTCATGTTGTCATTGTCGCGTGATTCCCGGCACTTTAGAATGTATTGTAAAAGGTAACTAGGAGATGGGGATAGATTTTAAAGACTTTTGGCTCAGTCTACCCCGCAAGGGTTATAGACATGACTGACAGACATACATATGTACGTATGTTTTCGGTGAACTTGCATTGGTAAATAAAATAAAGTTACAAACTCTTATTTTGCACCTTGCAGGCGAAATAGTGACGACCGGGCGGACACTAGACCGCGAGACTATGGCGTCCCACGCTCTCGAAGTGCAGTGTTCCGACGGCGAGCTGTCCACCACGGCGCGCGTGCGCGTCTCGCTGGCGGACGTCAACGACCACGAGCCCGTCTTCACGCAGCGCTCCTACGAGGTGCGCGTGCCCGTGCGCGAAAAGCCACCGCCGGCCACCGAACATGTTTTACCGCAGGTATGATGTGGACTATTGAATGAGCATGAAGTGGGGATGTTTATCTCTAAAGTGTTATGTTGCTAATGGGTTTAACAAATAAATGATTGATTGGTTATTTTTACCGCTATTTGAGCAGATTTTACAAGATTATCCAGGGTTAATCTATTGATGTCTCATTGGTAGCTGTTTTAATCAAAGAAACCTAGTGAGATATTTAATAAAGTTTGTAAATATGATTTGTGGTGTGTCGCGTTTCATGAATTTCTAGTCGTGTGGTAGTGCAGTGTGTGCGTGTGTGTGCGCAGGGCGACGCAGCGGCGCGCGACGAGAGCGCGGAGTGGGAGGCGGACGAGGACGACGCGCGGCTGGGCTGGGACGCGCTCGACGAGCGGCCCGAGCCTCGCGCCCGACATCTCGCCACGGT
Source organism: Amyelois transitella (assembly GCF_032362555.1). Lineage (NCBI taxonomy): Eukaryota > Metazoa > Arthropoda > Insecta > Lepidoptera > Pyralidae > Amyelois > Amyelois transitella. The sequence continues at coordinate 87,550 of NC_083509.1, read as the reverse complement.
CAGTTGTTTGCCGTTTTATTTTATTGAAACCAATTGTATGGAACGTTGGTATATACATATGTATGTATGTAATAAGTGAAACAATTGCCAAGTTGTTGCTCTGTAAAGAGAAATTTATTTTACAGAAAACGTGTCACAAATCTGCCATACACATTTTAATAAACTTAACATATTTTAAAGAAATACAATGCAAATACTAACCTGTAAAGAGAAACAACATTTAATGCTATTGCTTCAAACAATCTTATTTATTTATAGTTTCTTATTAGTTAACTTATTAGTAAGTAATTAATCAAGTGCAATCTCCATGTTAGACAATCCAGACAAATCGTTTTGCCCTCACCACAGATAATATATGGAGAAAGCGCGGTAAATTTAAATGACGAACCAAAGAGTTTCATTTACATCTCCCCTCCCCCCCTTATAATTGCAGATAATTAGTTTTTTATTGGTATAATTTTGGTAATGTGGAAATAGTTTGATTCAATTTTTTTGTAACCTGTATCTATCTTATAAATTGAGTTTGATAATTTTTCTAATATTTTATATGGTCCAATTTTTATTTCATCTAGTTTTTTTCTATTTAACCGGTTTCCATTTTCTACATATACTAAATCACCTACTTTTAACTGACAACTTTTCCTGTTTTTATCAAATTTTTGTTTATTGTAGTTGTGAGATTTAATAGTTCTCTCTAAAGCTATTTTTCTGTCTTGTAATAAATCACTTTGTAACTTCTTTTCTTTTAATTCATCTGGTAAGATATTAATAACTTTTCCTTCTAGTAAATATACTGGGGAGAATCCTGTAACTGTGTGTTCAGTCTCATTATATTTCTGTATACATTCATGAGCTATAGTCGTCCAAGCCATTTTATCTTTCTTTTCATTAATTTTACATCTAATTTTGTTAACTATTGTTTGATTTAAACGTTCATTTAAACCGTTGGAGAAAGGTGCATTTACTGCGGTAAAGATAATTGGTATATTTTCTTTTATTAAAAAACCTTTAAATTCTTTTGAGTTTATGCCTGGGTATTGATCAGACAGAATCATTCCAATTTTATTTTCAGGGATAACTTTTTTTACAAGCTTTATAAAGTCGTTTGCATTTTGTGTTTTAGATGTTAAAATGTAAGCATATCTGGTTAAATGGTCCACTAAAATATGTAAATATGTTTTTGTAGAGCGAGATCCACCAAATCCACCAATAGTATCTATAGAGACTATTTCAAAAGGGTAGGTGGCAGGGCCTAGATGAGACATTAATCCAAATTTAAATCTAGTTCTAGTTTTATTTTTTAAACATATTTCACAATTATCACAAATATTTTTTATATTGTTTATTAAATTTTTTGCTGTATAAAATGGTTTGATTTTATTTTCTATTTGTTTCACCCCTATATGACAGTATTCATAATGTATATTTTTAATTAATTTTTTACTAAATTCTTCAGTGAGTATAATTTTTTCTTTTTTTCCTATTCTTTTAAAGTATACTTTATTTTTTAATAATAGTTTTGTTTTATTAAGTTTTATGTTTTCATTTTCCTCTTGATCTTTTTGAATCTCTTCTAGTTTAAGAAAATTTATTATTTTTAAGACTTCATCTTGGTTAACATGTGGTTCTAACACAGGGTTTCTACTTAAACTATCTGCTTCTACATTGTCCCTTCCTGGTGAATATATAACTTCAAAATTAAATTGTGATAAGTAATATGCGAGATCTCCTAACTCTTCGTCGGTTCTTGCCTTAATATTTAGTTTTTCTAGAGGTTTATGATCTGAGAACACTTTAAATTTTTTTCCTATGAGCCAATGTTGCCAATATTTGACTGATTCTTTTATTGCTAAACATTCTAAGTAGATAGCTTTTTTTCGTTTTTGACTATCATTTAATTTTCTAGAAAAATATGCACATGGCTTCTCTTCTCCATTTTTTTGTGGTTGTTTTAATATAGCTCCAATACCTTGAATACTGGCGTCTGTATAAATATGTATAGGTAAATTTGGATCGAAGATCTCTAATATAGGTCTTAAACAAAGCATATTCTTTATTTTATCAAAAGATTCTTGACAAATTTTCGTCCAAGTAAAATTTTGGTCTTTTCTTAACAAATTGTGTAACGGTTCTAATATGATTGATATATTTGGTATGTATTTTCCATAAAAGTTAATTTTACCTAGAAACTGACGAATATTTTTTTTTTTTTTAGGAATTGGGAAATCTTTTATTGCTATTAAATTATCTTTAAGCGGCGTAATTGTATTATTTTTTATTATGTGACCTAAATATTTAACAGAATCCTGTGCAAAATTGCATTTAGAGAATTTTAATCTAAAGCCCTCTTTTGAGATTGCTTCCAGTAACAGAGATAAATGTTTCATGTGTTCCGTGAATGTCCGAGAAAAAATTAAAATATCATCGATGAAATTTACTGTAAAATCTGATAATTTGTGTTTCCTAATTATGCTACTTAATATTCTTTGAAAAATTGCAGGAGAAGTTTTTAAACCAAATGGTAAACAGGTCCATTGAAAATGATTTTCTTGAGTAACAAATGCAGTTTTTTTTCTATCTTCTACTTTTAATGGAATTGACCAAAATGCAGAATTTATATCTAAAATTGAAAAAAATTTACAATTCCTTGTTTTTATCATTAAATCCTCTATAAGTGGAAATGGTTGCGATTGAGGAACTACTATTTTATTCAAATCACGAAAATCTATGCATAGTCTAGATTTTCTCCCCTCTTCTTTTTTATAGGCTAGTGTTACAGGGGCTGCAAAGGGACTATATGATTCTTCAATTAGTTTATTTTTTAATAATTGTGAAACTTGTAGTTCTATTTCTTTTTTATCCTCAAAATTACATCTGTATGGTCTTTTGCTACAATATGTATCTACAAGTAAATCTATATGTGCCTCATAGCCCTTCACTTTACCTACATCGTATTTATCTTTCGCAAATAACGATTTATACTTGTTAATTAATTCATCTATTTCTGATTGTTGTTGAATTTCTAAATGATCTACTGAAATGTTAAAGTTTGTAATTTCTATGTGTTCGTTAAAATTGACCTCATATTTATCATTAATTACTAAATTATCTTCCCCTATGTTTTTCCTATCATTATTTTCATTAACTAAATATTGCATGTTTTGAATTTTATTACCTGTGAAGCCAGGAATGTTTTCATTGCTTATTTTTTTCTCATTGTTTAAGAATTGTTTTATCTCCAAGTTTTCATTTTGAATTAGTTGAAAAGATCTTATGCAATCTAACCCAATCAAAAAATCGTAATCAAAATTTTGTTTATCTACCACAAAAACATTTATGTATTTCTCTAGCTGAAAAATCTTAATTTTTAATGTTACTATTCCTATAGCCTTTTTTACACCATTAATCGTTTTTAAATTTGCCTGATTATTATAGTTATTATGGATATGATAATTTTTTAAGGATAATAATCTGGAATTAATTAAACTAACATTTGATCCTGAATCATAAACTCCCAATGTTTCTAAGGAATCATTTATTAAAATTTTAATTTTGATTAATGGTGGAATTATTAGTTTTTTGGATCTACTTCATTTAAACTCATTTCCAATTCAGAATTATTAACACTTTTAATCGACTCTTTTTTATATTGATTATCATTTTTATTTCTGAACCAACATACAGACTCTGAATGATATCGAATTCCTTTCTTTTCTTTTTCACAGATTTTGCACGGTTTTTCCTTTAAAGATTTTTCTTTAATTTTATTTTCAACATGTACTTCCTTATTTACAAATTTTTTTTTATTTAGATGTTCTAACCCACGAATACTATTAAATAACTGTTCAGTTTCCTTTATATCACTTCTATCAATTTCATCAGCTATAAAATTAGGTAACCCAGTTACAATTAAATTAATTAAAGTGGTTTTATCTATTGACTTATTTGTCTCTAATAAAAGCCTCTCTTTCTTTAAAGCATATTCTAGTAGCGATCCCTGCCTATACTTAAATAAAAAAGCATATCTTACCGGCGTCCAGCCTTTGTTCATATATGTTTCACAAAAATTCTTTTTCCAAATACACCATTCAGAATTCAATGTATACTTTATAAGCATGGAACTATACCAATCTTGACAAGAATCATCTAAAAATAACCTTAACCCTTGAATTTTGTGAGTATCATCATTTATACCCATACGAGCACATTCAGTTTCGAAGATGATCATCCATTGTGTTGCACTGGACGTTTTTTGTGTAAATTTATCGATTACAAACATTTCAGATAACTTCTTTAAATTGAACAGTTTAGGCTCCTTCTCCGATTCCGCAAAATTAGCCAACATTCTTGAAAGAGCTTCTGTTGTCGTGTCCGTAGAAATCTGCTTTTGTGAAATAGATGTAACTTCTTCCAGTAAATAACCTTTAAATTGCATGTTTCCATCTTCATCCATGTAGGCATCACGTAACTCCGGTGTAACAGAAATCCATACTTGTCGTTTTTCATGTCTCCTTTGCAGTGTAGTTCTTACTTTTTGAAAAATTTTTGTCTGTATTACCACATCGTGTAGTTTCACTGATTGTAATTGCTCCGGAATCAAAAAAGTATTTTTATCTGCATCCATAATTGAGGTTATGCACATTATGTTTGTTTTTGGATCTTCAGCCGGTTTTACAACAAACTCGAATTTTAACTTTTCCATTGTTTACAACAGCTATATTAAATGTTGTTTTGTAATAAGTGAAACAATTGCCAAGTTGTTGCTCTGTAAAGAGAAATTTATTTTACAGAAAACGTGTCACAAATCTGCCATACACATTTTAATAAACTTAACATATTTTAAAGAAATACAATGCAAATACTAACCTGTAAAGAGAAACAACATTTAATGCTATTGCTTCAAACAATCTTATTTATTTATAGTTTCTTATTAGTTAACTTATTAGTAAGTAATTAATCAAGTGCAATCTCCATGTTAGACAATCCAGACAAATCGTTTTGCCCTCACCACAGATAATATATGGAGAAAGCGCGGTAAATTTAAATGACGAACCAAAGAGTTTCATTTACATGTATATAATATATTTAACCGTAACATAGCCGTTAAGTCTTCTAATACAACCAGACTTTTAGCACCAGCACACGCAAAATGGGCCAGTGGCAGAACAGGCAGTAACAGCACGGAGGGTGATTCCTATTTTGGTGTATCACATAAATTTTAATTTTCAATGTTTTTTAATAAGAGATACAAACTTCGATGGACCCACACATGCTCGTATTTGGTTTTTAAATATCATCTGCATAGCAACATATAAATAAGTTAATTAAATTAATACGGAACGCCGCTCTCTGCTAAATATTCCTGAAAGTGAAAAAAAAAAAACAATTGACAAATAAACTGATTTCGCAGCATTACATAATGTATAACTTACTCGTATGTTTTGATACGGCAGGTAGTGGCACTGGACGCGGACGCGGGCGCCAACGGCACGGTGCGGTACAGCGGGCGCGCGCGCGGGCCGGCGCGGGGGCTGCTGCGCGTGCACGCGCGCTCGGGCCGCATCTACGCCGCGCCCGCGCTGCCGCTCGCCGTCGGCGACGTCTATGACCTTACGGTGAATATTAAGCTGACTACTTCTTACCTCATGTATCCATATTGATTAAAAGTTTAAGAATACTTTCAATCCTGAGATAACTCTCGAAATAAGTTATAAAAGGAACCTTTCAAGGTCAATGTGAATGAGTGAGATGCAGTCGCCGTGGTAGACAGTGGCGAGGAAAAATATGTATTTTTGTCTTCTCCTCTGGTAAAAACACTTGACTTTTTACTTTCGCGGGTCACCAGTGTCGGGTTACGGGTGTAGCGGGAGCGATGATTCGGGCTCGACCACCATCAAAGGGAAGATCTTCCGCCAGGTGTTATGCTTGAGGAACCGCGGCTCCGAAGATGTTGAGTCGGACATTGTATTTATTCTCTTATCCGTGAAACCTTTGTTTGCGCGATTAAGACTCTTTGCTTCTATTGGCTGAGCGCGTCAATTTCTTCGCTATGATTGACAGTTGGTGTGTGACATTAGTAAATTGGCGAACGGAAAGTCCTGGTTTGCAAAATAGATAAAATATGCTTATTAAATGTATGCATATTGCTACAAGGGATTTGTAATATCGATGAACCTGTCAACTACAGTTCAATCCCCGTGTTGTGCAGATCCGAGCGTGCGACGGCGGGCCGCGGCCGCGCTGCCAGAAGGCGCGCGCGGCGGTGCGCGGCGTGGCGGCGCCGGGCGCGGGCGGCGCGCCGCGCGTGGCGCCGCTGCCGCCGCTGCAGGTGGCCGAGCTGGACGCGCCCGGCTTCCTGCTGGCCGTGCTGCAGGCCGCCGACCCCGATGACGACCAACTCTATTACGATATTGTTGGTGAGTGCATATGAATGACCGTCTTATATCAAAAAATACCTACTGTGAATACACAACAACACTCGATGTCTAGATAGACATCATTTAATGTTAAAAAGATATACATACCTACATAAATAAATGCCGTTACCTTTATCTCCGGTTTTGTAGATGGTGACGAACGACAGGAGTTCTACATCGGGCGCGAGGACGGCAGCCTCGTGTTAACGCGGCGGTTACTTTGGGAACGACAACCGACCTACAAGTTGAATATATCTGTTAGCGACGGACTTTACACAGTTTACACATCGGTAAGCACATAGAGTAATATCATTAAAGGACGACAAAAATATAAAAATATATGGATTGTGGGTGTAGTTTTGCATGGAGTAATCTGGTCGATGGGAAAAAGGGTATTTTTACGACCTGGATAAGTTGGGTAAAATTAAACCTGTATTTTTTACCGCCGTGTGGTTCCCGGCAGTGCCGTGTGGTTCCCGGCACCAATTCAAAAAAGAATAGGACCACTCCATCTCTTTCCCATGGATGTCGTAAAAGGCGACTAAGGGATAGGCTTACAAACTTGAGATTCTTTTTTTTAGGCGATAGGCTAGCAACTTGTCACTATTCGAATCTCAATTCTATCTTAAAGCCAAATAGCTGAACGTGGCCTATCAGTCCGCTCAGGACTGTTGGCTCTGTCTACCCCGCAAGGGATATAGACGTGATTATATGTATGTATGTATGTATTTTTTAATTTGTTTTAATCTCAGATCTGTTCAAGCTGAAATCCAACATTCTGATTTTATTTAGTTTTGCGGAATTAATATGAATATGAAAAGGCAAGTTTGAAGATCTGTTATATAGATTGAAGATCTTGTTGTACTCATCATCTGAATATTTACCTGTGTTATGAAGTTCATTCGTTGCTTAATGTATGTGTCACTTCCAGGTAAACATCACGGTAATAAACGACGCGAACGAAGGCGGCGTGTCCTTCTCTTCGCCGGAGTTCCTGGTGGAGACGTCGGAGGCGCGCGCGGCGGGCTCGGCGCTGGCGGCGCTGGGCGCGCGCGGCGCGGGCCGCCTGCTGTTCGGGCTGCACGCCGCGCGCGCGCCCGCCTCGCTCGCGCTGTTCCGCCTGCACGAGCTCAGCGGCGTGCTGGAGCTGGCCAGGCCGCTGGACAGGTAGGCCTCCCCCGTCACGACACGTCAACGAATCTGATTGCATATATTGTGACTGTAGTTACTTTTATTAAATACTTATTTCTCTTGTTATACGCGCAGGGAAAGCGCAGCTATACACGAGTTAACAGTGTGGGTACGCGATCAAGCGCCGCGTGCGTCGCGTGCGTTCGCGCGCGTGACCGTGCTGGTGCGCGACGACGACGAGCACGCGCCCGAGTGGGGCCGGCGGCTGGCGGAGGCCCGCGTGCCGCGCACCGCGCCCGCCGGCGCGCTGGTCGCCGCGCTGCAGGCCGCCGACAGAGACGCCGGCGATCAAGCGAAAGTTGTTTATTCTCTCGCTGGAGGTATACTTTCAATTTCTTTTACATTTGGATACATCATCTTCCTGGTATTAGTCTGAAAAGGAGTCCGGTGTCAGCTGGTTATCACGATACCGGACTGGGTAAGTTAAGTAGTTACTCGAATCAACTTCTGTTTGTAGCACTTGCCCACCGATGCTCAAAAACATACTCATTTCCATACTATCTCTAAAACTATACGATAATTACCAGTGACCGAGATAGATTGAGTGAAATGGGGTCAATCAACTGTAACGTATATATTAGTATGGACATGCCTTCAGAAACCCGGAGAATAATTGGCTGGTGTTTAAGCAGTCACCCGTTTTACATTATTTTTACTTTTGAAGTGCCGTGTGGTTCCCGACACGAATAGAATAGCACCACATTTTTTATTTAGAATTGAACCCAGTATTGAATTGCCCAATCAGGCGACGCGGGCGGCGCGTTCACAATCGAGCCGGCGCTGGGCTGGGTGCGGCTGGCGCGGCCGCTGCCGCCGGGCGCGCGCGAGTTCACGCTGAGCGTGCGCGCCGCCAACCCGCCGCCCGCCGCGCGCGCCTCCACGCTGCCGCTGCACGTCATTGTTGTCGAGCCCGACGATCTGCCGCCTAGGTACCGCTTACCTTTAACTAATACTCTTTCCGAAAGTCCTCAATTTATTATATTGAGTGTCAATGTAATATATTAAAATTTCAAAACATTTGAAGAAATTTAAACATTTTTGGATTTTTACTAAATCTTATATTAGTCTCCGGTCCTTTGGCTACCTTTACATAAAAATAAATTTGTTCCATAACTCGGTTTAAAAACGGATATTAAAGTATAGAGGACATTTAATGTAAACGTAATATTATGTTTTGCATTAGATTCATCAACGAAGACGTGGTTTGCGAAGTCTACGAAAACGAAATGGCGGGAACCGTACTGGCCACCGTGGAGGCGCGGAGCACCACTTCCGTGTGGTACTCGCTCGAGGGCGGCGAGGGGTTGTTCCGGCTGAACCCGGCCGCGGGCACGCTCACCACCGCCGCGCCCCTCGACTACGAGCAGCGGGACTTCTACAACCTCACCGTCACTGCCGTCAACATGGTGCGTATTGTAGTCAGGGACTACTTCACTACAGATATACTCAACAAATAGTCATTTCATAGTCAGCAATACGGCTTTACTGAGGGGAAATGTACAACAGATGCAGGTGTGGCTCTTGTCACTCATATTCTCAATGCATGGGAAGACTCACAGGATGCCATCGGAGTGTTTTGCGATCTGACCAAAGCATTTGATTGCGTAGATCATAGAACTCTTCTGCTCAAGCTCGCTCATTACGGGTTCGATACTGCTGCCGTTGAACTAATTAAATCATATCTTAGTGATAGATTACAGACGGTAGATTTAAATAATACAAAATCGAAAGGAGCGACGGTAAAAATTGGGGTACCGCAAGGTTCCATTTTGGGACCTTTTCTCTTTCTGATATATATCAACGACCTGCCTTGCATGATTGAGAAACAGACTGGCATCGTGTTGTTTGCAGATGATACGTCACTAATTTTTAAAATGAACCGCCGTAGCGAAATCTGTGATGATGTGAATAGCACTTTAGCCGCCATCTCTAACTGGTTTACAATCAACAACTTACTGTTAAATGCAAATAAGACCCAATGCATTAAGTTTACACTTCCCAATGTGCGGCAGGCAAATGTGGATATTAGTATAAGTAGTAAAAGATTAGATTTTGTTGATAGTACTACTTTCTTAGGAATAACATTAGATTCAAATTTGAAATGGCATGCTCACATTTTAAAACTTTCTAAAAGGCTTAGTTCTGCAGCATACGCTATTCGTCGTATTAGGCATTTGACGGATGTGGCAACTGCTAAGCTAGTATATTTTAGTTATTTTCATAGTTTAATGTCATATGGTCTACTGCTTTGGGGATCAGCAGCAGACATACAAACTATTTTCATTTTACAAAAAAGGGCAATTCGATATATCTACGGTCTTAAACAAAGAGATTCCCTTAGAGATTTTTTCAAAAACCTAAATATTTTAACTTTGCCCTCCCAATACATATTCGATAACATCATGCATGTTAGGAAAAACTTAGACTCTTTCAAAAAAGTAGGTGAATGTACTAGTAGATCACTGCGGAACAATTACAAGTTGTCGATCCCAGCACATCGGCTGGCTAAGGTAGGGAAATCATTTCTTATTAATTGTATAAGATTTTATAATAAATTACCAAAAAGTGTTCTTGAAATGAATGATAGAAAATTCAAACAGTATATTAAAGTTGAGCTTTGTAGGAAAGCCTATTACAGCACGGATGATTATATTAATGATAAACATGTGTGGCCCGAGCTTGACATAATGGCCTCTTAAATGCTTGTGTATTTTTGACATGATCTGGACATAATTTGTACAGTATGTACATATTTTATTTTATATTTATTTTATTTGACGAAATATTCGTATTGACATAATCAGTTCTACATTCATACATGTTTTTTAATGTAGACAATGTGCATTCGTCCACGATTTAGATTTAAGTGATCTATATTTGTAAATTGACGTCCTATGAAAATGCTGCAGTGTAGTTTGTTCCGCCGCTTCTTCTACACATGCGCTTTGGAAGCGGTAGTAGTTATAATTAGATTTAAGTTATGTGACGTCAATAAGTGATACCTTGTATCCAATTTTGAAAATAAATCTATTCTATTTTATTCTATTCTATTCTATTCTATTCTTTGAAGACCATGTTAAGCAGGATGGCATTCGTGATGGAGTTGAGATTCAGAGAAACTGGCAGCTTGCTAGCCTGTCCAACAGAAGAATATCGAGTTTCTAATACTTCCCCTAATTGTCTTTTACAATCAACATAACAAAACATATCATTAGTGTCCGACCGAAGCTTCGGCTTCGGCTTCGGCTTCGGCCACCTTCGGCCAAAAAATCCACCTTCGGCGAAACATTCGGCTTCGGCCCAAAATCCGGCCGAAGCCGAAGGTTTCGCCGAAGGTCCGAGCGACCGTCGAGATTGAACGAACTGTTACGAAAGTCATGAGGCGGCCGGGAGTCACTGTCAAAATATCACATTGCTGATTGCATGCATCAAAACAAGTCCGTACGTGTATTTAAACGAGTGTTTTTGAAAGAAATCAAATCATTATTTTTACCAGTAGGTAAATCACAAACTTTTATCTATACATATAATAAAACAGTAAAAATATTTTGTCTGTACCTTTAGTATTTTCGACTGAAATGGATAGAGGGACACTTAGAATGAATAATAGAAAGCAAAAATATTTTTTTTTAATTTCTTGTCTGTCTGTCTGTATGTATGATCACGATTATCTCCGAAAGTACTAAACCGATTTACTTCAAACTTTCACCAATTGCTTTGTTTTAACTCAGAATAACATTTAAAGTTTGTTTCATCAAAATCGGTTCACAAAAAAAAAGTTATCGACATTGCCGGCAAATAAGTTACGAAATTAAAAATTCAAAGTCATTTATCATTATACGACGGCATTATACCTATAACATATAAATATAAGTAAAAGGCGACTAAGGGATGGGCTTACAAACTTGGGATTCTTTTTTAGGCGATGGGCGAGCAACCTATCACTTTTTGAACCTCAATTCTATCATTAAGTCAAATAGCTGAACGTGACCATTCAATCTTTTCAAGTCTGTTGGCTCTGTCTACCCCGCAAGGGATAAAGACGTGACCATATGTATGTAGTCTACTTTAATTTCGACACCAACGCAACGGCTTCGATGGTCCAGTGGTTAGCCCGTAAGACTGTGAAGTTGGCGGTCCAAGTTCGAATCCCAACAATTACAAGATATTTTTTATTATTAAAAATATATTTTTTTTGTATTGTTTGAGTATTTTATGTAAAAAAACTGAAAATCAAAATACTACATATAATAAAACGGTAAAAATATTTTTTCTGTACATTTAATATTTTGACTGAAACGGATAGAGAATTTTTTTTTACATTTTTTGTCTGTCTGTATCTGACTGTATGATTAAAATTCAACTCGAAATTTACGCGGACGAAGTCGCGGGCAACAGCTAGTTTATCTCTAAACCAACCACCTCTATGATATATCATCACCTTCTATATGAGACAGTCAATATATAAACCTTCAATATTGAGGTTTTGAAATGATTTTAATATTAATTGTAGCTTGTAGACAATATTGAACAAAATTAATTACTGAGTGCTGAGAGAATATAAACCTTCGGCTTCGGCTTCGGCTTCGGCCGAAGGTTGTGGCGATAGCCGATTAATCGGCTTCGGCTTCGGCTTCGGCCAAAAATAGACCTTCGGTCGGACACTACATATCATTGAATCAAGTCTATATCCCTTGCGGGGTAAACAGAGTCAGCAGTCTTCAAATGACTAATAGGCCACATTCAGCTGTTTGGCTTTATGATAGAATTGGGATTCAAATAGTGTTCAATTCAGGGATCACAATTTGAAAAGAGTATTGCAACCTCATTGGTTTAATAAGAGTAATGGCTGGTAATAGACGCTAAAAAGATGTTAAAAAAAAGAAAAGAAAAATTAGAATTGTTTTTTGATTGCATAATTATTATGATGAGTAATCGAGTTCACTCATTTTAGATCATAGTTTATAATTCAATGTAATAAATGAAATGTATTGAATTTAGTTTAAATTACAGAGAAAGTTAAGAATCTAAAGTCTGTTTGTTATTTGTTTCACACAAAAAGTATCCCGTATTTCAGCAGTGCAATAAACAAATAGTAACAGATTGCTAGCCCATCGCCGAAAAAAGGATCCCAAGTACCTGTATAAGGCTATCCATTAGTCGCCCTAAACGACAGCCATGGAACAGAGATGGGGTGGTCCTACAATTTTTTTCTATTGGGCCGGGAATCCCACGGCACCGGTGCAATCAACTGGTACACATTATGTCCCGCAGGAAAGCAACTTTCATTATAATTATATATTAATTAATCTTTTTCAATACAAAACATGTGATAATGATAGGGTGGAGGCACGGCCCGCGAGCACGTGTCCATCCATGTGCTGGACCGCAACGAGTTCGCTCCGCGGCTGCTGCAAGGCGTATACCGCGGCCGCGTGTCAGAGGCCGCGCTGCCCGGCGCTTTGGTTTCGGAACTGGTGGAGGGGGGCGGGGGGGAGCCGCTGGTGCTCACGGTGGAGGACGGCGACTCTCCCGCACACCGCCAGCGCGCCTTCGAGATCTTGGAGCCCGGCGCCGCGGCGCTGTTCCGCGTGAACCCCACGACCGGCGCGCTGCACGTCCAGGCCAAGCTGGACTACGAAACTGACACTAAACATGAGTTTACAGTTAGGGTTAGTGCATTTACTTATTTGTCATATGCACACTTATTTGTTACAAAAAAGAACCTTCGTTTTATTTGTTTTATTCTTACTTACTGTTAAAGGCTTTTCTATATTTTAATAATATTCACAACTTTTCAGGTAATCGATATGGGTTCCCCGCGCCTCCCATCGGATAGCATTGCAAAAATTATCGTGGAAGTGACGGACGTCAACGATTGCCCACCGGTATTTGAGAGCTCATCCTATGAGGCGAGCGTACTGCTGCCTACGTCTGAAGGAGTATTTGTTGTTAAAGTGTCAGCGAAAGATCTTGACTTGCCGCCCGATGGCGCGCTCAAATACGATGTAATAGAAGGGGATGAAAGCGGTTCATTTTCACTGACCGCAGACGGCGCGCTGCGCGTGTCGCATGTCGGTGCGACCGCGCTCGCAGCTGGTAACGCGCTGCGACTCAAAGTACGCGCCTCCGATGGACAATACTCCAACACTGCACGAATAGACATACGTGTACGAGAACTAGACAACTCGGGCCTAGCTTTCCAGAAATCAGACTACTATGGCTCTGTGATCGAGAACTCCACCAAACCCACCACCATTGCGGTACTGAATGTACTAGGAGCAGCACTCAACGAACATATCGAGTTCAGCATACTCAATCCCGTTGAAGGTTTCGAGGTTAGTTTTGCCTTAAACAATTAATTGTCTTAAGACCGTTTTATCACTTTCATTCATTCATTATTAAGTCATGTCAAGGGATATCCCTTGCGGAGTAGACAGAGCCAGCAGTCTTGAAAGACTAAGAGGCCATTCAGCTGTCATTCAGTCTTTAAAAACAATTTTGCTTTAAGGTGGGCGTCAGCTCCGGTGCTGTTCGTAGTACGGGGTTGGCGTTGGATCGCGAGGAGCGCGATTCTTACTTGCTGCTGCTGCAAGCCCGCGCCGGGCGCCGCGTGGCGCGCGCGCGGCTGCACGTGGCGGTGTCGGACGTGAACGACAACTGCCCGCTGTTCACGGAGCGGCCCTACGTGGCGGCCGTGCCCGCGGGCGCGCCGCCGGGCACGCCCGTGCTGCGCGTGCACGCCGTCGACGCGGACGCCAACGACAACGGCGAGGTCCGCTACGAGATGAAGCGCGGCCACGGCGAGCTCTTCCGCGTGGACCGGCGCACGGGCCAAATCTCCCTGAAGCAGACCGTGGACGCGCACAACCAGCTGTACCAGTTGGTGATCGCGGCGTTCGACGGCGGCACCCCGGCGTGCGGCGCGGAGGCGGGCGTGGCCGTGCGCGTGTGGGGCGGCGGCGCGGCGCCGGCGTGGGAGCGCGCGCACGCGGCGCTGAGCGCGCGCGAGGACGCGCCGCCGGGCGCGCCGCTGGGCTCGCCGCTGCGCGCGCGCTCGCCGCTCGGCCGCCCGCTCATCTACACGCTGGCGGCGGACGACGACGCCGCAAACGCCCTCTTCGAGATTAACTTCGACGCCGGTAAGTTGCATTCTGCCCAAACATTACGTCGCCGAAATTTGTGAAGGGTCTGTAAAGTTTAAATTCTAAAAGTGTGCAGTAGATAATAGCTTAATCTTGGGGTGGACTAATACATAATATTAGTGCATTACTAACACGTTAATTTTGTCCCGCAGCACCCGAAAGAGGCAATAGTCCATGTGAGTACCGAGTCGTTAATGTCGGCGCCGCACGTTTATGTTGCACGTCACGTCGCAATCAAATTTCGTTCATTTTAAATCACAATTCCATTATCATTTCATTATTAAATGGTCAAATAGAAATTATTTGAAAAGTTATGCAGCTCGTGCCATCAGATTTTAATGCACAACTGGTTCGTTATTAATGCAAATAAAAAAAAATACATATTAAGGAATCATTTCTCTATTATTACATGGCTTTTTAACACATTTCAATATCATCATTCTTCAATATATTAAACGGTTTTCGTCTATTTCCTTTTGTAATTATATGGTTACACGATTTTTTTCATACCTTTCTCAGAAGAATAAATAATAAAAATAAAAAATAAATAAAAATATTTTATTGGGTAACAAAATCATTACAAATAATAGTAATTGCTGGGGCCTCCTTTTAAGCGAAAAAGGCTTGTGCCAGGAATAAATATATTTACGGGATTTTTATTATTTTATGTTTCGTTTTCTTTATCATTCTGATTGATCTCACACAGACATAACTATGTCTTCACACATGTAGACTGTACATTTAGAAGCTGCTAATGTATTATTGTCCATTGTGTTCACGACACATTCTCAGCGCTAACATAACGTCAAGCTTACAAATTGCAACACATTCACTAATCGCTCGCGCCGCTACTTGGGTCGAAAATATGCTGTTATTCAGCATAATGCTTTTGTTTTGCACAATCTTGTACGTTGCAGAACACACGCCTAAGAATTAAGTCACTAAAATAGATTATGAACTTTATCAAAAAAAGAACGCCTATCTATTTGGTATAACATTTCAATGTCTTAACAAATATTATAAATGCGAAAGTAAGTTTGTTTGTTAATAACTATGCCAGGAGTGAATAAACAAAAATATGGAATATTTTCTATTAAGACATCATTTCCATAAACGCAATAATTAAGGTAGCTGCCATACAAATTAAGTTTATGACGCGAATAAGAAACTCAGGTGTGACGTCACACTTAAGTAGCGTAAGGGGTGTTTTAGACTCGTCCAAATAATACGGCATGTTACTCCGTATATCTCAGGTAGTTTATTGTTTATTGATACCATGAATGTTTTAGTTGTTGTGAAACTCAATCAACACCAAAACAAAATAAATATCATCATGTTTATTAAGAGTCTGCAGAAGTTCCCGTGGGATTTGCGAAATACTTGTATTATTTTGTAGGTTGCGCTAAGTTCTCGCGGGCAAAGCTGCGGGTACGAGCTTTATACAAAAGTCCAGCACAAATACAATTAATTTTTTCTTTTTAGTATCAGTATGGGGCTTTTGATTTGCGTCTGAGTGGCTATGTTAATGCAAGGGCATCCTCAGAAAAACTAATAATGTCCACAACGAACTGTAGGCGTGCTAGTGGCCCGAGCGCCGCTGGACTACGAGACGAGCCGCGAGCACGCGCTGACGGTGCGCGCCACGGACGGCGTGAGCGGCGCGTTCGCCGAGCTGGCCGTGACGCTGCGCGTGCTCGACGTCAACGACTGCGCGCCGCGGTTCGCGCGCGACGTGTTCCGCGCCGCCGTGTCCGAGGCCGCCGCCGCCTCCGCGCTCGTCACCACGCTCGCCGCTAGCGATAACGACACTGGTGATTTTCAGCTTCATTTATACTAGGTTTTACAAGTCAACCAAAGAAAAGGCAATTAATTGTGAGACTTTTAGACAATAGATACATTTTTTATTCCATCCAATTGAAAGAGATGATAAAACTAAACGTTTTGATGTCTATGAACTAATGACAGTGGTTATAATAAAGTATCAATTATATAAAGATTTGTTTGTTTAATATGCAACTTCAGCTATACATAATTGTTCAAACTTCTATGAATGGAACATTCAACCTCTTTGTGTTGCTGTTTGTTTGTTACTAGCCAAGTGCTGGCCAGTTATAAAAACAATACTTCCTTTTTTATTTGATGGAATGTTAGTGAAAAAAATTCAAATATTTTGTGGCATCTAAACAAAACCAGATAAATAAGTGCATGTTTATAAGAATTATATACTATTTTAGTTCATTTCATCTAACCAAGTTTCATTTTCTCCATTTCAAACATTTCAAAAGTAAACATTGGTCCTAAATCGATCCGGATAGTTTTGAATAACAGCAGTTCTTTCCAATATAATGTATATATAGCCATCAGTTGCTGTAAATAGTTCTTGTGCAGAGTTCCTAATGAGTATGAGTATTGCCAATTTATGTGAGTACCTTTGTTAAGTCATTTGTTTAAAGAGAAAAGAGAAAGAACATTATGAAGCATTTTTGCAAATAGTTAATGCAATAAGAAGTACAGCTTATTAAAATCTGCAGCATATAATTGACAAATAACATGGAGGAACTATTAAATATTCAAAAGAAATTGAAACATTCTTTATATAATGCTTTTGTAAAATTTAATGATTATCCAAAAGACAGATTATCTCAGGAATATATAGAAATAAGATTAGAAAATTTAGAGAGAGATTGGTTATTATACAGAGAAAATGACATCAAGCTGTGTAGTTCAACTGAGTTTGAAATAGAGAACACGGATTATATACGTAAAAGATTGTACGATGAAGCTGAAGAATTGTACATTGAGTGCAAAACGAACATGAAACTAAATTTGAAGAAAATCGGCTCGGCAAGCTCCCCTCTAACGTCACACAATAACCATTTCATTAGTTCAGAATTAAGTATTAAGTTACCTAAAATTGCACTTCCAATATTTTCAGGAAATTATTTAGAATGGACTACATTTCGTGACCTTTTTGTTTCATTAGTCCACAATAATAGTAAAATAAGCAACATACACAAATTGCATTATCTCAAATGTCATCTCACAGGAGAAGCAGAACAGTTATTGAGACACACCCCCACTACTGACTCAAATTATAATGTTTGTTGGGAATTGTTAGAGCATAGGTATAATAATAAAAAATATTTGATTAGCTGTGTCCTAAGAAGGTTACTAGGTCAAAAATGTATAACAAAGGAGTCAGGTTATTTATTAAAGAATCTTCTAGATACTACCACTGATTGCTTGAGTTCACTTCGCAGTTTAGGCATAGATATTAGTTCGTGGGATGTGTTTATCATACACATCGTTGCTAGTAAACTTGATGTAGAGACACGAAAAGAGTGGGAATTAAACTCACAAAGCCGTGACACAAATGAAATGCCTTCATTTAACGATTTTAGGTCATTTATGGAGAAACGTTTTCGCGCCTTAGAGTCTTTAGAGCTAGAAACAATTAGTGATAGTCAGTCTAGTTATTCACCTAGCCATACAATACTAAAGTCCATGATTGCCACTAAAATGCGCATTCCTAAATTGCGATGTGAATATTGTTCAGAGTTTCACAAGCTGTGTTTCTGTAAAAAGTTTTCAAAAATATCCTTACAAAGTAAACATAAGTTTGTAGATAAGAATAACATATGCATTAATTGCTTAGGTAGCAATCACAATATATATAATTGTAGAAGTAATAGAAATTGTCAAATATGTAATGATCGTCATCATTCTCTGTTACATAATGTTACGAAATCAGAAAATACTGAAAAGATGCCGACATTTTATTCCACACGACCAACTGGTTTGTTAATAAATACTAGAAAACCACGGCAAATACAGACAAACCAAACTTTGTTACCAACAGCACTAGTGTGTGCTAAGTCTGACACCGGAGAGTTTCAAGTTACAAGGGCTTTAATTGATCAAGGTTCACAGTGCTCCTTTATAACCAGTGATACGGTACATCGTCTGGGCCTCGAAAGGATACCAGTGCGGGAATCTGTCAGCGGGCTAGGCGCTGGCACCGCGACAAAAGTAAACCATATGGTTCAACTATCTGTTGCGTCTAGAATAGATCCAAAATGTAAATTAAATTTTACCGCTTATGTTTTAGATGATATAAGTACGATACCAGATCAGGACATTAATATATGTACAAATGATTTAACGTGGTTAAAAGGCAAGGAATATTATCTTGCTGACCCAA
The DNA here is from genome assembly GCF_032362555.1 of Amyelois transitella. Lineage (NCBI taxonomy): Eukaryota > Metazoa > Arthropoda > Insecta > Lepidoptera > Pyralidae > Amyelois > Amyelois transitella. Next base: position 68,597 of record NC_083509.1, on the reverse strand, counting down.
AGTTTAACCTTTCAAATAAAATTGATGTATTACTTGGTGCAAATATTTATAGTTCAATCTTAAGTACTGGCATAATTAAGAACCCTTCCAATTCCATGATAGCACAGAACACTATATTTGGATGGATTCTATCAGGCACAGCTGTTTAACTTACCCTACTGTTGTGCACCCAATTTGCTAGACAATATCTGTATTTAATTTCAGTGTTAAGTCAAAATATGTAGTGAAATAATACTTGCAATATTGTATCTAGGTAAACACACCTTATACGTTTCATATTAATTATTTATGTAATAGATAATTTAGTCAATATTGTTCAAATTGTAATTAACAGTTCTTGTTTAATGTAAATATAAGTCTTTAGATTTTTCATTAAAGGACATCCTTCAATTGATGTCCTTGGCTGGCGGTATGTTTAAACTTCTATGAATGGAACATTCAACCTCTTTGTGTTGCTGTTTGTTTGTTACTAGCCAAGTGCTGGCCAGTTATAAAAACAATACTTCCTTTTTTATTTGATGGAATGTTAGTGAAAAAAATTCAAATTTTTTTTGCCATCTAAACAAAACCAGATAAATAAGTGCATGTTTATAAGAATTATATACTATTTTAGTTCATTTCATCTAACCAAGTTTCATTTTCTCCATTTCAAACATTTCAAAAGTAAACATAATATTTTTTCTAGGTGTGAACGGAAAAGTGACGTACTCCATGACTAGCATATCTGGTGAACCAGAGCCAGCCTTCTCAATCGATGCCGAAAGTGGAGAAGTGCGGGTGGCGGCGGCGCTCGACCGCGAGCAAAAGCAGGATTACCACCTACTTGTTACCGCTTCCGACGGCGGCCGTCCGACTCTGCTTACCACTGCACATCTTTTCATAACCGGTAAATATAACTTTCATATGTTCTAAATAAAGTTCGTTAAAAAATCTTAAAATGTTCTCATAAAATGTGTTATCGTTTTCAGTGGAAGACGTGAACGACAGTCCTCCGATCATGGAGCGCAGCATCGTATCGGCGCTGGTGTCGAGTGAAGCGGCGCGCGGCACGGCGGTGGCGCGCGTGGCCGCCTGGGACCCGGACGCGCGCGACGCCGCGCGGCTGCGGTTCGCGCTGGCGGGCGCCGGCGCGCGCGCCTTCACGGTGCACCCGCGCACGGGCGTGCTGTCGCTGGCGCAGGCGCGCGCGTGGGCGGGCAGCGCGGCGCCGCGCTCGCTCAACGTGTCGGTGTCGGACGGCGCGCACGCCGCCTTCGCGCGCGTCAAGCTGGCGCTGGCGCCGGCCAACCGCGAGCCCCCGCACTTCCCGCATCTGGTGCACGAAGCGAGGGCGCTCGAAAACCAGCCACCTCCACTACTTCTTACTACGGTATTTAAAATATAAATTAAAGAATTTGGAAAAAAATTAAAAATCAATAATTTCATTCAAAATCAGAATTATAATATTATGTGGAATTATAAGTACCATAATATAATTTTGTGCAATAAAGAGTTATTACAAAAACAAACAAACGTTAACGTTTATTATAACGCATCCTCAATGCTTTTGTTGCTCAATGCTCAATGTGCGCTGCCTTTCTAATTATATATATAAGATATAGATAGTCTGCCATTGTACATATTCATCTATATTCAATAACTGTATTGTTATTTGTTATATTTATTTTTGTGTGCAATAAAAAGTGTACAAACAAACAATTATATGGTGTATGCGTTTTTATTGTGAACAGGTAAAAGCGTACGATGAAGACCCTGGTGAATACGGAACAGTTACTTATTCAATTCCGTCGGCCTTGCTGCGCGAAACTTTCGCAATCGACGCGAGTAGCGGAGCACTCACGACACGAGTGCCGCTTGACAGAGAAGAACGCGCGGAGTGGGAGGTACAGATCATTTCATGTTAAAGTTGATGATAGTGAAAATCAACTTGTGATCCTTAACTATTTACTTCAATGATAAAAAAATCTTTATCCAAAAATTTCCGAAAAAATTCAAAATTATTAAAAAAATATACCTATACTTTATTAAGGTATCTTTGCATCTAATAGCAGACTATTAGATAATACTCTTGATATTTAGTCCTCCTAATGAACAGTACAGATTATACTTTTGTATACTAACAAACAAAAATACGTGTTCAGGTACCAGTGATGGCGAGCGACGGCGGCGGGCTGGTGCGGCACACGACGGTGCGCGTGCGCGTGCTCGACGTGAACGACAACGCGCCCGTGTTCCCGCACCGCGAGTACCGCGCCGCCGCGCCCGCCGACCGCGCGCCCGGCGCGCCGCTGCTGACGCTGCGCGCGCGCGACGCCGACGTCGGCGACCACGCGCGCCTCGTCTACTCCGTGTACGAGGGCGATGCGCGCTCCGACGCAACTGGTCTCTTTGCCGTCGACTCGCACACTGGCGCGTTATCTTTCGCGAGAGACGCTTCCGCATTTGGTGAGTTCACAAATTTATTAAGGCTCGTTTATTTATTTATTTAATACTTGCCTATTCAAAAAGTAGCCAATACAACATTTAGATAAACGCATTTTTTTGTACAGCATCGCGCACTTTACAAGTATGGGTGCGTGCGCGCGACGGGGGCGGGCTGGCGGGCGAGGCGCCGGTGTCGGTGTTCGTGCTGCGGCCGGGCGAGGCGCCGCCGCGTGTGCACGCGCCGCCGCCCGACATATTCCTGCCGGAGGACAAGCCGCCCGGCACGCTGCTGGCCGAGCTCCGGCCGCCGGACGCCACCGACTCGCCGGACGCGCCACGTTACCGGCTGGCAGCGGGCTTATGGCCGCGAGAATTATTCGCTATCGACTCGAGCGGCCGGCTCTTACTCACCGGACAGCTTGATCGAGAAACCACTCAAGAACACGAAATCGGTAAAAGATTACTTCTGTTGTCGTAGTATTAAAAGTCGCTTTAGGGATTCGCAACTCATCTAATATTTCGCCATAAGAAAAGTTGTACATATCTTGGCTTATATAAAAATGATAAATCTTTAAAATCAACACTCCAGTTATTCGCAGGAAGCAACATTTTGAATATTTTGAAAGTTACTCTCATTAAACCGTAAAAAAGTTACAGAATGTTCATAACCTCAATTCATATTATATTTTGAACTTTACTATACAGGGATAATAGCGGAAGGCCCGGGCAGCCCGGCGCCGGCCACCATGGTGCAGACGCGGCTGCACGTGCTGGACGTCAACGAGCACGCGCCCGCCTTCCACTCGCAGCCCTACGTCGTGCTCCTCGCCGAGAACGCGCCGCCGCACACCTCCGTCGTGCAGCGTAAGCACTTCCCATTCTTCTCTCTCATCTCCCGTTCGGCTCTTTCATGATCGGTCAGGAAAGACGCACTAGATTAACGCCATGATAATGAAAAATGTATAAATCGTTTTCAGTGATGGCTGAGGATCCCGACGCGGGCTCGAATGGGGAAGTGCGGTTCTCCCTAGCGGCAGAAGGCGAAGGCGCGGACGCGTTCAGCGTGGACCCGTACACGGGCTGGGTGAGCACGGCGCGCGAGCTGGACCGCGAGGCGCGCGCCGAGCACCGCCTGGCGCTGCTGGCCAGCGACGCCGGCGAGCCGCGCCGCCTCACGCGCGGCACGCTCGTCGTGCGCCTCGTCGACTACAACGACTGCCCGCCACAGTTCACTCAGGAAGAGTACGATGCCGAGGTGAGGAAAACTTAATCGTAAACGGGAAATTTGCACATACAATTAGATTGTTTGTCTAGGATGTGGATATGATCGTGAACCCGTCCGCAGGTGCGCGAGGACGCGGCGGGCGGCACGGTGGTGGCGCGGCTGGCGGTGCGCGACGCGGACGCGGGCGGCGCCGCGCTGGCCTTCTTCGTGGCGGCCGGCGACGCGCGCGCGCGCTTCGCCGTGCGCGCGTCCGGCGAGCTGCACGTGGCGCGCGCGCTGGACCGCGAGGCCGAGCCGCGCTACGAGCTGCTGGTGGCCGCCAGCGACGGCAAGTTCACCGCCACGGCGCGCGTGCGCGTGCGCGTCATCGATGTCAACGGTCGGTACTCTACTGTAAATTACTAATTGTAACTGTAAAATACTATGTATTTACCCACAATTGTATTGTTTTACATCTACAACATTTTATTGTAGATATAGAATAGTATATTTATAAAACACACTTTGGTGTGTACGGATATGGAAATGTTCTTATTCATTTTCTTTTATTTCTTGTAGACAATCCACCGTACTGCCCGCGTCACCGCTACGAGACGCGTCTCCCCGAGGACGCCGCCAACGGCACGCGCGTCATGACGCTTGCCACCGCCGACGCCGACGAACCGCTCGAGCCGCAGCTGCGATTCTATCTCACTGGAGATAATGCACACCACTTTGCTATGGACAAGGTATTTATTTTAATAATAAAAAAGAACATTTGTGTAAAAACATCTAACATACCGCACTTCTTTAAACCTTAATAACAATAATATCGTTGTTTACAGGAAACCGGCGAAGTTAGCGTAGCCACAGATCTAGATCGGGAGTCGATCGCTTCATACAAATTAGTCGCGCACGCACAAGACCGCGAGCGTACGGAATGGGAATGCAGCTCTGAATTGCAAGTGGTGCTCGATGACGTCAACGACAACGCGCCGCGCTTCTCCAGCGACACCTACAGTGTCACCTTGCCCGAAGACGCCGACGTCGGCTCGCTCGTAGCCAAGGTGCACGCCACCGACGCCGACCTCGGGGCGAACCGTCTCGTGCGCTACGCGTTCGTCGACGACGTGCCCGGCTTCCACATCGCGGCGGACAGTGGCATCGTCACGCTGCGGGCACCTCTCGACCGGGAAACCCAGGCCGAACATCGCCTGGTCGTGATGGCGAGCGACGCGGGGCGTCCGCCACGCTCTGCCACCGCTACTGTGCGCCTCACCGTGGCCGACGTTAATGACAACCCCCCGGAGTTTGAGTTCCACCAATACCGAGCGACGGTGGCCGAGCTCGCTTCGCCCGGCAGCGAAGTTCTACGCGTGCGCGCCACTTCTCAGGATGCCGGCGTCAACGCAGACGTATACTACTCCCTGGTTGGCGGTGACGATCGCGACGACTTCGCCGTTGACCGAGCGAGTGGCGCACTTACCATCTCTCGCCCACTCGACTATGAACGCCGCCAAGAATATATACTCACCGTGCAAGCAGTAGATGGCGGCAGTCCGCCTCTCAGTGACCTCGCTAGCGTGAATATAACCATTACTGACAGCAACGATAATGCCCCAGTCTTCTCGCAGGCATCTTACGAAGCTCGTGTTCGTGAAGATGCCATCTTAGGTACCAAAGTGCTGCAAGTAATAGCTGATGACTCGGATTCTGGTGCTAACGGTCGCGTCACATACTCTATTTTCCGCGGGGACCCCGATGGTCACTTTTCTGTAGACGCCGATACTGGATACGTTTCCGTAGCGTCGCCGCTAGATCGCGAAACTGTGCCGCTGTACAGTTTGGAGCTACGAGCACGAGACCGCGGCCTGCCGTCGCTGGAGACCACGTGCCTGCTCCGAGTGGAGATAACTGATGCTAACGACAACCCTCCCCTGTTCGCCCAAACAAATTATACTGCGGTCGTGCAGGAAGACCGCCCTCTAGGGTACACTATTCTTAAATTTGTTGTCACCGATGCGGATTCTTCGCCAAATGCAGCCCCGTATACCTTTGATTTTCAATCCGGCAACGAAATGGGAACCTTTCGTCTTGAGCCTGATGGATTTTTGCGTTCCGCAACTCGGTTCAACCATCGCATTCGGGACCGTTACACATTGCAAGTACGTGTTTTTGACAATGGAGCTCCCCCACTATTCTCAGATGCATGGGTTTACATCAAAGTGATCGAGGAATCACAGTATCCGCCTGTTTTAACCCCACTTGAAATCGTCATCAACTCTTATCTAGATGAATTTCCCGGGGGCGTAATCGGCCGTGTTATTGCTTCAGACCGCGACGCTTATGACACTCTCGTATATAGCATCTCGCCCGTTGATGGCGCCCTTTATCCGCCAACAGATCTCTTTACTATTGAAAGTACCGACGGCACGCTTAGAGCCGCGCCTCGTCTCGATGTAGGTGAATATAGATTGAACATCACCGTTGGGGACGGAAAATTCTACGGATTCGCTATTGTTCGTGTGACAGTGATATTAATTTCTGACGAAATGCTCGCCCAGGCTATTGTAGTCCGTTTTCGTGAAGTGACAGATCGTGATTTTATATTGAGTCATCGTAAAGGTTTCGTGCGTGCCGTGGCGGAGGCGACCGACCGCGAACCGAGCGACGTGATCATTATAAGTGTACAACCTTCTGGTGGAGACGTGACGAGCGCACGAACCAAGAGACAAGTGGCGCGCGACCTGGACGTGGCGTTTGCCGTGCGCTCGTCTCCCACCGGGTTCCTCCCTGCGGATTCGTTGCGCCGACGTCTGCATGCGCACTTGGAGCGCCTCGAGGAGCGCGCAAGACTGGTCGTCGAGGAGTTGCTGCGGGCGGCGTGCGGCGGCTGCGTGCGCGGCGCGTGTGGCGAGCGCGTGCGGCTGCAAGCTGCGACCAGACCGATCGCCACCGACGTGTACGCATTGGTCGCACCAACGCATAGCCTGCACGGAGAATGTGTGTGTGCGCCCGGCTTCGGAGGTGAGCGTTGTGACCGCGCACTAGAGTGTGTCGGAGAGCGGTGTTGTGAAACGGGCGACTGCCGCACACAACCGGCCGTCGCGCATTTCGCCGGCGAAGGTTACTTGTTGTATCGCCTGGAGCGCGGAGTGGTCGCCGGCGAGCGGCTGTTGGACGACGAGCTCTCGCTGTCGCTGCGCTTCCGCACGCGCCGCGAGCGCGGCACGCTGCTGTGGGCGGCAGGCCGGGTGGACTACGCCGCGCTCGAGGTGTCGGAGGGCTACCTGCAGTTCCGGCTCGAGCTGGGGTCGGGGCCGGCGCTGGTGCGCGCGAGCGTGCCGGTGGCGGACGGCGCGTGGCACGAGGCGCGGCTGGAGCGGCGCGGCGGCGCCATGCGGCTGACGGTGGACCGGCGCAGCGCCGCGGCGCGCACGCCGCCGCCCGCCGCCGTGCTGGATGCCGCCGACCGCTTGCTGCTGGGCGCCGCGCTCGCTAGACACGCACACGCCACCGCACCAGAACAGGTGATCATCAATTTATTTATGCCAGCTATATATATTTCTGTTCTATCATACACCAGTCGGTATATATAATAAATATAATACATTAATAAATATATTTTATTTTATAGTAAATCGCTCTATAATAACAAAACATTCTTACAGGTTACATATGGTTTTCATGGCTGCATGTCAGATATCCGGCTTGGTGGCGCAAACGGAGAGTTGCCACTAGACGAGGGAGCGACCTCTCGGGACGGCCGCGCCACACTCGCGCGCAAGGTGCGCGTGCGCGTCGTCGGCGCGTGTCCACCGCTACCACCGCCCACGCCGTGCGCATCCTACCCATGCCTGAACGGCGGCACATGTCGAGAAACGCCACCGCTGCCGCTGCTTGAAGATACTCTTGACGCCACTAACGAGGCAGATGCGGGCGAAGGGTTCTCGTGCGCATGTCACGCGCGCTTCCTCGGCGCCCGTTGCGAGATAGACTCAGACCCGTGCGCGTCGGCGCCCTGTCTTCACGGCGGCGCGTGCACGGCGGCCGGCGACGGCTTCCAATGCGCATGCGCGGCCGGGCTAGCGGGCGACCGCTGCGAGCGCGGCCGGTGGTGCGCGCCCGGCGTGTGCGCGCACGGCGGCGCGTGCGAGGAGGGCGACTGGGGCCCGTCGTGCCGCTGCCGCGGGTACTACGGCCCGCGGTGTCAGTTCGACGTGGACGAGTGCGCCGGCGAGCCCTGTCTCAACGGGGCCACCTGCCTTAACGAACCCGGCTCCTTCCGTTGCCTCTGTCCTCCTGATAAAACAGGTATGTTGAAAATTTCAAAAGTTGATGTTACAAAATCGGTGATGATACTATAACGACCCTTACTGTCGTCGTGAGCTTTTAAATCAACGTTTACTCGTTTCTCGTTAACAACGGTTTCTCTGTTATGCAGGTATGAACTGTGGCAATCCACTGTACTCGGACGCGGTAGTAGCGGGCGGCGCAGCCGGCGAGGGCGCGCGTGCGCTGCGCGACGCGTGGCGCTGGGCGCTCGAGGCGCGCTGGCCGCTGGCGGCGCTGGCGGGCGTGCTGCTGCTGCTGCTGCTGCTGGCGGTGGCGCTGCCGCTCGCGCTGCGGCGCCGCGCCGCGTCTCGCCGCGCCTCTCTCGACCTCAACAGCCGCGCGCTGGAGAAGCTGTCTCCGGCGCGCTCCAAGCTGTCCAACCTGGAGGCGGTGCGGCGCGAGCGCCCCGCCTCGTGCGCCGACTCGCCGCCGCTCAACAACGTGGACACGCTGCGCAGCTACGGCTCGGCCGGCGACGAGCTGGAGGGCATCCCACGCGACTACCGCCGCAACCTCAACATTGACACCGCCGACCGCAAGCCCTGGTCCGAACAGATGCATCTGCAGACGTTCGTCGACAATCAAATTTATAATGGTGAGTTTCAATAAAACTTTTAAACTGTGACCTACACCATTAAAATTTCACTCATATTTTTTTGGTTCAATAACACATTGAACTAATGAGATGCCAGTTGCTTCTATTTATATGGGATTAAGACGTGATTATAATAATTATATACCTATCTATGTATGTATGTATGTATGTAAGTAATGAGATATGATCGCGCAATCAATGGTATGTTGTTGTTTCAGACCTGAAGGGCAGCGGAGGGCGCGCGCGGCCGCGGTCGCCGGGCCCGCGGCGCGCGCCCCCGCTGGCGGGCGCGGAGCCGCACATGCTGGGCGGCTACCACTGGGACTGCTCGGACTGGTGCGGCGGCGCGCTGCCCGGCATCAGCGAGGTGCCGGGCTCCGAGCGGCCCGACTCGTCCTCCCCGCCGCGCTCCCCCCGCACGCCCCGCACGCCCCGCACGCCGCCCGCGCCGCGCCGCGTGCTCACCGACACCGACACGGACTCGCCGCGGTTCCCCGACGGTTAGTCTCCCACCTGCCGATGTAGTCCATCTCGAACATTTATCAAAACGATCGAGAATACTCTACGACGATAGTTTTTATGAAAATCAATTTAACAGAGTAAGAAATAGTAAAAATGTCACTACATATTAGGTTTTGGATTACAAACTTAGGCGATACCTCATTACGCTTTCTTCGTCATCTTCAAGAAGATTTAGCGTGGACCCGTTCTTGTTAGTAGAAAACCGCATTTGAAATTATTATTCCGATATATTAAGTGTCATAGTAATTTGTTCCAGCATCGTCGTACTTGCTACATCCAGACGAATACCTGCCGCGCGCTGCCTCCGACTCCGAGCAGTACCGCGCGCGCTGCGTGCGAGAGCCGGACGCCGCCAGCCTCATCACCATGCTCGGTGAATTTACTTACTATTCTTATAAGCTTTTCCCGTATATGTTATTTGAATAAGAAGAACATGTGCCTATTATAATATTTATTTTTCAACAGAGGAACGCAACTCTCTGTTGGGCGGGTCGGCGGGGTCGTGCAGCGACCTGTCGGCCAACCTGTGCGAGATCGAGGAGTCGGAGGCGGAGGAGGAACCGCGCGCGCACGCGCACCCGCACGCACACTCGCACGCACACACGCACGCACACACGCACACCGACGTGTGACGCCGGCCCCGCGCGCCCGCGCCCGCCGCGTAGCGCAAAGACTGACTAGCTTAGGACTGTGTACATAGAGAGCGCTGAGCCGAACTCGGACCGAACCTACTCTTTGTTTCATTACCACGTCAGTCGCACCGTGCGCAATTTGTTTCATTGAACATTTATTTACTTGTTTGTGATCCGATATAAACATTTATACATACCTAGAAATACATGCTGTACATAAAATTACGAGTACGTACTCGTATGTGTCTTTTGACCCATTTTCATGGTAATTTGTGTCGAGTCTCATCAAGTATGTAATGTTGTATCAACCAACCAAAACCTAATTATTTAGATTAAGAGAAATTATAAATTCTAAATGAATTGATACAGTACTTTGGAAATCATATTATTTTATTGTAAATTCCCTAAAATATATTCTTACCAATTATGTTACATAAATAAATTATATTTAATTTAAGTTACATCGCAAATAGTTCGCACGGTTCGTCGACCTGCTCATGTAAATATGTAGTAAATATTGACCAAGGGAAGAAGGTGTAAATAAATTTGGTATGAAAAGAATGGTTCGATAAGAACAGTGTTGTTAAAACTATAATGGTGCTCTGATTCATAGGTTCATATCATAAAAAATGTAAACTGTGCATTTATACTACTAAAATGGGAAACATTCTCCTCTAGATTAAGATTATTATTAAGCAATCTATTTTTATATGTATAAATAATAACATGTAGCTATGTGACGCGCCGGCCCCGGCCTCTTGTGATAGCTCGTCTCTTCCGCGCCGAGCGCAGCCGCGGCCCCGCACGGCAGCCGCGCGCCGCGCTCCGCGGCGTTCCCGAATTCGTTAGCCTCGTGTCCTTATTTGTACCGTATCGGTATTTTTACACTTTGAAGTGATTGTTGGTGTAATAAAGGTCCTTTTTCTCAAAAAAACTATGTAATCGGGTATTTTCACAATAATCTTTCCGTATATATAGTTTTATTTGTGAACCCTGACAATCAAAATATAACTAATAAATTTGTCGTATTGTTTTTTACTAAAAAAATAATTTATTTCCGTTGTGTAAAGTTTGACACGACTAATAAAATATTGAGTATTAAAAACGCATTTTATTTATAACTAACCTAAAAATATTTTAATTTTTCTTTTCATGTCAGCCTCTGCTATTTACGTACATACTTACTATAGAATACTACGACCTTCATTGATTAGACCAAATTAAAAGTCGAGAATATTGAACGTAAACCTGATTATATCGTATTTCATGAATGATACAAATTGATAAGGATGACAATGGATCACTACTACATACATACATACATATAATCACGTCTATATCCCTTGCGGGGTAGACAGAGCCAACAGTCCTGAGCGGACTGATAGGCCACGTTCAGCTATTTGGCTTTAAGATAGATTGAGATTCGAATAGTGACAAGTTGCTAGCCTATCGCCTAAAAAAAGAATCTCAAGTTTGTAAGCCTATCCCTTAGTCGCCTTTTACGACATCCATGGGAAAGAAATGGAGTGGTCCTATTCTTTTTTGTATTGGTGCCGGGAACCACACGGCACATCACTGGATCACTACTCTTACAACAAATTAATGACTTGGAACTAAGTTTAGGGCTCCTTATTCCACAAGTGCCGTTTTTAAAAACAAAATGAATCAGTAGGAAATACTTAGTCGTAAAATTAAAAAAAAAAATTGTTTTAGTTGAGGATTTAACAAAGTCAAATTCGCTTAAGTAACACAATCAGATGAACTTCGCTCTATAGAAAAAAATCCAAAGTTGCCTCTGAACAGAATTGATATTTAATACTATGCCTAAAATAATAAACTTATTGACCTAATTTTTATACTAGCCTTTAGATAAATTATTTATCTAGTTAAAATCGCTGAGGTGGATGTCGTAATGTTATTTTCCTAAATATGATGTCTATTTTTTATAAATACCTAAAAAAAGCGCGAGCTCCACGACAACGCGGGCTTCGTCAGTCGCGCGGAGACGCTCTAGGACGGCGGACCTGTGCCAGTGCTCTTCACAACGAGCGACGTGCATATCGTCGATATATGATATGACGATACATCAGTCGATGAAAATGAGTCTGGGCCTAACACTAGAAACCTAAATTTTTATGATATTTAAATTAAAAAAGATAATTTGTACTTCTTAGAAAAAATAATCATACATGCACTTTGTATATATGTTACCGGCAATCTGTATAATCAGGTATTCTATACATTACCTAGGCAATGTATAGAATACCTAAAACGTATAGGTAATGTATGAAATATTATTTATTTTATACTCTGCCTAGGCATTCAATACAATACCGAATGCGCAGCCGGTAATGAATGTAAAGGGCGCCAAAAATAGCGTCGGAATACAGGGTGACATTTAAAACAACTGCATCCTTTTAAACATAGACTATACCCATGCTTCTGAGCAGTTTGAACCTATTTTTATTTAAACGTCATCATTTTTACATTTAAAAACCCTCAAAAACTGCGTCACGCGCTTTATTAAAGACCAATACTACAAAAAGAAATTAAAACTAAACATGTAAATAAATGTCTGAAAAATAAATAATTTTTCTAGTATAGTAAGATCAAGTAAAGTACAGAGTTGTCGAGATCGCTCAGCTGAATGAATTGTGTCGTTGAAACTCTGAATCTTACGCGTCGCTTTTCCGCCGGCCGGGGTGATATGACGTATTTAGGATCGTGGATTTTGATATTTTTATTTTTTTCGTACTTTCTGAAATATGAACTGATATTTTTCTATTAACGTTTTTAAATATCCTTTAGATGAGTACACTTAACAGTTAAATTTATGCAGTTGAATTAAAAACCCTGTATATCTCGTCCATTAAAAAATATAACTTAAACCTACCTAGCTTTCTGCCCTTTAAGTTTCTCTACGTGGTCTTAAAAAAATAACCTAAACCTACCTCGTTTTCTGACTTTAAGCTTCTTTATATGGCCATAAAAAATAACCTAATCCTACCTAGCTTTCTGTCCTTTAAGTTTCTCTACGTAGTCATAAAAAAAAATACCCAAACCTACCTAGCTTTCTGCTCTTTAAGTTTAACATTGACAAATATAGACCACGATCTATTTATTTAACACAATACCTATGAAACAATAGGTACTCTATACAATATCTAGGCATTGTATACATTACCTAGGTAAAGTATGTAATGAACAATAATATTTATAATATTTCATACATTGCCTGAACGCCCCAGGTATTCTATACATTTCTTAGGCATTGTATAGAATACCTGTATTATACAGATTGCCGGTAACATTATACAAACTGTCAAGTATTCAAATAGTACATTTATTATTATAGCAAGGACAGCTTAGATAAAAGCGAAATTTTCTAAATCTATGAAGGAAAGCATATAATTTTTTTTGTTTAATTTTTTTTTTATAATTTAGCATTTTCAATTTATTTATCAATGTCAGCAGTCATTCCAATTACACTTTTGCAAAGTTATGTTTGTTTTATTCATTTACACATTCCACCACATCTCCTATAATAATCATCATTTCTCGAAATCAAAAAGTGTAGTAAGTAAGAGTAAAGTAGTATATAGTAAACTACAGTTCATAAATAAGCTTACTAAACTTTCGTTTCAAATACTAAATGAAAGCTATCAATAAAATTTAAGTTTTGTACCTTGACTATTACTGCATTATTTTATACTGTGGCGTTTACGCCTGCCATAGGTCACCGGAGTTCACATGAATACGGCTCTCGCGCAACGCGCTCGCATATTGCCTGGGCGCGTAAAATACCTAAAGATTCGGAAGAAGGGGTTAACCCTTAACTGCAGTTTCCAAAGTGTCAGCCCAGAAAAAGCGGTTACAAACTGCACTGCAGCATATTCTTCAGTAACGTCAACTTCAAAAATCCAAACTAAGTATAGAAATGTGGACGAGAGCATACATTGTTATGATTAATTGATTTAATCGTGTTGGTGCAGTTTCTTACGTTTTTTTGTAAGAAAATTAGAGAGAAATCCTAAGTTAAAAGAAGAATATTTAGAAGGAGGAGTACATACATCTTAATCATATGGAAAAGGTTCCTAGGAAAGGAAGAAGTTCCTAAAGAAGAAAAAGAAAATTTCCAATATATTTATAGTGAGACCACACGAGTAAGAATTTGATTTAATGCATCCTGCAAAGGTTCTTACAATACTTCCCTTAATAATTCCTTTTTCTTTTATATTATTCTTGGCTCAATATATTTGATCTTCCTCTCTTTCTATATTTTTTTTTATCTACTGTTGTTGTAAAAACTACGTAGTTACACAATATTAAAATTAAACTACTTACATTAATTAGCCTGCATAGTGAACATTTAGTGCAATGAAAATGCTTTCTTTGTACTCATTTGGCTCAATAAATGACTTTTAAATAAATAATAGTTAAAAAAAAACTAAAAAAGTACGCTTTTATTGCTAATCAAACTAAAAAATAGAAAATAAAAATTTATGACAAAGGAATTATAAAATAGTAGTAGCAAGTCGAACAATCAGTTATAGTCATTTACCTCCGATTAAAATTATAACAAAATTAAATTTATAAACAAAACAATTTAAATCTGAGTAAAAAGCGTGGGGTGCCTGATGTAGTAAATATTAAAATCATTCTATTAGCATATATTTATGACAAGAGAGTTATGAAAATGAAGTAAAATTTTATAGTGATAAATCACTGTTAATAATATTTTTGACTATCCAGCAAACATAATAATTTTCGATTGTGGCCTTGCCAGGAATCAAACCACAAGATTAAGAGGCAGATTGATACATGAACAAAAATATTTCAAACATACCTCCACTGCCTTTACAACCTGGAACGCAACAATGTTTATCTGAAGACATCGTGGTACTTTTGTTGTAAAATCTGTCTTTCACAAAAACAAACACAAACTTGGGACTCCTATCTCAAATAATCAGGTCCTTTTTACAGGAGTCCTATCTCAAAATATCTGCACAACACAGTGAACACAGTCAGAGTCCAATCTCAGATGATAAAATCACACGAATATCCGGAAGAACAAAGCTCGACTCAACGGAAGATTCCAAACTCCAAATAACGACAAGTTATCAGCACAAAACAAAGTGCAAATAGGTAAATACACAGGCACCGGTATAAAAAAACAGAAAGAAAGTTTACAGGTGTTCGAATCGAATTCAAAACTTACTGCAAAACTTATTTGACATAAATAAACTGTCACTCATTTTCCAAACGAGTACTACAGTGTTGCTATTATAAATAGGCAAAAGATACCTAATGTTAATTCAAGAATTGCATTAATATGTTAAATACGTATTAAATATCGCAAAGTTCTGTAGGTAGTAACTTTACTCTTGTATTATTGTAAATTTAGTTGTTCAATTTTCATTTATTACTTTCGTTTTATTTTATTACTTATATATTTTTTATTGTTTTAAAATATTCTACTAATTCTACTATTGTTTCTAATGGTAATTCTAAATGGAGCGATGCGATGAAATAAAAAAGCCTCAGGTTAATAGTAACATTATATGGAAATATATTACATCTCTTTTTGGACTCCTTATACGTCAGAACTTCTTGGTTTCTTGTATGGAGATTACTGGCACTGGTGCTATCTCTGTCTCTATTACTCTCATACGAAGGATCTAAAAATGAATTTATTAATCCTGGCAGTTTTAATAAGGATAATGAGAAACTCTTATCAAAATATTGCATTGTCATCGGTCCTTGATACGTGTGCATAGTTCCAATTTGATCAGACGTTTAGAAATCAGTGAAAATTAAGCTCAAAGATTCCGTTACATACATACATACATACATACATACAACCCAAGCTAATATAAAAGCGTAGTAAAAGAGGTTTCTGTGAGCCTTTATTTTGAAATATCAAATGTGAGTATTTTTAATAGTGTGTTTAATTAATTCAAATGGTTTCTTTTTCTTTTCTTTTAATTTTTTGAATATAAAAAGTTTATTTAATTTATTTTTTACAGAATACAATACCTAAGCGTAAAAGAGAAGAGATCTTGCCAGTTCTGCAGCGAAACAGCGGAAACAAAAAGAATATCGAAGAAATGAAACGGAAGAAGAGCCCGAATCACATCCCACGGATATTGACAAAATATTGAGAAAATGTAAAAAAAATATCCATAACCATATTTGGATATGGCAGTATTTCAAATAGTCCAAAATAGCGAATAAAATAACAGAAATGATGAGATTCTCTTGTACCAAATGGGAAGTTACATCAATAGTGACGAAGCAGCGTGGAGGATTTTTAGTTTTCCCATACACGAACGCGAACCAGCTGTGCAACATCTAGCAGTACATTTAAAGAATGGACAGAGTTTACTTCACAAAAAACTCGCCAAGTAAAATTACAATCGAACCACCTCAGAACACAATATTAACAGCTTTTTTTCCAATTGTGCCAAATAAATCCATTCGCAAAGACATTACTGTATGTCGACGTCCCTATTTATAATACGTGGGACAAAAAAGGAAAATTTTTCAACAAAGTAAACAAGGAATGCTAGAGGAGGGTCATCGAGAAATAATGAAAAGTAACGCAATTGGTCGAGTATACACTGTACTGTTTTTGAACGGTGCTTGACAGTTTTTTCTAATTCAGTCGTCTGTTTTTCTGAGGTAAGTTTTCTTCTATCTCCCAGAATCTTCGTCTTATATGTATAAGAACTTAATAATAGTTAATTATATCTAATAGTTGCCGCGTCAAGTAATATAGCTTTCCTCGATAAATGGTCTATTCAACACAAAAATAATTTATTAATTCGAACCAGTATTTCCGGAGATTAGCGCGTACAAACAAACAAATATAATATAATAAAATATACAATTCAAAATTCAAAATTAAAAATTTTTTATTCATTGTTATAGGATATTATTATATCGCTTAATAATTGTCGTATGGTTTAACAACTTGGTTGACGTCAAATATATTACTTAAAAACTAAGTTTACTGCCGCTTCCAAGGCGTCAGTGCAGAAGAAGCGGTAACAAACTGCACTGCAGCATTTTAGTAGCAATACAATAAAATATAAACAATAATATTGGTATTGATGCAATTCACGAAACCACATCGCGTTCTAATAATGAACAGAGCCATCTATGTAACCACACATTAACTATAAGAATAAAACTAAAAATAATTATCTAGTATAGATGGACACTTAAATCACTTAAATGCTCACTAAAACAACGTCTCAATTTCCTACGGGGTGGACGGAGTCCGCAGATCCATAAATATGGAAAAAACAAAAATAAGTATTACGAATTTGGACAACCAATGTAAACAAAAAGACCATACCACGTACGCATCAAAATTTTTTTTTTAAACCTATCATTTGGCAGACAATTGGCTCTGTCTATCCTGCAACGGATTTAGGATGAAGGAAATTGTAGGCATACAAGTCGACAAAACTAACAAGAAAAAAAGAAAAATAAAGTTAACGACGTTCCGAGAATAGATGGCACTGTAACCAAAGTAACACGCGATGTAGATTCACGTTCAACAGAATCTAAATAAACAAGATTGCCCGGGAGGGCGGGTTAGGTTAACGACGGGTTAGGTTAACGACGGGTTAGGTTAACGACGGGTTAGGTTAACGACGGGTTAGGTTAACGACGGGTTAGGTTAACGACGGGTTAGGTTAACGACGGGTTAGGTTAACGACGGGTTAGGTTAACGACGGGTTAGGTTAACGACGGGTTAGGTTAACGACGGGTTAGGTTAACGACGGGTTAGGTTAACGACGGGTTAGGTTAACGACGGGTTAGGTTAACGACGGGTTAGGTTAACGACGGGTTAGGTTAACGACGGGTTAGGTTAACGACGGGTTAGGTTAACGACGGGTTAGGTTAACGACGGGTTAGGTTAACGACGGGTTAGGTTAACGACGGGTTAGGTTAACGACGGGTTAGGTTAACGACGGGTT
Source organism: Amyelois transitella (assembly GCF_032362555.1). Taxonomy (NCBI): domain Eukaryota; kingdom Metazoa; phylum Arthropoda; class Insecta; order Lepidoptera; family Pyralidae; genus Amyelois; species Amyelois transitella. The sequence continues at coordinate 50,897 of NC_083509.1, read as the reverse complement.
AGGTTAACGACGGGTTAGGTTAACGACGGGTTAGGTTAACGACGGGTTAGGTTAACGACGGGTTAGGTTAACGACGGGTTAGGTTAACGACGGGTTAGGTTAACGACGGGTTAGGTTAACGACGGGTTAGGTTAACGACGGGTTAGGTTAACGACGGGTTAGGTTAACGACGGGTTAGGTTAACGACGGGTTAGGTTAACGACGGGTTAGGTTAACGACGGGTTAGGTTAACGACGGGTTAGGTTAACGACGGGTTAGGTTAACGACGGGTTAGGTTAACGACGGGTTAGGTTAACGACGGGTTAGGTTAACGACGGGTTAGGTTAACGACGGGTTAGGTTAACGACGGGTTAGGTTAACGACGGGTTAGGTTAACGACGGGTTAGGTTAACGACGGGTTAGGTTAACGACGGGTTAGGTTAACGACGGGTTAGGTTAACGACGGGTTAGGTTAACGACGGGTTAGGTTAACGACGGGTTAGGTTAACGACGGGTTAGGTTAACGACGGGTTAGGTTAACGACGGGTTAGGTTAACGACGGGTTAGGTTAACGACGGGTTAGGTTAACGACGGGTTAGGTTAACGACGGGTTAGGTTAACGACGGGTTAGGTTAACGACGGGTTAGGTTAACGACGGGTTAGGTTAACGACGGGTTAGGTTAACGACGGGTTAGGTTAACGACGGGTTAGGTTAACGACGGGTTAGGTTAACGACGGGTTAGGTTAACGACGGGTTAGGTTAACGACGGGTTAGGTTAACGACGGGTTAGGTTAACGACGGGTTAGGTTAACGACGGGTTAGGTTAACGACGGGTTAGGTTAACGACGGGTTAGGTTAACGACGGGTTAGGTTAACGACGGGTCAGGTTAACGACGGGTCAGGTTAACGACGGGTTAGGTTAACGACGGGTTAGGTTAACGACGGGTTAGGTTAACGACGGGTTAGGTTAACGACGGGTTAGGTTAACGACGGGTTAGGTTAACGACGGGTTAGGTTAACGACGGGTTAGGTTAACGACGGGTTAGGTTAACGACGGGTTAGGTTAACGACGGGTTAGGTTAACGACGGGTTAGGTTAACGACGGGTTAGGTTAACGACGGGTTAGGTTAACGACGGGTTAGGTTAACGACGGGTTAGGTTAACGACGGGTTAGGTTAACGACGGGTTAGGTTAACGACGGGTTAGGTTAACGACGGGTTAGGTTAACGACGGGTTAGGTTAACGACGGGTTAGGTTAACGACGGGTTAGGTTAACGACGGGTTAGGTTAACGACGGGTTAGGTTAACGACGGGTTAGGTTAACGACGGGTTAGGTTAACGACGGGTTAGGTTAACGACGGGTTAGGTTAACGACGGGTTAGGTTAACGACGGGTTAGGTTAACGACGGGTTAGGTTAACGACGGGTTAGGTTAACGACGGGTTAGGTTAACGACGGGTTAGGTTAACGACGGGTTAGGTTAACGACGGGTTAGGTTAACGACGGGTTAGGTTAACGACGGGTTAGGTTAACGACGGGTTAGGTTAACGACGGGTTAGGTTAACGACGGGTTAGGTTAACGACGGGTTAGGTTAACGACGGGTTAGGTTAACGACGGGTTAGGTTAACGACGGGTTAGGTTAACGACGGGTTAGGTTAACGACGGGTTAGGTTAACGACGGGTTAGGTTAACGACGGGTTAGGTTAACGACGGGTTAGGTTAACGACGGGTTAGGTTAACGACGGGTTAGGTTAACGACGGGTTAGGTTAACGACGGGTTAGGTTAACGACGGGTTAGGTTAACGACGGGTTAGGTTAACGACGGGTTAGGTTAACGACGGGTTAGGTTAACGACGGGTTAGGTTAACGACGGGTTAGGTTAACGACGGGTTAGGTTAACGACGGGTTAGGTTAACGACGGGTTAGGTTAACGACGGGTTAGGTTAACGACGGGTTAGGTTAACGACGGGTTAGGTTAACGACGGGTTAGGTTAACGACGGGTTAGGTTAACGACGGGTTAGGTTAACGACGGGTTAGGTTAACGACGGGTTAGGTTAACGACGGGTTAGGTTAACGACGGGTTAGGTTAACGACGGGTTAGGTTAACGACGGGTTAGGTTAACGACGGGTTAGGTTAACGACGGGTTAGGTTAACGACGGGTTAGGTTAACGACGGGTTAGGTTAACGACGGGTTAGGTTAACGACGGGTTAGGTTAACGACGGGTTAGGTTAACGACGGGTTAGGTTAACGACGGGTTAGGTTAACGACGGGTTAGGTTAACGACGGGTTAGGTTAACGACGGGTTAGGTTAACGACGGGTTAGGTTAACGACGGGTTAGGTTAACGACGGGTTAGGTTAACGACGGGTTAGGTTAACGACGGGTTAGGTTAACGACGGGTTAGGTTAACGACGGGTTAGGTTAACGACGGGTTAGGTTAACGACGGGTTAGGTTAACGACGGGTTAGGTTAACGACGGGTTAGGTTAACGACGGGTTAGGTTAACGACGGGTTAGGTTAACGACGGGTTAGGTTAACGACGGGTTAGGTTAACGACGGGTTAGGTTAACGACGGGTTAGGTTAACGACGGGTTAGGTTAACGACGGGTTAGGTTAACGACGGGTTAGGTTAACGACGGGTTAGGTTAACGACGGGTTAGGTTAACGACGGGTTAGGTTAACGACGGGTTAGGTTAACGACGGGTTAGGTTAACGACGGGTTAGGTTAGGTTAGGTTAGGTTAGGTTTTTTTTTTTTTTTTTTTTTATGTTTTCCCCCAGGTGTTACACCGCACCCAGGGGGAGTTTATTGCCAATATCCCTCTAACATTATCAGAGCCATTTTTAAACATTTTTGTTGACATAATATATGATTAAAACATAAACTTATCTTAACACTACTCTTATAATACTTCCTTCCATCTACTTATAATATTTAGATATACACATTACTTTTTATGCTACATATTGTTGTTTCTCTATTATAGTACTAGCTAGTAAAGTAAGTATAAATTAGCTCCTAGAAATAGTGATACTATTTCCAGGAGCTAATCTATACTTATTGCTATTTTATTCTTACTTATCGACCCAATAGTTACATATTTGTTGGATCGCGCAGAGTAGTATTGTCAACATTTGTTACTTACTTTAAATTATTATTATTTGTCGATATTGGTCACTATGTTAATTATTTACATTTTTGCACCTACTAAGAGCATGATTTGCTACTTCATAATGTTTTTCTATAGGGTACATTCTTAAAATTTAATTATTGGTTCTCTTAAAAATTTTACATTATATTGTATACAAATTTTTCTCGTCATCTTATTTACTAACTTATTTACTGATATCATATATATATTTGTATTGGTTAATATATTTGTATTCTTGTAAAACAATTTCGTCATCTTATTTATTAACTTATTGACTAATATCACACTGCCAGGTCAGGTTTCTTTATCTTTATTCTTAGCCTTCTATTGAATATCTATTATTATTGTCAAATATGTTATAATTAATTACTACTATAAAATTGTATAAATTATAAAACCAGTATTATATAAGCATAAAAACCAAAGGGTAAATCTTCACCTCAGAGAATAATTTATTATCCGCTGAGGCGGAGCCACCCCTATGTATTTGTCGCGAACGGAATTCCGCTGTGGGTTTCCACCAACGCGCCGCAACTTGCCCCAGATTATTGCCACTTTTAATAATGCGATTTATCAAAATACCAATACCGGACAGCCACGACACGCCGGTAGATACGCGAAATTAACGCTCACGCGTATGCTATTCTGGACCTGGCGAGGGCCTCCCACCTCTGCCTGACCTGACACGCGGAACTAAACGCATTGTGATTGCTCACCGCATTCCCGTCCGCGCGGCAGTTCAGGCATGATGGGACGGCTCCCGCCATCCAGCCCTGGCACACCGCCCTCTGATGCTCTCCGCCGCAATGGCAACACCTCTCCACCTTCTCTTTGCAGTGGCGCCTACCGTGACCGTAGCCCAGGCACATCGAGCACTGAACCAGGGGAGAATAATCCTCCACCTGGATCCGCTGCATGTCGATGCGCACTGAGCCGGTCTCAACCAGCGCGCGCCACAGCTTTGGGGGGACACTGATTACGGTGTGCTCCAGTAAAGGGTTTCTTGCCTTCTTCCTAAACTTAATATCAATGGTTTTGTCCTCTTCCTTGAGATCATTAAATATTTTTCTATTTTGCCCCGTTAATTTTGATATTATTTGCTCATTTGTGTGTTTTAGTACATTTTTGAGGATGAGTAATGGGTTCTTATTTTCTACTATTTTTACTTGCAAATTATTTATTTTCTCTATTCTATTTTTGAGTTTCTGTCTGCCTTCCTTTGTTTCACAACTTATTATTATCTTTCTGTCACGCGTTTTCCTCACCCTTTCAATTTTCACCCAATCTCCGCCCTCACCTGCCACTTCTCTTATCCGTTCCATAACCACGTCACCCGTGTCCATTCCTGTCTTATCGTCGACAATAACGGAATGAAGGGTGACGGGCTTTTCCTGAGAAGAGGCTGCAATCTGTGCGTATGTTTGCGGATTTTTTGTTGCGGGTAAGTTGTCTTGACTCCGGTGGTCCATCAGTTTTTTAATTTCCTGTATGTCCTTGGAGTTCTCCTCGAGCCTCTCCATCAGTGGCTTCAGGAAGTCCTTCAGGTCAATGTTGCTTATCGCCTCCTGAGGGATAGGGGAGGTCTGTGTTCGCACACTAGGACGTTGACCCGGCGTGAGATTTTTCAGTTCTTGATATATTGCCAGGTCGCACGTCAGGTCATCCACCTCTCTTATCTTGCTCTGGATGGAGTCCTTTGTAGCTCTCTTGAGCCTTAGCGCGTGCTCAACCTCGTCCTTCATGTCGTTAAGGAGGCCTCGGATGCGACCACAAAGTTCATCCCTATCGTCATCCGTCAATATTTTCATGCGTTCTCCCTCTTTAAGGTAGGGTGTGTTAGGAAGATATTGCAAGTATCTTTCCCTTCTTCTTGTGTTGGGAGTGGCCCACTCTTCCTCTGGTGGTAATCTAGCGGAGGAATCTATTGAGGAGTCGCTAGGCAATTCAGTGGGCGATGTGTTGTTGTCGCAGTAATTCAGTGGCTTTTTAAAAGTCACCGACCTGGGTGTTCGTATCATTTTAATATGTTAAAAGTAAATTTGTAAAAGTTGTATATATATATTGTAAAAGTAAAATTTAAGTAAAAGTAAAGTAAAAGTAAAGTTAAAAGCAGAGAGTAAAGATAAAGTTTAAAAGTTGATGAATAACAATCAACGTCAATACTAGTTGCAGCCCTGTATATGGGGGCTGCAATATGTAGATGTGTAATAAATAAATAAATAGTTAAACACTTAAGCTAATACAATTTAAATCACTTAGCCAATAGGTGCCGCTGTAATTTATACGAGTCAACTTAATTAATAATGCCGACCTATATTTTGCTAATTGTCAATTTTTTATGCCTATTTCTTGTTTTATATTTTATTTACTATTTTTGTAGTATTAAAAACCATATATTAAACCATATTCCACCCTATGATATTCTAAAAGTTAAGATTTTAATTTTTCTTGTTAGGCTCTGTCCAACCCGCAAAGGTCCCATACACTTCATGCACTCCGATATCAACAAACGCAACGCCGAGACAATAGCATTCCACAGCGAGCCGAGAACAATAGGCTGGCGGAATGCCGTCTACTACGTCACTGGGAGGCGTGACCTGCGAGCGGTCGACGGCCGCACTCAACCTATTTTGTATCTATTTAATATTTAATTCATACCTATTTAGCGGTTTTATAATAATTGACTAGTTCAATATTGTACTACAAGCTACAACTACAAAAGATTTTGCTTTAAGTTATTATTTAGAATTAAGTTTGTTAGGCTCTGTCTACCCCGTAAGGAAGGAACCCGCGCAAAGCGACAATAATACGGTTCGAGTGCACGACCTTGGCATTCCTTAGCGAGCCGAGAACAATAGGTTCGTTCGATGCCTTCTGTCGCTCACCCGTTACAAATTTATTATTGCGGTCTAGGCCTATTTCCACTTTGCACAATTTATCGATTTTCTTAAAAACTATAGACCTTTCTGTTTTTTCCAATTTGGTATAGTCAAGATATTTAACTGTTCTTTATATATTCGGTATATTTTTATACCAGCCAATAAATTCTCAATGCAATTTCAAACGATTTTTACTTTATTCACTATTTTGTCAGCTACAAACTACGTTGGTTTCCTAGTTTAGGGGGTGAGTTTGAGGGATGGTTCACTCCAGACTGTTAAGGGATAGTAAGGGATGAGAATCAATAAAAGGCTCGACACTAGGGGCCCGGAATTGCTACTTAATTAGCCTTTTAGTTTCCAACTTTTATTTCTTAATTAGGGGATGTTAGAGGGGGTTTTGGGGTTCAGGAACACTTTAGAATCTATTTTTCTACTCACCTTGAGAGGATTGTAGGGTTAGAATTTTGAAAAAGGGCCTATTTAAAAAGACGATTTTGGATTTATATTTACGTCAATAACGATCTACTTTAGGAGTTAAAAGAGAAAATAATTTGTAACTTAAAATCTACCAGTCCAATCTTAACCAAATTTTTATGGGTAACAGGGGGGTAAACGGTCCCTCAACTCGTATATTTTCCAATTGACTTTTCCTTATTTTGGGGCTTATTTTACTCCCACGACGTCGTCGCTCGCTGAATTCGGGAAGAAAATCCTCTGCCGCTGGCCGCTGGAGTGTCCCAGGATAGTGATCCAAGTCTATAGTTTCCCGTTTCCAGCTGGCACGTCTAATCCCGGCACGTCTGGTTCGCAGTTCCCGTGGGTTGAGCGGTAATTTTGGAAAGTTCGCTGATTGGTTGATCACGGTTTCCGTCCTGGCAGCTAAACCCGTAACCCGATCTTGATGGTTTTCGGGAGGTGATGCCTTCAGCAAGTCCTTCACAAATCAGCACCTTCAGCTCCTTGCCCAAATGAACCAAACCGCCGAAAAACACGCTCCAACGTCAGATTTCGTCTGTCGCCTCACTCCCTTCTCTTCCCGACGTCCGTTGCCGGGCCTCCCGATACAGTGGGCCACCAGTTGTTATGCCACTCTATTCCTCACCAGTCAGTCCCTGTTCCTTCCCAGTTTCGGTTGAATTGTGCAGCGGACAGCCGAGCTATCAGCCGGGAAGTAAATCGGTATCTCGTACGCTCAAATAAAGTGTTCAACTACGTCGGTGTTATTAATCGAAAAATTTTGAGACTTTGCACAGACAAAGTCTCGGTCACTGTCTACACTTCCACAGTTCCAGTTTACTTAGTCTCCGATATTAAACGCAAGTTGGTGGCGACGAAGCGCGAGGAGGCGCACAGCCTGCAACTTTGTTATGGTTTATTTTTGTTGTTTTAGGTCCGATTTTGAAAATTTTTTCACCACTAGCTTGTACTTTTCACCGCGAATCCAATAATATATTGCACTTATTTAATTTTTTCAATTGCGAATACTTGGGAATTATTTAGCGCGGAGTGGTTAAAAATCGTGACGCTCGGTACAGCGGACAGAGCGCAACTGGGTTAGGTTAGGTTAGGTTAGGTTAGGTTAGGTTAGGTTAGGTTAGGTTAGGTTAGGTTAGGTTAGGTTAGGTTAGGTTAGGTTAGGTTAGGTTAGGTTAGGTTAGGTTAGGTTAGGTTAGGTTAGGTTAGGTTAGGTTAGGTTGCCTGCAAAAAGGCACCAGGCCCGGACGGCGTCCCCGGTCTGATTCTACCGGTGGTCGCAAAACACCTCGGGAGCCGCCTCAGACAATTATTCGACGACTGTCTGTCGTCTGGGCGGTTTCCCAGGCCGTGGAAAGAGGGAAGACTCTGCTTGCTCAGAAAGGAGAGCCGACCCGAGGACTCCCCTTCGGGATGGAGGCCCCTACTGATGCTGGATGAGACTGGTAAGCTGCTGGAACGAATTGTCGCCTCCAGAATTATCCAGCATCTGGAAAATGTCGGACCAAACGTGTCGGACCGCCAATTTGGTTTTAGAAAAGGGCGGTCGACCGTTGATGCGATAGGGGCCCTCCGCGAATTCTCGGAGGACGCAATAAAAAGGAAGGGAGGAGCCGTGGGTGTCTCGTTAGACATCGCAAACGCCTTCGGCTCCCTCCCATATGAGGTAATAAAGGAGGCACTCCGATACCACGGAGTGCCTCTCTATCTGAGAAACCTCGTAGGGCACTACCTCTCTGAGAGGGTGGTGCTCTACGAGGACAGAGAAGGGAGGAAAGCCAGGGCGATGACCTGCGGTGTTCCTCAGGGGTCAGTGCTAGGACCCCTGCTTTGGAACATCGGCTTTGACTGGGCCATCCGCGGGAGCCTACTCCCCCGGATGACCGTCATCTGCTATGCGGATGACACGATGGTGGCCATCTGGGGTGAGAAGCTGGAGAGCACCCTCAGGACAGCTGCAGTCGCAGCAGACCTGATGGTCACCCGCGTCAGGCTGCTGGGGCTCAGGGTGGCCCTCAGCAAGTGCGAGGTCATCGTCTTTGGCAAAAGGGGCTGGAAACCGCCTGAGGGAGCGTCCATTCCAATAGGTGGGGAAAGGGTCCAGGTGAAGCCGTACATTAAGTACTTGGGCATAACCATGGACCCACGCTGGGACTTCCGGGAGCACTTTAAACAACTAGCACCCCGGATAGTCGGCGCAGCATCGGCCATGGGCCGGCTGCTGCCCAATGTCGGAGGGCCTAGCGCCCGGTGCCGGAAACTATATGCGGGCGTAGCCCGGAGCATGGCACTATATGGGGCGCCAATCTGGGCAGATAAGCTCTCCAGAGCCAACGTGGCCCAGCTGCGAAGGCCACAAAGAGTAGTGGCCAACCGCATAGCTCGGGCCTACGTAACGGTGGCTTGGGCGGCGGCATGCGTATTGGCCGGCACCCCACCATGGGACATGGACGCAAAAATTCAGGCGGAGGTTTATTGGGAGCGGGCGAGAAGACGAGCTCTCGGGGAAAGGCCCGCCCCAAGAGAAGTGAGAGGGGCCCGTCAGTTGGCCGTAGACAGGTTGAAAGAGCGGTGGCGAGATGAGCTAGAAAACTCCCAGTATGGTATACGTACCATCGGGGCGCTCCTCCCATCGCTCGAAGATTGGATGGATAGAAAGTACGGCCAACTGACGTACAGAATGACGCAGGTGATGACCGGACACGGGTGCTTCGGTCATTACCTGCATACAATAGGCAGAGAGCCAAGCCCGGTCTGCCACGAGTGTGGGGAGCCGGACGACACGGCTCAACACACCCTGGCAGAATGTGAGAGGTGGGCCACAGAAAGGGTGGCCCTAGCAGTGGCCCTGGGCGACCGCGATCTCTCGCTGCACTGCATCGTCAGTAAGATGCTGGGCAGCGAGAGATGCTGGGACGCGATGTCCTGCTTCTGCGAGACGGTAATGTCGCAGAAGGAGACCGCTGAGAGGGAGCGTGAAGCGAGAGCTGAAGCGCTTCCATGCCGGCGAGGACGAAGAGGCAGACGGCGGGCGCAATACGCCCGCCGTTTACCCTAATCGCGCCGTAAGGCGAAACCGGGGGGCGTCGTGGTAGAATGCTTGCGATCCCACGGCGCCCCCAACAACGGCTGGTGCGGAAACGCCGTAGGAGGTTTTAGTGGGTAGTCTGGGCCGATTAGCGACCCGGGAGTCCCACACTCCAGGGGAGATCCCCTTCCCCTGGGTCGCCTGTAAATGGGTTTCCTCCTACGAGAACAAAAAAAAAAAAAAAAAAAAAAAGGTTAGGTTAGGTTAGGTTAGGTTAGGTTAGGTTAGGTTAGGTTAGGTTAGGTTAGGTTAGGTTAGGTTAGGTTAGGTTAGGTTAGGTTAGGTTAGGTTTTTTTTTTTTTTTTTTTTAAGCTAATGTGTTTTGTGGGCATGAATGTGCATGACTAGTTTCTCAATTTAAGTGTAGGAAGATCAGCGGTGATGGGTACCTGCTATTTGATACAGGTACCACATCTTCGCTACATCACTTGAGCAGATTTAGTAGCTTTAAGTGCCATTTATTTGTTTTAGGTGTGTGACTATGTAATTTACGTGCTCTATGAAGTATTTAGTGACCTGTTCGGATTTAGTAAGCGCGACGATGTTAAAAGGTTCGATTTTCATTTTAAGGCACATCATTGTGTATTTTTCGCGGCTACTGTAGAATATTGGACAGTGTTCTAAAAGGTGGTGCACGTCCTGAGGAGTCTCGTCGTCGCAAGGACAACGATCATCCTCTGTTATTTTGTATTTGTGGAGATATGATTTGTGGTATCCGTGTCCAGTTAGGATTTGTGTGATGGTGAAGGAGATTTTTACAAATTTTCTGAATTCCGCTATTGCATGTATGGATGAGAAGAATGATTTTGTGATGGCCCCTTGTGGGGCCGCCTCGTATTCACACTGCCAAGCGTCTAAAGTGCGCTGACGCAGAAGTCGCTTGGCGTGTGAGAGTGGGAAGTGGTTTAGCAGTGTTGCGGTTTTCTTCTCGGCGGCCTCCTTCGCCGCAACATCTGCTATCTCATTTCCCACTATGCCAGCATGAGCCTTGGACCATATGAATTTCACTGTTATGTGGATGGAAGAAAGGAAGGAGATGAGATGGTGAATTTGGTTAACTAAAGGGTCGGTGTTGCTGCGGTCTTGAATGGCCTTAAGGGAGGATTGGGAGTCGGAGAAGATGAGGGCTTCGGCGAAGTTTCGGTTTGAATTTTTGAGCCACTTTAGGGCTTCTGCAATGGCAAATAGCTCACACATAAAGACTGAAGCTGTGCGGCACAACTTAAATTTCTTTATTACCGGTTGTTGATCTTCCTTCATCACCACAAAGGATGCCCCCGCTTGCCCGTCCTCTTTCTTACTGCCATCAGTAAAGATGTTGGGAGCATCGGGGTTAATGAGATCGTTTGTGTCTATTTGTGTTGTAGTTTCGGCGAACGAGATGGAGATCCGTTTAGCGGGGTGTAAGAGGTCTTTTATTGGGACACGTCTGTGAAGTTTGATATCCTGAGGTAGGTCCTCAAAGGTGCCCGTCGTTTTGATGTTGTGGACTTCATAGGCCTCCTTTATCACCAGATGCAGGGGTGGAAATTGCGCGAGGGCCTCCGCGGCTACCGCGGATATGGTGTGGAACCCTCTTATGGCTCTGATTGCGAATGCTCTCTGAAACGCTCGTAGTGCCTGCCGTACTGAGTAAAACTTGATGGCCGTTCCCCAGATTCCAGCAGCATAGGTGATGATGGGCGTGATCACTTGTCTGTATATACATTCTACATTTTCAGAGTGGACGCCCCAAGTCGGCCTGACGAATTTGCACAGATTTTTAAATATCTTGGTGGCTTTTCCTATAATGTATTTCGAGTGCTGTATGAAGTTTAATTTATCGTCTATTATAATCCCTAGAAGTTTGATCTGTTTCAATATTGGAATGACGGTGTTGCTGATAGTTATTCGGGCTTGTTTGGTTTGTGCAGTGAACGAGATGGCTTGGGTTTTTTCAGGACCGAATTGGAGCTTGACTCTTTTCCCCCATGAGTGTATGATATCAAGACACTTTCCAGTGGCAGTCTCGACTTCTTCCCGTGTTTTGCCCTCAACGATTAGAAGAACGTCATCTGCAAACGCTTGAATGTGCGCGGCTTCAGGGAGTTGGATGTTCAAAAGCTCGTCCAGTATTAAGTTCCAAAATACTGGTCCGCACGCGGAGCCCTGGACACAACCCTTGGACATACTCTTGGAGGCCTCGCCGTCCGCATAATTTAAAGTGACGATCCTGTCAGTAACGTAGTTCCTGATAAGGTGGTAGATATTTTTGGGGCATTTTATGTGTTGGAGTCGCTTGAAAAGTGCTGGCCACCAAGCATTGTCAAATGCCGCCTTGATGTCCAGCGACACTGCCACAACTTGGCGACCGTTGGATTTTGCTGTCCTGATGACTTCTAAGGCTTTTCCAAGGGCGTCTGTTGTTGAGGTTTGCTCCCTGAAGCCAAACTGGTTGGTATTCAGGGAATTTTCGCATTCGGCTTTGTACATGATCCTTTTAACGATGAGTTTTTCGAGGATTTTCCCGAAAACGCAGATTAAACCAATGGGTCTGTACGAGCTCAACGAGTCCATGTCAGTTTTGCCCGGTTTGGGCAAAATCTTGACTACCGCTCGTTTCCAGGGTTTAGGAAAGTGACCTATTTGTAGGCATCTATTGTACAGAGCCGTGAGGAAGTCCGGTTGAGCCTCAAAGACCGCGCTGCAAATGTCTGAAGTGAGGTGGTCGGCTCCTGGAGCTTTTTTAGGGCTGATGTGAGAGAGACATTCTCGGATCTCTGCCTCTGAAAACAGTAGATCTTCTTCTGTGTTGGGTGATTCAGACATTGCAGCCCGCGTCTCTTGATGTTCGCTGTAATTGTCAGGGGTATCATCGGGATAAAAGTGTTTGAGGAGCGCGGAAGCTGTATTTTCGCCGCTGTCAGTGAATGCTCCACCGCAATTGAGTGTTTGTGGAGGTCTCCTCAGTGGTGAGTCCTTGATGATACGGTTTGTGACCGCCCAAACGTCTTCCTTGCCTTGCGCCTCGCAGAACTGTCGAAAATGATCAGTCGATGTTTTCGAGAGGGTCCGGGCATACTCTTGTTTTGCTTTTGTATACAATTTTATTACCTCGTCGAGGGGTTTTTTTGACTTCTTTAAGTCGTGGAGGCGATGGTGTAGACGGATGCACTCCTTCTTCTGTAGTTCTAAGTCATCGGACCACCACGGGTTATAGAACTTCGCTCCTGGTTTGCGAGGGAGCGTGCTGTAGCAGGTGTCCTGCACAATCGCGGTTAAGCGGTCTACTACCCGGTCCAGCCCGATGCCAGTGAGGGAGTCTAATTGGGTTTGAGCGATCAGTGGTTCCATTCTTTCGTTGAGCTTTTCACGAAACCTATCCCAATCGGCGCGGTATGTCGAAAACCTAAATGTAGTTGTGCTTTTGGGTTTTTCTGGTCTGCGTGCAGTATGAAGCTCGTATTCGACAGCATTGTGGTCGGAGGATGGGCAAGCGTCGCTATTGACTCTCCATTTGTGAACGGCGTCCGCAAGACTCTGGGACGAGTAGGTGATATCGACTACCGATGAACAATGGGCACCATGTCGGATCGCTTCGAAAGTAGGAACATGACCAACGTTGCAGACGACCATGTTGTGCGAGGCCATGACCGCGACAACGTCCTCCCCTCGGGAGTTCGCCGACGCTTCGCCCCACTCCTGGTGGCTGCCATTGGCATCGCCGCCAACCAGCCGCAAGGATGAACCTGCTGACCGGAGGAAACGATCCAATTTTTCGATGGTGTTGTCGTTGTCCGTGTTTGGTTCAATATAAAAGGATGCCACTTCCAATTTGTTGAGACCCAGACTGACTCTAGCTATGACCAGATTTGCGGTGGAAAGCTGCGTAATTCCCAGAGCAGCCACCTTAGATGTTGTTACGATGCAAGCCTTGACTCGTGAGCCATTTGGGAATTGGTAGATGTTTATACCGGGAGGGGGTTTTACCTCGAGGGAGGCACCCACATATGGTTCGGAAATTAAAGCGATGTCATAGGAATTTAGGTGAAAATACCTAAAGAATTCCTGCTGTGAAATATAAGAGCGCTGGAGGTTGCACTGTATAATCTTTAGTTTGTTGTTAATAACCATAGTCGGTGCTCTCCTGTAGGGATTTGACTGCGTTGACTATTCTAGGGCATAACTTATTGTCGGTGGCTGCATGGTTTGTGTTCGCGCTACGCACAGATTTGCAGTTATAACAGCACTTTTTGTCAGGGTTGGCACGGTCGGGGCACGAGGTAACGTGGTGAGCAGTGGAGCCGCAGTGGGCGCACGGGTAGAACTCTGCGGTGCATTTGCCGTTAGTGTGCCCGAACTGCAGGCACTTGTAACATTGCACGAAGCGGCTGAAGTCCGCCACGTGCACCCGCTGATGCTCCACGTTCACGCGCTCACCCTCGACCAGCCTACGTCGGATTGCCGGGGCCACTTCTAGCACTGCATTGTAAAAACGATCGTTGCGGTTTTTGAGGAGAAAGCAAAGGCGGACGTCCTCGGGTGGGATTTGGTTTTGGTGGCTTACCACGTCCACCAATTCCTCCCTCTGTACCTCCTTGCTGACTCCCTTCAGGATGATGAGAGGGCGCCGCAGTTTGGACTCTTCCGCTACAATTCCGGGTATACTATTAACTTTATGTAGGACTTCATCGCGCTGTTCGTTTGTGTCGAATTCGACCTTTATCATGTTCTGGCGCAGAGATTTAACCTTGTTGGGGGCAAAAGTTGAGTGGCGAAACGAGATGTGTTTCCTCCACTCGTCGTATACTACTGTCTGTTTGTCGTTGGCTTCTTTAGCTTTGACTATTATTGATGGTAGGGTGCGCGAAGGAGGAGGGATGCGTTTTGGGGAAGGCGCCGCCACGGCCGCGGCAAAAGATTTAGTGAGCGCCGGTGGAGAGGGCGCTGGAGCCGGCAACATGGCCTTCAGCTCCTCGCGGATGCTCTCCCGAATAACCGAGACAATAGAGCTCTGATCCGGGAGGATCTCTGAAGCTGGAGGAGGAGGCGCAGTCTTCGGCTCGGCCTCATTGACCCTTGCCAGCGCCTGCGCAGCTCTTTGGATCTCTTGCGCTGCCGTGGAGATGAGCCGTTTATTGGATGCAGTTACGCTCTTTCCCTCGTTTACGGCTTTATTGATCGTGTAAGTCAGTTTCGTTATCACGGTCATGAACGAGTCTATGCCTTTCACCTCCTCAGAGTGAGCCGGCAACTCTATGACCATGTTACTATTGGCGGACTTACTCGATTTGCCAGTAGTCGGTTTAGAGGTTGGTGCAGTTTTGGTGGATATTTGAGGGGTAGATAGTTGAGGGGTGTCGCTCATGCTTATGGCGCTGATTTGTGAGCCGCTAACTGACTCGCTGTCCGACGCGTACTGCAGCCGGGGCATTTCGGAGTCGGAAGACACCTGAAGGTCCACGTTAGGGGTGAGCAGAGCACCGATTCCGCTGGTAGGCGACACGTTCGCTTGGTCGGAGGGGCCAGCCGATGTTAAAAAGGCCCTAGAATGGCTCGGTAAAGGTGGAGAAGAAGGTGGAGGGGGCGTGGGGGGTGCAGGGGGAGGCCGGGTGGTCGCCTCTTTCCGGGTAGGAGACCGGGTGAGCACCATGGTGTCGTCAATAGGTGAGTAAACTATGACAGAGAACGAAAAAAGAGCGAAAAACAAGAACAAGCTATTTAATAAAAAAGAATGACTTTTAGGAGTGTGAAAACAATTCGGAGACTATTTTTGGGATCGGTAAAACACTATTCAATAACCAAAAGAAAGAAAAAATGCAAGGGAAAAAAGTCGATTTCCGCTTTCGACTTACGTCGGCGAGCGGTGTTTACCTAGCTGAGAAAACCAGGGTGGGCGGGGGGGCGATTTTTTCGCGGATTTTTACCGGGAATGGCGCAAAATGAGGGGATAGGCAGCAGGAACGATATTCAGAAGTAAAAAGAGGGAGTTCGGAGGGAAAAAATTAGTTTAGGGATGAAAAAAGGTATTTAAATAGCAAAAAAACCGTTAGAAGAGAAAAACGCCGAAAAAGTATGAAAAACCACAAGGATCGGGAACAAAGGGGGTGCAGGATGGATGGCCGCGTCGAGACGAAGAGATTGAGGTATCACAAGTTGGTGTAAGTACTCAAGAGATGGGTGATCGATTTGTGCACCTCACGTATTAGGTAACCTCGGTTTCTATGAAAATTACGGAAAAAAATTAATAATTAAATAACTACTGAACCGAATTTGATGATTTTGGTGTCTAACGATAGGGAATAATTAACGGAATGATAGACAGAAACTAATTAGACAGGGTTTGATATAAAAAATTTGAATTACCGAGAAAAAAGTGTGATTTTTGATAACTGAAACTACTAAAAACAAGAAAAACAAAGGGAAATTGAGTCGGATTTTTACCGGGAATGGCGCAAAATGAGGGGATAGGCAGCAGGAACGATATTCAGAAGTAAAAAGAGGGAGTTCGGAGGGAAAAAATTAGTTTAGGGATGAAAAAAGGTATTTAAATAGCAAAAAAACCGTTAGAAGAGAAAAACGCCGAAAAAGTATGAAAAACCACAAGGATCGGGAACAAAGGGGGTGCAGGATGGATGGCCGCGTCGAGACGAAGAGATTGAGGTATCACAAGTTGGTGTAAGTACTCAAGAGATGGGTGATCGATTTGTGCACCTCACGTATTAGGTAACCTCGGTTTCTATGAAAATTACGGAAAAAAATTAATAATTAAATAACTACTGAACCGAATTTGATGATTTTGGTGTCTAACGATAGGGAATAATTAACGGAATGATAGACAGAAACTAATTAGACAGGGTTTGATATAAAAAATTTGAATTACCGAGAAAAAAGTGTGATTTTTGATAACTGAAACTACTAAAAACAAGAAAAACAAAGGGAAATTGAGTCGGATTTTTACCGGGAATGGCGCAAAATGAGGGGATAGGCAGCAGGAACGATATTCAGAAGTAAAAAGAGGGAGTTCGGAGGGAAAAAATTAGTTTAGGGATGAAAAAAGGTATTTAAATAGCAAAAAAACCGTTAGAAGAGAAAAACGCCGAAAAAGTATGAAAAACCACAAGGATCGGGAACAAAGGGGGTGCAGGATGGATGGCCGCGTCGAGACGAAGAGATTGAGGTATCACAAGTTGGTGTAAGTACTCAAGAGATGGGTGTGTTAGGTTAGGTTAGGTTAGGTTAGGTTAGGTTAGGTTAGGTTAGGTTAGGTTAGGTTAGGTTAGGTTAGGTTAGGTTAGGTTAGGTTAGGTTAGGTTAGGTTAGGTTAGGTTAGGTTAGGTTAGGTTAGGTTAGGTTAGGTTAGGTTAGGTTAGGTTAGGTTAGGTTAGGTTAGGTTAGGTTAGGTTAGGTTAGGTTGGGGTGCTAAGTGCGGGAAACCTCCTCGAGTGCCCTGTCTCTTGAAGGTCTTGCTTCTGTTGCTTGATTCCAATGAATCCGGTGACAGCGGTGGGCTGACGAGGGACACGGGACGGTGCACCCCGGGCGACAGCAAATAACTCCCCGATTGACGGGGTCTTGTTTGTTGCTGGCCAATGTCCCGCAAAAGCGGGGTCCCCTGTGGGGCCTTCGCGTGTGTATTGGTGGACGAGGTCTATAGACCCTCGCGTGTCGGGCGCCGCTCCCTCTTGTCTGCTTTCAGACGAGAGTGGATGTGGCGCAACTCTTCGCGCGGCGTTCCGGTTTCGGCCGGCGTCGGGCAACTCGTTACCCCAACTGATGGGGCCGAGGGTGCTGTGCTGTCATGGCCAGCGCCGCGAGGAAGAAAACCTCAATAAAAAATAACCCCAATCCCACGGTCGGGCGTGCCTAGGGGATGAATGGCGGGGGGGGAACCCCGTCTCGAGCGCCCAACATCACTTTCAGGGACCAAACCCTAGTAAAAAAGGAACCCCATGAAAATGTCGCTTCTTAAGACTACATTACCCCAGGAGGGTACCGGCCGCACCGCGGTCGGAGAATCCCTCCCCGCGTCCTCGGGCGCGGGCTGCCCCACCGTATCTGGGGGGGGCAAGAACCGACATAGGGACGTAAGTCCCTCAATTCTGACGTCGCAGCCAGAGGCTGGCTCACTTTCCGAGGCGGAATGGGTGAGCGTAGAGAGTTTGTTGGAGGAGCAACCCCGGCAGCGGGCTCCAAAAAGGGGCCGTGAGGGGGAGGATTGTGCCAGTACTGAGGTACCGGCACCGAAGGCGCCCAAGGCGCCAACTATGAAGGCCGTGAAAGCGGCCAAAAAAGGTGGTCGGCCGAAGTCGACTTTGTCCGCTGACGCCCGTCGGGAGTTAGTGGCGGCAAAGCGCGACGAGGCCGAAAAGGTCGTGGCCGAGATGGCCAAAAAGGCGGAGACACTGCAGGCGACATCGCCCGCAGACAAGGGCACCCTTGGGGACCAGGCCGCAACGAATATAAAAATTATTCGGGAAATTGCGGCCCATTCAGGGAACCTCAAGGGTACCTTCCAAAAGGGCCTGAAGGACGCTGCAGCGTCCTTAGAGAAAGTCATGTCGGCTCTGAGCTCCGGGTCGACAGGTGGGGAGGCTGAGCACCTGCGCGTAATATGCGAGCGCATGGAAGCAAAAGTCTCCTCACTTGAGAAAGAAGTGGCGCAGCTCAGAGCTGCCATTAAAAGTGAGCGTCCTGAGCGGGCGGCCTTTGCGCCTGCCCCTCTGACGGAATTCCGGCAGGAGGAGACTGAGGTGCTGCAGCGCCTCATTCTCACCACAATGGGTCCTGTGCTGGACGCCCGTTTTGAGGGCCTCCAGGACCGTCTCCTGCCGGAGAAACGCATGCGGCCCGCACTGGCGGCCGATAAACGCCGTACACCGGCAAAAGAGACATCGGATGAGAGGTTGGCTGCCTCGGTGGCCGACATGCTCTCAGACTCCGATGTGGAGGAGGTGCCGGTGCCGGCTCCGGCAAGCCGTACGGCCGTGTGGCGGAAGGCGCCCCCCCAGCCGACCCCTGAACCCAAGCCCCAAAAGGGCAAAGGCAAACGGGGTAGGAAGGGAAAGGGCAAAAAAGGGAACCCTGCCCCTACGGCGCCTGAACCTGAGCCGGTACCGTTGGCATCGGTGGCGCCTCCACTGCTGTCATCACCGAGGTCGGCCAACTCGCCATCCTACGCAGCCGTAACGGCTGCGCCGGCGTCACGGCCACCCGCTCCGCCACCGGCTCCTGGGCCATCAGATATGCCCTGGAAGAAGGTGCCGGAGAAGGGCTCCAGGAGGAAGGCTGCCGCTGCCGCTGCCCCACCCCGGGGTAACCAGGCTGCGGCCAAAAAAGAGAAGGGTCCACAACCGCTCAAACTCCGCCCACCGCGGTCGGCTGCGGTTGTGATCAGGCTGCGGCCGGACGCGGAAAAGCGTGGAGCGACCTATGGTCAGGTCATGGATCTGGCCATGGATAAAGTGGACCTCGGCGCCCTGGGTATACCCGGGGTTAAATTCAAAAAGGCGGCAACAGGTGCCCGCATCTTAGAGATAGCGGGCACTGAAAAGGACGACAAGGCCAACCTCCTGGCGTCCAAATTGAAGGAGGTCCTGGATCCTCAGGTAGCAGAGGTATCCAGGCCTCTAAAATGTGTGGATGTGCGCGTGCTGGAGCTGTGCGACTCCGCTACTCCAGCCTTGGTGTGTAGTGCAATCGCTCGTGCGGGTCAATGCCCCGAATCGGAAATCCGAGTCGGGGACATTCGAGAGGACCGCGCGGGCGTCCGCACGGCCTGGGTAAGGTGTCCCATCGCGGCGGCCAAACGGCTGACCGCCAACGGCACCAGACTCCTAGTCGGATGGGTTTCGGCGCAGGTAAAACTGCTGCCGGCTAGGCCCATGCAGTGCTTCCGCTGCCTAGAGACGGGTCATGTCTCGCAGCGGTGCACTGCCGAGTCCGACAGGAGCCTGCTGTGCTACAGGTGCGGCGAGCCGGGTCACAAGGCCGCGGCGTGCAACGCCGCCCCCAAGTGCATCTTGTGCGCGGGGGCAGGCAAGCCGACGGGGCACCGCGTGGGGAGCAAGGCGTGCTCCAGCACGCGCCAAAATAAAAAAAGGAGAGGTGGGAAGCGGGGTGCGTCCGCGGCTACGGCCCAGACGCAGCCTGCTCGTGCGGCTCAGAGCGCCGAGGCGATGGAAACGGGGGCCTCTGAATAATTATGGCCCTCAAAGTTCTCCAGGCGAATATCAACCACTGCACTAGTGCACAGGACCTGTTGTGTCAGAGCATGGCGCAGTGGTTGATAGACGTGGCGGTGGTCTCTGAGCCGTACTTTGTTCCGCCCCGGGATAACTGGGTGCGGGACGAAGACAGTGCGGTGGCGATCGTGTCTTCGGCGAGCTCTTCGCCTCCTACATGTGTCGTGCGAGGTCATGGAGTGGTCTCGGCTCGTCTGGGTGACTTGGTTGTGGTTGGAGTTTATTTCTCGCCCAACCGTCCGCTCAACGAGTTCGAGTCATTCCTGACCCAGGTCGAGGCGCTGGTCCTGAGGAGTCACCCTCTCCCCGTGCTGGTTGCTGGAGATCTCAATGCCAAATCAACGGCATGGGGATCCCCCGCAACAGATGCGCGGGGTGCACTTATCGAGGAGTGGCTCATCACTAACGGGCTAGCGGTAGTGAATCGGGGGACGGCACCCACGTGCGTGCGATGGAACGGTAGCTCGCGACCGGACGTTACGTTCGCGAGCCCAGACCTAGCGCGCCGTGTCGAGGGCTGGAGCGTGTTGGAGGACGTGGAGACGCTCTCTGATCACCGTTACATACGGTTTGATCTCTCCGCGTCCTCGGTCGCTCCGAGCGGCCCAAGCCGAACTCCGAACGAGGCTGGCCCGAGGTGGCAGCTGAAGCGCCTCGACAAGGAGTTTCTCCGCGAGGCGGCCATTGTAAAAGGTTGGTCCCGTGCGCCGGTGAATGTGGTGGTAGAGGACGAGACCGAGTGGTTCCGGGGCGCGTTAGCAGAAATCTGTGACGCCTCGATGCCCCGGGCCAGTACTCGTCCTCCCAGAAGGTGGGTGTACTGGTGGTCGCCCGAGCTCTCGCGTCTGCGAGATGCCTGTTTCAGGGCTAGACGCCAGTACGCCCGATACCGGAGGAGAAGGCGCAGGGACGAGTCCGAAGAGGCCGCCTTGTGCGCGACACTAGTGGAGGCGAAGAGATCGCTGAGGACAGCGATAGCGTCCGCCAAGGAGGCAGCACGCGAGGAGCTGCTGGGTACCTTGGACCGCGATCCTTGGGGGCGCCCATATCGGCTGGTCCGGAATAAGCTCCGGCCGTACGCGGCCCCCCTGACGCGGACCCTGGATCCGCAGTTCCTCGGTGAGGTGGTGGCCGCTCTGTTCCCGCAGGGAGCGGCCTTTCAGCCCCCCAGTATGGCACCGCCACTGGCGGAAAGAAGCGAGGGCGTGGAGGCAATCCCGGAGGTGACCCGGGATGAGTTTGCTGCAGCCGTTACACGGCTGCGTGCGAAGAACGTCGCCCCGGGTCCTGATGGAGTTCCGGGTCGTGCCCTCGTCCTCGCTCTGGACGTTCTGGGGGAACGGCTGAGGGGGCTGTTCACAGCCTGTTTCGAGCAGGGAAGGTTTCCCGCGGCGTGGAAAGTGGGCCGACTAGTCCTACTGCAGAAGGAGGGACGTCCGGCGGATTCTCCGACCGGGTTCCGTCCCCTCGTCGTGCTCGATGAGGCCGGCAAATTGCTGGAAAGGGTTATTGCTGACCGCCTCGTCGAGCACCTGGAGAGAGTCGGGCCGGACCTGGCGGATCGCCAATACGGGTTCCGCCGGAGGCGGTCGACGATTCACGCCGTGCTGAGGGTGAAGTCCTTGGCGCAGGATGCGGTTGCCCAGGGTGAGGTGGTCGTGGCGGTGTCTTTGGACATCGCCAACGCCTTTAACTCCCTCCCCTGGTCTTGCATTGTGGAGGCACTCCGATACCATGGGGTGCCGACCTACCTGCGTCGGGTCATCCAGGACTACCTCTCAGAGAGATGGATAATCTTCCCTGACCGAAACGGTTGGACGAAGAGTTCAATGACGCGCGGTGTTCCACAGGGTTCTGTCTTAGGACCGCTCCTGTGGAACATCGGTTACGATTGGGTGCTGCGGACGGTCACTCTGCCCTGGGTGGAGGTCGTCTGCTACGCGGACGACACACTCGTGACCGCCCGCGGCGCCACATATAGGGAGGCGTCATTGCTCGCCACTGCGGGAGTCGCTGAAGTGGTGCGCCGGATCCGTCGACTGGGTCTGGAGGTGGCTCTCCACAAATCCGAGGCGCTGTGCTTCCATGGCCCTCGGAGGAAGCCGCCTGCAGACGCCAGTCTGATGGTTGGAGGTGTTTCAATTGCCATCAAGCAATCGATGCGCTACCTGGGCATCGTTCTTGATGGCAGATGGAACTTCGGCGCCCACTTCGCGGAATTAGCGCCGCGCGTGACGACGGCGGCCGGAGCGCTGACTCGGCTCATGCCGAATCTGGGAGGTCCAGAAGCGTCCTGCAGGCGCTTGTACATGGGGGTCGTGCGATCGATAGCCCTTTACGGGGCCCCCGTATGGGCGGATGCGCTCTCTCGCCAAAACCTCGCTTCCCTGCGGAGGCCACAGAGGCTGATGGCGACGAGAGCCGCAAGGGGATATCGCACGATCTCCTTTGAGGCAGCGTCTGTGCTGGCCGGTTCCATTCCCTGGGACCTAGAGGCGAAAACCCTCGCGTCGCTGTTCTTCTGGCGCGAGGAGGCCGTGGCCCAGGGTCACCGGTTGGCACCGAGGGAGATCGCAGGACGCCGCAATGAGCTGTGTCAGCGCTCCATTGAAGAGTGGTCCCAAAGGCTGGAGCAGCCGACTGCTGGGCGTAGAACCGTCGAGGCGGTCCGTCCGGTGTTGGGACAGTGGTTGGCGAGGCAGCACGGTAGCCTGACTTACCGTCTGACCCAGATGCTCTCCGGACATGGTTGTTTCGGAGGGTATCTGTGTCTGATCGGTCGGGAGCCGTCTGCTATCTGCCACCACTGTGACGGATGTGCTGACGAGGACGCCCAGCACACCTTGGAGGTTTGCCCAGCCTGGGACCAAGACCGCGCGGAGCTTCGCGCGGTCGTGGGGGACGACCTTTCCCTGCCGGCTGTCGTAAGACAGATGGTCGACAGCGAGAGGTCGTGGACAGCAGTGCAGACCTTTGCGGAGAGCGTCATGCTCCGCAAAGAGGCGGCGGAAAGGGTGAGAGAGGACACGTCCGACCTCCCCATACGCCGCCGGCGCACTGGGCGCAGGAGGCGGGCATACGCCCTGCACCTGCTGCCCCCACAATAAGGGCCGGTCGGGCGGCGGAAACGGGATTCCGCTGCCTGGCGAAACGGCCCTGGGTCGAAGGCGCGCTTGTGCCAGGCGCGCCCTCCCCTAGCGGGTAGAAGTGAAGGCCGACGGGTCACCCCGCTGGCCGCTCCGTGGAGAGCGGCCGAGCCGAGGCCGCCGTGGAAGCGGCCGCCGCGTCAGGAATATGAGCGAGGGCAGCTCACACTCCTGACAACAAAACGGTAGGCGATGGCACCGTGTGGTTTTAGTGGGTTCAAGCCCCACATAACCCGTCCGACTTCCCGTAGCCGGCCGGGTAGACGAAGGTCTTTCCACACGTAAAAAAAAAAAAAAAAAAAAAAAGGTTAGGTTAGGTTAGGTTAGGTTAGGTTAGGTTTTTTTTTTTTTTTTTTTTTAAGTTTTCCTCTGGGTGTTACACCACACCCAGAGGGAGTTTATTGCCAGTATTCTCTGTTATGGTGGGCAGAGACATTTTAAGACATTGTTTTTTACATCATATATGACAAACTTCTACATAACTTAATTTTCAAACTAAAGTCTGCTTCTTTATACAATTTCAAGTTGTTTTTCTTTGACTTTATTTTTATACATTGTATTGTGTCTTATATTATCTTATATTTATTTATTTGTTTCTTTTTACATTGTTATTTTACTTTTCTTATATACATATATATTACGTATATATAATTTTTGCTTTGCCATATAATGAAAACTGGTCAATAACTTTATAATCAACGTATCTGAATACATTTAATATCAGTATCCTTTGATAGCATGATTTCGCTATTTATTTAAATATTTTCTTATTGTCTATAATTATCTATTCACAGTTATATTGTCATTTTTTAATCTATATTACATACTGTATAATTTATACAGTGTTGTTACATTAATTTTCAATCTAAATACTTGATCTGTCAAAAATTTTTATATACTTATTACTAACTTATAAACCAAACAACCGTAGTCATTTATTATTATCTATTATTATAAAGTTATCACCTTGATTTTATTTTATTTTATTTTTTTTTTTCAGGATGTTGTGTTGCATACAACAGACCAGGTCAGGTTGTTTAAAATAATATAAAATCCTAATATTCATATACATTGCTTACTATTACGAATGACCATAGTCATATATTTATGTCCCAATCATAAAATTATCGCCTTATACAACTATTTATACAACTTATTTTGTTTCTTACTTTGCCTAGCAACAGACTACCCGCGTCTTCGCCTCAACGGATAATAATTATCCTTTGAGGCGGAGCCCCACAGCATACTGTTGCCACGCATAATCTTTGTTTTGGCCTCCACCACGTGCCACGACATGCCTTAAGTTATTGCATTTTAATGACTTTAACCCATAACGCGTCCTAGTTCCTAACCGAGGCACTAACGTAAAACGGCACGAAGCGTCCTAGTTCCTAACCGAGGCAATAACGCAGTCTGTTGTCTTTGGTATTTTTTTTCAATCATTTAAATATCATTGGTCCGCCCAAAACTTGTGTAACAACCAACAGAAAGTCTTTGTCCTTCGTTTTTTATTTTTTAAACCAATGACAATCAACAAAAATTTTGTAAATAAGAACATATTCGTGAGTGAAGTACGCGACAAGACAAGTGCCTTCCGCCATTATTATTTTCATTGAGCGGTGTGTAAAATTTATTAACGGAATTATGTCAAAATCTTTTAGAAGGAAAGTGTTTGTTTAATGTATTACATATCAAATTACAGCTTATTAAATAACCTATTTATTAACAATATTTGTTCTGGCCTAAATTTATGATTTAATGTCGAGAAATCGACATTACTTTTACGAACTGAAATCGAACTACGATCGACAATGTTTTCATTCGTTTTCATATTTATTCTATCAAACTAAGTACCATATAAACTATATAAAGTTTAACGTAAATTTACTCAGCTCTCTGGGTTTTTAATTAATTCTGTTGAACTAGTTATAATATAAACAATAATTCGTAATTATGTGATTTCGATCGTCCATATTGTTCATTGCATGGCATTGACCTTGTAATATTGCGATGGCGATTGAAGTCAGTTAGAAAGTACCGTTCGCAAAAAGTTTTGCAAATTTGTTTAATTATTTTTTCTTTTAAATATTATTTTCACTTTGTTTATAGTCAAAATGTTTCTTAAAATAAAATTTAAACCACTTTAAAAATAGGTCTTATTATTTTATCGAGTGTGTGTTTAGTGGTAGGATTACGTTTATGTGGCGGAAGTTGTAAATTTTAATTTAGGGTTCTGCACTTAGACATTGACCAGGGTTCTCAAGTGATCTGTATTTTTCATAAAAAAAATGTGGAATGGCTATAATGTGTATTATTAAATGATTGAAATTATCATTACTCCCTGATTTATTTATTTATTTAAAACTTTATTGCACAAATTAACAAAAAATATGTACAAAGGTGGACTTCATGCCATATGGCATTCTCTACTGACTAGTCTGATGACTGACTTACCATCAGACCAAACTGTGATAGCAAAATGGTGCGATAAAGTACAAATTATCTATTACTAGCTGCGCTCCTGGGCTTTGGTCCGTGGTCGTGAGAATTTCGGGATAAAAATTAACCTATATTTCCAGGTAATATTCTACCTATATATTAAATTTCATCAAAATCCATCCAGTATATTTTACGTAAAAGAGTAACGAACATCCATCCTTACAAAGTTGCATTTATAATATAATATTAGTAGGATGGATCTGGAATATAAGAATATCCAAGAGGATGTTGTTATATAAATGTAAGTAGTACCTACCTATCGCTACACAAATCTGAAACTCACGTTCGATCTATGTGATTTGTTCTTTTTTTATTATAGCCCACGGCTCCGCCCGTGGTAAAAAAGTTGCTCCTGAAGGTTTAATTTGTCTCTGTGACAATTTCATCAAAATCTGTGCAGTAGTTTCTGGGTTTATTCATTACAAACAAAAAATAAAACAAATCTATCGCGGAGAAGCGTTATTCGGCTAGGCGGAAAACAAGGAGACCTTAATTTTTTATGAATACTAGTGTAAAAAATATATATTATTTATTCGTTAGTTAAGCTATCTGAATATGTTTTTAATAGTCAATTTATTGTGTGGTATTTTAATTAGATTTAGGAGTTAAAATACGACACCCGAATTCTGGTGTATTACAACATTTATACTGAATGGACCCACATAAATTATTCGATACTTAGCAAGAAATATGGTCGATTCATTCACTAAAACACGTTATGGATTTTATTAAAAAAAATACACACAAAAAACTTGCGTAAAAATGACACATTACGATTGAATTACATTTTTGTTGCTAACGGTATGTTGCTCGATTCGTGGCTACGCACCCCGCCCGCACCCCTTCTTCGCCAACGGTCGAAATTGACAGTGTCCGACGGCAATTGTTTATCGTGTGTCATTTGCATAGTATATAATTAATAAACAATTGAAGAGTGATTGTCTGTGTTCAAGTGTTGTGATTATACTCATTCGTAGCGGAATTTACTTAGCTTTGTGTTATTGGAAAATATTTTAATGAAATGGGAATGAATTTCGTGCAATTAACGTGTAAAGTGTAAATGGCGGCCAAAAAAATGTCATCTTTAAAATGTTCGGGGCTACAGATGATACTTGAGGTATTTATTAGTATATAATTTTACTTTTATCTTGATGCTCGTTTCGTTATCTTTTTTTAGGTATACAGTTCATTGAATATAATTATACGGTTGAAGCACAAAGTTAACTTTTCTGCGGAAAGTCGGCAAAATTTTCATTGTACGGGACGTTACCGGAGTGTAGACTTTAGGAAATGCGGACGCGTCACGGGTTAAGTTTCATCAACATGTCAATATTGGATGGCCGCGGCACGCCGAGAAAACCATTAACTAACAATTATAAGTATGTTATTCTGGATCTGGCGAGAGCCTCCCACCTTTGCCTGACCTGACACGCGGAACTAAAAGCGTTGTGAGTACTCACCGCATTTCCGTCCGCGCGGCAGTTCAGGCACGATGGGACGACTCCCGCCATCCAGCCCTGGCACGCCTCCCTTTGGTGCTCACCGCCGCAGTGGCTGCACCTTTCGGCCTTTTCTTTGCAGTGCCGCCTGCCGTGGCCGTAGCCCAGGCACATCGAGCACTGAACCAGAGGGGAGTAGTCCTCCGCCTGGATCCTCTGCATGCCGATGCGCACTGAGCCGGCCCCGGTCACTGCTCTCCACACCTTAGGGGGGACACTCAATACTAAGTGTTCCAATAATGGGTTTCTGGACCTCTTTCGAAATTTTACCTGTAAGACCTTTTCCTCATCTTCCAATTCTTTAAAAATTTCGCGATTTTGTTCAGTAATTGTGCGGATTATTTCTTCGTTAGTGTTTTTCTTAATTACATTTTTGAGGATAATGAGAGGGTTTTTGTTTTCCATCTCTTTCACTTGTAAATTGTGTATTTTACCGATCCTTGCCTTTAATTTATCGCGGCCTTCTCTCGTCTTACAGCTTAAAATTACCCTCCTGTCCCTTGTTCTCCTGATACGTTCTATTTTTACCCAGTCGCCCCCTTCACCAGCTACTTCCCTTATTTTTTCCAACACCTCCTCGCCCGTTTCCATTCCTTTCTTGTCTTCCACAATAACGGAATGTAGGGTAGTTGGTCCAACATGTGAAGCAGCTGCGACTTGGGCATATGTTGGTAGTTTTATAGCGTTACTTTCTCCGGTTTCTTCCTTATGGTCCACCAAATCCCTTATCTCCTGAATACGTCTGGAATTTTCTTCCAATCTATCTACGATCGGCCTTAGAAATTTTTCCAGTTCCCCTATCTTTGTTTCCTCCTGTGGGATGGGGGAGGTCTGCGTCCTTATGCTAGGTCGCTGACCTGGCGTTAAGTTTTTAAGCTCCTGGCAAGCGGCCAGGTCGCACACCAGGTCGTCGGCCTGTTTTATCTTTTTTATTACAGAGTCCTTTGTAGTCCTCTTCAATCGCAGCGCAGATTCGATGTCCGTCATAACCTCCTCGAGGATGTCCCTGATGGAGCCACACAGCGTGTTCTTGTCCTCGTCCGTCAGGAACTTACGCCTATATTCTTCCTTCAGGAGCGGCGTCTTCGGGTAATGGTGGATATACCTGCTCCGTGTTCTGGGGGTTGCCCATTCTTCCTCCGAGGATGGCATGACGGGGGAGTCCGACGGTGAGCTATTTCGGCTGCTAAACTGTGTAGGCGATAATTGGAAGGCCTCTTGGCAGGTCAATGGTTCTTTGAAAGACACAGACTTCGGTGTTGGGTTTTGCGTCATTGTTAAAAAGTAAATTTGTAAAAGTGGTAAAAATAAAAAGTACACTATTGTAAAGATAAAAGTGAAAAAGTAAAATTAAAATAAAACAAATGAGGGTAGAGGCAAAACGCCAGTCAACACGTATTTGTAAGACCTTAACACTAATGGGGACTAGAGACACGAAGGTCAGAAGTAAACTTCAATATACAATTCGAGACTCCACTTAATGACGGGATCCTACCCCGTGCTAAACTGAAAACACTTAGAACACTGCACTTATCTTATGTTTATCTCGCTTCACTGAATAGCACGTGGTCTGACTCGGGGCAATTATGATCAGTCCACCAGGATGCGAAGTAGCTGACCCTGTCCCAGTATGAACACTGTGTTTTAGGTCCTGTGCACTACTTAAAAATTTTTTGTACAATATTTTAAATTTATTTTATGCAATAATTTCGCGGAGCGCACTGGAACACGTCCGCACTCTACGCGTGCTCGAAGCAGACTGGTTAGGTTAGGTTAGGTTAGGTTAGGTTAGGTTAGGTTAGGTTAGGTTAGGTTAGGTTAGGTTAGGTTAGGTTAGGTTAGGTTAGGTTAGGTTAGGTTAGGTTAGGTTAGGTTAGGTTAGGTTAGGTTAGGTTAGGTTAGGTTAGGTTAGGTTAGGTTAGGTTAGGTTAGGTTAGGTTAGGTTGGGGTGCTAAGTGCGGGAAACCTCCTCGAGTGCCCTGTCTCTTGAAGGTCTTGCTTCTGTTGCTTGATTCCAATGAATCCGGTGACAGCGGTGGGCTGACGAGGGACACGGGACGGTGCACCCCGGGCGACAGCAAATAACTCCCCGATTGACGGGGTCTTGTTTGTTGTTGGCCAATGTCCCGCAAAAGCGGGGTCCCCTGTGGGGCCTTCGCGAGTGTATTGGTGGGCGAGGTCTATTTTTTAGACCCTCGCGTGTCGGGCGCCGCTCCCTCTTGTCTGCTTTCAGACGAGAGTGGATGTGGCGCAACTCTTCGCGCGGCGTTCCGGTTTCGGCCGGCGTCGGGCAACTCGTTACCCCAACTGATGGGGCCGAGGGTGCTGTGCTGTCATGGCCAGCACCGCGAGGAAGAAAACCTCAATAAAAAATAACCCCAATCCCACGGTCGGGCGTGCCTAGGGGATGAATGGCGGGGGTGGAACCCCGTCTCGAGCGCCCAACATCACTTTCAGGGACCAAACCCTAGTAAAAAAGGAACCCCATGAAAATGTCGCTTCTTAAGACTACATTACCCCAGGAGGGTACCGGCCGCACCGCGGTCGGAGAATCCCTCCCCGCGTCCTCGGGCGCGGGCTGCCCCACCGTATCTGGGGGGGGCAAGAACCGACATAGGGACGTAAGTCCCTCAATTCTGACGTCGCAGCCAGAGGCTGGCTCACTTTCCGAGGCGGAATGGGTGAGCGTAGAGAGTTTGTTGGAGGAGCAACCCCGGCAGCGGGCTCCAAAAAGGGGCCGTGAGGGGGAGGATTGTGCCAGTACTGAGGTACCGGCACCGAAGGCGCCCAAGGCGCCAACTATGAAGGCCGTGAAAGCGGCCAAAAAAGGTGGTCGGCCGAAGTCGACTTTGTCCGCTGACGCCCGTCGGGAGTTAGTGGCGGCAAAGCGCGACGAGGCCGAAAAGGTCGTGGCCGAGATGGCCAAAAAGGCGGAGACACTGCAGGCGACATCGCCCGCAGACAAGGGCACCCTTGGGGACCAGGCCGCAACGAATATAAAAATTATTCGGGAAATTGCGGCCCATTCAGGGAACCTCAAGGGTACCTTCCAAAAGGGCCTGAAGGACGCTGCAGCGTCCTTAGAGAAAGTCATGTCGGCTCTGAGCTCCGGGTCGACAGGTGGGGAGGCTGAGCACCTGCGCGTAATATGCGAGCGCATGGAAGCAAAAGTCTCCTCACTTGAGAAAGAAGTGGCGCAGCTCAGAGCTGCCATTAAAAGTGAGCGTCCTGAGCGGGCGGCCTTTGCGCCTGCCCCTCTGACGGAATTCCGGCAGGAGGAGACTGAGGTGCTGCAGCGCCTCATTCTCACCACAATGGGTCCTGTGCTGGACGCCCGTTTTGAGGGCCTCCAGGACCGTCTCCTGCCGGAGAAACGCATGCGGCCCGCACTGGCGGCCGATAAACGCCGTACACCGGCAAAAGAGACATCGGATGAGAGGTTGGCTGCCTCGGTGGCCGACATGCTCTCAGACTCCGATGTGGAGGAGGTGCCGGTGCCGGCTCCGGCAAGCCGTACGGCCGTGTGGCGGAAGGCGCCCCCCCAGCCGACCCCTGAACCCAAGCCCCAAAAGGGCAAAGGCAAACGGGGTAGGAAGGGAAAGGGCAAAAAAGGGAACCCTGCCCCTACGGCGCCTGAACCTGAGCCGGTACCGTTGGCATCGGTGGCGCCTCCACTGCTGTCATCACCGAGGTCGGCCAACTCGCCATCCTACGCAGCCGTAACGGCTGCGCCGGCGTCACGGCCACCCGCTCCGCCACCGGCTCCTGGGCCATCAGATATGCCCTGGAAGAAGGTGCCGGAGAAGGGCTCCAGGAGGAAGGCTGCCGCTGCCGCTGCCCCACCCCGGGGTAACCAGGCTGCGGCCAAAAAAGAGAAGGGTCCACAACCGCTCAAACTCCGCCCACCGCGGTCGGCTGCGGTTGTGATCAGGCTGCGGCCGGACGCAGAAAAGCGTGGAGCGACCTATGGTCAGGTCATGGATCTGGCCATGGATAAAGTGGACCTCGGCGCCCTGGGTATACCCGGGGTTAAATTCAAAAAGGCGGCAACAGGTGCCCGCATCTTAGAGATAGCGGGCACTGAAAAGGACGACAAGGCCAACCTCCTGGCGTCCAAATTGAAGGAGGTCCTGGATCCTCAGGTAGCAGAGGTATCCAGGCCTCTAAAATGTGTGGATGTGCGCGTGCTGGAGCTGTGCGACTCCGCTACTCCAGCCTTGGTGTGTAGTGCAATCGCTCGTGCGGGTCAATGCCCCGAATCGGAAATCCGAGTCGGGGACATTCGAGAGGACCGCGCGGGCGTCCGCACGGCCTGGGTAAGGTGTCCCATCGCGGCGGCCAAACGGCTGACCGCCAACGACACCAGACTCCTAGTCGGATGGGTTTCGGCGCAGGTAAAACTGCTGCCGGCTAGGCCCATGCAGTGCTTCCGCTGCCTAGAGACGGGTCATGTCTCGCAGCGGTGCACTGCCGAGTCCGACAGGAGCCTGCTGTGCTACAGGTGCGGCGAGCCGGGTCACAAGGCCGCGGCGTGCAACGCCGCCCCCAAGTGCATCTTGTGCGCGGGGGCAGGCAAGCCGACGGGGCACCGCGTGGGGAGCAAGGCGTGCTCCAGCACGCGCCAAAATAAAAAAAGGAGAGGTGGGAAGCGGGGTGCGTCCGCGGCTACGGCCCAGACGCAGCCTGCTCGTGCGGCTCAGAGCGCCGAGGCGATGGAAACGGGGGCCTCTGAATAATTATGGCCCTCAAAGTTCTCCAGGCGAATATCAACCACTGCACTAGTGCACAGGACCTGTTGTGTCAGAGCATGGCGCAGTGGTTGATAGACGTGGCGGTGGTCTCTGAGCCGTACTTTGTCCCGCCCCGGGATAACTGGGTGCGGGACGAAGACAGTGCGGTGGCGATCGTGTCTTCGGCGAGCTCTTCGCCTCCTACATGTGTCGTGCGAGGTCATGGAGTGGTCTCGGCTCGTCTGGGTGACTTGGTTGTGGTTGGAGTTTATTTCTCGCCCAACCGTCCGCTCAACGAGTTCGAGTCATTCCTGACCCAGGTCGAGGCGCTGGTCCTGAGGAGTCACCCTCTCCCCGTGCTGGTTGCTGGAGATCTCAATGCCAAATCAACGGCATGGGGATCCCCCGCAACAGATGCGCGGGGTGCACTCATCGAGGAGTGGCTCATCACTAACGGGCTAGCGGTAGTGAATCGGGGGACGACACCCACGTGCGTGCGATGGAACGGTAGCTCGCGACCGGACGTTACGTTCGCGAGCCCAGACCTAGCGCGCCGTGTCGAGGGCTGGAGCGTGTTGGAGGACGTGGAGACGCTCTCTGATCACCGTTACATACGGTTTGATCTCTCCGCGTCCTCGGTCGCTCCGAGCGGCCCAAGCCGAACTCCGAACGAGGCTGGCCCGAGGTGGCAGCTGAAGCGCCTCGACAAGGAGTTTCTCCGCGAGGCGGCCATTGTAAAAGGTTGGTCCCGTGCGCCGGTGAATGTGGTGGTAGAGGACGAGACCGAGTGGTTCCGGGGCGCGTTAGCAGAAATCTGCGACGCCTCGATGCCCCGGGCCAGTACTCGTCCTCCCAGAAGGTGGGTGTACTGGTGGTCGCCCGAGCTCTCGCGTCTGCGAGAAGCCTGTTTCAGGGCTAGACGCCAGTACGCCCGATACCGGAGGAGAAGGCGCAGGGACGAGTCCGAAGAGGCCGCCTTGTGCGCGACACTAGTGGAGGCGAAGAGATCGCTGAGGACCGCGATAGCATCCGCCAAGGAGGCAGCACGCGAGGAGCTGCTGGGTACCTTGGACCGCGATCCTTGGGGGCGCCCATATCGGCTGGTCCGGAATAAGCTCCGGCCGTATGCGGCCCCCCTGACGCGGACCTTGGATCCGCAGTTCCTCGGTGAGGTGGTGGCCGCTCTGTTCCCGCAGGGAGCGGCCTTTCAGCCCCCCAGTATGGCACCGCCACTGGCGGAAAGAAGCGAGGGCGTGGAGGCGATCCCGGAGGTGACCCGGGATGAGTTTGCTGCAGCCGTTACACGGCTGCGTGCGAAGAACGTCGCCCCGGGTCCTGATGGAGTTCCGGGTCGTGCCCTCGTCCTCGCTCTGGACGTTCTGGGGGAACGGCTGAGGGGGCTGTTCACAGCCTGTTTCGAGCAGGGAAGGTTTCCCGCGGCGTGGAAAGTGGGCCGACTAGTCCTACTGCAGAAGGAGGGACGTCCGGCGGATTCTCCGACCGGGTTCCGTCCCCTCGTCGTGCTCGATGAGGCCGGCAAATTGCTGGAAAGGGTCGTTGCTGACCGCCTCGTCGAGCACCTGGAGAGAGTCGGGCCGGACCTGGCGGATCGCCAATACGGGTTCCGCCGGAGGCGGTCGACGATTCACGCCGTGCTGAGGGTGAAGTCCTTGGCGCAGGATGCGGTTGCCCAGGGTGAGGTGGTCGTGGCGGTGTCTTTGGACATCGCCAACGCCTTTAACTCCCTCCCCTGGTCTTGCATTGTGGAGGCACTCCGATACCATGGGGTGCCGACCTACCTGCGTCGGGTCATCCAGGACTACCTCTCAGAGAGATGGATAATCTTCCCTGACCGAAACGGTTGGACGAAGAGTTCAATGACGCGCGGTGTTCCACAGGGTTCTGTCTTAGGACCGCTCCTGTGGAACATCGGTTACGATTGGGTGCTGCGGACGGTCACTCTGCCCTGGGTGGAGGTCGTCTGCTACGCGGACGACACACTCGTGACCGCCCGCGGCGCCACATATAGGGAGGCGTCATTGCTCGCCACTGCGGGAGTCGCTGAAGTGGTGCGCCGGATCCGTCGACTGGGTCTGGAGGTGGCTCTCCACAAATCCGAGGCGCTGTGCTTCCATGGCCCTCGGAGGAAGCCGCCTGCAGACGCCAGTCTGATGGTTGGAGGTGTTTCAATTGCCATCAAGCAATCGATGCGCTACCTGGGCATCGTTCTTGATGGCAGATGGAACTTCGGCGCTCACTTCGCGGAATTAGCGCCGCGCGTGACGACGGCGGCCGGAGCGCTGACTCGGCTCATGCCGAATCTGGGAGGTCCAGAAGCGTCCTGCAGGCGCTTGTACATGGGGGTCGTGCGATCGATAGCCCTTTACGGGGCCCCCGTATGGGCGGATGCGCTCTCTCGCCAAAACCTCGCTTCCCTGCGGAGGCCACAGAGGCTGATGGCGACGAGAGCCGCAAGGGGATATCGCACGATCTCCTTTGAGGCAGCGTCTGTGCTGGCCGGTTCCATTCCCTGGGACCTAGAGGCGAAAACCCTCGCGTCGCTGTTCTTCTGGCGCGAGGAGGCCGTGGCCCAGGGTCACCGGTTGGCACCGAGGGAGATCGCAGGACGCCGCAATGAGCTGTGTCAGCGCTCCATTGAAGAGTGGTCCCAAAGGCTGGAGCAGCCGACTGCTGGGCGTAGAACCGTCGAGGCGGTCCGTACGGTGTTGGGACAGTGGTTGGCGAGGCAGCACGGTAGCCTGACTTACCGTCTGACCCAGATGCTCTCCGGACATGGTTGTTTCGGAGGGTATCTGTGTCTGATCGGTCGGGAGCCGTCTGCTATCTGCCACCACTGTGACGGATGTGCTGACGAGGACGCCCAGCACACCTTGGAGGTTTGCCCAGCCTGGGACCAAGACCGCGCGGAGCTTCGCGCGGTCGTGGGGGACGACCTTTCCCTGCCGGCTGTCGTGAGACAGATGGTCGACAGCGAGAGGTCGTGGACAGCAGTGCAGACCTTTGCGGAGAGCGTCATGCTCCGCAAAGAGGCGGCGGATAGGGTGAGAGAGGACACGTCCGACCTCCCCATACGCCGCCGGCGCACTGGGCGCAGGAGGCGGGCATACGCCCTGCACCTGCTGCCCCCACAATAAGGGCCGGTCGGGCGGCGGAAACGGGATTCCGCTGCCTGGCGAAACGGCCCTGGGTTGAAGGCGCGCTTGTGCCAGGCGCGCCCTCCCCTAGCGGGTAGAATTGAAGGCCGACGGGTCACCCCGCTGGCCGCTCCGTGGAGAGCGGCCGAGCCGAGGCCGCCGTGGAAGCGGCCGCCGCGTCAGGAGTATGAGCGAGGGCAGCTCACACTCCTGGCAACGAAGCGGTAGGCGATGGCACCGTGTGGTTTTAGTGGGTTCAAGCCCCACATAACCCGTCCGACTTCCCGTAGCCGGCCGGGTAGACGAAGGTCTTTCCACACGTAAAAAAAAAAAAAAAAAAAAAAAAAAAAAAAGGTTAGGTTAGGTTAGGTTAGGTTAGGTTAGGTTAGGTTAGGTTAGGTTAGGTTAGGTTAGGTTAGGTTAGGTTAGGTTAGGTTAGGTTAGGTTAGGTTAGGTTAGGTTAGGTTTTTTTTTTTTTTTTTTTTTTTTTTGAGATGCTAAGTTGTTTGTTTGGCAACGGATTATTTATTAAATGGGTATACTGAGTATAACTGCTTGATAAGTGTAGCGTTGATGGGTCTCTGCTATTTGATACAGATACCCATCTTCGCTTATTATCTAGAGCCATGTTTTTTTGATATTAGGCGCCATTGATCTGCTTTAACTAAGAATTGTGGCTATTTGAATAATTTGTGATATGTTATCACATGGCGAGTCTTCCATATTTTTAAAAGGCGTTAAAATTACAATTACAATGCTCTACCTTCTCGTTGAGGCGCATATTTGCAGCATGGGCGGACGATTTGTTACTAATACCCGTAGTCAGTGCTGTCTTGTAATGCTTTAATGGCATTAACTATACGAGGGCACAATTTGTTGTCGGTGGCAGAGTGGCAAGTGTTAGCGCTGCGCACAGCCTTGCAATTAACGCAACACTTTTTGTTGGGATCGGCGCGGTCGGGGCACGAGTTGACCTGGTGCGCAGTGGAGCCACAGTGGGCGCACGGGTGGGACTCTGCGGTGCACTTGTTGTTAGTGTGACCGAACTGCAGGCACTTATAGCACTGCACGAAGCGGCTGAAGTCCGCCACGTGCACCCGCTGGTGCTCCACATTCGCTCGCTCCCCTTCGACCAGCCTGCGCCGGATCGCCGGGGCCACCTCCAACACCGCGTTGTAAAAGCGCTCATTTCTATTGTTCAAGAGGAAGCAAAGGCGGATTTCTTCGCTGGGGATTTGGTTCTGGTGGCTTATGATGTCCACCAGTTCCTCCCTCTGGACCTCTTTGCTAATCCCCTTCAAGATGATGAGAGGGCGACGGAGCTTCGACTCTTCAGCTGCAATGCCGGGGATGTTGTTCACTTTTTGGAGGATTTGGTCGCGCTGCTCATTAGTGTCGAACTCTACTTTGAGCATGTTCTGGCGCAAGGGTTTTACTTTCGAGGGAGCGAATGTCGTT
The DNA here is from genome assembly GCF_032362555.1 of Amyelois transitella. Lineage (NCBI taxonomy): Eukaryota > Metazoa > Arthropoda > Insecta > Lepidoptera > Pyralidae > Amyelois > Amyelois transitella. The sequence continues at coordinate 14,610 of NC_083509.1, read as the reverse complement.
CTACGGAATGAGATATTCTTCTTGAACTCGTCAAGCACGACTGGCTGCTGTTTATCACTAGTCTCCTTAGCTTTGATGATGATGGAGGGCAGGGTGCGCGAAGGTGGAGGAATGCTCTTAGGGGGGGAGGGCGTCGCCACGGCCGCGGCGAAGGATTTTGCAGGCGCTGGTGGAGAGGGCGCTGGCGTCGGTGTCATGGCCTTGAGCTCCTCGCGGATGCTCTCCCGAATAATAGAGAGCAATGTGCTCTGGTCCGGGAGGATCTCCGGAGTCGGAGGAGTCGGCGCAATCGCGACCGTTGGCCCGGTCTCCTTGACCTTTACCAACGCCTGCGCAGATCTCTGTATCTCCTGCGCCGCAGCCGCAATGAGCCGCTTGTTGGTGGCAGTGACGCTCTTTCCTTCGTTTACTGCTTTATTGATGGTGTACGTTAACTTTGTAACTACCGCCATGAAGGTGTCCATACTTTTCACATCTTCGGAACGGGCAGGTAGTTCAATGATCATTGCGCTGGATTTGGTGGACTTAGTTGCTGTAGGTTTGCGAGCGGGCACAACTTTGGCGGATGATTGTGAGGAGGCAGCGATAGCGTCGCTCACTTCGGGTGTACTGGCTACTTCGGTGTCAGACATGTACCGAAGGTGGGGCATGTCTGATTCGGAAAATTGAAGGTCTAAGCCGGATGTTAGGATGTCAAGATCAAGATCAAGATCATCACTCTCACTAATGGGCATAATGTTGACACGAGGGCGCTCAGAAAGGCGAGTTGCAGTTGCAAAGGCCCTGGAATGGCCTGGCACGGGAGAGGAAGATCGCGAAGGGCGATTGGGGGGTGCAGGGGGAGGTCGATTAGTCGCCTCCTTCCGGGTGGGAGACCGGGTGAGCCCCATGGTCTCGTCGGTGAAAAAATGAAATTTATTAGGATATGAAAATTAAAAACAGACTGTAAATTAAACTATTACTTCTAAAGAGATTAAATCTATTCAAATACTATTTTTGGGACCGGAAGAACAATGTGTAGTAGTCAAAAGCACGAAAAAACGACAGGGAAAAAAGTCGATTTTCGTTTTCGACTTACGTCGGCGAGCGGTGTTTACCTACCTGATGAAACTAGGGTGGGCGGGGGGGCGAATTTTTCGCGTATTTTGTCCGGGGATGGCTCAAAATGATGGGGTAGGCAGCCGGAACACTAATCAGAAGTAATTTGGGGGGGGTTCGGAAGAAAAAAATTCGGATTTTACACTAAAATGGATGTTTGAATTATATATGGACCGTTACAGAAGAAAATCGACAAAATAGTATGAAAAATTCAATTGGATGGAGACGACTGGTATGCAGAATCGATGGCGGCGTCAAGACGAAGAGATGGAGGTATCACAAGCAGGGGTGGACACACTAAAGATGGGATCGGTTAGGTTAGGTTAGGTTAGGTTAGGTTAGGTTAGGTTAGGTTAGGTTAGGTTAGGTTAGGTTAGGTTAGGTTAGGTTAGGTTAGGTTAGGTTTTTTTTTTTTTTTTTTTTTTTAATATGCTTAAGCATTATGTTGGTAATATGTTATACGATTGGGTTTTTCAGGTTTATTGAAAACACAAGTCGCGCCGATGGGCACCTGCTATTTGATACAGGTTTACATCTTTGCTATTATGCGTGGAGTTAAATATGTTACATATATTATACTATTTTTGCTTAAATGAGAGAATATATTTGGAATTATTGCATGCTCTGTGAAATATTTTATGGTTGGTTAATTGGGTGCCATTTATCTGCATTAAACTATTATGTAAACTACTATATGATATTTGATCTATGATCTGTGATATATCTTGCTGCATTTTTGAAATTTCGGAAGACAAGTTTACGTTAAAAGTCTGTTTTGTATTTATGCACATCATTGTTGTTGTTGTAAATCTTTTCCGGCTATTGTGGTAGGAACTGATAAATATTATGCTTGAAGAGGTTTAATCACTAAAGAGGCACCAACGTATGATTAGTACCCATAGTCGGTGCTCTCTTGTAAAGATTTGATTGCATTTACGATCCTGGGGCATAATTGGTTGTCAGTGGCGGAGTGGTTGGTGTTGGTGCCTCGCAAAGCTTTACAATTGTAGCAGCACTTTTTGTTGGGGTCTGCACGGTCGGGGCACGAGCTGATATTATGTGCGGTGGAGCCACAGTGGGCACACGGTTGACATTCAGCGGTGCACTTGTTATTGGTGTGCCCGAATTGCAGGCATTTATAGCACTGCACAAATCGGCTGAAGTCCGCCACATGCACCCTCTGGTGGTCCACATTAACGCGCTCCCCATCCACCAGCCTGCGCCGGATCGACGGGGCGACCTCCAACACCGCGTTGAAGTACCGCTCATTACGGTTCTTAAGGAGAAAACAGAGGCGGATATCCTCCTTGGAGACTTGATTTTGGTGGCTCACAATGTCGACCAGTTCCTCTCTTTGAATGTCTTTGCTGACTCCCTTAAGGATGATGAGGGGGCGACGGGGTTTGGCTTCTTCGGCAACTATGCTTGGGACATTATTCACTTTATGCAACACCTCGTTACGTTGCTCTATAGTGTCAAACTCTACCTTCAACATATTTTGGCGCAGGGGCTTGACTTTGGATGGAGCAAAGGTGGTATTGCGGAACGAGATTTTCTTCTTCCATTCGTCGAGCACCACCGGTTGCTTATCGCCAGCCTCCTTGGCCTTGACGATAATTGAAGGTAGGGTGCGCGACGGGGGAGTAGGGAGTTTCGGGAAGGGTGACGACGCCACGGCCGCGGCAAAAGATTTGGTAGGCACTGGTGGGGAAGGGGTAATGGTGGTGGTGGGAGCCGGTGACATTGCTTTGAGTTCCTCACGAATGCATTCCCGAATGACCGAGACTAGTGAGCTCTTGTCCGGGAGAACCTCGGCACTCGGAGGAACTGTGGCTGGTTCGGCCTCGTTGACCTTAACCAGCGCCTGAGCAGATCTTTGGATCTCCTGCGCCGCGGCCGCAATGAGCCGCTTGTTGGTGGCAGTAACGCTTTTCCCCTCATTAACGGCCTTGTTGATGGTGTATGTCAGTTTGGTGACTACCGCCATGAAGGAGTCGAGACTCTTCACGTCCTCGAAACGAGCGGGTAGTTCGATCACCATACTGGAGGATTTGCTGGTCTTGGTTGCGGTAGGTTTACGAGGGGGTGGGGGCACAGCTTTGGTGGACGTTTGTGAGGAGGAGGCAGTAGCGTCACTCACTTCGGGTGTTTCAGTGTCAGACATGTACCGAAGGTGGGGCATGTCTGGTTCGGGGGATAATTGGAAGTCTACGCTGGGAGTTAAGAGATCCTCCTCATCCATCTCACTTATGGGCGCTATGTACGGTCGAGTGCGTTCGGGGGGGCTAGCCGTAGTTGGGGAGGCCCTGGAATTGCCTGCCACTGGTGAAGAAGACCGCGAAGGGCGGTTGGGGGGTGCAGGAGGAGGTCGAGTGGTCGCCTCCTTACGAGTCGGAGACCGGGTGAGCCCCATGGTCTCGTCGGTAGACTTTGAGAATTCACCAAAATTCGTAGAACAAAAACTGACTGTGTAAATAAACTATGACTTCTAGACAGATAAAATCAACTTAGAGACTAATTTTAGGACGGGACCAACACTAAGCAATAGCCGAAAACGAAAAAATTCCCCAGGGAAAAAAGTCGATTTTCGTTTTCGACTTACGTCGGCAAGCAGAATTTACCTAGCTGATGAAACTAGGGTGGGCGGGGGGGCGAATTTCTCGCGTATTTTGTCCGGGGATGGCTCAAAATGACGGGGTAGGCAGCCGGAACACTAAACAGAAGTAATTAGGGGGGGGTCCGGAAGAAAAATTTGGTTTATGGACGAAAATGAGTATTTGTATGGCAGAAAAACCGTTAAAGAAGAAAAATGACAAAATAGTATGAAAAATTCGACGGGATGGAGAAAACTGGTATGCAGAACTGATGGCGGCAACAAGACGAAGAGATCAAGGTATCACAATCAGGGGTGGACACACAAAAGATGGGATCGGTTAGGTTAGGTTAGGTTAGGTTAGGTTAGGTTAGGTTAGGTTAGGTTAGGTTAGGTTAGGTTAGGTTAGGTTAGGTTAGGTTAGGTTAGGTTAGGTTAGGTTAGGTTAGGTTAGGTTAGGTTAGGTTAGGTTAGGTTAGGTTAGGTTAGGTTAGGTTAGGTTAGGTTAGGTTAGGTTAGGTTAGGTTAGGTTAGGTTAGGTTAGGTTAGGTTAGGTTAGGTTAGGTTAGGTTAGGTTAGGTTAGGTTAGGTTAGGTTAGGTTAGGTTAGGTTAGGTTAGGTTAGGTTAGGTTAGGTTAGGTTAGGTTAGGTTAGGTTAGGTTAGGTTAGGTTAGGTTAGGTTAGGTTAGGTTAGGTTAGGTTAGGTTAGGTTAGGTTAGGTTTTTTTTTTTTTTTTTTTTTTTTTTTTTAAGATGCTTAGTTGTTTGTGTGGCGATAAATCATTTATTAGATGGGTATAGTGGATGTTACTGTTGATAATTGTAGCGTTGATGGGTCTCTGCTATTTGATACAGATACCCATCTTCGCTATTTATCGAAAACTATGTTTTTAATATTGGGTGCCATTGATCTGCTATATTTAGGTTTGTGACTATAATTGACAAGTGATATTAATTTTGCAAAGCGACTTCACGTTTAGACAGGGCGTTGGATCACAATTACAAGGCTCCTCCTTCTTCTGAGGGCACATCATTGCATCGAGAGCGACCAACGTGCTGCTAATAGCCATAGTCGGTGCTATCCTGGAGAGCTTTGATGGCGTTGACTATGCGAGGGCACAATTTGTTGTCGGTGGCAGAGTGGCAAGTGTTAGCGCTGCGCACAGCCTTGCAATTAACGCAACACTTTTTGTTGGGATCGGCGCGGTCGGGGCACGAGTTGACCTGGTGCGCAGTGGAGCCACAGTGGGCGCACGGGTGGGACTCTGCGGTGCACTTGTTGTTAGTGTGACCGAACTGCAGGCACTTATAGCACTGCACGAAGCGGCTGAAGTCCGCCACGTGCACCCGCTGGTGCTCCACGTTCGCGCGCTCACCCTCGACCAGCCTGCGCCGGATCGCCGGGGCCACCTCCAACACCGCGTTGTAAAAGCGCTCGTTTCGATTGTTCAAGAGGAAGCAAAGGCGGATTTCTTCGCTGGGGATTTGGTTCTGGTGGCTTATGATGTCCACCAGTTCCTCCCTCTGGACCTCTTTGCTAATCCCCTTCAAGATAATGAGAGGGCGACGGAGCTTCGACTCTTCAGCTGCAATGCCGGGGATGTTGTTCACTTTTTGGAGGATTTGGTCGCGCTGCTCATTGGTGTCGAACTCTACTTTGAGCATGTTCTGGCGCAAGGGTTTTACCTTCGAGGGAGCGAATGTTGTTCTACGGAATGAGATATTCTTCTTAAACTCGTCGAGCACGACTGGCTGCTGTTTGTCGCTAGTCTCCTTTGCTTTGATGATGATGGAGGGCAAGGTGCGCGAAGGTGGAGGAATGCTCTTAGGGGGGGAGGGCGTCGCCACGGCCGCGGCGAAGGATTTTGCAGGCACTGGTGGAGAGGGCGCTGGCGTCGGCGTCATGGCCCTTAGTTCCTCGCGGATACTCTCCCGAATAATCGAGAGCAATGTGCTCTGGTCCGGGAGGATCTCCGGAGTCGGAGGAGTCGGCGCAATCGCGACCGTTGGCCCGGTCTCCTTGACCTTTACCAACGCCTGCGCAGATCTTTGTATCTCCTGCGCCGCCGCCGCAATGAGTCGCTTGTTGGTGGCAGTGACGCTCTTTCCTTCGTTTACTGCTTTATTGATGGTGTACGTTAACTTTGTAACTACCGCCATGAAGGTGTCCATACTTTTCACATCTTCGGAACGGGCAGGTAGTTCGATGATCATTGCGCTGGATTTGGTGGACTTAGTTGCTGTAGGTTTGCGAGCGGGCACAACTTTGGCGGATGATTGTGAGGAGGCAGCGATAGCGTCGCTCACTTCGGGTGTACTGGCTACTTCGGTGTCAGACATGTACCGAAGATGGGGCATGTCTGATTCGGAAAATTGAAGGTCTAAGCCGGATGTTAAGATGTCAAGATCAAGATCAAGATCATCACTCTCAGTAATAGGCATAATGTTGACACGAGGGCGCTCGGAAAGGCGAGTTGCAGTTGCAAAGGCCCTGGAATGGCCTGGCACGGGAGAGGAAGATCGCGAAGGGCGATTGGGGGGTGCAGGGGGAGGTCGATTAGTCGCCTCCTTCCGGGTGGGAGACCGGGTGAGCCCCATGGTCTCGTCGGTGAATAAATGAAATTTATTAGGATATGAAAATGAAAATCAAAAAACAGACTGTAAATTAAAACTATTACTTCTAAAGAGATTAAATCTATTCAAATACTATTTTTGGGACCGGAAGAACAATGTGTAGTAGTCAAAAGCAAGAAAAAACGACAGGGAAAAAAGTCGATTTTCGTTTTCGACTTACGTCGGCGAGCGGTGTTTACCTGCCTGATGAATCTAGGGTGGGCGGGGGGGCGAATTTTTCGCGTATTTTGTCCGGGGATGGCTCAAAATGATGGGGTAGGCAGCCGGAACACTAATCAGAAGTAATTTGGGGGGGGTTCGGAAGAAAAAATTCGGATTTTACACTAAAATGGATGTTTGAATTATATATGGACCGTTACAGAAGAAAATCGACAAAATAGTATGAAAAATTCAATTGGATGGAGACGACTGGTATGCAGAATCGATGGCGGCGTCAAGACGAAGAGATGGAGGTATCACAAGCAGGGGTGGACACACTAAAGATGGGATGCCGATATGTGAGTGCGAGGTATAAGGTAACCTCGGTAGGTATTTAAAAAATGAAAAAAATTAATAACTAAAAAACTACTGGACGGATTGTGAAGATTGGGGTGTCAGAAAAAGCGGGATGGCGAGGGGAATGATAGACAGAAACTACTAAACTATTTTTGATAGAAAAAATTTGAAATATCGACAAAAAAGTGTGTTTTTATATAACTGAAACTACTAAAATGTGAAAAACTTAGCGAATTTTTCGCGTATTTTGTCCGGGGATGGCTCAAAATGATGGGGTAGGCAGCCGGAACACTAATCAGAAGTAATTTGGGGGGGGTTCGGAAGAAAAAATTCGGATTTTACACTAAAATGGATGTTTGAATTATATATGGACCGTTACAGAAGAAAATCGACAAAATAGTATGAAAAATTCAATTGGATGGAGACGACTGGTATGCAGAATCGATGGCGGCGTCAAGACGAAGAGATGGAGGTATCACAAGCAGGGGTGGACACACTAAAGATGGGATGCCGATATGTGAGTGCGAGGTATAAGGTAACCTCGGTAGGTATTTAAAAAATGAAAAAAATTAATAACTAAAAAACTACTGGACGGATTGTGAAGATTGGGGTGTCAGAAAAAGCGGGATGGCGAGGGGAATGATAGACAGAAACTACTAAACTATTTTTGATAGAAAAAATTTGAAATATCGACAAAAAAGTGTGTTTTTATATAACTGAAACTACTAAAATGTGAAAAACTTAGCGAATTTTTCGCGTATTTTGTCCGGGGATGGCTCAAAATGATGGGGTAGGCAGCCGGAACACTAATCAGAAGTAATTTGGGGGGGGTTCGGAAGAAAAAATTCGGATTTTACACTAAAATGGATGTTTGAATTATATATGGACCGTTACAGAAGAAAATCGACAAAATAGTATGAAAAATTCAATTGGATGGAGACGACTGGTATGCAGAATCGATGGCGGCGTCAAGACGAAGAGATGGAGGTATCACAAGCAGGGGTGGACACACTAAAGATGGGATGCCGATGGTTAGGTTAGGTTAGGTTAGGTTAGGTTAGGTTAGGTTAGGTTAGGTTAGGTTAGGTTAGGTTAGGTTAGGTTAGGTTAGGTTAGGTTAGGTTAGGTTAGGTTAGGTTAGGTTAGGTTAGGTTAGGTTAGGTTTTTTTTTTTTTTTTTTTTTTTTTTTAATATGCTTAAGCATTATGTTGGTAATATGTTATACGATTGGGTTTTTCAGGTTTATTGAAAACACAAGTCGCGCCGATGGGCACCTGCTATTTGATACAGGTTTACATCTTTGCTATTATGCGTGGAGTTAAATATGTTACATATATTATACTATTTTTGCTTAAATGAGAGAATATATTTGGAATTATTGCATGCTCTGTGAAATATTTTATGGTTGGTTAATTGGGTGCCATTTATCTGCATTAAACTATTATGTAAACTACTATATGATATTTGATCTATGATCTGTGATATATCTTGCTGCATTTTTGAAATTTCGGAAGACAAGTTTACGTTAAAAGTCTGTTTTGTATTTATGCACATCATTGTTGTTGTTGTAAATCTTTTCCGGCTATTGTGGTAGGAACTGATAAATATTATGCTTGAAGAGGTTTAATCACTAAAGAGGCACCAACGTATGATTAGTACCCATAGTCGGTGCTCTCTTGTAAAGATTTGATTGCATTTACGATCCTGGGGCATAATTGGTTGTCAGTGGCGGAGTGGTTGGTGTTGGTGCCTCGCAAAGCTTTACAATTGTAGCAGCACTTTTTGTTGGGGTCTGCACGGTCGGGGCACGAGCTGATATTATGTGCGGTGGAGCCACAGTGGGCACACGGTTGACATTCAGCGGTGCACTTGTTATTGGTGTGCCCGAATTGCAGGCATTTATAGCACTGCACAAATCGGCTGAAGTCCGCCACATGCACCCTCTGGTGGTCCACATTAACGCGCTCCCCATCCACCAGCCTGCGCCGGATCGACGGGGCGACCTCCAACACCGCGTTGAAGTACCGCTCATTACGGTTCTTAAGGAGAAAACAGAGGCGGATATCCTCCTTGGAGACTTGATTTTGGTGGCTCACAATGTCGACCAGTTCCTCTCTTTGAATGTCTTTGCTGACTCCCTTAAGGATGATGAGGGGGCGACGGGGTTTGGCTTCTTCGGCAACTATGCTTGGGACATTATTCACTTTATGCAACACCTCGTTACGTTGCTCTATAGTGTCAAACTCTACCTTCAACATATTTTGGCGCAGGGGCTTGACTTTGGATGGAGCAAAGGTGGTATTGCGGAACGAGATTTTCTTCTTCCATTCGTCGAGCACCACCGGTTGCTTATCGCCAGCCTCCTTGGCCTTGACGATAATTGAATGTAGGGTGCGCGACGGGGGAGTAGGGAGTTTCGGGAAGGGTGACGACGCCACGGCCGCGGCAAAAGATTTGGTAGGCACTGGTGGGGAAGGGGTAATGGTGGTGGTGGGAGCCGGTGACATTGCTTTGAGTTCCTCACGAATGCATTCCCGAATGACCGAGACTAGTGAGCTCTTGTCCGGGAGAACCTCGGCACTCGGAGGAACTGTGGCTGGTTCGGCCTCGTTGACCTTAACCAGCGCCTGAGCAGATCTTTGGATCTCCTGCGCCGCGGCCGCAATGAGCCGCTTGTTGGTGGCAGTAACGCTTTTCCCCTCATTAACGGCCTTGTTGATGGTGTATGTCAGTTTGGTGACTACCGCCATGAAGGAGTCGAGACTCTTCACGTCCTCGAAACGAGCGGGTAGTTCGATCACCATACTGGAGGATTTGCTGGTCTTGGTTGCGGTAGGTTTACGAGGGGGTGGGGGCACAGCTTTGGTGGACGTTTGTGAGGAGGAGGCAGTAGCGTCACTCACTTCGGGTGTTTCAGTGTCAGACATGTACCGAAGGTGGGGCATGTCTGGTTCGGGGGATAATTGGAAGTCTACGCTGGGAGTTAAGAGATCCTCCTCATCCATCTCACTTATGGGCGCTATGTACGGTCGAGTGCGTTCGGGGGGGCTAGCCGTAGTTGGGGAGGCCCTGGAATTGCCTGCCACTGGTGAAGAAGACCGCGAAGGGCGGTTGGGGGGTGCAGGAGGAGGTCGAGTGGTCGCCTCCTTACGAGTCGGAGACCGGGTGAGCCCCATGGTCTCGTCGGTAGACTTTGAGAATTCACCAAAATTCGTAGAACAAAAACTGACTGTGTAAATAAACTATGACTTCTAGACAGATAAAATCAACTTAGAGACTAATTTTAGGACGGGACCAACACTAAGCAATAGCCGAAAACGAAAAAATTCCCCAGGGAAAAAAGTCGATTTTCGTTTTCGACTTACGTCGGCAAGCAGAATTTACCTAGCTGATGAAACTAGGGTGGGCGGGGGGGCGAATTTCTCGCGTATTTTGTCCGGGGATGGCTCAAAATGACGGGGTAGGCAGCCGGAACACTAAACAGAAGTAATTAGGGGGGGGTCCGGAAGAAAAATTTGGTTTATGGACGAAAATGAGTATTTGTATGGCAGAAAAACCGTTAAAGAAGAAAAATGACAAAATAGTATGAAAAATTCGACGGGATGGAGAAAACTGGTATGCAGAACTGATGGCGGCAACAAGACGAAGAGATCAAGGTATCACAATCAGGGGTGGACACACAAAAGATGGGATGGTTAGGTTAGGTTAGGTTAGGTTAGGTTAGGTTAGGTTAGGTTAGGTTAGGTTAGGTTAGGTTAGGTTAGGTTAGGTTAGGTTAGGTTAGGTTAGGTTAGGTTAGGTTAGGTTAGGTTAGGTTAGGTTAGGTTAGGTTAGGTTAGGTTAGGTTAGGTTAGGTTAGGTTAGGTTAGGTTAGGTTAGGTTAGGTTAGGTTAGGTTAGGTTAGGTTAGGTTAGGTTAGGTTAGGTTAGGTTAGGTTAGGTTAGGTTAGGTTAGGTTAGGTTAGGTTAGGTTAGGTTAGGTTAGGTTAGGTTAGGTTAGGTTAGGTTAGGTTAGGTTAGGTTAGGTTAGGTTAGGTTAGGTTAGGTTAGGTTAGGTTAGGTTAGGTTAGGTTAGGTTAGGTTAGGTTAGGTTAGGTTAGGTTAGGTTAGGTTAGGTTAGGTTAGGTTAGGTTAGGTTAGGTTAGGTTAGGTTAGGTTAGGTTAGGTTAGGTTAGGTTAGGTTAGGTTAGGTTAGGTTAGGTTAGGTTAGGTTAGGTTAGGTTAGGTTAGGTTAGGTTAGGTTAGGTTAGGTTAGGTTAGGTTAGGTTAGGTTAGGTTAGGTTAGGTTAGGTTAGGTTAGGTTAGGTTAGGTTAGGTTAGGTTAGGTTAGGTTAGGTTAGGTTAGGTTAGGTTAGGTTAGGTTAGGTTAGGTTAGGTTAGGTTAGGTTAGGTTAGGTTAGGTTAGGTTAGGTTAGGTTAGGTTAGGTTAGGTTAGGTTAGGTTAGGTTAGGTTAGGTTAGGTTAGGTTAGGTTAGGTTAGGTTAGGTTAGGTTAGGTTAGGTTAGGTTAGGTTAGGTTAGGTTTTTTTTTTTTTTTTTTTTTTTTTAGATGCTAAGTTTTTTGTTTGGCAATGAATTATTTATTAGATGGGTATACTGTGTATAACTGCTTGATAAGTGTAGCGTTGATGGGTCTCTGCTATTTGATACAGATACCCATCTTCGCTAATTATCTAGAGCTATGTTTTTTGAAATTAGGTGCCATTGATCTGCTTTTACTAAGAATTGTGACTATTTGAATAATTTGTGATATGTGGTATTACAAGGCGAGTCTTCCATATATTGATAGGCGTTAAAATTACAATGATCTACTTTCTCGTTGAGGCGCATATTTGCAGCATGGGTGGACGATTTGCTACTAATAGCCGTAGTCAGTGCTGTCTTGTAAAGCTTTAATGGCATTGACTATGCGAGGGCACAATTTGTTATCGGTGGCTGAGTGGCTAGTATTGGCACTACGCACAGACTTGCAGTTGTAGCAACACGCCTTATTGGGATCGGCGCGAACGGGGCACGAGTTGATTTGGTGCTCAGTGGAGCCACAGTGGGCGCACGGGTGGGACTCTGCGGTGCACTTGCTGTTAGTGTGACCGAACTGCAGGCACTTATAGCACTGCACGAAGCGGCTGAAGTCCGCCACGTGCACCCGCTGGTGCTCCACATTCGCGCGCTCCCCTTCGACCAGCCTGCGCCGGATCGCCGGGGCCACCTCCAACACCGCATTGTAGAAGCGCTCGTTTCGGTTGTTCAAGAGGAAGCAAAGGCGGATTTCTTCGCTCGGGATTTGGTTCTGATGGCTTATGATGTCCACCAGTTCCTCCCTCTGGACCTCTTTGCTAATTCCCTTGAGAATAATGAGTGGGCGACGGAGTCTCGACTCCTCTGCTGCAATACCGGGTATACTGTTGACTTTCTGGAGGATACTATCGCGTTGTTCATTCGTATCGAACTCGACTTTTAGCATATTCTGGCGCAGAGGTTTAACTTTTGAGGGAGCGAATGTTGTTTTCCGGAACGAAATGTGTTTCCTCCATTCATCATATACGACCGGCTGCTTGTCACTAGACTCCTTAGCCTTTATAATGATCGATGGTAGAGTGCGCGAAGGAGGAGGAATGCTCTTGGGGGGGGAGGGCGTCGCCACGGCCGCGGCGAAGGATTTAGCAGGCGCTGGTGGAGAGGGCGCTGGCGTCGTCGGCGTCATGGCCTTGAGTTCCTCGCGGATACTCTCCCGAATAATAGAGAGCAATGTGCTCTGGTCCGGGAGGATCTCCGGAGTCGGAGGAACCGGCGCAATCGCGACCGTTGGCCCGGCCTCATTGATCTTTGCCAACGCCTGCGCAGATCTCTGAATCTCTTGCGCCGCAGCCGCGATAAGCCGCTTGTTGGTGGCTGTGACGCTCTTCCCCTCATTAACGGCTTTGTTAATGGTGTACGTCAGTTTGGTGACTACCGTCATGAAAGAGTCAAGACTCTTCACGTCCTCGGAGCGAGCGGGCAGTTCAATTATCATGGTGCTGGAGGATTTGCTGGACTTGGTGGCGGTTGGTTTTTTAGCGGGCGCAACTTTGGTGGTTGTTTGTGAGGCAGTGGCGTCACTCACTTCGGGTGTTTCAGTGTCAGACATGTACCGAAGGTGGGGCATGTCTGATCCGGGAGAGAGTTGGAAATCTATGCTGGGGGTTAGGAGATCCTCATCCTCCATCTCGCTAATAGGCGCAATGTTCACACGAGTGCGATCGGAGAGGCCAGCTGTTGTTAGGAAGGCCCTGGAATGGCCTGCCACGGGTGATGAAGACCGCGAAGGGCGATTGGGGGGTGCAGGGGGAGGTCGATTAGTCGCCTCCTTCCGGGTGGGAGACCGGGTGAGCCCCATGGTCTCGTCGGTGTGTAAGTGAAAATTTATTCAATATGAAAATCAAAAACCAACTGTAAATAATAAAAACTATTGCTTTTAATGGGTTGAAATCTACTTAGGAACTAATTTTAGGACGGGACCAACACTAAGCGATAGCCGAAAACGAAAAAATTCACTCAGGAAAAAAGTCGATTTTCGCTTTCGACTTACGGTTAGGTTAGGTTAGGTTAGGTTAGGTTAGGTTAGGTTAGGTTAGGTTAGGTTAGGTTAGGTTAGGTTAGGTTAGGTTAGGTTAGGTTAGGTTAGGTTAGGTTAGGTTAGGTTAGGTTAGGTTAGGTTAGGTTAGGTTAGGTTAGGTTTTTTTTTTTTTTTTTTTTTTTTTTAAGATGCTAAGTGATTTGTTTGGTAATTAATTTTTTTATTAAATGGGTATGCTGTGTTTTTGTATGATAAGTGTAGCGTTGGTGGGTCTCTGCTATTTGATACAGATACCCACCGTCGCTATTTATCTTGAGCGATGTTTTTTTTTTTTTATGTTAAGGTGCCATAGATCTGCTTTTTGATTTGCATTTGTGACTGTTATGATTGAATGTAATATTGAATTTTGCGAGGCGATTTCGCATTTCGACAAGGCGCTAGAATTAGAATTACAGTTACAATTTTAAATTACAAGGCTCTTCCTTCTTCTTAAGGCGCATCTTTGCTTCAAGGGCGGCCAACGTGCTGCTAATAGCCATAGTCAGTGCTATCCTGAAGAGCTTTCATGGCATTGACTATGCGCGGGCATGCTTTGTTGTCGGTGGCTGAATGGCTAGTATTGGCGCTACGAACTGACTTGCAGTTATAACAGCACGTCTTATTCGGATCGGCGCGAACGGGGCACGAGTTGATTTGGTGCTCAGTGGAGCCACAGTGGGCGCACGGGCGGGACTCAGCGGTGCACTTGTTATTAGTGTGCCCGAACTGCAGGCACTTATAACATTGCACGAAGCGGCTGAAGTCCGCCACGTGCACCCGCTGGTGCTCGGTTAGGTTAGGTTAGGTTAGGTTAGGTTAGGTTAGGTTAGGTTAGGTTAGGTTAGGTTAGGTTAGGTTAGGTTAGGTTAGGTTAGGTTAGGTTAGGTTAGGTTAGGTTAGGTTAGGTTAGGTTAGGTTAGGTTAGGTTAGGTTAGGTTAGGTTAGGTTAGGTTAGGTTAGGTTAGGTTAGGTTAGGTTAGGTTAGGTTAGGTTAGGTTAGGTTAGGTTAGGTTAGGTTAGGTTAGGTTAGGTTAGGTTAGGTTAGGTTAGGTTTTTTTTTTTTTTTTTTTTTTTTTGAGATGCTAAGTTTTTTGTTTGGCAATGAATTATTTATTAGATGGGTATACTGAGTATAACTGCTTGATAAGTGTAGCGTTGATGGGTCTCTGCTATTTGATACAGATACCCATCTTCGCTA